>NC_080793.1:64961458-66273958 GCF_028018385.1 Neofelis nebulosa
TATATAGGCGTGTTCCAATTTAATTACCAATTCTAACCCTAACTACTGGATATTCATTCATTCATTCAACAAATAGTGAAGGCCTAGCATGAGTCACGCTGGGCCCCGGCAATGCATCAAAGAACAAAACAGACACACAGTCACTTCTTTCACATTCTAGTTAATAATATGAGGCTGGACATTCCATTTTTGCCCCATCCTTTGCTGCATGGTGCTTTTGAGCCCCCACTGGCGCTCATGGGTGTCAGATTAACCCGGTCGTCCTGCATCCCTCTGGTGCAGGGTGGGATCCCTGAACAAGAGCGGGCAGACAGAGTCAGGACCGGAAAACTCCCGAGAGCCCGGAGCTCCACGTCCATCCAGACGCGGGAATGGAGGTAGGCCCCGGGAAGGGGGGAAGCAGGGCAAGGGGGCGGGGGTCCTCCGGGCCTCGGTCCCGGGTGTGAGAACACAGGCCTGCGTTCCTGTCCCCTCTGCACTGAGAGCACATAGGGACTTCGAAGACCACCGTCTTAACTACCCCAGTTATAGAGGGGAAACGGAGGCCCGGGAAGGCGAAGGCCAGGGCTGATGCCCACCTCAGCCTGAGGGCGGGGAGTTAGGGGGTGCAGACAGGGTCAGCGAATCCAGCAAATGGACAGGCAGAGCCGGTTAAGAAACTAGGCACCTCTGGACGTCTACTAGAGACCTGCAGTAGGAAGGCCTGGGTCCCGCAGAGCGGGTGGCGGGAGCCGGGGGCCGGGCGGGCGGCCGCGGACCAAGCCCTTTAAACTCCCTGCGCGCGGGAACCGCGGCCCAACAGCCTTAGGCGGGTGGGGCTGACGGGCGGGGCCGGCGGGCGCGCGCCCCCGCTGGCCAACGACCGCCCCCCGTCCCGGCCTCATCCCCTCGCCGAAGCCTCTCCAATGCGTACCTCTCTGGCCTCCCGCCCCGCGCGCCTCCGACCCTGACAACCCGCGCAGAGGGATGACGGGGGCCGGGGCTCCTGGCGGGTGTGTCTGGGCGAGTGCCGTTGTCGCGCGCTCCCCCGGAGTTTCGAACGCAGTTGGCCCTCGAGGCAGAAAAAAATACGAGAACGGCGGCCAATGGCGTGGCAGAAAGGACCCGCGCGCAGGCCCGGCTCCGCCCCCCTCGGCTAGAAAGAAGTCCAGGCCCGGCCATTGGCTCGCGCGACCTGTCACTCGCCGCTGCGGCCAGCGGGCAGGGGCCTCGCAGTGATTGGTTCCGCCCAGGCGCGAAATGTAACGCGGGAAAAGCCGGAGCAGTGACCCAGGCGGCAGGTTGTTATTTTCGGGGGCTCGGCGCAGCACGTCCTGCTTTCCTGTCACCGAGAGGCAGGCCGCCCGCAGCTTCCCGCCGGTGCAGCCTGCGTTGGGGAGTACAAAGAGCGGAGGGCGGGCCTGACTCAGGGTTGGGGGTCTGGCGCTGGCCGCCCAGTGCCAGCCGAGCCGCTCCGCTGCTTCGCTGGCCGCCGCGCAAGAGGTTTCCGGGAAACGTCCGCCGGCCATGAGCCGGCGGGACTGAGCGCCGGCGACTGGGCAGCAGCGCGGGCGAGCGGAGCGAAGGGCCAGGCCGGGGCTTAGGGAGTGCGGCTGCCGGAGCTGCGGATCGGGGCCGGGCGATGATCCGGGGCATGGAGGCGCCGATGGCGGACAACCCGCCGCAGCCGCCGCCCGTCATCTTCTGCCACGACTCCCCAAAGCGGGTGCTGGTGTCGGTCATCAGGACGACCCCGATCAAGCCCACGTGCGGCGGCGGGGGGGAGCCGGAGCCGCCGCCGCCACTCATCCCCACCAGCCCCGGCTTCAGCGACTTCATGGTGTACCCGTGGCGCTGGGGCGAGAACGCGCACAACGTGACACTCAGCCCTGGGGCCGCGGGGGGCGCCGCCTCGGCCGCCTTGCCTGCCGCCGCCGCCGCCGAGCACCCGGGGCTTCGAGGCCGGAGCGCGCCCCCGCTCGCCGCCTCCGCCGCCGCCGCCTCGGGAGGTGAGGACGAGGAGGAAGCGAGCAGCCCGGACAGCGGCCACCTCAAGGTGAGCGGCGCGGGCGGGTGGGAGGGGCGCGGGGCAGCCAAGGCCCGTTAACGGCGCGGCCAGGGAGCCGGCAGTGCCCGCGGATGCGGCGGGCGGGGCGGGGCCGAGTTTAAAACGCGAGGTCGCCTCTGGCCGCGGCGGGGGCGGTGGCGGGTGACAGGACGCTGACGTCACTGCCGCGCGCCAAAAAACGGGTCCTCGCGGGGGGGGGGGAGGCGGGGCGACGGTCACGTGAGGCTAGCGGAGGGGTGGCGGGCAGACCCGAGGCCACCCAGCAGCAGGTGCAGTGAGCGCAGCCTGGGGTCGCGGAGGAGGCCCACTCGCGGTGCAGACGCTGGGCCGACCGCTGAGTCCTCTCTGGCCGGAGAGGGAGCGAAGGGATGCGGGCCTTCAGCTGTTCCTTTGGGTGCTGGACGGGAGGGATTGCTCAGATTCCCTCCATCAATGCAGATAACCCGGCCCTACTAAAGATGTCCAGCAGAGATAGCCGAAGAGCGAGAAGGGATTTTAGGGCAATCTTCCATAGCGGAAGTGGGCCCTCACTGCCCCTCATGCATCCAGCTTACCACCTTGCTAGTTGGCTGAGAACAAGCAGTGGAATGGGAGGCTGTTAACCTTGAATTGCTTACGCTCAGACTGTTGAGAGCTGGGAAAGATAGGACTACCTGGTTCAAGCTTACTATGGATCAGGCAACTAAGCCTTAGAGGGATTGGTGAAGGGACCTCCTCAAGGTCCCACAGCTAGGTAGTGGGAACACTGGGACTGTGGTAGTTTTTGTGGCTCGCAGTCCTGAAGCTTGTATTCACGGGTGCCTCTCTGCTGACATACTTATCTCTATAGACTGTAAGCTGCTAGAGAGCCGGGATAATTTTTCTCTGGAAGACTGTTCAACTTTAATTCCTCACACTCCAAATGCTGAATAAAAGTGCTCGGTAAATATTTGTGTAATGAATGAATTGTGCTAATACAAGGTTAATATTCAGGTTCTATTTGTTAAGTGGCTATGTCAGATAAGCAGTTTACTGAAGAAAAAACCGTAAATTAGTGGATAAGTGCCTGGATATTGGCAAATACTGTATCTACAAATTGAAACAAGTTTAACTTGGTCATGATTTTACATGCAGTAACAAAGATGTTGAAACTCCATGTGTTTTGAGCCCAGAGGAAATTGATATACTTTGTTACTAATGGCATTGTTATTAAAGAACTACAGAATTATAAAACTCTGTGTTTGACACCCTTGTAATTCTTGAAGCTGCACTTCAGTAGAAATTTAAAACAAATTTGAGAGGACAAGCAGTGAAAATACTCATAATAGTGCTGAGTGAGTTTGTGAAGGAAACAATCCCTGTTGCTGTCTCTAGGTAGCCCTTAGTGAGATGGCTGGGTAGCCTAGATACTTTCCTGTGTTAACATACCTAGTCTTTAAAAAAGCAAACAAAAAAAAGTTAGGTTATATAGTTGGAACCATAAAGGCATACAGTGCACAGGTACTCGTAAAATATTTTGCATTTATTATTTTACTAATCTAATTTTGGATTATCTAAGAAGATTAGTGTTATAATAGATAAATGAAATTTATAGGTATGTTCATTTTGGCCTAAAATAGACTTACCTTAACAAACCTTATATAAAAGTTGCCCACAGTGCATGGGTTTGAATTTTAGGTGGTCTTTCTCCACCTCTTTTTAGAGGTAAAATATACCAGAAATTTTGAAGAATATGTAAGCAAAAAGGCTGTTTTATATTTCACTTTTTTTCTCACACAGTCATATTTCAGAATTACTAGATGACTTGATTTTAATTTGTCCTTTAATCAGTGAAGCAATCAGCTACAGCTGCAAAAATTCATTCATTTTAGCTTTTCCATCTTGAGGGGAAAGGTCTGGAATATACCTTTATTTAAGGATGGTAACTAGTTTTGTTTGTAGTCAGTTCTAGACTAAAGGTAGGGAATTCCAGTCCCCTTTACTTTGTTTTGTTTCTCTAAAGTACTTGTAGTTCTTTATCTCTACACGGGTGAATCATGCTGACTGAATCTGTTTACTTTATGGAAAGATAGGACACCAGTAACATGTTTCCCCCTAGTCCCTTCTCTCAGTATACAGGTTAGAGGCAATAACAGTTGTGAGTTTGAGAAAAACATTTGTGTTCGTTTATTGTCTGTTTGTTGCCATTGACCCCCCTCCCCAAGGGCAGGTGTTAACATCTGAGACCTTCACACTAAGTGTCAGCTCTTGCCAGCTTTCTTGTTTGTTCCTGCCCTACACTTCCTTTTCTGCCTGTGGGGAGAACATCCACCATCCACCAACTTATTTTGGCCCATCATCACAAGATTGCTTCGCACTGTTGGGGTATAATTATGTATTAGCATTATCTTCTCTCAGTTTGTGAATTCTGAGAGGGGAGTGGAGGGGAGGGTGCAGGTCTAATTTCTCTCTGCCCTTAGGTTATTTCCAAGCTTCTGCACCTTGTGTCCTATCTACTCAGACTATGTTCATGAGGTTACTCTTCACTGTTGGACCTGTGTTTGGCTTCTCTGTGCATAGCCTCAGATACCATTCACTCTTCAGGACCTGCCAGCTGCCTATTCCACTTTGCCTTTCTGTCACCTGAACACTGCACAGAGTCTTACAGATAGCAGATTAGTACATATAATTTTGATCACCACGATGTTAAACATAACCTGTTAATGTAGTGGCCACAGTTTATTGCCTAGCACAGCAAACTGCTGGGCTTTTGAATTCCTTAATTAAATTAACCTTGTTTATCCAACGAACAAGGAGGAATTAGAGAAAAGAGTCTCCAAGATTGTTTAGTTAACATAGTATGGTAAGTGGCAGAACTGATTGGCACTTTCAAGAGCCCGTGTTCTTAATCCCTATGTGGTATTGCTTCTGTATATATCATATATGAATTGACTTTAGGGGTTTATTATTTTTTTAGTAGTAAGCTGATGATGGTAGACATATGAAATACACATTGTTTACACATGTATGTTTCTCAACTGACCTGCTTTATGAGGGTACACACAATACAATTGACAAATGCAAATTAAGACTTGGAAAGTTGTGCAGGTAAGGCAAGGTGGGGGATAGAATGAGGAAGCAGATATGATAGCCAAAGAAAATTTGGATCTAAATCTGAATTTAAAAAGGGAAATATGATCAATTACATTTTTCTCATTTTCTTGTCAAGGTCCACATGCCTTCCTCTGAGACCTATTTTTCTTTTCCTTCTAGGTTATATTTGTGCACTTTATTTGAATTTTACTTTGTATAAAAATGTGCCAAGGACTTTTAGGTTTGTCATCACCCAGTTTGAGTATAACTTTCTGTAAAATCTAGGTAAATGTGTCCATTATTCTAAGTGGCTTGAGAAATAACCCAAATTTTATTAAATAACTTTTTTTCGTAAAGATTTTCTTTTTTTTTTTTTTTTAAATGTTTTATTTATTTTTGAGACGAGAGAGACAGAGCATGAGCAGGGGAGGGGCAGAGAGAGAGGGAAACACAGAATCCGAAGCAGGCTCCAGGCTCTGAGCTGTCAGCCCAGAGCCCGGCATGGGGCTTGAACTCACCAACCACGAGATCATGACCTGAGCCAAAGTTGGATGCTTAACCAACTGAGCCACCCAGGTGCCCCTATTAAGTAACTTTAAAAAAAATGTTTATTTATTTTTGAAAGAGAGAGAGCAAGAAGAACAGGAGAGGGGCAGAGAGAGAGGGAGACAGAGAATCTCAAACACGCTCTGTGCAGTCAGCATAGAGCCCGATGTGGGGCTTGAACTGACAAACTGTGAGATCATGACCTGAGCCGAAATCAAGAGTTGGATGCTTAACCGACTGAGCCTCTCAGGGGCCCCTTAAATAACTTTTTAAAGATAGTTATTGACATTGAAAACTCAAAACATTTATCATATATATTTCAGAAAACACTTTGAACATTGCTAATCTACCATCTGGTGGTACTGAAAGTCTGTCTTAAAAATGAAATTTAGGGATGCCTGGGTGGCTCCTTCTGCTGAGCTTTGGACTCTTGATTTCAGCTCAGGTCATAATCCCAGAGTCGTGGGACCGAGCTCTGCTTCGGGTTCTGCATTGGGCTCTGTGCTGAGTGTGGAGCCTGCTGATGATTGTCTCTCTCTGCCCCTCTTCCCACCTTGCATGCATGATCTTGTGCTCTCTCTAAATAAATTACCAAAGTTTGCAAGTGTTTTTTTGTAATTTAATCATTTTGCTTCTTTTTAGTAGCTTATTTTGCAGGAGATGCCACAAAATAATGTGTTGAATTTGTTTTTAAAATTTTTAAAAAATGTTTATTTCTGTGTGACAGAGTGTGAGAAGGACGGGGGCAGAGAGACAGGGAGACACAGAATCCATTGCAGGCTCCAGGCTCTGAGGTGTCAGCACAAAGCCTGACACAGGGCTCAAACTCACTGACTGTGAGATCATGACTTGAGCTGAAGTTGGGCACTTAACTGACTGAGCCACCCAGGTGCCTGTTGAATTTCTTTTTAACTTAACTTTCTCTTGTGAGCCATCAAGCAATCCTGACAAGATTTGTCTCTTAGACTCCAGGCATACTGGATTGCTGAGGAGTTAGTTAACACTCTGTTATTGTCAGAATGTACCTAGATGCATAGTTTTCTTATTGCTAAGGCCAAAATGAAAAGGACCTTTAAGTAATGCAGCTCATTTTTGTATGTATGGTTAAAAAAAGATGCTCTTTATTTATTTAGGGCATAAGATGATTACTTACCTTGCTTAATTTTCACAGTTGAAATGATATACTTAGTGAAGCCTTAACCGGTATATGGCTAGGATGTTGTATTATATTTTATTTATTTTTTTAGCTCTCTATTTCTCATTTGGAAATTGCAAATATATGATTTAGGCGGGGAAGCAACAAATTGTTAACTTTATAAATACTCAAACCCCCGTTAGACATGATTGAAAACAATTTTTTGTTTTGTATTATTTTTGTTTTTTTAATGGAAACAGAAGATAGTAATGGATAATCTAAAAATTTTGATATTAACTAGTGAGTTATTTCAAATTATAATAGAGGCAACAGTATGCTTTTATGTATTTAAAAATACTGGGAAGGTGCATGTGGGTTGTTCAGTTGGTTAGATGTCCAGCTCTTGATTTTGGCTCAGGTCAGGATCCCAGAGTCCTGAGATCCAGCCTGAGTTGGGCCCACACTGGGTGTGGATCCTGCTCAAGATTCTCTCTCTCCCTCTGAGCCTCCCCTGCTCATGTGTGTGTGCACTCTCTCTCTCAAAAATTTAAAAAATAAGTAAATAAAAATACTGTGAAAAGATTCTTTCATCATGGAGTAATTGTGTCACTAAGGCTTTTTAAAAATTAAACACATACAGTATTATTAGTTTCAGGTGTACAACATGATGATTTGACAAGTCTATACATTTCTTATTGCTTATCAAGATAAGTGTAATCTTAATCCCCTTTATCTATTTCACTCATCCTCTTACCTACCTCCCCTGTGGCAACCACTAGTTTGCTCTCTGTATTTGTTTTTTTAATTTTTTAAATGTTCTTATTTATTTTTGAGACAGAGAGAGAGGGAGACACAGAATCCGAAGCAGGCTCCAGGCTTGGAGCTGTCAGCACAGAGCCTGACGCGGAGCTCGAACTCACAGACTATGAGATCATGACCTTAGCTGAAGTCGGACGCTTAACCGACTGAGCCATCCAGGCACCCTGCTGTCTGTATTTAAGAATCTGTTTTGTGTTGGTCTCTTTTTTCCTTTGTTATGTTTCATAAATTTCACATGAGTGAAATCATGGTTTTTGTCTTTCTGTAATGTATTTACTTAGCATTATGGCCTCTAGGTCCATCCATGTTGTAGCAAATGGCAAGACCTCATTCTTTTTAATGGCTGAGTAACGTTCCATTGTGTGTATGTGTGTATATGTATACCATATCTTCTTTATCCATTCATCTATGGATAGATACTTGGTTTGCTTCCATATCTTGGCTGTTGTAAATAGTGCTGCCATAAACATAGAGGTGCATATTTGGTGCATCTATTTGAATTAGTATTTTTGTTTTCTTTAGGTAAATACTTAGTAGTGGAATTCTTGGATCATAGGGTAGTTCCATTTTTAATTTTTTGAGGAACCTCCATACTGTTTTCCAAAGTGGCTGTACCAATCTGCATTCCCACCAAAAGTGTTCCTTTTTCTCCACATCCGTGTCAACACCTGTTACTTCTTTTTGACTTTAGCCATTCTGATAGGGGTAAAGTGTATTTTACTGCAGTTTTAATTTGTATTTCCCTGATGAATAGTGATGTTGAGCATCTTTTCATTTTTCTGTTGGCCATCTATGTCTTTGGAAAAATGTCTATTCAGGTCCTCTTCCCATTTTATTTTAAGTTTATTTATTTATTTTTGAAAGAGAGAGGAGGCAGAGAGAATCCCAAGCAGGCTCCACACTGCCAGACTGGAGACCAATGTGGGGCTTGAACTCATGAACCGTGAGATCATGACCTGTGCCAAAATCAAGAATTGGATGCATACCTGACTGAGCCAACTGGGCGCCCTGGTCAGTCCTCTGCCTGTTTTTAATCAGATTATTTGTTTTTTTGGGGTGTTGTTGTATAAGTTCTTTATATATTTTGGATATATCATTTGCAAATATCTTCTCCCATTCAGTGGGTTGCCTTTTCATTTTGTTGATGGTTTCCTTCATTGGGCAAAATTTTATATTTCGATATAATCCCAATAGTTTAATTTTGCTTTTGTTACCCTTGTCTTAGGAGACACATCTAGAAAAATGTTTCTATAGCTAATGTCAAAGAAATTACTACCTATGTTTTCTTCTAAGAATTTTATGGTTTCACATCTCACTTTTAGGTCTTTAGTCCATTTTGAGTTTATTTTTGTGTATGGTGTAAGGAAGCGGTCTAGTATCATTTTGTTTTTGCATTTGCATTATTTTTATGTATTTAAAAAATATTAGGAAAAGATCCTTTCATGGCAGAGGAGTTATATTACTAAGGTTTTTAATTAACCTAATTTCATGTTCCATTTCTTAACAAAATCACCTGCTATTTTTATGGATCATAGATTGATTATTTATTTATTTATTTATTTTGCATTTTACATTTTTAAAACAAGATTTAAACCAATTATTCATCATATAAACATTACCAGCAACAATCCAATTATTGTAACTCAATAAATGATGGTAATGGATTCTCTAGTTTTACTCCTGGTTAGATCTTTGCTGACTCTGGATTAACAGTTTCAGTAAGCAAGACTAGAGCAAAGTGTAGCTAGTAAGAGTCCCAGCCAAGGAGTAAAGGTGAAGGTGAAAGTATTTGGTAATGACCAGTAATTGCTACAAGTTGATTTGCTAATTTGCACTAAGTCAGGGTCCAGGTAGGACCTTCCCAATTCCTAGCTTCATTATAAATGGAAACTTCTAAAAGAGTTATATAAGGTTAAGGAAATACATCAATTATGTGTCTCTTTTTGTCAATTTTGATATCAAAAAGAATTGATGAGATCTTTATCCCATCAGCAAATATTTATTAACAAAGTGCCTCCAGCTTAGGCTGGAGGAGCATGGTGCAGAATGCAACTTTGGAAATCCCAGTTTCAGCCTGATCATGACTCATGTTGTTCTGTCCTGTGAGGGTTGTTCTGTCCTGTGCTGGTATGCACCTTGTCTTGATCATTCTGGGACCCCGAAGGAACATCTCCTACCTGGGGACATTTGGGTCTCAAGGCAGAGAGAAATGAGAGATGAAAGAGTCATGTGATGGCTTCTAAAGCTTTTGCTTAGAAGTCATACATATAATTTCCACTCACATTTTATTGGCCAAAGCAAATCATATGGTCAAGTTTGCCTCATTGGTACCCAGAGTGAGAAGAGAGGCAGTGAATATTTTTACAGTATTATTATCTGCCATACTGCCTTTCCACATTCCTTTTTGGGTTGTGTGTATGGCAAAAAAACAACAAAATTTATCATCTTAATTGTTTTTTGGTGTTAACTATATGGACATTGTTGTATAACAGATCTCAGGAACTTATTGATCTTGCAAAACTGAAACTCTGTACCCATTGAACTCTTCTTTTCTCTCTCCCCATAGTCCCTAGCAACCACCATTCTACTTTCTAAGAGTTTGACTAGTTTCAATACCTCACATAGTGGAATCCTGTAGAGTTTGTGGTGTGTGTGTGACTGGTTTATTTCACTTAGCGTAGCCCTTTTAAAGTTCATCCACATTACAGCACATGGCAGGATTCTCTTTTTTTAAGACCGAATAATTTTCCATTGTATTGTAAATACCACCTTTTTTTTCTTTTTAATCTGTCAATGGACATTTAGATTGCTTCCACCTGTTGACTGTTAAGGAAATGGATTTTAATATCTGTGAATTTTTTTAAACATGACTTATCCTTAAGATAACTCACCCATGTTGAGATTGAGCTTTTCTTTCAAAGTGAAAATTGATGGAATGGAATTTTGCTGGAGCTTATTGTTATCCATCAAGGCTTTGGCCTGATGTTTTTAAGGATTTAGAAGGCTTTAAGTTTTTATATTGTAGGCAGTAAAAACATCTTCATTTTGTTTGTAGTTGTATATAATCCTTTTATGATTTTTTTTCATGTAACTTGTATGTATAAAATTTAACTTACCTGGGAAATGAGAAAGTTTTTTTTTTTTTTTCAAGTGAATGTTTATTTTAGATTAGTTCTAGATGTATGGAAAAGTTAAGATAGTACCGGGTGTTCCCATAAATCACATACCCAGTTTTCCCATTGCTAACATCTTAAATTAGCATGGTATGTGTGTTACGATTAATGAACCAGCTTGATAAATTGTTATTAACTAACATCCATAGTGTATTCAGATTTCCTTAGTTTTTTTTTAAATTGAAGTGAAATTCACGTAACATAAAACTAACCATTAAAATTTTTTTTAATGTTTATTTATTTTTGACAGAGAGAGAGACACACACACACAGAGAGACAGAGAGAGCATGAGCAGGGGAGGGGCAGAGACAGAGAGGGAGACACAGAATCTAAAGCAGCCTCCAGGCTGTGAGCTGTCAGTACAGAGCCCATCGTGAAGCTCAAACTCAGGAATGGCAAGATCATGACCTGAGCCAAAGTCGGACACTCAACTGACTGAGCCACCCCAAAATTAACCATTTTAAAATGTAATTCAGTAACATTTAATAATTCACAATGTTGTGCAACTACCACCTATATCAAGTTTCAGAACATTTTTATTACCCCAAAAGAAAGCCCTGTCCTCAGTAGTTACTTCCTATTCTCCACTACATGCAATTTCTGGAAACCAATCTGAGTTCTGTTTCTGTACACTTAACTATTCTGGAAGTTTCATTACACGGAATCCTACATATTTGGCCTTTTGAGTCTGCCTTCTTTCATTTAGCATACTGTTTTTGAGGTTTGTCTACCTTGTAGCATGTACCCTTTCTATTGCTGAAAATATTCCATTGTGTATGTGTATGTTTATGACATTGTACCATACTCTGAAATTGTTTTCCCACCAGCAGTGATTTTGAGGGCTCCAATTTCTCTACCTCTTTGCCAAAAACCACTTTTATTTCCTATTTTTTTCTTTTTCTTTTTTTTGAGTATAATCTAGTTGGTGTGAAGTAGTATCTTATTGTGCTTTTTGAAAAATTAATTTTATCGAGATGTAATTTACCTTATAATTGTTTTGATTTGCATTTTGCTAATGATGTTGGGCATCTTTTCATGAACTTGCTGGCCATTTGTATAACTACTTTGGAGAAATGTGTTTTTAAGATCTTTACACATTAAATTGGGTTCTTTGTCTTTTTGTTGAGTTGTAAAAGTTCTTTACATATTCTGGATACTAGACACTTATTAGATATAATTTGCAAATATTAATTTCCTGTTCTGTAAGGTTGTCTTTTCATTTTCTTGAGACTGTCCTTTGATATTTAAATGTTTTCTCATTTTAAGTCCAGCTTATTTATTCTTTTTTTTTTTTAATTTACTTATTTTGAGAGAGAGAGAGAGAGAGAGAGAGAGAGAGAGAGAGAGAATGAATCCCAAGCAGGCTCCACACTGTTGGAATGGAGTCTGATGTGGGGCTTGAACTCACAAACGGGAGATCATGACCTGAGCCTATATCAAGAGCTGGACATTTAACCAACTGAGCCACCCAGGCAACCCAATAAGGGTTTATCTCTTGACTCTCAATTCTGTCTCAGTGTGTCTTTACTTAGGCTCGTACCACACTGTCTTGATTGTTGCTGCTTTGTAGTAAGTTTTGAAATAGGGACATATGTGTCCTGCTTTGTTCTTTTTAAATATTGTTATTTGGAGCCTCTTGCAGTTTTACATGAGTTGGAGGATCACTTTCCATTTCTGGGCCTTTGTAATTTTAATAGGGATTGCACCAAATCTGCACATCAGTTTAGGTAGCATTGTTATCTTCTATGAAGCCTTCAAATCCAAGAACTGTATCCCATAAGTTTTGACATGTTGTGTTTTAGTTTACATTTGTGTCAAAGTATTTTCTAATTTCCTTTGTGATTTCTTCTTTGACCCATTGCTGTTTAAGACTGCATTGTTTAATTTCACATATTTGTGAATTTTCCAGTTTTGTTTTTGTTTTTGGTTTATAGGTTCATTCCATGTTTGTCACAGAAGATACTTTGGATGATTTTCTCAGTCTTTTAAAATTTATTGTTACTTGCTTTGTGGCCTAACACATGGTCTTTCCTGGGGAATATTCCATGTGCACTTGAGAAAAATGTATGTTTTGCTGTGTATTTTGAGTGATCTATATATGTCTGTTAGGTCTAGTTGGTTTAGAGTGTTCAAGTGTTCTATATCTTTGTTGACCTGTCTAGTTCTATCTGTTATTAAAAGTCAGACCCCAACTATTTTGAATTCTTTCTCCTTTCAATTCTGTCAATTTTTGCTTCATGCATTTTGGGGGTTCTGTTGTTAGGTGAGTGTTTATAATTGTTATCCCTTTTTCCGTTCTTTTTTTTCTAAGTAAGCTTTAGGCCTAAGGTGGTGCTTGAACTCACCACAGTGAGATCAAGAGTTACATGGTTTACCAACTGAGCCAGCCAGGAGCCCCTCCTTTCCATGCTATTCTCTTCTAACTCTTCTAACTTATTTGTGTTTTTGGATCTAAAGAAGTCTGTTGCAGGCAGCATATAGTTGGACCGTTTTTTGAAAAATCCATTCTGCCCATCTCTGCCTTTTAATTGGTGATTTTAATCTATTTATATTTAAAGTGGTTACTGTTAAGGAAGAACTTTTGGTATTTTGTTATCTGTTTTCTGTATGTCTTCTACCTGTTTCATTTCTCAGTTCCTCTCACTGCCTTCTTTTAGTGTACTATTTTCATATCTTTCTTGTTTTCTTCTTGATTTTTAGGGTTTTTGTTTGTTTGTTTTTTGTTTTTTCAACTGGCTGCCCTGGGAATTTCAATTAATCTCTTAGACTTAAAACAATATATTTTGAATTAATAACCACCTTAGCTACAATAGTGTACAAAAACTGCTATAGTCACAAATTACATATTCTTACATAATGTTCCCACTAACATGGATTTATAATTTCTTTTTATTGCTCATTTATGTTTGAGAGAAACAGAGCATGAACAGGAGAGGGGAAGAGAGAGAGGGAGACACAGAATCCGATGCAGGCTCCGGGATCTGAGCTGTCAGCACAGAGCCCAAGGCAGGCTTGACCTTGAGAACTTTAATATCATGACCTGAGCTGAAGTTGATGCTTAACCAACTGAGCCACCCAGGTGCCCCGGATTTATAATTTTTTTTAAGTTTATTTATTTATTTTGAGAGAGAAAGTGCAAGCAGGGAAGGGGCAGAGAGACAGGGAGAGAGAAAATCCCAAGCAAGCTCCATGCTGTCAGCTCAGAGCCTGACATGGGTCTTGAACCCTTGACTGAGATTATGACCTGAGCCCAAATCAAGAGTCAGATGTTTGACTGAGCCACTCAGGTGCCCCTGGATTTATAATTTTTAAAATACATTTGGCATTTGCCTTTTTTTTTTTTAAGTTTATTTGTTTGTTTATTTATTTAAGCAATCTCTACACCCAATGCGGTGCCCAAACTCATGACCCCAATATCTAAGAGTCGCATGTTCCTCTGATTGAGCCAGCCAGGTGCCCCTGGCAATTATCTTTTAAATTATATAGGAGAAAAAGAAGAGTTACAAGCCCTGAATACAATACTTTTGGCATTTGTATTTACTTATGTAAATACCTTTACTGGGGTTCTTTATTTCTTTGTATGGCTTTGACTTTGTCAGGTGTCCTTTCATTTCTGCCTGAAGAACTTCCTTTAGATTTATTGTAGGGCAGGTCTACTAGCCATGAACTCAACTTTTGTTTCTCTGGAAATGTCTTAATTTCTTCTTCATTTTTGAAGGATAATCATGTTGGATATAAGATTGTTGGTTGACTTTTTTTTCTTTTCAGCACTTCAGACATGTCATCCTACTGCTTTCTGTAGTTTCTCCTGAGAAATCAGTTTTTAATCTTCTTGAGGACTCCTTGTAACTGATGAATTGCTTCTCCTGTTTTCATGATTCTCTGCCTTTTGTCTCTTGACAGTTTGATCTAATGTGTCTCAGAGTGATCTTTCTTTGCGTTTATCCTTCTTGAAGTTCTTTGAGCTTCTTAGATGTTTACACTTATGTCTTATCAAAATTGAGAAGTTTTCATCCCTTATTTCTTCAAATATTCTCTCTGCCCATTTCTTTCTTGCCTTCTGGGTCTCCAATTATGTGTATGTTGGTATGCTTGATGCTATAGTTTGAGTGTTTATGCACCCCAAAGTTTGTGTGGTGATATCCTGACTGCCAAAAGATGATGCTGTTAGGAGGTGGGGCCATTGGGAGGTGGTATCATGAGGGTGGTGCCCTCTTGACGGGGGATTAATGCCTTTCTGAAAAAGGCTCCAGAGAACTCCCATGTGAAGACATAGCTAGAGGGTACCATCTATGAGCCAGGAAGAGGGCCCTCACTTGACTATACTGGTGCCTTGATCTTGGACTTTCCAGCCTCCAGGACTGTGAGAAACACATTTCTGTTGTTTGTAAGTTACCCAGTCTGTGGTATTTTGTTATAGCAGCCCAAATGGACTAAGACACTTGATATCCTACAGGTATCTTGGGCTCTGTCCATTCTTTTCTCTTTCAGTTCCTCAGACTGGATAATTTCAATTGACTAGTCTTCAAATTTGCTGATTCTTTCTTCCTGCCAGTTCAAATCTGCCATTCAAATTCTCTAGTGAATTTTTCCATTTTAGTCATCATACTTTTTTTTTTTTTTAGCTCCAGAATTTCTATTTGGTTTCTTTTTATAATTTTAAAAAAATTTAATGGTTATTTATTCTTGAGAGAGAGAGAGAGAGAGAGAGAGAGAGAGAGAGTGCAAGTGGGGGAGGGGCAGAGAGAGAGGAAGACACAGAATCTGAAGCAGGCTCTAGGCTCTGAGCTTTCAGCACAGAGCCTGCGACATTGGACTCAAACTCACGAACTGTGAGACCATGACTTGAGCTGAAGTTGGATGTTTAACCAACTGAGCCACCCAAGTGTCTTCCCCACCTTTTTAAAAATGTTTATTTATTTTTGAGAGAGAGTGTGTGAGAAGGGGAAGGGCAGAGAGAGAGACAGAGGAGCTGAAGCAGATTCTGCACTGTCAGCACAGAGCCCAACGTGGAGCTCAAACCCACAAACTGTGAGATCATGACCTGAGCTAAAACCAAGAGTTGGATGCTTAACAGACTGAGCCACCCAGGCATCCCTATAATTTGTTTCTTTATTGATATTTTCTGTTTGTTGCAACAATGTTCTTCTGTTTTTCCTTTTGTCCTTTGTCCATGGATTCCATGACCTCATTCAGCATATTTAAGACCATTTATTTAAAGTCTTTGTCTAGTTAGACCTGCATCTACTTCCTCTTGGTCTGTTTCTATGAATATCTCTTGTGTATGGACCATACTTTGTGTCTTTACATGTTTAGTAATATTTTGTTGAGAATGGGATGTTTTGAATATTCTACTGTGGTGATTCTGGAAATCAGATTCTTCTGTTTCCCCAGAGTTTGGTTTGGTTGTGTGCTAGGGGTTGTAGTTACTTGTTTTGTAAATTTGCTTTTTCTTTTCTTTTTTTTTTTTTATTATTTTTTTAATGTTTATTTATTTTATTTTTTGAGAGAGAGAGAGAGAGTGAGTAGGGAAGGGTCAGAGAGAGAGGGAGATACAGAATACGAAACAGGTGCCAGGCTCTGAGCTATCAGCGCAGGGCCTGGATGCAGGGCTTCAACCCATGAACTGTGAGATCATGAACTGAGCCAAAGTCAGAAGCTTAACTGACTGAGCCACCCAGGTTCTCCTGGTTTGCAAATTTTCTAAACTATTTTTGTAAACTCTATTTGTTGTGTTTGTTCTCAGCTAGAGATTGCTAGAGATTGCCTTGAATGCCTGTAGCCAAAAACTGAAAGGGAACAAATACCTGACTTTGCAGAGATGGCTCTGTGTTGTAGCTTTCTCTCAATGCTTACACTCATTATAACTCTGTCTTAGCCTTCATTTCCTGCTTGTGCCTAGCTGAGGATCAGAGGTGTGACAGTTTAGGGTCTTTTCAGGTCTTTTCTGAGCATGCTTCCTGCCCTGGGCAAGTCGGTGGCTTTCTAAATTTTTATCTTTAGGATACCAGGGCAATTTTCAATGCCCTAATTACCCAAAGAAACTCTCCCTCCAGCTTTTCCTCCCGGGCTTTTGATGTGTCCTTTTGTCTCAGTTGAAACGTTTTGCCCCTGGTGGCAGCAAGTTATTATTGAAACCTTACAAGGTTTTTTTTTTTTTTTTTCTCTCTCTCTCTAAAGATGGTGACTTCTTTCTTTCTTTCTTTCTTTCTTTCTTTCTTTCTTTCTTTCTTTCTTTCTTTCTTTCTTTCTTTCTTTCTTTCTTTCTATGTTTGTTTATTTTTGAGAGAGAGAAAGTATGCGCACATGAGTAGCAGAGAGACTGAGAGAGAAAGAAAGAGAGAATCCCAAGTAGGCTCTGCAATGCCAACACAGAGCTGCCAAAGAATTGGACCAAAGAGTCAGCTGGATCATGACTTGAGCTGAAATCAAGAGTCAGATGCTTAACCGACTGAGCCACCCAGGTGCTCCTAGCCTTACAAGGTTTTGAGCGGCTCTGTTTAGCCACTTTACTGCCCTGAGAGAGTTCTGAGTTAGGTCAAACAAAGACAAACACCTTGTGTTAGTTCTTCAAGTAGCACCCTGACAGATCAAAACAGACAAACACAATTCTTTTAGAATTAAATCTGCTTTGCTCTTTGTGGAGCCAGGGACTGAGTGAGAATGAAGGCTCTTCAAGATCACTGGTGGGGGTCAGGGAGAGGCAAGGCAGGGAATAAAAATACTGCAAAGCTTTCCTGTTGTTTTAGGTTGCCTGTGTTTTGATTCAGTGTTCCCTGTGTTGCTGTAAATCTATTTTCTGGAGTTGTGATAAAGGTGATTTTGACAGTTTTTTCTCAATTTTTCAGTGATCTGTGGAGGGATGGGCCTTTGGAACTACCTATTCTATATTCACTGATGTCACTCAAGAAAGATTTAAAAAATGATTTATTGTGATATTTTACTTTAATGAGAGGATCTAAGAAATTACATTAACATTTATACAAATTGTTAATAGGATGGAATCCGACGTGGTAGACCTAGAGCAGATACTGTCCGGGATTTAATAAATGAAGGAGAGCATTCATCCAGCAGAATCCGTTGTAACATCTGTAATAGGGTGTTTCCACGGGAGAAATCACTCCAGGCTCACAAAAGGACTCATACAGGTAAGTTGAGCAGAAGTATTACTAAAAGCTGATTTGATGTTTGGGCCCATAAATTAATATTTTAGTTGCTTTATATTTCCTTACTCTGAAGTTTTTTAAGACAGGCACTGTATAGTCGGTTTCTTTTTTGGTAGGAAAGACTGGTTTTCTCAGCATTGGTACCATGTGACTTCTAAAAGTATCATGGTAATTAATCTAGTTGTCATAGGAATATTATTGCTAAATTGAATTCTATCATTCTGCCTACTTAAATGTCAATATTTGATATGCCCTTCAGTTCTCTGTGTAATTGATAAGACTGATTTGTAGGCCAAATACTAAAACAGTGTCCAGTTTTTAGCAGAATTACTAGAATCCCCAGTGTGCCATCAGAATGTTTCACCTAGCTATTTAATCTAAGGTGAAGTATAATTTTTCAGAATTAAATGTATTATAGGTAGCTATCCCAGGACTATCACATATCTCTATGTGTGTAGAGAAATTATACTTAAATTTTAAATACCATATAGAGAGCAAAGAAATAACATAGAAAGAGCCCTTGTTCTTTCCATAGAGAAAGTTGGCCCCAGAAGAAGGAGCTTTATGGTTATAATAATGGTATTTAATAATTTACAGATGATAAAACTGAGGCATCAAGAAAAGCAAAGACCACTGCTTTACAGCCTCCCATACCTTTAAGTCTAGGGCTGTGCTGGCAGATATCGTAGCACATGCTGCTCTTGAGCAGTTGAAATTTGGCTAGTCTAAATTGAGATGGGCAATATGTGTAAACTATGCTGAGTATGAATAAAAGAGAGTAAACAATGTCCTTAATTACTTTCGATATTGATTATATGTTGAAATTATATTTTAGATATATTGGGTTAAATAAAATATATTATCAAAATTAATTCCACCTGCTTATTTTTGCTTTTTTAATGTGGTTCCTAGAAGTGGTTCCTATTCTCTTTCCATTGGGCAGTACCAGTTAGAACTTGGGCTGTTAAGGCTTAGTTCCCTATTTTTTTTGCAGTGTTTATGGCACCACCTGTTTGGTTTTTTGGTTTGTTTTTGAAAAGATACATTTTAATAATATGCTAGAATATAGTTTTCTTAGCTAAATCCCTGAAAAAGGGTAAAAGTTTTAATTTTGAATTATTACAAACTAAGGTGGCCAAGAGGTTTTTGACTTTAGGAACCATTCAGTAAAACCATTACAAAACGAAATACATGATTTTGAGAATTTTCAGATTTATTTTCAATCTAATTGGTCTGAAATATCCCCAGATAACTGGTTCACAAGCCACAGAGTACATATTGCCAGTGTAGATAAGATTCGGGACCATGTGGTGTAATGATAAGATCCCTGAGTCTCAGGCCTGATCTACCACCAGTCCACCATGTGTCACCCTGTATTTTCAGGCCTTGGCCTACTATGCTGTATGCCAGAGGGCTGAGCCCAAGATCTCCATGGTATGGTTAAGCTCTAGTAGTATGTATATGGTTTGCAAAAAACTTTCTCTTACTATTTTATTATTTTTTAACTTAAAAAAATTTTTTAAACATTTATTTTTTGAGACAGAGACAGAGCATGAGTGGGGGAGGGGCAGAGAGAGAGAGGGAGTCATAGATGCTGAAGCAGGCTCCAGGCTCTAAGCTGTCAGCCCAGAGCCTGACTTAGGGGTAGAACTCACAAACAACCGTGAGATTATGACCTGAGATGAAGTTGGATGCTTAACTGACTGAGCCACCCAGGCGCCCCATCTCTTACTATTTTAAATACCCCCATCTGTTTTATTAACACGTGTCTATCACAATCATTTGGTACATTTCTAAATAATGAGAAATTAAGGGAGTACTTGTTACTGTTAATTGAGTCATATTGGAAGTACCAGTGCATACTTGTTGATCACAGAATGACTTTTCAAAAAATGATTTTAATTATGGTTAAACAATATTTTTGAGCACTTTCTCAAGCCTAGCACTGTGTTGTATATATGAATTGCAATGGAATACAAAGTATTATACATCTTTGTGTCAGGAGAATACCAGGATACATAAATAACAGTGGATTATGAGGTAGTGAAGGGATACATAGTTCAATTATTTGGAGGTAGCAGGGAGGTATAAGGAGATTCACTGAGAGAGCCTACAGGACTGGGAACATTTGAATGGGCAGAGAAGATTGGATTTTCAAGGAGTACAACATGAGGAACTAACTGCCTTGTGGATGGAATGAATCTCATGGAATGAAGTAAAGTTAAACCCTGCCCTCTTATGCAGTAGCTATAGTGCAGATATTAGGGGACCACTGAAAAGTCAGCAGATAATTTTCAGCTGTTCAAGGGGTATAGTAGGGTTTGGAGTGATTTAGGAGGTAGTTTGTATGACAAAAGCAAATGTTCTATGTCATTCACTCCAGAAGTACTGTGCAGGGGTGGAGAATAGAGGCCAGCTAGGGTTCCTGCTGGGTGGGAGGGGTGGGGAAGTTGCAATGGGAAATCAGGAGTGGGAGACATTTTAAAGAATTAACAAGAGGGGCACCTGGGTGCTCAGCGTCTGACTTCGGCTCAGGTCATGATCTCTCGGTTCGTGGGTTTGGGTCCCGTGTCGGGCTCTGTGCTGACAGCTCGGAGCCTGGAGCCTGCTTCGGATTCTGTGTCTCCCTCTCTCTCTGCCCCTCCCCTGCTTGTGCTGTCTGTCTGTCTGTCTCTCTCTCAAAAATAAATAAACATTAAAAAAAAAAAAAAGAATTAGCAAGAGCTAGTGATTTGGATTATGGGGAGAAAAATGATGGGATAAGCCGAAGATAACTTCAAGGATTTGAACCTGGGAGCCTAAAAGCTCAAGGCCTAACGAAAATATTATTTTGCTTTCAAGTGGATAGCTACTTGGTAGCACGGAAGCGCTGTTGTTAGCATTAACACTTGCAGCTTTGTAGAGGCTATGACATGTTTTATTGTTGTTTGGAGTCATGACCTATATGGAGGTCAGTTCTCTCTGTCCCTTTCTCTTCTTACATTATTGTCTCAGAAATAATATATACTATTTGTCTACTTAGGTGAGAGGCCCTATCTGTGTGACTATCCAGACTGTGGAAAAGCCTTTGTTCAAAGCGGACAGCTCAAAACACATCAGCGTCTTCACACCGGAGAGAAACCTTTTGTTTGTTCAGAAAATGGTATGGTGTTAAGAGTTAAGTTTATGTAAGAACTGGTTGTGAGTTAAAAGCTAAAATATCTTTTACTTAAGTTTTTTGGGAGGAGAGATTTCGATGTAAATTTTATAAAACATCATAAGTTCTCTTTCTAAATTGAAAGCCATGCTCATTTTCTGGGAATAATTGATTTTTAAATAAAATATTCCTTCTAGGTGAAAATATTAAAAGGTAATTAAAAGTAGTAGTATATTCAGGGAGCACCTGGCTGGCTCAGTTGGCAGAGCATGCAACTCTTGATCTTGGGGTTGTGAGTTTGAGCTCTACAATGGGTGGAGAGATTACTTAAAAAAAGAAAAAAAAATAGTAGATTTAGGTAGAGGTGGTGGAAAGATCTATAGAAGTAAAAGCAGCCTTTATAGTAGGCTTTTAATTGATTTTAAACTTTTCAACTATTAAATGGAAAGAAATACATCATTGTCTTAATTTTCAACAAAGGGGGAGATTTTACCATCTTGCTACTGCCACTGTTAGTAATTTCTTACCACTTTTCATAAGTGATTTTCTAAATCTCTTATCACATTTCTTGAGATGTTTTCCTTATGCACCTTTTTACATAGTTATACCTGAAATTCAGTATAGTTTTGTGCTGCTGTTGTGTGGTTCTCTTGATTGTTGTCAGCTGTTATGAATGTCTATATGCTTTTTCATTTGCGTAAGCATATACACTATGATTGTCTCAATGTTGGATATTGAATATTTGTTTTTAAAATTTGTTTGTTGCCAACAAAGCTGAGGGACACGGCTTCCTCCTTAAAGCTTTGTTCATCTTATGGGATGTTTCCTTATGATGGATTCCAAGAATGGGATTCCTGGGTCAGAGGTTTTGATCATTTTTGCTAATAAATTACTTTCTGGTGGGGTTGATGCATTTATATTGCCATGACCAAAAGGTGAAGGCACTGCTTGCTTCTCCTTAGGGTTTTTTTTTCTCCTCCAAGTTACAGAATGCTAAATCCCATGGTCTTAATTCACTTTTCTTGGATACCAGTGAAAATGAACATTTTCCATGTCTGCTGGATGTCCAGATTCTGATAAGTGTTTCCCTCTGTGTTTTGAAGGCTGCCTAAGCAGATTCACCCATGCAAACCGCCACTGTCCGAAGCACCCTTATGCCAGGCTGAAACGGGAGGAGCCCACAGACGCTCTCAGTAAGCACCAGGCTGTGGACAACCAGGCTGCCGCCGAGTGGTTGGCGAAGTAAGGCTCTCCCTGCACTCCACTGCACAGTACTGCCCTGCACATGGGCTGGCACTGGGAGCTTTGACAGTTCTCTCCTTTTAAATAAGTTGCTTTTATACATATTTTATAAAATAACTTGAAATGGTGCTTTATTTCTTTAAACCACAGAATTGTTAGGAGTGGTGTGAGGATCTTTGTGCAATAGAAAACAAGTACACGATATTAATTAGTCTGAGTGCCCAGACCACAATTTATTTTAAAAGCAAGAATTTTCCTCATTCTTAAAGATTGTTTTATATGAATTGTACTCTACCGTGCAGCCTGTCTTTGTTTTCTTCATATCAGTTAGGTGCTGATTATTCCTGGGATATAGGCTAGAGATTCTTCTAAAGTAAAGTTTTGAAAAGCACCTGGTTGAATTTTTTTAATGGCAACAAGGGGGCCAGCATGAAAAAGTATCTCTAAAGGTATTCTGATTTAAGGAGTCATCTGGTCATCTGTTGTGTACAAACTAGCACTGGCTGTTCGGGTCACCCCCTCCTTCATCAGATTCCTCTGCACTAAGGAAAAGTCTGGAATCCCTCATTGTGCTGTTTAGCTCTGCCTCCCTCTGGCCTCACACCTGTCTCCAGCTACCCGGCCTTCCTGTTTGTCAGCACCACCCTCACTGTGGCTTGCAGGCCTCTGTGCCCCCTGCTCCCTCTGCCAGGAATGCTGCTTTCCTCTTCGTTTAGCCACTACTCATTCTTCATTTCTTACTGAGGTCAAACATTGCGTCAGGAAGTTCTTCCCTAACCTGCTCACTAACCACCAGAACAAACAAGGTTAGACCGACTTAATAGATCCTTTTATAACACAGTGTGTTTTCTTTTTCAAAACCTTCATCACACATTTATTTATTCGTTTAGTGTCTGTCATCCCTGTTAGACCAGAAGCTCCACTTAGGCGTTGTTTGTCTGGATTACTGCGTCACTTCCTCCCTCCCTCTTGCTCCTGGCTGGCCTCTGCCACCCCATGAGCTCTAACTTTGCTCAAGTCAGAAACTTGTTGGTCATCTTTGTGTTTTCCTCTCATTCTCCCATCTACTCAATGACAGACTAATGGATTCTACTCAGTATAAAGTCTAAACCCGGTATCATGTGATTCGAAGTCCTTCATTGCCTGGTGGTCCCTGCTGACCTTGTTAAACTTCTTTGCCATTCTCCGTTCCAAGTTGTCCTTCAAGTCATACTGAACTGTTTGCAGTTCTTTTTTTGTATCTCTGAGTATTGCCCAAGTTTTTCCAGGTTTGAGATGTCTGGATTTCCTGAAATCTAATAGTTGTGTTATTTTTGTATAATTTTAAAAACAGCTTTACTGAGGTGTAATCAGCACACAATAAAGTGTACAATTTGATACATTTTGACATATGTATACACCTGTGAAACCATCATCCCAGTTAAGATGGTGAACATATCTGTCACTTTCAAAAGTTTCCTCATGCCCCTTTGTAAGTCATCACTCTTGTCCCTCCCTGCTTTCCTGCTCCCCTGCTCCCCAGACTGATCTGATTTCTGTTATTATAAACTAGTTTGCATTTTCTACAGTTTTATACAAATGGAGTCATACAGTATACACTTCTGTTGTCTGGCTTCTTTTATTCAGTGTAATTATTTGGGGATTCATCCATGTTGTTGACTGTTATCAATGGTTTATTTTTCTTTTTTTAGTTTATTTTTTTAATTGAAGTATAATTCGTACACAATGTTACATTAGTTTCAGGTGTACAACATAGCGATTCTCCAAGTCTATGCATTATGCTGGCTCACAAGTGTAGCTACCATCTGTCACCGTATAACCCTAGGCTCATTCCTTCTTACTGTTGAGTAGTACACCATTGTATGGATACACCTCAGCTTGTTTATTCATTTGCCTGTTGCTGGGCTTTTGGCCATTACAAATAAAGCTAATATGAGCATTGATATGCAGGTCTTTGTATGGGACATTTTTGTATATAGTGGTACTGTTCTTTAAATATGCCTTTCTTTAGTTACCAAAAGGTAGAATATTTTCTCTTATGAATTATCAGTTGGTTTTGTAATAGAATAATCATGGTACCTCTTAGGTTTTTGAATAAGCTCTGTGTGTTGTAGACACTAATCTGTCACATTTTGTGGGTTTAAAATTTCTTACAGTTAACTCTGTCAGAAGAATAGGATAAATAGTTTTCTAATGATTATTTGTTCTACTCTGTTTAATTTTTTATTGAGGTGTAATTGACAGACAATATTTGTTCTACTGTTTGTGTATTTTACTGTAGTCCATTTCACATATGATCTTAAAGGCAGTTAATTGGTGAAAACCTATGATTAGAGAGTTGAGTATAAGACCCAGAACTGCCAGTTTTTGATTTTGGAAATCTGAGTGTGTCCCTCAACTTTCCCTCTATAATGGGAAATATATGTAAAGTATATGAATCACTTTAGAACTTTATAACCTAAGACACAGAAAACAATACTGTGGTAAAGAACCTGTTTGCTAAAGAAAAGTAAAGGTTTGAGGAGGTCGTGTATACAAATAGCTAATGTGCCTGCGTTCCATGTAGGTATTGGGAGACAAGAGAGCAGCGTGCCCCCACCTTGAAAGGGAAGCTCGTGCAGAAAGCTGATCAGGAGCAGCAGGACCCTCTGGAGTACCTTCAGTCTGACGAGGAGGACGACGAGAAGCGTGGTGCCCAGCGCCGGCTGCAAGAGCAGCGGGAGCGTCTGCACGGAGCCCTTGCTCTCATAGAGCTCGCCAACCTGACCGGGGCGCCGCTCCGCCAGTAGCCTCGACACTGACTCTGCCACTGTACAAAAAGTACTGCCCAGCGTACTTAAAAAGTAGATCCTTGGGCATAAGCTAAGCACCTTATTTGCTTATCATAGGCTGCTATTCTGTAGAAACTTATGAAGAATGTCATTGCCCCAGAATATGGGGTGAGAGAGAATTGCACTTTTTTTATATGGTAATGGATTTGTTGTAAAGTTTAAAATATTTTGTAAATATGGGACTTCTAGTACAGGGTAGAAAAGGACATATTGTGGGAAGCTAGATTTTGCAAGTTTAATGCATTCATTGGAAGCAGTTCTCACAGGAAGCACTTTCTGAATAAGACACTTGTATGAAAAAACAGAATGGTACATGTAGCCAAAGAACGTTGAAATAGATTATTTATAAGATCATTTTTTAACAATGTATATTAGTATGTTTAACAATACTGTAAACACTGAGGCAAGCCAGAAAGTATAAGATATGTGTGTAAGATAGAGATTTTTAAATTGCAAAATAGTGTGCCTAATGAAAAGTGGAAAACTGACTATTTTGGAAGATGTTCTAAGTTATGGACTTTGGAAGAAAAGAGATATTTGAGGATCTTGGCAAGATGCACAATAGTTGAGAATTTTCAGAATTGGATAATATCAGTCTTATTCTGTCTTTCCGAGGCTTAACAGCTCACTCTGATGTTCAGGTTCGAAAAGCACTTGGCATCCCTGTTATGTTAACTTGGGAGCTTTTGCACGTTGCATATTTCTCATTTGCTGAAATTGAGTGATTAATCTTGCAAAGTCTAGGTAACTTGGTAATTGGTATTTTTTTATATATATATTATGGGCCCTGTAAGAGATTTGGCACTTGGATTTTTATTAATAAAAGGGACACCTACAGGGTTGTTTTGTAGTGAACTGTTTTAGATCTTTTGTTAGCAAACACTAAATTTTAATTGTATTGCTTGTTTAGAATTACTAGCAAATGGAAGCCTCCTATTTATATTTTCAGTGCATAAAGCCACCTTCTTGCTTTTCTTCAGAATAACATGCCAAGCTATTTTGTGTTCACTAAATTTAGTTATCAGGTAAACACTGCAGAAAATATTAGCTACTCAAATAAGTAGGTTTCTGGAATAGTTTCAGCTGCAAGTGTGTTAACTTGTGTGGTGGTTTTAAGCCATTTTTCCAAATAGATGAAGTTTTTAAATACCACTTTATGTACTGAGGCATGAACAGAAAAATCAAGACCAGAGCAGTTCACCTCCTTTATTTAGGCATAAACCTCCATCATTTATGCTTTTGTTTTAAGCAGAAACTAAATAACATGCATAGCATGGTAATTTGATAGATTGCTTAATTGGAGTAGACCTCAAGAGTAATAAATAGAGGGCAATATGGGCTCTTCAGCGCCTTTTTTTTTTTTTTTTTTTTTTTTTTTGAAGTAGTAGCCTACAGATGTAGTTTAAACATTATCTAAAATGTAGGCTTCTTCCAAAAATCCCAGTGTGTTGCAGTACACAGATAGTTTAAAATACTAGCCATGGGGAAGGGGAGGTATGTAAATGTCTTGGAAGGAAGCAAAAGTGTGAGAGATGATAGTAACAAATAATGTGTATGAATGAGGACATACTTTAAAAATGTAATTCCTCTGTACAGTAAATTACAAATCTTGAGGGATTTTTTTTTTTTTTGTAATAAGAGAATTTATATTTGTAATGGTCTGAGAATTTTGTTTGTAATCTGGTATATAGAATTTTAACTTGGAGCACTTATAAGCACAGGGAGAGAGACTGTAGCATCTGAATTTTCTTGGTTTAGGTTTCAACATTTTCTCTAGATTTTTTGCTCTCAAATATGACTTAAATGAACTATGAAAAGCAACACTCATCAGTCTTGGGAAATTTAAAATTTGATGAACTTACCTAAAGAAGGAAGGGCAATAGGAATTTTAAAAATACAAATACTTGTCAATTCACAGATAATAAAATTTACAGCCTTCAAAAGTAAGGGTTTTTGTTTGTTTCTTGGTCAGCTTTTGTCAACTATAATAGTTATATTCGCAAACATTTTTTATTTGTATAATTGGAAGTTTAAGAAATTATTACAACTACATACTATAGAAATATTTAAAATGTTCTTTTTTGATATAAGCTATATGCTTGGAAAAAATACATTGGCATCTAAAATTTGAGGTATGTTAAGACTGCTTTTTGTTTTAAAAATGTGGTTTACATTCAAATTTTTGAAGTGTTTTATGCTTCATATGGCTAAGATGTAGTTTGGCAGAGATAACAGCATAAGAATAAACATGCTGTAATTTTAAAAGATGCTTTGAATAAAAATTTATTTTAATTTACAGTTTAAAGTACATGTTCATTCTTGAACCCTTTATAATTTGTTTTCCTGTCAACAATAACCATAATATAAAAAATTGAAAAGGTAGAAATGTCACCTATGGCCCTGCGTTCTCCTATCATTATTATTTGGTGCATTTTTCTACTTCATTCCAGTATGAGCTCATCTCAGGTATCTTTTCAGCATAGTAGACACCATAGTGTAGATTGCTTTTTTTACTTTAAAATTATGGCCTTTTAGATTATAGATGTAAATTTAACTTCCTCATCTGGTTCATTATTACAGTGTTAAAAATACACTGGTGTGGATAGTATTGCCAGCTCTATATTAGGCCTGATGGGTGATCAGGACTGGGATTTCATTTCATTTATATTCAGGATGTGTTGAGCAGCCGAAATAGCACAGCTGGGAGAGCATTAGACTGAAGATCGTATATTCAGGATGTGTTGAATCTGGGGTCACCTCCCTGAGGAGACGCTCAGGGCCTGTTTACTGTTTTGTTTTAAATTTTTTTTAATGTTTTATTTTATTTTCGAGACAGAGAGAGACAGAGCATGGATGGGGGAGGGTCAGAGAGAGAGGGAGACACAGAATCTGAAGCAGGCTCCAGGCTCTAAGCTGTCAGCACAGAGCCTGACGTGGGGCTGGAACTCACCATGGCCTGAGCCGAAGTCAGAAGCTCAACCGACTGAGCCACCCAGGCACCCCGGGGCCTGTTTACTGTTTAAAGAATCAAGCAAATTGGTTTAATTTTTTCATTATTTATCTTTAGTCATATACTTGTAATTGGCAAGGTTCAGCCTGTCCAGGCTTTGATCAAGAGAATTTCACACGCAACTCTTCAGTGTGAGTTGTGATTTAAACAGGATGAGATTTCAATAGTGACTGAAGGTCCTGGAAGTATGTATGTAGAAGCAAATTAAGTGCAAATATGATTAAATATTAAAAATGACTTTACTGTTTTGCAGTCAAAACTATTTGGAGACTCACGGGAACTAAACTGATCTTTTTAAAAGGAAATAATCCAAAATGACTTCAAGTTCGGAGTTTTTGGTTCAACTGGAATCTGACTTCATTTTCTATTTTAAAATGGTCTTAATGTGTGTCTGCTTTCTTATTTTGGGTAATGTGGACTCTTTATGGCTTTTTAAGAGCTAGTTATTCATTAAGAGTTCTACTTTGGTTCTTATCAGTGCTGAAAATGTTCCTGGTTGTTCAATGCCTACAGATTGCATGGCAAACAATTGCATGGCATGAATACAGTTACACTCAAATGTTTCTTTCATTTGAAATCTTCAGCTTTTCTAAAAAGCCAAAGTTTCAGATTTTTTTAATTTAAATTTTTTTTAATGTTTATTTATTTTTGAGAGAGAGAGTGAGTCAGAGTGTCAGCAGGGGAGGGGCAGAGAGGGAGACACAGAATCCGGAGCAGGCTCCAGGCTGAGCTATCCGCACAGAACCAGATGAGGGTCTCAAACTCAAGGAACTGCGGGATCATGACCTGAGCCAAAGTCGGATGGCTGACCGACTCAGCCACCCAGGCACCCTTAGACTTTAAGATTTTTATAAGTTCATTATAGAATGAAAATAGGGGACACTTACTTGCAAAATGTTAACAGCAGGTAGAGTGTGGTCAAAGTAGACCGTTGTGGGAGACTCTTCAATTCCTATGAACAACAGACACTGGAGCTAGTTGCCCTTTGCCTAGAAAAGAAATGGGCCCGTGTGTAAGGAGACAACTTGCCATAAAGCACATAGAGGCAAGAAAAGACTCGAGACTTTGCACCCATCTTAACCTTTCCTCCTTCGTGTTTACCAGAGAGAAATGGAAATGGTTCACAGAAGAACCTGTACACGAATGGTCATGGAAGCATTTTGGGTTATAGTCCTAAACGAGGAACAACCAACATGCCCATCAGCTGGTGAATAGGCAAACTGTGGTCCTCTTCAGCAAGTTAAAGAAACAAGGGTGGGAAGCAAAAGCAATAAAGAAGAGTACAAAAAAGCCTTGAAAGAGTACATACATGAAATTTATTTATGAAATTCTAGAAAAAGGGACCTCTAACTCGGCAATAGAAGTCAGAATGAGATGGGGTTGGTTTCAGTGGGGGCACAAAGGGCACTTTTTGAGGTGATGTTAATGTGTTGATTGGGTGGTTACAAGGGTGTACGCATTTGTCCAAACAACGAACTGTGGGTCGTAAAGCCTGCATTTCGTTGTACGTTAATTATATGTTTAAAATGTATGAAAAAAAAAAAAAGGCAAAACAAACGTTCAGACCAAACTGAAGCGTCTCCCCGGGAGGGGCGCTTGGAAGGAGCGAGGACTTTTCACCTCTCGGGACCCCGTTTCTGCCGAGCTCAGACCCGGGCACTGCGGGACGCGGGCTCCAGCCCCTCGACGCCGCAGCGGCGGGGCGCGCTCGGGGCGGCCGCGGCCCTTCCTGTTTCGGCCGCGCCCTCTCGCGGGCCGGCCGCGGGCGGGGACGGAACTGGGGCGGAGCGGGCCGGAGAGTGGCGGAGGCCGGCGGGCGGCGCGCGGCCGCGGGACATGACTGCCGGCCGCCAGGCCGAGGGCGCGGACGCGGATGCCGCGTCCGCGCGGGGGCCTTCCCGGGTGGCCAAACTGCTGTCGGCGCTCTTTTACGGGGCCTGCTCCTTCCTCATCGTGCTGGTCAACAAGGCGCTGCTGACCACCTACCGGTGAGGAGAGCGCCAGGGGGTCGGGCGGGGTCCGCGGGGCGCCGGGTCCCGGGACCGTCAGTTCGCGGCGCCGCGTGAGGTCCCGGGGTTCGGGGCGCGGCGGGGCTGCCCCTGCGCTCCCAGCACGTTGGCCGCGCGGGGGTCCGCGGGCTGGCAGGAACAGAGCGCGTGGGGTCTCACTGCCGACTCCGGTGCCAACGTGGGTGGCTGTGGGCTCGACACACTGACCGCGTTTTTACCGAGCCGGGACCTTCCACAACCCAAGCCACAAGCTAACAAAGTCGTTTTACTCTCAGTAATCGCGGATACGCCTCTCCACCGCTTACTACTACTGCGAGACAGAGACCCTGCGTAGCGCGCTTGTAGAGCTACACCCCAAAGCGTTCAAGTGCCCCGGTGCGCTGAAACAAGTGATCTGAATGTGAACTTTAAAGGCGAACAGTTTACACAAGTGGAGATGTTCAGCAATCAGATGAGTCCTAAGCGGATAAGTTTATGTTTATCGTTTGATCATTCATTGTCAAATTACCAGTGTATTCATAGAAGACTGGGGAAAACCATTAGGAGTTCACATGACGAGGAAAAAAAGTTCTCATGACGTACTTTCTTGGATTAGTGTGCAGTAAACCAGATTCCTGGTTCCTTGAGCCTATTTGTAAGGACTAGAAAATCCTGTTTAATTCTGCTATCCTTATAGCAGCACTGAGAGCACTGTGGATTTAGATCCAGTTCCACCATCTAATAGCTGTGCCTGTTGGGCCAGACCCAAAGTCAGCAGTTTTCTCAAATGCAAAAGCCGGATAATTACAGTCCTGTTAATTACCTGTTAATTACCTTCCAGAGCTTCACAGGAGCTGCCGTTTAAGTAAAGCCGCTCTTTGTAAACTATACTGTCTGTGCTACAAGAGTGTAAAATCAGAATTTTATAAAGAGCCTAAAGAGACCTCAGAGAGTATCTTCAGGTTTCTTATGTTATACCTGAGAAAGCTGCGACCCCACAGGTGCTTGGCCGGTTACATCTCCCACAGATATTTACTGAGCACCTACTGTGTGCCAAGCCCATTGCAGGCACCAGAGAAGCAGGTGTGATCAACACAGAGCCACTGCTCTGGAGATTCCATACCATTGGTAGAGACAGAAAGGAAGTGGGTTCAAGAATAAGCAGGGTGATTTCAGGTATGTTATGAGAGTGCCTGGGATGGAGCGGTTGGTGCTAGAGCATTCCAGACAGGCAGTCTGATGAAGTGGGCATGAGTTTGCTCTGTTGGAGGAACTGAATGAGCAAATGGAAGAAGGTAGGAGAGATGATGGGGGGAGGGAGGCAGGAAAGGCAGGATCAGACCCTTCATTCACTCAGTAATATTTCTTAAGCACCTATTATGTGCCAGGCACTATTCTAGGCACTTGAGATATAGGAGTGAATAAAGCAGATCAGAAACCTAAATGTCATGGAGCAAATATCTATCCTCCTAAAGCTTACATGGAGCTTTCTACTGAATCAGTAAATAAACTGATAGAATTTATATTATGTCAGATGCAGTTGTGTGGTCAGGAGAGAAAAATAAGGCAGGGAAGGGAGTTAGGGAGTGTGGCATGGGAAGGAGTTTGCCATCTCAGTGTGATCAGTGAAGCTTCACTGAGGAGGTGACAGTTGAGCCAAGAGATGAGTGACATGAAGGAAATGAGGAAAGAACATTCCAAGTGTGAAAGAGAAGGGTGTTTGGGTAGAAATGGTACTAGGTGAGGGTAATGGATTGTTAGATCCTGGAGGGCCTATGAAGCTGCCATGGAGGCTCTCAGGAGATGGGAGCCACCAGCCAGTGTTGAGCAGAGGAGTAACATGATCTTGAGGACCAGGGTGGAAGCACAGGGAATTATCTAGTATTCTAGATAATTCTAAAAGATGTCTTAGACTGTGGGGAGGGGCAGCAGCAGACAGATATGGAGGGAAGAGAGAGATCTGGGATATTTTTTGGTGATCTTACAGCTGTTGATGTTCTTTACAAGTCTCTCCCAGTGTGTTGCAAGCATGCTTGCTGGTGTCCATGGGAAACACCAACACTGCTAATGAACAAAAAAGAAAACTAAACATTTTTGACCAAAAATAATAAGAGAATGCTACTAATAGGCTTGTTTGGGAGTGGTTGGCAGTTATGTTGGATGAAGTTTGAAGGTCGGTCTCTATTTTCTGCACTTGAATGAGCCGTGTGCTCTCTGGCCATGGCAGTCACTGCCTCCAAAAACAGGTGTCTTCTTGTTGGAAGCAGGGACCAGTAAACAGTGGTTAAGTGCTTTGAAGATGAAGGGGAAGTCTCCAACCAGGAAGGATTATATGAGATATCTTACACTCTAGCCTTTCCATCTTTAAAATGTTGAGGTCCATGATTAAAGGAGGAAATGGAGGTTTTTTTTCTCTGTAAGACAAAACTCTTTCAATCCTTAGAAGTAAACATTTCACATTTCCGTAATGTAATATACAGTTGGAGAACCCTGTTCAAATAACATTATTCATTCTCTCATCTCAAAATGCTTTAGGAGCACATTTTTGAGGGGAGGAGGGTTGGGTTGATTTGGTTACAACAATAAACCACAAAAATCTGATCCAAACATTAGATGTTTGAAGATAGAATATTGTGTTGTAGAGTAGAAAGAAGGGCATTTTGATAATTACCTAATCCACAGGGTCATGGGAATGTAGCTCAAGGAATATTTTTTTTCTCCTGCATTTTGAACAGATTGTTTCTGGTTGGGGTTCAGGTCTGATGAGTGGTGTTCCTTATTTCTTATGCTAGACTTATCTGGTTCATTGTAATGCTAGATTTATCTAGTTGGACAGAGAAATCTTTGAAGGATATGAACTCTCAGAATCTGTTAGGGTGGGAGAGAAAAGCAAGGTCACCTAAGAATCTGTGGCTAGTTGGTTACACTAGTGGGTCTTTGGAATCAGATTCATGAGGGTGGTGGGGTGGTCTGGAGTTGCTTTTTTGTTGCCACTGAAATACACTGTTCTCTAGGACATGCAAGAATTTACTAATGGTGCTTAATAAAAATATAGACCTTAGTTGTATTCAGTTCAATGAGTATTTCCTGTATGTCTAGTTCTTTATGTATCCTAGGATATTGGGATCATTTAGCACAGTGGTTTTCAAACCTGCCTGGGACTGTGAATTACTTGGAGAGGTTTTTATAAAATATATTATATCAAGTCTCGGGCAGTGGGAACTGGAAATCCATACTAAAAACAAAAACAACTTGTAATTTTCTCTTTCTTTGGTGAAAACCTGCTCTCTCCTGAAGACACTGCTTCCTTGGCTTCCTTGGCCCCTGGACGCAGCTGGATGTTGGTTTCACCGCAGGTGTGGCCAGGAGGTGGGGTGGGGTCCTCGTGGCTCCCCACTGCCCAGACTCTGTGTGCTCCAGACTTACCACTCCTTATGGTCTTTTGTGGTGGCTTCTGAGCTCCTGTCACTCACAGAAGGAAGAGACCTGATCTCCATCTGGACTGGTGTCAACCTTGGGGACTCAGGGACTCCTTGTGGGGAACCCTGGCAGTCGATGTGGCCTTGCTTCCTGCAGACACTCCCCGGGGGGTGCATGCTTGGCTGTGACCCACCAGCTTTTCATGCCCAGTAATGTCTCCTGCTGGTGTCCACATCCAACCTTGGAGTCCTTTCTGGGGCCCACTGGGCCTGGCCCTGGTCTGGCACAGCCTGCCTCCTTCCTTCACTGAGCAAGTCAGACTGTTGTGGGGTGGGAGGGAAACCACTTCTGAGCTTTAGAGTGGTGATCGCAAAGCTCAGCTGACTCTCCTTCCTGCCCACTCGTTTCTTCGGGGGTTTTGCTTTGACTCCTTTCTGCTTTCTCCTGCCTCCTGGAATCCCACCCGCCCCCTCTCCCCCGCCCTCCACTCCCCTTCTCCGATACTTTATTGAGAAAGTGGAAGGTGTCATTTGAGGCCCCCACGGTGCCCTTATGCTAATATGTAGGGAGCCTTTTATCCACCTAAGGTCCCCCTCTCCTCTCTGTGGGTGCAATGCTCCACTCCTTCTACCCCCTCCTCATTCTGCCTCAGCAGCTCTAGCCCTGAAAACGTGTTCAGGTTTCTTAAGCAACAACAACCCATTTTTGATCCCTCGTGGACCCTCATTTCTCTGTTCCTTTCAGAGTCTGAGTCTTACCAGTTGTGTACACACTTATTGTCTTCACTTCCTCGCGTTCACTCCTACAAGAATTCATTTAAAAAATTGGGGATTATTTAAATACAGAAATGTACAAAGAAAATAATTATCTATATTCCCCCTACCTAGAATCAATATCTGTTAAATTTTTTTTGGCTGCTCCTCCCCCACTAACACTGTCTGTCTCAAAAGTAAACATTAAAAAAAATTAAAATTTTTTTGTGGGGTTGGGGGCTCCTGGGTGGCTCAGTCCCTTAAGCTTCCGACTTCCGCTCAGGTCATGATCTCGTGGTAGTTCGTGAGTTTCAGCCCAGCCTTGGGCCCTGTGCTGACAGCTCAGAGCCTAGAGCCTGCTTCCTATTCTCTGTCTCCCTCTATCTCTCTGCCCCTCTCCTGCTCACATTCTGTCTTTCAAAAATGAATAAATGTTAAAAGCCTGATCCCAGGGGCTCTGGAGCTGAGAGGACTCAACAGAATTCTGAGTTGGGGTGGGGCTTGGGATGCAGGGTGCTCACAGGGAGGGTGTTTGCCATTGGCAAGGTAGCTTTCTTCAGCTGAGGATGTTCTTGGGCAACTGGGGAATGAATACCTCAGCGTAGAAGGGGGTATCTGGGTGGCACAACTGGTATCCATCCACTAGAATGGATTTCATTCTCATGGTGTTACTGTCCAGACGTTCATTCTGTTTTCTTTGATAAGGCGAGTCAGCTCTTTACTCTCTTCTTGCCCTATCTGAAATAGGTGTGTTTTCCTCTGACATGCAGATTGAGGGCTGAGCTAGGGGTGTGTGTGTGGGAGAGTCTCTGAGAGAATGACTGGGAGCCAGTGCAGGTTTGGGTAGTGAGCAGGGTGAGGTGATGTGCTGCCTTGTTAAATGTGGTGTGAAGTGTATCATCTAACTTACCCAATGCCGTTTGTTGAAAGACCATCTTTCCCTCACTGCTGTGCACTGTCATCTGTGTCATGTATGTGTGTATCTGTCCTCATCTTTGTTCTCTTCCATTGTGTGGATGCAAAATGAACAAACCTTTTGGAGTCTCTAAAAGTAAGAGCTTTATTCGAGCCCAAGTTAGGACAGCTGCCCAGGAAACATATTCTTTACAAAGAAGAAAGAGCTCCAGAGAATGAACAGGTTTTACAGGGTTTTTACAGTTTTCACATCTCGTAAAAGCTCAGATTATATATTAGCATATAGGCAAGAATCACAAGTTTTAATGTCAAAGAACAGGGAGTAGGAGCATTGATTGCTATCTTAAGAACAACATGGTCTTCTTTTAGGCTACTCATTCACAAAGCAGGGGTACATTGTATGCTTGGTGGGCCATGAATCAGGCTTTTGGTTTCAACAAAGCGTACGTGTAGTTATGCTGACTTAGAAAGAAATCCAAAATGGCTTCTCTTATATCCCAGGCCTTTAAAGAATTTTTTCTCTCACCAGTTGTAATGGAATGCATTTATTGTAATCTTTAATTAATCTTTTGTTAGGTTTGTTCCTGGATATATTATTTAAAAAAAAATAGCATAGGCATACTTCAGAGATGTTGTGGGTTTGGTTCTAGACCACCACAATACAGTAAGTATTGCAGTAAAGTGAGTCAATTGAATTTTGTGGTTTTCCAGGGCATATAAAAGTTATGTTTATACTATACTGTAGTCTGTTAAGTGTGCAATAGCATTATGTCTGAAAAACAATGTACATACCTTAATTAAAAAAATACTTTATTGCTAAAAAAATGCTAACCATCATCTGAGTTTTCAGGGAGTCATAATCACTAGTCACAGATCACCATCACAAGTATAATAATAATGAAAAAGTGTGAAATATCACGAGCATTATCGAAATGTGACACAGAGACACAAAGTGAGCAAATGCTGCTGGAAAAATGGTGCCGAATAACTTGCTCAAGGCAGGGTTACCACAAACCCTCACTTTGTAAGAAATGCAGTGTCTGCAAAGCATAATAAAGAGAAGAGTGATAAAATGAGATATATCTGTCTAATGAATCACCCAGTAGCCGTCATCCAGTGTCAACAACTCATTACATTTGTATCCCCCCTTGCACTCAATCCTACCATTTCCCCCCAGAGTTTAAAAAAAATTTTTTTTTAATGTTTATTTATTTTTGATAGAGAGAGAGAGAGAGAGAGACAGAGCATGAGCGGGGGAGGGTCAGAGAGAGAGGGAGACACAGAATCCGAAGCAGGCTCCAGGCTCTGAGCTGTCAGCACAGAGCCTGACGTGGGGCTTGAACTCACAGACCGCAAAATCATGACCTGAGCTGAAGTTGGACGCTCAGTTAACTGAGCCACCCAGGCGCCCTCCCGCCCGCCGAGTTATTTTGAGGCAAATTAAAAACATATCATCATATGCATTTCAAGATGTATTTCTAAATTATAAGAAGGGCTCTTTCATTTAAAAAAAACACCACCCCAATACCTTTCATACCTAAAAAACTAAAGGTAATTCCTAATATCATAAAATATACAGTTAGTATTATTTGATGTGCTTTTAGTGTTATTATAAATGATCTCTTTAAAATTTTCACTTTGTTTCTTCTGGCATGTAGATATAGAAATGATGTTTTTTTCATATATTCATCTTGTAGCCAGTGACCTTGCTAAAAATTATTCTAATAATTTATCCCCAGATTATTCTGGCTTTCTATATACATAGTCATGTTATCTGTTAATATGATGACAGACAAGGGGCAATAGAAAATTGCCAACTTTAGCAACAATCAGTTTAAAAATGAAAAGAAATGAACAAATGAAAAGTCAATGAATTTTATGTTAAGTTTTAATGGTCTAAGAATGAAAAAAAAGTCTAAGATTTTTAAATAACTCCTGCCATTACATATTATAGACTGCAAATTTTTATCAGTTGCTAAAATTGTTATTCTGTGTTTTTTATAGTTTCCCATCACCAATTTTTCTTGGAATTGGACAGGTAAGTGAAAATGAAAAATTAACCACTTAATTAGTTGTCATTATACACAAAGAAATTTTAAGTGCTTTTGTTTAAGACTGTGGTTTACAAATTTATTCAGCTGACAGAGGGCCAGAGGATCATGGTACTTTTGGTGAAACAGCATGAAATATTGACACACATTTTAAGTCTTTCTATAATTCAGGAACAGTTGTATTTGTAGGAAAAAGCAATTACTTGTTTCAGCTTTCTTAATTGAATTTAATTACCCTTTAAAGCAAGGGGCCAGAAGACTGAAAGCCTCAAGGCCTGGTGGGGAACAAATGAATAAATTGGAGGCTGGAGTGGGACAAGGATATAGTTGCCAAAGTTGAAGTGTGCATTTGGGACTCAGTTTAAGCCACTGTGCTGAGAGGAAAGGACTCAGGAGATGAGATTGGGTTCACTATGCCCTTATTTTAACACCTCTGGAAGTTTTCCAAGAGAAGCAGGGATTTTGAATTTTTACATCAAATTTGTAAATGCCAGAAACACATTCAGATTTTTACAAAACTCTCTGTGGGCCTAACTAAACATGTTTGCATTTTGTTTCCTGCAGTTTGTGATTTTTGTTCTCAAGTATAAAGACAAGATTGGATAAGTTTTCAGACTAACCCCATTTAGCTGCTTCTGAAATTTCCCATTAATATTAATTTGTGGCTTGTTTACTATCTTGATCATATGCTGGTGATTTCCAGTAGGCAAGTGGTAACAGGCACCAAAGGCACCTTTTTTTTTTTTCGTTTGGGTGGTTTTGCTTTAATTTATAGGGAGAAAAACATAAAATTGTGAAAATTGTGTCTGTTAATTAATTTTTTAATTGTGAATCTTGAGAAGGATGTCATTTATATGATTAAACATTATTCTGGTTAAATGTTTTGCTGATAAGGTACTCTTTGCAATATCATTTTAGGAATAAAAAATATAATAATATATTTCCTTAATGCCAAAAATACATCATCTTAATGTTTCAGTGTGAAAAATGTAGAAAAAAGTACTCTAAAAGATCAGTGAATATGTGATAATGTGCCCTTAGTAATCCCCAAGGCAAATAAAAATTCACTGGCTTGTGCTCAAAATAAAGCCTTTCTGATACACAATTTGTGGGGGAAGAGGGCAGCAGACCTCGTTTAAAAGTCTGAGTTACAGAATATTTTAAATAAATGTTAGTATATTTCTGTAAGAATTATAAGGTCAGTTATAAATACAAACTATAATTATAATTCAAGATGGCCTTATGTTATGATCTATCATAAGTATTACATTTGTAAACTCATTAGGCTCAGGGTTTAGGGATAATCATGTTGAAGGATGCCTTAAATTTTTTCATAATAATATGGAAACAATTGAGTAAGTTCTAAAATTTGCATAGGAAGATGATATTAAAATTTTTTATTTCATAATAATCTGGAGTATTTCTAATATACTTGTACTCTAGATGAGTAGGATTTGAATGGGACATTTTTGCAGTACCGGCTAAGATTGAAGAGAAAACTAGATCCCTTTTAAAATTGTTTTTCTCTTAATTTGTCTTCTGTGTTATAGGAATATTAGACTTTACAAAAAGTGTGTTAGTGTGGAGTTTGCCCCCTTGCAGTACCCCTAGACTCACTTTATGTGGAAAGGTGTCCATATGTTCAGTACATGGGAAGTATGGTCCAGGATCAAGGACTGGCCTCACCAACTGTGGTTACTCTGGCCAGTTTTGGGGACACCATTTCTTTCTCTGAACCCCTTGAGATAATATGCATATATGTGTGTGAGTCTATTTGATCTTAACACTTTTTGCCTATAGTTCTGATAGAATTCATACATTGGCAAGAAAAACAATTTTGATATTCCAAGAAATAGTTATTTTTTGGAACCTAGAAAATGGATTTTTTTTGGATAATATATTCTTTTTGATGAATGTATTTTCTTCTGAAGGTGTCTTTGTACCTCAGTCTTTCCAGATATTTTGCTGAAGTTTCTCCTTCCCTTTTTTTTAGATGGCAGCTACCATAATGATACTGTATGTGTCCAAACTAAATAAAATAATTCACTTCCCTGATTTTGACAAGAAAATTCCCGTGAAGGTATGTGATGACGAGTACAAATAACTATGGTGAAAGATATGAAAATACTATAGAATTACAAATTGATCTTAGAATGCATGTCGGTTTCCATACACACTGTGCTTCCTGCTTACACTGGGTAGAAACTTCTTAACAGAGATTTTATATCATTCATTCAGTTGTTCATTAACATAATGTAATAATAGTCAAAGTGTGTGCTTAGCAACTGACACTAAATAATACTATGTGTCTTCTGAAATGGCAAAGCCCTATAATACTAGGATTTGGTAGGCTTTTTTGGTAAAAAAGCAGATAGTAAATATTTAGGCTTTGTGGGCCAGACCATCTCTGTTGCAATTATTCAGCTCTGCCACTGTACCATGATAGATAAATAAATTGCTGTCATCGTCTTCTAATGAAACTTTATTTACATAGACAAAGGATGGGCCAGATTTGGCTCATAGGCCCTTCTTTTCTGATCCTATTTTAAGTTTTCATTTTTTGCCTGGATTGATAAAAGCTGTGAGTAGAATGAAGAATATAATTTGATGCACATAGAAATACGTGGGTTTTTCTGTGGTGGAACTAGAAACATAAAACCTGCCTTACCTTCCTGGGAATGAGGAACAGAGCTACCTTTTTTAAACAGTTGCTGGCTCAATAAACAGTTGCTTTAAGTCAACCATTTAATTCTTAGAGCAGTCCTATACAACAGGTAGTATTAACTGTATTTTGATGACATTTTTGGATTTAGGGAAGTTAAATCAGGCTGTCAGTTCCTTGAGAGTGAGAACCTCTCCTGGCTTGTTCACTACCATGTCTCTAAGCCCTGGAAAGATGCTGGCATCTGTCACTAGATTAATCATCAGTCTGACTAAGCATCAGGGACATCCACAAAAAGAGAAAAACAAAATATTGAAGTATAACGAAGGCTATTAACCCAATCATCGTAGGAACAATCAGAATATCGTTGGCCTTGCTTACACTTAGTTTATGATATGCTATAGTTTTAAAACACTTTAAGCACTGTGAAATATGATCTATATGTAGGGAAAAGGCATCATACATGAACGTATACTTGAATGAATAATAACGCATGTAATCATTACCTAGATCATGAGATGGGATCACAGAATCCTCCTTACCCACTATTTTGACTTTCGTAATAATAATTTTCTTACTTTCTTTGTAATTATTCTAATATGTGTCCCTGAATTATGTTTTGCTGAACTCGTACTATTCTTGAGTGTTCTGTAAAGAGAATACTGTTGTGAACATTTTTTTTTGAGTTTTTGCTATTGCATATATCTTTAAAAAATATATTATTTGGGGGGCACCTGGATGGCTCAGTCAGTTAAGCATCCAACTCTTGATTTCGGCTCAGGTCGTGATCTCATGGTTCATGAGATCAAGCCCCATGTGGGGGCTCCATGTTGGGCATGGAGCCTGCTTGGGATTCTCTCTCTCTCTCTCTCTCTCTCTCTCTCTCTCTCTCTCTCTCACCCTCCCCTGCTCACTCTCAAAATGTATATATATATATATTTAATGTTTACTTATTTATATATTTATGTATAAATATATATTTAATAATTTAATCTTTACTTATTTATATATATATTTAATAATATACTTTTTATATATATTTGATGTTTACTCATTTATATATTATAAATGACTATATTTATATATGTATATATAATTTGGAAAATTAGATGGATATGTTTTTATATTGCATTTATATATTGTTTTTATATTTGCAAAATTATAGAATATTAATCATAATTTATTTGTGGTTTCCTTTAGATTTTTCTACATTCACGATCAGGTCATCTTCTACAACAAATGACAGTTTTGCTTCATTCTTTCCAACATTCTAACTTTTATTCTTTTACTTCGGTTACTGTATCATATAGGACCCTCAGTACAATTTGGTAGAAGTGGTAATACTGGCTGATCTCCAAGGGGAAGCTTTTGGCATTTCACCGTTTAGTGTGTTGTTTGTTGTAGGCTTTTTGTTGATACCTTATATGCCTATTCCAGTTATCATTTGCTACATAACTTGTGACTCAAAACAATAATCACTGTGTTATTTCTCACAGTAACTGGTTCAGGAATTCAGGACAGTGTCAACTGGGTAGTTCTGGCTTAAGGCTTCTATATAGTTTCGGACAGACAGTAGCAGAGTGGAAACAACGATGGGGTTGCTGGTTAGTGCAGCTGGGAGCTGGTCACAAACCTCTCTTCCTATAATCTTAGGCCTCTCTGTGTGGTCACTCCTATAGGCTAATTTGGGCTTCCTTACAAAATGGCAGGCTCAGGGGAGTCAAAGTGGTCACATGGTGCTGAATTCTTCAAGGGTGAGTGTTCCAGCAAGCAGGGCAAAACTGCCTTGCTTTTTATGACCTAGCCTCAAAGGTCACATAGCAGCATTTCATCTGTACATTATTAATTGAAACAATCCCATGCAGTTTTAAGAGGAAGGGACCTAGATCATACCTCTGGATGGAAGAAAGTGTTAAAGTCACATTTTAAGAGCATGTGCAATAGAAAATATTATTGTAGCCATCATCTCTGATTATGGATTTGTCTATTTCTCTTGGTATTGATGTCAGGTTTTTTGTTTTGTTTAATTTATTTTGAGACCATATCGTTAGGTGCCTAAAACTTTAGTTAAATCTTCCAGGTAAAGTGTTTAATCACAGCTCACCCTGAAACAACATGGATTTCAACTGCATAGGTTCATCATATGTGGATTTTTTTTTATTTTGGATGAATACAGTACAGGGTTGTAAATGTGTTTTTTCTTGTGATTTTAACATTTTCTTTTCTCTAGCTTACTTTATGTAAGAATGTAGTATATAACACATGTAACATACAAAATATGAGTGCCTGTTTATGTTATTACTAAGACTGCCAGTCAACAGTAGGCTATTAGCAGTTAGGTTTTGGGGAAATCAAAAGCTATACATGGATTTTTGACTGTGTAAGGTGTTGGCATCCCTAAGCTTCACATTGTCCAAGGATCAACTATATATGAGGTGGACTTCTGTTTCAGTTCTTTTAGTGTACCTGGAAACTACAGCAGGCATATCTAACTTATCAAACTGTAAAGTTAATTAATAAGTGTATCTTCCCCCTCATGCTCTGGGTGGCTCAGTCAGTAAGCGTCCAAATCTTTTTTTTTTTTTCAACGTTTTTTTTAATTTATTTTTGGGACAGAGAGAGACAGAGCATGAACGGGGGAGGGGCAGAGAGAGAGGGAGACACAGAATCGGAAACGGGCTCCAGGCTCCGAGCCATCAGCCCAGAGCCCGACGCGGGGCTCGAACTCACGGACCGCGAGATCGTGGCCTGGCTGAAGTCGGACGCCTAACCGACTGCGCCACCCAGGCGCCCCAGTAAGCGTCCAAATCTTGACTTCAGCTCAGGTCATGATCTCATGGTTTGTGAAATTGAGCCCACTTTGGGCTCTTTCCTGATAGCACGAAGCCTGCTTGGGATTCTCTCTCGCTCTTTCTCTCTGCCCCTCCCTTGCTCATGCTCTCTCTCTCTTTCTCTCACAAGAAAGAAACTTAAAAAAAAATAAGTGTATCTTCCCCTTCAACAGTGTAAGGACTTTTACACATTTACCCCTCCTCCCAATTTAATGTGCGTTTTCAACAGGTACTTGAATAACTTTATGTAGATCTCACAATATATTTTTATTTTCTTTAAAAAAAACCCACCAATGTTTATTTATATTTACCCACGTATTTACTGCTCCCTTTGCTTTTCTCTCCTTTTTGCATCCCACACTTTCTACTTTCCTCCTGATTAAATTACCTCCTTTAGAATTTCCTTTACTAATAGTCTGCTTAAATTCCCTTAGTTTTTTTTTTTTTTGTCTGAAAAAGACTGCATGTTTTTCCTTTGCTTTCTTTTTTTTTTATTTTTTTTTTTTTAATTTTTTTTTTTTCAACGTTTTTTATTTATTTTTGGGACAGAGAGAGACAGAGCATGAACGGGGGAGGGGCAGAGAGAGAGGGAGACACAGAATCGGAAACAGGCTCCAGGCTCTGAGCCGTCAGCCCAGAGCCTGACGCGGGGCTCGAACTCACGGACCGCGAGATCGTGACCTGGCTGAAGTCGGGGCTCGAACTCACGGACCGCGAGATCGTGACCTGGCTGAAGTCGGACGCTTAACCGACTGCGCCACCCAGGCGCCCCTTTCCTTTGCTTTCAAAAGACATTCTTGTTGGGGGGTAGCATTCTAATCTGACAGACCCTTGAAGATGATGCAGTTCTGCTGCCCTCTGCCTTCCATTGTTTCTGGGTTTCTGTTCTTGCTTTAGTTTTTGGCTTGGAGACTCACTATCTCCCACATATTTCATGCTTTTATAAAGGTTTTACGTTATTTTACCTAGCATTTTTAATTGTTTTTAGCAGGGAGATTAACACAGATAATCTAGCTCACCGTTACCAGGAACTAGAAGTCAGTATTGTTTTTATTTTGAATTATACATGGAAAGGAGGGCAACTGATTCTTTGCAATACCTAAGAACCTCTAAAGTTGTAATATCCCAGAAGTTTTATTGTTTAGCCAGTTGTAGGCTGTCAACCAGAATGTTGTGAATGAAGGGGAAGGTCTTGGATGCGAGGCCCTCTCTTTCTTTCTTGAACAAATCTCCTGATAATAACGTTTTCTAATTTTTTGGGGGTAAATGACACTTAGTATTTCAAAATCCTTCAAAGGATGTCTTATCTGAATTGCACACTTAATGTCTTTTTAGTGGGAAAAAAATGTTGGACTCCCCTTGATAGCTGTGGATTGTATATCAGTCAAAAAGTTCTCAGTTAGTGTGTGACCTTATGAAAGGATATATATTTTTTTCATTTATGGAAGAGTAGGTCTTTTGTATGTTTCTTCAGTATGTTCTGAACAGTATTTCTCTTGACAAAATAATTCAGGAGGTCAGAGCTCAGTAAACCTAATTCAAGTACTACTGGTATGTTGTTTAACCTTGGTAGATATGTAATCATTCTAGACCTTGAAAACAAATAAAGTAACTCCAAAGTAATGTGGGTGGTAGACACAACTTTTTGAAAGGGTCACCAACCTTGTGACATTCCAGTGGTGTGTTTTATTTATTTAAAGTTTTTATTTTATTTATTTTTGAGAGAGAGAGAGAGTGTGTGTGTGTGAGCAAGCAGGGGAGGGGCAGAAAGAGACGGGGACAGAGGGTATGAAGCGGGCGGGCTCTGCTCGGATAGCAGAGAGCCTGATGTGGGGCTCGTGGGGCTCGAATTCACGAACTGTGAGATCATGACCTGAGCTGAACGCAGACGCTTAACTGACTAAGCCACCCAGGCACCCTGTGGTGTGTTTTAGATTGTGGAAAATTCACAGTTGTTACAGGGAAATGATTTGCTTACTGATGGGGAGTGAGTGTCACCATCTATATATATGAAGGAAAATCATTATTGGAGTTCTAATCAAATATTCTTTTTTTTTTTTCACGGAAGCTGTTTCCTCTGCCTCTCCTCTATGTTGGAAACCACATAAGTGGATTATCAAGCACAAGTAAATTAAGGTATGGTGCAGGGGAATGGTTGATGGGAGGTTCTTCACTCGTTTGTTTCTAATGGTACAATACAAAGACCAAGTTTGATTTTTTCAAAATATTACATGAGATTGAGGAAAGCCCTATTTGTATAGTGAGAGTAAAAAGGGGGCAGGTGGAAGGTAGACCAGAAGAAGGACATATAAAACTGACAACAGAAAGTAGACCTCTCCTCTTTCCTCTTATTTGGAAAGGACAGATTGTAGTTGTAGAAAATAAAATGTGAAATACTGGTTTTAGTTCTACATTTTAGTTTTTTTTTGTTGTTTTGTTTCTTTCTGGGATTGGGACGGTTTTCCTTAATTGTATCAAATTTGTATTAAAGCTTCCGGAGTTAGGTGCTATTGCTGTGTTACCATGGATCTTATTGGCTTGTCTCTGAGTGAGTTCACCTGCAGCTGTGGGGAATGGTTTCGGTTAACACTGACAGCTGCTCACTCCTTGCATCAGGGGTCTCCGCTTCACAGATGAAGGCTTTGTTTCCTTCTTCTTCCTCTTCCATCCCCCACCCCTCTTTCTCCCCCCTCCCCCTCCTCCCTTCTCCCTCCCCCTCCTCCCCTCCCCACCTTCTTCGTCCTCTTCTTTTTTAAAAGTAGGCTTCACCCCCAGTGTAGAGCCCAATGAGGGGCTTGAACTCAAGACCTGAGCTGAGATCAGGAGTTGAACGCTTAACCGACTGAGCCACCCAGGTGCCCCTCTTCTTTTTTTTTAAAAGTGATTTTAGAAGCATACTTATTATAGGTGTTCTGAAAGGCTCTACATGCATTGAGGAATGAGTATAACTTCCATTCATTGATACAACACTGTTCTCAAGGTAGCAATGTTAGAAACATCTTTTTTTTTTTTCAACGTTTTTTATTTATTTTGGGACAGAGAGAGACAGAGCATGAACGGGGGAGGGGCAGAGAGAGAGGGAGACACAGAATCGGAAACAGGCTCCAGGCTCCGAGCCATCAGCCCAGAGCCTGACGCGGGGCTCGAACTCACGGACCGCGAGATCGTGACCTGGCTGAAGTCGGACGCTCAACCGACTGTGCCACCCAGGCGCCCCGAAACATCTTTATTACAAGTGTTCTTAAACACTTCCCTACATGCATTTGGAGAAGACGGCTTCTCAAGTGCCGTGGGGTTTCTAGGAGAAGAGAGTTAACCAGAAAATGAGAGTAAGGAGGAAGAAAGATTGTTCACGTGGTGTCATGTAATGTGTTCTGCTGTGCCTCATATTTTCTGTAAACTGGTAGCTGGTTCTACTGCTTTGATCATATTAGGTTCAGTTTTTCAGACAAGATCAGTTTATTGGTGATGTTGGGTTCTTTCTATTGCATCATGGGGCACATAATGTTTTAGCCCACTTCTTAAAAAAATGTTTATTTTCTTTATTTTGAGAGAGAGCACGAGCAGGGGAGGGACAGAGGGAGAGGGAGAGAGAGAATACCAAGCACATGGGCTTGATCCCATGAACTGTGAGATCATAGCTTTGGACTGTTAACCGACTGAGCCACCCAGGTACCCCTAGCCCACTTTTTTAAAAAAACCCTTTTTGAGGTATAATTGGTATAAAATAAACTGTACATAATTATAATGCACAAATGATAAGTTTTGGCCTGTGTATAAGTCTGTGAAATCTATCACTGCAGTATCTAACACCCATAAAGATTTCCTCAAGTGACCTACTTATAATGATATTACATTGATCGATTCCCCTTTTAATGATTTTAAGGGGTCAGTCTGGTCCCTTCATTAGAAAGTGCCCCATCAGTCAGTCAGTCAGCCAGTCTTTTCTTTCTTTCTTTCTTTCTTTCTTTCTTTCTTTCTTTCTTTCTTTCTTTCTTTCTTTCTTTCTTTCTTTCTTTCTTCTCTTTCTTTCTTCTCTTTCTTCTCTTTCTTCTCTTTCTTCTCTTTCTTTCTTCTCTTTCTTTCTCTTTCTTTCTCTCTTTTTCTTCCTTCCTTCCTTCCTTCCTTCCTTCCTTCCTTCCTTCCTTCCTTCCTTCCTTCCTTTTTTAATGTTTTATTCATTTTTGAGAGAGAGAGAGAGACAGAATGAGAATGAGTGAGGGAGGGGCAGAGAGAGAGGGAGACACAGATCCAAAGACGGCTCCTGGCTCTGACTGTCAGCACAGAGCCCGACACGGGGCTCAGAGTCATAAACCGTGAGATCATGACCTGAGCTGAAGTCAGATGCCTAACTGACTGAGCCACCCAGGCACTCCCATCAGTCTTTCACCTAATGGTTTTAGATTCATTGATGATGACTTTCTAGATCCATTATTTCATTACAAGTTGCAGATCACCCTGTCTTCATGTATTATGTAAACTTCTTTAATAAATACAAACTTTCACCATTTCACACAAGAAAGGCAGGGCGTAAGCTTTATTTATACATGTTCAGTATAATAAATTAGTGTCCTGTCACCTTCAGTGGTGACCAGTGAGAGTTTTTGCTTGTTTGTTTTTTTTACTATAATCATTATAAACTCATGAATTTCCATTTACTTGATAGAAGTCTTTTGTCAGATCTGTGTTTTGCAAGTATTTTCTTTCAGTCTGTAGTTTTGTCTTTTTGTTCTCTTAGTGTTGTCTTTCAGAGAAGTTTTAAATTTTAATGAAGTTCCATATCATTTTTTTCTCTCGTGGTTCATGCTTTTGGTGTTGTATTTAAAAACTCATTGTTGAGGGGTGTCTGGCTGGCTCAGTTGGTGGAGCATATGACTTTTGATCTTGGGGTTGTAAGTTTGAATCCCATGTTGGGTGTAGAGATTACTTAATAAAATCTTAGGGGTGCCTGAGTTGGTTAAGTGTCCAACTTTGGCTCAGGTCATGGTCTCATGGTACGTGGGTTAGAGCCCCGTGTTGGGCTTTGTGCTGACAGCTTGCAGTCTGGAGCCTGCTTGGGATTCTGTCTCCCTCTGTCTCTGTTCCTCCCCCACTCTCCCTCTCTCCCCCAACTCTCAAAAATAAAATAAAACATTAAAAAATTTCTTTAAAGATAAAAAAAAAACAACTCATTGCTGTACCCCATCACCTACATTTTGTCCTGTGCTATCTTCCAGGAGTTTGATAGGTTGCATTTTACATTTAAGCATATGGTCTATTTTGAGTTTATTTGTGAAAGGTGTAGGGTCTGTCTAGATTCCGTTTTTTGCATGTAGATGTCTAGTTGTTTTAGCATAATTTGTTGAAAAGACCATCCATTCTCCATTAAATTATGGTTGCTCCTTTGTCAAAGGTCAGTTGACTATATTTGTGTGGGTTTATTTCTGGGTGCTCTAGTATATTCTATTGATCTATTTCATTTACTTGATGTTTTTAGTTAATTATATAAATAATTCTTTTGATGCTCACATTATCCCATCTCAGGCCAATGGGAGCCCCTATGAGTTGGCTTTTATGTTCTAGTGCCCCAGTGCTCTGGTTAGTTCCTTGCTTTCTGGCACATGATGTCCCAGGCTTATCTTGAACTTTTCCTGCCATTCTCCAAGGATCCCCTGTTTATTTTTATTTTATTTTATTTTATTTTATTTTATTTTATTTTATTTTATTTATTTTGGAGGGAGAGAGAGAGCACATGAGCAGGGGAGAGGGGCAGGGGAGAGAGAGAGAATCTTAAGCAGGTCTGATGTAGGGCTCCATCCCATGACCCTGGGATTATGACCTGAGCAAAAATCAAAAGTTGGACGCTCAACTATCTGAGCCACCCAGGCATCCCTCCCCTGGTTGTTTTTAATGGTAAAGATTATGTTCAGGCCACAATCTAGGTTCTGGATATATTGTGAAGGACCAGCCAACACAATTTCCTGATAAATAACATGTGTGGGAGAAAGAAAGGAGACAAGGATGACTTCATTGAAGAATGGGATTGCCATTGATTGGATTTATGTCTAGGAGTAGGATTGCTGGTCATATGGCAGTTCTCTGTTTAACATTTTGTGGAACGTCAAACTATTTCTCAAAGTAGCTATACCAGTTTACAGTCCACCAGCCATGTAAGAGGGCTACAACTTCTCTACATTCTTGCCAAATTTGTTATTGTCTGTTGTTCTGATTATGGCTGTTCTAGTAGTTGTGAAGTAGTATCTCATGGTTTTGATTCCATTTCTCTGATAACTAATGGTATTGAGCATCTTTTCATGTGCTTATTGGCCATCTATCTATATAGATATAGATATATTTTAGAGAAATATCTATTCAGATCTTCTGCATATTTTTAATATGGTTATTAATCTTTTTATTATTAAGCTGTAAGTCCTCTTTATATATTTTATATACAAGTCCCTTAACACTTAACACACAACATTGCAAAGTTTTCTCTTATTTTGTAGGTTGTCTTTTTACTCTCTTAATGGTATACTTTGAAACACAAAAGTTTTAGGTTTTTAAAAATTTAATTAACAATTAAGGTAAAATATATGTAACATAAAATTTACCATTTTAGCCATTTTTAAGTATATGGTTCATTGGCATTCAGTATATTCACATGTTGAGTAACCATCTTCAGTATCTATTCCTTGAACTTTAACATCATCTTAAACTGAAGCTCTGTACCCATTAAAAAATAACTGCCAATTTTCTCATGCTTCCAGCCACAGGTAACCTTTATATTACATTCTGTCTCAATTAACTTGCCTACTCCAGATATTTCATACAAGTGAAATGATACAATTTTTTTTTTTTTTTAAGTTACGGCTTATTTCAGTTAGTATAATGTTTTCAAGGTTCACTCATGTTGTAGCATGTATAAGAATTTTATTCTCTTTTTAAAAGATTTTATTTTTAAAGTGATCTCTACATCCACCCTGGGGCTTGAACTCACAACCCCAAAATCATGAGTCACATGCTCTGCCAACTGTGCCAGCCAGGCACCCCTATTACTTTTTTAAGGCTAAATAATATTCTATTGTTTGTATATATCACCTTCTGATTATCCATTTATAAAAGTTGAAAATTTTGATGAAGTCTTATTTATCAAGTCTTTCTTTTGCTGCTTGTACTTTTGGTATTATATCTAAGAAGACTGCCTAATCCAAGGTCATGAAGATTTATCCCTATGCTTTCTTCAAAAATTTTAATAATTTTAGCTCCCATATTTAGGTCTTTGATATGTGATAAATTCTTGTATATGGTGTGAGAAAGGGGTTCAAATTCATTCTTTTGCATGTGGATGCATATTCAGTTGTCCCAGCACCATTTGTTGAAAAGACTTTTCTTTCCCCATTGTATTGTCTTGGAACCCTTGTTGAAAATGAATTGACCATAATTGTATGGATTTATTTCTAGATTCTTAATCCTATTCCTTTGATTACATGTCTATAATCAATAACTAGATAGTGCTAATTACTGTACCTTTGTAATAAGTTTTGACATTGGGTCCACCAACTTTATTCTTTTTCAAGATTGTTCTAGCTTTCTGGTTTAGCTTTCTTGTTTTAGCTTTCTTGCATGGCCATATTTTGATTTTTTAATCTTTATTTTTTATAGATTTTTTTAAATTTTAGATAGAGAAAAAGTGCAAGCTGGGGAAAGGGGCATGGGGTGGGTCGGGGAGAGAGAGGGAGAGGGACAGGGACAGGGACAGGGAGAGAATCTTAAGTAGGCTCCATGCTCAGCTCAGAGCCCAATGTGGGGCTCAATCCCACGACCCTGGGATCATGACCTGAACTGAAAACAAGAGTCAGATACTCAACCGAGTGAGCCACTCAGGTGCCCCAATCTTTATTTTAAGTAGGCTCCATACCCAGTATGGGGCTTGAACTCACGACCCTGAGATCAAGAGTCTCATGCTGTACTGTCTGAGCCAGCCAGGTGCCTCACCATATCAGTTTTAACATCAGCTTGTTAATTTCTGGGGGGAAAAAAAAGCCAACTGAGATTTTGATAGGATTGTGTTGAAACTATAGATCTATTTGGGAGTATTTCCAATACTTTAACAATTTTAAGCCTATTGATCCAGAAACATGGAGTATCTTTCCACTTAACGCTTCTTTAATCCTCTAACAATATTTTGTAGTTTTTAGTGTACAAGTCTTACACTTATTTTCTTAAATTTATTCCTAAGAATTTTGTTCTTTTGATGCTATCATTAATGGAATTGTTTTAATTTCCTTTTTGGATTGCTCATTGCAATATATATAGAAATATAATTGATTTTTGTATATGCAATTTTTTTCCTGCACTCTTACTTAACTATTCATTATGATAACTCTTTAGTGGATTCCTTAGGATTTTCTTTATGTGTCATTTGCAAATAGGGATAACTTTATTTCTTGCTTTCTAAACAGTATCCTTTTTTTTTTTTTTTTTTTCAGTTTAATTGCTTCTTCTAGAATCCCAAGTATATGTTGAATTGATGTAGTGTTGAGAGCAAACATTCTGGTCTTATTGCTGATCTTAAGGGGAAAACAGTCAGCTTTTCATCATTAAATATAACTTACTTGCTTTTAAAAGGCATCATTAAAAATACTTTTTGGAATTAATTGACTTTTTGGGTGCTTTGAAAAAGGCAGTTCTAATCAGTCTCATAAGAGATCTTTTTTTTTTTTTTTAACATTTATTTATTTTTGAGACAGAGAGAGACAGATCATGAACGGGGGAGGGTCAGAGAGAGGGAGACACAGAATCTGAAACGGGCTCCAGGCTCTGAGCTGTCAGCACAGAGCCCAACGCGGGGCTCAAACTCACGGACCACGAAATCGTGACCTGAGCCGAAGTCGGCCGCTTAACCAACTGAGCCACCCAGGCACCCCTCATAAGATATCTTTAAGTGTGGGTATAAAGTTCCTGAAAATTCTTTCTGTACTTGTTCTCTGGTTGTGGCATCATTGATCACATGGAACCCCTCCACAGGTCTGGTCCAGAGGAGATGGTCACTGCTGTCCTGGCTGTGGCTCTGACTTTCTTTCTCCAGGTCACCATCTTCTCAGGGTGACATCTGGAAGCAGGTGGAGGTTGGCTGTTCCAGCCTACTCAGTTTTTTGGGTGTGCATTGAGCTGTGTTTTGGAATCTCTGAGTTTTGAGGCCCCACTGAAAGTTCTTAAGTATTTTTAAAAGGCAATGAATATAGCCTCATTACATAAAGTTTTGAGGAAAAAATAACTCATAACTTTATCTTCTAACATACTATTTTAAATATTGATTTCAGTGTTTCCCCATATGTACAATGTGTCATGTTACAGTTGTAGCTTCTGCATAGTTATGTATTCTCCTTGTTTTATTTAATATTTATTTTACAATAGTGGTATAAAGTTTTACATTCTAGAGTTAATGTGTAATGTTCCCTCAAATAGATTTATCATATATTTTATGACTGTCTTATTGTGTGACTGTTTTTTAACGTTTTATTTTATATTTTAAGAGACAGAGAGAGAGAGAGAGTGAGCAGGGGAGGGACAGAGAGAAAGGGAGACACAGAATCCAAAGCAGGCTCCAGGCTCTGAGCTGTCAGCACAGAGCCTGCTGCAGGGCTCAAACCCGCAAACACAATATCATGACCTGAGCCGAAGTCAGATGCTTAATGTACTGAGCCACCCAGGCGCCCCTTATTGTATGACTTTTAGGTTGTTTCTGATGTTTTCTCCAAAGACACTGTTGTAATGAACACATTTGCGCACCTGGTTTTTTTCTTTCTTTTGTATTATTACCTTGGGCTGAATTTCCCAAAAAGAAATCATTAGGTCCAAGGTTAGCACTTAATGACTGTTGATACATAATTCCAACTTAATTTGCCAAAGGGTGTGTTGGTGTATACTGCATACGGTATTTTAGCATAGTCTTTGTAGTTTTAGCACAATCTTTGCAGTAGTTGGATAACATGATTTTTAAAAATTGCTAGCAAGTGAAAAAAATTGCTAATAAACAAAAGTGGCGTGAAACTACTAAATCTCCATTTCTATTATTTAATGTGATTTGTTGGTGTTATATGTGAGAATTAAGGTTAATTTCTTATATTTAATTTGGAAAGTTAGTGGGCTTAATTAAAAATGTAAAGCATGTGAAAAAAATACTTGGTGTCTGATGTTACTATACTTGAATCTTTTCCCGACAGTTTGCCGATGTTCACCGTGCTCAGGAAATTTACCATTCCACTTACTTTACTCCTGGAAACCATCATACTTGGGTGATTTTTGTGTTTCCTCTGTTCCTCTCATGTCCTTTCCCCTCATCCCATATTATTTTTGCTTAGCAAGTTCTCAATATCTAATTGTTTTTCCAAATAGTCAATTTGAATTGCTAGTAGCAATAACTTAAGGACAAATGGTTTATTCATTTAAAAGCAGTCTCCTGTTTCCATGATTCCATAAGAACATGAGTGATTTTTTTTGCTTGTGATTTTATAGTAGACTAATAATATGTGTTTATAATAGAAAATTATATAAAAAAAAAAAAAAACCCCAACAATCCCCAAACAGATGTAAGTATGTTTCCTGAGCCAGCTGGAATATACCCTGACAGGAATACAGAGGAAAAATTCTCCATGTGTACATATAGAATAGGAATGCAGGAAGTCATGAAAATCCATTCTGATGTAGTGATTACAATAGAACATAGGAATAAATTAATTTTTATAATGTTAGTTTAAAAATTTCTCATAAAGATACTCAGGCCAGTATCAGAAAAGGTGGTTCCTGATTTTGCTTAGGAAGATTATTTAGCAATGGAATTTTGATGATGGCCCAATGTTCTAAGTCCTATGTTGAATTTTATCTTAGTCTTTGGATGCTTGATATAAGACCATCTAGAACTGTCGGCAGGAGCCCTTCTGCATTCTGTCATAGCATCTTTCTAATGAGAACAGAGAAATACGCTTATAATTAAATTAGACAACTGTTTAAAAAAGACATTTGGTCTGATTTATTAATCCTCTTACAGATACTTACAGTGCTTTCTCTCTGTAAAGCGATGTCCGTTAGATTTTAGCTATAAAACTGTGAGCAATGTGTATTTTCAGTTTAAGAATTATAATCTATATTTTTTCCTTTTTCTTTCTTTCTCTATCATCTATCCATCTATTTATCCCAGGAAACACTATTCCTTGAACATCATCGTCAGTGTTTTTACCATCATACTTGGCGCTTTCATAGCAGCTGGGTAAGACTCTGGACTGTTTCTGTTCAGTAACTTCTTTGTGCCTTTGACAATAGGCCCCACCCCACCCTCATTTTCCATTTTCCATCTGGCTGCAGTTGAATTGAGCAGCCAGGAGACAAGTCTGTTGATGTTAGTGGGTTCCCCATGTGTTCCTGTGAAAGTCAGACTGGGTTCTAACTTGGCTGGAACATTTCTGAGAATGTATAAAGGGAACATTAGAAGATATGAATACAGCTTTTTTTCATAAAAAGGAGTAAACTACTTGCTTTTATTACTGAATGTTTGTCTTCAGTACAAAAAATTTACTTGAAAAGTTCTTGGGCATTTGGTCAAGATTAACAGCTTTATAAAGCCCTTGTATGCTGATTTGTTTTATCACCTGTGATGCCTTAGCAGTCTGTTTCCCAGGTGAGGTACTCTAATTAAATGTATTTGTATATCTGGGACAGGAGCCAATACCAGTGCATGACTAAGTTGACCCTTGAACAACACGGGGATTAAGGGTGCCAACTGCACTCCCTCCCACTCCCCCTCCCTCCGTGGAAAATCCAAGTATAACTTTCAACTCCCTAAAAACTTCACTACTAATAGCCTATTGTTGACTGGAAGTCTTACTGATAACATAGTCAATTAACACATATTTTGTATGTTATATGTATCATATACCGTATTCCTAAAGTAAAGCAAACTAAAGAAAAATGTTAAGAAAATCATAAGGAAGAGAAAATACATTTACACTTACAAATACAAATACAAAATACAAATACAATATTGTACTGTATTTATTGAAAAAAAAAATCCATGGATAAATGGACCAGCACAGTTCAAACCTGTGTTGTTCAGGGTCAATTATAGTATCATTTTTGTTAATATGTAAGACCAGGAATTCGGACTCCAAGTTTGCATTTGAAAGCAGACACTCAGACTCCTGGCTTTTAAATAGATTTTTTTTAAATGTTTATTTATTTTTGAGAGACAGAGAGAGACAGAGTGCAAGCAGGGGAGGGGCTGAGAGAAAGGGGGACACAGAATCTGAAGCAGGCTGCAGGCTCTGAGCTGTCAGCACGAAGCCCGACGCAGGGCTCGAATTCACTGTGAGATCATGACCTGTGCCGAAGTCCGATGCTTAACTGACTGAGCCACCCAGGCGCCCTAGACTCCTGGCTTTTATAGCCTGGTGCTTAAAGCATACGTGCAGTTATATTCCCTGGGTCCAAAACTTAGCCCAGCCCCTTGTCAGCCGTTTCTCAGCCTCTCTGTGCCTCAGTTTTACTCATGTGTACAGTAAAGAATAGAAAAAAAAAAAAAAAAACCCTACCTGAGTGAAGGGAAGAATACAGACTGGATGAATTTCAGTTAAATTAGTTTCCTTAACTGATTGAGAAAGAAGAGTTCTGGATCATTAATTGCAAATTAAATAAGGGCATGGATATTCTCTTATTCTAGTCTCCTTGCTTACTAGCTGTACAACCAGGACAAGTGATTTAGCCTGCCCGCACCCCAGTTATTTCGACTATGCAATGGAGGTTAGAACAGACCCACCTAGTAGTGTCTTTGTGAGAATGAAATGAGATAGAAAACTGGGGTTTACTCTAGCATGTGGCCAAGTTCACCAAATACGTGTTGAGTGTGTACTATACACGAGGCATCATTCTAGGTGCTGGGGAGTCCAGCTGTTAACAAAACAGACAAGAAACCTTGCCTGTACGGAGCTTCCATTCTAGTTGGTGGAGACAGACAATAAGTAAAAGAAACAGATTAGAAAATATATCATGCCAGATGGTGACAGATATTAGCAATTTATTTGTTTTGTTTTTTTATTATTATAAATGTGTTTAGTCCCTTGCCTAACCAAAGTTTATTATTTACATTTTCATCTGTAACATCCCTGTCCCCAGTCGTATCTGTGGCTGAGTTCAGCCCCTCTACAAGCTGGCCTCTACTTTCAGCACTGTTTTAGGTCTCTGGTATGTGGACTTTAAACAGCAGAACTTAGAGCCTGTTGTAGTCATGAAGATTTTGTTCCAAGATAATCATAGGAGCAAAGTAGCTAAAAGAGGGAGGTGCTCTGTTGAAAGTGCCCTCCTCCCACAGCGCTTTGAGGTGTCCCCTGGGCAGCCTCTTTTTTGTAAGTTTCTTAGAGCTTGATTTGGAAACTACTCAGAGTCAATTGTATACTTTTACAAAAATGGTTTATAGGGGCGCCTGGGTGGCGCAGTCGGTTAAGCGTCCGACTTCAGCCAGGTCACGATCTCGCGGTCCGTGAGTTGGAGCCCTGCGTCAGGCTCTGGGCTGATGGCTCGGAGCCTGGAGCCTGTTTCCGATTCTGTGTCTCCCTCTCTCTCTGCCCCTCCCCCGTTCATGCTCTGTCTCTCTCTGTCCCAAAAATAAATAAAAAACGTTGAAAAAAAAAATTAAAAAAAAAAATGGTTTATAAAAATGTCTGTAAGGCTTTCGTGAGGAATGGTGCTTCAGATGCTGTGTATACGGAGGCGTATTTCCAGACCCAGTGAATAGAAATTCAGCTCATAATTAGCACATGTGATATTCTAATGAGCTCAAAGGGTAGTGTTCCCAAAACATCTAACTTTCCCCCAAGAGCCAGCTTGGAACAGTACTTCTCAACCTTTCCCATCCTCAGCACCCACAGAATGGATACTATCTAGGTGGGTGACAAGCACAGTTCTTAGCTGCAGGCTAGCTGTGACCCCCAACCTTCTCTCTGCTCATTCAAATCACCTCGTCTAAATGCAAATAACTGTAGAGCTGATTTACTCAGATGAGCCAGTTTATGCTGCTGTAACAAACAGCTCCCACATTAACATACCAAGTATATTCTGCTCACACTACTTACTCAGACCAACATTAGTTAACGCTCTGAGGGTGCTCAGCTCATTGTAGCTACTCAGGGACCTAAGCTGATGGAACCCCTTCCTCAAAGGGAGGGAAAAGGGCATGTGGGGAATCGTACCCCAGCTCTTCAAGCTTTTTCCTGGAAATGCCATGCATTACTTCCTCTTACATTTTGTTTGCTGAAGCAAGTTACATGGCCAGATAAAGTTAAAATATCATGTCTGTAAACAGCCGTAAAGGACAACTAAAGGGTTAACCATGAATTTGCTCTCATTTATTAAAGCAAATGAATTCTTTTCAAATTTCTGTGCTTTTACCAGTGGCCTAAACAAGTGGTGCTAGGAAACTTGAGGCCCCCGGAGCAGATCTGAGAAGTCTGGGAATTTCCCTCGGGCTCTCCTAGGAAGTGAGCAACACCTTTCCACTCCCCTAGAAACCTGGCTCTTTTATCCATTGGACTCTTTGCCATTTTGCGGAACAGCAGACGCTTCTTAACATGGAGCCAAATGTGGGTAGGGATGAGATTTGGAAGACCCTTATTTTAAGAGATTTTATTTTTTGTGTGATTGAGCCAGAGAATTCTGATTTATGATGATCTAAAGTTAATTTACATTCTCACAAATATATTTGTAGTTAATAATGCCAGCAGAAGCCTCAAGCAAATCTGGTTTAGTTTGCATTCAGAATTTGACACAACTTTTGCCTCTCTATTTCTTTTTCTTTGGTTAGAAATGATCTTTCTTTAAAACAAATTTTTATGTTGCAGGAGATCAGGATATGCCATTCTAAAATATGCCACTTGGGCACAAACATTATTTTGAGCTGAAGGCAATTGAGAACCAACAGATGTAGGAAGAGTTCTCGATCTTCCCCTTTCCTGCCTAAAAGCAGACCATAAATTTCCCTTTGTGAATGTGCCCCCCTTCTCCTGCACCAGGAGTAGGAGAGCAGTTCTCACTGGAGACAGAAGACCTGCACCGAGATGAGTCTGTGTAGATAAACCTTACTACAGTAACACTTATCTTCCATTGGTTTCCCCCATGCATTTCCTAGTCCTTTCTCCATAATTTATTTGTTCCTTGGAATCCAAATGTCTTTTTTTGTTAAAATGATATATAAGCCGCAGAGTCTGTCCACTTATTTGAGATTCATTTCTTTTTTGTGAACTCCTATACATGCGAAATGTTTTGTAAAAGTTGTATTCCTTTTTTCTTGTTAAGCTACTATCAGTTAAATTTGCAGGCTCCAGTCACTGAACCTAAGAGGGTAGAGGAAACCTCCTTGATGATATGTATTTATGAATTATGACATGGGTCTGGCACTGTCTGTAGGATCAAGTGTAGTAGGTGACTCATATCATGGCTCAGCTGTTCTTTCTCTCCCTGTGCCGTGTGCCCCCGAACATTTTTATACCAGTGTTATTTATATAAAATGGAAGTAGAAAAGAAGATGTTCAAAAGAATGAGGAGAAGGTAGCCTTAGAGGAATTGCAGAGAAGGAATGGATTGCTGCCTTGCCTTTTTGACAAACAGGGTGGGGGCGTGCTGGTGGATGATGTGACCGGCGGGACACCAGATGGAGGTGTCAGTTCCTCTTTCGACCTCTCTTGCCCCAGTCACTGCCCAGCTGTCCCCACAGGGCATCTCCCCTGGAGATGGCCCTGTTTATTACAATAAGCAAAGCCACTGGGTGGGTTGGACAAATCATTCTCCTCAGAAAAGCAGAGCTCACCGATTATTACGCCATTTGATCAGTTGGCGAAAGAAAGGGCTTTGCAGTTAAAGGAAGGTGGTTAATGTTGCTCTGGTTTTAAGCCATTCATGATTAAATTGAAGCCACCTGATGGCCTGGTTTTGTTTTGTCTGGAGGCAAAGCAGAGGAATTAACCACAGGGGGGAAATATGCCAGAGGAAAAGAAGGTGGTTACTAGCATCACAAGTGGATTTGATTAGGGCAAGATAAAACAGGCAGGCTTGAAGGCCAAGTTGTGAGTTTCTGAATAATCATCCTTTTGTGTTCTCCCTCCCAGTTCTGATCTTGCCTTTAACTTGGAAGGCTATATTTTTGTATTCCTGAATGATATCTTCACAGCAGCAAATGGAGTTTATACCAAACAGAAAATGGACCCAAAGGTACCAGATCTTCACTCCTTTGATTTTTAGGCTTTGTCCTCTGGCCCCTGAAATTACATGAAAAAATAAAATGGATTTGTAAAGTTGGCACATAATTTAATTTACATGATATGCTTTATAAGTCACTAATTTCTTTTCAGTTATCTTGTTTGTATGGGTTCTTGTTATCCCTTACCTTACAAAGTTTTGGTTGAAAATAAGACACTATTTTAGATGCAAAGTCAGAATATATAAAGAGATTATTTTGAGAGGCAGATTAAAATTAAAAGGTGTTTTTTTGCTATCCTCATCAGTGACCAAGGCAAAGTCAGGGGTATTCTGAGAGCCACTCCAGTTTGAGAGTCTGAAGGTATGGGTTACATATAAAAGTTACGCTGCTTACTGGTTGTTGTGACTTGGACCCTTAAACTTCTCCAAACCTCAGTTTCATCATCTGTGGAATGGATCATTTGTAAGGTCTTGCCCAGCAGGAACTGCCTCTCCTGGTCAGTAACTGAGCGGTCTCCCCAGAGACTGGTGGGCAGATGGGCGTTTCTTGCATATGGCCGCCTCCACGTCTGTGGGGGTGGGGGGACAGTGCTTACCCCACCCCAGCTGTTCCGGAAGCTCTGGAGGATGAGCCAGGCATATGTTGCTTTGTTCCAAGTTCTTTGTGTTGAGTGAGGGAGTTTGCTTTGATGGACAGACTCATTTCTGTGAGCTGCTTTTTATCTGCACTGTTTTTTTCTGCAGGGCCCTTTGTTTTTTTACTGGTGGCAGTTTTACAAAAACAGGTTTTTTGCCTTTTGAGGGTCACAGTATGTCACCCTTTATGAAAAATGGTAGAGAAGTAGTGAAGCCACTTTAATGAAAAGTAAATTTATGCAAGATTAGAAAATGAGATACCTTGTATTTTAACACTGCTGTTCCTTACCAGAAAGAGCAGATGTTTTTAAGGAGTTGTGTTTATATTAACATTTTAAATGTTCTTAATTTTGTTCCAGATTTCTCATTTTGCAGACAAAATGATAAAAAAAAAAAAACAATTAGAATGCGAGAGATGGGTGGGCCTCAGAGTCCATCCATATTCATCCATTTTATCTGCCATTTTTGTTTAAAACAAATGTTTTGCTATCATGATATGCTTGAGGTGAAGCATTTTACATTAGGAATTTACTGAAAATATTCCAATACAGAGTTGGTCAGAATAGATTTTTAACTCTGCATAAATACATAGTTATATAAATACCTTCGAAATTTGATGCTTTGTGTTTCTAAAATTCAGTATTTTCTTTGTTTTTGTAGGAGTTAGGCAAATATGGAGTGCTTTTCTACAATGCCTGCTTCATGATTATACCAACTCTTATCATCAGTGTCTCTACTGGAGACCTTCAGCAGGTGAGCTGGTGACAGTCATTACATTCCTGCTGAGCAGCCTCTGAGAGTCTTAATAGTTAACTTTTTGTACTGCAGTGTAAAGCTTAAAGGTAAGTCGGATTACCAGGAGGGTACATGGAATCGAGATGTGTGACATCACCAGTAATACCTCTGATGCTATCCTTCCTTTGGTGTTTATCTTTAGACACCTGGGAAGCAGCAGAAGTAGTCACAAGAATTCTGGACTTGAAGATTTTGGAAAACTACAACAGTAAAAATCTGAGTTTGAGCCTTCGTATCCCCGTTTGCTGATGTGGGGATCCCAGGAAAACTAACTTAGAAGGGGATTTTGATAGTTTTAAAAATGGATTTATTATCTATTACCTTTATAATGCACATTTTGAAACATATGCAAAGTACAGAGAATAATTAAATGAACTCTCCTGTACCCACCGCCCAGGGTCAATACTTTTCGGCGTTTTGTCATTCTTATTTCATCTGTCCCCATCTGCTTTCATTTTTCCCCCCCTCTGGAATATTTTAAAGCAAATTCCAGATATCATGGGATTTTGTCTCTAAATATTCCAGGATGTACATTTGAATTTTGAGAATGTGTTACTCTTTTGGTATCTGCCCTGCTCACCTGTCTGCTGCACATACATGAGAGACAAATAAGATGGTAGATGAGTAGAAACAGAGGGGGCCCAGCTGGAGGGAGTGAAGACCAGTCATTCAGGAAGGGTGATGTTCACCCAGTAGCATCCACAGTAGCCACCTTGAGGTGTGTCAGCCGCTGCCAAGCCCTACTTTTTCAGAAAGTTGCCAGCTACACCCCTTCTAAGAATTTTGCCTGTATCTTAAGGGAGATGTGTAAGTTCGCATGAGAAGATTTGCTAGGCAAAATTGTGGTCCAGTCTGGCCTCCACCCACAGAACCAACCCTCAGCAACCCTTTTGTTGCTGGACCGACAGGGGTGGGGGTGAGAGGGGGTGTTTAGAGAGGCCTTGTGCAGTAACCCAATCCTGCCACATGACTGTTATTTCTGTGTTTACTAATCAGCATGTTTCTGTGGTGCAAACAGTTTGAGTTGATTCCATCTCCCCCCATTCAACCCCCGCCTTTTAGGGGGTTGAGTACTTCCAGAAGGCTGCAGGCTCTTGTGGGCTCCTGGGTGGATGTCAGGGTTTCATATTCTTTCTCAAAGCTATACTTTTCATTTGTACAGTTCCTGTTCAGAAGAGGAAACAGACCAGAAACTGAAGTTTAGGTACCTTATGAATTAAATTGACTAGATGTATTATGTTAATAATTGATAACATTGTTTTGATAGGAATATATGTTCCCACACCCAAACCATTGCTTTATAACTTGTAACATGGGCTCTCAGAAGTTTCTCTTCCTTGTAACGATTATCCCTGCAGAATTATTATACTTTCTCAGGTAATAATAAAAATAATAGCAGCTAATATTTATTGAGGACTTACTGTATCAGACATTGTTTAAAGCACTGTACATGAACGATTTCACTGCTTTCCACAGCAGCCTTCTGAGGAGAAGGGACTGTTTGCTATTCATCTTGTAGATGAGGAATCTAGAGCACGGTGTTTAAATACCATCCAAGGACAGCAGGTGATCGATCCAGGCAATCTTGCTCTGGAACCCATTCTCCACTGTAATCTTAGTTACCTTATTGTACATGAAAAGTGTTTCTTGCCTTCATGCATGAAAAACCATAACCTATCACTTATATCTTAGAAAGTACAAGAGGCCTAATGTATACTTTAACTTATTAAGTAGTGGTGTTCTAGAAGAATGTTATGCTCCTATCCTGGTTTTTGGTGCTGAACTATCTCAATATGTACCCTATCTAGTCTCTTTTTTGACCAGGCTTCTAATCTACAGTTTCTCTAGGTACCTTAGAGCCCCAGCTGTGATTACTCTCCACAGAAATTCCAGATGGATCAGAGCTAAATATATAGATTTATGTAAAAATCTATAAGAAACTTATAATTGGAAAAAAAGTAGAATGTGTTTATAACTGTTAAAAGGGCCTTCTGTAAAAATGATAAGATACAAAATCACGAAGTTAAAAATTTGACTCTATTTTAATTTAAAAGTATTGTATGATAGGAGATCCAGAAGATATGGGACACTCACTATAATCAGTGATTTTTAAAACCCTGTGGAAAAAAATAATGTATTTTTCACTAGTAAGATTGTTCTGCTGTGTGTTCATTCCATTGAATCGTAAGCTTCTTCCAATTGGTTACTTTTAACCATGTGTGAATCCATTTTAGATTGTGAACCGAATGTAATAAAGAAGAGAACTTATATAATTAGATGTGTTAGCCTATAAAATTGCATTTTGTTTGCCAAGTTTGGTTTGATTATAGCAGAAATTGATTGATAAATTAGGGCAAAATATTAACTTGTTAATAGAAAAAGTACTTAGGTGAAGCATTTTTCCTGGTTGGCTGGAGAGGATCAGAGGTTGTGGTTAAGACTCATGTGTATGACTTACTGCATGGAGATTCACTCACTCTGGGACCTTGGACTTACACGGTCAACAAACCTGGTAACAGCACCTTGACTCTGTCTCTGATTGTCCAAGTTCATGATGCCAGCTCCTCTTGTCAACAATTTGGGCCCCTAGATAATACTGTTTGGGTGACCTTTTTTTAGTCATTTGAATTGCTGCACCAGGCTCAAAGTACATGGGGTATTTTGCATTTCATGAATAGGGTAAATAATAGGATTTATTTTTCTGATAAAAAAAATGCATAAATGCAAAATAAAAAAGATGCATGCTCCACCATACTGCTAGAGAAATAGCAAGTCTAGTATATGTGCTGCCGAAGCGAGCACAGCAATAGCAAGTCTAAAGGAAGCAGCACTTCATCGTTCTTCACCTTTAATTATTTTGTTTTAAAATAAATGTCATACTACATTATTTTTTACATTATTTTTTAAAATGCCACCAGCACAGCCTCATCATTATTAAAGGAACAAAATAAAACTAAAATCTATTAAAATATAGATTGGCAAAGAATCCAGATATTTTTGTGAAGATTACTACATAGCCCTCAGTGGTTTATATGGTATCAGAACAGTTTTTATTTACTGTTTGCAGAAATAGTTTCAGCTTGTTGAGTAAATACTTCCAGTTTGTTGAGCAAATAAATGTTTTTCTATCTGTGACTTGGAGTTTGGAGCATATTGTTTTCTCTTATTTCCAGTTTTATTTTAACTTTAGATACAGAGTGTTTTCTATAGTTTTTGTTTGGTTTTGATCTTTGACTACCTTGGATGTTTTCTGCCCCTTTGACAGTAAGACAGCTTTATATTTATATTTTCCTTTCACAAGTAAGCATTAAAAAAATAATTTTATGCTGGAAACTTTCAAACCTATACAGAAGGAGAACAAATAGTATAACAGACCCCACATACCCGCCAACCAGCTTCAACAGTTATCATCAATATTTAACGTGTATCTTTTTGATAAGAGATGTGGGCAGAGTCTTACTAATGAAAAAATAACAAGCGTGGCAAGATTGTATTAATTGGGGGAGAATTCCATTCTAATTGGCTTAAAATTTTTGAATTCTAAACTTAACAAGAATTTAAATAGTTTTAAATCTGTAAACTTATAAAACTTGATTAACCAAGTTTTGCCTAGTAGGAAGTGAATAGAGCTTATGTTCAACTGTGTTATTCAGCACATGCTTATGTGCAGCACATGCTTATTGTCTTGAGTCACTTTAAAATCATTTTTGGATGTAGACAAAGGGCAAATCATGAATAAAATGCTCCTTTTTATTGTTACCTGTCATTTCAAGGGGGTTAATTTCATCTTCTCAGCTAAGTTCTTGAGAGTTGAAACTCCTGCACCCAACTTCTGTCTTAACTCCACCACCCCAATTACTTCCTTGCTTTGCAAAAAGCAAATAATTTAGTTTATTTGTTCATAATACTTACTGAGCATTTGTAAATTCTTGAAAATATTTCATGGACTTAGCCATTATTATTAATTTTCTAATAAGCTTTCTTCTAAGATTATTTATTACCCCCCCAAAATTTTAAGGTTTATTTTTGAGAGAGAGCGAGCAAGCATGAGTGGGGGTGGGGCAGAGAGAAGGGGACAGAGGATCCAAAGCGGGCTCTTGCTAACAGTGTGAGCCCAATGTGGGGCTCGAACTCACAAACTGGTGAGATCATGACCTGAGCCGAAGTTGGATGCTCAACTGACTGAGCCCTCTGGGCACCCTTCTTCTAAGATTATTTATAAAAAGTAAACCCAATCCTGATTTTGTGACTACAGATTAATAAAGAGTTAATTACAGATTAATAAAGTCACAGCAACAATAGTGATGTTGGATCCTTGGCTCCCGCCAGGTTCTCAATAGTTTCATTAAATCCTCACATGGACTTTTTGAGGAAGTTTTTTAAAAAAATCCCTGTTTTGTGAAAGGAATCTGAGATTTAGGGAGTAAAAGTGATATGCCCAACATCCCACAGCTGGTATTGGCTAGGATTTTTTAAGTTGTATTTTGTTTGGGAAAGTGGTTCCTGTAATAAAACACGATTTGGTAAAATCCATAAATTTAAACTGCAGTATTATGAGTCTAACCATTAGTTTTCTTTCTTTTTTGTAATAGGCTACTGAATTCAATGAATGGAAGAATGTTCTATTTATCATACAGTTTCTTCTTTCCTGTTTTTTGGGGTAAGAAACCATAGACAAGTAGAAGCTCGGTCTATGACATCTCTTGACAAGTCAAATCGAAATATACGTTCTGTATGCTCTGTTAAAATCCCTTCGTCTATGCTTCTCCAGCTTTCTCTGGAAAGTACCCCTGCAGCAGAGGAGTGGAGTGAGACCCAGGATCCCTGGGAACACAGCCCAAAAGACCAGGAGCAAGCATGAAACACTGTTATTTTTGAGAGTCATGTTAACATCACATTTCTCCAAAATATGATGTTGTCTATTGATTTCTGAAAGTTAGTCTGCATGAGGTCCGCTGATGTATTACATTCAGTGCTATTTGTTGTCTTTGCTACAATGTCCCTCAGTTTTCAAGATCTTCCACCCACATAAATATGTGGAAATGACAACCATTTACTCTAGTGCCATACCTGCTGTATTCAGGGAAATTTCTGAGGAGCTTTGTCCAAGCCATTGTATTGTCCAACAATTTTAGGCTTTTGTCTTAAAATTTTCCTTACGTCTGTCTTCCTGTTGAGAAGCCATGCAGCCTGTGTCTTTTATCTTCTGAAAACTTGAAAATTCCCTTTCATGAATAGGTAATACACGCAACTAAATAATCCAAGAACTGCAACAGAATTCACAGGGAACAAAAGCTACTCTATTTTTCCCTGTCCCCCAGCACTGCAGTTTTCTTCTTCAGAGGTGACCCCTGTTTGAAGTTTTTGGCATATCTTTCCTGAGTGGGGCTACATGCATAGACGAACACCTATCTTATCCCATACTGAAAGGTGCTTTGAATGACTATGTCAGGGAATTACTTATCAAAAGTAATTCTGTGAATTTCCCCCCCCCCCTTTTTTTTTTTTACCATCAATAGTACAGTTTTCATTATGTTTAAATTGGCTAAGAACACCTCAGTCTCTTTGATCAACACTTAAAAATTCTCAAACTTGATTTTAATTGCAGTGATGTAGTCTCACACGATGAAAACATTTATGTATAACTTCCATTTCACTTATTCTCTTTTTAGCTGTGTCTGATTTAATGTTGAGCCTCTTGATTGACTTTTTGATTTTAACAATTTTTTATTTGTGAGTTTCATGTGGTTTTTTTTTTTTTTTTTTTTTTTTTTTACAAACTTATTCATTCCTAACATTCTCTCATTGGTGATCTTTGTGACTGTAGTAACTTTCATTTCTTTAAATGTTATACACATAGCTGTTCTGTATTCTTCATTTAATGATTCCAATTATCTGCAGTTTTTAAGAATCTAAATGTTATATATAGTTTGTGACTGTCAAACTGTGTGTGGTTGGTGACTTGTCATTGTGAGCACAGTGCTTAATCAGTGTTATGGGCTGAACGCTCATAACAAAATGCAAATTTGAGAAACCTTCCTGTGGGGACAAATTGTTTCTGGTCCTGCTGACAGCCAGGCATTGCCCCTGACCTGGACCGCTGTGTGCATTTCTGAGGGTCTAGGCTCAGTGAGCTAAAGTGTCCCTCCCAACATGGAGTCTGGCTCAAGGCTGTTTCCAGACAGTGCTGTTCTGCTAAGGTCTCTGCCCCAAGGCACCCCTATTCTGTTTCAGTTGTGTTCTGCTCCGACTCCTGCCTGGCCCTAATACTTTATCAGTCCACAGACTGATGTTAACTGTTAACTGTTGTTAACACAATACTTGTCTTTCTCTGACTGACTTATTTCATTCCAGGTCCTCCTTTTTTAAAGGAGGAGGGTTTGGGTGACCTCTTGTGCCTCTTTCAAGACCAGTGATCTCTCAAGTAGTGTGTCCTTTCCAGGCATAGGTTGCTTTGCAATGGGAGGGTCCCTTAGGGCACTTAGGTAGCCATTGTCAGAAACATAAGTGAAATATTTGTAGTTTTCCCAGTTGTTGGCTGACATTTAACTTTGAAAACAAAATCTAAGCCATGCTTGTGAATCACCCTTTGTCAAACCATCTTTTCTCTCTGGTTAAAAAAAATTCAACCCATATCACACAAACTCAGACTAGCACTTTTCCCTGGCTAATCCCAGATTCACCTATGAACAACAGAGCTAAATTTCAAAGTTTTTCTCATTTCACTATAAACTCAATGAGATACTGTTTCTATTTTGTTTTTTAATTTTTGGTTTTTTTTACTTGCATTATACCACTTAGTCATTCCTTGAAGGAAATCAAGAAGTAAACCCTTCAATGTCAGCTGTCCTCAGTGAATGATGCGCTGGGGGGGTCTGGATGTGAGCTGCCACTCTCTGGGACTTGCCTGCCATAGGCCTGGCCCTATCTGTGTATAACTCCATGCATTTTTTCCTTTTTAATAATGTGTTTCTTAGAAAATAAATACTTTATAAAGGTTTTTGTCATCAGTAGTCACTTTGCAAATGAAAATGCCATAAAGGCATATCAATTATAAATAAATCAGTAAATGATGAAATCATCAAGATTTCAGGTTTTACCCAGCTTTAAGGATGAAAACTAGGTAGGTCTGTTTTTTAAGTGGGTCTTTTGAGGACACTAAAATCATGGCACTATTCCAGCAGCTAAGTGTCTGAACTCTGGAATCAGATGGCCTGGGTTTGAATCATGGCTTTGCCACTTACTAACTCTGGGTCCTTGGACAAGTTATTTAACCACTCTGAGCCTCAATTTCCTTATCTTTAAAATGTGGACAATGAGATAAAGTATCTGATTCATAGGATGTGGATTGAATGAGATCATAGAGATGAGCACTTAGAACAATGCTGGACACGGAAAATGCCCAGTAATGTTAACTGTTGTTAAATATTTCTATTTCTTGAGGTCAGCCTGTTTTTGAGCTGACCTCTTTTCACCCCAGACAGAATTGGTTCTTCCTATAGTGCATGGCTTCAATAGTTTTTTTTTCTGTTACATATACAGTTGACCCTTGAACGACACGTAAATGAACTGTGTGGGTTCATTTATGTGTGAATTTTCTCAATAAATACATACAGTACTGTAAGTATATTTTCTCTTCCTTATTATTTTCTATTTTTATTATAGATATTGACTCTTTATTAGCCTTATATACTTAAATATCTCATTCCAGCATGTGACTTGTCTTTGTTACTTAGGGTTTTTCTTTTCTTTTTTTCTTAGAGTACATAATTTATTTAAATTGAAGTTTGTTAACATACAGTAACATAACATACAGGAGAAACCAGTGGTTCATCACTTCCATATAAGACCCAGTGCTTATCCAACAAGTGCCCTCCTTAATGCCCATCACCCATGTAGCCCATCCCAACACCAACCCTCAGTTTCTTCACTGTGTTTAAGAGTCTTTTATGGTTTGCTTCCCTCTCTGTTTTTGTCTTACTTTTCCTTCCCTTCCCCAGTGATCATCTGTTTTGTTAATTAAATTCCACAATACTTGTCTTTTTCTGACTGACTTATTTCATTTAGCATAATACATTCTAGCTCCATCCACATTGTTGCAAATGGCAAGATTTCATTCTTTGTGATCACTGAGTAATATTCCATTGTATATATATACACCACATCTTCTTTATGCAGTCATCAGTTGATGTCCATTTGGCTCTTTCCATGATTTGGCTATTGTTGATAGTGCTGCTAAAACATTGGGGTGCATGTGCCCCTTCAGAATCAGCATTTTTGTATCCTTTGGATAAATACCTAGTAGTGCAATTGCTGGGTCATAGGGTAGTTCTATTTTTAATTTTTTTTTTTTTTTAAATTTTTTTTTCAACGTTTTTTATTTATTTTTGGGACAGAGAGAGACAGAGCATGAACGGGGGAGGGGCAGAGAGAGAGGGAGACACAGAATCGGAAACAGGCTCCAGGCTCCGAGCCATCAGCCCAGAGCCTGACGCGGGGCTCGAACTCACGGACCGCGAGATCGTGACCTGGCTGAAGTCGGATGCTTAACCGACTGCGCCATCCAGGCACCCCTATTTTTAATTTTTTGAGGGCCCACCATACTATTTTCCAGAGGGGCTACCCCAGTTTGCATTCTCATCAATAGTTCAAGAGGGTTCCCGTTTCTCTGTATCCTTGCCAACATCAATTGTTTCCTGAGTTGTTAATTTTAGCCATCCTAACAGGTGTGAGGTGGTATCTTATTTTGGTTTTGATTTGTATTTCCCTGATGATGAGTGATGTGGAGCATCTTTTCATATGTCTGTTAGCTATCTGGATGTCATCTTTGGAAAAGTGTCTCTTCATGTCTTCTGACTACTTCTTTATTGGATTATTTGTTTTTTGGGTGTTGAGTTTGATAAATTCTTTTTTTAAAATTTTTGTTTAATTTATTTTTTAAGTTTACATCCAAGTTAGTTAACATATAATGCAACAATGATTTCATTGTTCAGGAGTAGATTCCTTAATGCCCCTTACCCTTTTAGCCCACCCCCTCCCCTACAATCTCTCCAGTAACCCTCTGTTTCTTCTCCATATTTAAGAGTCTCTTATGTTTTTGTCCCCCTCCCTGTTTTTTACTATTTTTGCTTCCCTTCTCTATGTTCATCTGTTTTGTATCTTAAAGTCCTCATGTGAGTGAAGTCATATGATATTTATCTTTCTTTGACTAATTTTGCTTAGCATAATACCCTCCAGTTTCGTCCATGTAGTTGCAAATGGCAAGATTCCATTCTATTTGATTGCTGAGTAATACTCCACTGTATATATATACCACATTTTCTTTATCCATTCATCCATGGATGGACATTTGGGCTCTTTCCATACTTTGGCTACTGTTGATAGGGCTTCTATAAACATTGGGGTGCATGTGTCCCTTTGAAACAGCATCCCTGTATCCCTTGGATAAATACTTAGTAGTGCAATTGCTGGGTCATAGGGTAGTTCTAGTTTTAATTTTTTGAGGAACCTCCACACTGTTTTCCAGATTGGCTGCCCCAGTTTGCATTCCCACCAGCAGTGCAAAAGAGGTCCTCTTCTGATCCTCGCCAACATCTCTTGTTGCTTGAGTTGTTAATATTAGCCATTCGGACAGGTGTGAGGTGGTATCTCATTGTGGTTTTGATTTGTATTTCCCTGATGATGAGTGATGTTGAGCATTTTTTCATGTGTCAGTTGGCCATCTGGATGTCTTCTTTGGAGAAGTGTCTATTCATGTCTTTTGCCCATTTCTTCACTGGATTATTTGTTTTTTGCGTGCTGAGTTTGCTAAATTCTTTATAGATTTTGGATACTAACCCTTTATCTGATATGTCATTTGCAAATATCTTCTCCCATTCTGTCGGTTGCCTTTTAGTTTTGCTGATGGTTTCCTTTGCTGTGCAGAAGTTTTTTATTTTTATGAGGTCCCAATAGTTCATTTTTGCTTTTGTTTCCCTTGCCTCTGGAGACGTGTTGAGTAAGAAGTTGCTGTGGCCGAGGTCCAAGAGGTTTTTGCCTGCTTTCTCCTCTAGGATTTTGATGGCTTTCTGTCTTACATTTAGGTCTGTCGTCCATTTTGAGTTTATTTTTGTAAATAAATAAATTTTTTTTTTCTTAGAAGTGGTCCAGGTTCATTTTTTTGCATATCGCTATCCAGTTTTCCCAGCACCACTTGCTGAAGAGACTGTCTTTATTCCATTGGATATTCTTTCCTGCTTTGTCAAAGATCAGTTGGCCATATGTTTGTGGGTCCATTTCTAGATTCCCTATTCTGTTCCATTGACCTGAGTGTCTGTTCTTGTGCCAGTATCATACTGTCTTGATGATTACAGCTTTGTAGTACAGTTTGAAGTCCAGGATTGTGATGCCTCCTGCTTTGGTTTTCTTTTTCAAGATTGCTTTGGGTATTTGGGGTCTTTTCTGGTTCCATACAAATTTTAGGATTGTTCTAGCTCTGTGAAGATGCTGGTGTTATTTTGATAGGGATTGAATTGAATGTGTAGATTGCTTTGGGTAGTATCAACATTTTAACGATGTTTGTTCTGCCAGTCCAGGAACATGGAATATTTTTCCTTTTTTATGTGTGTCTTCTTCAATTTCTTTCATAAGTTTTCTATAGTTTTCAGTATATAGATTTTTCACCTCTTTTGGTTAGATTTATTCCTAGGTATTTTATGGTTTTTGGTGCAGTTGTAAATGGAATCAATTCCTTGATTTCTCTTTCTGTTGCTTCATTGTTGGTGTATAGGAATGCAACCGATTTCTGTGCATTGATTTTATATCCTGCAACTTTGCTGAATTCATGGATCAGTTCTAGCAGTTTTTTGGTGGAATTTTTTGGGTTTTCCATATAGAGTATCATGTCATCTGTGAAGAGTGAAAGTTTGGCTTCCCCCTGGCTGATTTGGATGCCTTTTATTTCTTTGTATTGTCTGATTGCTGAGGCTAAGACTTCCAATACTATGTTGAATAACAGTGGCGAGAGTGGACATCCCTGTCTTGTTCCTGACCTTAGGGGGAAAGCTCTCAATTTTTCTCCATTGAGGATGATATCAGTGGTAGGTCTTTCATATATGTCTTTTGTGATCTTGAAGTATGATTCTTCTATCCCTACTTTCTTAAGGGTTTTTAGCAATAGAGGATGCTGTATTTTGTCAAATGCTTTCTTTGCATCTATTGAGAGGATCATGTGGTTCTTCTCCTTTCTTTTATTGATGTGATGCATCACATTGATTGTTTTGCAAATATTGAACCAGCCCTGCATCCCAGATGTAAATCCCACTTGGTCGTGGTGAATAATTTTTTTAATGTATTGTTGGATCTGGTTGGCTAATATCTTGTTGAGGATTTTGCATCCGAGTTCATCAGAGAAATTGGTCTGTAGTTCTCCTTTTTAGTGGGGTCTTTGTCTGGTTTTGGAATCAAGGTAATGCTGGCTTCATAGAAAGAGTTTGGAAGTTTTCCTTCCATTTCTAATTTTTGGAACAGCTTCAAAAGAATAGGTGTTAACTCTTCCTTAAATGTTTGGTAGAATTCCCCTGGAAAGCCATCCAGCCCTGGACTCTGGTTTTTTAAGAAGATTTTTGATTACTAATTCAATTTCTTTCCTGGTTATGGGTCTGTTAAAATTTTCTATTTCTTCCTGTTTCAGTTTTGGTAGTTTATATGTTTCTAGGAATTTGTCCATTTCTTCCAGATTGCCCATTTTATTGGCATATAATTGCTCATAATATTTTCTTAGTATTTTTATTTCTGCTGTGTTGGTTGTGATCTCTCCTCTTTCATTCTTGATTTTATTTATTTCGGTCCTTTCCTTTTTCTTTTTGACCAAATTGGATAGTGGTTTATCAATTTTGTTAATTCTTTCAAAGAACCAGCTTCTGGTTTTATTGATCTGTTCTACTGTTTTTTGTTTGTTTGTTTGTTTGTTTGTTTGTTTTTGTTTTTGTTTTCGATAGCATTGATTCCTGCTCTAATCATTATTATTTCTTTCTTCTGCTGGCTTTGGGTTTTATTTGCTGTTCTTTTTCCAGCTCGTTAAGATGTAAGGTTAGATTGTGTATCTGAGACCTTTCTTCCTTCTTTAGGAAGACCTGGATTGCTATATACTTCCCTCTTATGACTGCCTTTGCATCCCAGAGGTTTTGGGTGGTGGTGTTATCATTTTCATTGGCTTCCATGTACTTTTTAATTGCCTCTTTAACTTCTTGGTTAACTCATTCATTCTTTAGTAGGATGTTCTTTAGGCTCCAAGTAATTGTTATCTTTCCAAATTTTTTCTTGTGGTTGATTTCGAGTTTCATAGCGTTGTGGTCTGAAACTATGCACAGTATAATCTCAATCTTTTTGTGCTTGTTGAGGGCTGATTTGTGTCCCAGTATGTAATCTATTCTGTAGAATGTTCCATGTGCACTGGAGAAGAATGTATATTCTGCTGCTTTAGGATGAAATGTTCTGAAACAATCTGTTAAGTCCATCTGGTCCAGTGTGTCATTCAAAGCCATTGTTTCCTTCTTGATTTTCTTCTTAGATGATCTGTCCATTGTTGTAAGTGGGATGTTGAAGTCCCCTACTATTATGGTATGTATAATCAGTGAGTTTATGTTTATGATTAATTGATGTATATATTTGGGTACTCTCACATTTGGAGCATAAATGTTTACAATTGTTAGATCTTCTTGGTGGATAGACCCCTTAATTATGATATAATGCTTTTCTTCATCTCTTGTTACAGTCTTTATTTTAAAGTCTAGATTTTAACCTAGATATAATCTGATATAAATATGGCTACTCCAGCTTTGTTTTGTCGACTGTTACCATGAAAGATGGTTCTCCATCCCCTTGCTTTCAATCTGAAGGTGTCTTTAGGTCTAAAGTGGGTCTCTTGTAAACAGCATTTAGATGGATCTTGTTTTCTTATCCATTCTGTTACCCTATGTCTTTTGATTGGAGCATTTAGTCCATTGACGTTGAGTGAGTACTGAAAGATATGAATTTATTGCCATTATGTTTCTTGTAGAATTGGAGTTTCTGGTGGTGTTCTCTGGTCCTTTCTAGTCTTTGTTGCTTTTGGTCTTTTTTTTTTTTCTTTTCTTTTTTCCGTCTTTTCTCCCTTCAGAGAGCCCCCATTAAAATTTCTTGCAGGGGTGGTTTAGTGGTCATGAAATCCTTTAATTTTGTTTGTCTGGGAAACTTTTAATCTCTCCTTCTATTTTGAATGACAGTCTTGCTGGATAAAGAATTCTTGGCTGCATATTTTTCTGATTCAGCACATTGAATATGTCCTGCCACTCCTTTCTGGCCTGCCAAGTTTCTGTGGATAGGTCTGCTGCAAACCTGATCTATCTTCCCTTGTAGTTTAAGGACCTTTTTCCCCTTGCTGCTCTCACGATTCTCTCCTTGCCTGAGTGTTTTGTGAATTTGACTGTGATATGCCTTATTGATGGTCGGTTTTTGTTGAATCTAATGGGAGTCCTTTGTGTTTCCTGGATTTTGATGTCTGTGTCTTTCCCCGGGTTAGGGAAGTTTTCTGCTATGATTTGCTCACATAATCCTTCTACCCCTTTTTCTCTTTCTTCATCTTCTGGGACCCCTATGATTCTAATGTTGTTCCTTATTAATGAGTCACCAATTTCTCTAATTCTTGTACTCTTTTGCCTTAGTCTCCCTCTTTTTTTTTCTGCTTCATTATTCTCCATAAGTTTGTCTTCTATATCGCTGATTCACTATTCTGCCTCATCCATCCTTGCTGCCGTGGCATCCATTCATGATAACAGCTCAGTTATAGCATGTTTTATTTCATCCTGACTAGCTTTTACTTCTTATCTCCACAGAGAGGGATTCTAATCTGTTTTCGACCCTAGCTAGTATTCTTGTTATTGTGATTCTAAATTCTGGTTCAGACATCTTGCTTGTATGTGTGTTGCTTAAGCCCCTGGCTGTCATTTCTTCCAGCTTTCTTTGTGGTGAATTCCTTCATTTCATCATTTTGAAGGAAAAAAAGGAATTGATAAGGTAAAAAAAAAAATGAAAATTAAAAAATTAAAAACAACACACGCAAATCAAATGTATGATGCTAGATTCTAGGTGTGTTTTGGTCTGGTTATTGAAAGGAGCTTGATAGAATAAAAAGGAAAAAAAAAGAAAAAAAGTTTAAAAATTTGAGAAAATGAATACAGTGAAATAGAATAAAATGAAATGGAAGTAAAATAGAATTTGAAAAATTTACAAAAAAAGTAAAAAAATATAGTTAAAAAATAAAAATATTTTTATAAAAATTGAAAATAAAAATAACTTTTTTCTCTCTGTATTCAAGAAAAGAAATGAAAAAGAAAAAAAAAGAAAATTGAATAGATGGACCCGTGAACAGACTGAAATATGATTGAAATTACATTGGTTTCCCCTAGAAGTCAAACTATGAAGCACTTTATAGTCCACAAACTAGGCAGGCGGAGAGATTTGTGATGTTCCTGAAGAGCGAGGTTGGCCCAGTTGGGTGGGGCTTAGTGCAACAATTCCATTCTCCACTAAATGGCGCTGCTTAGATTACTGGGGTGATTGTTGTGGTGCTTGTAGATATGTATGAGCATGTGCAGGAGGGGTGAAAATGGCATCACCCAGCTACCCAATCTCTAGTATTGGAACTCTGTGCTCTCCCCAATGAGCAACTGCACACCTGTACTTTTTCTCCGGCTTCTGTCTACTCCCCGCTTTTACACTGTCTGTGACCAAGCCATCAGGTTGTCAGGCCGCACCTCCTTCCTGAGTTTTATCTCACATGTGGCTGTGTTTCCCAACCCCTCACTTCTGAGGGGCTGTGGCTTTCACCCACTCAGATCCTCTGGGGGAGGGTCTCACCAAGCAATGGCTGAGTGTCGGCTGCACCCAGGAATGTTTGCGGGACCGTGTTGCTGCTGATTCCCAGAGACTGTGACTGGGTGGTAACCTGCCCCAGAAAAAGTTCACGTGATCGTGTAGCAGCAGTGTTTCAGGGATTATGGAAAATCACAACACACATCTGGCACCAGGCTTCACCCTTAATGACCTTGCTCCAGCACCAGTGAATGTGGTTGTTCTCTGGGGTCTGCTGGGACTGGGTGACTGCATAGCCTCTACCAAATGCCCTTCCAGCAGTGGAACCGTTTCTCCCCATGTGGCCTGAGAACCTCCCGGACTCCACTCTGCTTCTGGGGATTTGCCCTTCCCACCAGAGCACCGCCAAGTATTGAGCTGTGGAGTTTCAGACTCTGTGCTCCCCCTGTTTATAGAGTCTTAATGGAATTTAAACCCTCTCCTTTCTCCTTTCTCCCTTTTTAGTTCAGTCCCTGTGGCTGTTTCCAGTTTTCCCCTTTCCAGCTGCTTTTGGAGGGGAGGTACTTTTCCTGAACTCTCTCCCTATCTGTGTCCTCTCTCCACAAGCAAAACAGCTCCCTTCCCTCTGTGGCTTCTCTCTCCCCCAGTTCACTTCTTCATGCCGTGTACCTGCTGAGTTCTGTGGTTCAGGTTGTGCAGATTGTTGTGTTAATCCTCAAATCCGTTTTATAGGTGTGCAGGATGGTTTAGTGTTGATCTGGCTGCATTTCATGGACGTGAGACACACAAAAAACTTTCATGCTGTTCTACCATCTTGGCTTCTCCCTGAGTTTGATCAGTTCTTTATAGATTTTGGATACTAAGCCTTTATCTGATATATCATTTGTAAATATTTTTTTCCCATTCCATTGGTTGCCTTTTAGTTTTGTTGATTGTTTCCTTCACTGTGCAGAAGTTTTTTATCTTGATGAGGTCCCAATAACTCATGATTTTCTTAATAATATTTTCTTTTCTCTAGCTTACTTTATTGTAAGAATGCAGTATTCAATGCATATAATATACAAAATATGTGTTAATTGACTATGTTGTCAGTAAGGTTTCTGGTCTACAGTAGGCTATTAGCAGTTAAGTTTTTGGGAAGTCAAAAGTTATACCTAGATTTTTGACTGGGGGGTGGGGTTGGCACCCCTAGCTTCTGTGTTGTTCAGGGATCAGTTCTACTTTACCTTCAGGGGTCAAATTTTAATTCTGAAACTGCTCTTGAAGGAAAGTCCAATTTTGGCATAGTGTATTTTTCAAAATCCTTTCTCGAAGTTTCTCACTCAAAGCATTGGATCACTTATTTTTTCACAGTAAGAGAAGCCATTATAAGCTTCTGAGCACATTCTTGGTTTTCAGAACAATTGGTACTGGGCTCATCTGTCCCTTTTCTTTAGCCCCTGCTCAAGGAATGACTTAGGGCTCATACATATGCATCCCAACCCTTGATTCCAGAGGATTATGATGCTCAGCTTCTTACTTATTTTCACTCTTTCAAGTTTGCATTTCAAACTTGCTTTTTCTAACCACCAAACCTCTGTACCCTGTTGAAATATAATTACAGAATTATAACACTTAAAAAATATATGTTAAATGAATGGAATGGTGAAAAGGGGAGGATTTTAATTTTTTTTCGAATTATGGTAGAAAGATTCAGCTCTTGAAAATGCTGTTTGTAATCAGGAGTTTGTAAATAAAACATATGATTGAGTTTAATTATATCAGGAAGGTAAACTGTATTGTGGGACCTAAGATAATTTAATGCAGGCAAAAGTAAAATATAGGCTGAAATTTAAGTTGACAAACTAGATTTTAAAAAGCTCGCTCTGCAAGTCTTTTTAATATTGCTGAAAAATTACAGGCTCCAGTTCCTTCATACCAGTGGCTGGCCCAGCCCTTGGGCCTTGGAGGTGATTATTCTAGTCTCTTTCTGCCCCAGTAGCAGATCTTTTGATCCCACTGAAGCAGTAATATATTCCTTAATGAAAACACAGAAGTATCAAATATTTTCTAATCACAGGATAAAAAAGTGTTTTATTCTTTGAACCTTCACTTCTCCCACCAAGATGTAACAGATAAGAGAAAACAGGACCCTGCAGATAGCTGGGGCATAGGAGCGACGGCACTTTAAAGACTGCAGATATTCCCACATTCTCAACAAATCAAATCTTAGTGTAAGATTGGTGCTTTGGGAGGATGGACCATAGTTATCCCATGATTTTGGCATCCCTGGCACACCACTGAGAGCTTGGGTAGGAGTGTGTTCTTACTAGAGGTGGATGAGATGAGATTACTTGAAATTCTTTGAAATCTGGAATTAGAGTAATGTGCTAGGGTACCACTATGGTTTGTGAAAGGACTGTAAAAGTGGCTCATTATTATTTGAACATTTGTGTTGAATTTATGTATATGCTCATTCATGGAATGATAACCAGCACAAGTTGTAAACGAGGTCATTTGTGTTCTATTTGTGACTGCCGCCGGTTTGCCATACAATTTTGGGTAAATCAGTTATTTTTTTGTGTCATTTTCAGAAATGGTAAGAACCTTGGAGCAGGAGTTCTGCTCCAGGGTTTCCATGTGAGCACCTCCATCTCTTGGAGACCTATAAGCTCAAATATACTGTTGGCATCTGTTGTCTGAATGTGTATCATATATATGTGCTATTATTTTTCAAATGTACATAGATGATATCTGATCTAAAAAATACAGAATGGCAAGAAGCTGCTAATTCAGCAGTGCCTTTAAATATCTGCATTTTGTTAATCCACGGATGCTAAAAGCAAAACTACTGTCAAGTGGAGGTTGACATTTTTAGTGTTAAAAGTGGTATGGTTTCCTTTGTACTGAGTTAATAGAAGTTCTTTTAGTTTAGAATCTTGTTCTTAGCCAAAGGACTATATAGGGTGCATATTTGCATATAGAAAGGATTGTTTCTTAGAAAGAAAATTGTAATACACTACTTTGATCCTTGTGGATATATATCTATATATATCTATACATCTATGTCTATGTATCTATGTGTATCTATTTATCTTCCCTCTGGGGACACCTGGTGGTGATACTGAGAAGTGCAGCCTTTTGGTCTAGAGGCCATCTTTTACTTAGGACATTGGCTAATTCAGACTCCTCCAGACCTTGGAGAGGGGAGCTCCTCCTGTGCTCTGCCCAGCTGATGAGTTTGTGCCCTAGTTGTCCACACTCATGGATACTGAGATCTTATATCCAAGGTATTCTCCAATTCTGAATGTAAGTGGAGGTGTTTTCACTAAAATTAGGATGGAGAAAATGTTGCATGATTAGAACCCTGGGGTAGGAATTTTTAAATAAAAATAAAAGTAAAAACTATGACTGCTTTGGGTTTAAGTCTGTACTAATTTAGGAAGCCTGCAGGAAACTTTGCTGTATCTGCTAAGTTGGGTGAGACCCCTTCTCTGTGCTATAATCTCTGGTATTTTATTAGACTCACCTCCTCCAGGGCAGATGCTGTGGGTTATGTACTCTTACTATCTGGACCTAGCAGAGTAGGCACTCAGTAACATCATATTGAGTTTTTTAATCTTTTTATTTTACGCATGAATAGGATTATTTATAGTTCCTGGGGCTGTGAATTAATGTTGAATTTATGAAAATTATAAACATAAAAAACTTAGATTTTTTTAAGCCTTTAAATTCAGTTTATGAATACTGTTGCTCTCTTTATAAAGTTACTAATTTTTGTATTAACATAGCATTTACTTTCATTATTTATTAATGGTTTATTAACTCAAGTTTAGCTGATTAAAACCTCCTAAGCAATTTACTGTACGTTGGTCTCATTTACCAAAAAAAATTAAGCATTTTATTTTTTTTTTCTCTTCTTTTTTTTTTTTTTTTCCAACGTTTTTTATTTATTTTTGGGACAGAGAGAGACAGAGCATGAACGGGGGAGGGTCAGAGAGAGAGGGAGACACAGAATCGGAAACAGGCTCCAGGCTCCGAGCCATCAGCCCAGAGCCTGACGCGGGGCTTGAACTCACGGACCGCGAGATCGTGACCTGGCTGAAGTCGGACGCTTAACCGACTGCGCCACCCAGGCGCCCCAAAAATTAAGCATTTTAAACTGCATTTACAAATACAATTCACCTGATTTTTCTCCAGCTATTCTAAGCCCTAATAAAGCCCTAACAAAGCTTATGAGCCAGGTTGCTTAACACACCTAAGCAACTCTTTGAAATCTAATAAACCAAACTTAGAAATGTGGTAGATCAGCTTCTTTTAAACATCAGATACTGTGTTCAGATGGACTCAGATTTTCTTACTTCTTTCAAATGAAAATTGCAAGTGTAATCCCAATTGCAAATTTCAGTTTCAAACCACAGAGGCCAAGATGTTGGGTCCTCTAACTTGTCAAATTGTGGTAATTATCTTAATAACAGAGACATGGTGTTCTGAAGATTACAGAATTTAAGTTTGTAATTGAGTTTATTTCTTAACATGAAAGCCTGGTGTACTTTATCTCTAATATTTTTCTCTACTATCCCTATTAAGAAACATACTCAGGCCAAAAGCAGTTACTGTGTTGAAGATTTGTGATCCGGATTCTGTTATTAACAGTTTGGAGATTCTCACCTGGACCCTGGGCTGGGCACTAAATTCTGGCAGGAAGATGCTCCCTAAGACACAGGGACACAGGCTGAGCCCTTTCTGAAGAGTCTGATTCCCTCTGCTCTGTCACTGGGAGTCCAGGCTTATGCCTCCTAACTGGGGTTTAGCTTTAAAATCAAACACATCTTATGATCCCTCTTTTTGGGTGGATGGAATTTGCACCCCACTTACGCCTCAGCTAATTGTCTTCACTTCTTGAGTGAAATGAACATATTTCTTCTGATTGGATTCTTTCCTGTACATATATGCTTTTTGTGTGGTTCTTGATCACAGTTCTGTAGTCATTTTCTTTTCAATATAGTACTCAACATTGAATGTCTGGTGAATTAACTTTGGTCATAGGGTACAGGATTATCACTGACATATGGAATTCACTAATTTCTCTCTCTCTCTCTCTCTCTCTCTCTCTCTCTCTCTCTCTCTCTCTTTTTCTCATGCACTCTTGAGTCCCCATCACCTATTTCACACATCCCCCCACCCACCTTCCCTGTGGCAACCATCAGTTTGGTCTCTGTAGTTAAGTGTCTGTTTCTTGGTCTCTCTCTCTTTTTCCTGTGCTCACTTGTTTTCTTTAAATTCCACATACGAGTGAAATCATATGGTATTTATTTTTCTGTGACTGACTTATTTCTCTTAGCATAATACTCTCTAGCTCCATCTATGTCATTCCAAATGGTAAGATTTCATTCTTTTTCTTTTTTATGGGGGAATAATATTCCATTTATGTGTGTATATAGCACATCTTCTTTATCCATTCATTTTTTCCCCAGTTTTTAAAAGAAAGATTTATTTAATAAATTTCACTTAGTACAGTACATCTAATGGAAATCACAATACAAGGAAAGTTTTAAATCAAAGCCTCAGCATCTCATACAAACAACATGACCAAACTCCTACAGTATTGGTATTAAATTTCAAAATTGTCCCAGATCTTAAAAAAAATACAAGTGTACACTTACATGCCTTATAGGATATTAAACCAAACAGTTAGAATTAACAAACATGCCAGGTGTTTTCACTCTGAATCATAGACATAGCTCCTACATTTCAGTTTGGCAGAAAAGTGTATTTCTCAACAGGTATCCAAAGCTTTCAGAATATTGTGCTATAAGAGCAACATTTCGCTCTTTCTGCCATCTTGGAACCTGTGGAGGCCTTCTGGGAACAGGACTCCTGAAATGACAAATATATCTGGAAGGCTGTGGTCCAAAGCCATTTTTGCTGGCTGTAAGCAGGGTCTCCGGAACCAGAGGGAGCACACAGCTCTTCTTCAAATTGAAGGTCTTTATGCTTGAGATGAAACTGAATTCTCTTTAGGCAAGAGATATGCTTATGTGTACAAAGCAAAGAACAATACAGTGACTCCTGAAGGCAAACCAAATAAAACCAGAGTAATCTGGGGAAAGGTAACTCGTGCTCATGGAAGCAGTGGCATGGTTCGTGCCAAATTCCAAAGCAACCTTCCTGCTAAAGCCATTGACCACAGAATCCATGTAATGCTGTATCCCTCAAGGATTTAAACTAACTGAAAAGTAAATAAAGGTGTAGAAAGAAAAAAAAACATCATTTAACATAAGTTTAACTGTTTTAACCTACACACACTTGCTGCTTAGGCACACTCCTACAATATAACTAACTTGAGGAAAACTAAAAATTGTTTTAACAGTGATGGTCAGTACTGAATATTGCTATTACATCCCAGATGAACATTTCAGTGTTCAAAATCACTGAGCTTGAAGTTCTTTTTTTTTTAATGTTTATTCATTTTTGAGAGACAGAGACAGAGTGTGAGCAGGGAAGGGGCAGATAGAGAGGGAGACACAGAATCCAAAGCAGGCTCCAGACTCTGAGCTGTCAGCACAGAGCCCAATGTGGGGCTCGAACTCATGAACTGTTAGATCATGACCTGAACCAAAGTCGGACGCCTAACCAACTGGGCCACTCAGGCACCCCTGAGCTTGAAGTTCTACAACAACCTTAACCTTCACGTTAGAGCAAGCATGAATCACGAGCCTGTAATGCAAAACTGTTAAATGTAATTTTTTTTATTTTTAATTAAAAAAAAATTTTTAAATGTTTTTTATTTTTGAGGGAGAGACACACAGAGAGCAAGCAGGGGAGGGGCAGAGAGAGAGGGAGACAGAGAATCTGAAGCAGGCTTCAGGCTCTGAGCTGTCAGCCCATTGTGGGCTCAAACCCACGAACTGTGAGCCAAAGTCAGACACTTAACCGACTGAGCCACCCAGCTGCCCCTAAATTTAATTTTTTTAAAGTAGGCTTCACACCCAGTGTGGAGCCCAGTGCAGGATTTGAATTTGCAACACTGAGATCAAGAGTCGGAAGCTTAATTGACTGAGCCACATAGGTGCCCCTAATTTTTGTAGAAAGAAAGAAAGAAAGAAAGAAAGAAAGAAAGAAAGAAAGAAAGAAAGAAAGAAAGAAAGAAAGAAAGAAAGAAAGAAAGAAAGAAAGAAAGAAAGAAAGAAAGAAAGAAAGAAAGAAAGAAAGAAAAGAAAGAAAAGAAAGGAAGGGAAGAAAGGAAGGGAAGAAGGAAGGAAGGGAGGGAGGAAAGGAAGGAAGGAAAGAGAAAGAAAAGAAAGAAGCTGACCAAGAGTGATCAGAATCAATGCTATTTCCCTTTCACCAATCATACCTGATATGCTAGACATCCCTCCCATTCTACAACTGCCATTATCCATTCATCTCTTGATGGACGCTTGGTCTGCTTCCATAATTCGGCTATTGTAAATAATGCTGCAATAAACATAAGGGTGCATGTATCCCTTTGAATTAGTGCTTTTGTATTTTGGGGGTAAATACATAGTAGTGTGATTACTAGATCATAGGGTGGTTCTGTTTTTACTTTATGAAGAACCTCCACATTTTCCACAGTGGCCACACCAGCCTACATTCCCACCAACAGTGCACAAGTATTCCCTTTTCTCCACATCCTTACCAACACTTGTTGTTTCTTGTGTTTTGGATTTTAGGCATTCTGACAGGTGTGAGATGATACCTCATTGTGGTTTTGATTTGCATTTCCCTGATGATCAGTGATGTTGAGCATCTTTTAATCTGTCTGTTGCCCATCTCGATGTCTTCTTTGGAGAAATATTTGCTTATGTGTTCTGCCCATTTTTTACTGGATTACTTATTTTGGGGGTGTTGAGTTTAATAAATTCTTTATAGATTTTGGATACCGACTCTTTATCAGATCTATCATTTGAAAATATCTTCTCCCATTCAGTACATTGCCTTTTAGTTTTATTGATTGTATCTTTTGCCATGCAGCTTTTGATTTTGATGTAATCCCAGTAGTTTACTTTTGCTTTTATTTCCTTTGTCTCAGGAGACCTAATTAGAAAGATGTTGCTATGACCAGTGTCAAAGAAATTACTGCCTGTGCTCTCTTCTAGGATTTTTATGGTTTTAGGTCTCACATTTAGGTCCTTAATCCATCTTGAGTTTATTTTTGTGTACAGTGAAAGAAAGTGGTTCAGTTTCATTCTTTTGTACATTGTCATCCAGTTTTCATTAGTTGAAGAGACTGTCTTTCCCATTGTATATTCTTGCCTCCTTTGTGGAATATTACTTGACCATGTAATTGTGGGTTTCTTTCTGGGTTTTCTGTTCTGTACTGTTGATCTATGTGTCTATTTTTGTGCCAGTACCATACTGTTTTGATGACTACATCTTTGTAATATAACTTAAAATCTGGAATTATGATACCTCCAGCTTTGGTTTTCTTTTTCAGGATTACTTTGGCTAGTCAGGGTCTCTTCCGGTTCCATACAAATTTTAGGATTGTTTGTTCTAGTTCTGTGAAAAATGCTGTTGGTGTTTTTATAGGGATTGCATTAAATCTGTAGATTGCTTTGGGTAGTATAGACATTTTAACAATATTTGTTCTTCCAATCCAGGAGCATGGAATATCTTTCCATTTCTTTGTGTCATCTTCAGTTTCTTTCATCAGTGTTTTATAGTTTTCAGAGGATAGGTCTTTCACTCTTCGGTTAAGTTTATTCCTAGGTATCTTATTATTTTTGGTGCGATTGTAAATGGGATTGTTGTTGTAATTTCTCTTTCTGCTGCTTCATTAGTGTATAGAATAGCAACAGATTTCTATACATTTTGTATACATTTTGATTTTGTATCCTGTATACTACTAAATTTGTTGATCAGTCCTAGCAGTTTTTTGGTGGAGTCTTTTGGGTTTAATTTATATATTATCATGTCATCTGCAAATAGTGAAAATTTTACTTCTTCCTTACCAATTTGGATGTCTTTTGTTTCTTTTTGTTGTCTCATTGCTGTGGGATCCATTAATTTCATTCTTTTTCATCCAAAGCCAGTGACCCTTCCCTGATTTTCCCTTCTAACACCAGTGGTTCTCAGCTGCTGCACATTAGAATTATCTATGGAGCTTTGATATTGCATGCAGCCAAGGGCCCCACCTCAAATCAACCAAAGGAGAACTTCTGTCAGGCATCATTGTGTGTTAAAAGTGTGCCAGCTGATTCCGATGCACAGAACATTAGAGAGCACTGTTGTGACATAGTTGTTAAACAAAAGATTTCAGACCATTACAAAAACTTTCCCAGTCCTTACCCCCCTTTACATGGAAATATAATGGGAAGTGCACAGATAGAATGAAAAGCATACCTAAGGGTGAAAGTTTGGCTGATTCACCACTGGACGATTTTCCTGTAACAATTTGGAGTTACAAAGGGGATGTTTTTAGATGTAGGTTATAAAATCTTTATCGTACATTTTTCTTTTTTATTTGTTTAAAGCATTTGTGGGTGGGTCACACGGGGACTCTTCTTAATCTGTTATTATACCCAGCACAGTAAGGCACACATCCAAGCGTTTCCTTCCTTGCCCCAGGTTTCTGTTGATGTACTCCACAGTTTTGTGCAGCTATTACAATTCAGCCCTCACTACGGCAGTGGTTGGAGCCATCAAGGTAAGGGGGTGACACCTTGGGAATTGGGAAATCAGCCATGAATCCAGTCTTCATGATAGAAGCAGAGTTTGGTTTTATTGTTGTTAACGGGTGGGATAGTGAGCATGGAGGCTTGTGGCATTTTCAGCTGCACCTGGGTGATCCTTTCTTAGGTCTTCTCATCCCCCAGTCTGTAAAACAGAGGGAGGGCTTGTTGATTTAAAAAGGAGAGACAAATTATCACTTTAAGGTTAGGGGTGGTGAGAGGGGATGGTCTGGGAAAATGACGTAAAACTGAGAAAAATTCCAAATTTCTGCGCTCAGCAAGATACCTTGTTTGGTACCTTGTTAGTACGGTTTGTTTTTCTGGGAGAGCCTGCTGACTAGGAAAGAGAAGCCCAGGTGAGGCGCCTGGGTGGCTCAGTCAGTTAAGCGACTGACTTTGGCTCAGGTCATGATCTCGTGGTTTGTGAGTTCGAGTCCCATGTTGGGCTCTCTGCTGACAGCTTGGAGCCTGCTTCAGATTCTGTATCTCCCTTTCTCTCTGCCCCTCCTCTTATGCTCTGTCTCTCTCTGTCTCTCAAACAAAAATTAAGCAAATAAGTAAGCATTAAAAAATGTGTAAGAAAGGGAAGCCCCGTGAAGAACTGTTTTTCAATCTAGGTATATGCTCACTTAAAAGGTTCTAAACTCATGGATTGTGCGTAGGTGTGTTTTACGTGTGTGCGTTTGAATCCACACAGTCCTGAAGAAGAGGATGGGTTTTCTGTGTTCTCTCATACAGTTGCTTTGTTTCTCTATTCACATGAATAAAGTGAGTGAGAAAGACTGCCTGCTTTAACAGTTGACTTGTCTGTTGGCTGCCCAGACCCTCCTAGAATACCTAGGGCAGGGCACTACTTGGAATTTGCTGGATGTCTGATCTGTGTGAGTTTAGGGTCAGTATGATTAAAATTCACTACCCAATGATGGTAAAGAGATGGGATCTGAAAAGCTGATGACAAGTCAACTCTTACACATCTTTTTTTGTGTGTGATGCAGTGTTCTGTAATTATGCCATCGTTTACCTTATTTCTTTATAAAGCCATGTGTAATGGTTTTTTACTTATTCATTCAACACTCTGTGAACACCTATGTACTTACAAGTCTCTGAGCAAAGTTAAAGTCTCTGAGCAAAGCTAAAATATTTAGTTTCAGATTTTACCATATACATGTATTTGCCCCTTAAATTCTTCACTTTTAAAATGACTGATCCGGGGCACCTGAGTGGCTCGGTCAGTTAAGTGTCCAACTCTTGATTTTTGGCTTAGGTCATGATCTTGTGGTTCATGAGATCAAGCCCCAAGTTGGGCTCTGTGCTGACAGCATGGAGCCTGCTTGGAATTCTCTCCCTCCCTCTCTCTGCCCCTCCCCTGCTCACATTCTCTCTCTCTCTCTCCCTCTAAATAAGAAAGTAAGTAAGTAAGTAAGTAAGTAAATAAACTTTAATAAAGTAAAATAAAATGACTAATCCTCTCTCTCTTTCTGCAGAATGTATCCATTGCCTACATTGGGATGTTAGTTGGTGGAGACTACATTTTCTCTGTGTTAAACTTTGTAGGGTTAAATATTTGGTAAGTGGGATTTCTAAATGAACTCATTTTAGTAAAATATGAGTTTTAAAAAGTCTGATTTATAAGTGAAAGAATGCAAGATGTTTTGACATTTCAGTTTCTAAGATAATTTTACTTAAATCACTCAGTTCATCTGTTTGAATGACATGCTCCTTCATGTGGATCATGGGGATGTGTATAATGAAAATTCAAGGGGCTGAGATCTAAATTTAATTCATGTGTCTTTCTCACAAAAAAAGTCTCCTAAATTATGTTTCTTCCTCTTGTGAAGTGGGCCTCACTGATGTCCTGCTGTGTCAGAGCACCATCCGCTAAGGATATTGGGAGGAGTGGCTGAGATACTTTTGAAAGGAATTTTGGGGTCCTACACATGGAGCGCTGTTTTAAGATAATAGCATAGTTTATTCAATAATAAAGTATTTGTTTCTCTCCAAAGTTTTGTATTAGATTTGATCTACTTTTTTTCTTCCCCAAAAGATTTCTAGAGGAGTGATTCTCATCAAGTAATCCACAAACTTGAGGAGAAAAATTCCCTTCACATTAAGCGGGCTATACTTATAAAGATGTCAGGAATTGCTGGTGGTACCACCTATGAGATTTATTTATTCTCACTTTTTTTTTCTCCTTTCAGCATGGCAGGGGGCTTGAGATACTCGTTTTTAACTCTGAGCAGCCAGTTAAACCCTAAACAATCTGTGGACGAAGAAAGCATCCCTCTGGATTTAAAGAGTTAGGATCTGGGGCAGAATCGCAGCCTGGCTTACAAACTGGGAACATGCAGCAGCATTCCCACATGTAGGAATGTGGATCCCGATGTTCTGGTCATGGGCAACACTCACCCCCCTGCTTAAAGCACCACAGGAACGTCTGCAAAATGCAGAGAGAATCTACCTCACGTGCTGCTGCACGGCGAGCCCTCATCAGCCCTGAGAAATGTATTTGGGCAGAGCTTTACCATCTGAAAGTGAATCTTTCACAGTAACTATTGGTTAAATGTATTATTTCCAAAGGTCTTGCACAGGCAGAGCACTGAACGGTTGGTGACCCATCCAAATATTTGTGCTGCTGTTTGCCAGTACCATGTGTGCTAAGAGGAGGGGAAAGGTCGATGGTGTGATTATTATCAGCACGTTGGCCTTAATTTCAAAGGTCCCAGCCAAAGCAAAGTGCCAGTGAGAGCATTTTTTTTTCAGTTTAAGCAGACTTGTCTTTATTTTAATAAAGTTAGCCAGTTAGCTCCAAGTTATTTGTTAGCTCTGATTTCATTTTATATGTTGGTATCTTTTCCCAGTCATCAAAGTAAAATAAAAAATAATTTATACTCACGTCTGATACTGTTCCATTATTGGAGATAGGCAGAAAGGTAGTCAATTATTCACTGTGCCTTCAAGGGTGATCTTCCTTTTAAGGCTCATGCTGGAAAAAACTTGTAAAATAACTCAACAGGAAAAAAAAACAAAACTCCATGTGTCCTGTTAACATTTAAGTAGCTCTTATTTCTCTCCCATCTCTCTAAGTTCAGGGGGCTTTGACATTCAGATCACTTGGACTTTAACCAAAGGTACATTTCTTCACAGGCTCGTCTAACCTCCCAGATGTGTGGTGTGTGGGAAGGAGCCCTGAATGGATGAGTGTTATTTTTATCTCCATCAAAAAATGAGCTGGGATGGGGCACCTGGGTGGCTCAGTCGGTTAAACATCTGACTTCAGCCTAGGTCATGATCTTGCAGTTCCTGGGTTTGAACCCTGCATCGGGCCCTGTGCTGAGACAGCTCAGAGCCTGGAGTCTGCTTCGGATTCTGTGTCTCCCTCTCTGCCCCTCCTCCACTCACTCTCTCTCTCTCTCTCTCTCAAAGAAAATGAATAAACATAAAAAAAATTTTTTTAATTTAGTTTTAATTGTAAAACACACAACACAAAATTTGTTATCTTAACTATTTCTAAATGTATACATTCAGTAGTGTTAAGTATATTTATCATGTTGTGCAACCAATCTCTAGAACATTTTCATCTTGCAAAACTGAAACTCTGTACCCATGAAACAATAGGTCCTCATAGCCCCTGGCAACCACCATTCTTTCTGTCTCTTGAATATGACTACTCTAAGTATATAAGTGGAATTGCACAGTACTTGTCTTTTTGTGCCTGGCTTACCTTAGTTAGGCTAACTGATGTCCCCAAAGTTCATCCATGTTGTAGCATGTGTTAGAATTCCTTTCTAAGGCTGAATTATATTCCTTCATATGGATGGGTATACCACATTTTGCTTATCCATTTGTCTGTCAATGGACGTTTGGCTATTTATGAATCATTCTGCTATGAATATGGGAGTACAGATGTGTCTTTGAGACCCTGATTTCCATTCTTTTGGATATTAAAATTTATTTCCTTTGTACACATAACACTCCTGACATCAAATGTGTGGGGTGTTGACCTCATATTAAGGAATTCTCCCATTCTCTGGACACCAACTGGGTGTCCTACAATTCAATTCTGACATTAACTACCTGGAGCTAGCGCAGACCCCGCAGGTTAAGGGCTCAGTCCCACAAGGTTGCCCCCACCCACTTCAGATGCTGATCCCAAGTCCCAGGTTGTGCTTCTGACCAACTGGCCATGAATCAGGAGTTTCCATACCCCCTTCCTTGGGTTTCACAGTTTGCTAGAATGGCTCACAGAACCCAGAGGAAGTGCCTTACTCTCTCTTAAGGGCTTATTATAAAGGATACAGCCCTGGAATAGCCAGAAAGAAGAGATACGTAGGAAAAGGTGTGTGGGAAGGGGCTTGGTGCATCCATCCCCTCTCTGGGTGCACCACCCTCCCACACATCGATGTGTTTACCAACCTGGAGCTCTCCAAACCCCATGGCTTAGGTGCCCTTACTGTTTCCTACAGCTGCTGCAACATTTTACATTCACACAGAAGTTCCAATTTCTCCATGTCTTGTCTAACAGTTGTTATTATTGTTTATTTTGTAGTAGCCATTCTGATGGGTGTGAGGTAGTTATCTCCTACCTAAGAGTTTTGATTTGTATTTCTCTAATTTTTAGTGATATTGAATGTTTTTTTCTGTTGCTGTTGTTGGCCATTTGTATCTTTGGAGAGATGTCTATTTGAGGCACCTGGGTGGCTCAGTCAGATGAGTTTCCAACTCTTGACTTTGGCTCAGGTCATGATCCCAGGGTTTTGGGATCGAGCCCTGCATCAGACTCTGCTTGGAATTCTCTCTCCCACTTCCCCTTTCCCACTGGCACTCTCTCTCTCTCTCTCTCTCAAAAAAATCTATTTAAACCCTTTGCCCATTTTTGAATTGGGTTGTTTGTTTTGTTGTTGCTGAGTTGCGAGAGTCCTTTATTGTTTCCCTTTTCCTTTTAAAAGGCTCCTAGAGTCTGACCTTTAGGGCTCCCAAGCTGTTGTAACACTTTCTTGTGTCATGAACACCAGTTCTGAAACCCAGAGGCCAAAAATGCTAAGATTTGAAAACATCAACTGTAAACATCAACTCATGTTTTCAGTGACAAAACCAAAAGTAGCAAGTTTTTGCTTTCTTTCAAAATGTTTTTTCTGATTTTCATTCTCAGAATTCTTAAAGGAAGATGATTTTGTGTTTTTCTATTCTTAAAATGATTAATCCTTTGTTTTCATAGTTGGGATGCCTCCTGGATGTTCTTATTTACTTTTTTTTTTTCTTCTGTAATCACCCTGAGTACTTTTCTTGGCCTTTTTTTATATGACCCTTTTTTTACCTTCCTATGGAGGTGTCTTCTCCTGCTTCTATGCATGGCCAGCAGAGGGCACCCTAAGAGCAGCTCAGCAGCCCTCGTAGCTGGGTTGAAATTAGCAATTTCCACAGTACCTTTAAAGACCCAGATTCTCCAGCTGTGGGGTTGGTGGGAGCTCGGTCTGGCTTTGGAATTAAGATTAGCTGAGGAAGCTGGGTGGCAGAGAGGTGGTGCAAAAGGGATTCATTAGCCTCAAGGAGGTTAAAGGGGAAATGCAGCCTAATGCCCCAGATCTTCAGACTTCTCTTTTCTTATTGAAGAAGTTGTAAAAGCCACTCTGGGTGGGACAAAGAAAATAAACTAATATCTTTGATATTTTGCTTACTCCTAGCTGTTGTACTGCAAATAACAGTGACACCATTTGTTAACTTAGACTTTTTCCTGCTCTTTTAATATTTTTCCTGCATATTAAATGTATCTCAAATACAGAGGCACTAGAGTTTTGGACAGCTGAGTTTTCTTAGGGAATAGAACCTAGTTTAGAGAAGTGTTCTATATATATTTTTCTGTGCCCTCAGGAAAATAGTGAAGGTACAAATGTCCATAATTTCATAGTCTTTAGTTACTTTTTTTTTGCACAATCATTTGCACTTAATTTTCTCCTTTCTTTTCAATTTGTGTTCATTGTTTTTCAGCTACAAAATAAGCTTAAAACCACAGGTTTTGGTGTACCTTCTGTGAGAGTACATATTTATCTCAGCCTCCCTCCCCCCAGTGGCTCTGGGATAACATGTGGTCACAAACCACACTCTGATGTTGGAGACCCAGGACAGCATACCGTGTGCCAGGAGTAATGGGGCAGCACCCACCATAGCAGTTGCCTAGACTATGGTGGGTGCATATCAAGTTAGAGCAAGGAGAAGGAGCACATCACCAGAAGAAGAGCACCCACACTTGGAAGCCAGCATTTTTCTTAAGGGCTGCTCTTCATCGCTTTCCTTGATATCCTCAGTTACTTCTGTAACCCATTGGTGAATGCCTACAGTTTCAGCTTCTTGTTGTAAACCCTTGTCTGTGACTATCTCTTAGAGACTGGAAATTTCAACCACTATTCCTTTGATTTACCCCAGTTCATCAAACAGGCTGTTCTCTTCACCAATGAGGCACTGATTTTCTTGTTCAAACATTTGTATTTCTTCTGGGGATAATTCATCTTCCCCTTTGCCATCTCCCCACATGCTCAATTCAGGTTGTGCTTTGTTCGGAGTCTATTTTGGGTATTCCTCAGTGACAGGTTTTTTTTTTTCATAGTCTTTTGAAGGATTCTGTGAAACTTTCTCAGAAGACATAAATTCTCTTGTCTTTGTATTTGGTTCTGGTTCCAACTTGCATGATCTTTTCTCATCACTGCTCGTTTAACTCTAGTGGCTCTTTGTTCTGAGTAAAGTTTACATAGTCTTTTTTTTTTTTTAAGTTTATTTATTTTTGAGAGAGAATGTGAGAGCAGTTGGGGAGGGGCAGAGAGAGAAAGAGAATCCCAAGCAGGCTCCGTGGTGCAACACACTGAAACAGCACTCCTGTGCTTGCTGGAAATGTATCTCCTTGTGGGCTTGTGTCTTAAGTTGCTGAGTTGCTTCTGAGCAGATCCTCACGAATGTCTGAGCACCCTGGTCTATCTGATATGTGTCATCCTCTCACACCCAGACGTGATGTGGCTATAAGCATTAATGTAATCTGTCCTGTGTTCCAGAAGATAACTTCTCAGTTTGCCAGTGTGCAAAAGCTTATGCAGGACAGAAGCGCATGGGTGGTGACCAGCTGGGTGCAGTCAGTGCCAGCACAGAGCAGGTATGCAAGGCACCGAGCTAGAGGCCACAGGCCTTTGTTTCCCCTCAACCCACAGCCATTCCGATCCACCAGATGAAGACAGCACTTCCTCTAAGGGTTATTCTAGAATTCAATGAGATAACACCTGTAGAATGTTTCATTACTTGGCCTCTAGTGACCAATAAAATTTGTTACTGTTGTGATTATTATTGTTACCATTCTTATTTCTATTTGTGGTGGGGAAGAACTCTGGAGAGAGTGTTGCTCTACAGAGAAGGTGTATTGGGAGGATGGCTAGGAATTTATCAGATGAGGACGAAGGTGGAAGACCACTTCAACTTGAAAGTCTTGGTGACTTGGACTTGTGAATCATTGTTGCTTTCTGTGAATGGATGCGTGTGCTCGTGCATCCATTTTGGGTGCTGGGACTTGGTGAGGGTTAACAGCCTAGGTGACCGGTACTTGCTGCTCCGTGGCACCTTTCATGAAGCTGAGAGTGCCCAGCAGTTCAGAATCTCTGTTTCTTTTCTGTCATAAGATACTGAAATACATGGAAAAAAGAAAGCATGCCCCTTGGGATGAAGCCAGGAAACCCCAAGGCACCCTTGCAGATGGTCAGGGTCAGGAAATACTGTCTGTGTGCCTTCTGACTCTTACCTCCACTCCCCCTGTGATAAGCCTCCGAGCCTTTTCTCCACAGCCTGGACCAGAACATCAGCGTTACCTGGGGACTTGTCAGAAATTCGGAATGTCGGGGTGCACACAAACAATCTGCATTTTGACCCAGGTGATTTGAGAAGCACCATCCCAGGCTATTGGTCCAGGCCATACTTTTAGTACTGGTGGTTCTCAGACAGGGATTCACAGGATTTAGGGGGCTGGTGAATGTGGATAGGGAAAGAATACATCCTGATGCTCCCTAACCAAAATTTAGCATTTTTCATTTGAAAATGTAGACAAAACAATGTAGTATTAGCTGTATTTCTGATTTTGTTACCAGTGGAAGTGGAGATATTTTCAGATCACCTTACACTTTCTGCAGAAAAATCATTTATGCCCTGCTGAGGATTCTAAGTTATCAGACCTTCCACTCATTCTTGATGTTTAATACGTTCATAAAGAAGCATATTTTTAGTACATCATATTTAGAAAATGTAACTTTTTTTTGGAAATTGGTTTCCTTTATAATTTTATGTATTTTATTCTAGGCATTTAAAGCCATTATTTAGGGGAGGAGGCTGTAACCATCCCTAAGCTACTGCTGTGGTCCATGGCACTGAGAAAAAGGAAGGATTCCCTGCCAAAGAGGGAAAGAGAAATTTCCAGATTATGTTTTCTCAGGAAATTGTTACATTGTTGGCCTTTCTACCAGTGGTGGTTTGTTGTCCAAATGGGTGTAGAGGTACCTAGGAGAGGTATCTTGTATCTGCCAGCTGGTGGGGGGGGGGCGGTCATCCTTCAGCCAGTGGTGGTCAGTTGTCTGCAATTGGAGGGCCAGCGTGAGAGCAGGAGAGAGAAGCAGAGAGGGACCGACAATGGGAATAGGGCAGCTAGGCTTCACTGCCATATCCTCCTCATTTGAACATCAGAACAGAAATGCGGATCCTCAATTGTGTCACAGTACAGAACCTTGTTCTTCAAATCCTGTGACTGCTTACCTGGAGTATAATGTTGAAGGTCTATGCAAAGGTGGAGCAGCAGTGTGAGGAGCTTTGTGGACCCACTCTTCAGTGAAACACACAAAAGTAGAGAAAACTGTAAAAAACAACCATTTAAGGTCTCTGGAAACTATCCTAAGGGCATGTAGCAAATGAGGAAACATTGATTCAAGAAAGCCTAATAAACTTGGCAAGAACACTGAGAATGTGGCATTTGAGCCTTGACACTTTCTCCCTTTCCCTTTCCTCAGCTCAGCTTGTTGGAAGCTCCATCCATCAAGAAGATGGGCTAAGGTGTGGCTAAGAAGATGGGGCTCCCTCTCTTCTCTGCTCCCAATCAAGGGTTACTATATCTGACAAGGAGGGGAGGCCGCCATTGTTTCTCCTCTTCTCCAAGTAGAAGAGGTGCAATTCCTGGTGAGTTCAGCAGATGGAAAGGGCCTCCATTTACTACCCCTCACCCATAGGATGGAGGGTCGACCCAGGTGTGGAAGCCAAGAATATTGGGTTCCCAATCACCCTGCCCCAACTTGATCATAGGGCAGAGGTGTGATGTAGGGAGAGGCAAGCAGACAAGACCAGAGGCTACCACCTTGCCCAGCATTCAGAGTAGTGGCTCAGACAGTGTGCCCAGAAGAGGCAGTCTGTGCAGTGAAGAATTTGACCTTACACAAAAAGATGTCTGGCCTTTGCCCTTGGATTCTAGGTAATTCTATGCCCTTGGAATATTATGCCTGATAGAAATGTTATTGTTTGCCTCGTGTCTCTGGGTCATACTGGATAGTCTGACAGTATGATTTAGGATGGGGGCTGGCCACACCAGGAAGACCAACAATGTGGTTTAGGGTGGGGACCCTGGGTGAGGCCTGGGGAGGCTGGAGACTGACATCAGCCATATGGGCAATCAATCATGTCTATGTAATGAAGCCCCAGTAAAACTCTGAACATTGAGGTTTGGTTTGGCAATACTCCATGCATATTATCGCACACTGATGCTAGGAAAGTCATGTGTCCTGACTCCATGGAGAGAATAATGGAAGTTCCACATTTGGTAGACTGTACTCTATGCTCTCTCTTAGCCCTTACAGCTTTGTGATGGGATGTTATTGTGCAATTGACTTTTTAGGGATACTGAAAATTGCTTGAGGGTGGTAATTTCTTTTTTCAGAACTCCCCAGGGGATTGGGGACTTCCCTTTTGGGCAACTCTTCTAGACTGAGTTGTTCATGCATTCCTGTTTCAGACTTGAGGTATTGGTATGGTATTGGCTTGAAGAGCAGGGAGCGGATAGTGTTACCATGTATGTAATTTTGAATGGAATGGTCCAGTACTGTGCGTTTTATTTAGGAAACCAATTGAGGAAATTGCTGACATCTAGATGACTTGCATTTTCCAACTGCGATATTATTCTCTTGTTATGGTTGTATAGGAAGGCACTAGCTGTGTGAGGGTGGCTTCTGGAATCAGATGGCCTGGGTTTACATCCTAGCTCTGTCAATGTTAAAACAGAGATTTATTGAGGTATTATTTAAATACCATAAAATTTACCAATTGCAAGTGTTTACTGATTTGTTGGTAAATATATAGAGTTGTGCACCCATCACCAAATAATTTGAGAATGTATCCATCATCACCCCAGAAAGAGCCTTCATCCCATTTCCAGTCAATTTCTAATCATAGCCCTAGCCCTAGACAACCACTAAGCTGCTTTGTTTATTTTAAAAAATATATTTTTAATGTTTATTTATTTTTGAGAGAGAGAGAGACAGAGTGCAAGCAGGGGAGGGGCAGAGAGAGAGGTAGATGCCGAATCTGAAGCACAGAACCCACCGCAGGGCTCAAACCCAGGAACCGCAAGATCATGACCTGAGCTGAAGTCAGACGCTTAACCTATAGCCACCCAGGTGCCCCAGACCTGCTTTGTTTATAGTGCATGTCAAAAACATTTGCCAGTTAATCTACCACCACTAGGACATGAGGGAAAAGTTCAGTTTTACTGCATCCTCATGAATTCTGAGCCACAGCTTCAAGTTCTACTTAATAATTTACATAAATGTAGTATTTTATTCACTTAATTTGCATTTCTAATGATGTAGGCGGTTAAATATTACCCCACACAATTGCACACTCATTGTATTTCCTCTGTATTTAATTTTCTGTTTACGTCTTTTACCTCAAGGTGTTCTTTGGCTTTTGGCCTTGACATTATGTCCTGAACCTGGAGCCTCCTTTGGGCTCAACATTATGTCCTGAACCTGGAGCCTCCTTTGGGCTCCTATCTGGGCCAGGCCTTAGGCATTTGAGTTTTTGATCCTAGTTGCAGAGGCCCATTTTCAAACTATCTGTGTCTAACCCAGGCAGAGTTGCTAGATATGTATGGCAGGGAAATTTTTTTGTTACTAATTATTGTGCTTTAAAAACAATGTATTTATTGGCTCAATTGGGTGTCAGACTCATGATTTTTGCTCAGGTCATGCAAGATCTTGCAGTCGTGGGACCTGGGCCCCACACTGGGCTCTGTGCTGTGCGTGGAGCCTGCTTGGGATTCTCTCTCTCCCTCTCTCTTCCCTTCCGCATCTTGTGCATGTGCTCTCTCTCTCTCTCTCTCTCTCTAAAAATAAATAAATAAACATTAAAAAATAATTTATTTATAGGTGCACCTGTGTGGCTCAGTCAGTTAAGCATCTGACTTTGGCTCAGGTCATGATTTCACTGTTTGTAAGGTTTGTGGAGTTTGTAAGTTCAAGCCCAGCATTGGGCTCTGTGCTGACAGTGCAGAACCTCCTTCAGATTCTCTGTCTCCCTCTCTCTCTGCCCCTCCGCCACTCTCTCTCTCTCTCTCTCTCTCTCTCTCTCTCTCTCAAAAATAAATAAATAAATATTAAAAAATAATTTCTTTATAGAGAACAGATTGGTGGTTGCTAGAGGGGTGGGGTGGCGGTGGGTGAAGGAGGTCAAAAGGTACAAAGTTCCAGCTATAAAATAAATAAATCATGGGATGCACAGAGCCCAACACGGGCTCAAACTCACAAACAACTAGATCATGACCGGAGCCGAAGTTGGACACTTAACTAACTGAGCCATCCAGGCGCCTTGGAATATATTTTTTAATATTGTGAAGTAAAGGTGAGAACTTTGGTTCAAAATCAAGTACAGAAGTGAGCTGCAGCTTCCATATCTGGTAATATGGAAGGCTAAGTTATCCACCCCCATCTTTCCTCTGCCCATTAATTGTAGGATAACATTTGTTTAAAATTGAAGTATAATTTACATGCAGTAATTACACAGTCCTTAAGTGTACAGTACAATGAGTTTTAATAATAGCATACTCCATGAAACACATACACTTAACAAAATATAGAACATCTTCATCAACCTAGAAAAGTTGCTTATGACCCTAACCAGTCAATCCTGCACTTCTACTAAGAAAGCAGTGTTCTAAATAATTTCCTGAAGATTAGATTTGTCTGTTCTTGAACTTCTTATAAATGGCATAATTATAGTATGTACATGTGGTAGATAGCTTCCAAAGTGGATCTCAATGATCCCTACCTCATTATATTTACATCTTTGCATAATCTCCCTTTGAATGTGGCTGGAATGTGGGCTTGCTTCTCATGCACAGAATACAGCAAAAGTGATGTGATGTTCCTTTCAAGACTAGATCATAAAAGAGTGTGGCTTCTATCTTTCTCTCTCTGACTCTACTCACTTGCCTGACCTGGTGAAGCAAACTGCCATTTTGTGAGCTGCTTTATGGAGAGGCCCACCTGCCAAGGAACAGCTGTGTGTGTGTGTGTGTGTGTGTGTGTGTGTGTGTGTGTGTGTGTACTTAATCCAGGCAACAAAAATGAGTGAACTTGGAATGCATTTTTTCTGAGCTGAGCCTTGATATGACTGCAGTCATGGCTGTACTTTGATTGCAGCCTGTGAAAGACCTTGAGCCAGAGACATCCAGCCAACCCATGCTTGGATTCCTAACCCACAGAAAGCATGAGATAATAAGTAATGTTGTAAGGCCCTAAGTTTTGGCTTAATTTTCCTACAAAATAGATAACTAGTGCAGTACTTTTTGATGTCTGGTTTCTTTTGTTCAACAAAATGTCTGATTTTCAGTCTTGTTTTTTGTGGGTATAGGAAGATATATTCTTAAAAATCTTATTAAAAGCATCAAAAGCTACCAAGACAGCAAAATATTCCACTGTGGGAGTAAGCTTCAGTCTAGAGAAGTATATTGAGCACTGAAACCACATTAGTTAAATGGAGTGACTTTGAGTGTCAGTTTTGATTGTGTGGGGACAAAAACTGACTCAAGAAGAGTCTGGTATAAGAACATCTCTCCGTAAAACTGGGATCCCAAAAGGCATTTACTTGCTCAGGATATGTGTGATCCAGAAGAATAGGGTATATAGTCAATAATATTGTAATAACTTCTTTTTGAAAAAAAATTTAAAAAATGTTTTTAAGTCTATTTATTTTGAGAGAGACAGAGGCTGTGTGGGTGGGTGAGGGGCAGAAAGAGAAGGAGACAGAGAATCGCAAGCAGGCTCCACACTGCAAGTACAGAGCCTGAGGTGGGGCTCGATCCCACGGACCGTGAGATCATGACATGAACCAAAACCAAAAGGTGGATACTTACCCGGCTGAGCCACCAAGGCACCCCAAAATATTGTGTAACTTTATATGGCAACAGATGGTAACTGCACGTACCATGGTGAGCAAGAATAATGTATAAAATTGTCAAATTACTATATTGTACACCTGAAATTAATATGACATTGTATGTAAACTATATTTCAATTTTAAAAAAGGATAGACTCAAGACTTTCCCAAATGTAATTACTTTTGTAAATTTGTCTTTGAAGCCATGTAAATGTTTTACACATTTATAAAGTTAAACCATAAAGAATTAAAAAAGATCCACTCTCTGAAAAAATGAAAACAAAAGAAACAAGTATATTTACATCCAAGAGGAGAAAGCCAATACATAAAGAATCAAGATTTTCAGTGTCAGATGAAAATAATCCAAATATAAAATCATCAAAGATATTAAGTAAAACTCATATAATCCTAACTCTGAATGACTCATGAAGTATATTTGCTTAAAAAATGTTCCCAGTTTTGCCCTAGAAGGGTTAGAAATAATGACAAATTTAGTAATGATGGATACTCATTTTCCACTAAAAGATCAGGCTTCTTTGAGAAAAAACACATTTCTTGTCTGAAGCAGGAACTAGACAAGATGTCATTCTAGAAAAACATGGACACTAGCAAAGACTGCTGGGGTCTTGTGAATCTTGCCTAAAGAATCTAGGAGTGAATGTGAAGAGGCCCCCCTGGCCAAAGTTGGGCCACTTTGAGCACTGATAAGAATAATAACTACAAACAATTGAAACAAATTTTAAAAAACCCAAAAAACAGAAAAGCCACAAAAAATAACCAACCAGGTCTTTGGTCCACCTTGGAGGATACCAGGGAACCAATTCATTACTTTAAAATCAGTAAATAAAGAGAAAGAATAAAGCATTTACTTCACCTTTTCTGTGTTAACTATACTTCAGTGTTCAGTGTAGTCCTGTAGCTCAGTTTCTTTTTTTTTTTAGAACAATGGAAGAAAAATGATAGAATTAGAATATCACCATTTTGCAATTCGTAATTAAAGATTGGTCCTAGGGGTGCCTGGGTGACTCAGTCAGTTAAGCATTGACTCTTGGTTCCAGCTCAGGTAATGATCTCATGGTTTCAGGGGTTCAAACCCCACACAGGTCTCTGTGCTGACAGTGTGGAACCTGCTTGGGATTCTCTGTCTCCCTCTCTCTCTCTGCCCCTCCCCAACTTGTGCTGTCTCTCTCTCAAAATAAATAAACTTAAAAAAAAGAAAAAGACTGGATCTAGGCATTGATCATCAGTGACTGCTAGTGTCAGAAAAAGAGACAACTGGACATCACATATCTCCTCTAGAAACACACAACACTGAATATGAAGAAGTCTTACTGAAAAATTGAACCCCAAATCTTATCAAGTCTTTAGGACAGGAGTTGGCAAACTATGGCCTGTAGTCCAAATCTGGCCCACTGACTGTTTTTGTAAATTACATTTTACTGGAACACATTCACATAGTTTTTTTTTTGTTTTTCTTTGCTTGTTTGTTTCTGGTTTTCAGAAAAAGAAAAGTGCATTTATTAAGTACTTCTTATAGCCCAGACATTTAAAAATATATATAGAGAAAATATATATTGAAAATCTATGTAATATATAATCTATATATAATATATAAAATATATATTTATGTATAATATATATGTATATTTTATATACATAATAGTGTATATATTTTTTTCATTTAAAGGTTTTAGTCCCTATTTTGTGGCTGAGCAAGCCATGTCTCAGAGTGATTCAGTAACTTGCTCAGAGAAGGATCTCTCCCAATGGGAAGATCTGGAAAGTTTTAATAAAGGAAGTATCAACTCAGCTAGTTCTTAAAGGTTTGGTGGAATTTTATTTTTTCAAATTTATGATTTTTAGTTATAAAAGTAGTACATGTTCTCTGTGGAGATTTAATTGTGGAGATTTAAAAAGTATAAAAAAGCCCAAAGATGCAAGTTGAAAAAACAAGCCCTTAAATCCACCATCTCACTAGAAAAACATTGTTAACATTTTGGTATATAACCTTATAATTTCTTTTCTACTAATTGTCATGTCTAAATGAACAGTTGGGACTACACTGTTTAGTCACCTGCACTTCTATAATGTTATTATTTCATTTAAACTTCGCAATAACTCTCCAAAGTAAGAAGTATTATCAATCAATTTTATAAGAATGACTTGAGAGGCAGAAAGTTGAGCTTGTCCAACTCACATGACAGAGCCAAAATGCACATCTAGAATGTCTTTCTCAGAGCCTATGGCTTCCTCCCAGCTGCCTTGTAGACCATGAGCTGCACCATGGAGATGGCAGGGCATGGAAAGGAAAGAATCACTGGGTGAGATTGGTTCTAAGATTGGATTTGGTGACTGCTTCTATCTAGGGCATAAAGGAAAGAGAGAAATTTCCCAAGCACTCTAATTTTTCCAGCTTGGGTATCTGGGAGAAAGGAGGCTGATCCCACAAAGGGTACTGATTTCACAATCTGTTTAATAATAAATGTAACCTCTATTAGGCAAAAAGTATTTCTTCAATTCAGACTCACCTCTTAACTTAAGGCTCTACTAACCATGTGATCCAGTGAAGTTTTATCAAATTTGTAATCATTCTGCACTAAGAAGACCTGGCCATGGTTGAAAATCTTATGAGAGCCAATGTGGAGGCTGGAGCACCTTGTTCGTGCAAGCCTAGGCCTACACACACTGTGCATTTCCACCATGGCTATGCTGTACTCAATGGGACATCCTGACCAGGCACCAGGCTAAAGTGCAAACAAAATGGTCTCCTCCCCAAGTGGACTTTATTTCTGCCCTAGCAGAAATGGATGGGAACAACAAGTTTTTGTTAAAGAAAGGAAGAAATCAAAACATTAAATGTACTTCTTCCCTGGGCAGTATGTGTCAGCCTTATATCACCTATATAACAGTGATATTGTTTGTTAGAACAGCACAGAGAATTTCAGGAAAGTCCAGAGATGCCATTTTGAATTTGGTTCCTAGATTTCCAACACTGAAAGATGGGGAAGAAACATGGGTGTGTAGGAGTCAGGAATGTCTCTTCTGATTCCAGCCTCTAGACCCAACCATACCCTGCCCCACAGACAAGGAAATGTAGCCCTGCAGACAACAGTGGGAGAGGGGTTTTGATACTGTTGGGGAGGAAAAAGTTTTCCTCTACCCTTCAAAGTTCTGTTAGCTGGACCAAGAAGACATGAGGCACCTGGGTGACTTGGTTAAGCATCCAACTCTTGATTTCAGCTCAGGTCATGATCTCATGGCTCATGTGTTTGAGCCCCATATTGGGCTCTGCACTGATAGTGTGGAGCCTGCTTGGGATTCTCTGCTCTTTTCCTGCTCACACTTGCTGTCTCTCAAAATAAATAAATAAATGTAAAAAAATGGACATGAGAGACAGATTAACAAAAGACAATCAAATTTAGCTCTGTATGTATGGGGAAATATAGACATGAGATTCCAAAGACTGTCAGGCAAAATTAGCCGTATATGCCATCCTGAACTAAAAAGAAGGGGGTAGAGGTCTGGGACTACAAAGGTAAGCAATGCAATTCACAAGAAGAGTAAATGTTTGGAAAACCAAATATTTGCTGGGGCCACTCAGAAACAAAGGGACATAGAGAGAACTTTTAAAGAACAGGCCTTGCTAGGTTCCTCCTTGTCTACCTACCTAGTTCATATCATGATATAGTTCTCTGTGTTGACAGCTCTCCTTCTGGAGCAGGTCTTCTCTCTAAATTCCTCTAGGCAGAGTTGTGAGGGAGAGGTCAAAGTTTCTTTCTGAGACTTTTGGGCCTTTATTATTTTCTGCTCAGAATAATTTACATGCCAAAGTGAACCATCTTGGAGCAGCCTGCCCTTGGTCTCTTTCTATAAAACAAAGAAGGAGGAGTGGACACACATATGCTATGACCCTTGGGATCCTTGAACCCTTTGAGGGTCTATCTGACAAATTTACCTTTGACCAAGGAAAGAATGATTCACTGGTCAAACGGTTCCAGTTCAATTACTGACTAGATACACAGCATCCAATTCCACCATCCACAACCCCCAAGCCCGAGATAATTTGTTTTGTTCCTTTCTCCTCTCAGATTTTCTAAACCTTATCACTTTTAAGAAATTCACCCTCAGGGAGCTAATTTTTACATAATTGTTTGTTCTCTGTGTTTCTTCAGGAAAACTTGTTCTCCATTTCTGGATGATCTGCATCCGTAGAAAACATCAGCTTTGCCCTCTTCGACTCTGAAAACTTGGCCACAAAGTCAAATTCCCTTCAGGTCTCTCTAGTGCGAAACTTCCTGTAATCCTTTTCCCTAACACATACCACAGATCACTTACACAGATGTTTTGGAGAGAAGACCAGGCCCTTACAAACATCCTACAGAGAGCCTTCTTCGGAACTTCTTCACACCTGTTTCCTCCTCTAAATTGCCTCAGCTTCTGGTTCCCCTTTACACTCTCCTAAATACCTTATCACATTGTAGGCAAACTCTTGTGTCCTCTATTATGTACTGGGATAGATAAAACACCCAAATAAACATTTGAATAGCGGGGTGATTATGAATGAATACCTTTCTATCTTTTCCTTTTTCATCCTGTTTTTCTCATTTCCTCATTTCATGGGCTTCCAGTTAAGGTCTGTACTTGGTCTCTGAGACTTTGCGATTTTCCCTTTACCTGTACAAGTGTATATCACATCTTCGTCAAAAAGTTCTTCATGGCACCCACACCAGTGAAAGTTCATTTTTCCTTTCTCATTCAATAGTAAATATTTATTGACTACCTACTATGTTCCAGGCACTGTTCTGACAAAACAGATAAAGTCTCATTCCAATGGAGCATCAGCAGGAGGCCAAGAATAAGTAAATAAATAAAACAATAAATAATATACTCAGAAGAAAAAAGAAGCAGAGTCATGGGAAAGAGTGATGGGAGGTGGGCTTGGCTTGGCCTGTTACCAAACCTTAGCAAAAATAGTTACTTGTTGTCTTCATATTTATCAAATGTCTAAGTCTATTACTCCTTTGGCAACAGATGTGGATGCACTGAATTTTTTTAATTTTTAAAAAATGTTTATTTATTTTTGAGAGAGCATGAGCAGGGAAGGGGCAGAGAGGAAGACAGAATCCGAAGCAGGCTCCAGGCTCCAAGCTGTCAGCACAGAGCCCAATGGGGGGACTCGAACTCACAAATTGCAAGATCATGACCTGAGCTGAAGTTGGATGCTTAGCTGACTGAGCCACCCAGACATCCCCAGGTGTGGATGTATTGAGATAACTGATCAACAACACCTGCTTTTGCCAACCAACCCTCAAGTGGGAGGAGTAATAATGTTCACCTCATGAAGATTAAACAAGATATGTAGTCCTTGTAAAGTACTTAATGCAGTGTCTGATACAAAAAGCATACTAAATACAGGGTGGCCAGAAAAAATGGGAAGGAGAGGGGAGCTGCCATTGGCAAAGTCCATCTCTTTTGCTCTACTTTTAGCTCACTCTTCACACTATTTGTGCTTTCTTCAGGCATCTCGTAGCTTTATGAGCAATTGACCCTTGCACTGAGAAGATGCTCCAGATAAAGATCTTAGCTGAAAGTGATATGATCAACAAATGGCACAGTTTGGAAGGAATGCAGGCTGAACTTGACAGTAGCTGGTATGTCTCGCTTTTGTCCCTGGGGCTTCTCTTTACCCACAGAAATTCATTTGGTCACCTGACACACAGGCAAACCTGGAATTGAGGGAGGTAATAGTCCACAGGGCAACCTTGATCAATGGGCATGAGGGCCAATACATAAACACACTTTGCTTCTGTACTTAGGGCAGAAGGGGCTGCAGTGCATTCTATGGCTTCTCAGAGCCTTTGCAGGATGGAAACTTAGCAGTGACCAGCTGAAGGGACACATCTTTCCATCTTTCCCTGTTTTTAATCTCCTGGTCCCAACCTAAGTCTTGCTCATTGGAATCACTTTCCAAAATAATTACCTTCATAAGGCCTTTATATCAGGAAAAACTCAGACTAAGATGGTCTCACTATTTATATGCTGGTCTTTCCTTTTAGATTCTATCTCCCAATATTTATATATAAATTATATATATTCATATTCATATATATATGAAACTATCTATAGTCTCTTTGCTTCTTCATAGCTCCTACAAGTTTTTTAAATTTGAGTATAGTTGACACACATGCTACATTAGTTTCAAGTGTAAAACATAGTGATTTTATAACTCTATACTGCATGCTATGTTCACAAGTGTAGCTACCATCTGCCACCCTACAAAACTATTATAGTACCATTGACTACGTTCCCTCTGTTGTGCCTTTTATACATATGATTTATTCATTCTGTGACTGGAAGCCTGTGTCTCCCACTCCCCTTCACCCATTTTGCCCATCCCCCCACCCCTCTCCGCTCTGGCAGCCATCAGTTTGTTGTCTGTATTTATGGGTCTGTTTCTGCTTTTTGTTGGTTTACTCATTTGTTTTGTTTTTTAGATTCCACATATAAGTGAACAGTATTTGTCTTTCTCTGTCTGATTTATTTCACTTAGCATACTCTCTAGTCCATATTGTCCCAAATGGCAAAATCTCATCCTTTTTTAAAAAAAAAATTTAATGTTTATTTTATTTTTGAGAGAGAGAGACAGTGTGAGTGGGAGAGGGGCAGAGAGAGAGGGACACTCTGAAGCAGGCTCCAGGCTCCAAGTTATCAGCACAGAGCCTGATGTGGGGCTCGAACTCATGAACTGCGAGATCATGACCTGAGCTGAAGTCAGTCGCTTAACTGACTGAACCACCCAGGTAGCACAAGATCTCATTTTTTTTTTTTTTAATTTTTTTTAACGTCTATTTATTTTTGAGACAGAGAGAGACAGAGCATGAACGGGGGAGGGTCAGAGAGAGGGAGACACAGAATCTGAAACAGGCTCCAGGCTCTGAGCTGTCAGCACAGAGCCCGATGCGGGGCTCGAACTCACGGACCGTGAGATCATGACCTGAGCTGAAGTCAGCCGCTTAACCGACTGAGCCACCCAGGCGCCCCAGATCTCATTCTTTTTTATGGCTGTGTATTATTCCACCGTGTGTGTGTGTGTGTGTGTGTGTGTGTGTGTGTGTGTGTGTGACATCTTTATACATTCATTTATTGATGAACACAGGTTTCTTCCATATCTTGGCTATTTTAAAGAAGGCTGCAATAAACATAAGGGTGCATGTATCTTTTTGAATTAGTGTTTTTTTTGGGGGGAGGGTAAATACCTAATGAAATTATTGGATCATATGGTAATTCTATATTTAATTTTTTGAGGGTCTTCCATACTGTCTTCCATAGTGGTTGTACCAATTTATATTCCCACCAATGGAACATGAGGATTCCTTTTTCTCCACATCCTTGCCAACATATGTTATTTCCTCTCTGTTTGATTTTAACCATTCTGACAGGTGTGAGCTGATATCTTATTGTGGTTTTGATTTGCATTTCCCTGATGATTAGTGATGTTGAGCATCTTTTCACATGTCTGTTGGCCATTTGTATGTCTTCTTTGGAAAAATGTTTATTCAGGTCCTCTGCCCATTTTTAAATTGGATTATTTGTTTTTTTGGTGTTGAGTTATATAAGTTCTTTATATTATTTGGATATTAACCTCTTTTGGATATATCATTTTCAAATATCTTCTCTCATTCATTAGGCTGCCTTTTCATTTTGTTGATGGTTTCCTTTGGTGTGCAAAAGCTTTTTATTTTGGTGTAGTCCAAATAGTTTATTGCTTTTGTTTCTCTACCTGAGTAAACATATCCAGAAAATGTTGCTACAGCTGCTGTCCAAAAGACGACTGCCTATGTTTTCTTCTAGGAGCTTTATGGTTTCAGGTCTCACATTTAGATGTCACATTTAGGTATTCTTGTATGTGGTGTAAGAAAATAGTCTAGTCTCATTCTTTTGCATGTAGCTATTCAGTTTTACCAACACCATTTATTGAAGAGACTATCTTTCCCCATTGCATATTCTTGCCTCCTTTGTCATAGTCTAATTGACCATATAAGTGTTGGTTTATTTCTGGCCTCTCTGTTTTCTTCCATTGATCTATGTTCCAGTATCATATTGTTTTGATTACTACAGCTTTGTAGTATAGTTTGAAGTCTGAAATTGTGATAACTTCAGTTTTGTTCTTCTTTCTCAAGATTGCCTTGGCTATTCAGGTTCTTTTGTGATTCCACACAAATTTTAGTTTTATTTGTTCTGGTTCTGTGAAAAATGCTGCAGGTATTAGTAGATTAATTTGGGTAGTATGGACATTTTAACTCAAGGTAGGAAGTTTCAGTCATCAGATTAGCACACAGTTTCTCTGCCAAGGACCTTTTAGACTTCTCTTTCAGTATATGTTTGGCTCCAGCTTAGCCAAGCTGATGATAACTGTTTCTGTACATGTAAACAAAATCCAGGGATCACATCACTTATTACCAAATTTCTCTTTGATTAACAAAGTCTACATTTCCACCTCTATAGCTGGTAGAGACAAGGTCTTAAATTTTTTCAAGTTGGAATACTGTCATTTGGAGGGTTACAATGAACTGTCATTTGAAGGTTGTATTTTAGGGAGCAGACTGTTCTTTAATTCCAGAAGCAACATTTTGATGAATCTTTTGGTAATGCTAATGCATCTACCACTTCTGACTCCCATTAAATTCATATATGTATGTATGTATGTATGTATGTATGTGTATGTATATATATATATATATATATATATATATATATATATATATATATGCAAATGCTTCAGACTGAGATGTTAAATATTCTGTTTTGGAATAAAAATTGAATATAGCTAGCTGAATTATTGGTCTACAGCATTATTTTTTCCCCCTTAAATGTAGATTTAAGCTGTTTTATAATGAAATGTTTTTATTTGCCCTTGGGAAGAAGCAGAGAGACAACAGCCTGGATAAGCAACAGGATGGCAAGGAGTGACCAGCAGAAGAGGAGCATTGTCCTGACCCAGAGACTATAGAATTGCCTGGCTGGAAGGAGATGATTTGGGGAAGAGTTTCTTTAGGGGTACCCAAATATTACTTGAGGAGGAAAAACCTAATAAAATACTGAACTCCTAGAGCCAAAGCATAAGAGACTCTTAAAAACTGAGAACAAACTGAGGGTTGATGGGGGGTGGGAGGGAGGGGTGATGGGTATAGAGGAGGGCACCTTTTGGGATGAGCACTGGGTGTTGTATGGAAACCAATTTGACAATAAATTTCATATATTGAAAAAAAATAAAATAAAATACTGAACAGTATACTGATGGCAGTAGAATAGAGACTTAGACTATGTTATTTAGGCATTTATAACTTCTGAAGGTCAGAGAAGGTGGGAACATTTTGATTATACATGATTCTTGCACATCTCTCTCCTCAACCCCTTTCTTACTTTCTTTTTTAAAAGGTTTAAGTTATTTAAACTAAACAAAAACAAAAACACTTTATCCGTCTCTTCCATCCCTCAACCCCTACTTCTGGCAGCCATCAATCTGTTCTTTACATCTATGGGCTTAGTGTGTATATATAGGTATATATTTCACATATTATTATTCAATTATTAATACATTATATATAAATTATAAACATGTATTTATATTCACACATGTAAGAGAGATATTACAGTATTTGTCTTTTGTTTTCTGACTTATTTCATTTAGCATAATACCCTTGAGATCCACCCATTCATATAGTTATTGTATTTGTGACTAAATACCTGTGACTGCTTTTGAACCACGATGGCCAGGGTCTTTGTTTGCAACAGAGACCCTTCAGCCCACTAACCCTAAAATCTTTACTATCTATCCTCTTAAAGAAACAGTTTGCTGTCCTTGCTCTAGTTCTAATAGTTTAGAGGAAATATAGGGGACAGAGGAACATGTTTAAGTGACACCATAGAGAGTAATCAGCAAAATTCAAAATGTGAAATAATCTATGAAATAAAACAAATTAATTTCTTTAACACGTAAATGCTAGTAAAATAATTAAAAAATTGTTGTTAATGTTTATTCTTGAGAGAGAGGGAGAGAGACAGAGACAGAGACAGAGTCAGAGTGTGAGGAGGGGAGGAGCAGAAAGAGAAGGAGACACAGAATCTGAAGCAGGCACCAGGCTCTGAGCTGTCAGCACAGAGCCATGGGGCTCAAACCCACAAACTGGGGAAACATGACCTGAGCCGAAGTCAGACCCTTAACCAACTGAGCTGCCAGGTGCCCCAAGAATTAAAAAAAAATTTTTTTTAACATTTATTTATTTTTGAGACAGAGAGAGAGAGAGAGAGCATGAACAGGGGGGAAGGTCAGAGAAAGAGGGAGACACAGAATCTGAAACAGGCTCCAGGCTCTGAGCTGTCAGCACAGAGCCTGACGCGGGGCTCGAGCCCACAGACCGTGAGATCATGACCTGAGCCAAAGTCGGATGCTTAACCAACTGAGTCTCCCAGGTGCCCCACCCCAAGAATTTTTTAAGAAGAGTGGGAGAGAGTACCTGTAGGAAACACATCAACTTAATGTAAAGTGTAGGCCTTTAAGAAAAATCCTGATTCAAAAGTCAACTTAAAAATATGAATGAACAATCAGAGATGTCTAAGTATTGACTGAATATTTGATAGTGCCAGAGAGTTACTATTAATTATTCAGTTGTAACAACAATATTGCTTTTATGTTATTCTTTTAAAATTTTTTTTAATGTTTATTTATTATTGAGAGACAGAGAGAGACAGAGCATGAGCATGGGAGGGGCAGAGACAGGGGGAGACACAGAATTCAAAGCAAGCTTCAGGCTCTGAGCTGTCAGCACAGAGCCTGACGCAGGGCTCAAACTCACAAACCACAAGATCATGACCTGAGCTGAAGTCAGATGCTTAACCGACTGAGCCACCCAGGCACCCCAGCTTTTATGTTATTCTTTTAAAGAGTCCTTGCTGTCATGGAGTGGGGAGGGTAAGGAAAGTGGGTATATACAAACTAACAATGGCCAATGAAATGACAGTTAATTTCTGGTACACAAAGCACAGTAAATAAAGGGCATTTATTTAATATGCTATAGTTTCTTATGTTACATTATAGTTACTCATAAAGTATGGGTAAATGGGAGTTCACTAAGTTAGTCTCCTACTTTTGTATGTTTTTGATATTTGTCTTAATATAAACTTTTACGATTGCAAGAATTTTAGGAGCAATTATAAAAAATTATTGAGCAACATTAAGAAGGACCATAAGAAGACCTAAAAGGAGACATAGACCATGTTTATAGTTGAAAGACTCAATATTGCAAAAATGTCAATTCTTCCTAAATTGAGTCACAGTAGGGCTCACTTCAGTGAGTTCTACAGCACCCTCACATTTGTCAATATCTCCATGGGGATTTCCAGTCTCAGGCAGCAATTCCCTGCCAACCAGTCTTATCCTCCTGACTGTGAAGGGCTCTGTCTCAGGCAACCCAGAGAACTTCTTCACCATCCAGTTGGCTGCAATCACACTCTTTCCGGTGAGGTCTGAAACCCAGCCTTGGGTTCACGTTTGTTTCTTAGATACTTTCCTTTAGCCCTAGACTCCTTTGAGTTCTTTTATGTGACCTTTTAGTAGCTAATTCCCTATAAATAGTTAATAATTTAATAGTCCCTGTTCAAACTGCTGTGTGGTTTGTGTCTTCTGAGTGGATCTGACCAATATACTAGTAGAATTGAAGTTGTACATATATATAACATGTGGGACCCAGAAATCATGTGTGTGAGTGTGCGTGTGTGCATATGACAAAGAGAGACAGAGACAGAGACAGGGAGGAACTTCCACATGTATAATAACGTAGATACACAAGAATATCAACAGCAGTGTTGTTCAGCATAATCTAAAACTGAAAACAAATCCAGTCTTCGTCAATAGGAGACAGACTGGCTGCGGTATGTGAGAGAAAGAGGAGTCAAGGATATCTCCAAGATTTCTAATCTGAATAGCTGGAAGATGAGAATTACCATTCTCTGAGATAGGAAAGTCTGAAAAAGGAGCAGTTTTCACATTTGGAGATAATCTTAGAAGCCAGTTTTATATACATTAAATTTGAGATGCCTTTTAGGCATTCAAATGAAGGTGTTAAGTAGGCAGTTAGATATGCAAGTCTGGATGACCAGCCTGGGTTACCATTGAAATTATACATTTGGAGGTCCTCAACATAGAGAGAGTTCTTAAAGTCCTTAAAGTCAAGCAATTGACTTAAAGTGCTGACTTAAAAGTCAGGTAATGTCACCAAATGAGTGAGCATGGATAGGAAAGAGAAGAGGGTCAAGGTCTGAGCTTTGGGACAGTCTTCTTGGATGGCTGCCATTGTCTCCTCACACCCCCTGCTTTGGTTGACTTTCTCACCCTCCATTCCCACCCTCAAAAGGTCATGATCTGTTAGCATCCAGACTGACCTTCCAAAAGCATGATTCAAGTTATATGACTCTATTGCCTGAGCCTCTTCAGTTGGCTTCCTGTTGCTTATAGACTAAAGTCCAAACTCCTCACCTAGAGGATCTGGCTCCTCCCCAGGCCTCCACCTTACTTGACTCTTTCTCTGCTCTCTACAGACCATTCCTTCTGCTATGTAGTGTTATTTATTCCTCAAATACATGGATCTCTCTCAGGGCATTTGTGCTAGCTGTTCCTTCAACCTGGATGGGGAACCTCAATTACATAGGGCTAGCTCTGTCTCTTAATTCAAATTTCAGCTCTAAATGCTGCTTCTCCATAGGATCCCTTCCTGAACACACTCTCTAAAGTAATTGTCCACTAGTCGCTTGAACAGGTCACTCAATAGCACTTATTCATGGCACTGATATCTGACATTATCTTACTTATTTGCATATTGTCTGTCTCCCTTACTAGAATCTCAGCTCCCCCACGACAGTGACATGGTCTTGTTTATTATTATGTATTCCCAATACATTGAACAGCAATGCTACCTGGTAGGCAGTCAGTAAATATTTGTTGAATAAATAAATGCATGACTTCCAGGATTCTGTATCCTTCTTAGCATGCATTTTTAGCTTCCAAATTTCGGGAGAGAACCTGGGCGGCCATTTTTCTTTGGGCTTTATCTTTCTTCATGTCCTTTTGCTTTTTCACCAGCTCCCCCATGGTCACAAAAGCCCAACAATGCTGTCAAAAATATTAGAAAGAATACTTTATTCCAAAGCCTGTGAATCAGAGGATTGTGTAAAGAAGTTACTCTAATCTAAATGTCTCCACACAGTGGAATGCAGCTGGTAACTCCAAAGGGTGACTGACACGCCTCCGGAGCAGCCACGCCCTCGGAGGGCTGTGGAGGGGCCAGGCCAGGTCTGAAGCTGGTCCAGTGCAGTCATGGGGGTAGCTCTGGAGCAGTTCTTCATTTTTGTAGGGCTGCTGGTGTGCCTGGCGTACCTGGTGAAGTGTGTGAGATTCTCCAAATGTATTTTTCTGCACTTCTGGAAAGTTTTGCCAAGGTCTTTCTTGAAGTCAATGGGACAATGGGCAGGTAAAAACAGCTTTCCATCTCTTGTTTCTTGTTGTTCCTGCTTATTACTATCTACGTCTCAAAACATAAACTGCATCTTTTGCTTTTGAGAGCAAAGATATACTGCCTTTGAGTGACTTTTATTTGGGTGCCTGGAAAGCAGGAGTGAAATTGGAATTCCTTAAAAAACCAGATGTGGGGCATGAGGAGAATTAGCTGGAAGAAAGCCACTCAATTCTTGCCTCTGTGCTTGCCCTCTCAACCTTACTAGTTGGTTGGCTCCTTTTTTGGAGTTTCTGGTGATATAAATAACAAATTTGACAGAAATTTCTGTATCCTTTTCTACAGATTTTTGAAGGCCTTGGGTACTGCCACTTTGTGGAAGGGTGTTTCAAAATCGGAAATACAAATAATTTTAATTCACTTTATTTAAAAACATTTCTCTGAACCTTTTCATGAAGTGAAGGTATTACAAAATCAAAGTAACAAAGATCCCTATAGGGACACATTTTTGAGATGGTTAGATATGGAATCTGGGTCTGGTTTGTGTCCCAAATAGATTAATCACTGCCTACTAATGGGATTTGCCTTCTAGAACTACCACGCAGACTTTCAGCCCCATGACTGGGCTTAAGGTGAAAAGCAGGAGGCATGGTTTCAGCATCTCCTTGAATGAAGTGCTAGGGTTACACGAAGAAATCCAAGAAATCTAGTGACTTAAAAAAAAAAAAAAGAATTTAAGCAGCTTTAAAAGTACCATGCTAGGCTAAATAGGAGAGATTACAAACAACCTTATAGGTATAGGATACTGAGTTAAATTTGAATTTCAGATAAACAAGGAATAATTTTTTAGTATATGACATCACAAATATTATGTGGGACATACGTATACTAAAAAATTACTTTTTGTTTACCTGAAATTTAAATTTAGCTGGGCATGCTGTATCTTTATTTGCTAAAGCTGACAACCATACAACCTAAGCAACACAGATAAAAACATTACCATATGAAAATTGTTTGGAATAAAAAATGGGTTTTTAACTGTTGCATGTTATATTTGAAATGTGTGTGTGTGTGTGTGTGTGTGTGTGTGTGTGTGTGTGTGTGTGTGTGTGTGTTGGTGAACACTCCTTCGCTCTTGGGGCAGTATGCTATCTCCAGAGAACTTGCTAAATAGCTTGAACTTGAGTGTTCTGGATCCAAACGTCCTACTTCACACAGATTCCCAATGCCCACGCGCTTGGCAGGTGGATGGGGGTAGGGTGGTGCTTAGAACTCTGCACAGTGGCTGCCCGTCAATGCAGGGCCAAGCCCTTCTGAGAATACACACTCCAAAAAAAGTTCACATGGGGTCAGAGACCAGAGTAGTTGTTGGTTCACATTTAAAAAAACCATAATCTTGGGCTGCCTGGATGGCTCAGTCAGTTATGCGTCCCTCAGGTCATGGTCTTATGGTTTCATGAGTTCGAGCCCCACATCGGGCTCTGCTCACTGACCCTGTCAGTGACCCTCTGCTCACTGACCCTCTCTCTCTCTCTGCCTCTCTGCCACTTGCACTCTCTCTGTCTCTCTCAAAATAAATAAACTTAAAAAACTCATAATCTTAATCTGTCCTTTGAGTCAATATTGAATAGAGTTATCACTAGCAAGAGTAAAATGTCCTTGGGCAGATATCTGGGAGAGAAGACAGAACAAGAGCAAGAAGGGGAATGAGAAGAAAATCCAATGACTAAAGACCAAAAATTTCAACTCTTCAGAACTCTGTGACTGATTAGAAAATTATGTCACTGGTGTATCTTTATAGACCTGTGGCCCCAAATTCAGATAGGCAGGTTTCACACCCTGTTGTCATCATTTTTAGCAACGTGACCTTGACTGAGTTACTTTCTCTCAGCTTTCTCCTCTATCAACTGAGGAAAATAATGGTCCCTGCATTATGAGTTTGTTTTGAATATTAAATGAGATGATTTAAGTGTTTTAGTGTTTTAGCTAAACACTTGCAGACACTTGCAACACTTGCAACAGTGCATGGCACTTGCAACAGTGCATGGCAGAAAGTAAGCCCTCACTAGAGACCAGCCATTTATTGATGTTATTATCTTAACTATAGTACAGACCTTGTATTGGGTGATTTTGAAGATTCCCAAAACGGTGAGGAAGGGGAAGCAGAAGTTCACCCTGAGCATAGCACCTGTACCAAGAGGAGCAGGTAATATGCATGGATTCACCTTAAAGTACCCAAGTGAGCAGATTAAACCATTAGCAGTTACGAAAAGGAGCATGCTCTGCCAATGTGTTTCTGGAAGCTTGTACAGCTTGGCTGGTCCTTACTTTTCAATAAACTAAATGTATCTTTTCTTCATACTTTTGGAAAGCATACCCTTCGATTGTTGTGCAAAGGTGAATTGCAGATATGCATATACTGAACAGTTTGAAATCGTGACATGCACTCGACTGAGGTTTACCCTAGAGCTTAGTCATGAAATAAGTGTGTAATGTTGGACATAAAAGGACTAGAAGGTCCATCTGATTGTTATATGTTAATCAATAGATACAGGGAATGCAGAGTCTTCAGGTCTTTTTATGTCATCGCATCCTCTTTTTGCATTTCTGTGTTTTCCTCTTTGTTCAGTTTCTTATCTCCCATGGGCTTTGAGTACTGTTCTCCTGTGGGGGGTGGGATGGGAAGAGGGAAGAACTCCACTTTTAGGAAGAACCTTGAAATGTCTTACAGTGATAGTTGGGTGTGTGGGTAGAGAGATAATAGGGCACACTGTTCGGGGTCTGAGCGAAATGTTCCCTGGCTGAGGTTCTTTGTTTCGTTTTGGAGGGTGTCTTCCACAGCCTCACCAACCCCTCCAAGAAAAAAAAAAGCTTCATTTTGAACGTTTAGTGAGGGGAGTCAGGGCTGGAAGCTCCAGAGTTGAGTGGAGTAGTGCTGTAGAGTGAAAGGGCGCTGCTTTGAAATACTGTGCCTTAGGCAGTAAGCCTGCAAAAAAAAGTAGCCAGTGAGAGAGAGCATTTTAAAGATTAATTCTGCCCTTTAAGACCATTTCTTCTTTTTGCAGTGATCACTGGAGCGGGAGATGGGATTGGGAAAGCTTATTCATTTGAGGTAAGTTGTGTTCCTGGAGAATTTCCCCTTCCCTTGAGTTGAACATATAATGATCACGTGACCCCCTCACCCCAAACTCTAGTTTTCTGCTTACAAAAGCAATAGACATTCATTTATGAAGGAAAATATTTTTGATAAAAAAGAAAATTTAAAAATCATAATCTCACCCTCTGGATACCTTTTTTAAAAACACTATGATACTCAGTGGTACCAGTATCACCCCTTAGGAGTTGTTTTAGGAATTCATGGGGGCATTGTTGTTTTCTAGTGTAATTGTACCATAAGAATTTATATACCCAAATACAATTAAAACTATGAACTACTTTCCTATTACTTATCCTTATGTTGTAGCTGGGGCATATATTGATTTTTATTATTTTTTTTTTAATTTTTTTTTTTCAACGTTTTTTATTTATTTTTGGGACAGAGAGAGACAGAGCATGAACGGGGGAGGGGCAGAGAGAGAGGGAGACACAGAATCGGAAACAGGCTCCAGGCTCCGAGCCATAGGCCCAGAGCCCGACGTGGGGCTCGAACTCACCGACCGCGAGATCGTGACCTGGCTGAAGTCGGACGCTTAACCGACTTCGCCACCCAGGCGCCCCATGATTTTTAAAAAATTATTTGTGTAGGAAGGACATATTATCTATAACTTTCATTTCCAGAAGATTAATGGGCATTATAAAATATTATACAAAGAGAGGATCTGTTAGGGCTGAGAGTCACTGGAATATGATTAGTGTCTCTGAGTATTTCCTTTCAGGCTTTATCTGCAGATAGACAGATATAGGGGTAGTTATACTTTTAAAAAGTATAACTTTTTGTTATCTGCAGATAGACAGATATAGGGGTAGTTATACTTTTAAAAAATGTACTTACAGCATATGTTGTCATTTTTGTTATGATTATTATTCTTACAAATTCCACATTTTTATTAATGAAATATTGTTTTCTGGAATTCCTATTATTTTATTTCTTCATCATGGCTATTACACCGACCTCTAGAACCATGTAAAATACAACGGAAGAAACAGAAAGAATCCTGGAAATTATGAGGATGAAAAAAACCAATAACATCTTAAAAATATAACAAAAGCACTCAGTTACAAAAACCACATTCAACAACAGTGCAGTACGCATGTGTCTTCTGGTCCCCAAAGGCCTGTGTCCTGATAGACGCCTAACCATCTTGTGTGAAATGGACAGCACAACGTGTATCGGAGGCACTTGATAGAAACTTTTAAAATGTCAACAAACCTAAATCATGCCAGTTGAAAAAGCTTCTAGCACTCTTTCAGGTCTGTCCCCTATCCTCCAATGATCATCTCTTTGGTACTGACATTCTGCTTCAACTCTGTTTTTTTGAGCTAAAGGTTCTTTGCTCTTATCCTAATTTGTACATAGCAACTTTCTGATGATCGGTAGTGCCCAACACTCAGTAGGTGGGTGGTCATATTTGAGTGTGGAGTTTGGGGAGACCGATCAGCCACCACTTTCCAAAGCCTTGTGTCTTCCTTACCCAAAAATCAGAAGGAAAGCTTTTCTAGCTATTTGCATTAGAACTATATCACCTGTTATATAACTACTGCCTACCTTCGACCAGGTTTCTGGAAAGGGCCTAATCCCTCATCCAAAAGATCCATGGCCTTACCTCTCAGTTTTCTGGATTGCTTTGAAATCCAGGTGCTTTCTTCATGATTTTCCAGATTCTTTCCTCAAATTCATGCTGACCTAATGGTCTCCTTGATGTCTTAAGACTCAGATACCTTTCTTTCGACTTAGAGGAGACCATGTCCTCCTTAGCCATTTGTTTCTTTACTGTTTCCAAAAACAATGGCCTGGAGGTCGGGAGCTGTGGGTTCCTGTCTTCAATGTGGCACTAACTGTCTGGAGATTTTGGACAAGTTGCCCATCCTTTCTGGGCTTTTGTGTCTTTACTAGCACAAAAGATACCTCTGAAGTTCTAAATTGTTTCTGTTACATACTAATTTTTGCTTTTCTCTTTCTTGTAGAGTCTTTTTCTTTGTTTCCTTTTGTTCTTTTCCTAAGTCTGTGTTAAACAATTTTCTGGGATCCCTACTTCTCCTTCATTCAGGCTTTTTGCCTTCCAGAGAGCCTGTTCATGTCTTCCTGCTAAAATTCTCCAAGGAAAGCAGTTCAGAGTCCAGGATGCTGCAGACTGACCACAAGGGTTAAGAGCCCAAGACATTTGTGTGTTCAAATGCTACTCCATATGCTTACTGCAGAATTTCCACATTAATAAACTGGAGGTGGTGGTAATTCCACTGGGGCTTTTGGAAAGGTTTAATGGGATAAGGTGAACAAAATGCTTTGCCTAGAGTAAGCTCTCTAATATTAGCCATTATATTATTAGATGTTTAAACTGTTACTCCTTTCCCATGTATTACCTTTTCTTTTGTACTTATCCATAGCTTTACTCTTTCCATTGTCCTTTCATTCCCCTTGGTGTTCCAAGATTCTTTAGTCATTTCCTTTCTGTTTAGAGAACTACGTTTAGCTATTCTTTTAGGGTAGGTCTCTTTGTTTTCCTTTATCAGAGAATGTCTTGATTTCCCCTTCATTCTTGAAGGATAATTTTGCTGGGTATAAGATTTAGGATTGATAGTCCTTTGCTTTTAGCACTCGAAAAATATTGTGCCACTTCCTTCTTGCCTATCTGGTTTCTGGTGAATGAATGTAATTTGAATTGTTTTTTCCCCATAAGTAAGGTTTGCTCACTCACTGTTCTCAAGATTTTTTCCCTTGTCTTTAGTTTTCAGAAGTTTAGTTATGATGTTTCTTGGAGTGGATTTCTTTGCATTTATTTTGCTTGAGGTTCACTCAGACTCTTGAATTCACTCACTATTTCTTTGAATATTTTTTTTCTGCCCAGGTTTCTTCTCTTTTTCTGGGACTTCAATCACATGGATGTTAGATTCTTATAGTCCAATGGGTTTCTGAGATGCTGTTCATTTTTCTTCACTGTACTTTTTTCTCTGTTGCTTAGAGTGGGTAATTTCTATTATTTTATCTTTAAGTTCATGATTCTTTCCTTGGTTCCTTCCATTCAGCTACTGAGCCCATCTATCAAGTTCTTAATTTCATTTATTTTATTTTTCAGCCTTAAAATTTCCATTTGGCTTTTCTTTATATCCTCTATATCTTTATGAAAACTTTCTCTTTTCTCATTTGTTTTAAAAGTATTTGTAATTGCTTGTCAAAGCATTCTTATGATAGCTGCTTTAAAATCCTAGTCAGAATTCTAATGTTTGTGTCATCATGATGTGAGTATCTGTTGATTGTTTTTATTTCATCAAGTTGAGATCTTCCTGGTTCTTGGTATGATGACTGACTTTTGAATTGTGGACATTTTTGGTATTTTGTTATGAGACTCTGAATCCTGTTTAAATCTGTTTGGGGTCTATACCAACACTGCTTCAGCAGGGGGAGGAGAGGTGCCAACATGTTCCTACCAGGTAAGGTAGAAGCCCCACAGGCTTTGCACTTGGCCTCCATTAGAGGGTGCTGCCTCCTTGTTACTGCTGGGTGGGGGTGGGGGTGGGGGTACTGACTCCCCGCTAGGCACTCTGCGTGGGAGAGGCAAGAATGCCTCCTTCCTCCTCCCCAAGAGGCTGCCCATGGTAATTGGAGGAGATGGCTTCAATACCATTGGGGTGGTAATGAAAGCCCTGGCCCTCTGCTAGGCTTCCTCTCTTACTATCCCAGGAAGGGAGAGGAGAGAAGGGTTGGAGGGCCTTGGCACTGCCAGGTGGAAGTAGAGTTCAAGTCTGCTGACATGGGAAGGGGTGGCTGGGATGAATGTCCTGTCTCTCTACTCAGCCTTCTCTGATGCCAGCCTGGTAGGGTCTCACAGGGTGGAAGTCTCAGTTCCTGACTCAGCCTTTGGGGGTGGGGGTGGGACCACAGATTTTTTTTTTTTTGAGCTGTTTGCCTTGAGTAAAGCTGTTCTTTTTAAAGTTTTCTGCCTTACTAAGTTGTGTCTTTTCTGGTCCTTTGGTTAGAGAGAGCAGGCTTTTGTTGGGACTTTTTAGGTCTGCACCTGTGGTGTTTCTGAATTGCCAATTTTTCCACCAATAAGTTTGGAATATGTGAGGCAAAAAGAAAACCCAGGAAATCACCACTATTTTATTTCTTGGGTCTTGAGGCCCCTAGCTGATCTTCTCCCTATCTTTTGGAATCTTTTTATGTTTATTTTATGTATTATGTCCAGGTTGCATAATTTAATTGCATATCATGGTAGGAGTGGGGAAAAGTACTTCTCCATTTTCCTGGAAGCCTATTCTATATTACATTTTAACCTAATCTGTATTTATATTTAGTGTGGCAAGAGAAGCTTTGCCTCCTGCTAAAGGAATCTTGAGCAGTACTGGAACAAGGTGGAAAACAATTGTGGTGAGGATGAGCAGGGGGAGGAAGCAGGAGAGGGGTCTACTCTTCCACCCTTCTGAGGCCACTGCTTCACCCTGTCTTCACATCATTTTTGCTCCTTAAGCACCTGAATTTCTTTTATTCATTGCCATACAGAGGAAGCCTTGTTTTCTCTGTGTTCCCACCACCTGTTAGAGATTAGCAGCAACAAGTACCTTCCCTGAGGCAGGCCCTAACATAAAGAAGGAAAGGGGCACATTCTTCTCAGCAGCAGCCCTTCTTCTTTAGCACAGTGCCACAGTGCATTCTGGGAAAGGGAGGGCTTCTGTGGCTTACCTCCCTGAAGGGAAAGAGGCAAAACCCACATATGGAGCCTGTCAGCCTGGACATTCTGGAAATAAAATTGAGCCCTGCTCGAGTGGACAAAGGGAACAATGCTGTCCCAGACAAATATGTGTTTTCTGCCCTCTCCCTCCCTCTCCTGGCCCACACCACTTCACGTAGAACCTTTAAAATGTCTGTGGCTCTTGAGAGAAATGGCACAATTCTGGAGAGGCTGGAAGCCCACCAGGAAGCAAGCATCCTTTGTGCTAAAAATGCAAATTGTTTTCCATTTAATGGGCAATCTTCTCTTCAGGAGGCTGATGAAATGAATTGTGAGACAAAGGTGCTTAATTCTTTGGCCACCATTCTGATGGATTCCAAGGCTCAAAATGAGGGTTGGAAGTGGGGAGGGAAGGGGTTGTTTTCCACAGGAAGAGAGAAAACTCTGGGATATCACTGACAAAGCCGGCCTTTCTTTCTTCTTTCTTTCTTTCTTTCTTTCTTTCTTTCTTTCTTTCTTTCTTTCTTTCTTTCTTTCTTTCTTTCTTTCTTCCTGAGCACTTTGAAATCTCCCTCCTCTCTCTCTCTCTCTCTCTCTCTTTTTTCTCCCAATTTTTTATTCAAATTCCAGTCAGTTAACATACAGTGTAATATTGGTTTCAGGAGTAGAACCCAGTGGTTTATCACTTACATATAACACCCAGTGCTCATTGCAGCAAGTGCCCTCCTTAATTCCCATCACCCATTTGGCCCATCCCCCACCCACCTCCCTCCATCATCCTCAGTTTGTTCTCTATATTTAAGAGTCTCTTATGGTTTACTTTCCTCTCTCTTTCCTTCCCCTCTTCCCATATAATCTCCTGTTTTGTTTCCTAAATTCCATATATGAGTGAAGTCATATGATATTTGTCTTTCTCTGACTGACCTATTTCACTTAGCATAATACATTCTAGTTCCATCTACGTTGTTGCAAATGGTAAGAGTTCATTGTATATATATATATACATCTTCTTTATCCATTCATCAGACAATGGAGATTTGGGATCTTTCTATAGTTTGGCTATTGTTGATAGTGCTGCTATAAACATTGGGGTGCATGTATCCCTTTGAATATGCATTTTGTATCCTTTGGGTAAATAGTAGTAGTGCAATTGCTGGATCATAAGGTAGTTCTATTTTTAACTTTTTTGAGGAACTTGCATACTGTTTTCCAGAGTGGCTGCACCAGTTTGTATTCTCACCAACAGGGTAAGAGGCTTCCCCTTTCTCTACTTCCTTGTCAACATCTATTGTTTTCTAGCAGAGTCAGTCTTGAAATGGGACAGTCCTTGGTTTTTATTTTTCAATCTTTTTATTTTCCATTTATTTTAAAAATTTTAAAGACTTATTTTTTAAGGACAGTTTAAGGCTGACCACAAAATTGAGTGGAAGGCACAGAGAGTTCCTATATATCTCCTAACCCCAAACATGTGCAGCCACCACACTGTTGACATACACTCCACCAGAGTGGGACATTGTTACAATGGACGAACCCACCCTGATGACTTCATTACCACCCAGAGCCCATAGTTTACCTTAGGGGTCACCTTCTTAACTTGTTTTTTCTGTGGTGGTTGTTTCTTATTTTTTGAGGAAAGCATGAGACATGCACAGCTGAAGATGTTTTGTTTTAGAGAACCTCATTTCCACTTTCCCCTCCTTTGCTCAGTCTGGCCAGAATGGAGCTTTATCTAGAGTCAGCCAAAATTGATATCAATGTCTTTGAGAGATTTTCTGTGTCTTTTCCTTTTAAATAATAGCTGTGTTCCAGACAAACCATCAGTAAATATACTTTTTTTGTACATCATGTTTAAATGTATAAAGAAATTGACTATTTAAAGTGAACACTAGATGTAGAGGATCACCCTTCATTATCTTTTTTTATATGTCTGGATCTTGATTATCTTTTTATAAAGTGACTCCTCATTGTACAGATTCCAGGCCAGGGGTAGGACTTGTGATGATACTTTATGGCTTGAGATCACAGGTTAAAGTGAATGTAAATTTACTTTAAAGTACTTTAGCATAGGGGTGCCTGGGTGGCCCAGTTAGTTAAACATCTGACTGTCTTGGTTTTGGCTCAAGTCATGATGTCACAGTTCATGGGTTTGAGCCCTGTGTTGGGCTCTGCACTGATAGTGTGGAGCCTTGGGATTCTCTCACTCTCTCTCTCTCTCACTGCCCTTTCCTCCCCTACCCCTCTCATTCTCTCTCTCTCTCAAAACTAATAAATAAACATTTAAAAAATAAAATACTTTAGAATTGATAATATGATAGGCATGTGGGTCAGTTTTTTATTTTAAACAGCTTCTTAAGATTTAATTCACACACCATAAAACCCACCTGTTTTAAGTGTACAATTGAATGATTTTTAGTGAATTAACTAAGTTGTTCACCATCATCACCATCCAGTTGTAGAACATTTCCATCACCCTAGTAAGATTCTAATAAGATCCCTCCTGCCTTGTTACACTTAATCCCCTATTTCCATCCCAGCTCTGGGCTGCTACTGATCTTTTTGAACATTTTGTACAAATGCTACCACACAATATGACTGGCTTCTTTCACTTAGCGTTATGTTTTTGAGATTTATCAGTGTTGTTATGTGTTGGTGTTTTCATTTTTACTGCAGGATAATATTCTATTGTATGGATATATCACCATTTGTTTACTTACTTACCAGTTGATGAATGCTTGGATTCCCATTGTTTGGTTATATTGATCTTTCTTAACTTACAATGGGATTAAATCCCTACAAACCCATTGTAAGTTGAAAATACGATAAGTAGTAAATGCATTTAATAACCCTAACCTACTAAACATCATAGCTTAGCCTGGGCTACCTTAAATGAGCTCAGAACATTTACGTTAGCCTGTGGTTGGGGAAAATCATCTAAAGCAAAGCGTATTTTATGATAAAGTATTGACCATCTTATGTAATTTATGGAGTGCTGGACTGAAAGTGAAAAACAGAATGGTTGTGTGGATACAGAGTGGTTGTTAGTGTAGGGGTCATTCACCCTCATGATCTCTGGCTGACTGGGAGCTGCCTCTGCCCAGCATCATGGGAGAGGATTGGATGACATATCACTCACCCAGGAAAGGATCAAAATTCAAAATTCAAGGGGCGCCTGGGTGGCTCAGTCGGTTAAGCGGCCAACTTCGGCTCAGGTCATGATCTCACGGTCCGTGAGTTCGAGCCCCGTGTCGGGCTCTGTGCTGACAGGTCAGAGCCTGGAGCCTGTTTCAGATTCTGTGTCTCCCTCTCTCTGACCCTCCCCCGTTCATGCTCTGTCTCTCTCTGTCTCAAAAATAAATAAACGTTAAAAAAAATTAAAAATTCAAAGTATAGTTTCTACTGAATGTGTATTGCTCTTGCACCATTATAAAGTTGTTAAATCCTAAGTTGAACAGTCAGGGACAGTCTGTATAATAATGCTGCTGTGAGTATTCATATGCAAGTTTTTGTGTGAATACAGGTTTCCCTTTTTCTTGGGTAGATTACCTAGGAGTGGAAATGCTGGGTCATATGGTAAATTTATGTTTAAGTTAGGTGAGTTTTAGTCCATATTTCTGCAGTGGTTGGTTATCAGTTAAAACTAAAGGTGGTGTGTGTTGGGTTACTTTCTGCCCCTCCAGACCTATCCTCTGCCTTTTCTCACCCTGTTCTGTGCCCCAGGAGGCTGACCAGCACCAACAGGCTCAGTTGGCCTCTGGTTTCAGGTGGGTTTGGCCAGTGGGAGACACTGGCAACAGATAAGACAGGGAGAGGAGAGTCAGGTGGAGTTCTTTTCCAGCTGTCTTCCTGTGGGTCTAGAGGGCTAGCTATGTCCCTCTGCTGCAGGTGTAGCTCTGTCAGGTGATCTGTTCCACACAGCTGTCTTCTCCCATTCTGGTGACTCTTCATTCCCTAACTCTTTGGGGCACACAGGGGAAAGAGGCTCTGCTGTTATTAGCCCCAGAGTATTGTGGTTTCTCTATGTCATACCTATACTTTGTAAAACATTCTTTAATTAAACTCTCTTCAAGTTATCCAATTTGACAGTGCTGTTTCTGGCTAGGACTGTGGCTAAATCCAGTCTTTAGTTAATTTTTAAAGATGCTAAATCAAAGTTCATCTACATCTATGCTTAAGTTAACAGGACTTTCATTAGATGGTTTTCCCCTTAGCCTAACAGATGTTACAAAGAGCTTCCTGAAGAAATACAGTTGAAGATAGGTGAATTGGCTAGAAATATTGTACAGGCACTTCCACTTTTGTAGGAACAGAGATGTTGTATCCATGAGTGAGGCAGAGCAGGCCCTAGGCCTTGAACTGATTTGGTCCCTTGTCCTACCACTTAGTGGAGGATTCCTGACTCCACTAGAAGGCTGACTGTATTCTGTCCCAGCACATTGTCATGTTCCCCTGGGAAGAACTTCATGCAAGGCATTCACAGAATGCCTAAGGAACACAGAGCTGGGATCCACTGATCTATAAGAACAGGTTCATGACTGTTTTGATGCTGGCTTCCTAGTAAATGTTTCTGTGTGGTGGAATTTGGTTGGAGGCTTGCTTGCATTTTGTAACTCATCATCTGCTGGCTGGGTTGTGGGGGAGGAGAGCTGTAGTCTTCATCTACCTTCAGTTACTGGAGGCTACAAGAAAATCCCAATAATTACAAACAACCAAATATGCTTACATCAAAGGCAACATATTTACTGCCTCCCAGGGCTCCAGCCATTCAGGGTTCCTGGAAGCACTGCCCAGTCACAGGCGGGGCTCCCTAAAGGAGCATGTGCGACTGCTGTGCCAGACCAAAAGCTGCCCACCTGGCCCCAAACATGGCCAGTCCCTATCACTTCCCAGTTGACCTTGGACCCAGCTAAGCGCCACACAGCACCCACCCACTCCACACAAATGCCCCACTTCATCCTTAACCCCTGGCAACCACTAATCTGTCCTTGTTTCTATAATTTTGTTATTTCAAAAATCTCATATAAATGGAATCATGTGCTATGAAACCTTTTTGGATTGGCTTTGCTTTTCTGCCCTCCACTCAGCACAGTTCTCTAGAAATCCATCTGGGTTCTGGTATCAATAGTTTGTTCCTTTTTATGGCTGAGAAGTATTCCATGGTATGAATGTACCAGTTTGTCTAACTGTTCATCTACTGAAGGGACATCTAAGTTAGGTAGTTTCTGTTTTTTGGCAATACGAATAAAGTTGCTATAAATATTTGTATATAAGTTTTTGTGTGAATAGAAGTTTCTATTTTTCTGTGATAAATGCTCCAGGGTACAGTTGCTGGGTGGTATGGTAGTTGCATGATTAGTTTTTTTAGTGTTTTAAAAATGTTTTTATTTATTTTTGAGAGAGACAGACAGAGAGAGTGCAGGGGAGGGGCAGAGAGAGAGAGAGAGGGAGACACAGAATCTGAAGCAGGCTGCAGGGTCTGAGCTGTCAACACAAAGCCTGACATGGGGCTTGAACTTATGAATAGCAAGATCATGATCTGAGCCAAAGTCAGATACTTAACCAACTAAGCCACCCAGGAGCCTCTGGTTTTGTTCTGTTCTGTTTTGTTTTGTTTTGTTTTTAAGAAACTGCTGAACTATTTCCCAGTGACTGTACCTTGCCCACCAGCAATAGAGAAGTAAATTCATTTTCTTCATATGCTCTCCAGCATTTGGTGGAGTCACTATTTTTTTTTATTATAGCGATTCTAATAGCTGGTTGGCAATGTCTCATTCTGGTTTTAATTTGCATTTCTTTGATGGCTAATGTTGTTTAAGTGTATTTTTTCAATTTAAAGAGATATAAAGAAGAAAACAGCAAAAGTCCATCATTTCTTTGTCCAGATAATTCCTGTTAAAGATAAAAGTAATGCAGGCATAAAATTAGAAAACTCAAGCAGTATAGAAAGGCACACACACAAAATAATGTCCTCTTCCCAGCCCTGCCCTTACTTTATGCTGCTCTGTGAAGGTCACCAGTATTAAAAATGTCTTGAGGGGCACCTGGGTGGCTCAGTCAGTTAAGTGTCCGACTTCGGCTCAGGTCATGATCTCACAGTTCACAAATTCAAGCCCTGCATTGAGATCTGTGCTGACAGCTCAGAGCCTGGAACCTGCTTCAGATTCCGTATCTCCCTCTCTCTCTGCCCCTCTCCAAGTAGTGCTCTGTCTCTGTTTTTCAAAAATAAATGTTTAAAAGAAAATTAAAATGTCTTGAGATTCCTTCCAGAAAATATAGACAAATCATAGCTGTATTCATACTTACATGCCAATACTATGGTAAAGATTGGCTGCAGAACAGAGACCTAACTGTAATCTAGAGACTGCAAAGAAAATGGGAGTTTTCCTGATTGGCAGGTGGTTCTGCCAGGTTCCTTCTATTTTCAAGGTTGGAGCTGAGTCACCAGCATGTTTGTGTCCTGCAAGCCACCTCTCTGCAAGGGAGGTTGGGAGTGTGGTCTAGTCACATGCCCAGGAAGAAGGAGTAACAGGTTTTAGTGGCCCACTAGCAGTCTCCATCAGAATTTACACCTGTATATTTAGTTTTTGCCCATGTAGGCACAAATGGGACAAGCACAAATCCTGTTCTGAACTTTTCTTTGTTCATTTGATAGCAGCATGGGGATCTTCCTGCAGCAAGGGCATATAGATGGCATGCACTCTTGTAAATGATTTCAGGGTTAGCCTATCCCAGTGGTGTACCATGTCTTATGTCAGCTTCTGGGGGATAGACACTCAGGCTGGTTTTTATTTTTGTTTTCACAAATAATGTTTCAAGGCATACTTTTGAATATATACTTACACACATGCAAGTATACAACCCTATCAGTGAGATTACTGGCTCAATGGGGATTTGCATTTAAATGTTGGATACCCTTCACACCTGAAACTAATAGAACACTGTATGTTAACTAGACTGGAATTAAAATAAAAAACTTAAAATTATAAAAAAATGTTGGATACCCTTGCTAAATAGTTATCCAAATGACTGAACCAATTATAACCCATCTCATATTATTATAAGGTTTAAAATTTTTTTTAATGTTTATTCATTTTTTGAGACACAGAGAGAGACAGAGCGTGAGTAGGAGTGGGGCAGAGAGAGAGGGAGACACAGTATCTGAAGCAGGTTCCAGGCTCTGAGCTGTCAGCACAGAGCCTGATGCCGGGCATGAACTCACAATTGTGAGATCATGACCTGAGCCAAAGTTGGATGCTTAATGGACTGAGCCACCCAGGTGCCCGATTATAAGGTTTAATATTTATACAAAGTATAGATTTAATATAATATATAATACACATTTAAATATTATGAATTTTACTTTTTGTTTCTCTGATGCACATATTCTTGACCGTTAATGCCCAGAGAATACTAGAAGCAAAATGTAAGACTCAAGATTGTGTGGTTTCATTCCTTCACCTCTGGGCACCCCCCAACATCTGGGACCACACGGGTGCAGGCACAGTTCCTGGATCCAGCGTGACAGATCAGGTCAGTTGGAATTCTTCTCACGTCAGTATTCCTGGCAGCTCCAGGTAGTGGCACAGAGTTGGCCCTTGGATTAAAATCGCTTGACTAGCTCTGCCTCAGACCAACCCAAGAAAAATAACTGCTTGGCCCTGTTTTGAATATCATTACACATTTACTTGGCAATTTATGGTGATGTTTTGTCATTTCAGCAAGGAAATTTCTTCCCAATGTCTAAATTACTCTCATCTAAAGTACCTCAGTGGCACTCCCAGCTTGTTCTCTTTCATCTTGCCTTAAGTGAAAATAGCAGCTTTGAATTATTTTTATGTTCCCCTGGACTCATTGCCTTGTTACTGTGTGGCTTGACTTCAACCCTGTAATTTCTGATGCAGGCTTTGAATATCCTAGGTCCATTGTAGTATGTCATGGTTGTATGTGCGTGTGTGTGTGTGTGTGTGTGTGTGTGTGTATGTGTGTGTGTTGAGAGAGAGACAGAGACAGAGAGACAGAGATGCATCAAACAAGAGTGTATATAATCCATAGATGTGATTACAAAAAGTAATAAAATGAGTAATGTGTCCCTTATCACCCAGCTTAAGAATTAGAACATCACCAGTGTCCTTGAAACTTACCATAGTCACATACATCCTGCCTTTGTGTTTTCCCCTCTCTCACTCCCATATGTATAAACATGATCATGAACATTGTGTAAACAATTTCCTTACTTAAAAAAAGTTCTAAGGGTGCTTGGGTGGCTCAGTCGGTTAAGCACCCGACTTCGGCTCAGGTCATGATCTCTTGTCATGAGTTCTAGCCCTGTGTCGGGACTGTGCTGACAGCTCAGAGCCTGGAGCCTGCTTCAGATTCTGTCTCCCTCTCTCTCTGCCCCTCCCCCACTCGTACTCTGTCTCTCAAAAATGAATAAACATTAAAAAAACACTAAAAAATAAAAGTTCTATTACATGTGCATGTATCCCTAAACAATATATTGGTTGCATTGTTAGTTTTGAACCTAACATGGATTGATTCAGGTCTTCAGCAACCTGCTTCTTATTGATCAGTATTATGCTTTTGAAGTTCACGAATGTACAACATGTACAACATTTTCAGTATATATATCAGTATATATATATATATATATACATATATATATATATATATATATATATATATATATATATATATACATATCACTCTGTGATATAAATACATCCCAGTTTAGTTATCCTTTTCTTTGTTGAGAGACATTTCAGCAGTTTCTGCTTTTGCTGGTATGAACACTTTGTCCAGGCCTCCTGAAGGTCTTATGCAAGAGTTGAGAACACTCCCAGGAGCAGAATTGCTGGCTCACAGGTTATACATTGTCAACATTACTAGGTAATGCCAACTAGTTTCCAAAGTTTTGCTGTCAAAGTTACACTGACCTTATAAACCGAATAGGGGAATTTTACCTCTTTTTAATATTTGACAATGATTGTGCAATTTAGCCATGATCTTTTTTGTTTGAATGTTTGATAGAACTTATCTGTAAAACCATCTGTCACTGGAGTTTTCTTCGTGGGACAATTTAAGCTATTCATTTATATCATCATCACCGTATTATTATTATGTTTAGTGATTATAGAGCTATTTGGATTTTAATTTTTTCTTGAACAAGTTTTGGAAATTTGAATTTTTCTAGAAATATATATCCATTTCACCTAAGTTTTTAAAATAAAAAATTTTTTTTTTTAAAAAATTTTTTTTTCAACGTTTTTAATTTATTTTTGGGACAGAGAGAGACAGAGCATGAACGGGGGAGGGGCAGAGAGAGAGGGAGACACAGAATCGGAAACAGGCTCCAGGCTCCGAGCCATCAGCCCAGAGCCTGACGCGGGGCTCGAACTCACGGACCGCGAGATCGTGACCTGGCTGAAGTCGGACGCTTAACCGACTGCGCCACCCAGGCGCCCCATAAAATAAAAATTTTTTAATGTTCATTTATTTTTGAGAGAGAGAGAGAGAGTGAATGGGGAGGCACAGAGAGAGAGATGGAGGCACAGAATCTGAAACAGGCTCCAGGCTCTGAGCTGTCAAGATCATGACAATGGCATGATCATGACACTGGCAAGATCTGACCTAGGCTGAAGTTGACACTTAACTGACTGAGCCACCCAGGTGCCCCAATTTCACTTAAGTTTTAAACTTTATTGGCCCCACTTCAGGTAAAATACGAGCACTGGGTGAGCCCTGCTTCTCTCTCTCTCTCTCTCTCTCTCTGCCCCTTGTGGGATTCTCTCTCTCTGCCCCTTGCTCACTTGTGCCCCCTCTCTCTCTGTCAAAAAAAATAAATAAAATTTATTGGCATTTTTTTTTGGTAGCATTCTCTTACTAAGTTTAAAAAACAAAAGCAGGAAATGAATTTAGTCTAAGACTGTCATCTAGTTAACCAAACAACTGAATGTTCAGAAAATGAGCAGAAATATTGAGAGGTTAGGCAGTGGGGGGACACAGCCAGGTCACTCCATAAAATAAGTTGCGCCAGGGTGTTTACTCTCTTCCCACTTTCTCTCTTCTTTCTGGTATTCCAGTTACTCAGATGTTGTTTGTATTATTTCCGGAACTCCTATTATTCAGATCTTGAAATCACTCTCTATTTGTCTCTTTTTTCTCATAATTTTCATTTTATCTCTGCTCTCTTCTCTGCAAAAAGATTTCATCAATTTTATCCTCTGTTTTATTGAATTTTTCATTATTTGCTGTTTTTTTAAAAATTTCAAATTTCTAGGGGGCACCTGGGTGGCTCAGTTGGTTAAGCGTCCGGCTTCGGCTCAGGTCATGATCTCTTCCTTTGTGGGTTTGGGCCCCGTGTCAGACTCTGTGTTGACAGCTGGAAGCCTGGAGCCTGCCTCAGAGTCTGTGTTTCCCTCTCTCTCTGCCCCTCCCCTGCTAGCGCTCTGTCTCTGTTTCTCTCTCTCCCTCTTTCTCAAAAATAAATATTAAAAAATTCTTTAATTTCAAGTTTCTAAAAAATTAAGAATGAAAACTTTTAAAATAAATTAAGAATCATTCGCATTTCTGAGAGATCTTTTGTGTTTTGTTTGCCTGTTCTTTGCATAGAGCAGCAGCCTCTCTTACCCTTTGGGGATATATCGATTTTTTTTTCTTCTTTCAAAAAAATTGCGTTCCCCTTCCAAGTTGCTTTTTTTCCTGTTTGGCTCTCTGTCTTTCTCTTTTTTTATTTTTTTTTTTATTTTTTTTTTTTATTTTTATTTTTTTTTATTTTTAAATTTTTTTTTTTTTCAACGTTTTTTATTTATTTTTGGGACAGAGAGAGAGACAGAGCATGAACGGGGGAGGGGCAGAGAGAGAGGGAGACACCGAGTCGGAAACAGGCTCCAGGCTCCGAGCCATCAGCCCAGAGCCTGACGCGGGGCTCGAACTCACGGACCGCGAGATCGTGACCTGGCTGAAGTCGGACGCTTAACCGACTGCGCCACCCAGGCGCCCCTGGCTCTCTGTCTTTCATGTTAACAGCTTTCCACAGATAATCATTGGTCTGTCCATGTCTGAGAGCTGGATTAGGGGAATGAGGACTCTGCCTGGGGTGTCTGAGCCGGATGGAGCTCAGAGCTGAGGGTGATTGGCTCCTGCTTGGGGAGCCCACAGGCCAGTGTCTTGATGTGGGTGAGACTCCCCAGAGAAGAGGTAGCCTACTGCCCATATAGCAAAGGCCTGACTGCCATCTTTCTGGAGTCAGACCTGGTATGGACATAATTTGTGCAACTCCTTGCTTCCAGAGAGGACTCCTGTCTTCAACGTGTGGAACATGGAATGGAGGTGGGCATTCGGGCACTACGTCTTCTCCAACAGCTCTTACCCAATCCCCCCTCATTTGGCACCCCCTTTACTCCAGGTTTGGTGCTGGCAGTGCCTGAGAATTTGGAGGATTTTAGTGGTACAAATTTGGTCAGTTCTCAGTTTATCCCATGGCTGGTGTAAGACTTGGGATCCTGCCCATCTACTTCCTAGGAACCCAAAATTTTGGGTTGCTCTTGTCTTTTGGTACTATCTCTGTGGATTTATGGTTTTTTTGAAAGAAAAAAAGCTTCCCATTTAATGGGATTTCAGGAGGAGCATAATTAACTACATGTGTTTAGTTTCCCCTCTTAACCCCTTTTCTGTATTTAAATTTTTTTTTATTTTAGAGAGAGAGAGTGCATGTTCGCTGCATGAGTGGGGGAAAGGCAGAGGGAGAGAGAACGAGAGAGGGAGAGAGAGAGAGAGAGAGAGAGAGAGAGAGATTGTCTCAAGCAGGCTCACCGCTTAGCGTGGAGCTCAACTCGCGGCTTGATCATGATCTGAGCTGAAATCAGGAGTCCAATGCTCAACTGATTGAGCCATCCAGGTGGCCATACCCTTTTCTATATTTTAAATCCAAGCTGGATCTCTAATTATGCCCACATTTTCATTCCTAATATTACTTATGGTTTATTTGTGCATTCTCTCTTTTTTCTTGATTAATTTTGCTGGAGATTTGTCAGTTTTATCAGTTTTTTTCAAAGACTCAACTTTCTTTTCTTTTCTTTTTTTTTAACACAATTTATTGTCAAATTGGCTAACATACAGTGTGTAAAGTGTGCTCTTGGTTTTTGGGGTAGATTCCCATGGTTCATCGCTTATGTACAACACCCAGTGCTCATCCCAACAAGCGCCCTCCTTAATGCCCATCACTCATTTTACCCTCTCCCCCACCCCCCCTCCACCTACAGTTTGTTCCCTGTATTTAAGAGTCTCTTAGGGTTTGCCTTCCTCCCCCTCTGTTTGTAACTATTTTTCCCCCTTCCCTTCCCCCATGGTCTTCTGTTAAGTGTCTCAAGATCCACATATGAGTGGAAACATATGATATATGTCTTTCTCTGACTGACTTATTTCACTCAGCATAATATCTTCCAGTTCCATCCACATTGCTGCAAATGGCATGATTTCATTCTTTCTCATTGCCAAGTAGTATTCCATCGTATATATAAACCACATCTTCTTTATCCATTCATCAGTTGATGGACATTTAGGCTCTTTCCATAATTTGGCTATTGTTGAAAGTGGTGCTATAAACATTGGGGTACATGTGCCCCTATGACCCAGCACTCCTGTATCTGTTGGATAAATTCCTAGTAGTGCTATTGCTGGGTCATAGGGTAGTTCTGTTTTTAATTTTTTGAGGAAACTCCACACTGTTTTCCAGAGCTGCTGCACAAGTTTGCATTCCCACCAACAGTGCAAGAGGGTTCCTGTTTCTCCACATCCTTGCCAGCATCTATAGTATCTTGAGTTGTTAATTTTAGCCACTCTGACTGGTGTGAGGTGGTATCTCAGTGGGGTCTGAATTGTACTTCTATGATGATGAGTGACATTGAGCATCTTTTCATGTATCTGTTGGCCATCTGGAGGTCTTTTAAAAATTTTATTTTATTTTATTTTTTGTATTAAATATAATTTATTGTCAAATTAGTTTCCATACAACACCCAGTGCTCATCCCAACATGGAGGTCTTCTTTGGAAAAGTGTCTATTCATGTCTTCTGCCCATTTCTTCACTGGATTATTTGTTTTTCAGGTGTTGAGTTTGGTAAGTTCTTTATAGAATTTGGATACTAACCCTTTATCCTATATGTCATTTGCAAATATCTTTTCCCATTCTGTCAGTTGCCTTTTAGTTTTGTTGATTGTTTCCTTTGCAGTGCAGAAGCTTTTTATCTTGGTGAGGTTCACTTTTACTTTTAATTCCCTTGCCTTTGGAGATGTGTTGAGTAAAAAATTGCTGCAGCTGAGGTCAAAAAGGTTGTTGCCTGCTTTCGCCTTTAGGGTTTTGATAGTTTCCTGTCTCACATTTAGGTCTTTCATCCACTTTGAGTTTATTTTTGTGTATGGTGTAAGGAAGTGGTCTAGTTTCATTCTTCTGCATGTTGCTGTCCCATTCTCCCAGCACCGTTTGCTAAACAGAATGTCTTTTTTCCATTGGATACTCTTTCCTGCTTTGTCAAAGATTAGTTGGCTATACATTTGTAGGTCCAATTCTGGGTTCTCTATTCTATTCCATTGGTCTATGTGTCTGTTTTTGTGCTGATACCATACTGTCTTGATGATTACAGCTTTGTAGTAGAGGCTAAAGTCTGGGATTGTGATGCCTCCTGCCTTGGTTTTCTTCTTCAATATTACTTTGACTATTTGGGGCAAAGACTTGACTTTCAAAAGAATGTTACCTGCAATTGTGTAGTGTTTGTATGTGCCCATTGGATCAAATGTATTATATCTGTGGATTCTGTAGTCAGTATTCTAACCAAATGTTTGTGTGTGTCATCCAACAATTACCAAAGTGGGAAATTAAAATCTTCTATTCTGGTGATGTATTTTTCAGTTCTTCTTGCAGTTTTATGTAAAGCTACTTTATTAGGTAATCCTGAACTTTGAGGAACTGAACTTTTTACTGGTCTGTAGTTCTAGGAATACTTACATGCTTTAGAGCCTGTTTTGATTGATATTAAGAAAGTCATGCATTTTTTTCCTTTTGGTTGTTATTCATCTTGTGTATAATTTTTTTCTCTTTTTAGTTTCAACCTTCCTGTGTGTACTTCTTGAAACTAACATAAAGGGAGATTAAAAATCCCTCTCTGATATTCTTTGTCTTCACTAGAACATGCTAGTACAGTCATTTCTAAAATCTTGTAGACATTAGGGTTACAGTATAACTGTTGTGTCCGTTTAGGCAAATAATTCAAAGGATTAACCAATATTTTATCTTCAGGGTTGTAAAAACACAGTTCTCAAACGAAGATACATGCTAGCATTTGTTAAAATTTTATTCAATGTAGTAAGGAAGGATCCAGAAGGAAGCCAAATTGCTGATTGTGTGAGAGTGTCTGAGGAATAAGGATTTATATAGTCAGTTGGAAAGGAATGTGCAATAATATTGCCAAGTTACGTACCAGATGGGCCAACTTTCTATGGGGTATAACCGTGTCGCCTCTGGGTTAGCTTCTCTGCTAGACAATAAAGTCCTGACAACCCTCTGTCCCTCACCTGGCTGGCTGTGAGCTGTCCATACCTCCAAGGGCTGAGGACTGTTAAAAATTCTGTAGCAGCAGGGGCGCCTGGGAGGCTCAGTTAGTTAAGTGTCTGACTCTTGATTGCGGCTTAGGTCATGATGTCACTGTTTGTGAGTTTGAGCCCCACGTGGGTTGACAGTGAAGAACCTGCTTGGGATTCTCTCTCTCTCTCCCTCTCTCTCTGTCCCTTCTCTGCTAGTGTTCTCTCTCTCTCTCTCTCTCAAAATAAATAAATAAACTTAAACTTAAAAAAAAAAACCCAGCTGGGGCACCTGGGTGGCTCAGTCGGTTAAGCGTCCAACTTCGGCTCAGGTCATGATCTCACGGTCCATGAGTTCGAGCCCCATGTCGGGCTCTGTGCTGCCAGTTCAGAGCCTGGAGCCTGTTTCAGATTCTGTGTCTCCCTCTCTCTGACCCTCCCCTGTTCATGCTCTGTCTCTCCCTGTCTCAAAAATAAAATAAAATGTTAAAAAAAATTTTAAAAAAACAACCCAAAAGCCCAGCAAAGTTACATGCCCCAAAATGTCCAATGAGGTCAAGCAGGCTTCTTAGAAAACATTCTGGGATGGTATTTAAAAAAAAAAAATCAAACAATCATCATTTTGCCTGTATTTAAGTTTGGGATGAAGTGGGTTTTTTTTTTTTTTTTTTTGAATGTTTATTTATTTTTGAGACACAGACAGAGTGTGAGTGGGGGAGGGACAGAGAGAGAGGGAGACACAGAATCTGAAGCAGGCTCCAGGCTCTGAGGTGTCAGTGCAGAGCCCGATGCAGGCTTGAACTCACAATTGTGAGATCATGACCTGAGCCAAAGTCAGACACTTAACCTACTGAGCCATAAGGCACCCCTGGAAGACTTTTTTTTAAAAAGTAATCTCTATGCCCAACGTGGGGCTTGAACTCGCAGCCCCAAGATCAAGAGTCACATGCTCTACTGACTGAGACAGCCAGGCACCCCCAAATTTACATAAATGGAATCATATAGTATGTACTCTTTTTTGGTTTGGTTCTTCCACTCAGCATAATTATTTTGAAATTCATTCATGTTGCTGTGTATATAAATCATTCCTTTTTATGCTGAGTAGTATTCCATGGATCGGCTGTACAATAATTTATCTGTTCACCTGTTGATGGACATTTGGGTTGTTTTCAGTTTGGAGCTATTACAGATGAAGTTGTTACTAATTCTTGTTCAAGTCTCTGTGTGGACATGTATTTGCATTTCCCTCTCTCAATTTCTTTTCTTTCATTCCCATCCCCCATTTATCTTCCTCTCACATGCAACCTTGCTAATATGTTTGATTTGTATTCTTTTGTTCATATGTATTTTTATAAAATGTTTACTGTTTTGTGAACATCTTTTCATCTATGAAAATATTTTACTAATCCAGGTACAGAACTGGTCTTTCTGTATTTAGTTTGGGGGAAAAAAAGGGATGTTCTTGTTTTTGTAACTTATTTTTCAAAAAGATATGAATTTGTCTTTGCTATAGAATCATTAAGTTCAGTTCTCATTGCTCAATACCAGGCAAAGCCATGGAGGCCCTGTGTAATGACCGTGGAGCACCGTAGGTCATTTGCTTGCCTCATGTCAATTTGAGCCCTGGGAAAAAAACCTAGACCCTGAGTGGTTGCATGGGTAGGGAGGCATGGCCTGGACTGTTGGGTTATCTGCAGAGGACATTGTGTAAGGAAAAACAAATTTCTCTTGTATTATGCCACTGAGATTTGGGGCTATTTTGTTACTGTAACTTTGTCTGTCCTGTCTTGCCTACTACAGACTGAGTACAGTAACAAAGGAAACACAGTGAATAGAAAACTAAAACAAGATAGACAGTTGGTGCAGTATATTTGCAATCGCAGTAAATATGACTTGGTTATATTTCCTGATAGATATGAGATAACCTAGAAAGAACTAAAAAAAAAAATCCAATGTTAAATACAGGAAAGTAAAGTTGAAAGTAAAGGGATGGAAAAACATATCCTAGGAAAACGCGAAAAGACAGGAAAGGATATTGCTCCCAATATCAGTATTAGACAAAATGTAATTCAAGATTATAAAAGGGGCACCTGGGTCACTCAGTTGGTTAAGTGTCCAACTTCGGCTCAGGTCATGTTCTCATAGTTTGTGAGTTCAAGCCTACATCGGGCTCTGTGCAGACAGCTCAGAGCCTGGAGCCTGCTTCAGATTCTGTGTCCCTCTCTCGCTCTGCCCCTCCCCTGCTCATGCTGTCTCTCTCTCTCTCTCTCTCTCTCACAAAAATAAATAAAACATTAAAAAAGGATAATAGAAATGTTCATATTTATAAGATTCATATGATTAATATTGAGCCAATTCTATTTCCGACAATATAACTTTGAAATATTGAAAGTAGAAACCGATCCAGAAAAGAAGTGTTTGATGAATTTGCAACCACTGTAGGAGATTTCCACGACTCTTTCAGAAACAGAACCGATAAACGGGCTTTGCGGGACTCACTGGGCACACATGTGACTGTTTCTCTTTGTCTTTTTGAACCTGTTCCATAGCTCTGGTTCTTTCTCTACCTCTGGTCCTGTTACTTCACTGATTCCCTCTGGTCACTTCCAGATGCAAACAGGTTTCAACTCCACAGTCCCAGTGTCCAGTCACCTGCAATAATGAAAATATTGAACATGAAATAAAATTAAATCTCCCCTACTGCAGCTGGGATGTGCTTTGGAGACCATGCTCTGGGGACATGACGTAGTGCTGTGGTCTGCTTCTCTTTCCCAGTTGCCAACTGAGATGTCTGAATCTGCCAGGGGTGAGGAGCAGGAGTTTGGAGATGGTCGGCAGAGAAGAGAAGGAAGGATAGGATAGGCCTGGTACCGTCCTAAGAAGGAGACTGGCTGTCTGGGCCTGGTGACTGACATTCATGTGACTTATGGGGCACTTTCCTGGGTTCTCCACACCTCACATGGCTTTGGTGAATGTGCTCTCATCTTGCACCCTGACCTCCTTAGCCCTTGAAATCTTCCTCCAGCTCTGCTTCTGCTGAGGTCTCTTTGCCTTGGGGTGGATGTTTTGTCTAGACTCTAACCCCATACCTATTCTTTCCCACATCTGGTCCAGGAGAAACAGTCAAACAAGTCTGAATGGTGGCCTAGCTCATGGCAGCAGAAAGCTCCAATGTCAGAGCATCAATAAGCCATGATTCTTGCTCTTTAGATTTTGGGGAGTGTTGGTCAGATGGGTCTACAGTTTGAGCATAATGAGTAAGAGATAATCCTTTGTCATGTTAAATTGCTGTAACTTGTGACCACAGCATCGCCTATGCTCCACTAACTGATTCAGCAGAAACCAGGGAGGGTAGGGGGCGATAAGCTGGATAGCATGATGCATAGAAAACATGAAATAAGATGGGATGGTACCCCCACCCCTTTTGACTTGAGGCTCCTCCCTCACCCTGCCCTTGGGGATGGGAATCGTAGCTTGGTAGCAGACAAAACCAAAGAAATCCTCTTCACGAAGCCCTCTGATTTGCTAAGCTCCTTATCTTGACATATTTTTTATATGAGTGAAGGGTGCCCTGTGGATGGGCTCAAGAATCACATTGTCAGGTTACTTAGATATTATTTTGTAAATTTTTTTTCTTGGTTTGCTCTCTGAAATGATTTTGTGATCCAATTTCTATTGGGTCTTTGCACTTCTGTTGAAACTTCTAATTTAACATCTTACTACATAAATACAAATAATTAAGTTTATAAGGAATTTGAATACCCTCTCATACAGGTTTAACCAATACTTGGTAAGCCATTTGGTAAACCTCACTTTTAATTTAAGAGACGAAAATTTATAAAACCTAGCCAATGAAGAGCTAATACACATTCCTTAAGGATACACATGGAACATTCATAAAAGTGCACTTATTGGAAAGAAAATTGTGATAAGTTACCAATGGCAAAAAACATACCATTATGTTCACTGACTACTATGCAATAAAATTAAAACAAATCTTAGAAAATGACATCCAGAACACCTGGGTGGCTCAGTCGTTAGAGGGTCAGACTCTTGATCTTGGCTCAGGTCATGATCTCGTGGTTCATGTGTTTGAGCCCTGCATTGGGCTCTGTGCTGATGGTGCAAAGCCTGCTTGGAATTCTATTTCTCCTTCTCTCTGCCCATCCCCAGTTTGTGCCCTCTCTCTCTGAAAATAAACAAATAAACATAAAAAAGAAAAAAGAAAAAAAAAAAGAAAACAGAAAAAAAAAAAGAAAAGAGAAAATGATATCCACCCTGTCATCTATATTGAAAAATTATACCTCAGTGTAACTCCAAAAAATAAAAATGGACATTCCTGTGAATTATGGTCGAAATGCTATGCATTTCAAAGTGAAGATTTTTGGCTTTAAATGCATCTATTAGAAAATAAGGGAGATTGTAGATAGTCTTAGCTTTCAAGAAATTCTAGAAAGGGAACAAAATAAATCCGAAAGAAATAGAAGGAGGAAATTAATAAAGAGAAGAACAAAAATGGGTGACAGAGACAATAGGAATAAACTGAACTGATCATTCAAGATTGATTCTTTAAAAAAAAAAAAAAAACAGAAAAGGGAACAAATTTTTGAAAACCTCAAAAAAAAAAAAAAAGAAAAAGAAAGAGAAGGAACAATGTTGGGAACCTAGCTACAGACAAGGAGATTTAAAAAAAAGTAGAGGAAGAAGAAAAAGAAAGGAAGAAAAGGCTATCTTTGTATCAAGTGAAGTGTATCAAGTGTATCAAGAAAAGACTATCTTTGTATAAAGTGAAAACTTAGAATGAAAGACATTTCCTATGGAAACATAATCAAAGTTGGCTCAACCCATGCATGAGATGGAAAAGGCATTTATGAATATCTACAAAACACCCAGATGTTACTTGTGAGTAAATATTACTAAATCTTCAAGGAATAAGAAAGAAATACCAAAAAAACAAAATATTTCTAGGATGACCAACAAACTTGATTTGCTTGGGACTGCGGCAGATCCTGTGGTGTGGGACTTTTGGCTTTAAAATTGAGAAAATCCTGGGACAATTTCAGGAATTGTGTAGACAGATTGGCATGACTCTGATATCAAAATGGGACAAAGGTAAGAAGAAAATTGGGATCCAAGTTAAGTATTAGCAAACTGAATCCAGCTGTTTTAAAAATAAAGTAATTTGGCAAAAAGGAATAGATGAAAGTGTTCTTAAATTGATAAAAAATAACTTCCAGAAATAACAGGAAACCTCATACTTTGTACTGAAAAACATTAGGGGCGTCTGGGTGGCTCAGTCGGTTATGCATCCGACTCTTGATTTTGGCTCAGGTCATGATCTCACGGTTTGTGAGTTTGATCCCTGAATCAGCCTCTACACCAAGCATGGAGGCTGCTTGGGATTCTCTCTCTCCCTCTCTCTCTGCTCCTTCCCCACTTGTGTGTGCACGAGTGCGCGCGCTCTCTCTCTCTCTCAAATAAACAAAAAAATAAAAGTGTTCTCAGTATGGGAGAGAACAGACAGTATATTTGCTTGACGTAGCACAGGAGATATTATCCAAGATAACGAGGCCAAAAGTATGCAAACATTGGAGAGGAAGGGACAAAACTGTAATTTGTAGATAATATTACTGTCTATGATGAAAAGCCAACCATTGATGAAGAAACTATTACAATGAATAAAAGAATTCAGCGAGGTGGCTGGGCAGAGTTCCTAATCACTAAGGGTAACAAAGTAGAATACATAGAAAAATAACTGATACTATTGGGTGCTTTCCTATGTGACAGACTCTGCACCATGCACTTGTGGTATGGTTTTTTATTTGATTCTCAGAACAACTTAATGAAGTATATCTATTGGTGTCCATGATTTGCCAATGCGGAAACTCTTTGGTCTGAGTAACTTGTGTGCACAGGTTTAAGTGGTAGAAACAAGAACTGAACCTAGGTATTTCATTCTAGAGTTTCCTCTGCTTTCCATAATAACTTAATTCATGATGACAACAAATAAATGTAAGATATTGGTGACAGGTACAGTTAAATGTCCTCCCATATCCTTACTTTTTTCCCCCATGGTGTAGACTTACAGCCAGAAGCGGCTGCCCAGCCAGGGCATTTCCCAGACTCCTTTCCACCAAAGTGGGGCCATGTGGCTAATTTGGCCAATGAAATCAGGCAGAATGATGTGTGTCACTTCTTGGTCAATGTGGTTAAAGGAGGGGATGTATCTTCTCTGTCTTAATCCTTGCATGGCTGGGTGTCAACACCCAGGGCAATCTTAGAAACCTAGTGTTGAAGATGGCAAAGACTTTCTCAGCATGGGACCTGAATGACTATGTGAAAAAGAGTTTATAAGACAAAAACCAAACTTCATTGTGTGAAACCACTGAAATTTTGGAGTTCTCTGTTATGTGAGCTAATGTTATGTTAACTAATACAAAATGTCCAAGATTTATGTGAAGACACTTCTAAAATTTTTGAGAAGAACACATGGGATTAGGACAAATGGATACCAAATGTCTGGATGAGACAACTGATTACTGCAAATATCGTAATATTTCAAAATATTATTTACCCTAAATTTCTCTAATTTAAATATAATACTTGACTAGACAATTTTATCATTTATTTGGAAAGTTAAACTAAGAAGATAAAAACATTTTGAAAGAGAACAATAAATGGTAGGAACTTGCTTTTTCACACATCGAATATCAAAGCCTATTAGAAGATTGTGATTAAATCATAAATGGCACTGGCACAGAAATTGACTAACAAATTGGTGAAACAGAACAGGTAGATCACGAATAGACCCACGGACATGTAAGAATTTGGCATATGACTAACTTGGCATTTAAAAAATTTTTTTTTAATATTTATTTTTGACAGAGAGTGAGAGATGGAGCATGAGTGGGGGAGGGGCAGAGAGAGAGGGAGACACAGAATCCAAAGCAGGCTCCAGGCTCTGAGTGAGAGATGGAGCATGAGTGGGGGAGGGGCAGAGAGAGAGGGAGACACAGAATCCAAAGCAGGCTCCAGGCTCTGAGCTGTCAGCACAGAGCCCGACGCGGGGCTCGAACTCACAGACTGCGAGATCATGACCTGAGACCATGACCATGATCATGAGCTGAAGTCGGAGGCTCAACCGACTGAGCCATCCAGGCGCCCCTAAGTTGGCATTTTAAATCAAGAAAGAATGGAGGGATGCCTGGGCTGGCTCAGTCGGTTGATTTTGGCTCAAGTCACAATACTAGGGTCATGGGATTGAGCCCTGTGTCGGGCTCCGTGTTGACTGTGGAGCCTGGTTAAGATTCTCTCTCTCTACCTATCTCTCTCTCCCTTTGCACTCTCCCCCATTTTCTCTCTCTCTAAAAAAGTATAAAGAATGGAGAAATACAAAACTTTTGTAAAGAAAATTGCTACCCATCTTGCAAAAAATAATGTTAGGTGATTTCACGTTCAGATTATTCTCAAAAATAAACGAACAGGAAATACAAAAATAGTGTAAAAGGTTATAGGAAAATATATCCTTGGAGTTATGGAAGTTCATAAAGGAAGTTTTTAAAAAGCCATAGAAAATATTTACGAACGATAACATGAAAATTAATATATAATGTATGGTAAAGGTGCCATAAATAAAGGAGAAAATACTAAATATATAGTAAGCAAATAATTAATACTCAGAATATGTGAAAAAAAACCACAAAACACCTAAAAATTTATTTAAAACTGACAACCCAGTAGAAGAATGGGCAAAAGAGTACATACCAGTAATTCATACAAATGTCAAAAAAAAAAAATGCTCAGCTCCACTGATAACTATAAAAATGCAAATTAAAACAATATAAGGATATAATTTCTTGACCATTAGATTGGGAAAAGTTGAAAAGGTTGCTAATATAAAATACTGGACAGAGTGTGAAGAAATAGCTATAGTTGTATTTTTGGTGGTATGGTTTTAAGGCACCGTATTTTGGCAACACTGTTAAAATTTTAGAAGCATGCACACTTTGATACAATTCCACTTCTTGACTATCTACTCTAGGAATTGATTCACTTGTATATATGAAGAGTTATATAGAAGGGTATTCATTGTGGTAATATAGGTAATGGGAAAACTTAAAAATAACTCCAGTGCTCACCCTAAAGTGAACTACAAGACACTATGAAACTGGAGTGATGTGGAGATAGATAGGATACTTAGAAATAAGACACATCATCAGCTTAAAAACACAATCTTTATAATGCCATTTATAAAGTGTGAAAGGAAAGAAAACCATAAAATGAATGTTTATTTCTGTATGTGCTTATATATGTATGTAGATGCAGAGAAAAAGGTAAGCAGCAGGAGCCTAGGGGTGTATAGGGGTTTTGGAGACATCTTTTACAATAAGATTGTATTTGTGTATTGCATAGATAATTTAATAAATTAAAATAGAAAAAGATGTAAACACTGAAATTTTTATTTGGATGGTTTTGGTGGGAATTGGGTGTGTGTGTGTGTGTGTGTGTGTGTGTGTGTGTGTGTGTGTGTGTGTTTGACATCTCTCTGGGTGATTTTGAGATCATTGGCTTGAAGATTGAGTTGTTGGCTATTGGAGATCACATATTATAGTCTTTAATTCAGCTGCTTATGTATTTTCTATAATCTGTAATTCCTTATGAAAATAAAGGCACAGTGCTTACTTCTGCAAGACATATACTAAATCTAGAACGACACAGAGAAGATTAGCACGGCCCCGCACAAGGGTGACACATAAATTCATGAAACATTCCATATATTTGTTAAGATGATAAATTTTATGTTATATGCATTTTACCACAATTAAAAAGATAAAGGTATAAATAACTTAATTAAAACCATAGAGAAAGATTTCAACTAACAGGCCCTTTTGTCACTAACTCAAATGTTATCAGTCTCGGTTTAAACAAATGTTAGTTTTTCCCTTTGTCTTCAGGGAAAGCTCTAGCTTTTCTCACAGTAGCAGTTTTAGGTGTGAGGAGTCTCGACCTGTCTGGGACCACCCAGCATACTGAGTTTGCCTGTCCCCTGTGCCACGTTAATGCGGACCTCTTCTGTGCACTGCCACTCAGCCTTGGAGTTGAGGCACTATCCACTCTGAAGAAGAGTTCCTCCCTGATCTCAGAGAAGCGTCTATTTACCCTCTGGTTCCTTATTCTATTTTTTGTCCTGCTGGGAGCCAAGAGAGAGGGCTCAGGCCATGCCCATGCCCAAGTGCAGTGATTGCCCGAGTGAAGTGAACCACGAGAAAAATGTCCTTATGAATAGGAATCAGCTCAAGAGTTGCTGCAGAAATACAGTTTTTAAACAGGGGGTACTGCCCTAGACTTGTTATATAAATTATACTATAAAATCTTCTAAATTCTGAATTCCAAAACACATTTGGCCCCAGGCATTTCTGATGAGAGCGCATTCAGAGGGTTTTTTTTTTTTTAATAAAAAAGGGTCTGTGGGTCTTTTATTTTTTTAAATAAAAAAGCTCTTAGAATAGTTTTTGGCACATAATAAACACCTAAAAATAAACTATTATTATGTCACATATAGCTTGGCCCCATGTGGCTGTTTTGCTCATAATCCAGAAATCTTTGTCACATTCTGCACATTTAAACCCAGGAGAAGCAAGCACATCACCTTGTGACCAAGTGGGTGATGTTCCAATTCACCTTTAAAACACGACTTCCCTATCTGCTTATCATCTTGCTCATTTTCGGTTTTCCCACCCCCATTCCCAGCTAGCAAGACAAGGACTCAATGTTGTGCTTATCAGCCGGACACTGAAAAAACTACAGGCCATTGCTGCGGAGATTGGTGAGTGACCCAAAGAAATAAGGGAGATGTTTGTGGAGCCCACAAACCAAGTCTGTAGGTCCTGCCTGTAGAGGCCCTGTCAGCATTCCTAAGGCTGCTCCTGGAGCCTGATGCACTGGTCCTTCTGCAGGGAGCCGACTTTACAAAGTTAAGGGCAGGACATAAGTGGCATTAGTTCAGCAGGGATTCTGTGGGCTGGGTGAAGTAGGAACAGACACATGCACACATAGGTCTACTCTCTCCTTGGTGGAGTGTCTTCATCTCTCGAATTAGTTCTGCTCATCCAGAGGTCCCAGCTGTTTTATTGCTTCTGCTACTTCCTTCAAAAGCAGAATCTATGTTTGGGCATTTCCCTGTATCTGTGCCCTGCTCCTTGCAGGGAGCTGAGGGATAGTCCTTGCTGGTGGTTATCAGATTTTTAAAAAATATTTGATCCAGGGCTGCCATGTATGGTTGTAAAAGTTGTACACTGTACAACTCTATGAGGCAGCATTTATACTATAATATTTGATCATTATGATCCACTGCAAGGTGTTGTTAGTTAATAGTAATCATATCCCTTTTTAGGTATTTTATTTTAATAATTATTAATTTAGTAATTTGTAAAATCCTTACCTCAAAAGAATGAGTCTTCAATTATGAAGACTTGTGAAGACTGTGACAGGCTGTCAGGGGATGGCCTTGTGTCTCTGGGGGAGATTTGGAATAGTGTGGGATGGTGGGAAGTGTGGGGCTGGGCAATCACACTATGGAGGCTCAGTGCCCTTCAACCAATGAATTCTGCTTTTGTTCCATGTCTGGATATCAAAAGTAACTTTGACCAAAACTAGGATATCCTTCAGTGTTTCTCTCATAATGCTAAGATGTGCTTTTTATTGTCCTTGAAAAGCAAGAAGTGTCTTTGGCCTGAAAACATCCCCCACCTGCCAAACTATGCCTCAAGATCACTTGTCCCAGAAATATTGGGTTTAACTCCAAAGTTGAGCAGGAAGCAGTTGCTGAACTCTACCTGTTGCTTTTATATCCACTGAAGGCTTCTGCACAAAGCCAAGTCCACATGGAATAGCAGAGCGAGCATGGACTTGGAGGGAGCAGAGTGTGGGTGTCTTGGGGCGAGTTAGCTTCTCTGAGCCCTAGTTTTCTCCTCTTAGCAATGGGTGTAATATCTACTTTACAAGGTTGTAGAGAGGTTTAAAATAAGATATTATATGTGTAAATGCTTTATGAATACTACCATGTTGGACAAATGCAGAGGATTGCTCTGTCTATGCCACGGGGACCTGACACTGAGGAGAGGCAACATATCACTATCCTCTTATGGCCTATAGACCAGGGGTCTCATCCTTGAGCATGAACAGGGTCACTGGGAGGGCATGCAGGGTGGAGCCTGAGAATTTCTAACTCCACTTTGAGAACCATTGCATTAAATTTATTTTAGAGCATATACTTGTCATCAGAGTAACTCTCAGAAACACCAGAAACCATCACTCACAAATCTTTTAGCATGTCCCAGCATTTATTGGGGACTTTTTCGTGTTTCTAATTGGGATAATGGTTTTATCCTCTTAAAGGTCTGCTCAGGTAGTGCCAGGAGCATTGGAGAAGTCCATGAGCAAGGGAGGGATTCGAACTCCTGTTCATTAAAGAATATCTGTTGTCTCTAATGCAGAGTGTACCACAGGGAGTAGCGTGAAGATTATACAAGCAGATTTTACCAGAGACAACATCTACGAGCATATTAGAGAAAAACTTGAAGGCTTAGAAATTGGAATTTTAGGTAAGTAAATTGCAAAATGCAAAGCATATTATAATACATTAGTAAAACAATTATCTTAGTGATGCTTGATTATTCTGTGGTAAACTTGAACTTAACCCATGACTGTCTTTTAAGTTGTAGCATTAAACAAAATATTACAATTTTTCAAGAGGCATATTGGATTAACACATTTATGTATGGCTTTGGAATGTATGAAACTAAGATACTTCACCTTTCCAACCATATTTTATAATATGAAAATGATTTTTTTCCCCCACTGATAACTGATATTAGACAGAAAGACAGAATCTCAGAAACATTGGCCTTGGGGCACCTGGGTGGCTCAGTTGGTTAAGTGTTAGCTCTTGATTTCTTCAGGTCATGATCTCACTGTTCATGGGATTGAGCCCTGTGTCAGGTTCTGCACTGACAGCTCGGAGCCTGCTTGGTATTCTCTCTCTTCCTTCTCCCTGCCCCTCCTCCCCCCACCCTTCATGCTGTCTCTCTCTCACTCTCTCTGTCTCTCAAAAACAAACAAACAAACAAACAAACAAACAAACAAACAAACAAACAAACGTTGGCCTAAAGAATTAGTTTAGCAAACAAACATTGCTGTGATTGATTCATGAAATAGCAAGTGAGCATGTTTATTTGAGAGTTGACTTTCTTATTCAGAAAACAAGATACTATTTTTTTTCTGTGGTGGCTTATAGACAAGATGTTTTATGACCTGATACAGAGTACAGTCTCTATATTGTACACAGAAGGAAGATTTGATTTCTAAACTTCCTGCTGAATTTTAAAAATAATGACATTTTTTACTAATAAAAAATGTAAACCACATTATTACAGAAAAACCAGAAAGAATCTATGAGCACACAAATTGGTTAATATCTCCACAGCCTGAGATAATGTTCTGGTACATGTCCTTCCAGACATATACACACATATTTCCAAAGCTGGGATTAAATTTACATACTCTTTTGTAACAATTTTAAAAACCATATACCACAAATGCTTCCCCATGTCTTTAAACTTCTAGGCAGTCATAGTTTTGAATGGCTGCATTGCATTCTGCCATACGGCTGCCTCATGATCCATATGATGTGCTTCCTACTATTGGACAATTGTTTTCCCCTTCAATTTCCTCACTGTTATCAAATTATGTTGCAAAGAACAGCCTTGAACATAATTTTTTTTTCTGTATGTGTTTCCTCAGGGAAACTTCCCAAGAGAAGAAACTTCTGGGGTTGAATATAAGCATTTTTAAGGCTTTTAATAAACACTTGCTACCAGCTCCTCTGACATCATTTTGTTTTGCCTTTTCAGTCAACAATGTCGGAATGCTTCCAAACTTTCTCCCGAGCCACTTCCTTGATACACCAGATGAAATCCAGGTAGGTCTGGTCTCTTTCTGTGGATGGTTTCCTCTCACTGGGGACCGGGCCTCCTGGCTGGGTAGTCACTAGGGCCTGGGAAAGGGTACAAGGGAGACTGTCTGGCCAAAATTCTGTATTCCAGGTGGATGTCTGTAGCTCTCCCTTTCTCTTTACCTAAGTACTTGCCACACAGGCAAGGGCACCACTTTCCATGACCATCTCTAGGATATAGACATCTTCCTCCTTCTCTGCACACCAAAACTTACCTGCCCACTGTCCCATTCTCTTGGGGCTCTGTGTTCTGCTTTATAATCTTTGAGGACTTTGTGTTGGCTAACACATTTACAGCTGTGGTTATAGGTGGGAGAAGGCCAGCTCTTTGGCTTTCATTGTCTTTCCAGGCAATAAGATTTTTTTCAACTTTCAGCGTGAGGAAAGTCTGTGACACAAAACTCTGTGGTTGGGGGTGTTGTACATCTGGCAACCTTGACCCAGACCCATGGCTGCCATTGCACGTCATCAGTGAATTTGTTACGCATTTAATAGTCCTTGAAGACATGATTTGCTGACTCTTCTCCAGGTCCTGACTTTCAAAATCATGTAGTTATACCCGTTCTGAACAGGCTGTCATTGTGTGCCTGTGGTCCTATTTAATCCCCAAGTCTACTGCATGGAAAAATAATGCCAGATTGCTTGGACTTTGCTGCATGTCCTTGCAAAATTCCCCTCTTAGCCACATATCTAACCCCATCTAAATCCCTATTTTTGGCACAAGTCTGTGTCTCTCTATTAACCATGATCCATTATTGTTTTTGTTTCTCTACTTATGTCTGCATTTGTGCTTGCCTCTGTATGTCCCTCCTTTCCTTTCTGTCTGTCTTGTGTGATTCTAGTAGTTTCTTTACCCGGCATCTGTAGCCCAGAACCTCTACCTTATATTATCATTTACCTTTCTATTTGCTATGCTGTTGTCTTCTAAACCCACATATGCTAACTCTCTTCCTTTAGCTGGAAAATAACCACCTTCCTTTGAAAAACTGTATTTTGAAGGAAAATCTCTAAATTTTGAAGGAAATTCTTAATTAACTTTTACTCAAGGTCAATTCTTATAGAATCGTAGTGGACGTCAGGTGCTCCCCAGTTCTAGAGCATACTTGGTGACCATCAATCAAGAACCTCATTTCCAGGCCGAGTGAGTGAGGGGCAGTGCTCAGACCCACCCTTTTGCCCATTTTATGGTTCTTTAGCACTGACTGCCTCTCAAGAGATTTTCTCAAATCATCCAGCTAATTCATGGTTGTGATTATTTATTACAGAGTCTCATCCACTGTAACATCACCTCAGTAGTGAAGGTATGTAGTCAATATCTGTGCTAAATGCTTAAAATGTAGTAGCTGTTGGAATCTGGCAACTCAGGAGAATTGCTTTCTTCTGCAGAAGCAGAATTCTGTGAAGCTGAACTGCACTTGATTGAGAGACCAGGCTGTGTTTTTTTTAATTGTCTCTCTTTTCATCAGGAAAATACAGTAATGAATTTATTCTCCAGAGTGTCTGAATCTCATTTTTCATCAAGTTTTGTCACATGTCAGGATATATTAGGCTTCAACATATTAGACATTGAAAGTTTCTCAGGATTCCAGAGTAACTTGAAAAAAAATGGTGCCTTCCTTTAATTTTCATCTTTGTTAATGGAGGAAAGCTCACTTGGTTTGAAAAATGACAGCAGGCCTGGCTTGGATTTTTCTGGACTTTTGACATTCAACAAATATTTGTTGAATTGAAATTCAAGATTTCTTTATTCTGATCCTATCTCAGCTACTAGTTAGTTGGACAGTGTTGGCCATGTGGTTTAACTCCCTTGAACTTCAGATTCTTCATCTGTTCTTGAAAGAATGTTGGACTAAGGGGTGTGTCAGGTGCCATTCAGCACTCATTTTCTTTGATTAGAGTCAACTGCATAAGCATTTGCAGGCATGACTATCACAAAGCTGTCCTATATTGTGCCTTTGTGTGAATAAGAAAAAGGCACCCCCTCAGAGCAGATGATTCGGGAAAAGGTGCTGCTTAAGCATGGATAGATGATGCTTTTGTGTGAACACAATGTTTCCCTTTACTCTGAATGGGGAGAGCCCTCCTAATGGCTTGTGAGTGAACCCTGGGCTTTCAGCTGACAGTCACCCCCACAGCTGGGCACCTTGCCCAGTACACAACATTCACAACTGCACATTACAGTCCTTCTGACTGCTCTGGAAGGTCCAGTAGAACTGTAGCAGTGAATCAGTACGATCCATGGTTTCATGGCATGGGGAGCGCCATTAGGGACAGGAGGTCCCAGTCTCATTTTTATAGCATGGCCTGGCAGAGAAGGGTTGCTTTCCCAAAGAAAAATAAGTTGCTATCAGTATAAGGAGGGAGATGGAGGCTGAGCAAACCAATGTAAAATGGACAAAAAGTTATGTTCACCATTGGTGGTTCTTCTGTAAAAAGTTTTGTAGTTGTGCTCAGTTTTTATTGGTACATACATCCTTTGTAAGCCGAGCAATCAATAGTTGTTTTAAAACCCCAGCTGATGTAACTGTAAGTTTTATAATGTCCAACTGTTGTTTGCAGCTTTACCACTAAAATCTTTCATGTTATTTTATACGTTGATCTTGCAGTCTTGGTCCATTTGGTCACAGGGTTTCCCAAATATATCTGACAACCTTCTGGCTCCTTTAGCAGACAAATGCTTTGATTTGCTAAAACATTTTTTATATATTGGTAGACACTAACTTCCTTAAATAGCAAAGAAAACAAATTGCAGATTAGCTTTCTGAGAACACCATGCCTCAGTTGGTCACACTGGTTGGAAGCATGACTAACATCACTTAGTCATCCCAGAGGAGCCACCTGGAAATAGTAGCGTTCTCTGTCAAGGGCAGGGATGTGGGAATGAGTCTGAAGGGAAGGTGGGGTAAGAGAGTAAATATCAGGAGCTTTGAGACAGAGAGACGCAGAAAGTCTAATGTTATCTCTCTGTTGGGATCATTCATCCAATAAGGCTAGTGATTTCAGTAGGGAGGCTTTGAAGAAATGCTGGTGCTGTCCAACACGCTCCCATAGTGCCCTTTAGGGGGAGGGGAGAGAGAGCCAAGGGGAAGATGAGGGCATCATCTAGTCCTCATGCTTCTCCTGTCTCCCTCAAAACCCAGACTTTCAGGAAGTAGTCTACTGCCACGCCACCCCCACTGCTGCCCCAGAGCAGTGAAAACATTATCTGGAGGCCCTCAGGGTTGGGATTAAAGTCCTGACCTATGATATAGGGATGGTGGCAGGCATAGAGCCTACTGAGAAGCTCCTGTAGGGCCCCAGACAACACAGAAAAATAGGCAAAATTTGTCTTCTGGTCTTCAGTCTCCTTTATGTCTCTGCCCCTCCCCTTCTGTTTGGATCCTCTCTTCTCAAGCCTCTTCTAGAGACATGCTTGATTCCACTCAGTTGTACTTTTGAGAACATTTCAGTCTGTGGGTTTGCCCCTCCCTCCCTCCCTTTCCTTCCTTCCTTCCTTTCTCCCTTCCTCTTTCTTTCTTTCTTTCTTTCTTTCTTTCTTTCTTTCTTTCTTTCTTTCTTTCTTTCTTTCTTTCTTTCTTTCTTTCTTTCTTTCTTTCTTTCTTTCTTTCTTTCCTGAGAGAGAGAGAGAGAAGCAGAGGGAGAGGGAGAGAATCTTAAGTAGGCTCCATGACCAGTGGAAAGCTGGCTTGCTCTCACAATGATGAGATTATGACCAGAACTGAAATAAAGAGTTAGATACCTACTCAACTGAGCCACCCAGGTGCCTCTGCCTCTTCCTTAACTCTTAAAATGAGTGCCTTATAATTATGACATGAAAAGCTCTTTTAATGGGGCATTTAAGCTGCAGAACTGGTAGGAAAAACCCCTTCCAGGGCCAGGCAAGTTGGGACAGGGAACAGATTCCTTCACACTGCTGTAATTCCAATGGACAGATAGACATGATCTGTATATGGAGCTATTTCACAGTCCGCCTGTGAGCTGCTTACTTGGCTGCTGTGGGATTGAAGAGATGTACTTCTCTATCTCATTCCTTTTATGTGAGACGTTCACAGATACTTGTTAGATTTCCTGACGTCCTTCCTACTTCTAACTCATGGGTGAAGTTTGTGATGGCCCACCTACTTATGCCTGTCTCCCAGAATGAAAAGTATCTGGGGAACTTCAGTGTTGATCCCATGGCTGGAAGCCAATTTCCGTAATTTTTCACTGCCCTCATTTTTCAGGAAGACTAGCTTTATGGGGAAGAAACCAGAAGCCTCTAACAGTTTGCCGTTAGTCTAGGTTGCCTCTTGTGGGTTTTATTCAGACTCTAGTGTTGCCAGAATCATCTCCAACGAGTGTCAGCAGATTTTCAAGGCCACCTGAGAGATAAAGCTCTTTTTTCCTACTTCCTCTGGCACCTGCTTCCCTAAGCCCCCACCCACTGGCTACTAACTTCCTTTGTTAGAGGGCTTAATTCTACCCTTCCTCTTACAGATGACACAGCTAATTCTGAAACACATGGAATCAAGGTAAAGTCTTTTTTTGAAAAAGTGCAGAACAACATGGCCTCCCTGGCCTGACAGTTAACTGACCTGGGGACTAGGGACAGGGTAGGGAGGGTGGGGGGATAGGGTTCATCTGGCTGCAGCTTTAACCAACGGAAAAACTGTGATGAAAAGACATGGTGATTGCAGCAGGAAATGTAGCATTCTGTACCAGGCCAGCTTTGCAAACAGATAAGCCTATTTGAAGGTCAAATGTGGCATCTACTGGAGGGAGGAAGAGAACAGTGGTTTCACCACACATTGTATTAAAAAGATTAACTTGGAGTGCCTGGGTGGCTCAGTTGGTTGAGCTTCCAACTTCGGCTCAGGTCATGATCTCATGGTTTGTGAGTTCAAGCCCCAGGATGGGCTCTGTGCTGACAGCCTACTTTGGATTCTGTGTTCTCCCTTTCTCTCTGCCCCTCCCCTGCTCACACTCTGTCTCTCAAAAATAAATAAATGTTGAAAAAAATTTTTAAAAAGATTAACTCATGTTGAACATAAAAGAAACTTCAGAGGTTGGCCTGAGATCAAAGCCATCTTTTGTTATTTCTCAAATTTTGTAGTAAAAATCACCACCTATCGGTGTCTCTACTTAGTCCATGGTTTTATTACCCTATTACAACACCCCTTTGGGAACTGGCTTTTCTCAGGTGGTATTCATTAGACACAAATGGTTGATAGTTTTATCTTCCCTAGAAGAAGGGGCTTAGCCTTGTATTCTAATTTGCAGTTTCTTTTTTTTTCTGAATTGAATCCATTTAACTGGGAAGGATTAAAGTTACTGAATTTCAAAAGGATTAAGTAAGGACCCTGGAGACTTGTGCATGGGTTCCTGTGTGACAGATGATGGACTGTCAAATTCCACCCAAGAAAGGATTCTGCATTTGACATCTGTCCTATCCTGGGTCATCTCTATGAATCAGAAGGGGCCTTGAACTTATGTGGTCACATTTGAGAAAGAAGACCCCTTTCTCCTGAGTTTTGTCTGAGTGGAGTTGGTTCTCTGCATTTTGATGGGGGATGTTTGTCATAGCAGAGCCGCTGTTTTGAGTCACAAGCCCTTGATGTCACGACTGTTGGGTAACATCACTGTATGGTGTTGGGGTCTACACCATAGGAAAGGGCCACTCACGGTTCTGGGGAGAACACTTAGTGCACACAGCAGCCTAGAGAGGGTGGACTTTTCCAGTGGTCACAGGAGCCCCTTTGTTTTCTTTCTTCTCAAGCTGTGTGTGATCAGGCAGCAAAACATTCAGAACTTTACTTCTTTGATTTTTAGGCGGAAAGGGCTCATCTTGAACATTTCTTCCGGGGTGGCCCTCTTTCCCTGGCCACTCTACTCCACGTATTCAGCTTCCAAGGTGAGCAGCAGCATGCAGTCCAAGTTTCCTTCTCCTTCTGCTCTTGTTTCTCCAAGCTGGCATTTTCCTTTGGACTTTGGATCATCTGGCAAGCTGATGGACAGATTTGCCTGGAGAGCAAATGTACAGGGGGCTTCTGTGTACAGGGCTCATCAGCAGACATCTGGGAACCATGTCAGCAGATGCCCATGGGTTGATGAAGCCCTGAGGCAGCACAGCTGGACAAGCGCAGTCCCCATGGGACTCCAGGCCCCACTCAGCCTCTTGCTTGATAGCCCTGCTCCTTTGCTGCCAGCAAGTAGCACTGTGTCTTTCTTCCGTCCTGGAGGCCTAGCCAGGTGGCCCATGCCCTAGTCATAAAACCAAACCCTCAGAGGAGGGGGTGTTCCCTGGCACTGAGACAAGGGAGAGCCTTCTTTGGGTAAGGTCATCTATATGCAGTGGCCCTAGGCATGTATTAATCCCAAAATGTATGTTCCTGCTCACTGAGGGAGTTCTTTCCAGGCCAAGAAGTCCTAACTCCCATCAGACAAACTGCTGCATTTTAAGGTAAAGCAGGTCAGCTCCCTGCAGTCCCTTTAAGATCTGAATAAGTTGGCTCTGAGGACAAAGCAAGCTGTCCCCTTAAGTGTTTTCTCCTTTTTGCTCCAGGCTTTTGTGTGTACGTTTTCCAAAGCCCTGCAAGCAGAATATAAAAGGAAAGGAATCATTATCCAGGTGAGGTCAACAGCTCTGAGTCTGTGGGACTGGGGCTAGGACGTGTGGATTCCCATGGAGCTGGGGTACTGCTTCCTGCAGGGCAGGTGGCACATGCATGGCCAGGTGGGAGGGTCTGGATGACACCACGTGAGTTCCTGTGACCCTCGCAGTGGCAGCTGCCACCGTAGTTGCCCTAGGTGCTGGAGGAGGAAATGGGGCAGGGTGAGTGAGCACTGCATCATGACAGTGTCTTGGTCTTGTCTGACCAGCCTTTACTCTCTGACTCAGGTGCAGGAGATAGGTTTAGGCAGGAGGAATTGTGGAGAAGAAGCAAAAGAAAACCGGGCAAGAGATCTGTATTGAAAAGAGGCGGTGGTTGGGGGGTAGCGGCGGTTGGGCGGTGAGTAGAATTTGTGAAGGGGGTAGTATTTGTTGGGGGGTAGTGGCCATCGAGGGGTGTAGTGGCAGTCAGAGAGTGGGTAGTGGCAGTGGGGGGGGGTAGTGGTGGGAGGTAGCCATGGTCGGAGGGTGGCTAGTGGCAGTGGGGGGGGGGGGTAGCAACGGTTGGGGTGAGCAGTGGCGGTAAGGGAGTAGCAGCGGTGGCGGGTACTCTGGGAGCTGTTTATCTGTGATGGGCCACAAAGATCCCCACCCTGGTTCTTGAGCGGTTAGAGTAGAAGTGCTTGGCTTCCTCTTTCACCTACAACAGCAGAACCATCGTGGAGATGACCTTGTCCCAACCTTAAACAGAGGAGGGTTGTCACAGCCATCAGCAGACTGTGCAGTATGATTCTTGAGGTGTCAGTGACATATACTTGCTTGGCTCAGCAAAATAGAGTTAACTGCTTTCTGGAACTTGGAATAAACAGTTTACAGAGTTTTTTTGTTATTGTTTGGGAAGAACCTTTGAGACATACTATTAGAAATGAAAAGGTACACTCACAGTTAAATCTGTAAAATCATTGCTGTACCTACTGATTTTCAATTAAAATACTCAGGTGAGAACATCTCAGATGGCTGTTCCTAAATTAATCACTTATAGGATAAAGGCATATCAATATGCCATATTCAATAGGCAGGTATGAGTTAATGGTACAAACTTTGCAAATAGCACTGTCTTTCATGGTGAATGATTATAACAACCCTGTCACTAGACCACAGTTCTGTTCTCTGCACTGATGGACTTAATTGTCACCTATCAGATACTTCTCCCTCCTATCCATTCTCCAACTCCCAGCTGAAGATAGATTCTTTTTGCAACAGTGCTACCCCATATAGGCTAAGTTTCCTGCAGTAAAAAATAACTCATAAAATCTCATTGGCCTCAAACTGCAAAGATTTATTTCTCATTCACTATAAGCTGGCAGAGAGGATTAACTCATTGTAGCCATGCAGGGACCCAGGCAGATGGAGCAGCTGCCATCTTGGATATTGTCAGTTGAAATGCCAGAGAAAAAGTGGGAGGAGTTCCTGAAGATCTTGCTTTGATAATTAAGGGCTCTGGGTCAAAAAATATAAGAAGCATGTGTTCTCAAACCCAGTTATTTCTCTATCTGGAAACTGGGTTTAAGAATGCACACTTCTTATATTTCTCTAAGAGTAACACTTTGAGATCTTTAGAAGAAAACTGTTATACAAATTAATGACTGTTAATTTCCATGAGAACCAATTCAGTTGGATTGATCGACTTATAATTAGATTCAATTATGAAACAACACAATTTCAAGTGTGCTATTGATGAAGTTTTGGGGTGGGGGGGGGTTTTGGAGCCGATGGCCAAGAAAAAATTCTTGAAGACGTCTTTGGTGCATAAAGGTGATTTTATTAAAGCATGGGACAGGACCCATGGGCAGGAAGAGCTGCACTGGGGTTGTGAAGAGTAGCTGGTTATATACTATGGAGTTGAGGGAGGTAAAGTCAAAAAGGAGGCCTCCAGAGGGACTTTGATATGCTAAAGAGGACTCAAAGATACTGGAGGCCTGGCTATTGTCAAATTAAGGTTGTTTTCCTGTAGTAAGGCATTAGCATAGGACAGTTGGGAGTTTCTGGAGAAATGTTATACTCTGTATTTGTCTCAAGTATTTGTCAATTGGCTGCAGGTTATAAGGAAATTTAATTTTACTTGCCATTTCCTTCTTGCCTTTGTTCCCCACATCACTACGGAGGCATGATGTTGGGGCTCCAGGAAACTGAGTCTATAGGTTTCTGGAGATTAGGCTATTGATAAGATTGCCTTTTTCTTGTACTTTACTAAGATATTTATAAACTGATGGAGACCCATGCCCTGTACAACTGTGATCTCTACAGTTAACCATTTGTTTTCTTTCCTTTCCTTTGTTCTTGGGCAGCCTGGCATCCCTGAGGAATATCACACATATCCCACAGGGTGTGTGTGTGTGTGTGTGTGTGTGTGTGCGTGCATGCGCTAGCTTGTATTTTGCCCTCAACATGCCTTATGCTCCCTCATCAATGTGAAGAAAATGTGATGTGAGGAAAAATAAAACCAAGAAAACAAGCATGGATCTTTTTTTTCTTTCTAAAGATGCCGAGGTCTCTGTCTGGGAATAAAGTAAGAAACCCCATTATGAAATCTCATGCTAGGACACAGTGTGGTGAGATCCCAGGTGGAAACATGGTGTTGAGTTTGCAAGGCACATTGTGTGATTGTTTATTTTTCTTACCACAATAGGAAAGATCATCAGGTATGTGCCACTCCTGGCTCCTAACTGAAGCGTGGAAGTGTGAATCCAGAGAGCTTTGCATTGCTCCAGCTTTGGCTGTATGTGTTAGAAATAAACTTCTCAGGCAATGTTGCCAGATAAAATATAGGACATCCAGTTTAGTGTGAATTTCAGATAATAGTAATTTCTTTTTTGGTATAGGTGTAGGTCATGTAATACTTGGAACATATTATACTTTAATCTTTTTCCTTGTTTGTCTGGATTTCAAATTTTACTGAGTGTCCTACATTTTTATTGTTGAAATCTGGCCACCATGTCTAAGAGATAACTCATGTCCTCAGTCACCCCATGTACATTTGAACCACCTGACATGGTTGTGGCTAAGGTCTCAGCTTGAGTTAGTGATAAAGTTAAACCAGAAACCAGCCTTTCTGATTCACAGCTCTGTGCCAGTTTATGCCTTTTCAGTGCTCCATTATCAGTTAAGATCCCGAGACTTTTTACAGGAAGAACAGAATTGGAAAATGAAGAGGTGGTTAAAATAAGTGTTAATTGCTCAGGTGTGGACAGATTGCTCCTGTGTTATGGCCTTTATTTTCCATTGTAGGTGCTGACCCCCTATGCTGTTTCAACCCCAATGACAAAGTATCTAAACACCAACATGGTAACCAAGACTGCTGATGAGTTTGTTAAGGAATCACTGAATTATGTCATGATTGGAGACGAAACCTGTGGCTGCCTCATCCATGAAATCTTGGTAACTGATAAATTCTTTCTCAAAGCAAGAGAGGCAGGTGTGCAGGCAACCCCAGCAGAGCTCTTCCTTGCTATTGGAACAGTCAACCGGTTCCTTTAGTGCTGCCAGAGGGTATGCTACTAAGTAGTAATATAGCCAGTTAAAGAGCATATGTGGCAAAGAGGAGAAGCTGGAGGCCTGGGTGCTCAGACCATAGATAATCCCAAAATTGGCAAATATCACCCTTGGCTGCTTCACTTCTTTCCTCAAAAAGTAAGGTGGCTTCCTGAGTGCTTGGAAAGGGCAGACCAAGACACAGGGAGCTTCCCTGGGTGGGGGTGAAAGGGGTTGCTAATGTCTTCTCTGGCCCCCTGTGTTAGGAAATGTTTAGCTAACTGGCTTTCCAGGAAAAAAAAAAAAACCCAAAACCTTTATTTATAGTGCTTGCTGATTTCCATGGTTTAAGAGCTCCCCCATGGCTGAGTTTATAGCTACCAATGTCTTGTCATGGCACTTGAATTTAAGAGTGTGCATGATTGGCTCTTTTGGGCAAGAACAAGCTGGCTCTTGCACAGCATGGACTCCACCAAATGTGGGAATAAAATTCAGTGGCATACGGTATGAGGAGTTCCTACTGTCCCTAGGCTGCTTTTAGAAGCAACCACAAACATGAAACATAGGTAGATTTGACTGTTGCATGCTGATACTGAAAACAAACACACACAGTGTCAGGGCAGTTCTGTTGCCGGTATCACCAACACATTTTAGACAGATCTATACTTTCCCTTCATATTTCAACTTTCTCCTCTGCCTCATGTGCTTTTCTACCATGGGAATTCGGTTTCTCCCCACTGTCTCTTTCTCTCTCAGGTGCTAGAAGGATTCATGGGTGAATACACTAAATCTTCCCAAAGCATTCAATTACCTCTTGGGACTTACAGAGACTCTACAAGAGATACTGAATTGACTTAGAGAACTACTTGCTACTTTTACTGTAGAACCCCTACAGTGTGCAGAATCACCAATTTAACACACACTTTTACAAAGTGGACATGCAGAAAGACCGTTAGATATTTATTTTGCCTATTGCTGATCTGGTCTTTCTCCAGATTACCACTTGCTGCGTGGTGGATAAACAAATGTACAATGAGTTTAAATTTAGTTTGATCTGGTAATCTAAACTACATATTTAGAAAATGTGCTTTTGTCTATTATTTAAAGTTTTCAGTCTTTCTGGGAGCATCCCTTTCTCCTGACTCTCTCACTGAGATGATATTGGGAAGAAAAATCTCCACTATTTCCTGCTGGTCCTTAAGTGTGTGTGGCTGATGTCCCACATCTACCTGGTGCTTGGTGACCCTTTCTGTCCATTTGGCTTGGCCAGTGAACTGCCAGCTGATAACTGCAGACCTCTGAATCTCTGCTACTTCCCTCATCCAGCCATAGCCCTGCAGTCCTTCTGCAGCTTTGGTTCATAAACATGCTCTGGCTCTCACTTCCACATCACCATCAACATGGACTTGACTCATGCTGGATAAACGAATGTCAGCACCTCCCTCACCATGCTGAGATAATGTTCCATATCTCCCCCTTTGCCTTCAGTGCCACCCTTACTTATTTAACACAGTTTCGTATTCTTTATCTGAATCCCCTGGTTCCCCAGCCCTCTACCCAGCCTAAGCCCAGAGGACACACATATCAAAGGACACACATCCTCTGGGATGTTGATGTCTTTAATGGAATCCATCAGCATTTAGAAAATGTTTTCTTGAGCCAATAGCCTGGCTTGCAGGGATGTTGTTTTGCTATATAATGCAATTCTAGATGTCAAAAGTTGAAAAAAATGTTTGGCTTTTCTTTTTTGATTTCTTTTTTTGGTAATATTTGCTTGCTTGTTTGTTTGTTTTGAGATAGAGATAGAGATAGATAGAGAGAGAGAGAGAGAGAGAGAGAGAGGTAGAAAGAGAATCTCAAGCAGGCTCTGCACTGTCAGCATAGTGCTCAATGAAGGGCTTGATCTCACAAACTGAGATCATGACCTGAGCTGACATCAAGAGTTGGATGTTTACCTGACTAAGCCACACAGGAGCTCCTCTCTTTTGATTTCTTATGTAACAGATCAGATCTCTTCTGGCAAACAGATGCCAAGTACAGACTAGGCAAAAGAGTCCTTGTGCCTGTCAAAGTAAAAGATAAAGCAAAGAACACACAAATCATTAAAGCCAATTTAGTGTTTGCCGGGACTTAGAAAGATTGTTGAATCTAAAGTTATGCGTAATCAAGTAGAATCGACTGGTAAACAAAATACCATTCCATTACAAAAAGGCAAGGCAAAGACAACATGCTCTTTACTCCCAAGGAGTTTTAGGGCAGGAACTGACATTAGAATGGAATCTCTAAGGTAGAGTCTGTGTGGTACTTGAGGTTACCTCACTTAATCCTCCTAATCATTTAGTAAGGTAGGTCATTTGGATCTTGTTTTACAGTTGAAGAAACTTAAGTTCAGAGCTAGATCAGATGCCTAAGGCCACTTGACTGGTAATGGTGAAGCTAGGGTTTAAGTCCACTTTAGCTCAATGTCATGCTTTTCCTGGTTTCATCTATACCATCCTTCTAGGTTGGTATGGGGTAGACAGCAATGGAGATGGAAGAAGGGACATTTTAGAACATTTTCTAGGGACCTGGAATCATTTATTTTCTTTATGGATGACTTCACTAAGCCAAAATATTTAGTTTAAGGCAGAGCTAATGAAAGGGTTTGATTTTGCTGTAAGATTAAAAAGCTCTGAAGGGGAGAAAAATGAAGTCCTTGAGGAAGAAGTTGCATTCACTCATTGACTTGGTTGGTGGAAGAAGAGTTCTACTTTGGTTCCCAGAAGCTGTCTTTGGTCCCCTGCTCAGAAATATCTCAATTAATGCAATGGTCTGAGAATCTGAGCTGTCTGAAGAATATGAACACTCCCTGAAAAGCTCACATCTTCCTCTGGTTGAAAGCCTGTTGTTTAGTGGGGAGCAGGAATGTTGGATGCCCAAGATTACAATGTAGACAAAATGATTTCTTCTGGGGGTCTGGACCAGTTTTATAGGACATGGGTATGATTTGAGGGCAAGAAGCCTTCCAATGCTTGTGCCTATGCCTGACATGCAGCCAACTAAGCATTCATGCCTTGGCTTGAAGCACCCTCCTCCTTTTCCAAGAAAATGCTCTGTGTTAGTAATTTATACCTTGCTGTGTCAGACTTTTGTTCGTGAATTCATCTATGCATTTGTGTATTTGCTTAGCACCTATTATGCCTCAGGCATTGTGTAAGGTAATAAGAGCATTTCTGACTGTTTTCTGGAATCTCATTTTAGTAGAACCTTGGTAAAAAGAACCTGAAGACACTGGGGAGATTGGGCACCAGGAAGAGGAAGTGCTTACTAAGAGAAGGAGAAAGGGGTGTGGGGTGAGTTCTGAACAGAGTTCTCTTAATTTAGAATTTCTTCTGTGCCGATTGTACAAGTGACTGTTTTGGTTTCTGAGAAAATCTTGCTTGCTGAGAAAGTGCTACAAAATTTTTAAATTTTAGCAAATGCTTAAAAGATTTTGAGACTTAAGTTCAGTAGTCAGAAAGATATTTTTAGGGGCGCCTGGGTGGCCCAATCGGTTAAGTGTCTGACTCTTGATTTTGGCTCAGATCATGATCTCATGATTTGTGAGTTTGAGTGCTGTGTTGGGCTCCATGCTGATTGCTTGGATCCTGCTTGAGATCTTCTCTCTCCCTCTCTCTACCCCTTCCCTGCTCATGCTTTCTGTCTGTCTCTCAAAATAAATAAACTTAAAAAAAAGAAAAATATTTTTAAAGATAATGACTATAAACTGAGATGTTTAGTTGTAACTTGTTTGCTCTTCTTTTTTCCCCCAAAACACTCATGTTTTTGTCTATTTAAGCGGAGCTTCCTGAACCTGATCCCATCCTGGGTTTTGTACAGCAGCACATTCCAGAAGAAATACATGGACTACCTCAAGCACAATACCAACACCATATAGTCCAAGTGGGCTGATGCTCCATCCAGCATTGTTCTCCAAGTTCCGTGTTGGCTGCAGAAAACTTATGAGCAGACTAGCACCTGCCACTCCTCTGAAGCTGGAGATGCTGTGTCATGAATACAGTACTGAAAATACAACTTTTTTTTTTCCATTTTACTTGAGTCTGGAGATCTTTGGGAAAGCTGTAGTGTAAAAATGTGTTGTGCAGTGGGGTTTTGTGGCTTTCTGTGTGAGAAGATGGGAGTGTCTATAGGAGAAACTAGAGGAATTTCTACATGGGATTATAACATAAATGTGGTGAGAAGAAAGCCTTTGATACTTGGCATATTCAGAACAATTATACCTATAAGCTACTTTATAGCTATGTTAAAGAAAGTCTGAAGGGGACACCTTGGTGGCTCAGGCAGTTAAACGTCCCACTCTTGATTTCTGCTCAGGTCATGATCTCTTAGTTTTATGAGTTTGAGCCCCAAGTCAGCTTCTGTGCACTGACCATGTGGAGTCTGCTTGGATTCTCTCCCTCTCTCTCTGTCCCTCCTCTGCTCATACTCTCTCTGTCTCTCTCAAATTAAATAAACTTAGGGAAAAAAAAGAATGTCTGAAGTTACTAAACTTTACCAAGACTGTTCTAGTCCTAGAGCACTCAACCTGAGCTCTTTAGAGACCCAGAAAACTCTAGGGGAAGGTTGGGCAGGCAACAGTTGCATCAGGCCAGTTTCTGGGACCCTCCCATTTCAACTAATGCATAACCAGCTTTATCTATTTTATTTATATTTGGGGTTCTATGTCAGGCTGTGCTCACAAAAATAAAACAGAAAAGCATATATTGATAAAAATAGTTTAAAAACCATGACTCTAATGCAGGAGTTGATACCTGCAGAAATGAAATTTTTGTAAGTCTCCAGCTTTAAGGGTGCTGGGCTGAGGGCTTTACTTGTCAACACATGGAGATGGTGTTTTGGGGAACTATTATCCATCAGCTCTTGAGGGAGTTGGAGGAGGAGCACAGCAGCAGGCAACCCTGTTTTGGCTGGCCTTGGTCAAGAGTGTTACCCCCATGACATCACCGTGCTCTAGGTGCTGCTGATGCTTGGTGGCACTCATCTTTTCTGAGACCATCATTGGCATTAGTAGTGTGAAAAAAGAATTTATGTACTGCTGCTCTATTTATAAAAGGAGTCTGGGAGATTTGGTTGGAATTTATGGGACATTTTGATATTCTGGGGGAAGCACAGGGTAGATAGAACATTTAAAACCTTGGTAAGGTTGGAAATCATAGGCTGTAATATCATAGCTTTTATTAAGCCTGCTCTGGGGAAAAGACTGGGAAAAGTTATTCATTCTGAGGTGTAGATATCTACTTAAATTTTCTCAATTATGGGTAACAATAACTACAGTACAGAATGTTTTTACAGTGCCCATATGTATTGGTTATTTACTTGTTGTCTTCCGTCCTAAGCCCCACCTTTCATACTCTGATCTATGATGCTGGGCTAGGAAGTTTCAGACTCTGGTCTTAAGACACTTATGCCAGCTGGTTTTGCATTAGATTCTGCCCATGAGAGGCCAATTTGGGAGAGAAAAGGAGGTAGGAGGGCCAGGGAAACTCCTTCCTATTCACACTCTTATTACCATCCTTCTGCAGAGGGGACAGTGTTAGCCACACTCAGCACCAACCAGGAAGCAGCCTGCAAGGATGTACTACCACCCTTCACAATGCCCCGTTTGGGCATTGACCAGGCAGCGGTTCCCCCTTGGAGCACTCAGTTCCTAGAAACACCACCTCCTCCACTGGTTCTACCAGTCCTGCAGCCACTAATAGCTGAGTTACCTAGTATCCTCTTTTTGCCTTTCAGCCTTCTGAATTCAGTGTTACCAATTTCTTCTACTCAATCCCTTCTGTTTGAAATGCTCAGTGTGCTTTCTCTTTTTGTTATTGGCCCTGGCTGAGACTTTCAGTTGATTATCTTGACTGATCTAGGAAGCTGAGTGGGTTGAATCTTTTTTTGACAATGAAGAATCAGAAACTCAGAGTTCTGAAACTGAAGGCATGATTGATCAATTTGAGGAATTATTTGCAAATGTGTGGGGAGGGCATAGAGAAGTCATCGGAGTTAGTAGAGTGGTGCTTTTATTACCCCAAAGCCTGAAGGGGCTGGGAAGGGAGCAATTACAGACCCAATGAGATAGACAGAGAGAGGAGGCTGGTGGTCAGAGGAAGGGAGAGGAAGAAGGAGAGGGCTGGAGAAAGAACAGTGTAAGGATCTCTGTCTCAGAGGAGCTGTGACCCTCGGCTGAGAGAAGCTGCCAAGTTGTGGCCACCCCATAGAGAGGGAGAGAGGATTGTGATATTGTGATTTCTAATAATAAATATATGTTATCTTCATCTCCATTCCTTGGAATTTCCCAGGTGATAAGAGCAATAAGTGTGCCATTTTTATTCATAACAAGCCGCTTTTCAAACATGCTTGAGTTTATATTAATGAGGTGACTTTTGGAAAGCCCCTAAGGATGGAGCTGGTTGCCAGAGGAACTGACCATGTGATTAGAAGGTTGGAACTTTCATTCCTACTCCACAATCTTTGGGGAGGGGAGAGAGGGTGGAGGTTGAGTTCAATCACTAATGACCAATGATTTAATCAATCGTGCCTACATAATGAAGGCTTTATAAACTATGGGTTTTGGAGAGCTTCTAAGGTTGGTGAACATGTGGAGGTGCTAAGAAGGTGGCATGCCTGGAGAGGGCAGGGAAGCTCCATGCCTTTTCCCATATACCTTGCCCTCTGTATCTCTTATATCTAGCTGTTCCTGAGTTGTATTCTTTTATAATAAACTGGCAATCTAGTAAGTAAACTACTTTCCTCAGTTCTGTGAGCCATTCCAGCAAATGAGTGAACCTGAGGAGGGGTCATGGGCACTTTCATTTTATAGCCACTAAATTGGTCAGAAGCTTAGGTGATAACCTGGATTTGCAATTGGCATCTAAAATGGGGGCAATGTTATAGGACAGCCTTTAACCCATGGGATCTGATGCTCCCTTCAGGTAAAGAGTGTCAGAATTGAGTTAAATTACAGGACACCGAGTGGGTGTCTGAGAATTGCTTGGGGTGGGAACCTCTCCACATATTTGGTGACCAGAATTACTGGGAGTAGAGTGTTGAGAGGAGAAACAGGAGTGTTTTTCCTTTGCAAGAATAAGTACCTCAACTTCACCTCCCTGCTGTTCTCTGGGTCTCCTGCTGGTGCCTGCTATTGGTCACATCTAACTGGAAGCTAGTTCACTGATGTATTTTGTGAGGTTAATCTCCTGGGATACCAGATCAGGGGTTGGAGGAAGAACAGAGATTAGATTTGGAGGAAAGAGATGCAACATAAGACCCACATATTAAGTGATTTTCTCAAAGTCATACCATTAATAGTTGGTGGCTCCTGAATTGGGGCTACTGCCTATTCTCTATGTTTCAAAAGGGGTAATACTTTAAGCTCAAAGAATAAATATCTCATTATGGAATTCAAGATTTCAGCAAAGTAGGTGATATCTTACAGACATTAAAGTCTCACTTGCTTAAATGTGAGACAACCATGCTTGTTAGCTATTCTAGGTATTATTGCCATATAACAAGTGATCCCCCAACCTAGTGGCATAAGATGACCACCATTTTCTTGTGCCACAGATTTCGTGGGTCAGAAAGGGCACAATGGGATAGTTTGGTTTGCTCCATGATATCTAGGAGCTCAGCTGGGAAGACTCAAAGGCTGGAAATGAGTCAGCCTCTGAAGCTGGAAACATCTGAATGATTGCTTAGTTATTTGTCTGGCAATTGATGGGAGTTATTATCTGGGACCACAGCTGGGCTGCTAGATGGAAACCTACACATGTCTCCTCTATGTTCTGCTTGGTTTTACTCACAGCACGGTGACTGGGTTCCAAGAATGAGCATTCAAAAGAAAACTAAGAGAAAGCCATACTGTCTTATATGACTTAGCCTTGAAGTCACATGACATTATTCCAACCCTTTCCAGATTCAGTGGGAGGGAACACAAACCTACCTCCTGATGGGAGAAGTACCATGTGTAACAGGAACTATTGTTGTCACCATTTTAGAAAATACAATGAGCCTTTACTAATTAATCTTACAGTAAGTGTTTGTCCTAGCATGTATCAATGATGGGGAGTTACTTGGCATTTCAACTACTGATGCAGCAACTTCTAAAAGTGTAGACATTGTTTCTAAGCCTTCACATCAAATCCTAGCAAATTTGCCTTTGGGGAGGAACTTCCACAACTGGCAGCTTAGAAGAGAAAAGAAACGCACTTCAGTATATACAACCTGAGGCAGATTTTAGATATAGTTTTTAGCTTTATAATATGTGGGTTTATCCAATGTATTAGTGCTGAGTTGGTTTGAATGACTGATTGTCTCACAAGCTTTTTGTGGGCCTTTAAGAGAAGATTTCTTCATAGCAAAGGCCTCAGTATGTTGGATTGAAATGGGAGTGAAAAAGCTCTATATTTTATCCCTGTAACCACTAACACTAGAAACTAGCTGTCATTTGTTGAGTACTAATAATAATGAGTCAAGGACTATGTAAATCCTCTTTATTCTTAGGAAGTAGGAACTATTAATATAATCTTCTATCAATATTACTTTCCTTTTACATGTGGGGAAATGAAGAAAAAAAAAAGTTGAGAAATGCCCACAGGTTTACCTGACCAGTGAGTGGCAGGGCTGGGATTTGAATGTGGGTCATCTTCCAGACTATAGTAGAGTCCTACCTGCCTGGGATAAGGTTCTTTAACTGAGCTTAAGAGCAAGGGGTGGACACTATTCCCTCCAACAATGTGTTTTTCACTTTCACACGTTGTGGAGAGAGAGGAGCCATCAGCCTTTGCAGCCAAGCCCATGTGCCTCAATTTCAACACTGACCACTTTCCAAATTTACCATTGCCTGGGAATCATTTGGGAAGAGGGAGGCTTGCCAAATTTTCTGAACTTTTGTTTCTGCTGAGCAGTACCAGGCTCTTGTCTCTTGCCCGATTCTCTTCTTTTTGTTTGGAGGGCTTGGAACTCCAAAGAACAGCATCGGCAGCTGGTCATTTAGATGGAAGGATTCACTCTGTGTTCTTCCAGCCTTCCATCTGTGCTACCTCCCAGGATGCCAAAGCCTGGAGAATCCCTCTGACAACACTTGGAGCAGGAAAATGAGGTGATTATGGGCTGTTGCTCTGAAAAAACTTGGGAGCTGTGACTGGGGCAGTTCCCTGGGGCATCATCCATTTCTTGCTCGTGTGGGATAGGAACCAGAATGCCCCACTTCAAAAAGACTCCTTAAGCTAACGCTTGCCAAAGAAAGTTGAAGACGGTCATCCCAGGGTCAGCATGATTTTAATCAAGTTTGTCTGCTTCTGATGCCAAGAAATGATGTTTATTCTCTCTGTCATTTATCCACTGTGCTGAGGTCTTAGCCTGGCCTGACTTGCTACTGCCCTCTAATGGGCTGGGAGGGAGACTGGTGGGTCTTTCTATCTAATCCTGTAGGAATTTTAGAACAGGATCCAGTTTGAGAAAAGAAATCCCTCAAATCTTTTTGTTGTTGTTGTTAGTTTTTTAAAAAATTGAAATATAATTAACATGTAACATTGTATTAGTTTCAGGTGTACAGCATAACGGTTGGATATATGTATATATTACAAAATGATCACAATAAATCTAGTTAACGTCCATCATCACACATATTTACAATTTTTTTTTCTTGTAGTAAGATCTACTCTCTTAGCAACTTTCAAATGTGCGATATGGTATCATTAACTACAGTTACCATGCTGTATATTACATCCTCAGGACTTATTTATTTTCTAACTGGAAGTTTGTACTTTTGACCACCTTCACACATATTGCCCACTCCCTGTTCTCTGTATCTATGAGCACAGGTGTTTTTTTTTTTTTCTTTCTTTCTTTTTTTTTTTTTTAGATCTTATGTATGAGTGAGATCATATGGTATTTGTCTTTCTCTGTTTGACTTATTTGTCTTAACATAATGCCCTTAAGGTTTATCTCTCAATTTTTTTGTGTGCTGTGTGTGTGTGTGTGTGTGTGTGTGTGTGTGTGTGTGTGTAGGTGAGTAGGGGGTTCATGAAGAGAGAAAGAAAAGGACCAGAGAAGAGAAAAGGACTATTTCAGGTTCATACACAGACAAATGGCTGACAATGAGCCTCTTGGGGCTCTGGTTACATCATCAGTAAAATTAGAAGGCTTGGCTACATGTTCCATAATTCAGCTCTTATAGTTTATACATTTTAAGTCAGTTTTGGAAATAATTTTTCTTTCTCAATCTTTAAAAAACAAATTCCTGATTATAAACATTTTTGTAGTGTAGGAAATACAGAAACTATAGAAGAAAGAGAAGAAAACAAAAATCACCATTTACCCCACCACCCAATATTAACCATTGTTCACTGATTGTGGATTTTTAAAATAAATTTTCTGTATGTGTATGTGTGTGTGTATGTGTGTGCACGTGCACATGTATATGTCTAAATGCAGATTTTCTATTCCTCTTTCTCAAGATTAGAGCATGAGATTTCCTTGTGTTAATAAGTATTCAAAAGGTGATTTACAGTTGTTACTTAATACTTATTCATTATGACCAAACATAATTTATTTTATGACCCCTTTTGCTTTGCATTTAGGTATTTTTGACTTTTAAAATCTTATAAATAACTTATAAAAATGTATATCCTTGTATGTGCATCTTTTTGTTTTGCTGATATTGATATGTTTTTATAATGGCTTGTTAATTCACATACTGTACAATTCTCCTGTTTGAAGTTTACATTCAGATTGTTTTCAGTGTACTCACAGAGTTGTGCAACCATTGCCATCATAAATTTTAAGAATAATTTTAGAACATTTCATCACCCCCTAGGGGGAGTCCTGTACCCATCAGCAGTCACTCCTCATTTCACATCCCCCAGGCAGCCACTAATTTACTTTCTGTCTCCATGGATTTGCCTGTTCTGGACTTTTAATATAACTGGAATCATATAATACATGACTTTTTGTTATTTCTCACCTAGCATAATGTTTTCAAGGTTCATCCATGTTGTAGCACTTGTTTCCTTTTTATTGTTAAATAGTATTCTAGTGTGTGGATAGATCACATTTTAATTATCAGTTCATCAGTTGATGAACACTTGGGTTGTTTCAACTTTTTGGCTACTATGAATAATGGTGCTATGAACATTTGTGTACAAGTTTACATATGCGCATATGTTTTCAATTTTCTTGGGTATATACCTAGTGGAATTGTGGGTTACATGGTAACTATTTATTTATTTATTTATACCCAAGTTAGTTAGCAGGAGTAGATTCTAGTGATTCATCCGTATGTATAACATTCAGTGCTCCTCCCAACAAGTGTCTTTCTTAATGCCCCTTACCCGTTTAGCCCATCCCCCACACACAACCCCTCCAGCCACCCTCAGTTTGTTCTCTATATTTAAGAGTCTCTTATGTTTTGTCCTCCTCCCTGTTTTTATATTATTTTTGTTTCCCTTCCCTTATGTTCATCTGTTTTGTCTCTTAAAGTCCTCATATGAGTGAAGTCATACTATATTTGTCTTTCTCTGACTAATTTCCCTTAGCATAATACCCTCTGGTTCCATCCACGTTGTTGCAAATGGAAAGATTTCATTCTTTTTTATTGCTGAATAATACCCCAATTATATATATATATATATATATATATATATATATACACACACACACACACACACACACACACACACACACACCATATATACCATGGTAGAGATATATCTATATCTATATCTATATCTATATCTATATCTATATCTATATCTATATCTATATACCATATCTTCTTTATCCCTTCATCTGTCAATGGACATTTGGGCTCTTTCCATACTTTGGCCATTGTTGATAGTATTGCTATAAACATTGGGGTGCACATGCCTCTTCAGCATACCTGTAACCTTTGGATAAATCCTAGTAGTGCAATTGCTAGGTTTAAGGTAGTTCTATTTTTAATTTTTTGAGGAACATCCATACTGTTTTCCAGGGTGGCTGCACCAGTTTGCATTCTCACAAACAGTGCAAAAGAGATCTTTTCTCCACATCCTCACCGATATCTGGTGTTGCCTGAGTTGTTAATTTTGGCCATTCTGACTGGTGTGAGGTGATATCTCATTGTGGTTTTGAGTTGTATTTCCCTGATGATGAGTGATGTTGAGTATATTTTCATGTGTCTATTAGCCATCTGGATGCCTTCTTTGGAGAAGTGTCTATTCATGTCTTTTGCCCGTTTCTTCACTGGATTATTTGTTTGTTGGGTGTTGAGTTTGGTAAGTTCTTTATAGATTTCGGATATTAATCCTTTATCTGATATGTCATTTGCAAATATCTTCTCCCATTCCGTTGGTTGCCTTTTAGTTTTGCTGATTGTTTCCTTCACTGTACAGAAGCTTTTTATCTTGATGAGATCCCAATAGTTCATTTTTGCTTTTGTTTCCCTTGCCCCCAGAGACATGTTGAGCAAGAAGTTACTGTGGCCAAGGTCAAAGAGGTTTTTGCCTGCTTTCTCCTTGAGGATTTTGATGGCTTTCTGTCTTGTGTTTAGGTCTTTCATCCATTTTGAGTTTATTTTTGTGTATGGTGTAAGAAAGTGGTCCAGGTTCATTCTTCTGCATGTCACCGTCCACCCAACACCATTTGCTGAATAGAATGTCTTTATTCCATTGGATATTCTTTCCTGCCTTGTCGAAGACTAGTTGGCCATATGTTGGTGGGTCCATTTCTGGGTTCTCTTTTCTGTAGCATTGATCTAAGTGTCTGTTTTTGTGCCAGTACTATACTGTCTTGATGATTACAGCTTTGTAATACATCTTGAAGGATTGTGATGCCTCCAGCTTTGGTTTTATTTTAGGATTGCTCTGGCTATACAGGGTCTTTTCTGGTTCCATACAAATTTTAGGATTGTTTGTTCTAGCTCTTTGAAGAATGTTGGTGTTATTTTGATAGGAATTGCATTGAATATGTAGATTTCTTTGGGTAGTATTGACAATTTAACAATACTTGTTCTTCCAATCCCATGAGCATGGAATATTTTTCCATTTTTTTTGTGTCTTCTTCAATTTCTTTCATAAGCCTTCTATAGTTTTCACTGTATAGATTTTTCACCTTTTTGGTTACTTTTATTCTTAGGTATTTTATGGGTTTTGGCACAATTGTAAATGGGATAGATTCCTTGATTTCTCTTTCTGTTGCTTCATTATTGGTATAGAAATGCAACCGATTTCTGTGCATTGATTTTATATCCTGTGACCGCTGAATTCATGGATCACTTGTAGCAGTTTTTTGGTGGAATCTTTTGGGTTTTCCATATAGAGTATCATGTCTGTGAAGAGTGAACGTTTGACTTCCTCCTTGTCTACTTGGATGCCTTTTACTCCTTTGTGTTGTCTGATTGCTGAGGCTAGAACTTCCAATACTATGATGAATAACAGTGGTGAGAGTGAGCATCCCTGACCTTAGGGGGAAAACTGAGTTTTCCCCACTGAGGATGATATTAGTGGTTCGTCTTTCATATATGGCTTTTATGGTCTATCTTTACTTTCTTGAGGGTTTTTATCAAGAAAGGAGGCTGTACTTTGTCTAATGCTTTCTCTGCATCTATTGAGAAGATCATGTGGTTCTTGTCCTTTCTTTTATTGATGTGATGTATTACATTGTTTTTTTTTTTACAGGTATTGAACCAGCCCTGCATCCCATGTGGTCGTGGTGAATCATTTTTTTAATGTATTGTTGGATCCGGTTGGTCATATCTTGCTGAGAATTTTTGCATCCATGTTCATCAGGGGAATTGGTTTGTATTTCTCCTTTTTAGTGGGTTTTGGAATCAAGGTAATGCTAGCCTCATAGAATGAGCTTGGAAGTTTTCCTTCCATTTCTACTTTTTGGAACACCTTCAAAAGAATAGGTGTTAACTCTTCTTTATGTGTTTAGTAGAATTCCCCTGGTAAGCCATTTGGCCCTGGACTCTTGTTTTTTGGGAATATTTTTGATTATTAATTCGATTTCTTTACTGGTTATGGGTCTGCTCAAATTTTCTATTTCTTTCTGTTTCAGTTTTGATAGTGTATATGTTTCTAGCAATTTGTCCATTTCTTCCAGATTGCCCATTTTATTGGTGTATAATTGCTCATAATATCCTCTTATTATTGTTTGTATTTCTGCTGTGTTGATTGTGATCTCTCCTCTTTCATTCTTGATTTTATTTATGTGGGTCCTTTCCTTTTTCTTTTTGATCAAACTGGCTGGGGGCTTATCAATTTTGTTAATTCTTTCAAAGAACCAGCTTCCGGTTTCATTGATCTGTTCTGCTGTTTTTTTGTTTGTTTATTTTGTTTTGTTTTTTCAATTGCATTGATTTCTGCTCTACTCTATTATTTGCTGTCTTCTGCTGTTTTTGGGTTTTATTTGCTGTTCTTTTTCCATCTCTTTAAGGTGTAAGGTTAGGTTGTGTATCTGAGACCTTTCTTCCTTCTATAGGAAGTCCTGGATTGCTATATACTTCTTCTTATGACAGCCCTTGCTGCGTCCCAGAGGTTTTGGGTTGTGGTGTTATCATTTTCATTGGCTTCCATGTACTTTTTAATTTCCTCTTTAATTTCTTGGTTAACCCATTCATTCTTTAGTAAGATGTTCTTTAGTCTCCAAGTATTTGTTGTCTTTCCAAATTTTTTCTTGTGGTTGATTTCGAGTTTCATAGCATTGTGGTCTGAAAATATGCATGGTATGGCCTCATTCTTTTTGTAGTTGTTGAGGGCTGATTTGTGTACCAGTATGTGATCTATTCTGGAGAATGCTCCATGTGCACTGAAGAAGATTGTGTATTCCACTGCTGTAGGATGAAATGTTCTGAATATGTCTGTTAAGTCCATCTGGTCCAGTGTGTCATTCAAAGCCATTGTTTCCTTGTTAATTTTCTGCTTAGATGATCTGTCCATTGTTGTAAGTGGGGTGTTGAAGTCCCCTACTAGTATGGTATTATAATCAATGAGTTTCTTTATGTTTGTGATTAATTGATTTATATATTTGGGTGTTTCACACCGGGGGCATAAGTGTTTAAAATTGTTGGGTCTTCCTTATAGATAGACCCCTTATTTATGATATAATGCCCTTCTTCATCTCTTGTTACAGACTTTATTTTAAAGTCTAGATTGTCTTGATGTAAGTATGGCTACTCCAGCTTTCTTTTGGTGACCATTAGCATGATAGCTTATTCTCCATCTCCTTTCTTTCCATCTGAAGGTTCCTTTAGGTCTAAAATGGGTCTCTTGTAAACAGGATATTGATGGATCTTGTTTTCTTATTCATTCTGTTACCCTATGTCTTTTGACTGGTGTGTTTAGTCCATTGACATTTAGAGCAAGTACTGAAAGATATGAGTTTATTGCTATTGTGTTGCCTGCAGAGTTGGAGTTTCTGATGTTCTCTGCTTCTTTCTAATATTTGTTGCTCTTGGTCTTTTTTCTTTTGTTTCATTGTTTCTCACCTCAGAGAGTCCCCCTTAAAATTTTTTGCAAGGCTGGTTTAGTGGTCATGAACTCTTTTAGTTTTTGTTTGTCTGGAAACTCTTTATCTCTCCTTCTATTTTGAATGACAGTCTTGCTGGATAAAGAATTTTTGGCCACATATTTTCCGATTTAGCACATTGAATATATCCTGCTACTCCTTTCTGACCTGTTAAGTTTCTGTGGATAAGTCTGCTGTGAACCTGATCTGTCTTCCCTTGTAGGTTAAGGTCTTTTTTTACCCCTTGCTGCTTTCATGATTCTTTCCTTGTCTGTGTATTTGTGAGTTTGACTATGATATGCCTTGTTGATGTTTGGTTTTTGTTCAATGTAATGGGAGTTCTCTGTGCTTCCTGGATTTTGATGTTTGTATCTTTCCCCAGGTTAGGAAAGTTTTCCACTATGATTTGCTCACATAAACCTTCTCCCCCTTTCTCTCTCTTCATCTTCTGGGACCCCTATGATTCTGATGTTCTTTCTTTTTAATAAGTCACTGATTTCTCTATTTCTTAAATTGTGCTTTTTTGCTTTAGTTTCCCTCTTTTTTTTCCTGCTTCATTATTCTCCCTAAGTTTGTCCTATGTATCACTGATTTGCTGCTCTGCTTCATCCATCCTTGATGCTGTGGCATGTATTAGAATTTGCATCTCAGGATAGCATTTTTAATTTCATCTTGATTAGGTTTTACTTCTTTTATCTCTGCATAAAGGTATTCTATGCTTTTCTCAACCCCAGCTAATATTCTTATTACTGTGATTCTACATTCTGGTTCAGACATCTTGCTTATATCTGTGTTGATGAAGTCCCTGGATGTCATTTCTTCCTGTTCTTTCTTTTGGGATGAAATCCTTTGTTTTGTCATTTTGGAGGAAGAATCATTAATGAAATACAAAATTAAAATTTAAAAAAAAACACAAAAAAATCAACTAAAGGAAGCTAGATCTTAGGTGTGTTTTAGTATGGTTGTTTAAAGAAGCTTGATAGAATAGCAAAAAAAAAAAAGAAAGAAAATTAAAAAAAAAAAAAAGAAAAGAAAAAAGTTAGGAAAATGTTTGAAAATTAAAAATAATCAATACAAAAAATAGAATATATGAAATTAAGAAAGTAAAATAGAATTAAAAAATTACAAAAAATTAAAATATAGTATAAAAATTTTTTTTAAATCTTTTATAAAAATGGAAAATAGAAATAAATTTTTTTCTCTTTCCGTATTCAAGAATAAGAAAAGAAAAGAAAAAAAATGGAATAGATTGACCAGTGAACAGAATGAAATATGAATGAAATTACATCCAGTTTCCCATAGAAGTCAAACTATGAAGCACTCTATAGTCTGTAAACTAAGCCAGCAGAGAGACTTGTGGTGGCCCTCTAAAGCTTGGTTGGTGCAGTTGGATGGGGCTTGGTGTAATGGCTTCGTTCTCCACTAGATGGCACTGCTTAGCTTACTGAGGTGGATTGTTGTGGTACATGTCCACGTGTATATGTATGTGTGGAGGATGTGAAAATGGCTCAGTCTGCCACATTCCCAGTCTCTAGCATCAAACTCTGTGCTCTCACAGCCAGTAATCAAGCCCCCTCCTTCGTCTGGCTTCCATCCACTCCCTGTTTCTACACTGTCTGCGACTGAGCTGTCAGCCTGCCAGGCAGCACCTCCCTCCCGAATTTTATCTCAGATGGGGCTGTGTTTCCAAACCCCTCACTTCTGAGAGCCCTGCAGCTCTGACCCACTCTGACCTTGGGGGAGGGTCTTGCTGAGCAATGGCCCAGTGCCAGCCCACCCCTGGGAATGCTAGGGTGACTGTCCCACTGCAGAGGTCCAGAGACTGTGGTTGGGTGCCAGCCCACTCCAGAAAAATTTCATGTGATTGTGTTGCAGCAGTGTTTCAGGGATTATGGTAAATTACAACACACATCTGGTGCCTGGCTTCACCGCCCCCTGATATCGTTGTTCCAACATCATCAAGTGTGGCTGTTCTCCGGGGTCCACTGGGACCTTTACCTGTGCAGAGGCTACACGTCCTCTACCAAATATCCTCTCAACAGGGGAACCATGTTTCCTCGTGTGACCCGAGGACCACTTGGATTTGCCCTTCCCACCAGTGTTCTGCCAGGTATTGAGCTTGGAGTTTCTGACTCTGCACTCCCCTGTTTATAGAGCCCTAATGGTATTGAAATCCTCTCCTTTCTCCTTTTGCCCTTTCTTGTTCAGTCCCTTAAGGGTGTTTCCACTCTTCCTCTCCAGCTGCTTTTGGGGTGTGCTTTTCCCATACTCTCCGCATCCCCCCATCTCCATCTTCTCTCTGCAAGCAAAAACATCTCCCTACCCTTCATGGCTTCCCTCTCCCTCAGTTCACCTCTCTGCATGGCATACCTGCTGAGGTCTGTGGCTCAAGTTATGCAGACTTTGTGTTAATCCTCAGATCAATTTTATAGGTGTGCAAAATGCTTTGGTGCTGATCTAACTGCATTTCAGGGATGAGAGAAGCAGAAAATTTCCATGCTACTTCACCATCTTGGCCCCTCTGACTACATGGTAACCTTTTAAGGAACTGCTAGACTGTTTTCCAAAGTGCCTGTACCATTTTTACATTTCCACCAGCAGTGTATAAGGGTTCCAATTTCTCCACATCCTCACCAACACTTATTATTAGCTGTTTTTTTTTATTATAGCCATCCTAGCACATATAAAGTGATATTTCATTGTGGTTTTGATTTTTATTTCTTTGTTGGCTAAAGATGTTGAGCTCCTTTTCATGTGCTTCTTGGTCATTTGTATATCTTCTTTGGAAGGATATATACTCAGATCATTCACCCATTTTTAAACGAGGTTGTTTTTTTAAATTGACATGTGTGCATCTTTACTTACTGATGACTTCCTGGAAGTAGGATTTCTGGATGAAAATATCTAAACACTTCTATTTTTACTTTACTTTACTTTACTTTTATTTTGTTTTATTTTATTTTATTTTATTTTACTATTTTGAGGGAGAGAGAGTGCACAAGTGGGGTAGAAGGGCAGAGGGAGAGAGAGAAAGAAAATCTTAAGTGGGTTCCATGCTCAGCCCAGAGCCCGAGGTGCGGCTCAATCCCATGACTCTGGGATCATGACCTGAGCCAAAATCAAGAGTTCGACACTCAACTGACTGAGACACCCAGGTGCCCCATCATTATTAAAGTTCCTAATACTTATTATCAAGTTTTTAATAGAAAAGTTGTATAAATTTATACTTCCATCTTTAGTAGTGGTTCTCAACCAAGGGTGTGATTTTGTCCCCTCGAGGACATTTAGCAATGTCTGGAGACATTTTTGGCTGTCCCAACTCAGGGAAGAAGGATGCTACTGGTATCTCCTATGGATAGAGGCCATAGATGCTTCTAAACATTTTAAAATGCTCCCCTCCCTCCTCCCAAGACAGAATTATTTGGCTCCAGATGTCAATAGCACTGATGATGAGAAACTTTGATCTTTGGTATGAGGGTGTCTGTTTCAATATATGATTTCACCCATCAGTTCTTGGTTTTAGAATTATATTAATCATGCCTGGCCAAGTGATAGACCATTGTACTTTTTAAGTATTCCCCTTTGGATCAGTATGTCTTCCTTTAGTAGAAACTGAAGTGTGATATATTCAATTTACTCTCACAATTATTTGTTACTCAATGCTAGATCCAGAGTAGTTTACAGAAAACCAATGAGACTTTAACTCAAAGGTTGCAATAACTATTATTTAGTATTATTTTTAATACCTGATATATGTTGTGGACATATGCATTTCCACTTACCACAGCACACTATGAAGCAGTTATCATATTAGTTAGGTGTAAGTTTACTTGTGAACTTATAATTGTGTAATAGTGACTCCAACAGTGGCTTGAAAAAGGAAGACATTAATTCCTTTTTTCACTATAAAAGTCTGTAGATAGGCAGTCCAGGGCAGGAATGGCAGCTCTGCTGAATGAAGCTTTGGAGTGCCCAGGTTCCTGCTTGCTTGCCACTATTCTACTCCTAGTGTCCAGCGGCCACATTCATATTCAGGCAGAAAGATAGACGAAAGGGATGATACAAAGGGAGCATACAGTGTGTGCCAGTTTCATTTTAAGGAAGATTCCATGATGCATTTTCTCAAAGGCAGAATTTAGTCATCCTGCCATACCTAGCTTCAGGGAGGGCTGGCTTTCGGACACCATACCCACATCGCAAGACTTCTATTACTATGAAAAAAAGGGCAACAGAGACAATAGCAATCTGTGCACAATTTTTGTCCCTCTTTTATAGATAAGGACATGGACATTAAGTTGTCATAAGCCACATAGATTAAAAATGCCAGAACCGAGATTTGCCCCTACTCTGATGACGAAATTCATGGTTTTTTTTTCTTCCTTGTATATCACATCACCTTTCACTTAAGATTTTAATGAGGTACCAAGACATGAATCAATTATAAACAAAGCAGATATTTGCTAGGAGTTAGAATATGTGGCAGAGAGCAGTCATGCCCCTCCAGCAGTAGGTTGTGGTTTTAAAAGCTCACATGTGCCGACCTCACACCAGAGCTGTGACTTAGCCCTCTGGAGAAAGCACACAGGGATCTGTATGGCAGAGGCCCCTGACTCTGGCAGGAACTGGGCAGCTCATCAAAAAGTTTTGTTAAATCTGGGGATCATAGAGGATAATACATACCTTAAACATTTTAACTTAAAAAATTATTATGGAAAATTTCAAACATACACAAAGCAGTTAGAATAGTATAACATACCTTCATTATTCTATTCAACAATCATCAACATTTTGCTATTTTTTTTTGAGAGAGAGAGAGCTTGTGCACACATGCAGGTGGGGGAGGGGCAGAGGGAGAAGGAAAGAGGGAATCTCAAGCAGACTCCACGCCCAGGTGGAGCCCAACCTCATGACCATGAGACCATGGCCTGAACCTAAATCAAGAGTCAGTCGCTTAACCAGCTGAGTCACCCACGTGCCCCAACATTTTGCTATTCTTGCTTTATAATTTAATTTCTCCCCATGCCCCACTTAATTTTTAAAATTTCATTTTCTTTAGATAAAATTTACTTACATTAAAATACACAGATCTTAGCTATACAATTTGGCAAATGGATACAGGTGTATGAGCCACAATTTTATCAAGATATTGAGGATTTCCATTACCCCAGAAAGTTTCCTGAGTTCTGTCACTATAGACTAGTTTTGCCTGTGCTAGAATTTTATATGAATGAAATCATACAGTACCGATTCTTTTGTATTTAGCTTCTTTTACTTGGTATCATGTCTGAGAGATTCACCCATGTTGTTGCATTCATTCCTTTTACTATTGAGTATTATTTCATATAGGAATATATCACAATTTGTTTATTCATTCTCTTCTTAATGGACATTTGGTTTTCCAGTTTGGATTATCATGACAAATACTGCTATGAACATTTTTGCCTATGTGGTTTTTTTTTGACATATGTTTCCATTTCTCTTAGGTTTATACCCAGGAATGAATTTCCTGGGTCAAAGGGTTAGTGTATTAAACATTTTATTTTAACTTAAAACATATAAAAATATATTCTTTTGCCAACCTTTTGATGTAGGGCCAAGTCCTTTCTTTTAAGTATGGGTCCACTGATTAGAATTGCAACTAGTCTTTCTCACATAAATCACATGCATACAATGCAGCAACTACAATACATAGGTTTATTTCTTTAAAGGAGAATGAGAACTTTAAAAAAAATCTTGGGGTGCCTGGGTGGCTAAGTTGGTTCAGCGTCCGGCTTGGTTCAGGTCATGATCTCACAGTTCATGAGTTCAAGCCCCGCACTGAGGCTCTGTGCTGACAGCTTAGAGGCTAGAGCCTGCTTTGGATTCTGTGTCTCCCTCTCTCTCTGCCTCTCTCCTGCTTGTGATCTCTCTCTCTCTCTCTCTCTCTCTGTCTCTCTCAAAAATAAATAAAATATTAAAAGAATTTTAAAAAGTCTGAATCTTTCTGGATTTTCAAAATCCCTCCTACAATCTTTTACACTCATCTTGTCCATATTTAATTTAACTGAAGTAATTTTTGTCAATTTGCCTTTATTGAGCCTTTCTGAAGCATTTACTTTACTTTTCATAATAATAATTCTTTTTTTATGCCAAGATTTTATTGGTTTATACAATTAAAAAAATGTTTATTTATTTTTTTGGTGGTGGGAGGGACAGAGAGAAGAGGGAGAGAGAGAATCCCAAACAGGTTCTGTGCTGTCAGCTCAGAGCCCAATATGAATTTCATGGGTCTCATGAACCGTGAGATTATGACGGGAGCCAAAATCAAGAGTTGGTTGCTTATCCAACTACTCCACCCAGGCACCCCGGTTTATATAATTTTAAATTCAATTGAGTAGTTATAATAATAAATACAACTGACATAAACAAGTTTGGGAACAACATGGTGCCTCTTCATAAGCACAGAATTCAATGGGTAGGAAGAAATGAAAGGGTGCATAGTAGAGAGGAGCTTTATTTTATTATTTATTTATTTTTTAATATATGAAATTTATTGTCAAATTGGTTTCCATACAACACCCAGTGCTCATCCCAAAAGATGCCCTCTTCAATGCCCATCACCTCCCCTCCCCTCCCTCCCACCCCCCATCAACCCTTAGTTCTCAGTTTTTTTTGTTTGTTTGTTTGTTTGTTTTTTCGTATATGAAATTTATTGTCAAATTGGTTTCCATACAACACCCAGTGCTCATCCCAAAAGGTGCCCTCCTCAATACCCATCACCCACCCTCCCCTCCCTCTCACCCCCCATCAACCCTCAGTTTGTTCTCAGTTTTTAACAGTCTCTTATGCTTTGGCTCTCTCCCACTCTAAACTCTTTTTTTTTTTCCTTCCCCTCCTCCATGGGTTTCTGTTAAGTTTCTCAGGATCCACATAAGAGTGAAAACATATGGTGTCTGTCTTTCTCTGTATGGCTTATTTCACTTAGCATCACACTCTCCAGTTCCATCCACGTTGCTACAAAAGGCCATATTTCGTTCTTTCTCATTGCCATGTAGTACTCCATTGTGTATATAAACCACAATTTCTTTATCCATTCATCAGTTGATGGGCATTTAGGCTTTTTCCACTATTTGGCTATTGTTGAGAGTGCTGCTATAAACAATGGGGTACAAGTGCTGAGAGGAGCTTTATACTTGATGGTAGATGGTCAGTAAGCATACTCACTGACTTGCAGTTAGGTTTTATAGGGGGAACAAAGAGGGCCAGTTTGCTCTGGTTACTATTGCTGGGTAATGACTACTCCAAAACTTAGCAGCTTAGAGCAACTCTTTTATTATGCTCATGGATTCTGCAGGTTATGAATTCATATAGGGCATGGTGGAACAGACTTGTATCTGCTTCAGGGTTCAGGGAGTCTCAGCTGGGAAGGTTTGACAGATGGATGTGACAATGGCTGGGTACTGGAATCATATGGAGATCTCTTTATTTACACATCTAGCAATTGACGTGAGCTATTGGCAGGGACCTCGGCTAGGGCTATCTGTTGAAACGTCTCTGCTTGGGCTTCCTGATAGCATAGAGATCTTCTTACTTGGCAACTCAGCTTCAACAGAGAGTGTTCCAGTGAAATTGTAGAATATGCATTTTTCAACTAGTGTAGAGTTATTTCTGTTTATTTCAAATAGATTATACTGGAACATTTTTTATGGGCTTATTTTGCCATCCATATATCTTCCTTGGTAAAGTGTCTGTTCCAGTCTTTTACCCATTTTTGAAACAGGTTTTTTTGTTTCTTACTGTAGAGTCCAGAGAGTTTTCTATGTATTCTGCATGCAAGTCCTTTCATTTTTGCAGGTGTGATTTGGAATCCTCTGCTCCCCACCACCCCCAATCTGTGGGCTTGTCTTTTTATCCTCTAAATAGGGTCTTCCACAGAGAAAACATTTTTAATTTGGAGGAATTCTAATTGATCAAAGTCTTTTATGGATTGTGCCTTTGATGTCATATCCAAAAATTCTGTTTGTAATCCTAGGTCACAACATTTTCTCCTGTTTTCTTCTGAAAGTTTTATAGTTTTACATTTAGATCTGTGATCCATTTTAAGTTGTTATATAATGTATGAAGTTTTAGTTGAAATTCATGTTTTTGCTTATGAATGTCTAATTGTTCAAGTACCATTTTTTGAAAAGACCACCCTTTTCCATTGATTTCCTATTGCATCTTTGTCTAAATTCAGTTTGTCATCCTTGTGTTGTCCTATTTCTGAAACTTCTATTCTATTTCATTGATTCATGTGTATTACCTTAAAATCAGGTAATACTTAAAAAACTAATTTTAGCTACTTTACCTTTGTGTATAAAGTTTAAATTTAGCTTGTCAATATCTACAAAAAATCATGCCAGGATTTTTGATAGAACTTTTGTTAAATCTATAGATCACTTTGAGAAAAATTAACATCTTCACTATGTTGAGTTTTCACAATCCATTAACATTGTATGTCTCTCCATTTATTTAGATCTTCACTTCCTTTCATTGAAGTTTTGTACTTTTAAGCACACAGATCCTGTACATATTGTTTTAGATTTATACCTAACTCTTTCATTCTTTCTCTCCCTTCAGCAGCAATTATAAGTGGTACTGTGCTTTACATTTCACTTTCCATTACTGGTATATAGAAATTAATTTTTTGCATGCTGACCTAAAATCCGGTAGCTTTGCTAAGGTCACTTATTAGTACTAAGAACCTTTTTGTGCAATCTTTTGGATTTTCTACATAGCCATGTCATCTGCAAATAAGGACATTTTTATTTCTTCTTTTCCAATCTGTAGCTTTTATTTCCTTCTTTTGCTTTATTGCAGTGCCTACAACTTCCAATACTACATTGAATAGGAGTAATGAAAGAAGAAATCTTTACTTTGTTCCTGAAATTAAGTGGAACCTTTCAGTCTTTACCATTAAATAAAATGTTAGCTATAATTATATTACATTGCTTTTAATATTTTGGTATATTTAGCCAATGCCCCTACTGGGCATTTGGTTTATTTACTTATTTATTTTTATTATAAACAATGTTTCAATAAATGTTCTTATAGCAAAAGCTTTATGCACATTATAATTGCACACCCCTAAATGTCCACATTCTTTACTTTCCTCCTTTTACTATGAATGAAGGATACCTGCTCACATCCAAGGCCACTGTCATTTGGTTTTCATCCCACCTTGCTTATAATTGTCTCTTTTCCTTTCTTCACTGTCAGTTTCTCTCCAACTTCTTGATCACTCTTCTCAGCATACAAATAAGCTGTAGTATGTACCATTAAAAATACTCCTTACTTATCTCTCTGTCATCCTTCAGCTGCTCTCTCCTACCTCTGTGCCCTTTCATGGGCTTCTTAGAAGAGTTTCCCTTTGTCACTGTCACTTCACATTCTGTGTTCAGCTGATCCAATTCAGCTTCTCTCCACTGAGACTATGCTTGTCATAGTCAACAATGACCCTTATGTTGCTAATCCAGTGGTCAGTCAGTTTTTGGTTCTTATTTTGATTGTCATCTATGTGGCTTCATGACATCACACTTTAGTTTCCTCCTAGCTCACTGGATGTTCCAGAACAAGCCTGTTAATTTATCCTTCCACGGGCCATGGCATCAGGATTGTATTAGTTTAGTAAATTAAACTTGGAAGTTTTTAATGTGTTTCCATTCTACAGAACAGTTTAAATAGCAAAGACATTTTCAATTCCCTAAAGGTTTGGAAGAACTGGCTTCAAAAACTGCCTGGGTCAGCATGTTTTCAAGAGACGATTCTTAACACAGTCAGCTTGTTCCATAACTATTGACTCATTGACATTTTTTTCTTTATCTTTTGCCTAATTCTTCCTGTTTGTTGGATAGTGATGTAAAGTATGGACAACTGGCTTAGAAGATTTTTAGGTATTTATTTATTTATAGTAATGTATCCTACTCTTTTCATTCTAATTTATTCCAGTTAGGTCTAGAGAATGCTGTTCTATAAGGAGAATAAGGATGTTTGCAATGTTTAAGCAGTGTATCAGTCCCTCCCTGACTGTAGGATTAAGGGAAATAAAAGAAAGTTGAAACATCTTCATGGTCTTCCATTCTCGTCTTCCACTTTGCACACATTGCATAATTTTTGAAATGACTCTGGAACTCTGCTACTTTGCCTGGACATTGAGCTCTCTGGGATCTTACCTCTCCCAACAGGGGATGCTGCATCAGGTTCAGTCCCACAGGATCCTTGGCTTCTTCCCCTCCACTAGTTAGATGAGCTATGACTTCCCAAGATCCATAGGTGTTGGGCCGTTGGTTTTCCCAGATAACTCTTTTGAACTGCTGGCACCCAAATCCAGATTGGTGCCCAAGTAGTTTGTACATCCCATCACTAACTTGGTTCCTTTTCTACTTTCCCTATAACATAGGGCAATGAGGGTTGGAGACATTCCCCTGGGATGCAAATCTGTACTACGTCTCCAGCAGACAGCCTTGGCCATGGAACCTGCCTCATGGGGATAATGCTGAGCTTTCCTATTGAGTTTCCCCAGTGGTATGACCTTTAATTGTGTCTCACCACATTTTATATATGGAAGTCCTACTCCTTAGGACCTCAGAATGTGGCCATGTTTGGAGATAAGACCTTTAAAGAGGTCACTAAATTAAAATGATATTGTTAGGGTAGATGTCTTAATCCACTAGACTAGTGTCTTTATAAGGAGAGCAAATTTAATTTGGACACAGAGAGAGATACCAGGGATGATCACAGAGGAAAAACCATGTGATGACACAGGGAGGTGACCATCTGCAAGCTAGAGAGGCCTCATAAGAAACCAAACATGCTGACACCTTGATCTTGGACTTCTAGCCTCCAGAACTATGAGAAATACATTTCTGCTGTTTAAGCCACCCAGTCTGTGGTATTTTGTTATGGCAGCTGAACAGACTAAGACACCAATAAAGCCTATTCCTTGGCCCATGATATGAGGTGTGTGGCATTTATTTTAAGCCTAGTGCCTGATGGGTAGGTAGTATCTGGAATGGGCCTGATTTGCCTACTCCCACAGTAATAAAACAAAACTGCTAATGCATATCAAGAGATGTCAATAGAAGATGTCAAGAGTGTGAAGGTAGAAGGAGTAGCTGAGGGAGAGGGAACTGCTACACTAACAGTCTTAGCACTTTAGGGAAGCCAGCCCCACAGGTCACATTATAGTAAATTTATAGACAAGAAAACTGAAGTGCAGAGAAGTTAAGCAGACTACCTAAGTTCCATGCTAAGTGTTAGAACCAAGGCCAGAACCATTACAACATGGTCTTGAATATGAAGATGCCTTACTGACTACCCTCAAAAAGATAACACATGCATGCTGGGAAGTGTTTGGTAGCTGGATGGGATATGCAGAGATCCTGGTGGCCCATGGGTGCTTGTTCCACAAGACTAAGAGATAATTTAGGTAGGGTCCCAACATGAACTAGATGAGGACGGATGTTTTATTTTCCAGAAGACTATGGCCATGAGCCACTGTGTAGTGAGTAGTGGTGGGAGTGTCAGTCACTGACCAAGGCATGAATTGATTCCATAAGAGGAGAAAGCACTTGATGGCTAAGAATTTCTATTTAAGGGAGTTTTAGGGACAGTTATCTGGACGAGACGGTAGGCCAAATATACCATTTTACTTAGAGCATGTGTTATTGGGGTCACTTAGAATGTGGGGGCATATATTTTTGAAAGGCTCACTTTCCCAAACTGCCTCCTGGTGTCTCCTGTACTTGGTGATGCTTGTTGGGGCATGTGGCAGTTGACTGTCCCCAAATATTTCTGAGAATGTCTTGGCGTGGAGGATGGTGCTGGGTGTGGACTTTGGGCTGCCGCCCTCACTGATTTGTGCCACCTAAACTGTTGGCTTCCAAACCTGATTGTGCACTGAAGTTATTAAGACAGGTTGGAAAATGGAGATTTGCAGGCTCTATTCCTGACCACCTGAATTAGCCTGTCTCAAAGGGCATAACCCAGGGATCTGATGTTTGTTGTTTTTTTAAAAAACTGTTCTATTGGGGTGCCTATGTGGCTCAGTGAGTTAAGAGTCTGACTCTTGATTTCGGCTCAGATCATGATCTGACAGTTGTGAGGTCAGGCCCCATGTTGGACTCCGTGATGGGTGTGGAGACTGCTTAAGATTCTCCCTCTCTCTCTCTCTCTCTCTCCCCTCCCCCCCTTCTCTCTCTGCCCCTCTCTTTGTTCATGTGTGCACTCTTTCCAAAAAAATAAATAAATAAAAAATAAAAATAATTTTATTGAGTAAGATTGACATACAATAACCTTGTACATATTGAAAGTGTATAATTTAATAAGTGTTGAAACTATGACCACAATCCATCACAATCACAGCAATATTGATCGCTACCTGTTAAACTGTTGTTTAGGCCACCCAGTCTGTGGTATTTCATTATGGCTGCTCTAGCAAACTAGGCCCTCCAAACTTCCTTGTGCCCTTTATAGTCCCTCCCTCTTGCCCCATCCCAACCTCAGGAAACCAGTGATTTGCCTTCTGTCACTATAGATTAATTGAGGTTTCCTAGAAATTTATGTAAAAGGAAGACTTCAAAACATTTTTTTAAATGTTTATTTTTGGGAGAGAGAGAGAGACAGAGTATGAGCAGGGGAGGGGCAGAGAGAGAAAGGAAGACACAGAATCCGAAGCATGCTCCAGGCTCTGAGCTGTCAGTGCAGAGCCCAAAGTGGGGCTCAGACTCACGAACCGTGAGATCATGACCTGAGCCAAAGTCAGAGACTTAACCTACTGAGCGATAAGGCGCCCCTGGAAGACTTTTTTTTTTTCTTTTAAGTAATCTCTGTGCCCAACGTGGGGCTTGAACTTGCTGCCCTTAGATCAAGAGTCACATGCTCTACTGACTGAGACAGCCAGGCATCCTAAAATTTACATAAATGGAATCATACAGTATGTACTCTTTTTTTGGTCTGGCTTCTTCCACTCAACATAATTATTTTGAAATTCATTCATGTTGTTGTGTGTATAGATCGTTCCTCTTTACCGCTGAGTATTCCATGGATCGGCTGTACAACAATTTATTTATCTGCTCACCTGTTGATGGACATTTGGGTTGTTTTCAGTTTGGAGCTATTACAGATGAAATTGTTACTAACATTCTTGTTCAAGTCTCTGTGTGGACATGTATTTGCAATTCTCCTGGGTAAATACCTAGGAATAGAGGGGCAATGTCCTATGACAGGTATATGTTTCATTTTTAAAGAAACTACCAAATTACTTCCCAAAGTGGTTATACCATTTTACATTCTACCCCAACAGTGTGTCAGCCTCAGCTGCTTCACATTCTTGAAGGATGAGTTTTTAACTAATTCCCTGACTGTGAAGTTACAGGCCCTGTACCAGGCTGAGACTGTTCTCTGGCCACTACGTATCCAGGCAATGCTTCCAAGGACCTGATCAGCTGGGTGGAGGGAGCAGACAGGCAGGGTTGGGCATGGAATGAAACTCCTCTGGCTGAGGCGTACTGAGACATCACATATACATGAGCTGTGAGCTACTCCAAGATCCTGCTATTTTCTCCTAAAACGACCCTACATGCCAGCTGAAATCTTGCTGTTAAAAAACATCAAAGCTTAGCTGAAATTTGATCTTTCTTCTTTCTCACAATCTACTTATCACTTGGCAGTTCTTATATATGATGGAGCCAGAAGAATATGGTGTTTGGAGTTAAGTACATGTGGGTTTTAAATATTATGTAATATCTTACATTTATTTTCTTATCTTTAAAACAAGATAAAGAATGCAGCCCTTGGGGTGTTGTGAAATAACACAGGCAGGTGAAGGCTCCAGGATCTGGCTCATGACAAGCACACAACAAATGCCATCTCTCTCCCCTTAGCATTCTGCTCTGTAGTCATTTATGCCCTTGGCTTCTCTCCCCTCAAGGGCAAGAAACAAGCCTACCCAACTTTATAACCCACACGGGACTTTGTGTTCCCACAGCACGTGCTTGGACAAAGATGCACTGGGTGGTGGACTATATCTCAGGAAACCGTGTGGGATCCTTCTCTCTGCGCTAGGGCACTTTGGGTTACATCCCTTTAGGGCCATTACAGTGATTGAGTGGTGGCTCTGCCCTCCCAGGATCGCCAGTCTGGTGACTCTGACCCTACTTCAAAGGCTTTGCGGAGTTTTTCTTTTTCTTTTTTTTCTCCATTCGATCAACAAGTATTTATTGTTTGTCTAATATATGCCTGGTGGTGTGCAAGGCGCTGGAGATCTGGTGTAAGCTGTCCTGGAGCTGTGGTTCAGTGGAGGAGACAGACAACCAAACCCCACAGAAGCAGAGGTAGAATTACAGCTGTGACAAGCAGTGCCTAGAAGGGGCATCCAGCGCTATGAAAGCCTACTGGAGATTCGAGCCAGCCAGCCCTGAGAAGCAGGGCTGGGACTAGAGCAAGGCAAGGGAGGCACCGAGGGGGCAGAATTTAGGGAGTGCTCCCTCTCAAGTTCGTGGCCTTAGCGACCCCAGCTCCAGGTGCTTCTTGTTACATCTAGTTGGAAATACAGGGCAGACAGTGTTTGAGCACAGAAAAGCTTGATTTTTTTTCTGTGAGCAAAAAAGTTATGAAAATAACGGTTCTAGGAAAACAGTTCTTGATGAATTAGAATCTTATCTGGGGTGAGGATGTACAAACTGTGGGGGCGAGGGTTCCCGTCTGTCTGGGTCCGGGAGGCTGAGGAGTGGTCCGTCCTCTGGCAGGTTTGAGAACACGCTCATCCCTCTCCTTAGAGCCGCTGCTCGCTAGGGGGCGCTGGAAGGCAGGCTGGCCCTGCTCCCCAGCCACTGAAGCTAAGCCCATGTGCCCCTAGGAAAGCACCTGTCTTCCCAGAAGCTCACAGAACTAGGGCGAGGTGCAGTGGAGCCCTACCTTTAATAGTCATGTAGCGCTTTTTTTTTTTGAGTTTTAATTTAAAAGTCATTTATTAAAAAAATAATTTTTTTTAGCAAATAAAAGATGCAAGCTTATTTTGATCACAAAGTTGTCTTCACATTTCTCAATCTACCAAGTTTAGAAACTAGAAGTCTCTGTTTTGAATATGAATTAGGTGTGATGATTTACTGTGTTGATTCCCACTTCTGAGTAGTTCTTGGTAATTGGAAAAGCCTTTCATAGGAAGCATTTGTCTGTAGTGCGAGGTTGAACCTTATGTTGGAACGGGCCATTTTTTTGAGAATAAGAACTCATAGTCATGAAACTTTCTTTGCTCCCTATTTCAGGGTGTCTTTGTAGCCCATGAACTCAAGAAATATAAAAGAAAAAAGCTTACACATCAGCATCCAAGAAGGGGGTGCGGTCTTCACCCTCCCCACCTGGGTGTTTGGCCCACATTACCTCACTATTTGGCTCATGGCCCTGCTTCAGGGCACAAGCATATTTTATGCAAAAATCACTATTTCCCTGGGTCTGGGTGTGATCCATGCATAGGCTGGTGAGTGCCCTCAGTGGCCTGGCTCTACAAGGGCTAATCAGATTTCGCTTTCAGGAGTCTGGGGATGGGAAAAGTAGAGACTCAGGCAACTGACAAGGGAGATGTCTGTTTCTCAAAACCAAAAGATCCTAGGTGAGCCAGAGAGCTGGGCGGGCTGTGTTGGAGAGTGTTAAAAGGTGCAGTATTTCTTTAAAATACTTTTAAAACTGGATAGTGACTATCTTGGCCTGCATGTGTGTGTGTGTGTGTGTGTGTGTGTGTGTGTATGTGTGTGGAGTAGTACAGTCTATACGACATACATTACCTCATATAATCTTTACAGTGACTCTGTGATGTAAGCAACGCAGCTTTAAATTGTTTTTCTCCCTTTGTAGAAGAGAACAGAGAATTCCAGCACCTTGATCAGAGTTCCAGAGCCAGACCTTAAACCTGCGGCTTTAATGCCCTGTTTGGAATGTTCTCCTTCTCAGCATCCATCAACCAGATGCTCCATATAGCAAGCTTTAGTTGTAGTACAGGCAAGCCGTACTTACGAGTTTAACTTTCACACCTTCAAGGAGGCAGAGGCGGTGAGGGGCCACACGGGTTGTGCCCAGAGCCACCACACGAGGGCAGTGTGTCTCCGTGCTAGCGCTCCAGCACGGGGCGCCCCTCAGAGAGGCTGCCTTGTTCTCCCTATGGTTGGCAAGTATTGGAGTGGAATGGATTCAACGGTACACCTTCTAGAAGTTAGAAAAAACGGGCAGTTGGATGATGAGAACTCCCCCATAAATGGGAGAGAGCTGCGTCTTACGTCGTGTGATCATGGCCTCTATTTGCTCTTACTGATCCAGCTGTGGCCAGTCTGTCCAGGATCCCACAGAGCCCCCTGGCCCCCCTCTCTGCTTAAAGGGGGATGCAGCTCAGAGGCTGTCGGGACGATGTTTCAAAGTAACACTTCCCTGGGACAACTAGTCAGTGTGGTCAGCCTTGTGGGGGAGAAATCTTTCATGGTTGTTATGGAGAATCTGGTCCTTTGCCCTACAAGAAGCAGCGTCAGAGGTCGGCAGCCACTGAATAGAATCCTGTGTCCGCTGGCCCGGCGGACATTGCCCAAGGGCTGGCAAAGGACACATCTTCCCAGGTCCGCTCAGCACTGGGCTTGAGGAGACAGATGCAGACTTAGGCCACTCGTTGGTTTTTGTCGCTTATCTTTTTACTAAGAGTGATGTTGGGATTTCCTTCCGTTTCCTGAACCCCATGCAAACAGAACACCATGCCTATAAATCTGAAGAAGACTTCGGCAGTGACCTCCTGGCCTCTCCGGCAAGGGGTGCCAGCAGGGTCCCCCCTCTGGCGGCCACCCGCCGAGGGGCTGCTCATACGCACCAGGGAGAACCAGCCACAGCTTTTGACTTAAAAGAAACTTGTTCTACTCTGGCTTATGTCGGCTGGAGCTCTGGCAGGGCTGGCCTCCTCTCAGCTAGCTGGGGGGCCTGCAGCTGATGAAGATGGCCTGCAGGCCTTATCAGCGCTTATCTTTCAGTGAAGCCCTCAGAGGCCAAGCTCTGTGTGTGTCTGGCACTCTGACAGCCCGGGAGGGCAGGGCTGGGCTTTTGTTACTTGTTCTTCCCCGGCTGTCGGCTGTCGGCTGTCGGGAACTTTGCCGTCAGCAAAAATCTGTGCCACGGGTTCCTAGCACAAGCTTTGAATATGGACACATTTTCTTTCTGAAAAGTTTTTAGTATAGAGTTACTACACGTCTTATTTTTTAACTTATTATTTTTGGAATAATTTGGGGCTTATAAAAAAAGTGGAAAAATCCTACAAAGAGTTCCCATTTACCTTTTGCCCAAATCCCCTCGATAATAGCATCTGAGGATGAGTTGCAGACATGATGCCCCTTTGGCTCTCAGTGCTTCAGTCTGTATTTCCTAAAAGCATGGCCACAGTCTAATAATCAAACCAGGAAATGCCCACTGATACACTACGAGTATCTCATCTACAGACCCCATTCATATTTCCTCCATTGCCCCATTCATGTCCTTTTCTGGATCACACTTTGGGTTAGGTTTTGCACCTCTAATCTGGAACAGTTCCTCAGTCTGGCTTTGTCTTTTATGACCTAAACACTTTTGAAGAGTATAGGCCAGTTGTTTTGCAGGAAGTCCCTGAATTTGGGCTTGTCTGAGGTTCTCTCGTGACCAGACAGGGCAGAATCCCACAGAGGTGGCACTGGGCTCTTCCCAGGACATCCTGTCAGGAGGCAGATGATGTCCTTTTGTGCCATTACTGGGGAAATTACTTTTATCACTTGATTACGTGATGCCTGCCAGGTTTATCCAATGTAAACTTATAGTTTCCCCCTTCACAATCAGTGTCTTGTGACTATCCCATTTCTTATATGCATTGTACATTTTGGATAATTTAAAAAGTACAGTCAAGGAGAAGGGAAAAACTCATGCATTTCTCCCCACCCAGAGATCACCACTGTTTTCATGTAGAGTAGTTACTCTTCTTACTTTCACTGAAGTCTCTCTTTTCTTTTGCTGCTGATCCTCAAACCCAGCTGGAAATTGTGTGTTCCTATGGCTGATTTGCTCGTGTCCTCCGTCGACATTCCTCTGGGGGCACCGTGGACAGAAGTGTTGATTCTGATTGAACTTTTAGGTCTGGCACAGGGAGAAGGGAGATGTTTTAAGTAGGTGGAGCCTTTTAGCCCCTCTAAAACTAGGCACCCTGCGGCTTCTCTCCAGGTAAGGAAGAGGAGAATGAAGGCAGCCACTCAGAAACCTGGGTCCTCATCACTTGAGGGCGACAGAAGGGCATTGGACCCTGGAATGCTACCAGGGAGCTCTGTACTTCCTGTCTATGCACCTGGGGGGACCTGAGAGGCAAGAGGAAGAGGTGGCCAATAACAGGTGAGCGCTAAGCCAGCCAGCCAGCCAGCGGAGGGCTGGGCAGTCCCGTGGGCAAATTCAGGGACGCTCACATCTCAGAATTAGCCAATCCAAGACACACAGAGGGGATTGACACACCAAACTTGAGAGGAACCAACTCAGGGCTATTAGTGGGGGTGGCAGGAATGTGTTAACTAACTCCTCAAGCCTTCCTGCCTGTTGCAGGTGCATGGCAGAGTGACTTTTCAGGTTCTGGGGGAAAAGTCTACAGCCAGAAATGCAGATACTATCAATGGGAAGCCAGAGAGTTGGGAGACGTGGGACACCAAGATATACTCCATCGGCAAGTCCAGTGAGTTCTACATCCAATGTATATCCCATCCATTCACTTCTCTCTAGTTCAATTGCTACTAAGGCCACTATCCTAGCCCAGCCATTGCCCCTGCCCACCTTCTTATGGCAGGAGTCTCTTACTCCCTTACAATCCATTCTCCACACAGTAACCAAAATGATCTTCAAAAATTATGATTCAGACCAGCCATTCCCTTGCTTGACACCCTCCACCAGCTTTCCATGGGTTTGGGGTGAATTCCAAGGCTTTGCCCTACTCTTTTGCCCTTGCATGACCTGGCGGCATATGACTGTAGTTTCAGCGCAAGAAGCTTGGGAATGTTTGGATGTCATTGGTCCGAGAAGGAAAGGAAATACAGTTTTACTGAGCTATCCCTGAGTGGCAATCCCTGAGCTATATTTTCACACACATGCGTTTATTTAATATTTCATCTTGCTGTCTTGCCACACCTCTTTCATTTGCCCCCATCCAGGGTATTTATGTTTCTGGGACCTACTAAGCTTATCCCCACCTCAAGGCCTTTATATCTGCTTACCAGTCTGCCTGGAGCGTTCCTGTTCAGATTGGGCCCCACTGCTGCTGCTTCGCATTCAGGTCTCAGCTCAGAGTTTAGCAAACCCAGCGGAGCTTCCCCCCCCAGGAGGGGTCAGAGTCACAGTGATGGGTCAGGAACTCAGGCCAGGTAGAGAAATAGTATAAAGAGAGGTGAAGGAGTAGGGTCAGGAAGCTCAAACCTGTGTGGAGGACGTAGTCAGCTCGGTGGTGGCGAGGTGGAAGGGTGCTTGCCAGTCTGCAGCGGGATGGCTGGAGGAGAGGCCGGGGAGCCCTGTTTGGTTCTGGGAGGTCGTGTGAGGTGGTGCTGTGAGTGGTTGTCCCAAATGCTTGTGAAAGTTGTAGGAGAGAAGAAAATGGAGGCACTAAGGGCCCCATGGGGGCCTCATGGGGTCATGGACACTGATACTGAATGGAAGATGGTTATTCAGAAAAGAGTGCAAAGATCTTGAGGCAGGTAAAAATGGTTTTTGATCAGCATGAGTCAGACTGGTCAGATTAGCCAAAAGCTCATTAGTCTCCATGGAGTGAATTTTGGCCAGATTACTTTTTGTAGAGGCAGTTTTTAGGCAAACAGACTCAGCAATGAGATGTACAAAGGGACCATAGCGACCACTGGGCTGAATGCAGGCAGACCCATCAGGTGACCACCTCAAAATATCCACAGGCCCTAATTGACCAATGGGCTACTTACAACCAGGCACAGGTACGAAAAAAGGGAGAATTCCATGTCTCCATACCACCTCATCTTTCCTCTATAAAATCAGGCCCCACACAGTGCCTCCTTGCAGACAGCCTCCCCTCTGCTGTCCTGCCTGCCACTCCCTTGGGGTGTATTCAGCTTTGCCCTGGGTGAATTCTTTCACCTCCTGTGCACCACCAGCTACCATTCATCCGATGGTCACCCCACATTTGAGGACCCCCTTCTGATCAAGAGACACCCCATTTAGGCACCACAATTTTGAATGTCTCTTGAATTAGAGGAGTCATCCAGGTCTTGGGGCACTAAAAGCAGGCCCCAGTGGGTTCCTTAATGAAGGTAGCTGGGCCGATTATTCAGGGAGCAGCAGAGGCCCAGCAGTTGGATGTAAGAGTGGGCAGCTTCTCATGATTTAGGTGGTAGTGAAAACAGTGGTGGTGGGGGGGGGAGGTGGGGCAGTGATGCAAGAGAAGGAGTAGGAGAGCCACCCAAAGAACATCTTTAATTTTCCAGCGACTTTAAATTTCAGTGAACTAAACTACCAGTCAGCCAGTGTGCACCTGTGTGCTGTGGACAATCCCCTGATCTAATGCTCTGTTGTCTTTTTGGCTAAAGTCTTCTCAGGTCTCAGTGTGGTCAGATCTGGTCTGTGGAATAGGCATTAAATAAAAGCCTAGCACCTGGACTTTGTTTCTACTGCTTTTCACTCATGATGCCTTTTTCCTAGCGTGCTTATCTTTCACTGCCACTTGATGCCCTTAGAAAGTTATTTGTGGGAATTCTTTGAGGCTTGGAATGAGGGAGTGTCTTCAGAGAGCATCTGTGCTTTCCTCTGCCACCTGAGGCCACTGTCCATCTGGAACACTTTTAACTAAATTCACAGCTTGAGGTTTTGTATACTTGGCTGCAAACACCCGGGAGGGCGGGTTTGTCAGTACAAGGTTTCAGGGATGGCTTCCCCTCTCCCTGCTCTGCTCAGTACCAGGCAATTTTTCTTTGCGGTTCCCTGGGGGAAGGGTGGGGCAAGCTCAGTGGTCACACTTTTATACTAGACTTCCCACCTTGGGTGGTCCCTAAGTGTCATCCTCCTCTGCAATGCTCCAAGAGGCTGTAAAAGTTAGGGCTCAAATGTGCCAAGTGCAGCAAACACCCCAGAGCAAAACAATTTCAAATCACAGCTATCTCTTTGCGTTTCTGATTTCATTTAGATTTAGTTTGATAATGATCAATTATTTGATGCTTTAAGGAAGAAAAAAAAATCAGCATTTTTGGTTGATTTCAGTGGGAGGATTAGTTTAAAAACTATCCAGGCATCGCATCAGAAGTCTAAAGAATTCTACATTGAGACCTTTATGTTGGTCACCTTTTACCCCCAGGCTCTTGCACCCTGTCAGTCATGTTGGGTGTATGGTATTCAGCAAAATTATGTCACCTCCAAATGGATTTTGCCTCCTACCTTCCATGTCTTGCTGCCTGCCACGGTGACCTACGGGGAGGGGGGTGATTCCTAAGTGCTCCGTAGTTTAGGGCAAGCAGTGAGCTATTGGTATCCAGAGTGCTGGCAGTGGTGGGAAAACAGCTTTCTTTTCCTTCCACCCCCCACCCTGAGATGTTTCAAGTGGCTTGTTTTGGGAGCAGAGGGGCTTCTATTCTAGGGATTTGAGACAAAGCTCAAGAAAGAAAATGTTCTTTTCCTGGGGCATGAAACAGACTCTGAACAAAGGACTTTATATGCCAAGGCTTTAAACAAAGATCCCATAAAGCACGTTTCCCTCAATCTAGCTTTAAACCAGATTTAAACAACTTGCCCAGCCCATGCCCAGGAGGGAGGATTTCATTTTATTATTACTGTTTTGTGCCTCCTACAATTATTCTTAGAGCCATTGGATTGCAAATGGGTTCTTTATAGTGTGTGTGTGTGTGTGTGTGTGTGTTTCTTTGGACTTCAAGAGTAAAACTCATACCTCACTGGGTTGTTGTGGGCATCTCATGAATATGTGGAAGGGCTCTGAAGCCACCCACCCCACCTCATTGCCATTTTGACTGCATTTCTGCCTGTACTGAGTGTCTGCTGTTTGAGGTTCACTGTCCTCAGCTCTAGGCATTCAGATCTGAGTGGGGAATGGCTTTGTATTTCAGGATACAGGTCAGCCCAACATCTTGTAAGACTTTGTAGTGTATGCATAATTATACAATTACACATTGCCTTTGTGCAACATTTAAAATTTTTTTCAGTGTTTGGATAGTAACTCAGTTGGTTCTCATATTAGTTCCAAGCGGCAGGCAGGATAACTCCATTTTATCAGGAGGGAAAGTGAAATTCAGAGAAAGCCAGGTATTTGTGTGAAAAGTGATTGCCTGGGCCTGTAACTTAAGTCTTAAGCACTTCCCAAGAAATACTGCTGGTGTTCCAGTGAAAAAGCCATCATGGTTTAGCCTGATGGTCCAGTGCCTTGTTTCTAACAAGGGTATCAAGTATTCTTTGATGACAGAATGTGGTAGTTTCCTTCTGCCATATTAGCTATGGGAGCTTAATGACACTTCTACAACAGTCCTGTGGGGACCCTCTTCGGATATTCTAAGATGGCGTAGCTAAGGTAGCTGTTCATTGCACGTCCTGGATCTCCTTCATGAAAACTCAGCGTATGAACAGTCTATATTCTCCTGAGCAGCAGGCAGAGGCTGGATAATCTAGCTCTTCCAAGGTGGAGTCTATTATGTTGAGTGTTCAGTTTTGAATAAATGATCACATTTCCCTGTTCATATTATTGCTACAACACTGGAAGCTGATTTAAGGGGTACCTATTGAGAGCATAGAACTCGATACACTCTTATATTGTGCTCTTGTATTGGTCCCCTTTTACATCTATACTCTGGCTTTTCCCTTTTTTCCCCACATTCTAACATGTGTTCATTATAGTATTATATTTTATGCTCTCTAATAACCCACTTAAAAGACTTAGAAACAAGTTTCTAATTAATAAGTAAAAGAATGAATGCATGAAGAAATACACAGAAAAGGCTAAAATATATAATACAAGCTGTAGATGTTAAAAAATTTGAGAAAAAACATGTTGTTATGGGTTGAACCAGTCATTGGATGCTTAATGGAGGCAGTGATATTTGAGGTCAAATTCATTCATACTAAATATTGAAGTGATACTAAATGAAGAAAGCAATGTGAACAAAAGAATAAAGTTAGGAATGGGCATGACATTTTCTTAGAGTTAAAGGCCTGCATGAATTCATAGTGGGGGACAAGAGTAAATATGTAAGTGGGGCCAGTTGATGGATAAAGCTGCATAGAAAATTTGAATTTGATTAAAAAAAAAAAAGGCTTCCTATTAGATATGGTGGATTGGCCACATGTGTTTATCTCCTATGCCCTGCAAAGAACTAAGATGACAGTAAAAGAAATACAGGGGTAAAACCCACAAAAGCCAATATATCAGTAGAAGAGAGATTTCAGGAAGTCTTGGAAAGATAGCTGCAGGTGAAGTATTAATGGACAGAGCAAGGCCCACAGTGTCCACTGCAAGTGTTGGCAGAAGGGAGACAGGTGACAAGAGGGTTTACTTGTCACCCAGAAGCTGTCATGTCTCAAAGGCATCAGGTACCATGGAAGGTGGAGCCAAAAGCCAAGGGTTGATAAAGGTCTGGATGAAGCGGCCCATTTGGCCAGCAACCACGGCCCCCTCCCCCAAGGAGGCTGGATGTTATCTTGTGAGATATTGAGCCAGATCAGCTCTGGGCTAGGGGACAGCAGGCACAGCAGAGTAGAGGTTCAGATGCAGGGCTGAAAAGGGGAGATATGGTGAAAGTCTTAATATTGCATGGCGGAAGCTCCTGCCTTCTTGATGAACCTTCTTTGCTCTCAGAACATCAGAAGGCAGACACACCGCTGGCCCTGCTCCAGCCCCATCACAGGTGAGAAACTGAAGGAGCCTTGTCTTAAGAAACCAAATGGCCCCAGAGAAAAGACCTCCTGACACAGGTATGAGGGACCTCCATCAAAAAGGAGGGCTTGTTGGCGAGCCTGGATGGCTCAGTTGGTTAAACGTCCAATTTTGGCTCAGGTCATGATCTCACTGCTTGTGAGTTCAAGCCCCACACCAGGCTCTGTGCTGACAGCTCAGAGCCTGGAGCCTGTTTCAGATTCTGCGTCTCCCTCTCTCTCTGCCCCTCCCCTGCTCGCACTCTCTCTCTCTCTCAAAAATAAACACTTAAAAAAAAAAGGAGGGCTTGTCACCTAATGGCTTAAAGGATTCCCACAAATTGAGAAGCTCTGGTCATCACACTAAGCTTTCAGTCAGACTTTAGCACCTACATCTTAAATATAATAGTCCTGGATCATCAGACATTTAAGGAACATCACTAATGTAGACAGAGTCAAAATAAAAGAATCTGGAGGGAAGAGAAAAAAATGCCCAGAACACAAGAAAAGTAAAAAACAAACAAAACTCATGAAAACTGAGAAATAAATTAATATGATACACCCTTTATAAATAAATAGCAAAAAACTAATCACACAAAAAGATCTTCTTCAACTTGAATAAAAAAGCAAAAAATATCAATAGCAAAGTTGAAATGGGGGGGCGCCTGGGTGGCTCAGTTGGTTAAGCATCCAACTCTTGAATTCGGTTCAGGTCATGATCTCACGGTTTGAGACTGAACACCATGTCGGTTGGACTCCATGTTGAGTGTGGGGCCTGTTTGGGATTCTCTCTTTCCTCTTCTCTCTGACCCTCCCCCACTCTCTCACATGCTCTCTCTCCCTCAAAATAAATAAATAAACAAAAAAAAAAGAAAAATTGAAATGTAAAATAAATACCCCAAAAAGAAGAATGAAAAGGCAGAGGTGGAATACACACACACACACACACACACACATATATATATGTGTGTATATATATATATAAAGCATGAGAGAATCAATCCAGGGTGTCCGCATATGAAGAAGCCAAAAAATGGAACCAGAAAAAGGGGAAGGAATAAAAAACAAAAAGACATTTTATCAGAATTCATGGATGAATCTCTAGAGCTGTTCTCTAATATGGTAGTCTTTGGCCACAAACGCTAACTAAATTAAAAAGAAAATTAGTTGAAATGAAACAAAATTAATATTTCAGTTCCTCTGTTATAGTAGCTTGATGGCCACATGTGGCTAGTGACCACCATGCTGGGCCACGCAGATAGAGAACATTTTCATTACTATAGCCAGTTCTATGGGACAGGGCTGCTCTGGACAGAGAGCACCCACTAAGCACCCACTTAGGAATGAGAAAACACTCTAGGACATTATATTGTGAACTTTCCTAACTCTCAGCTGCTGGTCCACCTAGCCCCATCTAACCATACCAGCTGTAGGAGAAGGAAATGTGGAGGCTCCCTCCCCTGGCTTGTTTATTTCCCTCACTAAGAGCTCCACACCTGAGAATAAAAAAATTCACAACACCCTTTCTGGGGCCCAGGCACTGGTAATGAGCATGTGACATCCTTTATATTGTTTCTCTGTCACACCAAACTCAAGAGGTGGGTTCTCCTGTGCCCATTTTACAGAAAAGAGAAGGAAAAGCTAAGTAGCTTGCCCAAGATCACACAGCTAGGCCTTCTGTTTCCAAGACCCTCTGCCCTAACCATTGGGCTCTGTTGCTGCCTGTAGGCTATGTGTGTGTGTCAGCAGTGGTGGTGGTAGTTGGGGGGCGGGGAATGATTCCTTGATTTGACTTTTGACTCAAGTTTTCCTATTCTAAGGACTAAGTGCACAGTAAAATCCAGAAGCCCCAAAGGAATGACCCTTCCCAGGATGAAATGTCAGACTAGCAGGTCTAGACAATTTTACGTGAAGATTTCCCTGGCATGGGCTCAAGACACAACCCACAGGTTGTACTTAATCCAAGTGACTCCTCAAAGCAGGTTCCATTATAGGGGTGCCTTCTGCCAGACCCCACTCATGCTTCTGTCCCTTGGCAGAGCAACTGAGGGCCCAGAGGGAGGAGAGGGGATATAGGGGTAGAAACAGTGATTCCCAGCTTTAAACTCATGAAGCCCCATTGCTTTAGCTCCCAAGGGTGCTTTCCTCTTTGCACGAGGAAAGAATTAAGGCCAAGACCCCTTTCAATAAAAAGTACAAAGGAGGCCCCAGCTGCAGGATCTTAATGGGAGATACAGCAAGCCTTAGGAGAGGCTATAACTTTTTAAAACCTGTCTGCAGCCTGGTACTGCGCATGCTCTAAGTATTTGCGAGGTTACTTTCTTCTCTCCTCTTCCTTTATTTGTGCTTCATTCTAAGCTATTTCAAAGTGTGGTGATAGAGCACACTTCTCTTTATGCTCCTTTTTATATTGCTATTAACTACTTTCAAAGCATTAGATTTTAAAACAAGTGCTTTTTTCTGCTAGGAAGTTGAGGCTTATTTATGGGCAGAAATAACAAAACCATGGGTTCTAACAGTTCCAAGTTGAGGCAGGAGGGTGTGTGGGGGTGCATGTCTAGGAAAAGGATGGGGGCACACAATAGCCTCACACGTTGATACTGGAAGGAAGGAAAAGAAAGAAGGAAGGAAGGAAGGAAGGAAAGAAGGGAGGAAGGAAGGCAGGGAGGAAGGAAGGAAGGAAGGATGGAAGGGAGGAAGGAAGGAAAGAAGGGAGGAAGGAAGGGAGGAAGGAAGGAAAGAAGGAAGGAAGGAAAGAAGGAAGGAAGGGAGGGTGGAAGGGAGGAAAGAAAGGAGGGAGGGAAGGAAACAAGGGAGGAAGGAAGGAAGGAGAAAGTGAAAATTAAAAAAAATTGTACTGCCGGATGATAGTTTTGTGGCGAGACAAACATCTTATTCCCGAGCCACTTGCCACTCATGCGGGCCATCCTTTGCCACAGAATGTTGTCATTCTGGGGTGGAGAGACATCCCATGTATAGTGGGCTGGCGCCTGAAACACACTGGAACAACCCTCTCCTGTGGCAGAAGGAGTGTTGCCTTTTGACACGTGTAGCCATGTGTGTTCGTGTAAACAGCACGTGTGCCCCCAATTCATATGACTTCAACCTGTTTGGAGTGCCGAGTTGTTAGCTGCACACTAAATCAGATGCAGGTTTCTCAGAGCCTCTTTTCAAAGGGGGTAAGCCCACTCTTCTGGTAACTGACAACACAATGGAAAATGTGAAGTTCAGTTCCGAGAGCCAACTTGAGCATCTCAGGGGAACAGCTTTCGAGAAAGATGCTGGGCTTTTAGCCGAGGAGCTGGAAATGTCCTGGTAAGCACATGGGCACCCTCCTGGCTGCAGGCATTTCCCAGTGTTCTCAGCGAGGGCTCTGAGACGTGCAGGTAATTGTCACACCTGAGACACTCATTGAGAAACTTGGAATTTATTCAAAGGAGTGGAATTCTTTTTTTTTCTAGTAACCAAAATAGGCACTGTTGCTAAAGCTTGATTTTTACCAATCCACCTCCCGAGAGATTAGATCAGACACCAAGATGAAAGCGTCAGAGATAGTCTGATGAGAAAAAGGAGCCCACACATGTGTAAAGCAGAGAGAGAGGCTTAAATAACTCACCAGTACATTTTGCCCACCTGTTCTCCTGGCCCTAAATCATCACCTCATATTCTTCTGCCATGGCATCACTGGTGGGGAGGTTTGAGGCTGTTTTTCTTTTGTCTGAGTCTCCAGTTTTTATTTATTACTGTCACAAACCTATTGCTTCTTTAAAAAAAGTTTTTTTTCTTTGTTTTTAAAGTTTTTTATATGTTTATTAGTTTTAAGAGAGAGAGAGAGAAAAAGGGCAGGGGAGGGGCAGAGAGAGAGGAAGACACAGAATCAGAAGCAGGCTCCAGGCTCTGAGCTGTCAGCACAGAGCTGGACATGGGGCTCGAACTCACAGAGTGCGAGATGGTAACTGGAGCTGATGTCAGCCACTTAACTGACTGAGCCACACAGGCACCCCTGAGCCCAATTCCCCTAAGCAACCTTCTTGTGGCTCCAAGCCCGGTGCTGTTCTTCATTGTGAACACCTAATGAGCAATAGGTTTTAATTAAATCTCCTCTGCCAGTTTGTCCTGTCAATTTTGTTGCTGCAAACCAGCGGCAACTTCCGGCACCTCACAGGGTGTGTGAAGGGCCTGGTGGTGCTGTGGGAGAGCGAGCAGAGCAGTCAAGGTAATCCCAAATCTCAGTGGTTTACAAAGAAGGGCTTACTTCTCACAGAATCACATCATTACGGCTGGCCATCGCTCCACTCCATGTTGGCTATGCTTCAGGATCCAGGGTTGAAGAGTACCTCTGTCTGGAACTTGCCCGTGTGACATGGAAGGGGGTATGGCCAACCACGTGACCGCATGGAATGCTTCTGCCTAGAGCCAGCACACTTCACTTCTGCCTGCTTTTCATTGACCAGAGAGGTCACTTGGCCATTCCTGTGTTCCATGTGGAGGGAATACCTAATCCTTCCTGGCAGAGGGTCACTGTCCGCAGGGCAACTGGGGTATTTTATAGAGCCAGCCGGGTTAGCACTCTTTCTGACAAAGAGGCTTTCTGACAATTCTGGGATTGAAATTAAGAGTCAAGACTTACCTATATGTACAGGTTTTCAGAGAAGGCCTAGAGTTGTTTATTCCACCCGGGGAAGCCTTCCACCCCGCAAGCCTGGCATTACTCTTTCCCGAAGGATCATATGGAGCAGGAGTAGTGTGTGAAGAACATTTTCTCTCAGTTCCACCCTTGCCTTTGAAGCCCAGCCACACAGAAAAGTCCCCGTTCAGGCCCAGTCCTGCCCAGAGTGGGGCCAAGCCACACTCTCCTCCCAGGCTCTGGAGAGCCCGCCTGCATACCCTGGGTGGCCCAGCCCTGCGGAGGCATCTCCCTCAGGAGAGCAGAGGCCCCTCCATCCCATCTGGACCCCAGAGCCCAACTGTCTTGGCTGAGGCTGCGCAGGGTGTCAGTCAAACTCAAGAATATTCTTTTAATTCTGAATAACCATGTAGGGCTGGCAGGGCTCCCTCCGCCTGACAGATGGCGAACACATGCCTCAGGCAGCCCAGCGCTGTACATCAATCTCTCTCTGCTGGCTTTCAGCACATCCTTTAAGCCAAGGCCTCTTTCTAGCTTTAGCTCGTGATTGCAATGCAGAGTCTCTTCGGAGGGCTGGGGGTGTGGAGAGATTTTTCAGAGGAGGGGCGGGAAGTTCGGGTGCTGCTATCAGATGCTGTTAGATAGATGATCACATTTTCCCCTGGCAGGGCTGGTCCTTTGCTGATTAGCTGCCCCAGCAGCTCCTGTGTGGGCACAAGGGCCTGAAAATTCTTGCCAGCAACTGGGAACCATTTTGGGTTTGTAAGATTGGACCCTTCCCATTATCACTAGGCTTTTCTTGTACTTTGGATTTCACAATCAATCTTTTTTCACATCCCCTTAAGAAGCTTAGAGCATGTTGGAAAAGACAGCTTGTACAACTTGTCAGTGTTTGGTAAGACAGAGAGGGATTTTTGTGAGCCCGTGGACACCGGGGGTGGGAAAACCAGGGAGTGCAGCTGCAGGCCGGGCATCCGGTGGAGGTCCGAGTGTCCCGGCATGACAGCTGCTCTTGCTCCGTGCCACAGCCCGAAAGACCATCCGCACCCTGACATCTCCCGGGTACCTGCCCAGGCCTTCCCATGAGCTCCAGCTCAGCTCTACTGTCACACAGCCAACTGCTTCTAGGTGTCTCCGTTTGGAGGTCCCATGAGCATCTCAGACTTCCCACATCCAGAACCAAACTCGAGTTCTTTTCTGAAGCTCGTTTTTGCAGAAGTTTTCACGCAGTCTCTGGAGGCTGCCACCCTGTCCCCTGCTCAGGGCAGAAACCTGGGAGCCAACCTTGGTCTCCTCCTCTCTCCTCAGTCCACCCTTCCCTCACACGTCTGCTCCACCAGCAGATCCCTTCGTATCTGCCCTCCACGTATGTCTTGACTCCGTTGGCTTCTCTGTGCCGTCATGGTCACCAGTCCTACTCAAGCTCTGTCACTTCACCCCAGACTGTCCCAGTAGCCCTCATTTCTGCTGTCCCAGCCTCACCCTGTCCTAATCTGTTCTCCAGGCAGAAGCCACTTCCAACATAAACTAGGCCATTTTGGCATTAGGTTGGGAGCCCTGCAATGACTAAAGAGGCAAACTCTTCTCTGTGATTATCACAAGCTGTCCCTGGCTTTCATTCATGCCCTGGCCTATATTGGCTGCCATGCCCCCTTCTTTTACTGTCTTCCAGCAACATTGGCCTCTCGCAGTTCTTCCATCTTGCCCAAAATCTGTCTAGCCTCAAGAGCTTGGCACATGATTTCTCCACTGCCTGGAATGCACTTGCTAGCTCTCCACTTGATTGACCTTTTGTTGGTCATTTAGGTCTTAGCCCCAAAGTATGTACCTTGAGGGAGATGTAGAGGTGTTTCTGGCCAAGGGCCAGGCAAGGATTTAGGAAAAGGGTGCATGCATATTGGGGATGGATTGGCTGAAGCTGCCGTGAAAGGCATTAATGGGCATGTAAGCCTGCTGAAGGCAAGCAGACAAGTTAGAAAGATGAGGAGTTAGAAAGCCAGGAGAGTCCAGGGAGGTGACCTAACTCCCGCAGAGTACTAGGGGACTGGTAGCAGGTAGGTGGTAGGCATTGGTCCACCTATGCTTGTTGACACTATCATCTGAGAACTTGTGTCTGAGGCGGGGGAAAATTCTTGTACCAATTGCTTTTCCTTTCTGAACCCCCAAGGGCTAGCATTTCCAGTTTCAATGATTCTAAAGGATCATTTTACGTCTGTGGTTCCTGTTGGCTGTGCAGCTTGCCCAGCCTGGGATTTGGGATAAATTACCATCGCTTAACTTAAGCAACTCTGGTGTCTTGCACATGTGCTTGAAGGAAAGGAATCTTCAAGGACGGAAAGTGGCCAAGTTCCTTCAGAGGAAGAGATATAAGATTCCCACGAATGTTGTTTGGGGCACCCCACTGAGGGAGCACCCCACTGAGGGATACCGGGTAACTCAAGGATATTTGCTCCCAGGGCACCCTCAGTGGAAACATCCTGGGACCATCTGTCCAACACCACAGCCAAATAAAAATCTTCCAGAAAACGGTGTGAATCACTGCTTACCCAAAATAGTAATGCTGTGTGTGTGTGTGTGTGTGGAACCCAAAGCAGTCTTCCATGCACTTTCTCACACCATGTATTTAAAGTTTGTTTTCACATTGTGTATTGAATTTTACATTTAGTGATTTTCCTCACTTAAAGGCTTGTCTTGACTCAATATATCACCCTACTTTTGTGTCCTTGGCTTGTCTACTGTCTGGATGAGTAAAAAGCTACTTCAGGTTAGTGCAGAGGCAAAGGCCTTATTTATTTTCTCCCTTAGCTTGAATCTATCTATTGAAAAGACAGTTTCACTATTTTATAATTCTTCATTCACTATTGAACATGCAAAGCCATGTTTAGTGGAGAATGAAAAGAAAATGCTGATTTTGAGGAATAGCCCTGGGGCCTCTAGCAAGAAAGAGTCATAGGGTGGACAAGTAGTCACTGGTTACTGTTTAGATCACAATCCACATGGTTATAGAAACACAAGACGTAGGGGGTGCCTGGGTGGCTCAGTGGGTTAAACATCCAACTCTTGATTTTGTCTCAGATCATGATCTCACAGTCGTGAAATGGAGCCCCATGTCAGGTTCCATGCTGGGCTTGGAGCCTGCTTGAAATTCTCTGTCTCCCTCTCCCTTTGCCATCCCCCCAGCCAAATAAATAAATAAATAAATAAAATCTTTAAATAATAAAAAAAAGAAATGCAGGACTTAGCGTTTTAACTTTTATGATGTCTGAGACATGAAGAAACCACAATTAGATACTTTGAAAAAAATAGGCACAGTGGTACTCTGTTCTGCAGATACTTTTTGTAGACAGTGAATGATTTATTATTCCATGTGACATGCCCAAACCCTGAGTAAATTCACGTTTGAGCAGCATTTGAGCAGATCATTTTATTTTATATTATACATCTATAAGCCAAAATGTGCCCCCAAGAGAATCAAAGGGAGGAAGCTGGAATTGGCCCATTTGTGGCATTGTACTCTCTTATCTTGTGGCTCATTCTGTTGAGATTTGAGAGTAATATGGGGGATGTAGGGTTTTGAGTGAAATTTGCTTTGTAGATTCCAATCCCCACCCACCTCACCACTGCCAGTATTTAGCCTTGTATAAAGCTCAGAAAATATCCATTGAGTATTTTCAGGGGCTGAAAATATTTTATCTGTGTTTTCCCTCCATCTCACTTTTTAACAGGTAATATGTAAAATAATTGAAAAGCATATACAAAGGGCTCCTGGGTGGCTCAGTCGGTTGGGTGTCCAACTTCGGCTCAGGTAATGATCTTACCCTCCGCGAGTATGAGCCCCGCATCCAGCTCTCTGCTGACAGCTCGGAACCTGGAACCTGCTTTGGATTCTGTGTCTCCTGCTCTTTCTGCCATTCCCCCCACTCACACTCTGTCTCCCTCTCAAATAAAATAAAAACATTAAAAAAATTAAAAAAAAAAAAGAAAAGCATATACAGTATTTAAAAGGGTCTTTAATGAACAGTAAGTTATGCTGTTCTCCAACCAACCTCTGTTATCAGTTGCTTTTCTCTTTTTTATTTTTTAATTTTTTGCATTTGTTTGTTTTTGAGAGACAGAGAGGTAGAGCATGGGCTGGAAAGGGGCAGAGAGGAGGGAGAAACAGAATCCAAAGCAGGCTCCAGGCTCTGAGCCGTCAGCACAGAGCCCGATGCGGGGCTGGAACTCACGAACTGTGAAATCACGACCTGAACCGAAGTCGGACGTTTAAACCAACTGAGCCACCCAGGCTCCCCCGACTGCTTTTCTCTCTTATTAGAGTTTATCCACCCCCTGCCCCACACCCACAAATGTGTGTGTGTGTGTGTGTGTGTGTGTGAGTGTGTGTCTATATATATGCTAAAGAATGTAACTGGTAGCAAGCTGCACCTTTCATTGTTTACCTAGACATATTTCTTTGGGATTGAAACTGAACTGTTAAATACACGATCCCAAATAGGGAAGTCTCCTCTGGGAATGAGGGTTCTCGTAGCAGCTGGTAGGAGCCTGCTTTGTGCTGCATTGCACATACCTCAATTGCTGAAGGAAAATAACCATGATGTATTTATAACACAATCTTATTTTTCTCTTCAGCGTCCTTCTGTTATTAACTTCCATTTTCTCATGTTTATTCAGTGTCCCTCATCTTTCCCTCTTTTGTCTCCCATTACTATTTTGCCTCTCCCTCTTTTCTCTCTTGCACACTGTCTCTATTTCAACTTGTCCCCCTAAGAGCTGTTCTTTCTGCTTCTGACATGTTCTCATTTCTTTCTGGCAGTTTTTCTTCTCCCTAAAGATTTAGTCCAGCTTTGCAGGGGGCAGCCCCTTCATGTCCGCGATTGACACAAGATGCTCTTTTTGGCAACCGAAGGTCTAGCTTTTTGGTAAAATACATTAAAATTATGTTATTTCTGGTCTGCAGGGAAGTGATGCTCTTCATTCCAGCTTTCCAGGAGGCTAGAACACAAGGAGGTCGAAGAGACTTGTCCAGCAGGTCAGAACGGGTTCCGGGATTAGGTGAAGTCAGGATTTGTCATCGGCTGTCCCCCTGTGCCCAACCACAAACAGTTGTCTATGAGAGACAGAGACAGAGAGAAGGGAGATGCAAATAGTCACAGGAGCAAAAGGAAGGGCAGATGAGGGACAGTGAATAAGCATGGAAAATATCTGTTAGTAACAGAGGAAGCTTCTGTAGGAAGGTCCAGCAGCCAGAGGGGTGTCGCTGCAAATGGAGATAACTCCGCGCACATTTAAGTCTTAAGGAGGAAGGATTTCCTCTCTCTCTGTGCTTGCACCAACCCTGCATTCAGACATCAGTTCCAAGTGGGCCCAGGGGACAAGAGCAGTGTGGATAAGTGGAGGAGGGGCTGGCTGGTAGAGAGGGGAGGAGGTGGGAGAAACAGGACCTTGGGGCAGGGAGAGGAGTCTGAGGCAGTAAACTGTAATACAGACAACAGGGCACTATATTTACTGCTCCAGCCAGGACATGGTCCAGAAGGCACAAGGTGTTGAGATGGACACTTCTTCTTCCCCTCAGGCTGTAGCCGGGAGGGAAACTGAGGGGTTCCTCGGAAGTGGTTTGGGCAGGATGGAGCATGTCCTTCGGGCTTTGCTTAGAGAACTCCTTCTCACGGAAACGTCCCCAGCCACCCTGACCCCCACACCAACTCCTCACACCTTCCCAGAATTGCTTTCGCCTTAGCACTTGTGCCCTGCCTACAGTAGGCCCCTTCCCTTGCTGTTTTCTTTTCTTTTCTTTCTTTTTTTTTTTTTTTTAACATTTATTTATTTTTTGAGAGAGAGAGTGTGTGAGTGCAGGAGGGGCAGAGAGAGGAGACAGGTGATCCAAAGCAGGCTCTGTGCTGTGAGCACAGAGCCCCATGCGGGGCTTGAACTCATGAACCATGAGATCATGACCTGAGCCAAAATCAAGAGTTGGCCGCTCAACCGACTGAGCCACCCAGTGGCTGCTATTTTCTTTTCAATTGTCTTATTTTGTAATGCTCTCTATCTTGCCCATTAGAATATAGACTCCAGGGCAGAGATTTCAGTCTGGTTTTTTTTTTTTTTCTTTTCATTTTATTCATTTCAGTAACCCCAACACTCAGGACAGGGCCCATCACAAAGTAGGTGCTCAGTAAGCACTTGTGGAATGAATGAATGAATGAATGGGCAGCTAATATGAGGACATTTGTGATACAAGCAGGGCAGGGAGGGCATAGATGTTTCCTTAGCAAAATGAAGCTAAGCTTATTATTCCCTAAGACATATGGCCAACATCACATTAGTTGAAGGAAGATGAATCTCTAGTACAGGTAAGAAATGAGCATTTTAGACGGAAACCAATCCTCATGGAAGCACAGTGTGTTGGCTTCTGGATGTTTTCAGAGCAAACCAGCTGCAGTGGAAGCTGCTGATCATTCCCCTGTGCTTTCTCCTCCACCTCCCACCAGAGCTCAGCCCCCATGCACATCAAGGCCTGGGCTTTCCTCATCTGAAGGGAGAGACGGCTCTTCTCAGGGAAGAACAGCAAAAGGGGCAGGGAGTGGGGACTTCTGCTTTCGTTGCAGGCCTGAAGCCTCAGGGGTGGCCCTCACCCATCACACCCACTGTGCCCTCTGCTCCTGTGCGGCCTTGGGATAAAGCCTTCCTCAAAGCAGAATTCCTTAGAGGAAGGCATTTGGTGCTTCCTTCTGAACTCATTATGGGCCTCATATTCCTGTTTACCTTGGGCACCTCAGTCATCCTTAAAGCCCCATGGCTCCTGGCCTTTTCCCTCCCCCACCTTCCCCCATGCTCCGGGAGCTTGTGGTCTGGGATGAGCTAATTCCTCACATCCTCAGTCCCCTCAGACATCATCATGGCGTCCAGCTTTTGTGGCGGCCAGCTTGCTTCTGAGCACAGAGTACTCCACTTGCTGTGGTAGAGGCGGCTTATTCTCTTACACCCTGGCCCCTCGGGGGGAGGTGCAGCTCAATGGCCTCCTTACTCCCCATTTCTGCTTCTGGAAGGTCTCTATCCCTTTTCCTTCCTTGGTCTTTCCTGGCTAAGTTAATGGTTTCACCATCTACCCAGCTGCTTTGATGAGAAACACTTGGTTCCTCACTTCCTCTCACACTCCGTATCCATTCCAACAGCAGTCTTTCTGGCCCTGCCATAAAAATGTGACTCACATCTGATCCTTCCCACTGTTTCCGTCACTCTTGTTCAAGCCACCCGCGTCTGTGACCTGATTATTGCTCTTGCTGATCTTCTGCCCCTTTCTCCAAATCCATTATCCACAGTGCTCTAAAGGGAGAGAAATTTAAAATCCATAAATCAAACTTAACAAACCCCACTTAAAACCCTCCAGTGGTTTCCATCATACTTAAAATAAAACCCCAAGCCCATGGACATTAATCGGCATTGGTTTTGGATTTGGTAAATGTTGGATTTGTAAATGGATGACTCAGCTGGAGAAATTGGGAGCTGAGGCCCTGACAATTGCCTCCCCAAAGTGGACACATCCTAAAGCCTAGGTTACAATTGGAGTTATTTTTGCAGTTGTGGGGTATGTATGGGGCTGTTCCAGCCACATGAGTGAGGTCTTCTCACACAGAAACATCATCCTATGCCCTGGTAAGTACATCACTTGCTCTCTTTCATCATCAGAACTGTGTGCTCATCACAGGATAAACCATATTTACATTTCAAAATTTAAGCTCCCCGTTAGACTTCAATTGATACCACTCTGGTTGGGATGGGGGAAGGTTGCCATATTACTGCTCCCCATGTGGCCTCTACTAACCATGTTAGTAGGCCTTGTTGCTGCTGAGTGGTAGTGAAAGCCTTGACTCTCCTCTGGGCCTCCTGACCCCACCCTGGCAAGGAGGGGGAGGGGTGCCTTGTTACTGCAGGTTGGGGTGGAAGTCTAAGCTCTCCACGTGGTCTCCAATGACACTGAAGGAATGGGGTGTATTGGGAGGAGTTTGTCACTGCCCAATGGGTTGAAAGTTCTGGTCCCCACTCAAACATCTCTGACACCACCCTGGTGAGAGATTGGGTGCCTTGTTACAGGCTGGTGAAGATGGAAGTCTAAGCTGTCTAGCCTTTGCTGGCAGAAGAGTTTGGGCATCTTGTTTTTTTCTGCAGCATTTAGCTGGACTAGAGTTGCTGTCGTCTAAAAGTTTCTGCCTTGATGGACTGCCTCTTTCCTTGTTCTTTGGCTAAAGAGAGAAGGCTTTTCTTACAGATTGTTTTTGTCTGTGCCCGTAGGTATTTTGGGATTGGCAAAAGGAACGGGTGTCCATTATGGAGTTAGAAGCTTGCTTATCATGGAGGCTGTGGCACATATGCTACAACTCACCTTCAAAATGGGTTTCATCCTTACCTAAAGATATTGAAAAAGAAGCATAGTCTAGGCCCCAAGAGATAACTTAAGTACAAGAGCAGAAGACTGTCTGGGGCGCCCGGGTGGCTCTGTTGGTTACGCATCCAGCTTCAGTTCAGGTCATGATGTCGCGTTTCCTGAGTTTGAGCCCCGCGTTGGGCTCTGGCTGACAGCTTGGAGGCTGGAGCCTGCCTCAGATTCTGTGTCTCCCTCTCTCTCTGCCCCTCCCCTCGCTCACACTCTGTGTCTCTCTGTTTCTCAAAAATAAATAAACATTAAAAAAAAAAGTATTTAAAAAAGAAGACTGTCCTAATCAGCCATGGGTATTCAGAAAGATTTGAGGAATTCTAGGCTGTAGGGTGTCTATACAACAGGGCTCCTGGCTTGTGATCATGGCCACATAGTAAGATTTTGACCACAGAAAATTAATTTTGAGAAGAGCAAGACCATAAAGGCAAATCTCTGAGGAATTTCCAGGGGTTTCTTAGGAATAAGCTGTTGTGATTCTGGGTGATGCACAAAGGAAAATGGCACTGAGTTTAAGTACAGTTCTGAAATTTTAAAAGCAGTTTTGAATAAAACCCCAAATAAAACCAGTTATATGTTGAGGCAGTTGCCCTAGTTCTACCAGCCACATTTGTTCAGAACAGCCCAACCACACTCCTGTTAGCTATTAAACCTCTTTGTCTTGAGAGAGGGCTATTCCCTCAGCAGAGCAGCCTGTGCACGGCTGTGACTCCCCATTGACTATGCCTCCCCCAACTCCACCTCACCAAGTGATGCTTCTTTCCTGAGCTGTCAGCCATCAGTCCTTCTATTGAATTGAATCCTCCACTTGGGGATCATCAGTATTTCTTTTTATTGGATCAGACTGTTGGGTGGTATGATATCTTTGCTTTACCCAGTCAATGAACCTCTTTACCTTTAATTTTCAAAATTAGAAAAGTGCAAGTCCCCAGTCAAGCAATAGAGTGGGAATGTAATAGATATTTTTCCTCTCAACTCTGAAGATGAATTCTGTGAGTCTGGTTATTGAAAGATAGATTGTTGGGGTCTTTGGAGCTGCCAACAGGGAGCTGTTATTTAAAAATAATCTCTTCTGATTGGACTTGAAGGTTTTAATGGACCTTAAATTTTACTAAGGCTCTTTATCCAGATATGTCTAAAACACTGGGCAAATACCAGGTTGCCATTATGGCAATTCCAGAGTGATGACCCAAGTGCCCACTCTGTGGAAGGCCTGCTTGTGATATTCTCAAGGAGATTCAGTCCAGTTGAAGAGAACACATAACACATAAAATTCTGAAGTGGCAATAAAAGATTTAAGTGATTTGAAACCAATGGTGCCACATGAATTGATAATTTGTACATATTATGCAAAGGAGAGAACTCTTTCCAGTCTGGAGGGGTTGGAGTTTGAACTGGTTCAAGGAAGAAAGGGAGGTGGGATTTAAAAATGCAGAATGGCCAAAGGAGTCAGCTGAGATATTGAGGAGGCATGTTCCCAGAAGAGAAAAAACATGGGTGTTGGAACCCACATGGGACCTTCTTAGGCAGAGAGAAGACCAGTCTAGCTTGGGCAGAGGGTCAGCTAAACTGAGTGAAGGAGAGATTTTTATCCATGTAAGTAGGGGCTAGTTTGTGGGAGGCTTTGAAAATCAGATTAATAATCATTTGGTACTTATTGATCATTGACTAGGTGCCATGCAATGTTCTAAGCATTTAACATGTGTTTTAGTTCTCATATTATTGTTGTTTTTATTCTCAGCATCATTTTGTAGCGTGGAAACGGAGAATGAGGGAAGCTAAATTGGAGTGGGTGTGAGGAGCAGGGTATGAGCCCCAGCCAGCTCCACTCTATTGACCTTTTTAGAATTAAGTCATGTAAGTGGCCCTCTGGGTGATAGGGATCCACTGACAAATATGGTGGATGGGTTCTCAGTGAAGGACAGGGAATAAAAAAGACTCCCTTCCTTAATGTGTTTCATTCATGTGTTTGTCAAACCACTCTACTGAAGAAGAGCCTGTACAAGTCATTGGTGACATATACCTATAGGTAGCGGTTGGGTGGGAGGTGAGGGCTCTCCCATGAGGAACTTTTTAAGATGGACAGAGGGTCAGTAGCCTCCAGTCACTCTTCTGTCATTGAGAAGACCAGAGGAATCAGGATTCTGAGGGAACAGTTCTTGGGAATGGTAGATGAGGCCTTTTGTAGTTTTTGGCACACCTCACTGGGGAGGTAGAATCCATGTCCCCAGCCCTTGAATCTGCACAGACTGGTGACTGTCTGGCCCCCAGGGTGTGGTGCAGTGACACTAGGAGAGTCCTGTGGCAGGGTCATAACAAGCAATGTGGCCAGAGCAGGCACTCCTGGAGGCAGCCAGACCACAGAGCCTGCAGGTGTGATAGACCCAGGGAAAGACATCACAGTAAAGCCTTCTGTTAGCTGAATGCCTTCCAGTGACCTTCATGACTGCCTCATGTGGCAGCAGAATCACTCTGCTGAGCCCTGCCTGAATTCCTGCCAATAAAACCGTATCCATAAACCATACCCTCAAACAGTAAATGGGTTGTTGTGTTAAGCCACTAAGTTTTGGGGTAGCTAGTTAAAAAGTGATAGTAACCAGAATGGGTTCTGTTGCTATGGGCCTGATCCCTCTTCTCACCCCTTGCTTGAGGGAGAAGACCTCCTTGAGAATGTAAGCCTTTGTTAGACTGAAAACCAAGGAAAGAGAATCTCCCACCAGTTACCTGGAAACACAGTGTGGTGGGGGCAGGGGAGGGCTAGCCAACAAGACCTAAAAATGGTAGTTTTACCCTGTGGTTCTCACCTTGCAAGTAAATCTAAGGTGGGGAGGGGGTTGCATTTTAGATAGGACCAGGTGGGATCTATCTTTGGGTCCCATAGTGTCCCAAATAAACACTGTGGATAGGGACAGAGTGGCAAGTTAAGGGGCGAGGAGACCTCTGTGGCCTATATTTCCCCTCAGGTTGCATCTGATAAGGGTGCCATGAGGAATAGAAAGGATGGCTACATGGGGACACAATGGTTTTCATGCTGTAGACTCCAGTACTACAGAGTTTGGGGTCCCAGGCATCTATCCACAGAAGGCCAGGTCCTTCAAACATGGCTGGCCTGAGGGTCATGACCAACATCCCAGAGGAGGAAAGAGGCATGCCCTGTGGCCAGTGGTGAGTTGGGAAGGCCCTCATACAAATATTTCTTAGGATTATTTCCTCAGGGACTTCCTATGAAAACAGCAGAATACTAACTCCAGAGCCGCAATGAGATCCCAATTGGTTCTGGCTTCTGGGTCATCTTGATTTTGAGAACTGATTCCATTCTGAGACAAATATATGGGCTGTGCCCCCAGATTAAAAAAAAAAAGTCAAAATTCATAGCCTTTCTTCATAATTAAAGTTTGTGAAAAGAAAAAGCTGTGTTGGTCCCAGGCCTCTGGGTTGGCAGGGTGACCTCTGGTTTGGCCTCTTTTCTTCGTGTCACAAAATGAGTTTATAAATGAGTGCTTAAGGAAACTCCAAAACAAAAGAGAAAAGCCTCTTTGGCAAAATGATAGCGGGAGCGGAGCTATCTTGCTCCGGGACAAACCTCTCATGAAGACTCTACGCTGCCACTCCTAGTGGAATTACGCTCCCTTGATTGCATTTATGTTTTACAAGTGGTTCTGAAATTGGCCACGGGCTCTTATCCTCATTTGGCTGAGGACAAAGGCAGGACAGTCAACCAAAAGTCAGAGGTGAGCTGTGTCCACAAGCTTCTTCTGCCTGGTAATTCGTTAAGAACCACGGGAAACACTTCCACCCTGAATCCCATAGTCACAGTAGGTCACTCTGTTGTGTCCCTGACGAGCATAAGGTACTGCCAGCAGCTAGAGACTAATAAAGGGAGAGCACGATTTCCATTTTCCAGATTGATTGGCTACACTTTGGTCCTTTTGCTTTTAATCTCCCTCATACTTTATTATTTACTATTACATACTTTGGGGAGCGTATTTCAGATATGCTTATTAAACTATCTTTTGAATAATATTCACATATATATATACATCTGGGTATGTATTTCTATTAGTTTCATCTCCATTTCCTGTTGCTCCCTGATTCCAAGTTGGAGTCATTTATGTACATATTTTTTCCAATTTTATTGGGATCTAATCCACACACCTCACTGTTTAAGGTGTGCAGCATAATGGTCTGACTTACATTTATTGTGACATGATGCCCACACTAAGTTTAGTTGACACTCATCAATCTCATGCAGGCACAATAAAAAAGTGAAATCAGAAGAAAAACAATTTTTTTTTTTCTTGTGATGAGAACTTTAAGCATTTACTCTCTTACCAGCTTTGCTATGTATCATACAGCAGTGTTACCTGCAGTCATCCCTCTGTGCGTTATAGCCCTGGTACTTTCTTGTAACTGGAAGTTTCTGCCTTTTGACCACCTTTCTCCAGTCCCCTCCTCTACCCCTTGCCTCTGGTAACCACAAATCTGATCCCTTTTCCTATGGTTTTTGGTTTTGTTTCATTTTGTTTTGTTTTTTTTAGTGCATCATTTATTTAATAGTAAATGTCAATACTATAAGGATTTCATGGAATTAAAAGAAAAATCAAAATAGGGGCGCCTGGGTGGCTCAGTTGGTTAAGCATCTGCCTCTGGCTCAGGTCATGATCTCATGGATTGTGAGTTTGAGTTCCACATTGTGCTCTCTGCTGTCTGTGTAAAGCCAGCTTTGGATCCTCTGCCTCCTCTTTCTCTGCCCCTCCTCTGCTTGTGCTCTCTCTCTCTCTCTCTCTCTCAAATAAATAAATAAAACTTAAAAAAAATTGAAACCAGTAATATGGTTCCCTATTTTAGTCTATACTTATCACACCCCCAATGAGATCACACATTGTTATTACTGTTATGTGGATGTAAAGAGTGTTGATATAAGCAGAGCATCTTAAGATAAATAGTTCTGGGGGTGCCTGGGTGGTTCAACTGGTTAAGTGTCTGCCTTTGGCTCAGGTCATGATCTTACTGTTCATGAGTCATGAGTTCGAGCCCCGCGTGAGGCTCTGTGCTGACAGCTCAGAGCCTGGAGCCTGCTTCGGATTCTGTGTCTTCCTCTCTCTCTCTCTCTGCCCCTCCCCTGCTCATCCTCTGTCTCTCTGTCTCTCAAAAGTAAATAAAAATTGAAAAAAAAAAGTTCTGACACCTGAAAAACAGAAACATCAACAAATTGCTAACTGTTCTTCTGTCCTGAGACCTTAAATTGTTATTAATCTTTTTTTTTTTTGATTCATATAATTCCACAAATCAGGAAACCAAAACCCAGAGCTGGAAATCTAATTTACAAAATACTCTTCTCAAAGGATCTTCTATGAGAAGATAATGGATCTTTTCTCTTACCTGTAAAAACTTAGTGAAACAGATTTTTAAACTGAAATATACTGGTAACTAAGAATTTGATGATAATGCATTTAGAACGGTTGTACTATGACTTAACATACATCCCAAGCAATTTATGTTCATTTTCATCCATTTTAATATTCTGGTTCACCAGGTCATGATTTCGAGAATCCACCCCTTTCTCATTTGCTTTCCCATTTCTGATGCTTGATGGCCATGCCACTAACTCGTGCATGGTTTCACAGGAACGCAGCATTTGATGTATTTTTTTTAATGAAGCCACCTGGAAGCCATGCCTGGAGGAGCCCTGGCTTCCCTTCCCTGGTCTGGGAAGCTGCTGTGTAGAAGGGTTAAGTGCCTTGTGCAGATTCAGCCTGGCTGCTGTTTCATTTATTATATCTCTTTATTACCTCTATGCCGGCAATAAAGTCGGGGTCATAAAATTAGAGTGTGGTCGCCACGTCCGGCTTCCCAGATTTCCATGTCATGTTGGGAAGCCCCAAAGTTCGTGATTCATGCCACTGTGCATTTTCAACCCTCTTTGTTAAGGGTTTCAGAGATTGACAGAGCATTGTTTTTTAATAAAAAGAGGTGGTGGAGGCAGGGAAGCAAAGCAGAGCAATGGTCGACATTTTAGAGCAAGCATATGCCTCATATGGAAGAAGGGCGTAGTTATTTAAGGCAAAGTCGCCATCTTGGCAGCCCTTCTCTTGCATGGGGACCATGCAGGCAGCAGGCAGCCTCAGGCAGCCCCAGGAACCTGCAGCAGGGACCACACAGGGAGAGCCCACCGAGCAGGAGGGCCTGTGGCCGCTGCCCCCAGAGCACACTTCAGGGCCTGTGTCTCCCAGAGCCTTCAGCTAGCCAGCAGGTTGTCTGACTTTTGTCTCCTCTAAGAGACAAAGAATGGCTCTCTTTGAAGAGGGGAGACACAAGGAGGCCTAACCACAAACACAGTGGGCAGAGAAGTTTTCTTTGTTGTTCTTCCATAGCAGGGCTCCAATTTAAAAAGAAAAAAACAAACAGGCAAACATCCCCCTTGTCCCCTGCAAATATTCTCCAGAAACACACAATCTAAAAAATGCATGTTTTCACTGCAGTGCCAGGAAAATAGCTACTGGTATTGGTAACTACCTTTGGATGAGAGCTACATATACATGATCTCTTGTGATGTTCACAACCACACTGTGAGGCAGGAGCCGTGGTATCCCCTTGCTACAGAGGAGAGGACAGGACTGACCCCTGAGCTCATGTCCCTGATCCCCTATAGTATTTTGTTTGTGAACTTGATTCTCTTGGCTGGGTGTCATGGCTGCCTCCAGAGAGGAACTTTCACAGAGCACTGGCTCTTAACTGAGAGCAGTTTTGCCCCCTTGGGAACATTTGGCAATGGCTGGAGATATTTTTGATTGTCACGACTTGCAGCTGGCCAGGGATGCTACGAAACATCCTACACTTCAATGACCTGGCTGAACTTGTCAATAGCGTTGAGGTGGAGACACCCTCCTGTAGATGCTTCTATTTTGTGACATTAAGATTTAAAGTGGTTTGCTTTGTTGTGAATAATTAGAAAGGGAGAAAACTGTAGGATGAAAGAGCTCCCTGAAATCATCACTCACAGCAACATAGGCCTGGGTCCTTTTGCACAAAGATGTTTCGGGAAACAAACCAAACCCGCAACACTTTATCCTTAAAACCTGGACAAGATGGGGCACCTGGGTGGCTCAGTTGGTTGAGTGTCCAACTCTTGATTTCAGCTCAGGACATGATCTCAGGTTCCATCCACATAGGGATCTGTGCTGAGCATGGAGCCTGCTTATGGTTTTTTCTCTCTCCCTCTGCTCATCTCCCCTGCTCACTCCCTCTCTCTAAAAATCACAACAAAATAAAAGAAACAACAACAACAAGAAAACCAGAAAATAAACCAGGACAAGATATGCACACCTAAGAGACTCAGTGTCATGGAAGACTGATGGTTGCCTTTCCATTATCCTTGCTTGTATCATTCTCTCTTCCCTCTTTGTAACAGCTGCATCCAGATCTCCAGGGCATTCTGAGTGAGCCGACATCAGCTGACATCCCTGACATCAGCGGACAGCCCTGGGCGGAGCTCGTCACTGAGGAGTGGGTGGGTGACCTAAGCAAAAGGAATGTCTGGATATTTTCTGTGAATACTGGGACAGAAGCTCTCCTCCTAAGGGTGGGTGGGAGTAAGGGTCAGAGATCAGAAACACTTTCCTTTCTACTGGGAGGGAAGCCCCAGCACTGGTGACACCTTCCAGCTGGCCGGCACCTGGCAGGCAGGCTTGTGCTCTAGTTTCTTTGTATTCTGTGCAGTACATACAGATATATGTGGTCTGAACAAGCCACAGGGTCACAGGAACAGAGCCGTGTGACTGGGGGTTCTGCTTTGCGTGCCTCTGGGAGAAAAGGACAGTTGTGGGGACATAGACTATGTGATGCTACACTTGCAAGTCCCTCTCTGTCAGCCAAGGCACCTACACGTTCGGGTGATACTCCTGTCCACAAATGGCTCCAGCCAGCTCAGCCTGTCTGTCCCTGTCTTCCTTTTTGCTGCTTCCTTATGATCCTTTTTGAGTGCTTCATCCAGCTCTCCCACTTCTTAGCTAGAGAACCGCTGGCAAGTTTCTCCCTTCTGTGCCTCCCTTCCTCACCAGTATTGGCCTGAAGGTGACCGGGCTTAACGGGGCCATTCCGTGCCCTGTGGGTTCTCACTGAGTGTGAACTGTTATGAAGAGCAACAGGACAGGTGAATGCAGAGGAAGAAGGGAAACAGGCAGTTTTACCAGCTACTTACTATGCAGCGTTTCAGAGTTGAGGGTCTCACGCACACAGTCATTCATTAGACTTCTGCTGTCCAATGTGTGGCCACCGGTCACAGGTAGCTATGAGCACCTGAAACTTGGCTGATACAAACTGACATGAGCTGCCAGTGTAAAACACACAGGGGATTTGGGAGACTTAGTATGAAAAAGGGAATGTAAAATATATTATTAATATTTCTTTTTTTATATTGATTACCTCTTGAACTAATATTTTGGATATATTTGGCTTAAAAAATATATTATTAAAATGAATTTCAGTTGTTTCATTTTTTTAAGGTGGCTACTAGAAAATTTTAAATTACATCTGTGTAATTTTATTTCTCCCATTTTATTTCTTTCGGACCGTGCTGGTCTTGGTGGAACCTTCAGTGGGGTGACTTCTGAGTGCTGAATGGAGCTTGCAGCCCACAAAACGTCTCTTATATGGGACAGTGATGGCTGAGATCCCATCATAGGAGCCTCAATCCTTAAAGGCCTTGAGCCCTGGGAAAATCTTTAATCTCCCTGGGGGGTTTTAAGCTATCAGTCATTTTCACCCTAGTATGAATGAGCACCAAGGTCTTTTTTTTTTTTTTTTTGGTGGAGAGCAGGTTTTGATACCAAGAAGTAGGGTTGGAGGGAAGCAGAGGGGAGCAAAGACAATGAGAACAGTGAGTAGGTAAGAGTGGGCAAAGGGTCCCCACCCAAGTGGGTGAAGAGGGTGCTGAGCGGGGCAATGGTGAAATAGATCTGCAAACATTGCCTTCACAGCTTTGTGTCTTTCTTCCTTTTGTACTTCTTACAGCACTATCATGGTGGTCTGCATGTCACATGGGGAGCCCACTATAACTGTACAGACTGGGTGACCAATGATAAGATTTGAAAGAAGGATTTCCTTACACAGGACAATTTCTCACCTGGCATGATTTGACCTTGAGTCTGCAAACCATCCCCAGAGGAGTAGCTGTCATTTCTTTCTTGGGTAAGGAGTTTTACTAAGAGATTTTCCTTCTTCTCTCCTAAGACATTTTCCCTTCCTCCTTCCTTCTTCTTCTCCTGTTTCCATAGCAAAATGAGATGGAGTCAGAACCATGACCTCATTTGTTTTTTTGTTTTTTGGTTTTTTTACTGGCTTATTTGTTTTTTGGGTGTTGAGTTTGATAAGTTCTTTACAGATTTTGGATACTGTCCCTTTATCAGGTATGTCATCTTTTCCCATTCCATAAACTGACTCTTAGTTTCGTTGATTGTTCCCGTAAGCAGAATTATTGTTTTATATGAATTTATTGTCAAATTGGTTTCCATACAACACCCAGTGCTCATCCCAACAAGTGCCCTCATCAATGCCTATCACCCACTTTCCTTTCTCCCCCACCCCCCATCAACCCTCAGTTTGTTCTCAGTATTTAAGAGTCTCTTATGGTGTGCCTCCTTCCCTCTCTGTAACTTTTCCCCCCTTTCCCTCCCCCCTGGTCTTCTGTTGAGTTTCTCAGGATCCACATAAGAGTGAAAACATATGGTATCTGTCTTTCTCTGCCTAACCTATTTCATTTAACATAACACTCTCCAGTTCCATCCACATTGCTACAAATGGCCAGATTTCACTCTTTTCCATTACCAAGTAGTATTCCATTGTATATATAAACCACATCTTCTTTATCCATTCATCAGTTGATGGACATTTAGGCTTTCTCCATAATTTGGTTATTGTTGAAAATGCTGCTATAAACATTGGGGGACAAGTGCCCCTATGTATCAGCACTCCTGTATCCCTTGGGTAAATTCCTAGCAGTGCTATTGCTGGGTCATAGGGTAAATCTATTTTTAATTTTTTGAGGAACCTCCACACTGTTTTCCAGAGCGACTGCACCAGTTTGCATTCCCACCAGCAGTGCAAGAGGGTTCCCATTTCTCCACATCCTCACCAGCATCTATAGTCTCCTGATTTGTTCATTTTAGCCACTCTGACTGGCATGAGGTGATTATCTCAGTGTGATTTTGATTTGTATTTCCCTGGTGAGGAGTGACATTGAGCATCTTTTCATGTGCCTGTGGGCCATCTGGAAGTCTTCTTTGGAAAAGTGTCTATTTGTGTCTTCTGCCCATTTCTTCACTGGATTATTTGTTTTTCGGGTGTGGAGTTTGGTGAGTTCTTTATAGATTTTGGATACTAGCCCTTTATCCAATATGTCATTTGCAAATATCTTTTCCCATTCTGTCAGTTGCCTTTTAGTTTTGTTGATTGTTTCCTTTGCAGTGCAGAAGCTTTTTATCTTGATGAGGTCCCAATAGTTCATTTTTGCTTTTAATTCCCTTGCCTTTGGAGATGTGTTGAGTAAGAAATTGCTGCAGCTGAGGTCAAAAAGGTTGTTGCCTGCTTTCTCCTCTAGGGTTTTGATTGTTTCCCATCTCACATTCAGGTCCTTCATCCATTTTGAGTTTATCTTTGTGAATGGTGTAAGAAAGTGGTCTCGTTTCATTCTTCTGCATGCTGCTGTCCAGTTCTCCCAGCACCATTTGTTAAAGAGACTGTCTTTTTTCCATTGGATATTCTTTCCTGCTTTGTCAAAGATTAGTTGGCCATACATTTGTGGGTCCAGTTCTGGAGTCTCTATTCTATTCCATTGGTCTATGTGTCTGTTTTTGTGCCAATACCATGCTGTCTTGATGATTACAGCTTTGTAGTAGAGGCTAAAGTCTGGGATTGTGATGCCTCCTGCTCTGGTCTTTTTCTTCAATATTACTTTGGCTATCCGGGGTCTTTTGTGGTTCCATACAAATTTTAGGATTGCTTGTTCTAGCTTCAAGAAGAATGCTGGTGCAATTTTGACTGGGATTGCATTGAATGTGTAGATTACTTTGGTAGTATTGACATTTTAACAATATTTATTCTTCCAATCCATGAGCATGGAATGTTTTTCCATTTCTTTGTATCTTCTTCAATTTCCTTCATAGGCTTTCTATAGTTTTCAGCATACAGATATTTTACATCTTTGGTTAGGTTTATTCCCAGGTATTTTGTGATTCTTGGTGCAATTGTGAATGGGATCAGTTTCTTTATTTGTCTTTCTGTTGCTTCATTATTAGTGTATAAGAATGCAACTGATTTCTGTACATTAATTTTGTATCCTGCGACTGCTGAATTCATGTATCAGTTCTAGCAGACTTTTGGTGGAGTCTATCAGATTTTCCATGTATAGTATCATGTCATCTGCAAAGAGTGAAAACTTGACTTCATCTTTGCCAGTTTTGATGCCTTTGATTTCCTTTTGTTGTCTGATTGCTGATGCTATCAGCATCAGGAAGTTGGATGTTAACTTCCAACACTATGTTAAACAACAGCGGTGAGAGTGGACATCCCTGTCCTGTCCTGATCTCAGGGGGAAAGCTCTCAGTTTTTCCCCATTGAGGATGATATTAGTTGTGGGCTTTTCATAAATGGCTTTTATGATGTTTAAGTATGTTCCTTCTATCCCGACTTTCTCGAGGGTTTTTATTAAGAAACGATGCTGAATTTTGTCAAATGCTTTTTCTGCATCGGTTGACAGGATAATACGGTTCTTTTCTTTTATTAATGTGATGTATCACATTGGTTGATATGTGAATATTGAACCATCCCTGCAGCCCAGGAATGAATCTCACTTGATTATGGTGAATAATTCTTTTTATAAGTTGTTGAATTCAATTTGCTAGTATGTTGTTGAGAATTTTTGCATCCATATTCATCAGGGATATTGGCCTGTAGTTCTCTCTTTTTGCTGGGTATCTGTCTGGTTTGGGAATCAAAGTAATGCTGGCTTCATAAAATGAGTCTGGACGTTTTCCTTCCCTTTCTCTGTTTTGGAACAGCTTGAGACGGATAGGTATTATTTCTGCTTTAAATGTGTAGTAGAATTCCCCAAGGAAGCCATCTGGTCCTGGACTCTTATTTGTTGGGAGATTTTTGATAACTGATTCAATTTCTTCACTGGTTATGGGTCTGTTCAAATTTTCTATTTCTTCCTGTTTGAGTTTTGGAAGTTTGTGGGTGCTTAGGAATTTATCCATTTCTTCCAGGTTGTCCAGTTTGTTGGCATATAATTTTTCACAGTATTCCCTGATAATTGCTTATATTTCTGAGGGATTGGTTGTAATAATTCCATTTGCATTCATGATTTTATCTATTTGGGTCCTCTCCCTTTTCTTTTTGAGAAGCCTGGCTAAAGATTTATCAATTTTATTTATTTTTTCAAAAAACCAACTCTTGGTTTCATTGATCTGCTCTATTGATTTTTTAGATTCTATATTGTTTATTTCTGCTCTGATCTTTATCATTTCTCTCCTTCTGCTGGGCTTGGGGTGTCTTTGCTGTTCTGCTTCTAGTTCCTTTAGGTGTGCTTTAGATTTTGTATTTGGGATTTTTCTTGTTTCTTGAGATAGGCCTGGATTGCAATGTATTTTCCTCTCAGGACTGCCTTTGCTGCATCCCCAAGCATTTGGATTGTTGTATTTTCATTTTCATTTGTTTCCATATATTTTTTAATTTCTTCTCTAATTTCCTGGTTGACCCATTCATTCTTTAGTAGGGTGTTCTTTAATCTCCATGCTTTTGGAGGTTTTCCAGACTTTTCCCTGTGGTTGATTTCAAGTTTCATAGCATTGTGGTCTGAAAGTGTGCATTATATGATCTCAGTTCTTTTATAGTTATTAAGGGCTGTTTTGTGGCCCAGTATGTGATCTATGTTGGAGAATGTTCCATGTGCACTCTAGAATAAAGTATATTCTGTCACTTTGGGATGCAGAGTTCTAAATATATCTGTCAAGTACATCTGATCCAATATATCATCCCAGACCCTTGTTTCTTTATTTATTCTCTGTCTAAATGTTCTATCCATTGTTGCAAGTGGAGTCTTAAAGTCCTCTGCAATTACCACATTCTTACCAATAAGGTTGCTTATGTTTGTGATTAATTGTTTTATATGTTTGGGTTCCTCCAAATTTGGTGCATAGACATTTATAATTGTTAGCTCTTCCTGATGGATAGACCCTGCAATTATCATATAATGCCCTTCTTCATCTCTTGTTAAAGCCTTTAATTTAAAGTCTAGTTTTTCTGATATAAGTATGACTACTCCAGCTTTCTTTTGACTTCCAGTAGCATGATAGATAGTTCTCCATCCCTTCACTTTCAATCTGAAGGTGTCCTCAGGTTTAAAATGAGTCTCTTGTAGACAGCAAATAGATGGGTCTTGTTTTTTTTTTTTATCCATTCTGATACCCTATAGAACCATGACCTCATTTGTAAGTGAAGAACCTGAGGCTAAGAGATAAAGGAGTGGCTTGGTTTTGATCATGAAGAAACTATAGATCCAAGATAAAAAATATGGCTTTTATCATTGGACCAGCCAACGGATGGGCCATTTGTTTCTTACAGATTCTCAAGTGAGGTAAATGCTAAGAGATGGTCTCCAATTCAGAATTTCAGGAAAGCACCAAGTCAGAAGGGCCAGTCATTTCCAGAATGGTCACACCTGACATGACAGTGCTTCATTGAGCCTGATTTTTTGTGTGGTGACATCAAAGTGACTTCAATTTCCTGATATAAGAGTTGGGGTTCCTTTAATTCTAAGACAACACTACTGGTTTTCAAATAACTTCCCAGAAAGAACTTCAATGAGAGAAAATAATAATTAGTTCCCACAACAAGAGCTGTGGAAAAGCTGAGACGCCTGTCATGGACTGTGAGGTGTTACAGGATCTTAGTCCTGGGAAGACCAACCTCAGGGAAGATTCCTGGCCTCAGAAGTAATTTCTCTCTCTCTCCATCTCTTCCTCTCTTTAAAATTGTTCTCTAGGAAACTGACTCAACTGTTTTTGCTCTTACTCTTTTTTCTTTTAAATATATGAAAGATGACAAGAAAACATCTTAGAGGAGAAATAGTGAACTCACTTGCTCACTTCATAAAGAAACTTTGAAGGAAACTTCCTTGGTAAAGTTCCTCTTGTTAAAAAGCTGTGAGGTCATAAAATGCTATTGAACAATAACTTTTCAACACAAACGGGCACTTCCATCAGAGCATCAGTGCTCTCTCAAGACCAGTCAGGGCCAATGGGAGCTCTGCTGTCCCCTCTGTGTCACCATCTTTTATGGTTTTCTTTCCATTTGATCAATGCCATCTTCTCTTGCTCTGTCTTTTCCTTCAGAAAGGCTGGGGGAAACATGATTTTTGTAACCACTGATCAAGACATTTCTTTTGAGCCAAACATTTGTCAGTATTGTGATTGAAGCTGTGTTTAAAGTCTAGCACTTTATTTGAGAGTATTGTCTGTGATCCACATCCAAAATATGTATGTGAAGATGATTTGCAATCTAATCAAATGGTTTGACTTTCATTTCATTTATTTATTTTCAGAACATGCTATGAACTGAAAGGTTTGAAGTGACATGAAATGAAAGTTTTCATTAATGAGAACTTGAAAAGAATAAGTCCCTTTTGGCAGGAAGTTTCTGGTGGCTTTGGTTTGTGTCATCCTTCCTTTCTCCCTGTGGTGACCCATGACCTCCAGCAAGGGTGAAAATATGCCTGCTTGGACAATATGGAAACCATAGGTACAGTGGTCTCACTTAGCTGGGAGGTCAAAGATGTAAAAGATTCAGCTCTTGCCCTCAAAAAGCATTCAACAGCGATTTTTTGCTGGCTATATGCCAACGTATGGATTTGCTAGTATCCTGTGTACTAGACACTCTCCCTCTGAAACTCATTTCCCTTGTCCCCTAGTTACATCAAGCCATGCAGCCTGCCTGTGGCCCACAAAAAGTGCCGAAGAATGAATACACCCTGGGACCGACCCTCAGCAGTGACTCTAGGGAGTAGTGCAGAAATACCACAAATACCTGCCCCTCCAAGGATGACTCTAAGGCATGGGCTGCCCTGTCTTAGGGCTGCCTGCAGGCTTAACCTTCAGTCACCCACTCTAGCAGCTGGCCTGATGGCACACCCTTTACTGGCTTCCCTTGTCCCTGCTGTACCTATCAGAGCTCCAGTGCCTCTGCTTGAGTGCTGTCTCTGGGTCTGCTTCTAGGGAAATCAAGAAGTCACCTGGATATAGCTGGTCACAACAGTGAGGGATATTGGGCATTAAGGAAGGGCATCTATCCAAGTGTGTATAGAATGTAAATCTTAAAAAAAAAAGGCTTTATTTAAATTCCAGATAGTTAACACACAGTGTATTAGTTTCAGATGTACAATACAGTGATTCAACACTTCCGTACATCACCCAGGGCTCATCACACGAGAGCACTCCTTAATTCCCATCACCTATTTCACCCATCCCTCACCCCCTGCCCTCTGGTAACCATCAGTTTGTCCTCTATAGTTAAGAGTCTGTTTCTTGGTTTGCCTCTCTCTCTTTGTTTCTCTCTTTGCTTGTTTGTTTTGTTTCTTAAGTTCCACATATGAGTGAAATTATATGGTATTTGTCTTTCTCTGAAAGACTTATTTTGCTTAGCATTATACTCTCTAGCTCCATCCATGTCGCTGCAAATGGCAAGATTTCATTCTTCTTTAAGGCTGAGTAATACACATATAGGGGAAGAAGGATAAGTATACCTATATTCATACCACATCTCCTTTATTCACTCGTCAGTCTGACACTTGGGCTGTTTCCGTAATTTGGCTATTGTTTATAATGCTGCTGCTATAAACATTAGGGTGTGTGTATCCCTTTGAATTGCTGGGTCATATAGGGTAGTTCTATTTTTAACTTTCTGAGGAAACCCCACACTGTTTTCCAGAGTGGCTGCAGCAGTTTGCATTCCCACCAACAGTGCAAGGGGGTTCCCCTTTCTCCACACCCTCGCCAACACCTGTTGGTTCTTGTGTTCTTGATTTTAGCCATAGAATATAAATCTTGCTTTGTATGTGTTTTAAGTTCCAAAAATAAAATTTCCATCAAGTTCTGGGATATTCCTTGATGGGCACTGAGTAATGTATAGAATTGTTGAATCACTGTACTGTACACCTGAACTAGTTTAACACTGTATGTTAATTATAGTGAAATTTAAAATAAAAGAATGAAGTGCTTTGCATACTGATAAGAAATCAACACCATCACCAACAAATTCTTGGGATGCTGTTTAGGTGGCTAGGATTTCCCATGTGCAGTCAGATCTTGGATGCTCAGGATGCTGGAAGGAATGTGGGTCGACCACAAATTCTGATGGCAGCGTTTTCTGGACAGTCAGCCCTGGGCAGGTTGTGTAATAAAACGCAGTTATCCACACAACTGTCTCTAAGATTAAAAAGTAGGCTGGGGCGCCTGGGTGGCTCAACTTGTTAAGCGTCCAACTCTTGGTTTCGGCTTAGGTCATGATCTCACGGTTCATGAGTTCAAACCCTGACAGTATGGGATTGTGAGACTGACAGCTTCCTTGGGATTCTCTCTCCCCCTCTCTCTCTGCCCCTCCCCTGCTTGTGCTATCTCTCTCTCTCTCTCTCAGATAAATAAGTTAACTAAAAAAAGATTTATAAAATGAAAGAGTAGGACTCTCCTAGCCTTGTTTTCATGACTCCTTTCCCTCTTTTAACTGCCCCTGCCTCCAGCAGGTCCTGAATTTTTTAGTATAATCTTAGAATCCTATATTTTATTACTGTTCCCCCATAAACCACTGAGATAGCCAGAAGTCTTGGCAAAGCAGTGCTCAAACTATGTCTCTTATGCTGCCTTTTGAGTCTGGAAGCTGCTCCATGGGTCTGCGCTGGCCTTATTTGGGACTTGGAAAGCATGTTTATCATATCCACTGGGCCCTGTGCTCACTCCCAGTGACTGTGGGAAGCAAGCGAATGGAGGAGGTGACGTGACCAGTGGGTGCAAAGAGAGGCCTGAGCCTGGCTGTAGTGGGTCCCTAGCCATCTCCACTACCAGGGTGGCAAATGGTACAACTTCTTTTTTTTTTTTTTTTTTTTTTTTTTTTTTAATGTGTGGAGTAGTGATTACTACTCCAGTACCACATACATTTATTTTTTTTTACCACTTACTGTTAACAATTATTTCTTTTTTTTCAATATATGAAGTTTATTGTCAAATTGGTTTCCATACAACACCCAGTGCTCACCCCAAAAGGTGCCCTCTTCAATACCCATCACCCACCCTCCCCTCCCTCCCACCCCCCATCAACCCTCAGTTTGTTCTCAGTTTTTAAGAGTCTCTTATGCTTTGGCTCTCTCCCACTCTAACCTCTTTTTTTTTTTCCTTCCCCTCCTCCATGGGTTTCTGTTAAGTTTCTCAGGATCCACATAAGAGTGAAACCATATGGTATCTGTCTTTCTCTGTATGGCTTATTTCACTTAGCATCACACTCTCCAGTTCCATCCACGTTGCTACAAAGGGCCATATTTCGTTCTTTCTCATTGCCATGTAGTACTCCACTGTGTATATAAACCACAATTTCTTTATCCATTCATCAGTTGATGGACATTTAGGCTCTTTCCATAATTTGGCTATTGTTGAGAGTGCTGCTATAAACATTGGGGTACAAGTGCCCCTATGCATCAGCACTCCTGTATCCCTTGGGCAAATTCTTAGCAGTGCTATTGCTGGGTCATAGGGTAAGTCTATTTTTAATTTTCTGAGGAACCTCCACACTGCTTTCCAGAGCGGCTGCACCAATTTGCATTCCCACCCACAGTGCAAGAGGGTTCCCATTTCTCCACATCCTCTCCAGCATCTATAGTCTCCTGATTTGTTCATTTTGGCCACTCTGATTGGTGTGAGGGGATATCTGAGTGTGATTTTGATTTGTATTTCGCTGGTGAGGAGCAACGTTGAGCATCTTTTCATGTGCCTGTTGGCCATCTGGATGTCTTCTTTACAACTTCTGCTCTCCTTTCCTACAAACTCCTTGTGGTGCTCCCATCTTAGTTTCCCAAGAAGGCTTTTTATAACCTCTTGAACCTGATTGTGCCTGCATAACAATGTGAGAGAGAGAGAGAGAGTGTGTGTCTATGTGTATCTGTGTGTCTCTGTATATATGTGCCATTCTCTGTGTGTGTTTATCTATCTCTGTGTGTGTGTCTGCGTTTATGTGTGTGTATTTGTGTGTGTGTCTGTGTGTATCTGTGTTTCTTTGTATATGTGTGCCATTCTCTGTGTGTGTTTATCTATCTCTGTGTGTGTGTCTGCGTTTATGTGTGTGTATTTGTGTGCATGTCTGCATGGGTGTAGGTGTACATATGATGGGCTCACCTCTGGCTTTGGGAGGATGATGCCACCATCATGGAGTCCAGGACTTACAGGTCAGAAGGATACCTCTGGATGGAGATTCGGGGATCCTGTGTTCTACCTGGTTCCTCCTTTGCCACAGCCCTGCTTTGAGCTAATCATGATTGTTGGCTCCAATTTCCTCTTCAGTAAAGTTCAGAAACCGGTCAAAATGATTTTCATGGCTCTTTCCAGCTTGAAACACTTAAAAGGGACTCTTTACAAAGATTTGGGCCCCTTGTAGGGAAACCACAAGGGACTGTGCAGGACCTGAGCCTAACAACAGAGAGCTGAATAGATGAAGTTGGGACCAGAAGCTGCAGAGGGCTAACAAGAGGGCCTGCTTGACAGGAGGCTCCAGTTGTGGGGTACAGACAGACTGAATGACTTTATGGGGAGAAAGAGTGAATAAATGCCAAGGCTCACTGTCCTTCCTCCCTCTAGATACTGCTGGGGCTCCTTGCTACCCAAACGCACCAGGAACCATAAGGGTTCCTGGTAATCTGAGGGTGTTGCAGCAGGTCAGCCTGCAGGGCACACAACAGGTTGGAAAAAGGTGGAGGATAGATCTAGAGAGGCCAATGGAAGGGCTCCTGCCTGGTGGGCCTGCCCCTTAAGCTAAGTCCACAGTGAGCACAAGGTGCCATTAGCTTCCTCACCAGCCTCCTGTTTTCATCTATTGATTGGACTTTAGCCAAAATATGATTAAACAAATCCTCAATGTCCTCTCTCTTGTGTGCTCCTACATGTACGTGCTCCTGATAATGGTCCACAGCTAAGTCAGGCTTCGGAACGTACTGAACCTACATCTCCTACATCTCGTCCCTCATTTTCATCCCATACCTAGCCTCCCACTCAGATTCCCATGGCCCCTTCCTCTCACTGTGGCAAGACCCTCCTAATTAATCTTCTTGGTTCTGCTTCCAGAATTGAATTCTAAAAGCAGGAATCTCATCTGCTTCTAATTAATATTCTTGGTTCTGCTTCCAGAATTGAATTCTAAAAGCAGGACTCTCATCTTCTCCGTTCAAAATTCTTCACTGTGCCCTCTTGTCTGAGGCTATAGTCTGGATTCATAGTTCAGACACAGGCCATGCTATAGTCTGATCCTGGCCTCCCTCAACTCTCAGGATCTGGATGAAACCCACTTTTCAGTCTCATCCTTGGGACCTTTCTTCACGGCCCTGTGTTCCCACAGCTAGACGCTGCTGGAGACTTTCCCGTCTCCGCGGAGGGTAATCGCCATTTGTGGAGCACCTAGTGTGTGCCAGGAGCTGTCCTAGGTACTTACTCAGCTTGCACTATCTCCTTCAGTCTTCAAAATCTACATATATTTTTAACGTTTATTCACTTTTTGAGAGACAGAGACAGAGTGCGATCAGAGCATGGGCAGAAAGAGAGGGAGACACAGAATCTGAAGCAGGCTCGAGGCTCTGAGCTGTCAGCATAAAGACCGACACGGGGCTCAAACTCATGAACCATGAGATCATGACCTGACCTGAAGTCAGACACTTAACCAACTGAGCCACCCAGGTGCCCCTCTCCTTTACTCTTCAAAGACAGGTAGTTAACAGGCCCTTCCTGCTACCCAAGTATAACAAATTTAACACAAAAATTCAAAGTAAACTCAAAATTCAGAAAGGGAAATCCTGGGTGCCAGAAGCAAAGCCAGAGTGGCGAGCAGGAGCTAAATCCAGGGTCAGAAAGGATTGGAACTGAGAACACCATGTACAGGTGAAGGCCTTCAGTCCAGGCATGTGAGGAGCTGGAAGTGAGCCCTCTGCACATAGCCAGGGATCTCTAAGTTTAGAGATGCACCACAGGAGAAAAATTCTACTCCCCAGTTCAATGCTGTTGCAAGGAAGGGTTGTCCATTCAAGGTTGAGGAAGAAAGAGAATCTTCTGCTAAAATTCAAACCCCAGGCTGTCCATGTAGCATTGGGGGTCCCATTTACTCATGCACTTTGGGACCCCAAGCCCATAAATTAATATCAAATGTTCGCTAGACCCACATTGCTGGTGGTAGCCAAGGTGACAGTTCTTCCGCAAATTCCTCCTGAAGATGATCCCTCATGAGAAACTTCCAACTGCAGAGAAAACAAGCCCTCAGTGGAACAGAGTATGCAGAGGCAGCACTGAGAGATCTCCCACCTGAACAGGACAAACAACAGGCCACCTGGAGCATCTTGCTCAAGGAGGTGACAGAAGTAATGATCTCACATAAGGCAAAAACAAGATATGGTTTTACAATAATAGAATTTTAGAAAAAGAGCAAAATATGAATTCCAGAAATAAAAGATCCAGTGTGACATAAACAACTCAGGACTGGGGTTGCACATGAGGCTGGCCACACTGTGAGCTGCTGAATTGGTAGACAGGCCTGGGGAGCTATTTAAACCTCACAATAGTCCTGCAAGCCAGGCAACTGTTGCTTGGAGAGGTAAGAAACTTCCCCAGGAGACCCTGACTTTGAACTCAGGTCTGTGTGACACTGCGAAATGCTGGGGCTGGTTTTTACTGGCTTGTGAGTGCTCACTGGGTACATCTCTTCCCAGTTCCACGTTCAGTGACAAAACGTGGATAGCTTGAGATTCGCCATGGTGAGAGTATACCACAGAAGATGGCAAATGCTATACTCAGGGCTTTTTTTTCCTTAGAAAGTCTCGTTAAACACTCACCAGCATACCACTGGTCTGACCACACTCCTACTTTAAATCAGGAGTCACAGGCAATCTCCCATGGGAGGCTCACAGGACTGAGTGGGGCTCATGGTGCACAGACGAACTGTGACAGAGCTTGGGTTGACTCCTGTTAGTATGTGAACCCAATGTTAACATCTTCCAATTTTTTCAAGAGAAGCTGCAAAATCCAGATTTTTATGTGGAATCTCAATTTTAAAATGTTGGCAACTGGTTCAGTTAAAAAACAAACAAACAAAAAAAAAACCTTGCTCAAGCCAAAGAAAACACATCTGTTGGCTGGATTTGGCCATGGGCTGCAGATCTGTGATTTTCACGTTTAACCAATAAACTCCATTACTTTGTGTCATTGCTCCTTTCTGTTAATCCTTTCTATTAATGCCCTCCAATGTGTCAAGATCCAGCTTAAATGATAGCTTCTTCATGTTTCATCCCTCACTCTTGTCAAAGCCATCTTCTGAACACTGAGAAGATGGTTTTGAACACCTGCATATTTCCCCTTAAAGAAAATACTTGTGTGTTTGATATTATTTGTGCAGACATGTTTTTCTTCTCTGGTAGTTTGTAACTTCCCTGAAAATCAAGATCTATGTCTTGGTCATCTTTGTTGCCCTGCAAATGTTCAGCAGGTCCCTTGTATATAATAAACATTCAACAAATATTAGGTAAATTTTAAAACTGGAAACTCAGTAGATGTTTATTTGAATCCTATTTTATGCTTGCCTTGAGAATTGTGGCTTGTCTACTTAGCCAAGAAGACTAAAAATTTAGATGGGAAATTTCAAAGCCATGTTGACAGCACTTGAGACATTTCTCATCATTCCTGGTTTTATGAAACACGCTCAAGGGAAACCTTTATTTTCCTGTGTGTGTTGATGCCTATGAATGGAGGTTCCTATGCTAAGCTCTGTGGTCCAAAGAGGGGGCTTCCCATAGTAGTGGCTGACTGAAGTGATAGAATATAGAGCATTTTCCCATTTAGTTAATTTTTTTCTTAATCAAAATTTATTTGCCTGCTAACATTAAAAGCATAATGTTTACTCATATTGGCATGTAAAAAATATTTGAATTCCTTCTAAAGTACAATGTAGAGAAGGATTTAAAAGAATACATGCACTTGGATGCAAATCTCAAATTAAAAATACTGTTTTTCTCCCTCATTTTCTTACAGTGTTTTAAACAAAGAATCTTTAGACTTTCAGTACTATAGATTTGTAAAGCTTGCAATTCTTCAGCTCTTAAATTTCCTTTGGGATATTCAAATGTCCTGGGGTAATCTTTCTCAAACAGTTGTCTGCTAATTACAGAAAACAATTGGTTAGTTGTCTCTAAATTCTAAGAATTATCAGGGTTCCTTTTCTTTCATAGGCAGGGCAAAAATACCTTCTGCGGTACTTTTTCTAAGCAGGACAAGTTTAGAGCCTTCTGTCCTCAGCTGGTTTCTATTTTTGGTCAAAGATCTTAGAATTAGAAAAGCCCCAAACTTATCAGTACTTGGTGTTAAAAATAGGTTCAAAACAAACACTAAAAGGATATTCAGTACAGATACTACATGTTTTCTTCTCACATTAATCATTAATTTTATTATTTGCATACTTTGGGACAAGGCAGTAAAAAATGAATATGGGCTAGTCATTTTTTTTCAAAATTTCTCACAAGCATATTTTAAACATAGGATCTAGTTTGAACCATTGCACATTTTTTTTAATTGTAAAACTTTAGTTTGAAAATGGCATAGAAACAATCTATAAATGCCATTTAAGTTGAGTTTTCTTGTCATAGTTCAGAAAGACTTCACCTCTGCTAGCCCCTCAAGTTATCTTATTTCTAAAGTTTTGGAGATTCATGTGTTTTGTGTACAATCTTGTACATTAATTCAACAAATGTATGTTGAGGGCACTAGCTATACAGTGGTGAACACAACAGGGAGGCCCAGACCCCACCTTGTGCCATCAACAGTGTGTGGTCATATAGGGACTGAGTCTACAACTTTGACATTGTTGCTATCACATTCTGACCTCAATTTCTAAACAGCTTTGAAGTGTAATGTATTTGCTTTCCATTGCCAATAAGAGATGATTTCCATCATATCCAAGACCTAAGTTATTAAAGCTTGAAAGGAAAAGTTTTCATAATGTATAAGTTTATCCTTTGTATCAGTTCATTCCATCAGCTAAAGCCCCTGATCTCTGCTCTTTATCTATTATGTTCTGCTGTACCAAGTTAGAACGACTATCCTTAAAACAAACTGACAGGCAAACATTGGACATATGTGGTGGACATATGTCAACCTAATGGGGATGACTGCCTTTTGTCTTTGTTCTTCTTAAATAAGTCCTGCATCTCAAACTGGAAGTTTACAAGTTTCCTTCATTGAAGTTGGAATTAATTATTTTGAATGATATGAATTAAATGGGGAGCTTTGTGGTCATTTACACCTTACTTGTCCACCCCTACGTGCACCTGCTCATTATTTACTATTGTCTTTCAGGACAGTCATGGCGTAGCTCCAAGAGGTCATAGACTATAACCGCTGGGTGCGGGGGGAAGGGGATTAAGGGGTAGCATTAGATTATCTGAATCCAGTCTTCTCCTTTGACTTGATGAGGGAGGGATCTGAGGCTCAGGGAAGTGAAATGAATTTCAAAGGGCACAAAGCTGGTCATGGAGTAGGATCCTAACTCCTGATCTCCATAAGAAGAATAATGCTCTAAATATTCCCATCCCACATTTTATGTCTCTTTACCTTGTTACGCCATTACGGTTGTAGAATATTAACTTCACTGATGCAATGTACTTATTTACTGAATATGAAAGTTTTAGGTTTTCTTCCGTGAAGGACACTTTTTCTCATGCAACTCATGACTGGTTTTGAGTTAGTTCATCTCAGAAAATGCCATTTGCTGCTTGAGCTTAACCCAAAGAGGTATTTACAACAGTTCATTTTTTCAGAGACCAAAGGAGAAACCAAATGGTGCTTGGAGTTAACACATGTTGCCCCTTCCTTTTGCCCTGAGTTAGTTGATCCAGGGCCTTTACACCTCCTGTTTCTGCTCCCCTGAGGCAGTAGTTGCACGGCTGTAAGGAAGCGGCTGGAGGTGGAACTGGCCAGGCTCTGGGAAGGGAAATTGTATGTGCTGGATGGGAAATAGGAGAGCACGTCTCTTATCTGTTTGGTTGAACCACATGAAATTGTCAATATTGCACCACTTTTTACCCACAAATATGGTAATTTTACACGGCATACTCCAATAAGGCATTTCTTTTTCTCCTTCCTTCCCTCTTATCTCCCTAAGCCCCTGCAAGTATTTTCCCCTGGCCTGGTTGTAGGATCAATTCTCTGACTTACTATCAAACTTACGCTTATTTCTCCTTATCATTAAAGGCTTTCAGGCTCTGTTTAGAATGTCAAAGATTTGCTCCTTGAAAGCCACCACAGGATTGAACCCAGGTTCAAAGGAGACGTTTAAACATAGCAATCAACCAAAAAAACACTCCTGTATTCAGCATCTGCCTGGTGCCCTTTGCTGCTTGTAAGAGCTGGGAAAATCAATAGTTCCATGCTGTTTCCTCACTGGAAGCGGTCTGGCTCAGTGACTGGGGGCAATATGTTTCATATTAACATATCTTGAGAGATGAAACAGCTTTCTTCTTGCCTGGTCAGGTTGAGACATGGTGGCTCTATCTTATCACCAGAGGAATATTATGGTTGGATTTCTATCACTCATAGACCTAAAAGGGGTGCCTTGTGTTTCATCAGAAAAGGAGGGGGCCTACTTGGACTCATCAGGTAGCCAGACTTGTGTGTAATCGATGGGCAGCAGGACACTGCGGGGCAGTCGACTGTCTATCCGGGGGAAGATAATCCCATCACAAGCTGTGAGCCACTAGTTCTTAGTGTAGCTTTTGGGTGAGTCTGAAAAGCTCAGGTGACTGCCTCAGTCTCTTCATCCTTAGAAAACTTGGAAACTTGCCTAAGATCCAAATTGAATGCAAAGTTGGCCAAGAAGATCCATAAGACCTTCTTGTGGAACTAGGCCTTGGTAGTAGAAACAGAACAATAGGCTGACAATTCTGGGTAAGTACACAGGGCCTGCTAACACTGTGGGAGGGGAAGACAGGAGTAATTGAAAGTCTTTGGCTACTATTGTTCTTCTTTTAGTCATTCAGAAATGTTGCACTGCAACCCAAAACACGAAGCTTTCTTCACCCTTCACTGGCAGAAACACAGTCTGAGACACTGCCTTTTCATGCAGACAGCACATATCGAGGACCTGGTTTGTACCGAGTGTTCCTTTCGGCCAGTGGATGTCAGATGTAGCCTCCAGATGAACAGCATCAGCATCCCCAGGGAAACCTGTGAGAAACACAAACTCTCAGGCCCCGCCCCCCCCCCCCCCCCCCCGCCCCGAGATCTGCAGGAGCAGAGAGGCTTTGGGAGTGGGGCCCAGTGTCTGTGTCCTCATAAGCCCTCCAGGTGACTCTGGAGCAACCCTAAAGATGGAGAACGATGGTTTTAGGCATGGGACGTGGACAGGTGAACAACACAGCTGGGCATGGTTTTGGTGGCTTTGTTGTTGTGTGGTAAGGCTCATAAAATGTGCCTGACAGACTGTTGCTTGGAAAAAAATTCTTTGTTTGTCAACCAATGAAAAGAGGCCACATTGAGGAAATGATGAATTCATGTTTTGATGAAGTGTCACCATGTCCTTTGAAGCGAGGCCACATATTAGGAAATTCTGAAATTGCTAAGCCATGATATAATGTTGTAATTCTGCTGTGAACAAGTTTATGAGCCTTGATGAAGATTTTTTCTTTTTATTCTACTTCTTAACTATAGCCTGTAGTGGAGTTTTGATACTAGAAAATAATGTTCCTTGGGATTGCCTCAGCCTAAAAACTGAGGGAATAGTTGAAAACCCCTCACTGCTGTCAAAAACACATGACCACTTTTGCTTTGGGTCTTATTTCCTACTTCCCTCCTTTCTTCCCCCTTTCTTTTCTTCATTTCTTTCTTCCTTCCCTTCTCCCTCCCTCTCTTCTTCCCTCTCTTCTTTCTTTCCTTATTTTATTTCCTTCCTTTCTTATTTTATATCAAAAAATTAAAATCTGATGTCTCTGTCCTAAGGTGCTTATCTACATTTATCTCACACACCTGGAAATAGGGTTGCTTTATTAACATTCATTAAAAGAAAACACATATCATGGTGAAAGGATCTTTATACACACTGGTTTGTACATTTCCACAACAAGCTATGGCCTTCTGACTATTCCCTTTTGCAGTTAAGGCACCAAGGCTTGGAGAAGTAGAGCAGCCTGCTGAAAATCTAGTCGGTAAATGGCAGTGGAATTGGAGCCAATATATGAGCTCAGACTTTCTGCCTTCCAATGTCACATATGCCCACTAGGTAATACATTGTGATCTGCCATTGCCATACCTTCTACTTGGCCTATTTTCACCTGTGCCCAAGGAGAATTGAATCTGGACACTGCTCCAAGGTGTACTGGGTGTGTTGCTGGCCCCCATCCCTTTGCCCCCTCAGGTGCTGCCTCCTCTTCCATCTCTTCAGAGCCACCAGTCAAATGTGCTGCCAGAGAAGCTTCTGAAGGTGGGGCCTGGGACACCCATTGCTTGGAAGGAAGCTCCAGTGGTAGAATTTCAAGTGTCAGGGGTCAGGTGGGGCACTGAGGGCTCCAGGCCATTCTTCTTAGAATTGAGCAGATCTGGTAGACCAGCAGGACCTTGGTGCCTGAGCTTCCACTAATGACTGGCACCTAGATTTCCACCCCTGGTGATGTTGGCAACATACTTCAAACTTCTGATTGGGGGTATCTCACCACCACTTATTCTAGCAACTAGGGTAGCTAATGCCCTTCTTCAAACCTTTCAAAGTTAAAGATTTGACAAAAAAGAAATTTCCCAATAGATGAGTGGCATATAAACATCAAATAGGAGATACTTCATACTTTGATTTTTTTTTTTTTTTTTTGAAAAATAGAATTTATCTGTGTGGAACACAGAAAGGATAATTTTAGGGCATGGAAACTACTCTGTGTGATACTATGATGATGGATACATGCCATTGTGTGTTTGTCCAAACCCACAGAATGCAACACACCCAGAGTGAACCTAGTATAAACTATGGACTTTGGGTGATAATGATGTGTCAGTGTAGGTTCATTGATTGTAACAAACATACCACTCTGGTGTAGCTAGTGGGGAGGACTATGCACGGAGGGGACAAGAGTTACATCGGAAATCTGTACCAACTCAATTTTGCTATAAACCTAAAATTGCTCTAAAAGGAAAGTGTATTTTAAAAAATTAGAATTTATCCTTAGAGAATGGAAAAATGGTTTTTAAGACAAATGTTTTCCCCTTCAGTCTGTGTGGCATACATCACCCTGCTGTTGGGAATTATTAGAAGAATTTGGGTATCAGTTAGATACCGTTTTTAAAAACATAGTTGGTTTAGTGGATAAAGGACCAATTAAATAGATAAGGAGAAAGGGCCCCGTGAAACTGACCCATCTAACTACTCGCATGGCCACTTAGCTAAGTCTGGGAAAGCTTCAGAAAAATGAAAACAAAAACAAACACCCAACCCTCCTTCAACTTTGGAAAAAGAAAGAATCTGGTCAGCAATTCCTTATTCTAGACGTTGGTGAGCTGTCAGAAAGAAAGTAATGATACAGGACATGCTAGAAAAAAATCGAAGATAATAAAGGGCTTGTTTTATTTCATTTCAGCGAGGTTTGAGGTTTCCAGCATCGCCTCCATTTTTTCGGGTTGACACGTAGGACTCAGAATCCTGATGTCAATTACCAGCCTGTCCACCCCACCAACACCAAGCGGCAGCCCCAGGGCAGCCCTGTGGGCCATTGGGAAGTCCATCTGGTTCTTCCAGAAAGAGTCTTGTTTGTTTGTCTTTTCAGTGACATTCTGTTTATTCAGCTCTGTTTTCCTTTCTGAAAGAGAAAGCTTACAATTTTTTTTTCTTCTTCTCGCGCCCACCCCCCCGCGCCCACCCCCCACCCCCACCCCCGCGCTTTTTATCTGCATTTCTGAATCACCACTGCAGATGAGAAGAATACAAACTCTGAAGGCAAAGTTGGGAGCCAGACCAGGAAGAGGAAGGAGCTGCTCGGAGGAGGGGTCCCCCTGGGGTGGGCGGGCAGCTGTCACCCACATTCCCAGGCGCCCTGCGCGCAGCTTGTCATTTCCTCGCTGGAGGCAGGGCCGCCGGGCCGGCGACGTGGGTGGGCTTCTGTGAAGACACAGTGTCTCGTCCCATTCAGGAACTGCCCTGGGCCTGGCCCCTCGGAAGGCGGGGTGTTTGCTGTTTCAGTAAATAAACCGGCGGAGGCGCAGGCTGGCTGTGCCTGCCCCGCGCCCTCACCCCTGCGAGGCCCGGCCCAAACCGGGAAGAGGCCCCGCTGCCACCCACCGCGACACTGGCCGGGCGGAGGCGTGTGTCCCTGAGGGGGCTGTGACCGAGTCTTTTCCTGGACATTCCAGGAACCGGAGGGGAAAAGAGAAGCTCGCAGCTCTATCTTTGTCTACTGTCATAGTGAGGAATGTGGGCCTGTCCATCTGGTTTTTTTCTCGTTCCCTTGGGAGCTCTTGCTGGCCCACCTCTGCCCCAAACACTCCCCCAGGCCAGTCCCCGTCTTTGCAGTCAACTGCAGTCCCCGCCACTCAAAGGGGGGGTCTGCGGGCTGCACAGACTGGTTCTGGAGGCACTGGGCAGGTGTTTGATGCGCATTTTACACACCAACAAATGATGGACATAAAAGGACAGGCTAGGGGTTTGGATTATTGTCTCCTCTTTTCCTTCCCAGAAATTCATCTCTGCCCCTGCCTGGCGCAGCTTGTCTCTCCCAGCCAGGAGCCCAGGGTTTGTCGCTGGATTTTGCCCTCCACTTGCCTTTTTGAGAGGATCAAAAGCAAGCCGGGCCAGTGATGGAGGAACAGGATGGCTCTCTTCTGGGGCTGCCTTGGAAATCTTCCTTCCCCACAGATTTCCTTCACATTGTTGAACTCTGTCTCTCTCTCCCTCTCTCCCACACACACATCTGTCTCTGTCTCTATCTCTCCATGCACACTCTGTCTCAAAGCCAGGAGATATATATTGTTTTAAATTAAAAGTGCTTCAAAAGCCCCTGACCAGGTACAGTCAAGCATGTCAAGCATTCAGATTGCTCCCCGCCCCCCCCCCCCCCCAGTCACGGTTCAGTGCTTGAAGCCACCTGGACAGGATCTCCTTCAATGCCCAGTGCAAGGCTGTCCCTTGACAAATACCGACCACTGACCACCTACTAGGTGTCAGACACTGGAGGGGGCTGACTGTGGTCAACAAAAAAAGATTCAGAAAGTGCTCATGGCACTTCCATATATTAAGGAAGGCAGATAATTAAATAATTTCAATAAAATATAATGTAACAAGTGTTAGGAAAGTGTTATTTAAGATAGTATTAATTACATGGCATCTCATGATATCTTTTGTTATCTTAAAAAATGTTTTTTAATGTTTATTTATTTTTGAGAGAGAGAGAGAGAGAGTGGGGGAGGGGCAGAGAGAGAGAGGGAGACATAGAATCCGAAGCAGGTTCCAGCCTCTGAGCTGTCAGCACAGAGCCCAACACCAGACTCGAATTCACAAACCGTGAGATCACGACCTGAGTGGAAGTCAAACGTTTAACTGACCGAGCTACCCAGGAGCCCCATCTTTCGTTATCTTGACCTGTTGTTATTGAAATATCTCATTGTGTGATTTACTTGGCCTTCCAGCTAAATGTTAAGCTTCTGGAGGATAAGAACAATGTCTTACACGCTTTCTATCTTCCACAGTTCTAAGTCCAGTGTGCTCCAGATACACCCGTAGTTCTATCTGGGAGTACTCTTGCCCCCAGGGAACATGTGGCAATGTCTGGAGGCAGAAGCATTTTTGATCGTCACAACTTGCACGACTCAGGGGAGGGCGCATCTAGAGGGCGAGGCCAAGAACGCTGCTACACCCTGCAGAGCACAGGACGGCCCCTGCCCCGACAGGGAATTACCCAGCCCCAAATGTCAGCAGTGCCAAGTCGAGCCCCTGATCTGGGGAAACCCTTTGGGCTCCTTCTCACAGCATCCTTCTTCTAGCAAGGTCATCATTGTTTCGATTCTACTTCAGGTCATCAGTCCTGAAGTCATGTCCAGGCCCAGTCTGCGTCAGCTGGCACAGCTCCACCCGAGGCCTCAGCCAGACATGTGCGATGAGAGGGCGGTCTTGCTGGGGGAAGTCTGAACACCAACACTGGCAATTCTCCAGCTCTCACTTGGTTCTTCGAAAGTGGCAGAGTAGGGATGTTCCTGGAATGGTAACGAGTAACTACTACTCATACGATTGGTGTCCTCCACTCGGATGTTTCCATGGTACAAAAATCAAAACTGGAAATCTGGCTTCTTGGCCCCACAGCATTGAAGTAACTAAAATCGAAGTCATGTTTTAAAGTGGTGTCAACTTTGATTGTGGTAGCCGATGTGACGCTAAGAAGAAACAGGGTCCTGAACGACCGAGTAGGGTGCGGTGGCTTTGTAACCCCGGCTTCTTGCGGCTCCTGAGGCTGGGTAAGGACCGAGATCAGGAAACTGCACAGCAAACACCTGCTCGCTGTCAAGGCGATGTCCAGCTTCCTCACACATCAGGATAGAACATTCTGTACCCTTTTAATGAAGGGCAATTGCTGGTCTTTGCTGAAGCAGAGTGCATCTCTGCAGAGATTACTGATCATCCTGGGGATAGGGAGTGGCAGGAGCAAGGAAGAATGACACTCACGTGACAATGGGCTGGGCTAGTGGTTGAGGAGAGAATCAGAAGGAGGTTCTCCCATGAGGAGGCATGCCCACTGGTACTTAGGGGCCATGAGGTCTAATATCTATGCTTCTTTTCTCTCTTTGCCTTGTAATTCCTCAAGGCTGCTAGTTAAGATCACTAAGTGTGACCATCTCCTTCCAGGATGGCTTAGGAAATACCCCAACCCCGTGGTTAGGCTGAATGGTAATGTAGACAGAACGGCACAGCTGTGATGACAGGGCTCAGGTAGAGTGGGAAAGCTGCTGTTTGCAGAAATGCCCAGGAAAGGATATTCTTGCAATCCACAGAAAGGACACTCAGACCATAGCTGTTTGAGTATTAGTGGGGAAGCATGAACTCAAAGAGCTTGAAAACTCAGGGGCACCTGCATTATAGGTGTCTACAAACATGCCAGAGCTTTAGTATCTGAAGGTAACGTTGAGAGGCCCTAGTGGGCTGGGATGTGCCTGGGGACTCAGAGAAAAGCAGCTTGAGGCCTTCAGAACCCCAGTGCCAGAGGATGGCACTCAACTGGCTCGACCAGCAGGTCTCCAATGGTGATTTTGCTTCCCAGGGGACATTTGGCAATGTCTGGAGACACTATTGGTTGTCACACGTGGCAGGGTGCTACTGGCATCTAGTGGGTGGAAACCAGGGATATTGCTAGATATCCAAAATACACAGGATGGCCTGACAACAAAGAATTATCGGGACTAAAATGTTGATAGTACCACTGTTGAATGACCCTGGGCTAGAACAAAGAGAGATAGAAACTTCTTGAGAAAGACTTTAAGATAAGGCCCATGTGGCCAGGGCTGTGAAGGTCTATGAGAGATTCCATGCCACCGAGGATCACGTTGCAGACACAAGCCACCCACGTCTACTTGGGATGTGCTGGCCTGTGTCCTATCCTGCAATTTTAGCATCAAGGGAGGGTTAAATCCTAGAATATTTTCATGCATGTGTGATTCTGAGTCAGCCTCTCCCAGCCCGGTTCTTTGAAGGGGGTTGGACGATTTTCTGTAGTGAGGCAAAGTGAAAATCCCCACTATTTCCTTGAGGGGTCTGGAAGAATGTGCAAGCTGAGCTGCTTCCAGACTCCTGCTGAGTATGACTGGACCGAGCCTGGGGTATCCAGACCTGGAATATTGGTCCTTGCCGAAAGCATCGAATTCAAAGTACAAAGTAGCTTTGTCAGTTCTCCCAGTGTTGTAACGATAGCAGGGAGAAAGGGAGTTGGCCTTCACTCCAGCTGTGCCAGAACCCAGACTCAGGCGGCAAGAACAGCGTTCAGGAGTGGGGGAGGCAGGTGGGGGAATGCCTCACCGAGGGAGGGACAGTCTAGATGTTCAGGTGGGCAAGCAGTGGGGCCTCCTCTGAGGCACCTGCCTCTATTTTTGTGTGATCTGGGTCAGCATCTTTACATCGCCTTGTCCCACCCTGGCCAGGCTCTCACGAGAAGAGCAGCCACCTTTGGTGGCACTCGGGGTCTCCTGAGATTCCTAGTCACTGAGGGAGCCTTTCTGTGCTCATTGGTGGGGCATCTGTAGATGTATGATTTGTTGTCCCTTTAATTATGCCAGGAGATGTGCATACAAATACCCAGTGACACAAATTGGTGCCATCTTATAAACAGCTGGATTAGGACTCCACACCAAACACACATGAAGAAGAGTGACAACTATTAAGTTGATTTCTCTGTATTTGAAAAAAGCAAAGGCCTTTGGAAATACACACTTCCTGGATTTGAATCCAGGTCAGAAGGACTTCTAATGATCTCTTCGCTGAGCCTTGTTTTTTTAATCTATAGAACTGTCCAAGGATTGGAAAGATCCAGGTGATGTAGTAGGTACAGTATCTGTCCCAGAGAAGGTACAAGCAAGAAGCTGCTCTCCTTATCGTTAGTATTATTCTTTCCTACGCTTCATTCAACACCCGGCAAGTCAGACCTGATTCAATATTTTGCAACTGGCGCATAGGACAGTGGAGCTGTAGTGGAGCTACTGTTCCTTAACTGTAGCTACCTTGAAACTTAAAGCACATGCCGTATCCGGTGTGTGTGGAGATGAATTAATCAACACATAAAGGCAAATGCTGCCTACATGACTAGTATGTAAGAGAACTAATAAAATAAATAGTTGAAAATAAATTCTCTTTGAAAAAGAAGGTAAAATAAAACAATAGAGTAACATCACCTGGATGGACACATTGCCAAAGTTCTTATCACCTGGTAAAGTGCTCAGTAAATCATCTAAGATGCTATCACCGCAGATGGCTACGTGGGAGGGTCATTTTATCATTACGTTTTTATGTTTTATTTTGTTTTATTTTTTTTAACGTTTTTATTTATTTTTGAGACAGAGAGAGACAGAGCATGAACAGGGGAGGGTCAGAGAGAGGGAGACACAGAATCTGAAACAGGCTCCAGGCTCTGAGCTGTCAGCACAGAGCCTGACGTGGGGCTCGAACTCACGGACCGTGAGATCGTGACCTGAGCCGAAGTTGGGTGCTCAACCGACTGAGCCACCCAGATGCCCCACGTTTTTATGTTTTAAACTTCAGCTTTCTAAACCTTTCATTGCTTTTGTACTACCTGTCTTAGGAAAGAGGTATGTGTATAAATGAAGCTGTTTCTCAGATTCTGTATTTGAAAAAATTGGAGGTGTGTGTGTGTGTGTGTGTGTGTGGAGAGCGCAGGAGGAAGGCAGTTCAAAAAAGTCTTACCCATTCAGATACTTTCTTAGGGTAACTTTTCTAAAAGCCAGTTTGTACAACCATTTTAGATTTAGGACCCAGTAGCTGGACACTTTAAATTTAGCACTGATATAAAGAAATTCAACATTATCTTTGGTTTCCAAAAATGTCCATGTATTTGTTTTCTCATTCACTAATACTTACACCTATCTATTCATTCTTTAATATTTATTGAGTACATTGAAGGCATATAGAAAGACACCAAGGTTACACAGGAATGTGGGGGATACAACGTGTGGGACAGAGACCCTTTATTCCAGGAGTTTATAAGGGAGTTGAGAGAAACTGCCCCTCCTCCTTTTCCTTGAAATGGCTCAATGTGGAAGAGATTGCTAGTTTCTAAACACCCATTCTCATCTCACCGGTGGGATACAATTCGAAGTAGAGCCCGATGTCCTTAAAAAGAAGGATGTGTCCTCCTCTCCCCTTCCCCTTCCTGGTGGAACTCAGATGTTGTGGTGGTGAGCCGTGGCTGCCACAGACAGCCTGGCAGAGCAACAACGTGGAAGAAGCATGGGTAACCGCCCCCCCACCCCAACTCCACAGTGGGGCTGCTATATCAGCCCAGGGTGCACAAGCTCAGATAATTCTTGCAAGAGAAAGACACTTGTATCTTGTTTAAGTCATTGTTGTTCTGGTCTCTGTTGTGGCAGCGGAACCTGTCTGTTAATTATTACAGGAAGTGTCAGGGCCTGAGTGAGCATGAGCAGGACTAGAGTAGTCAGGCTTTATGGAGAAACTGCCCTCCACTCATTTTCTGCTGTTAGAATTTCCAGAAGCAGAGGAGAAAGTAGAGGTCACTTCAGATGGTTCAAAGAAGGATACCTGTTTGAGGATGGCAAGGAGGCCAGACCAGCTGGATGGGATGGGAGTGTGCAAGGAAAGCCTGGTGCCTGGTGGACAGGATTTGGAAAACTTGGAATTCCCAGTGCAGAATTTCAAAACTTATCCTGAAAGCATCAGGAAACACTGGAGTTTTGGAAGCAAGTTGGAAAGAAATTCTGGAGCTGGCAATTTTACCAGCGGAAGGAGACTAGATAAGAGACTGGTCCAGGGGTTTTCCAACTGCGTTCCCCAGAAGCCTTGGAAAACATTCTAGGGCACCAGCGAGGGGCTGACTGGAGGTGGGAAAGGGCAGGAATCCTTGCTTCTCCTCCTCATTTGACCCAGGAACCTCCACTTTATCTGTTTAGTGTAAATTTGTGGCTTCTGTGCAAGATTTTACTTGAAGAAAGGAGCTCACAGGGTTAAACATTTTGAAAGCTACGGGACTGTGGGTGGTCTGGGAAAACAGCAAACCCAGCCTGAAGTCTGTATTGGATGGAGGATGATTAGTGTTTAGATGTTCTGTGTTTATGAGTTTAAGAGCTCTGCAATCACTGTCTGCAAGCACTTAGGGCTCCCCTGCCAACTAGTTAAGATTTTAAGCCTCAGTTTCCTTATCTGTAAAGTGGTAATAAGAGTGGTCTCTTCCTAAGAGATGTGGTGAGGCATGAGATCTTATACTCAGAGCACATAAAGCAGTGCTTCATATGTATTAAATGCTCAATAAATGTTGGCCAATGTTTATTATTATTATTATTATTGTTTTATAAGGATGATACTTGCAGTAGATTATTAAGCCAATGTTGACAGGTGGGGAACAACAGACACACAACTAGGTGAGAAATCTGCAGCTTTCACTGAAAATTCTCGCTGGGAATTAATTCTGGCACTGGGTAAAGAAGGTTTTAAATGATGTTAACTTCAGTGAACTGTTAGTAATCAGAAGACTGAAGTTTTAAGGGGCACTGCTCTGCCTAACCTCAACACCTGCTAAGCACTCAACAACAGCTATCAGGAAGTTTCTAGGACTGGATGTCAGAAAGTGACTTTCATGGAGGTAGATTCCCCAAAGCCAGTTCTTCAAAAGCGAATCCTCCTTTCCTCTATTTATTGTTCTCCCAGAGGACTTAAGCCATTGCCTTTCTTTCCAATTTGCCTTCCGCTTGCTTTTCTACCAGAATTCTCTCTCCTGGTTACACAGAAGGGCAATGAGGTACAATGTATCTTTCTTGCCCTCCAAAATAAATCCCAGAAACCTTCTGCCATTTTTGCTTCAGTTTCAATTTTTTTTCACTGCTTGTAACCATCAGGAATACAGTTACAGGGAGCCACACATATAATAAATGATGAGGGTGGGGTCCGTGGAGTGCAACTCTTGATCTGGGGGTTGTGAATTCAAGCCCCACACTGGGTGTAGAGATTACTTAAAATCTTTAAAAAATAAAAATAAATAAAAAATAAGTGATGAGGGCATTATAAGCTCCCAGGAAATCTACAGAAATTCTGCTCGGTCTTTCTGCCCTCCATTTAGGTGCAATAAAGACTGTTATGTCTTCTGTGACTTCTTTTTTAGAGACGTTCCTGGATTTCATCTAATTCCTGTCTTGGAAACAAAGTTACACAACTCTGTGTAGGTGGGGCCTTAGAGCAAACAATGTAGACTTTGGATGAAGAACCACAAAAAAAAGGTGTATTGTAAAATCCCCATTAAGAGCAAGAAGAAGAAAAAGAGAGAAATCACTTTTTGGGGTACATGTTGTGTAAGGATGACACAAGACAGAGAAAGTAGAATCACGTACCTTCTGTTTCATGTTTCTTGTTTGTCACTCCCTCCCTCCCTCCGTCCCTTTCTCCCTCCTTTCCTTCCCTGTCTTTCTCACTAGTGGCCAGAGGTCCTGAGGGGTAGAAATTCCCACCTGAGAAGCCTGCCTGCTTGCATCCTGTTCTCCCTCTATCCTGGACATGTCAGTAAGTTCCTTTCTCTGCCTACAAGCATGCCTGAGCTCTGTGGATATAAACCGTTCGTGGCCCTCCCACTTCTCCAATGCCCCCTGATGAAGGTTCTCGTGTCTAGAGGTGTTTGCCCATTTACAACACAGTCACCAGCCCAGTGGTGTTCTGGGAGAGTCCTGCGCCAAAAGACATACCAGAATCTTTTATCCAGAGCTCCTCAGGTGACTCACTGGTGAGAATAACTTGCCCTGCTGCGAACAACAGAGGGGCAGGTGGGGTTAGGGAGAAATTAGACAACGTATCAAGAGACGATTATTGAAATAACCATTTTTTACCTAAAAATGTAAATTAACACAGTTAGCACTTGAAGCCTGAAACATGCTGTGAAAATATGGCTTAGTTCCCAAGGGAAGAAAAGACCTGTTGCTTCTCTATTCGTGATGATGTTAGGGTGGCCCCCAACTTTATATAACCTTGAAGTGATGAGTCGGATTTCATTCAATACGGCTTAAACTTTAAAGCTTTCATAAGCAGTGGGCTCAGGGGTTCAATATGGTGCAGGTACCAATGTCTGTATTTGTCTCCTCGGAGTTGTTCTGGTTGGAAAAACCACATTTACTGACGTGGTTTCTATCAACACCTTAATTAGAGAAGTGGCTCTAAGCAGAAGAGGAACTGACTCGCTGTGGCCAATAAATGTCTCTGTATTTTAGTCTCTTCATATCTGAGTTGCATTCTCCCCCACCTCCCCCTGGCCCAGAGGAAACCACAAACAAATACCGACTACAATTGCACCGAAGACTGTACAGATGCTGTGGGTGGTGGGGGAGGCAGGGCTCTTGTGGAGTTGTGGTTGAATCACCTCCAGGACCAGTGGGAGGTCACCAGACTTCTTGCCTTAGAGACATTTACTTCTCTTCGACTCAATCTTAAGAAGTCTTGCCAGGGTGAAATGAACTTGAATTGCTCCTGGCCTGCTGCTTTAATTTAATTCTTTTCCTGCTGGTTGGGAGTGTGGATGGTCTGGGTTGTGCTAACTGTGTGGAGTGAAGACCTCATCTGTTGTTATTTGTGGATTTTCGTGAAAACCAGGATGCGTGTCAGAAAGCCATCCCTGCGTGAAATCTTCTGAAACAAAGGGGTCAATGAAGCCAGCAGGGGAAAGCTTGCCTGAGGAAAATGTTCACATTCTCTGAGCATGCTGAGTTAGCAAGTCCGTTCAGCCAATTCCGAACGTCTATTGAGCACTTTTTGTATACCAGAGCTCCACTGAGTGTGAGACTGGATACCAGCAATGGATAGAAGACAGAGAGAGAGCCAGGTGGACTCTGATTCCTGACGCAGGGAAGTGAAGAAGACCACCGCTGTGGTTGGCCAGTTTTCCAGTTTGGGGAATTCCTTGAAATGTACCAATAGGACCATGCCTCCCTGGTAGCATCCCAAGATGATGGAAAAGCCCTATTTTCTCCCTTCTTTAGCCTCACCTTAAAATCTGTGGGCTCTGCTGTGCCCACTTATTCAATTTCAGCGCCACATGAAGGTCCCCACCACAGGGCAGGGGCCAGACTTCTACCTGCTCTGTTCCCCAAGCTGTACACTCTGGTGAAGGGCCGTGTCCACCCATAGGGGGTGCTTTTTCTCTCATTCTTGCAGAGGCACCCCACACATTTGTGGCTGTGAATTTGGTGCACTGAAGTTCCTTGCTAGACCAGCCTAGCACTGGACTAAAGACACTGGACAAGGATATAAAGAAGCAAATGACATCCTCCTTGTGTTACCTGATGCAGGAAACCCTAAGTGGAGACCCAAAGACATTCCTGGACTTTTTCAAAAGCCATGTCAAGAACACCTATGCACGCCCCACCCCCCACTTTCATCTTTCTGACTTCTGGCTCTATTCTTTCTTTGGGGAAAACTAATAAATGCCAGACTGTTTAATATCTTATGATAAAAATTGGAGCTATCAGTTACCAAGTGTTTCTTCTTCTTTTTCTTAAATGTTTTTTTAATTACTATTTATTTTTGAGAGAGACAGAGTACTAGCAGGTGAGGGGCAAAGAGAGAAAGACACAGAATCCAATGCAGGCTCCAGGCTCTGAGTTGTCAGCACAGAGCACGACGCGGGGCTCAAACTCATGAACCACGAGATCATAACCTGAGCCAAAGTCGGACGCTTAACCGACTGAGCCACCCGGGCGCCCCTGAGTGTTTCTTCTTTGGGCATGAGGACTGATAGTTCTCGGCATGGACCTTTCTCTGTAGCCCTTGCAGCTGGTAGTGCCTGATATTACTGCCCCACACATGGCCTTAGGGGTCTACCTGGTCAACAATTCATGCAGCTCTCTTCAAGAATCACTGCATTTCTGAACAGGTGGGGGCTCCAGAGAGAATCAGGGTTGAGCTCCCCACCAGGCAATTAGTGAGGGGTGATACCCTCCCTGTCTTGCAGAGCTGGGCACACCTGCGCCGGTGAAGAGAAGTATCAGCTTTTAGAAAAGTGAAAGGCGGTAGCTTCTGTATTGGTGAGGCCGACATTGCAGGTGTCTGGGGAAAGAAGAAGGAAACAATATTACTTAAACTTCCATCTATTTCTTGAAAAAAATAAAATCCTGCATTGAACACCGCAAGCAAAAAAAGAAACAGGGCTTTCCTATAGGACGTGATCTCCAAACGCAGGACAAAAGTGAGTTTGATTCTCTTTCAGCGTAGTTCACGTCGGCACTAATTTCAAATGCATTCCTGTTTGTAGGGCTGACGCTTGGCTGCCCTCAGTACAGGCTTTGGCATTTGACTCCTGCCATTGTTTGGGGAAGCGAAGGAAGCAAAGACCCAGAGAACCTACCTTTGCCTTCCCTTCTGCTTCTGTGTGCACAGTGTCTGCCCCTCAGACACACACAGAGCCCTTTTAGTGTTCAGAGGCACCGAGGAAGGAGGGAGCCATCAACACCTGGCATTTCCAGGGCCCAAAATTTCAGCAGATGCTGCCTAGCTGGGCTGTCAACAATGTCGTGATTTGGCCATTTTTGGAAAAGCAAGTGGACTATTCTTGAGCACTGCTTTCAGTGATTAATAAGCGTACTTTATACATTGGTCTGCACACACACGTATGGCGCTCAAGCCCACCTGGATGCTCAAGCCCACACTCACTGCTGACTCAAAACCCTCGTCAGCTGCACTTTCTCTAGTAACAGAAGTGATTACTCTGATGGGAAATGCAAAATTAAGCTCTGAAGTGATTTCTTTAGAAATCAGTAAGAAGGGTTTACTGGAACTTTTTTTTTTAAGATGAAAAGTTTGTTTTCCCTTAAGGATTTGCTCCAAAAAAAGCAGCTCTCACCATATGTTTTTCTGGAGGGGGGAAGGAGGGGACAGAATGTACAAGCTGAATGCTGCTGACTAAATATTGCAGTTCTGGATTCCACTGGTGGCTCGTCACCAGCATCCTGGAAACGCCTTGGTCAGCCTGCCAAGTTGAAGGCAATTTAGAAAAGTCCTGGACAGACTTGGTGCCTCAGGTGTATTAGAGTGTCCAGTAGCTTAATCTATTATCAGTAAATGCATTTTTCCCCCCAGGATAAGTGAGGAAAGGATCAGTCTATAACAAGATTTTAAGGTTTTCTTAGCCCAAGTTTTATAGATTTTATTTTTTAATTAATTAATTATTTATTTTTTTTTTAAATGTTTATTTAATTTTGAGGGGGGGGGAGGGGCAGAGAGAGCTGGAGAGAGAATCCAAAGCAGGCTCCAGGCTCTGAGCTTGAACCCACAAACCATGAGGTGATGACCTGAGCCGAACCTTAACCAACTGAGCCACCCAGGTGCCCCTTATAGATTTTAAAGGAATGTGGTGATCAGCCTTTGAATCCTGACCTGAACATGGAGGGTGGCCTGGTCCAGCGGAACCAATAATGTCATAGAGAGCTATAAAACCATAGAATCAGGATTAAAAGTAACTGTCAGAGTTTCCTGGTTCCACTCTTGTCCTGAAGGTAGTATTATCACTAAACTCATTTGGATAGGGCTCTGCCTACCCTTCTTTTAACGTCTTTCAGGGAATAAAATTTTATGGGCTACTTTGGTAATTCTCCAGAGGGATTATCATCAATTCATTCATCCATTCATTCAATAAAGTGCTGACTCTATGCCTGGCCTTCTTCTGATCTCTGGGGATATATAATAATCAGAAAGTGCCCACATCCCTGCCTTCATGGGACTTATGTTACACTTACATTGGGGGTGAAGGGAGTTTGGAAAATGTGAGGATAAAAAAGAAATGAAGTGAATAAGTCAAACATATAGTAGGTTAGATGGTGAAAGTGTTATTTGAGTAATACTAATCTGTAGCTTATGTTTGTGTGAGGCTTCAAGATTTCCATGGACCAGGACATGTATATTCTACGGGATCTTCACAAGAATAAAGGGTCTAGAATGTTAAGGCCATTCCTCCAGGTCACACGATTAAAAATGTCTCTTCCAGAATTGGAACGCAAATCATCAGGCACTTGATGTCCTCCCCCCATATCTAACTTAAGAAATGAGCACAGCAACTCAAGCACCTGTCTCTTTTTGGTACTCAGTGGGGACTGGACAGGAACTGCTCATTCTCCTACCCCTGGAAGACTGAGAATTCTGTTGTAGGGCTGGCGAGGTAGCCTGTTTTGCAGGTTGAATACCATGGTTGTTCAATAATAGTGACTCTAGTTGCAAGGGCCCGTGAGGGCTAGACAGAAATAATCACAGAAGGATGGCCTCGGAGGGACACGATTCCAGGATGCCAGGGAGAGTCCTGCTGGGGAGGAAGCAAATGATTTCACCCTTTCGAACATCTTCCGGTGGGAACATGAAAATATAGCTTGGGCCAGGCTCTGCTCACATCATGTCGCTGTGACACCAAGTTGAAAACCAGAGGGGGTTGAGAGACAAACAAATGAGCAAGTGTTTACTTCTGTGATATGCTGTGATTCCTCATACTGGGCAACTTAATTCCCCTTTTATTCTGTTACCACCCCACCTGTTCTTCCCTGCCATCAAACAGAGGAGGAAAGGAGAACCGGATGGTCTATAATAGTCATCAAAATAATTAATTAATTTCAGCAGCTTTCTTTGAACTCAAATTGGAGAGAACCATGGGCTGTTCATTCTCAAGGGAAGGTGGGAATCCTGAGGAAACGTGAACATTTGAGGCTGATAGTGGTATAACATATGGGAAATAAAAGAGTAGAAGTTTTTGACTCAGACATAACTGGATGTGAATTCCAGATTGGCCACTCACTAGCCTCAGACCTGAGACCAGGTTTTTAAACCTCAGGTTCCTTATTTACAACACACAGAGAGATGTTGCCTACCTGGAAGATTGTTTCAAAGAGTGAGTGGGATCTCACGACATATGACACAGGGCAGCGACTCAGTAAGTATTATAGTGTCACGTTCATGTTTTGCAAATCCAACTATACATGCTTGGCAAGGAGAGAGTGGGGGAACAGATAAAGTTAAAAATGTGTCCCAGCGTGTTTAAATATCTTGTTCAAAGAAGGCAGCCTGAAAATCTCTTGAGTGTGTTCACTTTTCCATTCAGCGAACCTGTATTTGGGGGACAAGCACGTGCTTTTCCCCCACAGATCTCAGTTCCTTCGTGCCCCCAGGGTGCAAACATCTCAGCAGCCCATGTGTGACTCTCAGGCTTAAGGCTGCATATATTTCATACCTCATGCACCCTAACTGCAATCCAACCGTCTCATCAGAGGCTCAACTAAAGGAATGGTGATCAATGGTTGTTTTGGCACCATGTAATAGTTGCCGTTTGTTCTGAAACCAGAGAAATGTGAAATGATAAAAAGAAGATACAGTGTTTTCCTGTTATATTAGTAAAGGTCTTTGAAAAAATGATAGTACCCGGGGTCTCCCAAGACACTCATTGTCACTGGTGTAAATGAGGTTTTTGGAGGACACAATAATAGGTATCAAAAAGCATAAAAGTGTTCGGGTCTCTTGATGTCATAATTCTACTTCTGGAAACTTTCTGAAGATGGTAATGAAATAGGATCTCACTGCTTTCTAATTTAAAAAGTTTGTCACAAAGTAACCCGTAAGACCAAATTATTGCAAACAACGTCAATGCCCCACAATATAGGATTGGGTAAGCAAAGCATTTATTCAGCAGACACTACTGAGCACCTTGCCATGGTGCCCGCTGTGGCCCTGGCCCCAGTGCTACCTCAGGATGGTTCTCCTCAGACACGTACTCTGAACACATAGTTTGACCCAACGTTGAATGCACGTGTTTGTAAATTGATATCCCATGAGAGCCATGTATTGCCATCTTAGCACTTCAAGGCTTCATGGATATATCTGAAATCTTATTTAAAAATTTAGCTAATGTTTCAGTGGTCACTAAAGAACTCCAGTAGTGAACTTTTTGAAGTTTGATAGTACAGTGTGGTAACAGTGACATCTCAGTACCATCAACCAACAGAGTGCTCCTGTGATCCTGTGTTCATGTGTGTGAGCTAAACGGAAGCCTGTTTGCAACTGAAAGCAGTGCAGGAAGGGAGGTGAATTGTGGCAACTTTGTCAGTGCTGGGTATCGTAGAAGATGCTAGTGCCTGAGGGGCCGGTGGGGGGGGGGGTGTTGATGGCAGGATCTTTATGGAGATTTATCATATAAGAAATGTCTCTACCAATGATTAATATGTCCTTCCTCTAAACCAGTGGTTCTTGGGGTGGTTTTGTCCCCAAGCAGACATTAGGCAATGTCTGGAGACATTTTTGATGGTCATAACTGGGGGAGAGGTATTACTGACACCTGTTGGGTAGAGTCTAGGGATGGTACTCAACATCCTTCAGGGCCCAAGACAGCCAGCTCCTCACAACAAAGAATTATTAATTGGAAATGCCAGTAGGGCAAACCTTGAAAAACCCTGCTGTAAACATACCCAGCTAAAGTCAAGTCTCCTACCATCTTCATCTCCAGGGCCTGAAGAAGTTTGGTCTGTGGAGCTGGAACACCCCCAAACTCACAGTGAATGCACTGCTTGAAGAGGCTTTCTGAATATAACCTCGGATTGCTGCCTTCACTTGGTCATCTTTCTTTTTCCTTTTCTTTTCAAGTAAGTCTCAATTTTAATAAGATCCTCTACACACACACACACACACACACACACACACACTTATTTGCTACTGCACATTGAAAGAGCACACCAAAAAACTTTTGTTACCATTCAAATTTTTGAAACCAGAAAATCTAGTTTATGCACACTGCCCTGATTATACTGTAGCCAAACAACCCAATGTTTCTATGTATTCCCTCTGTACAAGCTACTCGGCTTCCAATTTTTGATGTTAGGTTTTATCTGAATGACTTCAGGTTTCTAAAACACACAGGCAACACTCAAAACCTATTAGTGCTTCTTTGGGTCAAATCAAAAAGTGGAGGTAAAGTATACGGAAATCACTCAAACACAAAATCCATGGATTCCTCACACATTACTGGTCTCAAAGTAGAAAAGACACAAAAAAGGCAAAGCTTGTATCAAAGATTATCAAAATATTATACAGTCTGTCCTAATGCAGGGCAGCTTTCCAAGCTGCTGCATGATGATCCTAACATTACTAGCAGGGAAAAACAGTACAAGAATAGGGTTTTTGTTTACATCGACCCTGCACCGTAATTATTCTCCATGCCCGTATCTTCAGAAAGATCTCTGTGATACAACCAATAATGACAGCTACATCTAGATCTTTCCACTCTTGATGCAGTCAACATCAATTTCCTTCTGCCATAGTTCTTTCTGAAGCATGGACCGCTGGTTGAGGTAGTGCTGGTACTTAATAAATCGCGCCACCGTTTCCATCCTTTCTTTCCGAGCAGTTAACGATGCCCTTACTCCACCCCTCTTCCTGCTGAATGTGCAGTCAATAAGCCCCTGTGGGTTCTTCTCTCTGTCCTCCTGTTGGGGTGGATATTTGGATAGAGGGGAGGAGGGGAGTTTGATAATAGGGTTGAGGGTCAATTTGCCACAGGTCTTTATTAATACTTCTGAGATAGGTTGAGAGGCAGCTGAGCCATCCTGGAAATTCTCTTCACCGGGCATCTAAGAAGACTCCGGGACACAGGTTGGGTAAAGTTGCTTTGCTTTGGTGAGTCCATTGAAAGCCCAGTCACAGACCAGGCTTAGAGTCAGAGTCCAGTGGAAGGTGATGCTCAAGACTCAACCTGCTACAAAGTAGCCTGGAGAGAACTCTACAGGCCCTTTAGAGCAAGAAAAACCCAAACTCCAACAACTGTCTTGGTGAGAGAAAGAACAAACCTCCATCATCTTTATTTCTTTTTGTTTGTTTGTTTTATAAATTTTTAAAAATGTTTATTTATTTTTGAGAGACAGAGAGAGAGAGACAGCAAGTGGGAGAGGGGGAGAGAGAGACGGAGACACAGAATCTGAAGCAGGCTCCAGGCTCTGAGCTGTCAGCACAGAGCCCAATGTGGAGCTTGAACTCAGAACTGTGAGATCACGACGTGAGCTGAAGTTGGATGCTTAACCGACTGAGCCACCCAGGTGCCCCGGTCATCTTTATTTCTAATATTTTGCATGCAAAATATCGAGGAAAAATTTGTCCTTAAGCGTTCACTCTAAAAATAGAGCAGAGGAGCAACATAATTGGCTTGTAAGATAACACTATCATCTGGATTTCCACCTACCCCTCAGCTTTCCCTGGTGTGCGTGCCAAGTGCAATACCTTTCTGGCAGTGAGAATGTAGGAGGACCTTCCAGCAGGATGGAGAATGAGATGCTTGCCTTCTCAAAGCCCATCAGGTGGTGCCCTTCCTCAGCACAGTCCACCAATGAGCTACTTGCTCTGCAAGCAAACTTTGGTCGTTTGTACTCATGCTAGATTGGCATTCTCTGCATGGCACAGTTTTAAGGCTTTTTTGTTGCCCAAGCAGCCTTTGAAAACATAATAGCGGCTATTCCAGTTTGTTCGAACATGTTGTAAAATTACACGATAAGGCAGTTCCAAAATCTCTTCTATGTCATGTAGTTTATTCTTGGGTGGAAAAGAATGATGGAAGGCCCACTCTCTGGCAGTTACAAGCAGCAGTTTTGTGCCATAATAGCTTTCTTAGTACGCAGCTGCAGAATGCAAACAACCGTGGGATGCTGGAGACTCCTAAATCACTTGTAGCCTTCACTGTGTTTGTTCTTGTCAGAGGCAATTGCCCAACACTTTTCTTGATGGGCTTTTCATTTCATAAATATTTTTTTCAATAAAATTCACTTTGCTGGGAAGGATCAGAGCCTGTTGGCATCAAAATAGATGAAGTGCACTGGACTTCAAACTGATGTAAAAAGTACAAAAGTAGCACATTTAATAACACCACTAGACCTTCGGCACACAGCAGAATATGATTCAGGAAAGAAAGCTTCTTAATAATATGTTTTCTGGAAGGAATTTGGCACCTAATCACTCTAGTAATTCACAAAAGTTTTTTGTCTTCATCTTCTGAGAACAATCTTCACCAGAACAACATTTTGACAAGTTTTTGTTCAAGATTTTAGTTTCCATAGACATCAAACCATAAAAATTATCTGTTGAAGGAATTAATACAAACTCTGTTGTTTTGAAATTTGGCTAGTGAAAACATACACTTTGGGCATCTCATTTGTCTGCGCTACTTTCTTCTGTTGTTAATTAATTTTCATTCTTTATTGTATCTGGATTAATAGTTATTTATCAAGCCATGCAGGTTGTAGTGCATGCCTTTGGATTTATTTTCCTCCTTAAGAAATTTCGGGGTGACAAATATGAAATTCTGCCTAGAATTCATCCTCATAGATAAGAATTCCTAAATAGGAACTTTCCTGAAAAGACTCATGGTCTATGTGGAATTAGGTAACCAAAAATTCAACATAGTTCTTCAGGTTTGCTTTGCTCCCCTGCCAAATAATTCTATAAATATTAGAATTCTAGTACCAATGAATGGTTATTTTTCCCCTTGTATTATTTAAATTTTTATTGCTGTGTATTGGCTTTAAAAAGATACACTATTCTTTTTTTTTTTTTACGTTTATTTATTTATTTATTTATTTATTTATTTATTTAGAGAGTGGGGTAGGGGCAGAGAGAGAGGGAGAGAAAGAATCCCAAGCAGGGTCTGCACTGTCAGCACAGATCCCAATGTGGGGCTGGATCTCGTGAACTGTGAGATCATGACCTGAGCCAAAATCAAAAGCCAGATGCTTACCCGACTGAGCCACCCAGATGCCCCAATAAACTACTCTTTTTAAAGTTATTTAGCTAACATGCTCTTCAAACACTTGTATTAATCATTTATCTATGCTCCCATTTAATCATTAGAAAGTTGTTGGTAATTATTTTTCACATGAAGTTAACATTTTACACAATCTATATTGTTTATTTCATCATTTTACTTATTTATGTATCAACTGACTGACAGAATTTTAACATATAAAATAAATAAGGAGATTTTGCCCCATGTTATACCCAGAATGCTAACCTAGACCTTAAAGTAAATAAGATATCGACTCTCAATTCAAATGACATCTTGCTCTGTTCATATTACTACTGTTGTTCTCCTGATTAGAAATGATGAGAATCTATGGGCTCTCACAATCATTGGTCACACCCAAGTTTGGGGCTACCGGAAATGATGCTGAAGTCAGCATTCAGCTCCTTGGCCTTCCAAAGGCTGATGCCAAAGGTGAAGAAGGTTTTGGCAAAAATTCAAGGTTGAATCCAAACATAGGCACATTCTTACATTTAATGGAAACTGTTATATATGTATAGTTATGTATGCATACACACAAATACAATACATATATGTACTTATTAATGTAATTTAAAGGTTATTTAAGAATATGGAAACATGCCCAAATGTTATTCATTCAGTAACAGTAGGTTGCAAAAACAGTGTTAGAGAATCATTTCGAATGGAAAATCAACCAGTATCTTTTAAATTTTACTTTGTATTTGTGGATGTACCAAGGAAAAATGGAAGTGTCTCCTTTCCTCCCCTTGAGGATGCCCCACTAGGGTGTGTGTGGGGGATTAACATGTAACAGCCCTTAAAAAATGTTTCAGGGCCCACCTGGGTCTCAGTAGAAAAGGGTTGAGTCCTCTGAAGAAAAGCACAACTTCTGTGCTTCCGAGGTGGAGAGGGGCAGGGTGCCCAACTGAGAAGGTGGGTTGGCAGATACCTCAAGACCTTGTGAAAGCATGGAAGCTTTGCTCTCAGGCACAATCCCAGGTGGCTGCCTTTTGTGGTTCACTAAGCCATGGCTTTGGAATGGCAGCAAGCATCTTTGGGGCTGAGCAAGTAGTCTGCAGGGAAGACCACTGTGAAGGGCGTCCTGGTGCCCTCTGGGGTAGTAGTGCCTACCAACTATGAAGAATTGCTGTCTGGTGGCAGCAGCATCGTTGTCTGATGGTGCATAATGTCAGTGGCGACCACCCGCAGCAGGGACTGTGCCTGTCCTTGCCCCCAAGCACAGCAGTGCACATCCTTAACTGGCCTACTATAAGCACAGGATGGAGCTCCCAAATGACCGACAGTTGCCTTCTCACTAAGCTCAGCCAGGCAGACAGAGATTTGATTTAGAAAACGAGACGTGATGTCTCTGGGACCCAAACCTCGTGGGACAGTGCGATTCCACCTGCCACACGGACACACGCATATGTACCAGCAGAAAACCATGCTAGATACACATCAACATAGTAACACCGGTTTCTTTGGGTAGGAGAGTCAGACGAGATTTTAATTTTTAAAACTTTCCTGCTTGATTTCTCTCCCCTAATCTCTGGAATAAATTTGCATTAATTTTACAGTCAGGAAAAGAAATTCTAATAAGCCAGTTGATGACTTAAAGAAAATCTACAGTAATCAGGAAATTCAGAATGGTGAGAATTTTGCCTTCTTGTCTATTGCACCTCTTTGTGCCAGGGTAAAACAATGGCTGCTATCTTTTTTTTTTTTTTTTTTTTTTGAGAGTTTTTTTTAATGAGCCAGGCATCGTGCTAGGCGTTTCATGTTAATTAACTTAATTAATCTGCACAACAATAAGATGGGTACTGTCATTAGCCTCCTTCTAAAAATGATGAAAAATTATAAAACATTACTGAAAGAAATAAAATAGGATTTGAACAAATGGAGAGACATACCCAGATTCAAAGAAAGAAATGAAATAGCATCTGAAGAAATGGACAGACATTCAGAGATCCTACAATGCCAAGGTTGGCAGGCTTTTTCTGTCAGGAGCCAGATAATAAATATTTTAGGGTATTGGGCCATACAACTGTCACAACTACATAATTCTGCCATTGTAGTGCAAAAGCAGCTACAGACCATATGCAAATTAATGAGTGTGTCTGGAGCCAACAAAATGTTATTTAGGAAAACTGGTGATGGGCTGGTGTTGACCCCCGGGCCATCGATTCCTTGGAGGAAGACAAGAACATAAACACAAAACTTTCTAACTTGATACCTAATTTAACGCCATTCTAATCAGGAACTTAGTATAATGTTTTTCCATGTCTAGGGTGGGCAGGCCTTTTAAAGCAAGATAGGAAACCAGAATGTCTGAAAGAAAAAGTCATACAAATTTGACTACATAAAACTTAAGTATTTTTGCAGGGCCAAATACAATACAAAAATAATAACATAGAGATGAGGGGACTAGAAGAATATTTGACACACATATGATAGAGCATTAGTACTTCTAATATTGAGAGTACAAATTATGGAGCAAAAAAAGAAAGAAATTAGGACAGTGGGCAACTCACTGAAGTTAAAGTGAAAATGAATGTCAAACACTTGAATTTCCACTAGTATTATCACTAGTATTTGGGGGAGTGTTATATAACAATAAAGAGATCCAGTGGTTTGTCAATCAGCTTGGCAAAAAATAAAAATAGTGATAATATCCAATGCCGGTAAAGATGTGGGAAGACTTCTCTCTCATGCCTTATGATGCTGGGAGGGTCTAAACTGGCATACACTCTGGGAAAATAATCTAGTGGTAGCTACTAAAAGGAAAAAAAGACAAATTCAAAATGATAAATTACCTTGAACTTAAGGAAAGAAAAAAACTTCTTATCAAAAGATAAGAGCTATGGTCAGATCATTACGCTGAGGAAAATTTATGGCCTTTAAATGATGTTAGCATTTTTCAAGAGAATGTCATTCAATGTCTAGTTTGTATGTATCACAATTAAGATTGCTTGCCTTAGGGCTCCTGGGTGGCTCAGCCGGTTAAATATCCAGCTCTTGGTTTTGGCTCAGATCATGATCTCATGGTTCATGAGTTCGAGCCCTGCATCTGGCTCTGTGTTGACAGTGGAGCCTGCTTGGGATTCTCTGCCCCTCCCTCACTGTCTCTCTGTCTCTCTTTCAAAATAAGTAAGTGTTCCTTCACTTGTCTCTCATGCCCATTCTGGGGCTTACTTTATTTGGTGGCACGTGGTTCTAGTCTTATGTAGCTATGTTGGTGGTGTTGGCTCATGGCGTTACCTCTCTACTAGGATACCCAGGGGTTAACATCCAATCACTTCTGGTCTAGTGAACAGCACTCATTTACGTGAATGATGCTAGACACATCGGGACACATTAGGACATTTTATCAAATCAGGGGACCTGTAAAAGTCCCAACTGAAAGTTAGTACTCAAAGGACCAGAGGCAAACGTGCAATGACTTCTTAAGGTCCCTAGAGCCTTTTCTCTAATAATCATACAACTTCAAGGCATGATTTATTATAATAAAGAAGTGTACTTCCTAGCTTTCCAAATCAAAGAACTTCCAAATCATGATAGTGACAGCCTCTCTGTGAACCCAGGCTAGAATCTACAAAAAAATAAATGTGATGAGTTTGTATTATGTCTTCCCCTGTCTTCAAAGATGAACACACATCTGTTGGCCCCTTAGCCCACCCAGATATCCACAGCCAAGAGACGCCTATGAATCCTGCTAAATAATCTCCCACAACCAACTCAATGTGTTATAGGGCCTGAATCAAACAGAATCCCAGTGTGAACTGGATAGAGCTGAGTGAGAAATAAGAATGGAATTTTCTCCATATGGCTCTGTCTGTAGAAGTCACTAGGCAAAGTAAGAGGGATGGTGGGAAAAGGTGATGAGCACCAGGCTTGGAAGTCCCATTTGAATGTGCAAATCACACTCCAACTGCACACTCTGGGCTTCCTGAGTAGGACAGGCATTCCCTTATATCTGTTTGTCTCCCCTGATCATCACACACGTGCAGTGCTTTCAGCCTCTGGATTGGGGCGAGGATGTGTGAGACCTGGTACAGGATGTTTTCATTTCATTTCTGATGACAACTTACTATAATACCGTCAACTTGAGAAGTTAGGGGTCTAGTTCCATCCCCAAGTGAGAAGTGGGCAAGACTTTGTTCTAGATGGTCCTGGTTTACCCATCATTCCTGTCTTGTACCTTTCCCTCCAATGCTGGCCAGTTTTTCACCCCATGCCTGGCAAGGCCTCACACTTCAAGCTTCTGGGTCACCAGTATCACAGTAGGAGGCCAAGTGGGGGATAACACAGAAAATCACTTTTTTTTTGGCTTGAGTTTTGGGGGGAAGTATTCATCACTGAAACATCAAAATGGGAGCTTGGTTTGATCATACGTGTCACAGGGCTCTGTTGCAAATGTTCATTTGAGGGCGCCGGGAGGTTCCTTCCTCCTGGAGATGGTCTGCAGCAGGCTCTGTGTGGCGTGGTGTTTTAGATTCCATCAGAAATCTAAAACCTGTAAACACACTGACAGCAGTCGGCCGAAGGATGTGAGAAACTCGCAAATGAACAACAAATGCAGGCAGAGAAAGGCCAGACCAAATGGACTGATGTTTTTCACAACCGTGGAGGGGTTTAATCCACTGGTCTCAAACCATATGGCATGCTGAACACGAGCCGGGAGAGGCTGGGAGGTACTTGGCAGCAGACCATGGAAACATAAACGCAAGGCATCTTGTTTCCTTGTGTGTGCCTTTTTCCCTTTAAATATTTACTTTTTGTGTTTTGCCAGGACACAGTTTCCATCCCATATGCAGAGCAGTCTGTTTTTGCAAATGGGGGCAAGGGTAGGCAGGGGACAGATTGGCTCAGGGGACCTGTAACAGGATATTGATTCTGTCATGTCCATGTTGCTGGTTGCCCTCCCCTGGACGACGGTGAGCGAAAAACCTGCCACAACCTTCTCACCCAGGATTGGGGGCTCCTGGAAGAAGGGTCCTCCCTTTGAAAGCTCAGACCCGCACCCACACGCCGAGATGTGCACCCAGAGGGAGAAGGCTGGCTAGCTCGTGGGAAAGGCATGCCTTTGCTGAGCCGCTGGTAGGTGGTCTGAGGCCCTGGGTGGGCGGCCGAACGTGCGAGCAAACCACACTGGCAGGGAACAGAGTCACTGGCTTGGAGGCTGCTGATGGGGCATCTTTTACAAACTTTCCACCCCACAAGAGAGTCAGACTGGGAAAGAAGGGTGGCAAGGGGAGTGGACAGGCGAAGGGAGAGCAGCTGGAAGAGAGAACGGGGGTGGCAAATCCCCAAGTGAAATAGAAATGTACCATATAAAAATAAATAAATTAGTCTTGGGCTTTGAGCCATGTTTGAACCAAAATAATGTAAGCAATCAAATGCTTACTGTCTCTAATTCACCCAGGCTTCCAAACACATTACTTAACAGAAAATGGAAGGGTTTGTAATAAAGGAGTGTAGTGGTTGCACAATGTGGGCCACGTGATAAGGAGGCGGGCTCAGGGCTGGCAAATACAGATGTCCTGAACTAAAAATACACAGCCCTGGCATTTTTTCATTGGTTATGAGGGATGAGGGCTGGAAGAAACATCCTGACATTCTCAGGAGGTCTCTGAGGGATTCCATTTGTTCCACACGCAATCAGGGGAGTGGACACGAGAGGCGCCTTGCTAAATACTGAGACCCAAGGTGGGTGGGGAGTCCAGGCGCTTCTTCACCAATGCGCAGAATAAGACCCCTGCCAGGGAGAGGGACATTAGTCCACATTTGTAGAGCATATTTTAGTTTATGACATCTTCTCACAGTCACCACCCAGAGACACTGGTGCTGTTGTCCTTATTTTCTAGCATAGCACTACTCAAGCTGGAACATGTATAAGCATCAGGACAGACTTGTGGGCCCCATTCCCAGGCAGCCCAGTCCAGTGACTCTGGGTAGGACCCAAGAATTTACATCTCTAACAAGCTCCCAGGTGCCACTGCTGCTGCTGTCATGGGCCACACCTTCAAGTTGTACTGTTCTTGGTGAACTCAAGTGAGGAGAGCCTTTGTATCCAACAGAGTAGCTGGATTCCAAGTCCAGGGTTCCCACCCAAACCATGATGCTTCTTATTCTCCATGTGTCCTCCTCTGCCAGTCATGGTATCCATACCACCCGAGCCTGGAGTTGTCCTCAGATCCCTTCCGGACACAGTCCCTTTGGTAGCCACTGGCAATCAACCAGAGTTGACATGCACATACTTACTTGTCATCTTAGAGGCGGCAGAATGGGCCCTGGTCTAAAAGTCAGAGAACCTGGACTCAATCATGAGCAAGCCATTCACTAGGCATGGGGACACCAAATGAGGTTTCTAATTTCACTGTGCTCAGGTCTCCTCACTTGTCAAATGAGGCGGCTGGGTTGGGTCAATGGTTCTCAATCAGCATAATTCTAAGAATCATATTGAATGAGGCTGTTCAGGCTGCCATAACACAATACTGTAGACTGAGTAGCTTCAACAACAGGAATTTTTCTCATACTTCTGAGGGCTGGAAGTCCAAGATCAAGGTGCTGGCTGATTCATTTCCTGGTAAGGGCCCTCTTCATGGCTTGCAGATGGCCATTTTCTTGCTGTGTCCCCACATGGTCATTTATCTGTGTATGCACGTGTCTGGTGTTTCTTTTCATAACAGCACTAATCCCGTCATGAGGGCCCCACCCTCATGACCTCATCTAAACTTAATTACCTCCCAAAGGCCCCATCTCCGAATACCATCACATCAGGGTTTAAGACTTCAACAAATGAATTTGGCGAGGGGGGCACACAATTTAGTCCATAGCACATATGGACAGCTTGTTTTAAAACACAGCTTCCTGGGTTCTTCCTCCAGAGGTTCTTATCCAGTCCGTCTGGAGGGGGATCCAGGAATTTATATTTTTAGCAGGCCCCCCACATGGTTCTTAGCCTCATTCAGGCTTGAGAAGAATTGGGTGAGTTGATCAATGAGCTCCCCAATTCCTGGCAGTGAACTGCGGGGTTCTTCTGACTCCCAGCAGCCACTTGTTCCTCTCTGCTTCAACATGTCACCTGCTTCAATCATATCTGCTGACAGGAGATGCAGAGTCTAGCTAATTCATATGCAGGGCTCCAGCGCCGTGCCCCTCGTAGAGCCCGGCACACAGTAGGCACATAAGTGATGTTTATTGAGGGTCTTGCCCAGGACCCCTTCTAGCTTCAAAAATCTTTGAAACGTGTACATCATCTTTGAAGAGCTCTCTTAAGAGGTTAGCTGACATTATTTAGGAAAAAGGCAGTAGAGCTGCCTCTGTTTTCACTGTCCAGAAGGCTCACATGACAGCAAGTACATTTACATTTCCCTCTCTCTCCAAGCAGCAGAAAGCAAAACAGCCTGCGCTGTGACTAGAAAACTAATCTCCACATCCACAAAGGATGGACTCGCTCCTCTGGCCAGCTGCATCTTTCCTTCCTTCCCTGCCGATTGCAGGGCCAGTGGTGAAAGCAAAGGAAAGGCCAGAACTGCGGCTTTGTTAGGGCAATACGACCCAAGAGAAAATGGGGACACTTCCTACATTCCTTTAGTTCCAAGAGGAATAATGAAGTGAGGAAAGGGAAGGGGATGTGGAATGAGTTTTCTCTCATGAGTTTTCTAGAAGTGGGACTCAGAGGAAGAACAGGAATGCAACGTAGTTGAACCGATACGCAGCAAATTATAAACCATTTCTGAAAAATCACGAGATATCGCTACACACCTGTTAGAATAGCTAAGATAAAAAATAGTCACAATACAAATGCTAGTGATGATGCAGAGAAAAAACTGGATCTCCTCAGACATTTTGGGTGGGAATGTGAAATGACATAGCCATTCTAGAAAATCATTTAGCAATTTCTTATAAAACTAAACATACTGTATGATCCAATCATAGTACTCCTGGGCATTTGTCCTAGAGAAATTGAAATTTATGTCCACACAAAAGCATATACGGCATATACATATTAGCTTTATTCGAAATAACCTCAAATTGTAAACAACCCAAATGTCCTTTGATGGACAGATAGTGAAACACACTGGAATATCTATACTGTGGAATTCTACTCAGCAATAAAAATGCACTATTGATACATTCAACGGTTGGGAGGGATCTCAAGGGAATAAGGCTGAAAGAAAGAAGGCAATCTCAAAATATTTCATAATGTATGATTCCATTTATGTAACATTTTTGAAATGACAGAATCATAGAGCTGGAGAGGAGATTTAGTGATTGCTAGGGGTTAGGGTGGGGGGAGAAAAGGGAGGGAGATGGATATGGCTATAAAGAGGAAGCATGAAGGAACCTTGTGGTGGGATTCTTCTGTGTCTTGATTATGGTGGTGGTTACACGAATCTACATGTGTGATAAGAAATGGAGAGGACTACACACACATACACATAAACATACACACACACACATGAATGCATGCAAAACAAATGAAATATGAATAAGATCTGGGATTGTACTAATGTCAATTTCTTGGTTTTGATATTTCACCATAGATAGGTAAGAAGTACCGTTGGGGGAAGTTGGGTGAAGGGTGCATGGGACTTCAGTACTACTTTTGCAACTTCCTGTGAATGTATAATTATTTAAAAATAAAAAGTAAAAAAAAATTCTAAAAAGAAAAGTAAGTAACTAAAGAAATGAATTTTCTCATGCTAGAAGGTGATTATAATTATCAGGAAAAAAATTTCTTTCTCTTTTGCAGTAGAGGGCACCATTTTGGTGCATCATATTCTTAATGAATTACCTTAAAAGACAAACATTGTATAGAATAGAGAGCCCAGAAATAAACCTTCCCATATATGCTCATATGATTTTCACTGAGAGAGAAAAGATCATTCAATGGGGGAAAAGACAGTTTATCCAACAAACGGTGCTGGGAAAATTGGAGATCCAGATGCAAAAGAATGAAGTTGGACCCTTACCTTAAACCATATGCAAAGATTAGCTCAAAATGGATCAAAGATCTAAATATCAGAGTTAAAAGTATAAAACTCTTAGAAGAAAACCAGGAAATCTTCATGATGTTAGATTTTGCAATGATTTCTTGGATATGACACCAAAACCAGAGGCAATAAAAGAAACATAAATTGGCCATCAAAATTAGAAGTTTTTATGCATCAAAGGACATCATCCACAGAGTGAAAAGACATCCCGCAGAATGGGAGAAAATCTTTACAACCCATCTATTTGATAGGGATTAATATCCAGAATCTATAAAGAACTTCTACATCACAACTACAAAAACCCACACAACCCAGTTTTTTAAAAAAAATGGATGAAGGACTTGAATAGACATTTCTATAAAGATAGACAAATGGACAAAAACAAAAACCATGAAAAGATGCTTAATATCAGCAATCATGAGGGAAATGCAAATAAAAAACCACAATGAGACACCATGCCACACCCATCAGGATGGTTATTAAGGAAAACAAAACAAAACAGGAAATAACAGGTGTTGATAAGGATGTGAAGAAATTGGAACACTTATACATTGCTGGTAGGAATGTAAAGTAGTGTAGTCGCTAGGGAAAATGATATAGCAATGTCTCAAAAAGTTAAACAGAATTATTATATGATCCACCAGTTTCACTTGTGGGGATATACCCCAAAGAACTGAAAGCAAGAACCCGAAAAGGTGTTTGTATACCTGTGTTCACAGTGGCATTATTCCCAATGGCCAAAAGATGGAATCAACCCAAATGTCCATCAATGGGTAAGTGAATAAACAAAATGTGGTCAATATATACAATGAAATTTTATCCATCCTTAAAAACAAATGAAATTCTGATACATGTTATCACATGAATAAACTGTGAAGATATTATGCTAATAAGCTGACACCAAGGACAAATATTGAATGATTCCACTTACATGAGGTACCTAGAGCAGTCACTCATAAAGTGGAACAGTGGTTACCGGAGGCCTGGGTGGAGGAAATAGGAATTATTGTTTAATGGGTATCGAGTTTCAGTTTGGGATGATAAAAAATAAATGAATGTACTTAATACCACCGAACTGTACATTTAAAAATGGTTAAATGGCAAATTTTATTTTATTTTGTTTTATTTTATTTTTTGAGACAGCATGAGTGTGTGTGTGTGTGAGTGGAGGAGGGGCAGAGGGAGAGGGAGAGAGAGAGATAGGGAGAGGGAGAACCTGAAGCAGGATCCATCCTTAGCACTGAGCCTTAGGCGGGGCTCAATCTCACAAGCATGAGATCATGACCTGAGCCAAAATCAAGAGCTGGACGCTCAACCGACTGAACCACCCAGGTGCTCTAAAATGGTAAATTGTATGGTGTGTATATGATAGTACAATTTTTAAAAGTTTCTTTATTTTGAGAGAGAGAGAGAGAGGCAGAAGGGACACAGAGAGAGAATGCCAAGCAGGTTTTGCACTGTTCGCTCCTGGGGCTTGAACCCACGAACCGTGAGATCACAACCTGAGCTGAAATCAAGAGCAGCACTTTAACTGATTGAGCCACCAGGTGCCCCTGATAGCACAATTTTATCTTAAAAAGCATTGCTAGAGGTAAATAGGGTGACACACATACACATAAAAGGCAAACATTGCCAAATTCTTTCCCTCGTTTTCTATATTGTTTCTTTCGATCCCTAAAAAGAAGCCTGTTTTACCACAGTTTCAACTAAAATAATAATAAGATTTGAGTTAGGAGGAACTGAAATGGTGCCAAGCAATACTCAAAAGAATTAAAGCCTTCACCTTGGTCTTTGCAGTCCTGTGCATTTTGACTTAAAGTACTATTTGTGTGCTATTTACCTCTGCTGTCTCAGAGAACTCAGTCTGACGAGGCTACTTGGGGTATTCTGAATGCAAATTATTTGTTCCTGATTAATACCATTTGTCCCTCCTGGAAAGACCCCCATTCTCCCCTTTTCTTCTCCACCTGTTCAAATACTACCTCCCTCCAGACCCAGCTCAAATTCCACCTTCTCCATGACTAAGTCATTTGGTGATTTCTCTGCCTCTTGTGCTCACCTGCTACACTTCTTGTTCACACCCGTTTTTCTTTTTTTTGACATCTGTGTTTTTTTAAAGTAGATTTATAAAGTCAAACTTCATATTCCTCCAATTAGTGTGTAAGATCCTCAAGGCACAAACCAAATCGTTAATCTCTTTTCACTACCAAATCATTCAGTGCTGTGGTTTTCAGAGTGGGCCCTTAGTAAAAATTTTAAAACCGATTGAAAAGAAGTTCTTATCCATTTCCCCATACAGTTCTGCAACATTTGGGAAACAATTTTGTTTTTATTTATTGATTTATTTATTTTTGAAAGAGAGCAAACTTGAGCAGGGGAGGGACTGAACATGTCCGCACTGAACATGGAGCCTGACAAGAGGCTCTATCCCATGACCATGAGATCATGACCTGAACCAAAATCAAGACTTGGATGTTTAACCAACTGAACTACCCAGGCACCCCTGAAAAGAATTTTTAAGTGAGAAAATTCAATGAGTAAAGACCTAGTCTGTGAAAGACAGAAACACCTAAAAATTCAGGTGTTTAAGGACTTTCTGAATTTTGAAAGTAGTGCATTAAAATATGCTGTAATGAGAGATATAGCTCTTTATAAATACATGGGTTGCTGAAACTACAAGAAGCTTGAGACATCATCTATTACTAATTTCTGTGTCTCACATAACAGGAAACGAATGCCCAGAGAGTTGAACACATTGACTTAAGAACACGTAAATGGTACAGGGCTGAGACTAGAATGCATGACTTCTAAGTTCCTACTTTTTCTTTTTACTTGCCACAGCTGCCTGATGGAAGTATTTTATTTATTGAGATATAATGTGTGAGATACAAAGTATGCAGAAATGATAAATGTCAATGATCAATTTACACCTGTGGCTGAAGCATATTGAATTCATGGGAAAAATAATCTTGCATGTTCAAATTGGCAGGTCTGTGGGCGTAAACGGTTTCATGCTGGAAGAGCAGAGATGTAGAGGACTGTGGTGTGGAAATAAACAAAGACCTCCCAAAGAGAACAAGCAGAAGCTATTTGGAGCGTGCTCTGGAAGGGAGTCAGTCACCATCACTTGCATTTGGCAGAGACTCAAGGCAGGCAGAGGAGTGGGAAATCTTTATAGCAGAGAGAAGGGAAGGCTTCAGGTGTGCACTGATTAGAGGCTATTTGGTCTGGGGAAGCTGGGGGAGGGATAATTGGAAGGGGGGCATCCTATATGATTGTCTAGGGTGCACCTTTGGCTCTCTCTGGTTGTTCTTAAACTGGATTCATGGACAAAACTAGGGTGGTTGTCTATAATTAGCCAAGTCCTGGCTATTTGGGGCCAGTAGTTACAGAGGTTATTGTTTGACTTCCTGGAATAGCTGCTAGAGATAGTGGTCAGGCTTCCTGTAAAAGCGTTATCGACAGCAGGTTGGTTTCCTGGGCTGGTTACTGTAGATCATGGGTTGGTTTCCTGGGTGGCTGATGCAGACTGTGGGTCAGAGTTCTATTTTTGTATATGGTCTGGCCACTGCCTGCTTGTATATTCAGTCTCTCAGTGATTATACCTAGGGAAATTGACTACTTCTTGCTCTCTGAATATGCATCGCCTCCTTTCCCGGACTGAAATGAAGCAGCACGTTCAGGAAACATGCCTCTGTCTCATTGGAAAACAAAGCCTATGCTGTATACTATACTCCCACGAGCCTTCCTGAAACACTGCTTTTCTTATATTAATTCCCTGCTGAAAAATATGTGCATTAACTCAGGACTGAGTCTGACCCTCTGCGTTGCCCACTTGTCCAATCCACTCTTCCTTCCTCCTCAACGCTTCACTCAAGCAGGAATCCTTGCCTTCCCAGGCATTCCCGCATTTAGCCTTACTTCCTACCCTCTCCCCCACAGCTGCCCACTTCCCGAATGCCTTCTGCTCTCTTTCCCAAATCCTGTCCACAATTCAAGTTTCAATTTTAACCCATGAACCATCTGCCCACCACCACTCTGATGTGTATGTGTGCATCAGAAACTCACCTGGGGCAGCTGGTAGAAAGGCAGAGTGTTGGGTCTCCCTGGGATTCTGATTTATTAGGTCAAGGCAGGTCTGGCAAGTCATATTTGGACTGGCAGGGAGCAAGGAGGAAGAGTACTTTAAAAAGTAAACAACATTTGCATGAACATAGAGGTATAAAAACACACCCGTGTGTGTGTGTGTGTGTGTGTGTGTACATTTATATATTAGGGACAAATTATGAAAGGTTTTGAAATGAACCAAAAAGATAGCTGGGCGTCTTAAATGGGAAACTAGGCGTCGTCTGGCATGTCTTCCAGATCTATTTGATTTTATTTCCAGTTTTCCAGATTATTTGATTTTATGTGGTGTCTGCCCCTTTTACTGTCAGTGAGCTTTTTAGAGCTTTGTGAATTGTGGATAACTGACATCAGTGCAAATAAATTTTGCATGTAGTGGAGGCCCCACTGATTTATCTCCCCTGCTGTGGGAGCAGTCACTTCTGCATCTACTAAGCAAATTCATTTCAGTATTCTTAATGGCCTATGAATGTGTCTGTCCCTTGGGTTCCCCTTTGAGCCAGCAATAACATCTTACTAGCTCTCTCATTAATTAATAAGTTAAATAAAATCACTGGCATATGTCCATTTGATATTTCTAAATTTTTTTGAATGTTTATTAATTTTGAGACAGAGAAAGAGCATGAATGGGGGAGGGTCAGAGAGAGGGAGACACAGAATCTGATGCAGGCTCCAGGCTCCGAGCTGTCAGCACAGAGCCGACGTGGGGCTCGAACTCGTGGACTGTGAGATCATGACCTGGGCCGAAGTCGGATGCTTAACTGACTGAGCCACCCAGGCTCCCACATTTGATATTTCTATGACAGCCATGGTTTTACCTTTTAAGAATTCTCTCTCTGACACACAGGCACATACCCATACACACATAGGCCCTACTCGACTCAGTCATCTTACCCTAAGTAGAGAGAGAGATCAGGGACTGATGAAAGCCAAACCATCTAACTGGAATGGGATTAGGTAATGTGCTTCTGAAATGCTGGCATCACCATCGTGTAATTATTTATCCCTCCCAGATGCCTTCAAGTAAGAATGAATACGTAATCTCACTCTCAGCTTTTCCATACATCTCTGGACACTTTCCTCTGGAAATCCCAAAGTGCCACACGAGGTAGAGGTGAGTAAACACCAGATCTTCTGACTGCCAGCCAGCACCGAATGCCGCTGGTTGCTCAGAGTGTAGTCACAAAACATCTTGACTCTTTCATCTGTAGGAAGCCAGGGAGATTCTGCCTCCGGACCCTCCTGGAATGCTCTCCACCTGGTTCTCATGTGGCCAGACAGCTGGAGCCACTTAGCCATCCAGAAGCCAGCAGCACCAGATGAGCCACGTGCACACCAAAGAACACCCACCTTCTGGCTCAGGGCTGCTTCATTCCCTTTCTGATCCTTGTTTTCAAACCACTAGGCAAAAGGTCCAGGTGCTTCCACACATTTTGCCTTTCAGCCTTCCATGGACAAAGACTCTTCTTGACTAAACTTTAGACTCCTCTGAATCTTCTTCTTAATGAGGCCTCAACCTTGGGCCCTGTCTTCAGCCTGCCTCATGACGTTGCAGCAAGAACCCTTCCAAGTCAGGTTAGAGAGAATCCCACTGCGCTCGATATCTGATCATCTTCCATATCTGACCATATTCCTCATCCCTCATCCTCCATATCTGATCTCCTTGGCCCTCCTTCAGCAAGAATCTTAGGTTGGTTTAGCAAGAATCCCCCTATCTTGATGTTTCCTCTTAGTACTTTTTTACCCACCGACCCCCTCACTCTGCTCCTTGGCTATATATCCCCAGCTGCCTTGGCTATATTCAAACTGGAGTCCCGTCTCTCTTCCACAGTCATGACACCTGTCACCACAGTCCTGAAGAAAGTCTTCTTTGTGTTTTAACAAGTGTCAGAATGATTCTTTTTTCTCTAACACCACTAGGGTGTGAGCTCAGAGGGATGACTCACCCTGGCCATTCTGACCCATCAGCCAGGCTGACCCAAGCTGACTTAGGCTTCCCTCTGCTTTCTGAGACTTGCCCAAACCAAATACCCATGCCTTCATCTTCCAAGGCATCCTGTTCTGCATTTGCCCTTGAACACCTGTAGTCTGTACCCCTGGAAGAGAATCGCCAATTCCCCTTCCACCCTTGAACACCTCCCAGTGTGCAGACCCTTGTTTCAATTGCTAGAGTGTCCTGGAGTTCAAGGCCAAGGGAGAGCATTTTGCCCAGCCAGGTGCAGCTGAGAGCTGCCGCCGGGCCAGAACCACACACGCCATCTTCCGATGCACTTCTTCATGTGTGGAAGGGGCTGGATGATTTTTTAACCCACCCCCAAGCACTCCTTGGGGAGATGTCTGATTTTTGAGCAGGAGAGTATTCTACATGCTTGGAACATTAAAAAAATTTAGTCAGCCTCACAGAACCCAAACAGAAGTCAACCCCCAAATTGTGCAAGGACGAAAGGGGGCTAGGCAATGTGCCTAATGGGCTGACACAACAAACCATTTTCCTAAAGGGCAAAGACTGATTTCCTATGTTGGAAAGAATTTACGACCTCAGTTGCTTTCCTTTCTTTTTTCCAGCTTCCTCCTCCTCATGCAATAAAGATCAGTTTGTCTGGGAGCCACTTCTTTTTGATGAGAGCTCGTCTCTGGGAGAGGGATTGGGCTTCAAGGAGCACATAAAAGTAAGTAGTAAAAAACAAAACACAACACACAGTGCAGTGCCACCCCCGGTCTCCTCTGACTGGCAGGACCTGTCTCTGGCGAAGCCCAGCAGCCGGCCTGGCCTCAGCGTCCAGGCCGCCATGTGCACTGCGATAAGAGCCGTTTGCAGTGAGGTCAGCCTAATTAGCCAGGCTAATGTCTGGTTTCCTGGGGAGAGCTTTTGTGAAGTAATTGCCTGCCTTAGGGTCAAAATGTAGTAATTATAGGTCTTTTTTTTTTTTTTTTTTTTTACCAAATGAGATAAACAGCCTTTGAATTCTTCCAGCAAGTCAGCCAATCACACTGAGAGACTTTTCTTTGTGCCTCGGAACAGCAGAGGATATTTTGACAGGTGATTTCAATACCATGTAGCTATTTATTTATTCTGGGCTTGGGACATAAACACAAACATCTTGGCCTACAATTCCACACGTTAAAAGACTAACAAGACTCTGTCAGAACCAAATGTGGGGATTGCATGGCAGAGGGTCTGCTCAAAATGCTGACGTTGGAGAATAAGGTCGGCAGATATTTTAGGCTAAAGCAAAAATTCCATTACAGTTTTAAAGTTAACAGAACAGCAGAATTATCCGTGTTAACCAGCTCCCTTTCTCCCAGTTGTTTGCTTATTTTCTCTGTAAAAATCAACAACAGAACAGTCCCGGCAGACCATGGAAAGCTAATAAAAGAGGCAACGTCATTTCCATCTCCGGAGATAGACAATAGAGCATGGAGACCGGATTAATTCCGAGCACGACATGAACATATTTTTTACCAGTCCTGGCTGGGATGAAGGTGCCTGACCCCACAGAGGGTGAATAAACTGGTGTGGGGACTGGGAGATAGGAAATGGGGAAATGTTTTATAACTGGAATGAACACTGTTTCAAGGATTTTGTTGCCTCTTCGGTGCCCCCCACTGACCCTGCAACCCTGCAGGCAGCTAGCTAGCTAACCCTCGCCACCCAACCCCCACATGTTTCCTATGGACCAACAGCATTAATATCCTTGGGGAGTTTGTTTGAAATGCAGAATCTTGGGCCCCACTTCAGTCCTCCTGAGTCATAATCTGCATTTTAACATGATCCCCAGGGGATGTTTATGCTTATTCAAGATTAAGAAACCCTGGTTTAAATAATTGTGTGATAGGGTTTGTTCCAGATAGGTGTGGCTCATTTGAGGAAAGACACTTAAGAAGGCCAAAGTATGGGGACAAAATGTGAGAAGTTAAGTACTAGAATGGTGCCCTACACCATTTTGGTCTTTTTAGAAGAAAAGTGATTTGTAGATGATTATAACCCACTTTTTTAAATGTCAAAACTCGATTGCATGTGGGAATTACAGCCCACCCCTCTGTGCCCCCTAACCCCCACCTAGGAAATGTGAAGGATATAGTCTCCCTCCCTCCCCGAATCTATAGATGCCGCTTGATACTATAGATCGATTACTCTTTGAGCATGTGGCTGGTGCATGTCTCTTCTCACTTCTCTAGGTACATCTTTTAGGACAGGCCACACATAGGGAAGTCTGGTAATTAATGACACAGGTAACCTCTTTAGCATTGCCACGGACCTTAAAGATTAGAAGGAAACTGCCTGCTGGGGTGGGGTCCAGAAGTTCATCCTATTTCCAAATCCCACATCAAATGCACCGAGTGGTGGTTGTGAGCTCTGCAGAGTTTGCCTGTAGGATACCCCTGATATTTTTCTAGCACACAGGTGGGTTTCAAAGACTCTGCCTTAAGGCAGTGTTGGTGAAGGTAAGAATCTCCTCATGATGCAGAGCATGGAGTTTTTAGCCACTTAAAGGTATTTATTGGACCCAAGTCACTATATTGTATAGCTTTCTATACACTAAAAACTAGACCTTAACCATCAGGCAGCAATCCCTAGGGAAAAGGGAAGGAATTAGGAACATTTCCATTATTTTAATTGCATTTCAGAACTTGGAAGCCAAAGTGTTTTCAAAGTATTCTGTGTAGAAGTTACTCCAAAATCATCGCCTACCCAGAAAATTCTGGCTTGTGACACATTCATGGAATCAGAATCTCTTCTCCAAATCATCCTATAGGAACTCCATTCTTAATCCTGCACAAAATACATGATTTATCTACCCAGGACTCTGCCGAGCTAAGGGATAGAAGCATCACTAAATGGTTGCTATTGGGCATATGCAAGCCACAATACTAAGTAGGATAAAGAATATTCTTCATTCAACAAATATTTATTGAGTATATAATGTCTAAATACAGGTCTAGAGTGAGTAAATATAATAGCAGTTAAAATTTAGTAAATGTCTGTCTATCAAACAGTGTTCTATGCAGTTCTCACGTATTATCTAATTTAATGATAAAATAGCCCCATAGGTCGGCAGCTTTGGAGGCTGAAGCCCAGAAAGTCCAAATAATTTGGTGGACATCACACAACTAGTAAAAGGTGGAGTTGATCTGAAACTAGGAAGTTGTTTCATGAACTGGTGTTCTTAATCCTGATACGATCCATGTCTCTAAGAAGACAGACCCTACCCTTGCTCTCACAGCACTTACTATTTCACAGGGAAGACTGACATTAAACAACTGATTGCAAGTCTGCTGAGTGTTATGCTACAGAAGCATATCAGAGGGGGACCAAAGGCTTTCAGATTAAGTCATAAATTTAAGTTGCGAGTGAGAATTCCCGACGTAGGGTTTCTATGGCAAGGCCAGAGTGTGGAGCTGGAGCCAGATTAGGGTGAGATTGGGTGAACTATGGTAATGATGTTGTTCTGTTTGGAGAGTAGAACACTGTTAAGCTAAGTGAGAGAGTGCTCCCATCTGATTACAACAGCAGCAGGGCTGAGGCTGGAGAATGGGTGGTTTGGAGATGCTAACAGAGGGCCTTGGTGGGAGGCTGTTGCAGTAGGGAAGACGGCTTGGCCAGAGTGCAGGCCATGGGGATAGGACACATGGTTTGAGGTGGGACCAGTTGGACTTAGTTTCACTTGAGGGGCAAGGGTAAAGGAGCTTAATTTCCAAAATGTAAATATAAATAGTGGAGGTTAATATAGATTCATCGACCTGATAAAATGTAACCAAGTGTTACAAATCATGCTACCGAGAGCCTCTTCTCTAGGGGCTTTTATACCCCACACTCTGGGCCAGGCACTCTGCAAAGTGGTTTATGTGCATTTTGCCATTGATCTTTAAAACAACACTGTCAGGCTAGCACTGTTTGGATTCCCATTTAACAGGTGAGGAAGATGAGGCTTGGGAGGGTTAAGTAGAGGGCCCAAGGCCATCAGAAAAGTGACAGGAGCAGCGCTAAAGCTCTAGTGTCTGATGCCACAAACCAGGCCCCTCATGTGTCTATTTCCTGAGCTCGTCTGATGAGCAGACTCAGCTGGGACACTTGTTGAACAAACATATCTCTGGGCTCTATCCCTAGGTGTGCTGATTCGGTCAGTTGGGGCCCCAGGATCTGTGTGTTCACAAGCTTCCTCATTCCTACTGTAACATGCCTCACTCTGCTTAGTTTTATTCACAGAATTTACCACAACTGGAAACTTTGTTGTATTATGTATTGATTTATTATCTATCAGTTCCTCTAGAACATAAGCCCCAAGAAGGCAGTGGCTTTGGCCAGCCCTTGGATCATGCCCAGATGGATGCCACCCTCTTTTATGCCCCTCTTCTCTCCCTGGAGGACCGTGAGAGGTCCTGGCTCTGTCTCCTGGCTTCTGTCCTTGCTCGTCCTATGGCCAGCCTCCATACTGAAACCCGAGTGATCTTTGAGAGATGTAAATTTAATCTGCCATCAATCCCGTGCTCACAGCTTTTAGAGCAAGAGCGCTGTGATCTGGCCCTGGCCTCCCCTTCCTTCTTTCCTTCTTTCACCCCTCAGTGCAGCCAGCCACACAGGCCTCCAGTCACTCCAAGCGCTCTGATCCATCAAAGGTTCCATGGAAGGTTCCCAAACACCCCTTTCTTTTAAAAAAAAAATATATATATTTTTGAGAGAGTGTGAGCGGGGGAGGGGCAGAGAGAGAGGGAGACACAGAATCTGAAGCAGACTCCAGGCTCTGAGCTGTTAGCACAGAGCCCAACGCGGGGCTCCAACTCACAGACCATGAGATCATGACCTGAGCCAGAGTCAGATGCTCAACTGACTGAGCCACCCAGGCACCCCCCAAACACCCCTTTCTTGAAGGTACCACAGCTGCCCTTGCTGGTACAGTGTGGAGGCAGTGAGGCTGGAGGCCACATTCTCCGTTCCTCGGCCCACTTCCCCTCCTGGGCTATTATTCATGAGGCTTCAAGAGAGAGCCGTTTGCTGGCTGGCTCTAAGAAAACTCAGCAGGACAGGCACTATGGCTGTGCTGCTGACCTGGGTGGAAGGCACGAGAAGGTGTCCTGAGTGGGAGGTCAGATAGGGCTGCTCAGCCATCCTGGTGGTCAGGGGCAGAGTGAAGAATGCAGGGAGGTCTCCCGCAGAAGAACTCTGCGGTGCCTGCTCCCTGGGTGGCCCGGCCGGCACAGCCTGCTGTGTTCTGTGCAGTTAAAAGAAAGCTGCGGGTGGAGGGACCTTGCTGCTCAGGGCCTCGACCACGGCTTACGCCACACATGGTTAAAGTACACAGACGATTAGCAATCAAGGGAAGGACCTCCCTGCTAGGGAAAATGACACAGGGGTTACTTCTCTGTAAACAGCCCAGAAAAAGCACCGGTTCCTTTTACGGGCTGTCTTTCCTTCCTTTGAAAAGTTGCAAATGCACCCATTGAGTACTTTGGCTCTCAACTCACATACACACACACACACTCCCTCACAACCTCCAGTCTCCCAAACACCAGAAACCCCCAAAGACCATTAGGACTTCTCCCAAGTTGGGGCCCTGAGATAGCCAGCGGTGTCTGAAACAGAAAACAGGTTGCTCTTGGGAACATGTGGCCTCCCACCTCCGGGGAAATATTCCTGTACTGCATTGTTCCAGCACCTTCCTTTCACAGGTCACTCTAAGAACAAAATAGAGCATTTGCACATTGCCCCTGTTTTTTATTCCACATTAAAATCTCATGAATAATATGTCAGGCGCTCCTGGGAAAAGGTGGGACAGAGACTGAAGGAATTGTTCCTACTCCTATCTGTGAAGCCAGAGCCTTTTGGGGTCTTTGCAGTGGAGTGATTACGAGTTGTCTCTCTACCTGAGAAGCCCCAAACATTCTTTAGGAACAAAGTTTTCTGATAGTATTAATGGCCATTAAACTTGTGAATGATGGAAGTCCCCATGCAGGCCTAAGCAGCAAAGGAAATTTCTGGGCTTCTGCAGCTGGGAAGTCCAGATGGGCTCAGGCATCCCGGTGGTAGCAGGTGAAAACAGATATGTCCGGAGCACTGAGCACAGATGGCACCAGCCCAAGCTTTGAACCCTCAAACCATGCAACAAGCCCTGTTCCCATCCCATTTTGCAGATGTTGAGGATGAGGTTGAGGAGCAGGAGCCCGGATTTGACCATGAATGGCTGGAATGGCTGAAATGGCTGAGGCTCTGTGTGCTACTCAGTCTTGCTTCCAGTGTCCTTAGGCGCATTCTCTCTGCTTCTTGGATCTGCCACCCTCTGAAATTGGCCCATTCTCCCCTACCAGGCACAGGCTTCCTTCCTTCATGCAGAAGCCTTTTTGCCCAGGGGCAAAAGAGAGAGGGCAGTCTCTGACAGCAGCTCTGCGGAGCATGCAGCAGGGACAGGCAGGAAATATAAATGTATGACAGGGCCATGTGCTGGGCACTGTGACAAACCATGACCAGCCATAGCCACTTCAGGGATGTGGCCAAGGGTCACCAGATCTTCCAGTTTTTAAGAAAAGCCAGAAATCTGGATTCTTCTTGTAAAACTTTCTGCTTTTGAAAATGCCATGCAAGGCTAACAAAATGCATTTCAGAGTTACTGGTGTTTAACTTGTGCTCTCTAAAAGAGCCCTAGAGAAACAGCCTCAGGTGCTCACCTGCTGCTTTGGCCAGGGGCACTCCAGCCATCTGGGTCCTGGTGGGTCCTGGTCCACTGCTGGGGGGTGGGGGGGTGTGATTGACAGCCCACACTGAGATCACTCTGTCTTTGATTGGGGTCTCCAAAGGAGAAGTGATTCAGTAACTCTAGAACTTCTGTACAGCTTGTAAAGTTGTAAGAGACAAAAATACTCCATTTAAAAGTTAAAGTTCGTTATGTTTTTGGAATAGCTTCAAAGCAGAGACGAACATAATGGGCTAAGAGGCGGCTGATGTAAGCAGTAGTGACATTTCTCCAGCCTCTAATGAATGTGCCTTAGTCAGAAATTAGGGGACCCTCTGAGGTTGAGTTGGAAGCTTGGAAGCTTGGTTTGTATTTCCTATTTCAAATATTGGCCTGTTTGATGAGATAAATACAAAGGAGCCAGATGTGGTTCCTTTGTAACATTTGCTGATTATATTGGATACTGTGCCTGCAAGGCATTTTCACCTGGGACTGGACTGTGATTAGCGACTTTGTAGGCCTTTCTAACTTGGGTTCTAACTGCACAGAGCCCTGCTGTGTGCACAAGCTTCTCGACAGACTTCAAATTCCTAATTGAATAATTCTGCAGGCATAAATTTGAATATTCTCTTGCCCTTGGTACAGATCATTTCAAGAGGTGCTCCCCTGTGTGATACAAAGATCTGAGCACCAGTAGGGGTCCCTCAATCCTCTTGTCCTGTCTCATCACAGAGATGACTGTAAGCACTATCTTTCTTCAGGCTTAACACATTGTGCGTCTTTGTTAAACTCACACGGCCCTACACTACCCTGGAAGGACAGCGTATTAGTGCACGTAACACAATCTGCTCTGTATTGTCTGCCCTGTTTCAGCTGCTCTACACAACTCTTCCTCTTATGAAGTTACCTAATAATAAGCACTGTTAGCCCATTTTCAGAGGAGGAAACTGAGCCTCCAGGAGTTGTTGTGAAGCCACACATGCAAGTTATATTTGTCATATAGACAGTGTCAGGGGCAAGATGCCAGGAGTATCACATAGGATGCTTTTGGCTTCAAGTGATAGAAAATTCCAATACAAATGACTTAATGAGGAAACTTAGTATCTCACATAACCCTAAGTCTGGATGTCAGACTTAACCAGCTCTAGGACTCGTTACTTAATGTTATTTCTGCCTCCATTTCTGCATCTGTAAAATGGGGATCATATTAGAACTTGCCTCATATGGTTGCTCTAATGATTAAATAAATTAGTACCTAGGAAATCTTTAGAACTGGGTCTGGTCTATTATAAGAGCGCAACAGGCCACAGTTATTAATGTTATTCTCCAAGGCTCTTCCTCCTGGAGGGCACATGTAGGAGGCAGCTTTGATGTCACATCTGTGCAGCTTGTGTTTCAAATGAAGAGCATGGGCTATCCCACCACCTCAGATTCCAGAGAGGACAGTGTAGGTTGATACGGCCTCCTTTAAGCCCAGGCTGGAGCATGGGCCAATGCCCTGTGGCAGGGTGCCATGACTGGAGACTCACCCAAACTTCCCCAGGGCTTGAGAGGAGGGAGCAGTTTCCTAAAGGAAGTCCGGGAGTGCTGTGACCAGAGGAAGAATGGTAGGCATGCTGAGCAGATGATACTACAGATGACCTTTGTCATTTGTTTTCCCTTTGACATCAGGAGTTGGGATTTTGACTGAATGTGTTGAATATATTAGATACTGCGTTAGCAGCTGTGGTTGTAAGAAATTTTTCGGTCATAATATAATCCTTTATTCTGACCTCCAGACTGCAGTCTCATCTCTAACAGTTCTCTCAGTATTTGATCATATTTAGTTTACTGAATTTTTAATACTAAAAATTTGGAGGGGCAAGTGACACCATCAGAGGTTAGCTCAGCGTTGATAGACATAAGTTTTTTTTTTTTATTGCACTTCTTTGATCACATAAGCATGAAAAAAGTTCGTATAAACCAAAAAGAAAGCAGACAACAGAAGTGTCTGTCTCACGAGGGTAGCCTCAGCAACGTGCATTGGCTCAAGAAACACACGAAGTGCTGAAGCAACATGGCTGCCTGGGAATGTCGTGCCTCTTCTCCCACAATGCACTGCAGGCACCACAGGGCGGGACTTCCACCTGACGGAGAAGTCTTCCTTCACGTGTGAACACAGAGCTTTATCACCTCCATACCCGCAGTCCCCACTGCAATGACACTCTGTAATGGTTTTTTCAGCGAAACATAATGTCTATAAATTTTTTTTCTAAAGAGCAGTGCATTATAAATCATTTTTCTGAAGGCTAAAACTTGCTATGATTGAACAAGTACTTAGCAAGGAGTTTTTTATACTAACAGAAAATTTCTAAGTGTAAAAGCCACAGACCTTCAATGAACATCTTACATTTAATCTTCATTTTTGTCAATACACATACATAGTTTAAGAAGTGAAACCGTTTTGAGGCACCTGGGTGGCTCAGTCAGCTAAGCATCCGACTTCCACTCGGGACATGATCTCCAGGTTCAAGGGTTCACCTGAGTCAGGCTCTGTGCTGACAGCCCAGAGCCTGGAGCTTGCTTCAGATTCTGTGTTTCCCTCTCTTTCTGCCCCTTCCCTGTTCGCACTCTGTCTCTCTGTCTCTCTGTCTCTCAAAAATAAATAAAAACATTAAATAAATTTTAAAGAAGTGAATCAAGTTTTGTGACAATAGTAACAACAAAAACCAAAGGAGTCTTTGCACATCCCACCTCACCCATCCCCCTTTTCCACGCCTTTTGCAAACATTTTAACTCTTCCAGATCTTTCTTCTGATGTTCATCTCCAGGTTGTAAAATAATGAGCTTGCATTGCTATTCTTTGATTTTAGTTTTTTATATGTCCTTGTCTATTTGAGCTGCTATAACAAAGTGCCATAGACTGGGTAGTTTATAAACAACAGAAATTTATTTCTCCCAGTTCTGGAGGCTGGAAGTTTGAGATCAGGGTGGCAGTATGGTTGGTGTCCGGTGATGGTCCTTTTCTGCGTTGCAGACTGCTGACTTCTTGTTGTGTCTTTCTGTGGTGGGGAGCAGAGGAAGCAAACTCACTTGTGACTTTTATGAGGGCAGTAATCCCATGTATGAGGGCTCCATCCTTATGACCTCATCTAATCCTAACCACCTCCTGAAGGCCTCATCTCCTAATACCATCACATTGTGGGGTAAGGTTTCAACATATGATCTTTGTAGGGAAACGAACATTCAATGCACAGCTGATATCATCTATTAACTTCTAACTATGGAATATAAAGTTTGGCTCTTTCATACGTGCCTCCCCACATGCTCCCAATACAGTTTATTTCTATGATTTTTGATTAAACCAAAATTATGCTTTTGCAAATATCATGATTATTATATAAACAGCTGAGCTGTGTAGTGTACTATGATTATCTCCTTTCATAGTCACCGTTTTGTCTCCCTGGCAGTTAGTAATTGCCCCATATTTTCATTTCCTAATTTTTTAATGCACCTATCATTTATTCATCTGCAAATTCTTTGCCAGGGTATACATTTCTCAAAACATTCTAATGCATCAGGTAATCTATGTGATTCATATTTGTCTTGGTGATTATCCTTCTAGAGATTTCTATTCCTCATCTATGAGTTATTTTACTCAGTCTTTTCCCCATAGACTTTTTTTCTCCCCAGAGTGTTCCTCTTTCCACTTCCGTTTATGAACTGGTTCTTAGGCCAGCTGTAGAGCCGCTGTCAACAACCCAGCAATCTCATCCTTTACCCTAGGAATTCTAATTTGCGTTGGAATGTTTGTTTCTTGGATTCCATATTTTCCTCATTCTTGGTGTATTTCTTTGCTATGGTGAATCACACCCTCCAAGAGCTTCACATTTTTATTTTGTTTTGTATTTTGAGGCTTGCATGTCTATAAATGAAAATGTGTTTATTTTTTACTTTCACTTTTTGATGGATGACTTGGGTGGGGGTGGTAAAATTTGAGGTTGGAAATCATTTTGAAGGCATCACTCTGCTGGCTTCAGTCTTGCTTCTGAAAAGTCTAACACCATTCTGATTCCTGATCTTTTGTGGGTGCCCTGTTTTTCTCTCGAGAACTTAGCGGAGTCTTCTCACTTTCTCAAATGTTCTGAAATTTTAAGGCTGTCTGCTCTGATGTGTTTTGTTTGCTTTCTGTTTAATTTTTTGTGCCACATAGTTGGTAGGATTTTTCAGTCAGGAGGCTTATGTCCTTTGGTTCTGGGAAATTATTTTATTTTTCTGATAATTTTCCTAATTCAGAGTGAAGAAAATCTAACGCTCACATTTGGTGGACTAATCATCTAATTTTTTTTTTTTTGTATTTTCTCTCTTATTTTCCAATCCTTTGTTTATATGTCTTCCATTTGAAAAATGTATTTCTTCAATTCTATCTTTCAACTTTTATAATGAAGTTTTAAAAATTCACATGGCACCTTGATCTTGTTTTATGGATGCAGTATCTCCTTTTTTTCTTCACTTAAAAACTGAATTACAGATTTTAAAAACATATCTTGATCTCTGCAATGTCTCTCTTTTTTTCTTTTGGTTCTTTTTTGTCTTTGTTCACAAAGACTTTCCTCAATTTGTTACATATTTAAGAGTGACTACTACAACAACACAGGAAACTCTGTGTTGTATGCAAGGGTTTTTGTTTTGTTGGAATTTCCCAAAGGGTAAATTGGCTGTTTTGCTAGAAACCCTCAAATGTCATTATTGGTAGTCAAGTATCTGGAGTCAGTTTCCCCAGAGAGGGACTTTTTAATTTTCTGGTGTGGGATGGGGTGGAGTGGAAGGTCCAAGCCTGACTTTTAGAGTGCAGAGCCAAGTGAGGAAAGGGGCTTAACTTTGACCTTACCTGCTATTTACACGTGGACCTAGGTTCCTGGGCCTGGACTCTGCTTTATCATCTCTAAAGAGTGACTCCCCTTCTGGATGAGGGAGAGGTGGTCCCACAGCCTGTGGGGTTAGTAAGTCACTGACTGTGACTTCACTCTCAGCCCACCTACCAGGACCCTCCCCATGACAAACACCTGATGCTTCTGCTTCCTGAGACTTCCTCTGGGCATGAACCCACCCACAGCCTCTGGCCCAGCATTGGCTTTCTGCCTCCTTTGGTCTGCTCAGTTATTCACTAGTAGATATGACTGCTGCTTTTTGACCTTACTCTGCTCTGACTCCTTTCATGTTCTCTTTGCCTTTGTGGATCAATGTCTTTTTATCTTTTATTCTGTCACTTTAATGGGATTTGGGGAGGGAGTGGAGAGGAATGTGTGTGTGCAATTCATCATATTTGCATAAATTTCCATAACACCTGAAGTCATTAACTGACCCACCTGTGTATCTCTCATCAGAATTTGGGACAATTCCATTGTCTCCTAGCTGCCCACCATATTTCCAGTGAAACAGCCTCACTTCTTATTTGGAGTCCTGGGAGGTGTGGGGTGGGCATGGCAAGAGCCCCCACTTCCTTTTTTAATTTTTTAATTAAAAAATAAAAAAAAATTATTAAAAAATTTTTAATGTTTATTTTTGAGAGAGTGCAAATGGGCGAGGGGCAGAGAGAGAGGGAGCCCCAGAATCTGAAGCAGGCTCCAGGTTTGGAGCTGTCAGCACAGAGCCCTGCGTGGGGCTTGAACTCACAAACCTCCAGATCATGACCTGAGCTGAAGTTGAACACTTAACTGAATGAGCCACCTGGGCGCCTCAAGAGCCCCCATTTTCAATGCAGAATCAGTTCACTTCTTAACTTCTTCTGCCAGTTTCCAGAGTATTAGACACTGCTCTCAGGTCTAGGTAACTCTGGATATGCCAGACTTTTCTGAAGGAGTTAAACAGTAACCTAAGCCTTTGTTAAAGCTCCCAAATTTAAAATGATACTGTATGAGGGAAAAGTCCCACAACAAAACATTCTGGTGTCTATCTGAAAGAATAGCCATTGTTCTTTTTAGCCGTTGCTTCAAAAACGTGTTCTGTGGCTACAATGGAGGAAAAGTAGCATTCATTGGGAGGTGGGAGGACTTGATAGCCCACCCTCAGGTGTTTATAGAAAAGGCAGTTCTTGCCTTTTCTATAAGTGGTGGTGTTGGGACTGAGAGAGGCCTTTCTAGTCTGAGGCCAGTTCTCAGCTGAGTAACTTGGGCGAGCTGTGCCTGCTTCTTCCCCCAGGCTGAGGACGTTGTAATTCACAGGCTGCCTCCTGGGGTCCTGCTAGAGAAGACAGTGATCAAGGACTCATTGACAATGCACTGCAGGAACAGACATCCCCTTGGCTATGGGGCAGAGTTTGAATCCTGGAGCTGTATCCTTGGCGGACCCTGAGGATTCGGTGCTGAGAGGCTGCCAAGAAGCTGGCAGGACATTGGGAATGGTACCAGCTGGGGACTGGCTCACTTTTGGGTACAGAATGTTTTATTCAGTGGGGAAAGTAGTGCTGGGGCGTATGAATAAAGCCTTCAAATGCCATGTAGGGGGCTATTTAACTTTCCCCCTCTTCCTCATGCTCTGAATACAGCCAAAGGCATATGGAACTTGGCCCACATCGATCATATCATAGGTGACAATGGAATCTGGGCCACCCAAAATCAACAAATCCCTAACAAGACACAATTGGCTGTTAGGACTTGCCTATGGAATTGTGACATTGCCAGTTGCGTAAATATTCTCTGAATAAACACACTCATATTAATGTGTAAACTATTTCCTTCCCAGTGAAGAGGCTCTTTTTATAAGACTGTTCCTCTGTTCCCACTTGGAGGCTGAAAAATGTGTCTGTTTTAGGTATTGAGGGTCCTGGTGTGGGGACAAGATGCCATGTCTAATCCAGTGGTGTGTGGCTCTGATCCAGCCCAAGGTTCTGTGATCAAGGCCTGGGACAGCAAGGAGGACAGCATGGATATGGGTGGGTAGATGAGCTATGGTGGGGAGGAATGTGGGCACAGTGGGCAGAAAAGTGCCCCCCCCCCCACCAAAGATATGTCCAAGTCCTAACCTAGGGAACCTGTGAATGTGACTTTATTTGGAAAGAGAGTCTTTGCCAGTGTAATTACCTGAAAGATCTCTAGATGAGATCATCCTGGATTTAGGGTGGGCCAAAATCCAATGACTTGTAGGTGTCCTTGTAAGAGAAAGGTGGGGAGATCTGAAACAGGGAGACACAAGATGGTCATGTGACAAAGGAGGCAGTGACTGGGGTGATGCTGTCATAGCCAAGGAGCCACTAGAAACTGGAAGAGGCAGGAAGGAGTCTCTTTTAGAACCTCTGGAGAGAGCGTGGCCCTGACAGCACCTTGATTTCAGACGTCTGGCCTCCAGAACCTTCAGAGAATAAATTTCTGTCATTTTAAGCTACCAAATTTGTGGTAATTTGTTACAGCAGCCATAGTAAACAAACCAAATGGGAAAGATCTGGACAGGAAGAAGCAGGAAGACAGGAAGACAAAGAGGTCAGGGTGGCAACAGCTAGGGAGACTCAGGCAGGGAGGGGCACGGGGCTGGTGTGATAGCTCCTCCCACCTGTCTTAGTCTGCTTAGGTGGCCATCACCAAAAGCCACAGACAGGGTGACAGAAATGACAGGAATTCATTTTTTTTCACAGTTCTGGAGGCTGGGAGTTAAAAATCAGGGTGCCAGCATGCACCGGCTTCTAGTGAGGACTCTTCCTGGCTTGCAGATAGCCACTTTCTCACTGGCTGCTCACATGGCAGAGAGAGAACAAGAGCAGCCTGGCTGGTATCTCTTCTTATAAGGGTGCTGATCCCCTCATGAGGGGCCCACCGTCATGACCTGATCTAAACCTAGTGATTTTCCAGAGTCCCCATCTCCAAATACCAATGGGGATTAGGGCTTCCACATATTACTTTTGGGGAGACATAATTCAATCCATAGCACTCTTACTGTAGAGACCTCCCAGCATAGATCTGGCAATTTAGTAGCTAGAATTTGACAGAACTTTGCTGCACAAAACAGGCAAAAACGCTGTTTGTTGAAGAAGGATAATTAACCTGGAAGGGAGAATACACTTGCCTTCGGTTTAACTAAGCTCTGAATAAAGACTGACCCAACAGTTTGGATGTCCGTGAAGGCAGATGGGCAGTCATTCATCAGATCTGTGAAATGGGGACCTAGGGGGTTATCTGTTTTGTCCGTCCCACTATCTTCTTCTTCTGTCATTATTCTGCCAGGAGGGGTTACTGACTGGCCACTCTCCTGTTATGGGCTGAATTGTGGCCCTTTTCCTCATCCTCAATTCTTGTATTGAAGTCCCAACCCCAAGTACCTCAGGATATGACTGTATTTGGAGACAGGATCTTTAAAGAGGTAATTAAATTAAATGGGTCATTAGGGTGGGCCTTAACCCAATCTGAATACACCAGTCAGAGGATGTTGGACATGGACACACACAGAGGAAAGACATTGTGAAGACACAGGGAGAAGATGACTAACTACAAGCCAAAGAGAGAGGCCTGAGGAGAAACCAACCAACTCTGTGGACACTTTGGTCTTAAACTTCCAGACTCCAGAACTATGGCAATCAATTTCTGTTGTTTAAACCACCCAGTCTGTGGTACTTTGTTTGGCAGCCCAAGTGAACTAACGCACCTTCTCCAAGCCCAGTCCTTCAGGTAGAACCCTTCTTGCTCCTGATGCCCAGACCACCTCAACCCCATTGTTCCTCCCCATCCTCTCAGCCTGTTGGAGTCAGGGACACATTGGAATCCCTGGTCACTCCCTTCCAACTTTAGCAAGTTACTCAATCTCTTTGAATCTTGGCTGCTTCATTCATAAAACTGGATGTAATAAACTCTCCCTGGGCATGAATATTAAATGAACTAACATATGTAAACAGATTTAATGCGGCTGAGGTCCAACCACTCTAGCATCTTCTCCATTAGAGGACATTTACCATGTTTTGTAGCCCAGCACTAAGCAGCCTGCCTGTTTGGAGAAAATGCCAAGATCTGTGGGAAGCTGGGCCTTGTCTCTCACTGTGCACAGATGAATCTTGTAGCGATTTATCTTTGGTGGGGGGGCAGGCAATGTGACTTGTTCAGCCAGACTCTCCCATCGGGCCCTGAACTCTTGAAGGAGTGACATAAAGAACTCATGGAAGTGACAGTAGAGACAAGAGACCAGGGATGTGGCAATGAGGGCCCAGTGACCTGATGTTGCTATCCATTGGGCTGCACCACTGGTGGTCTCCCAAGCAGCAAGTCTTTTGGGGTGACTTTCCTATATTTTTGTCTAGTATCCTTTCTTTGTTTTTGTCTATACCTAGAACTTCATCTTCCAGATTTCACATTTATTTCATACATTGCTTCCCAATGATTTTTATCTTTAAATCCTTCCAATAAAATCCTTTTCTGCTCAAGTTAGAATTGGTTCTGTTGTTTACTACTAAGTGCCCTCACTGGTATATCAATATTGCGTCCCTGTTTGCAGTCAGTTTCCTTGTGCTCTGTTTTCTTGGGGCCTGTCTCAGCTGGCAATCAGATTGGAAAGTTATTTAACAGATTATTTCACACTAAGGTGAGAAAGATTTGTGTAAAGTAGTAATTTTCAAAGACATTTGCATTTTGAAAAGGGCAAGGAAATCGATGATGTGAAGAAGTTAGGATTTTATTTAACCATTAGTGGAAGAGTTGATCTTTTGGACTAGATCTATATGTATAGCAGACCTGTCATGTCTCCAGAATCCTGTTGTTCAAGGCATTGTCTAGTCTGCTTTGGCTGATACTGGTTCATTTGAGTGAGTACCTCTCATGTTGGCCTTTCTGTGGGCACAGGTAGAGAGCACGGCTGTCTTTCAGGTTTGTGTTTTGTTTACATTTTACTGTTTTAATCAGAAGGTTATTAGTTTCTTACTTGAAAACCCACTCAGATGCTTAATTGACCAACATTGGCAGGTGAAGGTTACATTTTGTCCAAATGAGCAGAGGGGGTGGGGGAGAGGACAAGGGAATATTTGTCCAAATGTCTTAACCTGTTGTTCAATATTGATGACATGTGGCATGACTAAGACAAGGACTTCCAGGCAGATCCAATGGAACAGGGTGAGTGTGGAGGTGGAGAACCCAGTACAGGTTGGAAATCCCAAAGAGAGCTTGGGCCAAATTGCAAATTTCAGGTCAATTTCTTTAGCCAGTCTACTGTTCCTGGCTCCTACCACCACCATGTTGTTTTCACTGAGACTTTAATCAGGTCTTGATGGCCTTGCATCTTGAGAAGGAAGAGGAATCAAGGGCAGAAGATTGGAGAAAGGACAGGAGCAGAAGTGGGGTCAAGAAAGGGGTATTCTCCATGAATTAGTAACTTTTAAGTAGAACTTAGTCAGGTACAGCAAGAAGGACAGATTGTTAAACGAAGCAAAGAAACAGGAAGGCAATCTGGGAAATGACACAGCTCTCATCATTAGGCTCTTTATTTATGAAAATACTATGATGATCCATTTGATTGTGAAATTTAGGAGTCCTGCCTGCCTGCCTGCCCAGGTCATAGTCTGGAAGAAGAGATGAATGTCTTGTTCTGACTGACTGAATAGTCAGGATACTGAATTTCTGAGATTTTTCAGGACAAGAGCCTCATGAGCAGCAGGAGTAATGAGAAAAGCTCTCCCCCCGCCCCCCCCCCCCCAAATAAGGTGGTGAGCCAAAACCTAGAGAGAGTGTCAGCTGTGAAATAAATAAAGAAACAGCCATCTTTTCACATTCTTGAAGGACTAACTTTAACTCAATTCACTGCATATGGAAAATCTCACCAGGGCTTTGAAATGGACTCTTACCTCCTATGACACTTAGTCATGTCAAAAGGGAATTTTGGCTTCTGAGGGTAGGTAGTTTCTGGGGGTGGTTTTCAAATGCCAAACCATGCTGCCTCCAGGAATATTTTCCAAGTCACTGTTCTGCCAGCCAAGATCCCATCTCCAGGTCATTGCCTACTCCTCCCTCTGTGTGCCTCCTCAAGTCCATCAGCCAACAGAACTGCCCCCCCCCCCCCACTCCTACCACACCTACTTTGTCTATGCCTGCCATATTTCTGGCCCTGGATCTGTCCACAGGATACTCAGGGATATTTTAGCTTCTAGTTTCTTCTCCCCAGTTCAAATTGTCCTGTCTACCACTGCCATATTGATCAATACCCAAACTTCCACATTATCTACAAAATAATAAGCCCAAGAGTGAAGATATTACTCAATCCAGGCTTTTCTTTGTTTTTCAGAAATGAGGGAAGAATTTTAATTACTTGTGGTTTTAGCTTCCAAGATTCTAACAGATGTTGAAAAAGAGTGGTGTCCTGGAGGAACAATGGCTGGGTGTCCAGCTTCTAGATAAGTGTCCAATGAAACACAAATGATAGTTTTTATAATGAAAGAATGTCTTTCATGTGAGATCTAGCCTCACTTCGGGCTCCATGCTGGGCATGGAGTCTGCTTAAGCTTCTCTCTCTCAGTTGGCTGGGTGGCTCACTCAGGTCATGATCTCACAATCGTGAGATCAAGCCCCACATCAGGGATTGGGATTGGGATATTCTTTCTCTCTCTCTCTCTCTCTCTCTCTCTGCCCTTCTCCCCTGCTCTCTCTCTCTCTCCCTCTCTCAAAAAATACTTTCTCTGCCTCTCCCCTATTCATGCTCATGCTCTCTCTAAAAAAAAAAAAAAAAAAGAAAAAAAAGAATGCAAACTCTATGCAGACATATTCTAATGTTTCTTCCTCAGATTTTAAGCCACATGACCACAGTTATGTAGCTGGATGGCATATGAGGGGCTAACCAAAGGATGGTAAGCCAACGCTGAGGAGGTGGAAAAGGAAAGGGTGGAGAAAGCCAGGGTGGTCATCTGTAGATGGAAGCCAGATGAGAAGACTCTCTCCCTTCCAGCCCATGCACAAGTGGTAGCAACAAACCCACACAGACAACACAAACTCAAATATATATGCATGTGCGTGTGTGTGCGCGCACACACACACACACACACAGAGTTCCTTTACACACAAACACATCAGAGTTCTTAGATTTCTAGAGCATTTCTGAAGCAATCATTTCACTATTGTGTTGCCTTGTTCTTTAGGCTTTGGTTTTTCTCACTTGGACATTGCCCATTCCTTTAAAAAGTATAGTAGACATGGAGGTAGAAATGCTAATGATCTTCTAAATAGTCACTCTTTAGGTCTCTTTCTCTCTTCTCTTCTCCCTTTTTTTCCTCATACATTTTTTATAGTCCAACATCCTTAGTAATGTGAGATGATCCAAAGGTTCTCAAAATCTCTGAGTATACAGCATCACATAGTGATCACTTTCAAGCATGATCCAGAGAGGTCTTTGTCCAGAGACACAAAAGTTACCATCGGTTATTTAAAATACTCCATTACTAGCTTGGATTTGAAAATTTCCTTCACTATTATATGTATCTTAAACTTCACTGTTTTGGAATCAGCCACATAGTAGGAATACACAAAGATGTAGAAATAAATTTAAAAAAGGTCTGTAGAAACAGATTTTTCATCATAAAAGAGGTGTTATTAGGTGTTAGAAAAATATAAATGTTGCAAACTGTGTTTTATACAGTGCTTCCAAGAATAAACTATGCCAAATCTGGGGAAAAGAGATATTGATTAGTCAGGTTTCTGGATGGCCCCTTCCTTTTGCTTTTAGCACTGCTGTGCTGTTTTATAGGCAGTAACCCAGTCACCAAAGAACAAAGAATCTGAACAGAGGCCCTGGAGGATATGCCAACTTGAGAACTAATTATTGCCTTGTTAAACAGTGAGATGGAGTTATTGTAGATTTTTTGGGTGTGGCAGTTAAAATGTACTTTATAAAACAAGTTTCTAGAAAATAAGAATTTCTCAAATTTAAGAAGTAACTGAAAGAGTAATTTACAGAAATGTGGTCTCCCCATGGAACCATTTCATGAAACAAAAACTAAAATGGATGATGTTAAATGGAAACAGAATAGAAGTAACGCTTCCACATGGATTTTGAAACTCCTTTCAAAACAGCTATCTACCAGATAACATTACCAAATGTCCTGTATAGCCATTGTTCTGGAGCTAGAATTCTGAATCAAGATCAAGGCCATGGTCTCTCTGAAGGCCCTAAGAGAGGGATACTTCCCTGCCTGTTCCAACTTCTGGTGGTTTCCAGCAATCCTTGGTATTCCTTGGCTTGTCATCACATCACTCCAGTCTCTGCTTCTGTGATCACAGAGCAGTCTTCCTGTGTGTCTATCTGTGTCCACATTTCCCTCCTCTTACAAGGATATCAATCATTGGATTAGGCCTACTCTAATCCAGTGTGCTGTCATCTGAACTTGATTACATCTACAAATATCCAATTTCCAAATAAGGTCGCATTTATATTACTGGGGGTTTGGACTTCAACACCTCATTCCTAGTCCATGATGTCACCATAAAGAGAATATGCCAGAAGTTCTTTGTTATGTATATGCAATTACATTAGTAATAACTACATACTCAGAATAAAACTACCCAGAGTAAGATCAATTTCTGCATGATAGCATGAGGAGCCCTACAGACCCACTATAGTGGAACTGGGGAAAAACCAAATAAAACCCAACCATATAAAGCTTTTGGAAATGGTCCTAAGGAAAGGCAACAAAGGAAGAAACTTTTATTCAAGAAAATTTACAAAAATTTGATGAGACAGATGAGCATCTATGACACTTGAACCAACTCCTCCCCATTTCCAGTTGAGCAGGGTGGAGACTCCACTGCAAACTTCTGCAGCCAAGAACACAGGGTTCCCTCTCCCCGAAGCATGCAGAAAGGTTTCTTTCCCAGAGGAGCAGTATGGCAGTGTTTTTCATCCTGTCTACAGCTACCTATTTCTGAGACTAAGTTCCAGATGAGTGTGGTTGAGAGGTAGGATTCCCACTTCTGCTACCCAGCTACCACTTGTAGAATGGAAGGTCTACCTTGGGAATGGCATGCCGAGAAGAATGTGGCCCTGGATACCCTTTCCCCAGCTTGTGAGGTGGTAGAAGATGTAACCTTAGAGAATTTCTGGATGTCCCTACTCCACCAAGTGCTTAGCATCTAGAGTGGAGGTGTCACTCAGAAAGAAGCTTGCCATTGTCCCTACCCCCAGCTCCAGAGCCCTGGCTCAAATATTTTGCTAGAGAATGGGGTTGGTAAGAGCAGTAGAAGCAGGCCATAAAAAATATAGTTCCTAATATTTCCTCAAAGGAATTTAATTCTCTTGCAACAGTGCTTGGAGAAAGTCAAACTAAGTGTACTCTCAAAAACCATGGAGGTTGTGGTGAACGGCAACTGGAAAAATATTAAAGATACAGGCTGAACTGTAAGCCTGCTAGTTTGCAGGAGAAAACTCAGAATAAGTCACTAGGGAGAAAAAAGTACACCAACATACAAGTAATGGAAGACCAGAAGGAAAGGAGAGAAAGGAGCAGAAAAAAAAATATTTGAGGAAATAATGGTTGAAAAATTTCCAAATTTATGGAGAGATATTGGTCTATAGTTTTATTTTCCTGTAATATCTTTGTCTGGTATTGGTACTAGGGTATTGCTGACCCTGGGTCAGAGTTGGTGAGTAAGGAGTTAGGAAGGGTTCCCTTTCCTTCTATCTTCTGAAAGAGCTTGTAGAGAATTGGTATAATTTATTCCTTAAATATTTCTAGAATACACTAGTGAATCTATGTGGGCCTGATGCTTTCTGTTTTAGAAGGTTATTAATTCGTTTAATACATTCAGTTCAAGTCCTTTAATAATATAGGTCCATTCACATTGTTTGTTTCTTCCTATGTGACTTTTGACAGATTGTGCCTTTCAAGGAATTGGTCCATTAGGCTATGAAAGTTAGGCTTAGGCTACAAAATTTGTGGACATAGTGTTGCTTATAGTATCTCCAAATTTATTGAAAACTATCAAACTACACATCTAAGAAGCTCAACAAACTCCAAATAGGATAGATTCAAAGCAAGCCACAAAGAGACACATTGAGTAAAAATGTTGAAAGCTAAAAACAAGGAGAAAATCTTGAAAGAAGCAAGAGAAAAATGACTAACAAGGAAACCTCAATAATATTAGCGGTCAACATCTCAGCAGAAATAATCGAGGTCAGAAAACTGTGGGGTACATATTCAAAATGCTCAATGAGGAAATGTAAACTAAGAATTCTGTATCAGGTACAACTATCTTTTAAAAAATAAAGGTGAAATAAAGATTTTCCAAGATAAAGAAAATCTAAGAGAATTTAGATGCTAATCTGCCTAAAAGAAATATTCAAAGAACTTCTTCAAAGTGAAAGCAAGTGACCCTCAAAGGTAATTCAAATTCACATGAAGAAACAGACCACAGGAAATTATGTAACTACAAATGATAGTTTAAATACACATTTTCTCCCTTCTCTTAACTTATTTTAAACACTGGCATAAAATAATATGTATATGTATTGGGGGCCTATAAACACATAGGAATGGAGAATATGTATAATATATTTGTCAGTAATAGCACAAAGAATGTGAGTGGAAGCAAAGGCTAAGTGAGTGGAAGCTTAGCCTATTAGGCTAAGGAAATGACTATAGACTACAAAGTAATAATTATAGTCATGTATTAAGCTTGTAACATTGATAGATTTAATATGTGTAAAAATAATATGACAAAAAAGGAGGAAGAGAAATATTATTACATAAGAATAATGTTTCTATACATCAATGATATCAAGCTAGGATAAACCAGAAGCCAATTCTGATAAGGTAAGATGTATATGGTAAACCCTAGAGTAACTACTAAAAATACTAAAAACTATATAGTAAAAAACAAAATCAGTAACAAATTTGAAATGCTACATTAGAAAATATTGTACTAATATTTACTTAATGTAAAAGAACTGTAAGGTAGGAATAGAGAGAAAAAAGACATGAGACATATAGAAAACAAAAAGCAAAATGGCAGGCATGAATTGAACTATATCAATAATAACATTAAATGTGAATGGATTAAACAGTCCAATCAAAAGACTGACATTGTCAGACTAGATTTTTAAAAATGTTTCAACTATATGCTGCCTATAGGATAGACACTTCAGATTCAAAGATTCAAATAGATTGAAAGTAAAATGATGAAAAAAGGTACATCATGCAAACAACAATCATATGAAAGCTGGAATGGCTAAATGAATGTCTGATAAATAAATTTTAAAACAAACACATGTTATAAAAAGAGACATTTTATAATGCTAACAGGAAGATATAACAATTATAAACATATATTCACTTAATAACATGGCACCAAAATATATAAAGCAAAAAGTGACAGAAATAAAGGGAGAACTAGACAATTCAAAAATAATGGTTGGAGGTATCAATACTTCACTTTCAGTAATGTGCAGAACAACAAGACAGAGAGTAACAAGGAAATAGAAGACTTGAACAACAGTATAAACCAGTTAGATCTAGCAGACTTTTATAAAATACTCCACTCAACAACAGCAGAATATGCACCTCTCTCAAGTGCACATGGAACATTCTCCATGATGTACCATATGTTAGGCTATAAAACACACCTCAGTGAATTAAAAAGACAGAAATAATTCAAAACATGTTATTCAACCACAGTGAAATTAAGGTAGAAATTAATGGGTGCCTGGGTGGCTCAGTCGGTTAGCGTCCAACTTTGGCCCAGGTTATGATCTCGCAGTTCGTGGGTTCAAACCCCACATCGGGCTCTGTGCTGACAGCTCAGAGCCTGGAGCCTGCTTCGGATTCTGTGTCTCCCTCTCTCTCTGCCTCTCCCCCACTCATGCTCACTCTCTCTCTCTCAAAAATAAAATAAACATAGAAAGAAAGAGAAAGAAAGAAAAAAAATTAATAACAGGAAAGAACTTGGGAAACTTATGAATAAGTGGAAACTAAACAACATATTCATAAATAGTGAAGGAGTTAAAGAAGAAATCAAAAGGAAAATTATAAAAGGGTCTGAAATGAAAGAAAATGAAGATGCAACATATGAAAACTCATGGGATTCAGCTAAAGCAGTACTCAGAGGGAACTCTAAAGGTGTAAATGGCCATATTAAGAAAGAAGAAAGATTTTAAGTCAATAATCTAACCTTTTACTTTAAGACCCTGGAAAAGGGAAAGCAAACTAAACCTGAAGCAAGCAAAAGAAAAGAAATAACAAAGATTAGAGCAGAAATTAATGACAGACAATAGAGAAAATCATTTAAATCTGATTCTTTGGAAAGGTCAACAAAATTGACAAACTTTTAGTTAAGGGTCAATAAAAATAAAGATTGTCAATAAAAATAAAAAGAGAGAAAACTCGAACTGCCAAAATCAGAAACAAGAAAAGGGACATTACTACTGATTTTAAGAAATAAAAGCATTACAAAGGAATACTATAAACAATTGTACTCCAACAAATTAAATACCTTAAATGAAATGGACAATTCCTAGAAAGACAGAAACTAATGAAACTGACTGAAGAAAAAATAGACAATGTGAATCGAACTATGCCAAGTGAAGAAATTGAATTAGTAATAATAATAATAAAACTAACCAAAAAAAGCTGATACCCAGATGACTCCACTGAATGCTACCAAACATTTATAAAGAAGAATTAATACCAATTCCTCACAAACTCTTTCAAAAAATAGAAGAGAAAGAAACTTCTTAGCTAATTTACAGAGGCCAGTATTACTCTGATACCCAAACCAGGCAAAGGCATCATAAGAAAACATAATTGCATACTAGTATCTCTTATGAACATGGAGATAAAATTCCTCAACAAGATACTAGCAAACAATCCAGCAACATCTAAAAAGAATTATACATCCTGACCATGTGGGATTTATCCCAGGGATGCAAGGTTGGTTAAACACCCAATAATTAGTTAATGAAAAATAAAATATTAATAGAATAAAAAAGAAATATCACATGATTGTCCTACGGATGCAGAACAAGAATTTGACAAAATCCAACATTTTTCGTGATAAAAAGACTGAATAAACTAGGGATAAAGGAGACTTTCTCAAACTGATGAAGGGCATCTATGAAAAATCCACAGCTAACATCATAATTAATGGTGAAAGACTGGATGCTTTCCCACCATGGTCACGAACAAGACAAGGATATTTGCTCTGTCATTTCTATTCGACATTGTACTTGAAGTTCTAGCCAGGGAAATTAGGCAAGAGAAAGTAATAAAAGGCATACAGATTAGAAAAGAAGAAATTAAATTATCTCTATTCTCAGATGACATGATCTTCTATACAAAAACACCTAAGAAATCCATTAAAAAACTGTTAAAACTAATGAACAATTTTATTGAGTTTGTACGATACAAGATCAATACATAGCAATAAATTATATTTCTATACATTTGCAATGAACAATCCAAAAATAAAATTAAGAAAATAATTCTATTTACAATAGCACCAAAAATGCTTAGAAATAAATCTAACAAAAGAAGTACATAACTTACCCTTTGAAAACTGTAAAGATAATTCAAATAATTGGAAAAACGTTTCATGTTTATGGATCAGAAGGTTTAACATTGTTAAGGTGACAATACTTCTAAAACTGATCAACAGATTCCATGGAATTTCATCAAAATTTCAGCTGGCTTCTTTGTAGAAGTTTACAAGCTGATTCTAAAATTCATATGGAATTTTTAGGGTACTAGAATAGCCAAAATAATCTTAAGAAGGAATAACAAAGCAGAGGGTTCATACTTCTTTATTTCGAAACTTAACTATAAAGCAATGCTAAGACAGTATAGTACTGTCACAGGATAGACAAGTTGATAAATGGAAGAGAATTGAGATTCTAGAAATAAACCCATACACCTATGGTGAGTTGGTTTTTCAAAAGGGTGCCAAAACTATCCTATAGGTCAAGAATAGTCTTTACAATAAATGGTGCTGGGTCAATTGGATTGCCACATATGAAAGCTGGAGTTTGGATCTTTACCTCACACCATTTATAAAAATTAACTCAACATGGATCAAAGACCTAACTGTAAGGCTAAAACTATAAAACCGTTAGAAAAAAACCCACAGCAGTACAACAGATTTGGCAAAAGATATAAACACCAAAAGCACTAGCGACAAAGAAAAGTGAGGTTAGACTTCATCAAAATTGTAAATTTTTGTGCTTCCAAAGACACTATAAAGAGAATGAAAAGATAACGGACAGAATGACAAAAAATATTTTAAAATCATATATCAGGTAAGAGACTTAGACCCACAGCATATAAAGAACTCTTACAACTCAATAATAAAAAGCCAAATAATACAATTAAAAAATAAGGAAAGGATCTGAATAAGCATTTCTTTAAAGAAGACATATAAATGGTCAATAGCACATAAAAAATGGTTGATATCATTAATCATCAGAGAAATGCAAGTCGAAACAACAAGATACCACTTCACACCTATTAGGATGGTTGTAATCAAAATGTCGGAAAATTACAAGTGTTGATGAGGATGTAGAAAGGTTGAAACCCTCATACACTGCTGGTAGGAATGTAAATTTGTGCAGCCATTTTGGAAAACAGTTCCTAAAATGATTAAAGATAGAATTACCATGTAACCCAGCAATCCTACTCTTAGGAATATATCCAAGAGAACTAAAAACATATATGCACACAAAATCTTGTACATTAATATTTATAGCAATATTATCCATAATAGCCGAAAGAAGGAAACAGTCTAAGTGTCCATCAATGACAAATAGGTAAATGAAATGTGTTGTAACAATGCAATGGAATATTATTCAGCTATAAAAAAGGAACGAAGAACTGATATATGCTACAAAATGGATAAATCTTGAAAACACTGTGCTAAGTGAAAGAAGCCAGCCACAAAAGATCACATGTTATATTGTTGCATTCATATGAAATGGGAAGAAGAGGGAAATCTATAGAAGAGGGAAATCTATAAAGACAGAAGGTATTTGTGGTTGCCTAGAATTGGGGAAGCTGGGGATGGCAAATAGAAGGTGATAGCTAGAGTACCAGGTTTCTTTTTGAGGTAATAAAAATATTTTAAAATGGACTGGTGGTGATGGCACATATCTGTGAATACATTTTAAAAACAATTGAATTTTATACTTTAGGTAGTATTGTATATGAGCCATATCTTAATTAAGCTGTTAAAAACAAAACAAAACAAAAAACCTACCCAGAATGAAAATAAAGCCTAACACCAGAATTCCAGCAATGTAATACACCCTCCTACAATAAGGGCAGACCCACACAGGGCAACCATCTGTGAAATCTCTATAAATTGGAGTATTGCTTGAGATGGGGGTGGGGAGGGTGCTGTCTTAATGCTATTTCTCTTCATTGAGTGTATGCAAATGCTTCGACGGAGTTCCATCTACCTTCTTCCCTTTGTTTTCCTGCTGTTCTATTATTCTTCCTCCACTTAGCTCCATAGTCATAATTCTGAGGACTGGGTAAAGAAGAACCATTTCATTTCCCATTTGTCTGGCTAAAACTGGTTGTTGTGACGGAGACTCTGGTCAGGCAAAAACAGAAGAGCCATTTTGGATCTTTTCTGAGATCTTACCCTCAACTCTCCCATCATTTGTGAGCTCCACAGTTTATTTGTACCTTTAAAGCCCTTTTTTGCCTTTTCTTTTTGCTTTATATAATGCACATTTATGTCACAATAGAGCCTGATTTTCTACAATAGGCTTTTATGTGTGCTTTGATTCAAACACAAAAGCTCCACTTCAATGTAATAAATAAATACCCAGTCATTATGGTACTAAATAATTCACAAGCCTCAAACACACTTGGACTCAGACACACTTCCTGTCCTCCTTGCTGAAGTCCACTAGCATGTCCCCTCCCCCAACCTCATTACGGAGCTTGAGAACAAATTACTGTGCTCTTCAGACAATGAGTCTATATTTCATCATTGAGGATAAGTAAAATTTGCAGTTTGCTGGTCACTGTCACTGCTATGCCTGCTGGAAGTCATGCAGGCAGGACTTGGATTCTGGGTCTGGATATGCCGCTGATTTATTCTTGGGCTGATTCTGTTTGGAGCATTTTCTATGCTCTAATCAAGATTACACACTTACACCCTCATGTGCTGCTGGAGACTTGGAGAGGAAGGTCCACCTGTTGTCCATCATGTGAGTTACTCAGCTCCAGACACACCTTGCTGCTTCTTATCTCTGACACTGAACTCAGTTTGGCTTACTCACTTTGGCATATATTGTGCTCCTTATCTTAATGGATGGGGCCACAAACCAGTGCACACCACTAATTTTCCTACTTTTTACATGAGAGAGATTTTAATCTGGTTTAAGCTGCCATATTTTACTTGGTCTACCAGTTATCCTAACTGTCAAATGTATCTCTACATGTATAATGCTTGGACTCAAGCTGGTATCCACAAGGAAGGACATCCACCCAACTAAATTTCAGAGGTTCTGTCATTGAAGAAAGAAGGAGGTATTAGGATATTAGGAAACACTGCACTTCATATAAAACAACCCCAAGCCCCACTGACCAAACTAACAGGAGATCCAGAGCCTCCCAAGGCGGCTTCCTTGATTTGTCAGAGGTCCTCCGAGGTGCTTCAGTGTTGGGTCCTCATTGCTCACTTGCGTGGATTCCTACAGCAGCTACGGAGCTTCCTCGGCACCAGGCTAAATACGGATTCTGTAGCAGATGTGCCTCTGTGCTGTCTCAGCCACTGCTGCTGCCAATGACCCTCAGAATACTGAACACTGGGCAGAGCTGTCCCCAGTGAGGACCAGAGTGAGGGATGTTTTCCTCTGTACCACCAACCAGCCTTTCCCCTTAATTCTCCATACACAGCAGAGACCAGACAGTACCCTCATGAGAATTTTCTGAACTTTGAAGACAGTGAGATGGAAATAAAACAAGGAGAAGGGCTTACAGTGACCACACAGGCCCAGACATTCCAGGTTTCTTTAACAGACTGCTCCCTCCTACCATCTTTGGAGGTACTCTGAACATCTCCTCACTCCAAACTCTAGAAAATGACCCTAAGAATGTGGGGAGGAGGAAATACAAAATCTCATCTCTAAGATCCGCATCTAGAGCCCCTATTCCTTAGACTAGAACATCCACTCCCCAGGATGGTAATATCTGTTCCTTAGACAACCACCTACAGCGTGCGGCCCCCACAAGAATTACATAATCACCAGAATGTTTGCAGGGTCTGGACTACTGACCGTAAGTATCCTCAGCCCAGCCGAGCAGGGCTGAAGGAAGATCAGCCCTGCTTCTCTGCAGTCTCGTCTCTCAACTGCTCAACCCAGTTACTCAATCTCAGCCGTGCTCATAAACAAGCACCTTCCTTTCCACAGAACTCTGATTCAGTCCACATAGCTTGGCAGGCAAAACAACCTCCCTTGTTTTTCCCTGAATTTGTCCATCTCTGTTGATGCAGGAGTTTTCTCAATGAGGATGTGCCCGATAGCAAGTCAAGCCTCTCGTGAGGCGAGGAGTCTGAGTCTGGCACTGTTCCTGGGAGGAGAGGGAGTTAGGAGGTCAGATGTGACAGGAAGCCATGCAGCAGCCCTGTTTTACACATTTATGTTCTAGGATCGGCCTTCTGGCAGTTCTGTCTACCTAATTCACGGTGACAGTTTCTCCTACAAGAGAACTAGGGGACAGATACAAGGGCATTTAAGGAGGGAAGTGTATCCTTCTGGATCCAGCACCCCCTGGAAACTGTTTCTGCTGACTAAAGTAATAACCTCTTGACTTGCAAAGTCACCTCTGAGAATCCTAGAAATAGAAAGCATGGTCTAGCTGCAAAAGGGCAGCTCTGGATTGCGTCTACTTTCATGTGGATTTTTGTCCTTGTTTTCATGACACTAGCGCAATGAAATGGTTCATCCATTACAGGGGTAAAAATACGAGATATAAATATTCATTTTCTGCTCATGTGATGAAATCTTCGCGTATCTGAAATTTTATGGTCTCCTGTCATTGGAGACTCATGTTTATTTTATGTGAAAGGTGACTCCACCCTGAACTTTGTAAACCCTTTACATAGCTGAAACTGTGTCTCTCTTCTATATTCACTGGTGCACATTTATATTTCTTTCTCCTTTTGCACCTTTACCATCTGTTATTCATGGGAATTATCTTGCTATTGGGATGAAGTTGTCTTTAGCTGGAATCTCCTCTGTGGGAAAACAGTGCAAGAACGTACTTACCTTTGGTGGTGGTGAAGCTTTGGCATGCAAGAAATGGAAAAAGAAATGGTGGAAGGGAAGAGACTGTGGGGCCTAGGAATGGGGTGATTTCTATGTTTAGCAGGAAATGTCTCTGCCACATGTAATGGAACAGGAGGCCTCAGAGGTGCCTAGGGAGTGACACCCCGCAGGGAGCTCTCTGTTTCCAGGCCCTGACGAAGCAGGTTAGAGTTTTCTCTCCATGGATATAATTTTATTGTTGAAACACCAATCAGAAAATAAGCAGAAAAGCACAGAGGATAATAAATAGGCATCCAAGAATCAGCTGTCCCAAATGATCAAATGTGAATCTTTGAACACACTTACTTCTAACCTTTTTTTCTAAAAAAGAAAATATTATAGACATTTTGGAGCCTACAAAGTTCCTCTCTCAGTTATCCCTGCTTCATCCCCACTCACCATCCCTATGGTATCATTCCAGCCAGGTTATCAAATGTTTATGCATTTATGTGTCTACACATGCTAAAGAGATTTACTTTGCTGTGTTTTTTTTTAAAGACTACATAAATGGCATCAAACTGTATCAACATTCTGCAGCTAGCTTTGTTTATTCTAGATTGTGTTCTGGATCTATGTTGAGACGTACAGAACTAGTTATTTGTACTGTTGTATAGTGTTCCTTTATATGACTATGTTAAATTTATTTATCCATTTCTCTACTAACACACAATTGGGGAGAGCTTTCTTTCTTTTTCTATTGTAAATAGTGCCCTTGTGCTATTATTTCTAGAATTGGAATTATAGACATGGCTCGGAGATATTGCAGGTTTGGCTCCAGACTATGCAATAAAGTGAATATTGCAATAAAGCAAGTCAAATGAATTTTTTCTTGTTTATATGTTTACTCTATACTGTAGTCTATGAAGTGTGTGATAACATTATGTCTAAACAATGTATTTACCTTAATTAAAAGGTATTTAAAAAATACTTTATTGCTAAAAAATGCTAACCATCATCTGAGCTTTTGGTGAATTGTAATCACTGATCACAGATCACTGTAACAAACACAGTGATAATGAAAAAGTTTGAAATATTTCATGAATTACCAAAATGTGACACGGAGACATGAAATGAGCAAATGCTGTTGGAAAAATGGTGCTGATAGACTTGATTAATGCAGGGTTGCTACAAACCTTCAATTTGTAACAAAACCACAGGATTTGGGAAGCACAGTAAAACAAGGCACAACAGAATAAAATATGCCTGTACTGGGTTACCGAGTTTATTAATCAGGGTAGCAAGAGATGGTGTAACAAATGCAAATGTATAATGGCTCAGACAAGCTAGGAACTTATGTCTCCTTCATGTGAAGACTAAAGTGGATGGTCCTTATTGGGAAGTTGCTGTCCTCCAAGTGGGTTTCAGGGATTAGGCTTCTTCTCTCTTTGGGTTTTTCACCACAGGAATTCCCAGGTAGCCATGTTGGCCCAAATCCAGCTGGTGGAAGAAAAGAGACGGGGTATGAAGTCATACCCTTCTCAACCACCTCAGCCTGGAAATGGTACACATCACTGGGTCACATGGCCCCACGTAGATGCCACGCAGGCTATTTTCCAACACACGGGTAAACCTAACAATATCAAAGTTTGGGGGAAATGTAGGAAAACAGAAACTCTCATATACCGTTCTGGGGATGTGAATTAATACACCACTTTGGAAAGCAGACATTCAGTGAAGGTTTGGGTTCTGGAGAAAGATTAGGTCCCTGCATGTGGAACAAAGGACTTGCTAATGGAGATTAGGACCCCATCTCTGGATGTTTTCTGACTCCTACTGTCATTCTGGCTGTCCACCTTGCTTACTGTACTTCCTGTAGGTCATTTCTTCTTCTCAGCTTTCCTGGGGCAGTTAGGATATTTTAGTTGCTGCAACAAAAACTTCTGACCCAGTAAGCAAAAAGGACAAAAATGTAATTTCTAGGAAGGATAAGGAATGAGTGAGGAAACGGAAGGATTAGCTGAAGAACGGGACCCCAGCATGGATGGGAACCAGGATTTCCTGGATTCAGGGCGCAGGACATAAGGGAGAGTCACTGGGATGGATTAACTCCACCCTCCCATCCCTCTACTCCAAGAAGAGGTCTGATTGGCTGAGGCTGGGGTCACCAACCCCTCTTCCCCCCAGCCACCCCCCCCCCCCCCCCCCCCCCCCCGCCCTTGACTAGAGAGTTGGAGCACAAGTGATTGACACTAAACCAAATCAGATTCACCTGTGCTGGTGCCTGGGGATACTCTGGTGCCTTTGCCAGAAGAGGGCGAGTGGGTGCTAAGCAGGCACTAACATAAATCTCAGCCTCTGGCCTCCTGCTTCCTCTCTCCACTGATCATCCTCAGAGCCATTTCCTTTGGAACGCAGAACCTCAAAATTCTTCCCATGCTACTTCACAGAGCTAGTCACCTCTTTTTCTCTCCCCCAGGCTGACTTGTCCAAGCCTTTTGGAGATAAATTATGCCACTCCACTCTGAGACACATCTGGATGCAAGAAGTTGTGGTTCCAAGGAATGCCTTTGCCTCTGCTCTACACTCACACTGAAGAGAGAGGGCATGTTCCTGCGACAGTCTCTTGTATGGTTGGGTGGTGTTGAAGATAACAGCAGGAGAGAGAATAAATATTGGGTAGAAAAAAGGAAAAGGAGGGTGGGGGAGAGTGACAGAAAACAGAGAGCCTAAGAGAAGACAGCACGACAGTAGATTGAACTGTGTGTTTTTTCCAGGTGATGGGTTGGGTTGGGTTGGATTGAGATTTTTAACTATTTTTATGGCATTGGAGTACATTTCTGGTCGCCTTATCAGAAAAAAAAATGTTTTTTTTTTTTAATGCATGAAATGAAATACATAGAATTACAAAGGAAACTAATTATATTGAAATACAGTTATGAAAACTTAAGCGTTTCGTCAAATAGTAATATGTGTGCTTCTTTCTTAATGTTTAAATGACGACCTAGTGGTGGGTCTAATTGCTGGAATGCGAAGAAGTGATGAGCTTATGTGATATAAAGATATCCATGATTTTACTGGTGACAAAATTTCTGTACTGTAATTGGTCCTAGAAGGAAATGCTACATTTCAGTTAGAGGTTCATGAAAATAAAGATGGGGGGGGGGGGGGTTCCCCTGCAAGTCTACCAGGCTCCTGAATTCTATCTTGATAGACACCAAGTTCAGAATTTCTGCTCTGAGTGGAGGGTGAAGAAGCTATTTCCATGAGACACTTTGAAACAAGGAGCTTAGGCTGCGCTGCTTCAAAGCACCAAGTATGGCCCCGAGGCAGGCAGAGGGCCATGCCCTCCTCTGTGTGGGACTCTGCCCTGATGTGGCAACTGGGGAATAGTGGCTTTGGGAGGACCAGTAGTGGCCTTGTCACATGGATGTGCTCAGTGGTACCCATCTTTTGGTTCCTCCAAGTGAAACCCCACACAGGGTAAGAGCAACATGGTGGTCAAGGTCTGTGGAGGAGGAGGAAGGGAGTGAGTGGCCTGTTTCCTTTTCAGCACCTGGCACCACCAGGCACCTGGAGGCCCCTTGCAGATGAGGGGCTTCTTCCTGTCAGATTTGTGAGAGCTTTTTCAACATAGGTAGGGGTTTTAACCAATCTTCTGCACCCAGTGACATTAGCCAGATTTAGGATCGTCTTGCTCATCTTCTTCCTGGAGTTGATGCAAAGCTCTGGGAGTTCACACAGGTGCTTTGAGGGCATTGGTTTGAAGGGGCCTCTGCATCTTGATCTTAATCTTGGTCCTAAACTGAAATAGAATTCAACCTCTCTGGTCCATGGGTGGTTCTACAGACATGTGAGGATGTCCCATGTGAACCCTGGCTCCAGGATCCCCTTGTCTTAGATGTCTTTCTCTCTCTCTCTCTTTCCTCCTACTTCATGAGCTCAGGAAACACTCAAATGCTTTTCACATGAGGGGCACTGTGGGCTTTTGCTGGCTCTTTAATGCCTTGGACCCCATACATGTCATGACCTACTACAGTACCATAATGGAGCACAGGCTGCCCTGTGAGGTCTGATGACTCTGCTTGGGAAAGAAGGAGCAGGTGAACTCCATCCTGGCATCTCCAAACTTGAAGAGAGATTCCATTATTTTTTCTTTTCTTGGACTTAGCTGGTGAATGGGAAGGGCAAGCAGAGGTACCTCACACATGAATCGCCCTTTTGCCTCCCCAGCTCCTCCCTCCCCAGTTCAGACCATATTTATCCAGTCTTCCATGGGCATGTGCTTTGTCTACTTCTCTTTCCAGTCTTGTTATGACACAAACTATCTGTTTTCATGTTTCGGGAGGGGGTAGCCTTTTGGAATACAACCCGCCTCCCTTCTCTCAAAATTCTCAACTTTTACAAGTTAGGATATGGGCTTTCAAGGCCATTAATTCTGAGTTTCAGGAGCCTATTTAACACCAAAAATCCAAGAATTCATTTCTTTGGTTTCTGCATCTGGCTCTGGTCCTGCAGCCATGAGTAAAAGCAGGTAGGCAACAAAAGACAGAGTGGGTCACAGGGTAACTTTTGTATGAGGAAATGATTTTGTATCTCAGATTGTCATATCAGCATCCTGAGATGTATAATCTCTGGACATTCATGGGCATGTGAGCATTCTAGCATCAGCCACATTTTCTGTCCCAGAAATGACACTATTCCTTCTTGTAAAGCATGAACATATTGTAAATTCTAATTTCTGTTTTATCACATACCAACCTCTGAGAGAGAGAAGGTGTATGATGTTGATGACAAGACAGGTCTCATTCCATTTGGAGATACACTAGAAGTGTTTTTATCAAGAAGAAAGAGAATGAGGGGAAGGGGAAGAATAAAAGGAAGAAGGAGGAGGAAGAAAAAATGAAGGCAATTAGCATGTTGAGAAAGCTCATCCATGCAACAGACAGCACAGGAGACAAGGGGTGTCGGGGGAAGAGGCCACATGTATCATTGGGAGAAATAGTGCCCTGGCCTTGCTGATGGCCTAGAACATGGACTTTGGCCATGAACACCTTTTTCAAGGAGCTAAGTGGAGGCTTGGGTATCTGATCCCAGGAAGATGCAATTCCTGCCTGCATTTATGTGCTCATGCTTTTCAGTCTTCTCAGAGAAACCACCTCTACTCTCCAGAATCTTCATTCCTAAGAGGCTCAGCCAGACTCTTCCAGAGTCCTGGTGAACACTCAGCAAGGACAGCAGGACAGGCAGTTTGGCTGAGGGAGCTGTGAGCAGCATCACCCCCTCAACCCCACTCGTGCCTGAAGTTATGTGAGGGAGGAACACTCTGTCTCCACAGGGTGGGCCCCAGTTGGGAAACATCATGTGGTCAGGACTGAGGGTAAAGATGGCAGTGTGCCCCCACATGAGCTTGTTCCCACAAAGAGTGCCAGTCAGAAAGTTTCCTTGGTGGGGACACATCAGCGGAGTGTGAATGGGGCCCAAGCAGCACACAGGCATCACGGGCCAGCAGCTTCCCAGTGTCCCAGATAAAACTTGCAGTGCCCTACGCCCAGCAGAAAGCAATGGATGCTCCCTAATAAATGCTCTCATGCATTTATTAAATCTTCCTCATGCTGAGGAACACTCCCTTGACTCCCACTTTGAATGGATTTCCTGCATCTCAGTAAGCAACCAAACAACCTTAGCTGGAGGGCACTGAGAGCCCAGGGACAATGCGTGCCTGGGCTGAGGGTGAGTGTCTCCCTAGCTGTCTTGGTTTCCTCAACTCTGTGTCAATAAAGTATTTCCTCCTACAAGGCAGGACTCCCTGGGAAGTTTGCATTTTCATATCACACTACCCCCAGAAAACCAGTATGTCACGGAGGTAAGGGTGTGGGCACCAGAGATCTGGGGCCTCTGTCTTCTCATCTGGGAAGGGAGACTGCTGCCAGTACCTACCTCACAGGTGACATAGGACTAAGTGAGACGACACATGAAAAGTGCCGTAAAACAGTGGCCACCAGGTGTGCTCTTCAGCTGTTTCCTGACTGCACCTCAAGCAAATCCAAAGCCACAAGGCTATAGCAAGCAGCAGAGAGTTATTTACAATTTCATGGAGACACAAGTTTGTACATAAGTCCTATGCCACAGGCAAAATTCTCGTTGGTCACTTCTGTCCTCTGCCCAAAATTTCCCTAAGGTTGTCGTCCTTGAGCACTGCCTTTCAATCACATCTGCCTGTCTTCAATATGACTGTAATCATGAAAGTTTTCGTTTGTGATAATAGTGGAAAGTCTTAGCTAGACCATTTTATAGTGAGGCAAGGGCTGTTTAAGGCAGTCTGATAGCACTTAAATGAAGTTCACCTAAGATCCACACCCAGCAATTCTGCGTCTATGCACCCAAGAAGCTCGCCCATGTATTGTGGGGTCATATACCTCAGTGGCTGTGAGGTTCATCACAGTACGGCCTGGAAGTGAGAGAAAAAGCATGAGGGGTGCTGGCTTTGGAGCAACAGACTAGGTGCACAGCCATGCAGGAGAAAGGCTCTTCAAGTGGCTCTCATTGAAAAGGTAGAAACAAAATATCTAGAGGCTCCCAGTGCTCAAAGTGACAGTGGGGACCGGTGCGTGGATGCAGGCCTCACCTGGTGGTCTGTTAAAAAGGCAGCCTCTGTGGCCACCAGACCGCCCCATTCCAGACCTGCACGTTAACAAGATGCCCAGGTGAGCACATTAAGGTTGGAGAGGCGTCATCTGCTGCAAATAAGGCAACAGCATGCTCTTCCCACAGCCTCGGAAAATAGAGGGACTCACGTCAACACCTTAAATGTTTGCCTTTGGGAGAAGAGGGATGGGACAGGAGAATGGAGATAAAGGTTACTACAGAAAGTAAATGAAAACTAAGCAGTGAAATGCGTCTCCTGGGGATGGGGATGTGGGCACTTTCTGCCAGCAAGATTATTGAAGATGCAGATATATTTTTGCCTCTTCCCTCCTGGTCCACAAGCCCCTAAAGGAATCTCTGACCTGAGGACAAGCTTGGGGTCAAGGTCTCAGCATTGTAGACACACTTGCTTTGCCAAGGCTGGGCAGGGGCATCAGGCTTGGACTCTTGTGCTCCATTTGCTGGGGCTGCTCGTAAGTTCCAAGTACTTGCACATGGAGCCACGTGGAAAAACAGGCGGGGCACTTAAGACAGAGCATTTGCAAGACACACACAGAAGAAGAGAGGTCTTTTCATCTAGCGCTGATTCCCAGTCAAAGCAAAATTCCAGAGATTGTGAAGAGCAAAATAGTATTAAGCAGAAAATCATTTTGTGTTGAGAGACTCCGTACTCTGCCATTTGCTTGCAGTCTGTCTATTGCTTTATATAGTTACTTCAAAGCGCTGGATGGTGGGTTCAGAAGGAACTATTAGTAACAGAAGCATGGTTTAAAAAAGAAAGCGTGGGGAAGGAGGGTTGGGGGAGGACGGGATGGACCCAGACCACTTCAATAATGCCCAGAATATCCACAATGAAGCTGGAGCTGGAACTCCTCGTTTATGGAGCTAGAATAACAAGAAGCTGGCTTTTTGGCATCCTTATTTGGCTCTGTGTGTGGTGTGTGTGTGTGTGTGTGTGTCTTTTCAAATCTTGGAAAACAGGATAATTCAAACACAGGCTCTGAACTCTCCAGCTCAGAGTCAAGAAAACCCTGGATGAGATTACCATGGACAATGACTCTTCCAAAATAGTTAATGTAGGAAGTGTCACTAAGTAACTTTTCAAAACCTAGGCCCATGCTTGCCATGCTTCATTTGCATGGCCCTGGTGGGGATGAGTGAGACAGGGTTATTGCAGAGGAGAGAAGCTGCCTTTTAGGAAGGAAATGGAGACTGAGCCCTGGGGCAGGGCCAAGGAGCCTTGGCCCTGTTTGCAGCAGAGAAATGGTTGGGGGCCTGCCCACCACTGAGAAGAAAACCTAAGGCCTTGGAGACACCATAAGGATTCTTTCCACTTTGCTTTTCCTTTCATCAGAGAAGCTCAGAAACCCTTTTACAGAAATTAATGAGGCCCTCATTGTCACTGAGTATTATAATTTCCGTTCTACAGATGGGGTAACATCTAAGGTTATAAAATGAATGAGTGATGGAGTCATCCTTATTTTTGAGGAATCCCAGTTTTCCAAACCCATTCTGTGGATATTGAACATGGGCTGTAGTAAAAAGTTTCCAAAAAAGAAAAAAAAAGTTTTGGAGTAGTCTTTGGAATTCTGTATGTGGTACTGTTCAGTCTGTAAGATGCATGGTGCATCTTTTCTGCTTAACTTGTAGAGTTTCGGAGCAAATCAAAAGAGGTTAAAGGGATGTGTAAATACCTTGTAAAGTCTACCACGAGACCCAAACATAAGGTACTAGCACCAATAAAAGATATGTTTTCTGTTGTGTAATTCTGCTTACCCAAGACCCTTTGGGGAGGAGAGTCACCTAAGGGCTGTGCTGCCAGGCCTCTCCCTCTGGTTTCTGTTCAGACCTTTCATTACCCTGTGCAACTGTCCTGAGCCATTTTATTCACCTGGACTCCCAAGAACCTGTGAGAACCTGTGCCCCTGGAGGCAGAGTTTTTAAGGTCCTTGACAAAATGTTCAAAATAAAGGCCATGCAGTGGGATTTTTTTTCTACAAAGCCAAATTTATTCAACTGAAAAAAACCTGTCCTTAAATCTGAGGCCCCCATTCCTTTACTTGGCATTACAATGCCATTCTAACATTTGGTGCTAAAATGATGGTGTCAGTGGATGGTAACTTTTTCCCCCCTTAATGTGTTTACTTGGAAAAATTACAAGTTGGCCGCTTTATATAAGTCCTCTAGTTTTGTTTTGTGTTTGAAATTTTATGGGTCCATTAAATTCCACAGTCTGGGAATCACTGCTAAATGCTCTATTGCTTGCTTTCTGAAGGCCTGAACTTGTGCCTATGGGAAGCAATGAAGTGCATATACTAGACCCTTTATAGGACACTGATGAGGAGGGGAATTTGGGCTGGGCAGTCTCTGACTTAGGAACGCAGGCTTCCCAGAATTTGGGTAAGCAAATGGGCGTCAGAGCTCTCATCAACAAGAGGCAACTGCTTGGACCATGATTCAGATCTCAGAGGGTGGCCTGGCCGCAAAAGTGTGGCGGGGGTGGTGGGGAGGACACCTGCTTCGACCTGCTGCCTGGGTCAGAGTTTATTCACAGCATCCTTAGAGCTAGCAGAAAATAACATTTTGGGTGATCATTAGGGGTAATTCAAGCCACACTGTGTTTGACAGGTCTATTGCCCATTAATTAGGGCTTTGTGGGCAGGCCCAATACTTTAATGGCCATTTATAGTGTTGTTTCTAAGGAAAATTGCCTTCTGATTCCAAATCGCTATATTAAAATTAAACTCTTGAAATGGCTCATACAAGGTAGGATCTGGGCCCCATCCAAGAGACCCAAATGAATGAAAACCAATAATTAGCTTTTCTATCGTGTATTCTTACGTGTCAGCATTAAGGTCTGGTGAGCCTTCTGAGGTAGACAGAAAGGCTGGGTTCTAGACCTGGGGGTTCTCTATGCAGCCACCAGCCACATGTGGTCCCAGCTGTGATGGGCTCTATTAAGTACACACTGGATTTCAAATATGTAATATATATATATATATATATATATATATATATACACACATATATATATATAATATCTCATTAATAATTTTTAAAATATTGATAGCACATTGAAATAATATTTTGGATTTATTGTGTTTAAAATATAATATTAAAATTAGTTTCACCTGTCTCTTTGAAATTTTTAAAATATGACTAGAAAATACAAATTACATAAAATTTTAAATTACATATGTAATCTGTGTAATTTATGGCTTGCTTTATTTCTATTGGAAAGCACTTCTCTAGACCAAGGAGGTTGGCAAAGTACAGCCCATAGCCAAATATAGGTCATTGCCTGTTTTTGCAATAAAGTTTTATTGGAACACAGCCACACCCATTTGTTTACATATTGTCCCTAGCTGTTTTTGAGCTATAACAGCACAGTCAGTAGTTGTACAGAGACTGTGTGGCTTGCAAAACCTAAAATATCTACTATTTGCCCTTTGACAAAGTTTGTCAACATTTGGTCTCGACTATCAGGGTTCAAATCCTGGTTTCTAGATTTACTAGCTGTGTGACTTGGGCAACTTTATCTATGTGTGCTTCTGTGCTTTCTTTCTTTCTCTCTTTCTTTTGTTAGAACAACTCAGCAAAATAGAATTCTGGAATTATTTTTGGACAACACTGTTTCACACATAAATCAAACAGGCCAAAAAATAAAAATAAAAAGTAACTTCATAGACAAAAAAGCTAAAAACAAAAGAAAACTTTCATCTTTCGCCTTTTTCACCATCTTCTATAAGCCAACTACTTATTTTTTTTTTTTTTGAGTTATTTATTTTTGAGAGCGAGGGAGAGAGACAGGGAGAGAGAGAGCAGGAACAGGAGAGGGGCAGAGAGAGGGAGTAAGAGAGAACCTCAAGCAGTCTCCACACTCCTAGCACAGAGCCAGTTTTGAGCTCAAACTCACAAACTGTGAGATCATGACCCAAGCCGAAATCAGAAGTCAGATGCTTAACCAACCAAGCCACCCAGAACTACTTATAGTACAACTAAGTATATACACACAAAAAGCTACTGGAATGCTGGGAATAAGATTGTTTTGTTGTTGTCGTTTTCACTTTTCTTATAAGGTTTGTCTTCTTGAAATTATAATGGACATAGACACAGCACAAGTAAGGTCAGAAGTAGGACAGAGAATGCTGGGAAGTCTGGTTAGGTCATCAGAGATGACCCCTAACAATATGTACAAAAATATAAAATGTAAATAAAAAATAAAATTTTCCTTTTTAAAATACTTAAAAAAAAAAATAAAGCAGGGCCTTGGAAGTTTTGGTTCTTTTTTCCTCCCCTGACATAGATTTCCAGTGTGGTTTGGATGGGTGGCCAGGTGCACGTGTCACTTGTGGTGGCACCACTGGGTGGGACTGTCCACTGGAGTGTGACCAAGTTTAGCGTCTGAGATGGGAAGTGGAGGGTGAATAGGTCACAATGGCCTTTTTTTGTTGCTAAGTTTAACTTTTCCTTTCTTGCTGTCTAGTCACCCTCGTTGGTCTTCTGCTTCTCGGTATGGACATCAACATCCTCATCATCTTCAGCCGCTGTGTGCCCGCAGCTGCCTCAGCTTCCTTATCTTCCTCTCCACCCCCTTCCTTGCCATTGCTTTCCTCCTCTTCCTCCTCTCCTGCCCTTCTCCCTCTTCTTCATCTACCTCATTGTCGGCCTCCTGCTCCCCATTTTCCTCACAAGCTTCCCATCACCAGGTGTGGCTCTTCCAGTCTCCACCTCCTGCACAATTTTCTTCTCTTGCAAGTCCTTGCTGGTCATCCTGAAGCTGGTGCCTGGGGAGTCTGACAGGAGGAGAGCCCCAGTAATCCCATGCAGAGGGTCAAAAGGAAAGGAAGAGGAAGAGAGGCGCCTGGGTGGCTCAGTGGGTTAAATGTCAGACTCTTCATTTCAGCCCAAGCCATGGTCTCAGGGTTTGGGAGATCCAGCTCCACTTTGGGTTCTGCGCTGACAGAGCCTACTTGGGATTCTCTCTCTCCCTCTCTCTGTCCCCGTGCTCGGTCTCTCTCTCTCTCTCTCTCTCTCTCACAAAATAAATAAACTTTCTTTCTTTTTTTTTTTTTTTTTAAGGAAAGCATGAGTTGGAGGACTCTGGCCACAAAACTGCAGGAGTCCAGGGTGGCAGAGGTGGTTGTGGTCAACCGAGAGCAATGTAAACATGGCTTTTCAGAGCAGCCGTTCAGGGGGTGCTCCATGTTTTCATCTGTAAAATGGGGGTAATGATGAAACTGACCTTATTCCAAGAGGTTGTGGTGAGGATCAAGAGAAATAGTACATTGGGGCGCCTGGGTGGCTCAGTCAATTGGGTGTCCGACTTCGGCTCAGGTCATGACCTCGTGGTCCATGAGTTCGAGCCCCACATGGGGCTCTGGGCTGACGGCTCAGAGCCTGGAGCCTGTTTTGGATTCTGTGTCTCCCTCTCTCTCTGACCCTGCCCTGCTCGTGCTCTGTCTCTGTCTCAAAAATAAATAAATGTTAAAAAAAAATTAAAAAAAAAAAAAGAGAAATAGTACGTATCAACCATAGAGTCAATGTTGGATAAATGCATCATCGTCATTTTTCAGATGACATGGCTGGAAATCAGAGAAAACAAAAGAGGCATGCCTGGGTGGCTCAGCCAATTGAGCCTCTGACTCTAGATTTCGGCTAGGGTCATGATCCCAGGGTTGTGAGATTAAGCCCAGGGTGGGGCTCCACACTGAGCATGAAGCCTGCTTAAGATTCTCTCTCTCCCATGGGGCACCTAGGTGGCTTAGTCGGTTGAGCATCCGACTTCAGCTTAGGTCATGATCTCACAGTTTGTGGGTTCGAGCCCCGCATCAGGCTCTGTGCTGACAGCTTGCTCAGAGCCCGCAGCCTGCTTCAGATTCTGTGTCTCCTTCTCTCTCTGCCCCTCCCCTGCTCATGCTTTGTCTCACTCTGTTTCTCAAAAATAAATACATGTAAAAAAAAAAAAAAGATTCTCTCTCTCCCTCTGCTCCTCTCCCCACCACCCCTGCTCACACTCTTTCTTAAAAAAAAATTAAAAATTAAAAAATATATTAAAAACAAAAGAAAAAGTCCTTTAAAAAAAGGATTATTAGTGCCAAGAGGGTAAATTCACAGCCTGCATGAATACCGTCTCCCTGCTCAGATGTGTCCTCAGAATCGTTCTCAACACAGTTTTCCAGGCAGTAAACACAACTGGGCCTGGCATGTGGGCAGAAACCTCTTTGTCATTTCTGCTCCAAAGACATGGAATTTGAGGTCAGTTGTAGACCTGTAGATTCTGTAGACAGAATCCAATGTAAGTCGCTCTTGGCATATCAAATAAAAACATATTGTATTTTTGATGTCCCCTAAGAGTTATAGAGTTTTTTTTAAATTAGGGGCATAAAATACAAATAATATTTTGCATTTACAAAGTTCTTTGCAATTTGTAAAACATTCAGATAAAGTTAGTAGAGCAGACACTGTTATTCTACTTTCGAAGATGGGAAGATTGAAGGTCAGAGAATTGATGATCTCTCACCAGTAGAAAGCTAGCGAGAAAGAAGCAGGACTTAGGCCCTGGTCTGCAGGTCCATGATCTCGTATCTCTGGCCACCCTTAGAGCCAGAGCCCTCAACAGAAATGCTTTAGAGAACTGGCAGTATAAAATTTTGAAGCAAGCTGGGTACAAATTTTGGGCAAGCTGGCGTACAAATTCTGTAGGAATTTGTCTTCAGTTCCAAAAATGTTTACTTTCTTCAAATTTTCCAGAGATATGTCTCCTTCTTACATACCTTTCTTTTCTCCCTAAATTTGATAATGATAGGATGTTTAAAATTTTTTTTTAATGTTTATTTATTTTTGAGACAGAGAGAGAGCATGAACGGGGGAGGGTCAGAGAGAGAGGGAGACACAGAATCTGAAACAGGCTCCAGGCTCTGAGCTGTCAGCACAGAGCCCGACGTGGGGCTCGAACTCACGGACCGCAAGATCATGACCTGAGCCAAAGTCGGACGCCCAACCGACTGAGCCACCCAGGCGCCCCAATGATACGGTGTTTTGATTAGCTATTGCTACAGAAGAAACCACCCCCAAACTTAGTGACATAAAATAACCACCAGCCACTTACTACATCTCACAATTTTGTGGGTGGGCTGGGCTCTGCTGGGTGTTTCTTTCACATCATGGTGTATTAGCTTGAGCCGTGGTCAACGGAAGGCTCGACCAGGCCGGAATGTCCAGGATTGCTCATTTATATGGCTGAGAATTAGGTTGGCTGTTGGCTGGGAGCTCAACTGGGGTTCTGGAATGGAATGTTCTAGTCCTTTCTAGATGGCCTCAATAAGTGGAGTGGGCAGGATGGCTGAGTTCCAAGATGGAGTGTCCCAAGTATGTGGAAGCAGAAACTGCTAGGGTCTTATGACCCCACTTAAGATTAAGATTAAAGAAGTTATGCAGCATCACTTCTACCACATTCTGTTGGAAAGAGCAAGTCACTGGCCAGTCCTGATTCAAAAGGGGAAATTGATTTCACTTTCGATGGGAAGAATGACAATGTATTTGCAGCCATCTTCAATTCATAACATATGGGCACAGAAAAAATATGTCTCTGCTGTAAGGAAAACAACAGAGCAAATAAAATGATAAATTACATCTGACGTTCAGCTGTGGTCCGAAGAGATAAGAGAAAGTGTGAGACCATGGCACGGAGGGACAGGCAGGCCTAGGCAACTAATGCCGGGTAGGAATGTGGGCTCACCATTTCCAAAGGACCTCTCAATTTCCAAGAGAAGGCCAGAATATGAATTTTCATGTGAAGCCTCTACTTTTTCCATGTGAGCTCAACTTTTAACATCATATTGCATGGGGCGAATTGACCTGTGAGCTTCCAGTTTTCAACATCTGCTTTATACCCTCATGGGACAGCTTGTCCTTTATGTGAAACACCTGTTGGCAAGACAGTTGTGAGCAACCCATTTACCAGAGAATATAATGTCACTGCTTTGTGGTTGGTAATAAAGGGAGGAGAAAAGAACAAGTTAATTATCATGAAGCAGGGTAGTCGCCAGGGGGAAAAGGCATTCTGTCATTTATTTACTAGTATTTACTTATAGGACAATAAATCAAAGTCTCATGTCTACCAGGGGAAGCAGCAGTGGCCACAGCTGTGTCAGACACAGGTTTTTATATGATGAACACCTGGGGAAGATGGTTTCCAATTATTTCATGCAACTCTTATCAGATTCCAGGCTGGAGAAGACTAGGGAAGGGACAAGAAGGGCAGACTGAGTGGGGGGAGCCTAAGAGGAGATGCCCCAGCCCCCGGAGAGACGCGCTGCTGTCTGCAACAGAATGGAAGAAATGGGCAGAAGAGGGACACCCTGGCTCGAGTGGTGTTCAGACCTATGGCCACCCGAAGTGATCCACCTGCCTGGGCAGGAGGTCCTCACACCCTCCCCAGCCCCACGCTCAATGTCTGAGCCTTTTCTCCCCATGGAAACCAAAGAGCATTCAGTTCAGCAATGGAAAAAAATCTTTCCTGCAGGATAGGGAAGAGACACCCATGTTGAAGAGCTCCCTAAACAGACACTGGCTGTGGCGGGTAGTGGAGAGAACGCTTTGAAATCTGACTCCTAGGATACTGCACACACCAAACAATTCACAACATGTAAGGCCACCGGCGACTGGTGCCTTCTGATGGGAACTCTAGAGGGGACAGAAGCCACACTGGGGATAATATCCTCCTCCAGGGGGCTGCTTGAAGGGTTTCCCAGGGTGGAAATAGGAGCCAGGGATCTCTCCTTGCCTGCGGCCCATCCACACAGTATGTATGGGTACACATGCCAGGGCCTGGTGGGGCGTTTGTGCCTCCATTTGCTCCAGTCGTTCATTCAAGAGGGTTTATCAGCCAGGTGATTCTCCGGGCTCTGGGACCCAGTCTTGACCTTGAGATGAGTGCAGGCTTTCCCTGCAGGACCTGCACTGCACAGCCCAGGAGGATGGGGTTATAGGTCAGGCGTCACCCCCGCTGCTCCCTGACCGCCAGGTGGATTAGGAATGGGGCTGCTGTCCCCGTGACCTCAGTGAGCCAGAGGGCCAAAAGGATGTAGGTCATATTTTCCAAATGTAAACAGGAGTTAAAGTTGAAATTAAAAATATATGTATTTTAGTCTCCACTTTGGGGTGAAAGAGGCAGTCTGGGAGATGTAGTTTGGGTGAGGAAAATATTTTGTTTCTAAATGTTTATGAGGACTGTTGGTCAGGATATTTGAAATTAGGGCCCTCTAGCGAATTCCTGACTACGTGGGATAAAATACTTCTGGGAAGAGCAGTAGAAACATGGAAAACAAAAGAAGAATTGTAATTCTGGGGACAGAATTCTTATTTGTAATATTTATATAGCATATTCATTGCTGGATGGGAAAACTGCCCTTATTTTGTATACGAGCATGAGAAATAATTAATAACTAATAATAGCTGACATTTGTTGGACTCTTATTCTGTGCCAGATATTATCTTAGTAACTTTGCCTATATTGTCTTATTTAATTCTTGCAGCAACCATCTGGGATGGGTACTCTCATCACTCCCAGAGGTAAGACACTCCCCCAAAGTTTCCCAGTTCATAACTGGCAGAACCTAAAATCAAACTCAGGAAATCTGAAAGAGAGAGAGAGAGAGAGAGAGAGAGAGAGAGAGAGAGAGAGGTAAGGGAGAAGGAGTGGGAGATGGAGAGAGAATCCCAAGTAGGCTCCATACTCAGCATGGAGCCCGACGTGGGGCTGGATCCCTAGGATCACGAACTGAGCTGAAATTAAGAGTCAGATGCTTAACTGACTGAGATACCTAGGCACCTCTTTTGTATTTCTTTTTTAAAAAGTAATTGCCTTTAAGGAAACATACATACAAATGACTTGGGAAGTGCTTAACACATTTAAAGGAGCAAACTATTTTTGAGCAATCCAATTTCTTAGGTGAAACAACATAGAAGTACAGGACTTTCCCTGTTTATTACAGCAGCCTTGTCCAGGGTGTCTCCAGCAAAGTACTCCACCAGCACTTCCATGAATAAGTACTGCTAGGTTTGGAAACCACGAGGCCATGTGGCTATGTCTTCTAACGTATTTTGTATGACATAATCATTTCCCTAAATCTCTGTGTGCCCCCCTCCCAGCCCATATCAGCACAATTTCATTATAATCTCCAGCCAATTCCATTTTAGCACAATAAAAACTAGCGAGTTAATGGCCGGCAATTGAGGGTTCTGTTGAAAGTTTCATCTGGGAAAAGATATAGAAGATAAAGCTTTTGATCATCTTTGAGAATGCTCTTGCCTGCAGGCTGACGTGGTGGTCTGGACTTCCTCTGTGTTTATAGAACAGCCTTCCCGTGCTGGTCTTCTAGTGCAAAGCCACAGCCACATCTGCAGTGCCTCTGGTTTTAGAGCCTGCAACTGAAGCACTAGAAATGTTACATTTGTCCCCTGTTGCCCACCTCTCATTTTGGGTTTTTTTTTTCCTTCCTATTCCCAAAGGGGGACCATCTATTTTTGGTTAGATAAATGGTTCATCATCTATTGCTGTGGACTTCCTTTTATGATCAATTAGTTTGAGGCTGTCAGCGCTGCTTCAAAGCTACCATGTATCTTTCACACCCCTCTACCCTGTAATTTATAAGCCCTATGGGTTTCAAGAAAAAGAAAAAAAAAAAAAAAGAAGAAAGAAAAGAAACCCTCCAGTACTTTTATTAGCTGCTGAAATGCATCAGGGTACGTACACTTTGAACTGCACAGAAGAAGATAACCATGCCTGTAATTGGAATAACTCACATCGGTCCCCTCTTGGCTCCCTTTAATAACCTCTGCATTGTTTTATCCCCAGGATTTATTGATGACCTGCAGTACCCTCTCCCAGGCCCCAGCCCACTGGGGTGTTTGTGGGGGAAAGGGCAATGCGCGTGGCCCACTCCCTGACCTGAGCCGCCCCATAAATCAGGGCCTGCATTCGTCTGTGATGGTGAGCCAGATGGCAGCTGTTGTTGGAGGAGCTCAACAGGAATCAAGGCCTGTGATCTTTCCTGTTGCTAACAGCCCTGATTTTTTATGGCTGTCAGCATCCTTGGAATGGCTGAGGGAGGCATGCAGGGAGGCAGGGGGCGGGGGCCCAGTGGCTCTAGATCTCTGCTTTCTTCTCCCAAGGGGGCAAGGCACAAAGGTCTTTCTCTCTTCCTCACTGGCCAGGGGGCTTGGCCTTATACTGTGTTTCTGAAGAAGTTTCCTAGAGTGTGCGAGTGGAAAGCTAAACATAACCAAATACCTTGTTACAAAGGAAAATGGCGGTCAGCTTCCCTTTGCTGTTGGTACATAGGCCCTGAGCATCAACCTACCTGAAAGATGAGTGGCCCTTTCTGTTGGAATATTGTCTAAAACTCAGTAGCTTCTTAAAACATAGTCTTGTTTCCCAAATATCTTTTATATGGAAATAAAAGCAATAAAGCTAGTTGGTGGGTCCAACATTTGGATTTTTTGCTTTTCCAGAGTGAATGGACAGAAAATTCAGGAAGGATATAAGGGTAAAGGATGAAAAGCAAAGAGCTGGCCAGACTAAAGAAAGAAACCCCAGCTAGTTCTGAGGTACCTGATTAGGGGGTGTTAGCTGCAGAGATCCGGTCATTAAGGTGGAGTTGGACCACAGTGGGTGTACCGGCCTGAACACCAGTGTGGAGTAAACAGTTTATTAACAGTCCTTGTGTGGTCCAACAGCCTGCCTCTAACAGATGCAACCTCCCAGCAAGAACAGAGCCGGCCACAGGGCAGGGCCGTGTGGCCAACACCAAACGGAGCCTACAGAAGCCCAGAGGAGATAGTAATAGAATCCCAGATGCAGCCAAGTAGTTTATAGCACAGGAGAGTGAATCTATTTATTTATTTATGTAGGGCTTGAAGCTAGCCTCAGACCATAGCGACACTAAGCTTACAGATAAAGCAGGCATACCCAAGAAATCACATGCAGAAAGTTCTGGGGGTGGGGGGGGAGGTGGACATCTAAGTTCTTAGAAACATTGTGGGTCCACTGAGACTCTTGGCTGTGACAATATTTGCTGCAGTGGGATTTAGCCTGCAGCCAAGTGTCCACTTTTCAAGTGTTGAGTCCAATGGACCACAGGTCCACTCCCATTTGGGATTGTCTGTAGGCCAGTGTCATGGCTCTTATAATCTCTAGAGGTCTTGCTTGTTTAAGAAAGAAAATTACTGAAACAGCCTCAGGGACAGTTTACCAGTACAAGGCATATTCAAGACAGGCTGGCCGGAAGAAAACCATTCAGACGTTTCCCCCAAAGGGCAGGTGGTCTGCTTTCCTCCAGACCAATCGGGGAAGGGCCCAGGTGCTGTTGTCAAGGGGATCAGGCCACAGGTTAGACCTTCCTGACTAATATCAGGGCAGGTAGGCATGGGTGAAAGTAGGCATGAAGAATTCTTTTCCCAGAGCCAGGCATTTTGTCTTTCTGAGACACCTGTGAGATGTGCCATTGACTCATAATGTAAAAATGGTGGTCAGACTCTGCCTTCATCTGGGCCCACCTAAACAGAAGCAGCAGAGGGTACAAACACAGGCAGACATTTTTTACTCCTCCTTGATTCAAGTGCTCTGACCAGGACTATGTTTGAACCCCTCCCATTGTAAAGCTTTCAGGAAGGATTTCCCATGTATGACCCACATGATTATATTGGGCTTTCTGGGGGAGTGCAGAAAGGCATCCACAGAGTGGCCATAGTGAGAGCCCGGGAACCTGAAGAGATAGAAGAGCCGTTGTGGTGGGCAGGATAATGGCCTCTGAGGATGTCCATGTTCTAATCCTTGGAACCTGTGAATATGTTACCTTACATGACAAAATGGGCTTTGCAGGTGCGATGATGTTAGGGGTCTCAAGATGGGACATCATCCTGGTGGGCCCAGTGGAATTGCTAGAGTCCTTAAAAAGGGCAGAGGAGGGAGGAGAGTCAGGGGAGAGGTGACAATGGAAGCAGGGGTTGGCATGATGTGACAGATGGCCAAAGGGGCCAAGAGCCAAGGAATGGGGCAGCCTCTAGAAGCTGGAGAAACAAGGAAATGGATTCTGTCTTAGAGCAGAACACAGACCTACTGACACCTTGATTTTAGCCCAGTGAGATCCATTTTGTACTTCTGATGTCCTAAACTGGAAAGGTAAAAAATTTGTGTTGTTTCAAGCTTCTAAGTTTACAGTAACAAACTTGTGACAGCAGAAACAGGAAGCAAGTACACTCATCACTTATGAAATGGTCTTTCCATGTGTTCACTTCCCTTGTAAAAAGGCTTTGTTGCCCCTCCTATGATTGGACACCCATGATGTTCTGAACAACTCTGAACAGGTGACAAATGAAGAACTGAGGGCTAAGAGTAAACAATTTGTTGTCTGAGAACAGATTCAGTGGCTATTTTAACAATCAGAACAAATAAGCCTTGCACATGAGACCCAAGGTCAAGAACTAGCAAAGACAGGCAAGGGGCTAGTCAGAGATTCAGCTGGGGAGTTCACTTTCATTCTGGAATAAATATGCTGACACAGAAGTATTTTCCCCTCGGGCATGTCTGTCCAAGAAAAAAATACTTATTTTTTCCCGTAATTGTTAAATCTGACTTAAGCAAACATACACACGCAAATACATACACAATTTGGTCCTTGTTGAATTTCATTTTACATCTGACATAATGACCTTGGGTTTGTAAAAGCTGTTGAATAGGAAGGCAGTATCTTATAGTGGTTTGAGCGTGGGCTATGGAGTCAGAGAGCTGGGTATGGATAAATGGCCTCTTTTCACATTAATGATTGACCATGGGTAGTTCATCACCATCCCCAAATCCCCATTGCCCCCATGTAAAAGGGGGCTAAATCCTGGTCCCTACATCATTGAAAATATTAAATGACATTGATGTCCTGGGCCCTTATCAGAGTTCTCAGCCCATAGGCACATAGCTGGTGCTCTACAAATATAAACTGGTTATCTTAATAATTATATTTGGTATAACTAAATGTGCAGTTTAGTTAATTATTCATTTAACTAAGTTCATAATCTGACCCAAAGGTGATGAAGGTGGCTATGACCAAAAGAGCAAGCATTTGGGGTGCTGGGTGGCTCAGTTGGTGAAGCGTCCCACTCTTGATTTCAGTTGAGGTCATGATCTCACAGTTTATGAGATTTAATCCCGAGGCGGGCTCTGTACTGACAGTGTGGAGCCTGCTTGGCATTCTCTGTCTCCCTCTCTTTCTGCCCCTCCCCCCACTTGCTATAAATAAACATTAAAAAAAAGCAAGCATTTATTGATCACTTGCTGTGTGCCAGACATTCTTTGAAATACTTTACCATGCAATAATGGAAGCTCAGGGAATTTGAGTAACTTGCCCAGTCACCTGGCTAGTCAGTAGCGGAACTCGGATTTGAACCCAAGCAGTCTCAGCTTAGAGCCTAACTAACCACTCTGCCATGCTGACTTTCAAGGGATACCCTCTCAAGGCTTATGCCACGATTCCTATAACCACGGGATAACCAGCAGATTCACTTCAGCTCCTGGTTTTCTTATGTTCTATAGGGTCAGTGTGGTGCCCTGGGCATTTTCCTTAAGATTAAATGATGCTGATTAATATCTTGGAGATGCCATGCAATTAAAATCTTGGCTTCCCAGTGGAATACAGGTGGAGATGTGGAAGAGGGTAAATGATTGTTTGGCCAGGTGAGCTTGAAGCAAGTCTTCCAGGCGTCTCTCCAGCATTGTGGTCAGGGCAATCCCCAGGACTGCTAGTGATAGTTTAGGAATGATTCACTTGGCATTGTATTCTGGACACAGGGTGAGTACTAGGGCTCTCACCTTTCATGGGTAGTCATTTCCATGATTACAGACAAGCATGTGCTTTCCAGGATTCTGGAACATGTGGGTGTAAGGAGCTATAAGTGTGATTTAATACCACTCTCATACTCAACTGGTGGCAGTGCACAGCATGGGAAAGACAAGAATCTTCTACTGAAGGAGGCGACATTTAAGAATGATTTCTTTTTCTTTGCTGTCATACTTTGAGTTTAAAACTAACAGTTTATATTCATAACGTAAAGTGAAATGAAATGAAATGAAATGAATAATGAGTTCCTGGTGTATTGCAGTGTAATTAGGCTGTCCTTGGGGGTGGTGAATCACCCAGTGCACTAGGTTCAAAGTTCGCGCTTTGCTTCAGTAGTAGGGAGGCTGCAGATTCCATTGCATGACAGTAACATTTCAGACTCAGCTTGTGAACCCTGATGGGTTCTGTTGCTATGAATATTATTGCTGTTGGATTATTTTGTGTTGAGGCCTGTGTTCTGTTAGTATTTTCAGAATCTTATTTCAGTTTGCATACGTTTTTTTTTTTTTTTGTGCTTCAAGAAATTCTTTTATAATTGAGTTTTTATTTGTTGTTCTGAGGATCAGTACAGACAATTCAATTTGTACATAATTCTTAATGTACGTACCGAAAACCTAAAAAAACCATGTAGCTGTGGTTCTTTTCTCAAAGTTATTCCAGTGACCTTCCAGCTTAAAATTTGGAGGCAAATTTCCCTTAACAGTATATCAAGTACCGGTATCTTCAAATGTTGATATGCTGTTACACTGTTAAGTCCCATTAATTCACAATTTAATGTCATATACGCTACATACTCAAATTTTCAATCTCGCACAGCACATTAACAAAGTTACTAGGAAACTGGACTACCACGACCAAGATGTTACAGAATGCACAAAATTCTGACAGGGAGAGCCAAGATCAAGGAGTGGTTTTCTTTAGGAAACAATTCTACCAAAAACAACATGGGAATAGAAGTAATTTAAAATGTTCAAGACATATTAAATGCACAACTGACTCCAAATTGCCATTTAGTATGCTTGGTATTATAGGATATAAAAACTACCCCATCTATGGAATGTTAAGCTGACACCCAAGACGATCAAAGCCTCCCATATTCAATATCCCACTATTTTCTGGTTGTACCAAAAAATAAACAACCAGCAAATGATTTCACCTCTTAAAAAAAAGCATTTACACTTAAAAAATGGGATGAGGTGGGATTCCCTCCTTCTTAAAAATGTTTCTAGAGCTACTAAAAAACTTGCATTTACAAAATAGTTGATAAAAATATTCCTCTGGATTGTACAAGAAGGGAGACAGGGACCACTGGTAAGACGTGGGATATGATACTAATCAGACTTGGCTTCTTTCTCTCCTGCTTCATCAGAGGCTGGACTCTCCTCGTTCTTAGTTTCTCCGTTTTCTGCAGGTAAGTCTTCTTTTGTTTCTTGGTTAGCCACTTCAGCCTGTTTTCCCTTTGCTCCCCTTTTCCCCTTTGTTTGCACTTTTTTGTCTGAAGATTTCTCCATTCCCGCCGCCTTTTTTGGCTTCGCTTCCACTTTTGCAGGAGCAGGTTTAGCTGACAACCTCGCCGACCTCCTCTTGGGCTCCTCCTTCACCGCCCCCTCGGCGGAGCTGACCTTCCTCTTGGGCATCGTGGCGGCGGGGCGGGCGCGTGCCGGGTGCCTGCGGGCCGCCGCGCGCCGAGAGCCTTCGCGAAGCTGGGCTGCCTGGCCGCTACCGCTCCTCCCGCCGCCGGAGCTGCTGCCTGCATACGTTTTAAATACCAGGAAGAGTTTAATGGGGAAGCCGGGCTTATGTAGGCTTCATAAACTGCAGGAAAACGAGCTGTCCTCGAGTCTTGGTCAGTTTTGTTGCCAATTTGGAGAGCCAGGGACTCTTGTCTCAGAAACAACCAGACAGAACAGCTCAATGCCAGCAGGGGCCTTGGGGAAGAAGTGGGAAAACCTAATGAAACAATGAAACAATGGGTACCCAGGAGGAGCCAAACTAGTAAAAACTAAGGACAGAGAAAACTGAATGATAGAATAAATAGGGCAAAGGTGATTTTATACCCTCTCAAGCTCTTCTTGCACACCCACATATGCTACTCAGTACGTCATTCATTCATTCATTCATTCATCAGATTCACTTCCATCTGATCATCACTTTCAGGAAAGATTCAGAAATAATGGATCATCAAAAATAAAAGCCACAGCATGAATGCAATGAGTGAGGGGAACATACAGAAGGCAAACTAAGGCATGAAACTTAACAGAGAAGTTAGGCAAAGGAACATTGTTCTCTCCAGTTCAATACAATCAAATCTCAGAGTGGATCTGGTGGTTGGCCTATGAGCATTTTTTACTTGCTAAAAAAAAAAAAAAAAAAATAGGATAAAAGCAACCACTTTGTTTATTTTCATATTCCTCACTTCCATATAAATAATGGAAGGATTGGGAAATAAGAGTGGTAAACTCCAGTAGATGAGAAAAAGAAGGGAATTAGCAAGACGTGGGAATCAAATGGGAAGTCACCAGAGGGTGGCTCAGAGAGAGGGGACAAGGAGGAGAGGAAGTCACAGAGAAAGGCTCACAGAGTATAGCATCACAGAGTGGAAGGAGCCCTGTCTGTACTCTCTAGCATCTCAACGTTCAACAGAAGGATCCATATTCAGTGAAATACTCTTTTAGCTTCTGTCTCCCCATTAGTCTATCAATTTCTCCCTAGAGAAGTTTCTAACCCATAGTACATCCATAAATGCTTGTTGGACTCGGGTCTAAAAACGATAAATGGAAAAACAAGTACAAGGAAAACATGTGTGAGATAGAGATGATGGAAAATAATAGTAAGGGACAAAAGGAAAGAGACATTTTTCAGGTGTTGGTTTGGATCTTTCCTGACCGTTCTAGAATCAAGTGCCCCTCCTGTAGGTTTCCCCAGCACTATGCACTTCCTTCACCGCAGTCTATGGTGGCCTGGTCTGTGTCCACCCGACTCTCTTCCCCAATGGACTTCAAGCTTTGAGCAGATGGCAAGTGTGCCCATCTGGCTCATTAGGGTGTTCTAGAAGCTAGCGTGGTGACTGGCTTCTTGTAGTTGTTCAATCTATATTATTTTGAATGAATAAGAAAATGAGGCAAAAGTTTTAACTCATCATGAAGAATCTCATGATGAAATAAGGAAATTTGTTTTCAAAACACCTGAGGGCATGAAAAGGTGTTTAGGCACCTCTGAATGAAGAGATTTAATTTGAAAATTAAAAAAAAAAAATTAAGGCTCTTTGGTGAAAAAGCAGGGAAAGCTGCTATAATAATAAAGATGTGTGGTATGATCTGGAATTTTGGTTTCTTTATCTTTAAAATAAACTAAGTCATCACCATATCCTTTTTGGGAGGGTTCAATGACACTGTGTGTAGAGTGTTGAGCGTTTACAATTTATTGGCCTTTACAATGAAGACTGGTAAGTTGAGTGAGATAGAAGCCCAATTTGAAGTGATTTATGAGAAAGAAAGGGGGTGGGGGTTGCTTTCCTGGCTTATGTACCCAGGCCAAGACGATGGCAGGAGGGGGCAGTATGGGTGAACCCCAGATTCTCTTGGTGTCTCCACAACTCTGGCTGTCTCCACAAACCTGTCACTGTGGCCACCAGCAGCTCCTGACTCATGTCAACAGTTTCACAGACAGAGGGGGAAATGGGGCTTCTCTCTATGGGCCCCAAGTCAACAAAGCCCGAGAAGGTCTGTGATGAGCCCCACCCAGTTATGTCCTCACCTCCTATGCTCCACACCATGCTCAGGAACCTGATGCACCATGGATGCCCTACTCTGGGGCACATGCTCACCTTTCAAAAGAGGGCCAAAGCATTGCAGAAATCATTATAGGCCAGGAACTCATCCCAATTTCTGTCTCTGATATTCAGTAAATGGAAGCTATTAATGATAGAAGCAGTCACAACAAAATGCAGTGAAGGAAGTGAAGGAAGTGAAGGAGAGGAAATGACCCTCAATTTTTCCACTTTATTCTTAGTTTAATAGCATGGACCTGCTCCTGGCTTTACATCTCAATCCTTACTCTGTATCTGAAAGCTTAAAAAATTGGAAGTCACATACTGCACTTTGTAAATAACAATATTCCAATTTGATCAATCTGCCAGCCACACTCAAGGTGACTGGCATCTTGTAGCCACTTCCCTTTTCCCTCCTCCTCTTGTTTGAATAAGTAAGTGTCAAGTTCCACAGAAGGAGGCACCATGCCTCCTGTTTTCTTTTGTGTACCTTGCCTTACCCACAGAGTACTGTGTTCCCAGGAAGTGTTTATTGAGTGCTTTTTAATAATTGAATGAACAAGCAAATGGAGAGCAAGCACGAATGGTGTTGCAAGATGAAACTCATGTGTCAAAACGTTTTCTCTAAAAGTAACTTGAGGTGCCTGGCTGGCTCAGTCAGAAAAGCAGGGGACTCGAGTTTTAGCCCAATGTCGGGTGTAGAGATTACTTAAGAAAATAAATAACTTTAAAAAATAAAAGATAAAATAAAAATAACTCACTGAAAATAATTAAAAATTCTGCCTTAGGAAATATGTCTCCTAAGCCAGTTAAACATATTTGTTGGATGACTAAGATGTACAGATCTGTGAGTTTGGCACACTTCCTGAAGATTTGGCCTCTGAAAAGTTTCCAATTAATGACTTCTTGTTTGTAAAGTAAGCTATTTTAATATTTCTCAGTGAAAGATTAATTTATCCCCTCGTATTTCAATTCTGAGCTGTTTTTGCTAATCCTACAAGTAAAACGTAGTCTGAAAAGGCAGCATGGAAATCCAAAGAACACATTTACAAAAGAGCTCATCAACAAGGGAACATTAACACAGTGCCCTTGAATAGCTAAGTTCCGGGGGGCAACCAGCAAAGGAATGAATCAATTCATGTGCAATCAGTCCTGAAATGTTTCCCAAACGAGGTGAGTTTGGAGTCATATTTTAAGGGAAGTTAGAACTGTGCATTGAAATTAGGAGTGGGGACAGGAAACTGGAAAAAGGAATCATCTAGTCACAAACATGAATTTTAAAACAAGACCGATAGATCTCTTTCTCCCTGTCCTTAGGAAAATACATTACCTCTGAGATTAATAAGGGGAAGGGGGGGGGTGCGAGAGCAGATGGAGGAAACTCGTGGGCAGTTGCTCAATGAGCCCCCTCCTCCCTCTGGGCTGTTTCTAGAAGCAGGATCGCTGTGAGACGTTGGCACCAGGAGGAGGATATGAGACACTGGACTAGAGTAGCTGGAGTTTGAACACTGTCAGGATGCTGACAGGCTGTGAAACTCGGCATCTCTCAAAGCAGCAGAAGTAATCACTGGGGTGTTTGGGCAGAGACATCCAGGTAACTAGGAGAGGCAACAAAGTACGTCGGAGGCACACTAAAACCCCAGTCCAAGCGTCAGTCTGGATTTACAGAGGTGATTAGGCTGCATGAAACAAACAAACATGACAGAGAGAGAATGAGAGACAACTGACTCGTTAGAAGGGCCTAGGCTATGCTTCCTAACAAACAATGCCCACGTATCTGTGGTTCAAACAAAAGTTTGCTTCTTGCTGACACTTCTTGTCCATTGCACGTCAGCATCACAGTCGCTTGTGAGGAGACCCAGGCTGATGGGAGCACCATCCCGACACATGCGACAACCATTGACAGGATAGGACAAAGGGAGCTTGTGGATTCCTACGCAGCGGTTCTTCAAGCTTGCGCCCAGAAATCTCTTCCTCTCGCATCTCATTGGCCAGAACAAGTCACGTGGTCATGACGAACTTCAAAGTTCTCCATCATCTCCTTTCAGTTTAATTTGCTAATAAAACTCGCTTCAGATTCTCAAGCTTCACACACTATATTTTTTCTTTAAAGCCAGTCTTCATCTGGATTTATGTTAATATCTGTGAATAAATAAGTTATAATAAATGAAGAAGGCTTGGATTGTGTGCTGTGAGGAGTTGTCTTCTATGCCGAGTGAAGGGCATTGCTACAATAGAATATTCTTCGGGAGGCAGAAGTTTCAGGTTGAGAGGCTGTTATGGTTGGTTAAGAACTGGCCAAGGGGAATTCCCTAAGTGGAAGGACCTTTGCTTTGCGTTATGCATGAGCAGGTCCACAGCCAACGGTGCCTCAGTGCTGAGGGGAGAGCCTACATGCATGTAGTGGCCGGTGAAGGCAAACAGTCCACCCCTGGGTGAGTGGGGTTAAGGAGTGTCTGATAAATGTGTGTTTCTGTCAGTCTCTCTGTTTTGGCCTAAGACACTTGGGACAGTGAGGATAAGATCTGTCTCCTGTCCACTTATCTGCTCCAAGATTAATGAAGTAATGTCCTTTAGGGATTGAAATTTAAGATTAAACATAATAGCTTGGAGTGGAAATACAATGGTTATTCAAAGGGCACAGCCTGAATCTCAATCCACTAAGATTCATCTGCCAAAAACTTACTGAATTCCTTCCTGTGGACCAGGTACTGTTGTAGGCACCTGAGGCGTGGTGATGAGCAAGACAGATGTGGTGGACGCTGTGAGGTGCCACCCAGGTCCCCCTTTAGGAATGCAACTACTGGGAGTTCTAATGGCAGATGGCCCTCAGGTGTCTGCCCTCTGGGGACTGCCTCAGCCACAGGAAGCTGCCTCCCTCAAGGTCATGTCCACTTTAGACAGCAGCCCACATCCAGTGACTGATCAATGAGGGCAACCTCAGGCGGAGAGGACAAGTGTAAGGGTCCTGAGGTGGAAATAGACTTCAGGAATCCGAGGAAGTGCACTATGGCTAGAGTGGCATGAGCAGGGGGAAGTCACCATGAGTTTAGTGAGGTAGGTGGGGACAGTCCATAGAGGCCAGGGCCATGGCAAGCACTTTAGATTTTAAGGGCCGTTAGAGACAGGGCACCACTAGTCCATAAGGGGCTGTCCGTGATTTAGAAAAGGGTACTCATGTCTCAAGTTTAAAAAGAAAAAGAAAGAAAAGTTCTGTTAATGACCAGGTTAGTGCACAGTTTGAACAACCATTCCTAGGATCCCTGCTGGGAATATCAGGAATGAAGCTGACCGTGGCAGCTGAGACATGGAAATGGGAGGGGACAGGGGTAAGAGGATAGGAAGAATATCAACCCTGGAGTTTAATCAGCAGCATCCAGCCTAAGTTGACCCAAACAGTGATTCCATAATTCAAACTGCATTTTAAATCGATGGCCAAACATATGTATCCTATTAGGACTCAGGCAAAACTGCTGCTGTGTGGATGCACCGTTGACTCAGCCTGGCTCTCCCCACATGCACACTCTTAACCCCTTGACATGGGGGTGCACATGCAGGCAATAGTGTGCATACCCTTCCCACATACCCCCTCCACCTGTGCATGTCCCAGCTTATTTAACACAGCTGGAGAAGGCTGTGTTTCTTTGGATGGTTAGTTCCATATCTCTAAGTAAAATGGTGTATTTCTTGTATCAGATAGGAATTGTGTCCATCTGCCAGGACAGAGATCCAGCAAAAGCTGCTTAAACAAGATAAAGGTTTGTTTATCTCTCACATAAGAGAAACCAGACACAGGGAGCAGAAAGATAGAAGGAAGCCCGATCCTGAATGATTATAGAGCTACCATAGAAACCCTGGACTCTACATCTGGCAAGAAAAGAGATGAGAGAAAGGAAAAGGGGAATGCCCACATGCTTTTTGACCTTTTAAGGAGCTTTTCCATAAGTCCTACCAACAACTTGGTAGGATTCAGATTTCATTGGCCCTTAGTTACATCTTCTCTCTACCTCTGTCCTGACACAGATATGTCACTATTTATAGTTAAATTAATAATCAAAATTTCTATTTCTATTTTTATGACTATGTAAATATTGTTTCAGCTCCAAGAAATGAACCATTTCTTTTCTTACAAAGAAAAATTCTTGTAAAGTTGTTGGGTTTTCCTAGAGTTTTGACTAGCCTCTCCTTTTTTGTACTGCCATTATTATAGCCCCAGCTTCCCTCCACCCCCACCCTGACCCAGGGTCTCCATCACATTAAGTATTCTCTCTTTCTTCTTCCTCACAAAGTCCATTCTCCCAGGACCTCTTGTTCTTCAGTCTCACCCTCTACTGGTTGATCTCAGTCTGCTGCAAAACTGTCATCCTTGGACTTGGTCATTACCGCTCTAATGGGTCACAGGCAGTGTGTATTGGGTTCCATATCTTCTTTCTTTGTTTACTCTAACATTTTGTTGGAACTTAGGAACTTGATCATCATAGATCAGCAACCAAAGAGGTGCTGGACTAGGCACCAGACATATGGACATCAGTGAAACATAATATAATCCCTGTCCTGAAGGGTTTCACAGTCTAGTGATGGAGACAGGTGGAAAGATAAGTAATATTACTTAAGTGCACTTACATGTGCTAGTAGCTAAAGCACAAGGCAGCACATGAGCAGGAGCAATGAAATCTATTTGTGAAATCAAGAAAAGCTTCATAGTAAAGGTGACACCAGGTCCTGAAAGAAGACTGTTTGCCGAATAGAGAAGTGGAGGAAGGGAATTCCGGGCAGGGGTAACAACATGTGCAAATTCACGGAGGCACAGAAGCCAAAGCCAGTTAGAGGAATACAAATTCAGAGATACTGAAGGATAAAACACATAAGATAAGGGTGCCTATGTGGCTCAGTTGGCTGAGCATCCAACTTTTGCTTTTGGTTCAGGTCATGGTCCCAGGATTGTGGGATCGAGCGCCATGTTGGGCTCCGTGCTGATGTGGAGCCTACTTGGGATTCTGTCTGTCTGTCTGTCTGTTTCTCTCTCTCTCTCTCTTTCTCTCCCTCTGCCCTTCTCCCCCACTCAAATGCTCTCTTTCTCTAAAATTAAAAAACAGCAGCAGGGCACCTGGGTGGTTCAGTTGGTTGGGTGTCTGACTTCGGCTCAGGTCATGATCTCATGGTTTGTGAGTTTGAGCCCCGCTTTGGGCTCTGTGCTTACAGCTCAGAGCCCGAAGCCTGCTTCGGATTCTGTGTCTCCCTCTCTCACTGTTCCTCCCCTGCCTGTTCTCTGTCTCTCAAAAATTAATAGACATTAAAAAAAAGTTTTTTGAAATTAAAACAGCAGCAGCAGCAGCAGCAACAACAACAACAACAACAACATATAAGGCAGTCAGTTAGGCTGGTGAAGTAGGTTATGGCCAGAGGATACAGGACATAATATGCTTTCCAAGTTCCAAAAACCCCTTTGTAAACTTATGAGTATGTCTTATTTGCAAATTGTGGGTGGCCTAAGCAGATCTATAAATGTAGGCAGGGCATTAGAAACCCCAAACATTTCTGTAAAAGAAATAAAGTCTCTTCAATTCTGGTTGTTGATTGTTGGTTTCTCAGTCCCAATTCAGATGGAGGAGGCCAAGATGCTTCCATTGGGTTTACACACCCCTCACTAACAGACTGCTTCAAGTTTTTCAAGAGATAGAGTTTTATTAGAATGTAAAAAAGAATAATTGGTTTAGTTAATCTAGTATGCAAAATCTTTGGTGTTCCTATGACACTATAAAATGTTGGGATTCGAAATAATTACAGATCTCTCTAGCACTCTAAATTTTCCCTGCTTTAAAATGCTAAAACGATTTTTACCTAGATGCATACTTTGCTTTCCCTTCAAAAGACAGAGTTAAACCAAGTCACAGAGGGTAAGACCTTCCCCTTTCCACCTTTGCAGATTATTGGGTTTGTTCTGTATTTGCAACATTTCTAAGTGCTTCAAAGGGGCTGTGGCAGACATAACCTCACCTCATAGACTCCTTCTGGCTCCACATCACAACTCTCCTGGGTATTTTTACAATATTATTAGCTGAAAACCATTTAAAATATCTTTCCTGCATAAATGCATGCGTATATAGCTTCCCTGTTTCCCTGCAATCCCCACATTATTGGTAGGAAGTAGCCAATCAGACAACTGTTTTATGAAGAGGCTCATACCTGGAGAAAAAACTCCCTCACATTCCTTAAGGGTAGACCCCAGAATAAGGTACTTCATGGTTACTCCCTTTTCAAATTAGGTTTGCCCTCATGGATCAAAGTGTTCCATGGATTCTGTCATAATAGCTCTTTAGAGAAGAAAATAGTCAATTATTGGCTGAGGGAATGGTGGAAAGGTATATGCGTAGAGGGGAAGATTATACTAACAATATTTTGAAATCTACTCCTAAACTAAAACCTAATTCATAAGTTTTGTTAGGTACATTTGAAAGTATTGGGTTCATTCATTTACTTTTCCAACTATTATTGAATGTGTATCTAGTTTAACACTAGGCACTTGCTGGACAATGAACAATGTCCTGCCCTCAAGGACCTTAGTCGTCCCCTGGGTGGTAGATGAGGGAGACTTTCTTCCACACAGTGTTGTCAGTGCATGGCGGAGGAGTTAGAGCCCCCCACCCCTCACTGTTGCGCTCACATTTTCAGATTTAATTTCCACTCCTAAAATGACATCCTCTGTCCAATTCAACAAATTGCACTATTACAAAATGTCTTCAAAAAAATTTTTAAGGCTTTCTGGTCATTGCTCAACTGCAGATGATTTTCTTTGGGTTCAACCTACTTTAATATGGTTTTCCTTGGCCTGAAAATCTCGGCATTGCCACTGAGGACTCTCCTTCCTTCTGGAAAAGAATGTCAGCTGCTTCAGGCTTCCATTCCAAAACTCTAAACCAATCCAATATCATTCTGGAATCATTTCTAGGGATGTGTGCATGTATATTTATACATATATATTAAAGTATATATATTCATGTACATATATGTAATATGTACACATATGCAAGTGTATATTTACACTTCTGGTTTTGCCCCTTTTTTCTTCATACTAGAAAAAATGCAATATAGATAAAGAAACTAAAACATGAACTGGTTTAAGGCCTCAGATTTCACAACTCAGTGAATGGAAGGAATTTCGTAATGACCGAAAGAGGAGTATCCTCACGGTGTCCCACCTCTAAGCTTGCGGGGGAGACACCCTTTGGAAGTGAGTGTTATTATACAATTGTAGTTAATGAGACCATTTGGAGTTATCTTGACCCAAATCCTCATGTGGCAGACAGGAAACATCTGCGAGGGGAGAAGCTTATCCTGACAGCCAAATCCCTACAGGGCTTATCAGTTTTATGGGAACAATCGACAAACACCCGTTCCATTTTGTGCCCCAATCGGATACCCTGCTGTGGGGCAGCCGTTCTCAACTTTTCTGGCACTCTGGAATCACCTGCAGAGATTCTAAAGGCATTCCTGTTGGCGTGCTGCCTGCAAGGAGTCTTCCTGGAGTGGGATGGGTGGGGCTGGGCACTGGACGCTTGAATAGTGATTCTGAAAATCAGCCCAGTTTGGGAACCACTGTGATGGAGTCATTGACCTAGCAGCTCCTGATATTTAGGGGCTGAGACTACCAAGGTGGCCTGTGTTCCGTCTCCCTTTTTCCAGAGTGGAAGGTCCTGGAAGCAGGACAGGGATATGTGGAGCTGCCTGGACACCAAGGGTCTGGGCGTCCCTGCTGCTGTGGCCGTGTGGATGCCGCCGCACACCTGGCCCGGAGCCCCACGTGGACTGTTGTAATGGGGAAAGATAAGCTTCTTGGAATAAAAAGAAGGCAGCCTGCCTTTTCTAGATTCTTGTGCCAAAGCAAGAGGTCTCAGAACCACAGGGTGGGGGGAAGCTGGTTTGTGGACACAAAAAAGCCAAAGGACAAGAGGGCTCTGTGTTAGCAGATTCATTTATAAGGAAAATATCAGAAGCAAAAGGCACACATGGGAATATTGTTATTGGAAAGAGTATTTTGCTAAAGAATTTTTATAAATGGAAACTGCTTCAAGTTCAAGCCATATTTAAAAACACAACCACATGGGTGGCAGGAAGGAGGGTAACAGCTGTGTTCAAATATTTTTCTGAAGGGATGAACACCCGACCTCTTTCAGCTGTCCCTCCAGCAGGCCTGAAGTGGCTCTGTGGGTCTTGCTTGTGCTTGGACTGGCCCCCTCACCCCCTCTGAGGCCTCTGTGACCTGGTGAGGATGATAAAACATGGTGGTTGGTAAAAAAGATGTCCATTTTTTTTCACCCGGGGTGATTCAAGAACAGTTCATTTTGGAGGTGCCTGGGTGGCTCAGTTGGTTAAGTGTCCGACTCTTGTTTTCAGCTCAGGTCATGAATGATCTTATGGTTTGTGAGTTCAAGCCCCACGTTGGGATCCACACTGACAACGTGGAGCCTGCTTGGGATTCTCTGTCTCCACTTCTCTCTGTCCCTCCCCTCCTTGCTCTTTCTTTCTCAAAATAAATAAACATAAAAAAAGAAAGAATGGCTCATTTTGGTACTAGAGGGGAGAAGTGGACAGAAACTATGTACAAGTTAGTGGAAAAGTCAAGGAGTCAGATTGTCTATGAAATTCACACCCAAGGAAGATCAAAGTCTGCTCAGGAATGTTTTTTTTCTCTCTCTCTTCTTTTGACCCATGGTAGAATTGGACTGGGTTAATTTTGGGTGTTTCCGGGTGGCTTTTGAGGATGGGGGTTGAGGGGATTTGGGGAACTTGAAGAAAATAACTGTTTGTGAATAGAGCAAAAGTGAAGGTTTGCTGTGGCGTGCAGCCCAAAGCCTAGTGTAGGCCTTCCTTGGTGGTATTTTTGGAAATTGCTCTGATTTGATACAACCTTTTTTGGCCTACTGGAACTTTGCTTATCTAGAAAAATACATTTCTGTGTGAAACAAGGTATACGGTCCACTGCTAGACATGAGCTCCATGAGGGCAGGCGTTCTGGTCAGCTGCCCCCATGCAGTGTGCTCTGTGCCCAGACCAGTGCCTGGCACCAGGGGCAGATACTCCAAATATATTTGTTGAACAAATGAAAGAGTAAGTGCCTGCCCTATGAACTCCCAGGAAGCATTTCTGAAGTAGACAGAAGACCCTTAATACCCATTTTCTCCAAAATTAATAATTTCAGTTCCCAGGAAACAAAAATTTTTCTGACCTTCTATGTATTGTCTTATAGCATATAAATGTAATTAATGTAAATAAAATCTGTTCCATCCTATTTATAATAATTAACATTTTGTGAGCACATACTGTAGAATCAGGCATTGTTGAAGGGGCTTTGCATATATTAACTCATTTTCATCCTATACCACTGTATAGACGAAACAGCTCTTCCCATTTCACAGATGAGGCAATGGAGGCACAGAGGATTTAGTACCTTACTTAGGGATAGTCTGCTAATGAGTGGCAGAATTGGGACCCCAGCCCAGGCAGTCTAACTCTGGACTTTGTTCTCCTGACCACTGCCATGCCCTGTGTCCAGAGCTCATCAAGGGGACCCCTCATGGGTTTGTCTGCCCACATCCCACTCCTTCCTTCTGGACCAGCCATATCTGCCACCCTAAGGAGAAAGCTGTCTGCAACCAGAGAGTGAGCAGAAGGAAGCCAGGTGCTCAGAGAAACAGGCAGGAGAGACCAAGAGTACTGGAGCATCGAACCTCTGCTTCCCAATGTTCTGGAGACCCGCCATGTTCCTGCCATGGGATCCATGATCTCTGCAATGTTTCCTCTTTTGGCCGAAGCTAGCTTAAATGGGGTTTCTGTCACTAATGACTTAAAGTGTTCGAACTGGCGGAGGCAGAAGCTCAACTCTGAGCTCTACACCCAAGATTTCAGAGCCCTTTGCCTTTTTGTAAAGAAACAGGCCTTTGTCTAGAGAGGGATGTGAGCCCCTCTCACGTGGCCTTCCCCACAAGGTGGGACTGTTCAGGAGTTGCTACCCCAGATGCTTTCAAAGATGCTGCAGCACTTTGTCTTGTGATCTCTTGTGAAGGGACTTTAAGATTCCTTTCATCAAGAGGGGGAGTCTGTTTCTCTCCCTCTTAAATTTGGGCATGACACATGACTTGCTTTGACCAATTGACAGTTATCAGAGGTAGGTGATGTGACCTTCAAGACTAGGCCTTAAAAGTCCTTGCAGCTTTTGCTCTTGCTCTCTTGGGGCCCTGCCCTGAGGCCCCCATATAAGGAAGGCACCAGCCCCTGAAGGATCAGGGGCCTTGTGGAAGAAAACTGAAATGTCCCAGCTCAGAGCCAGTGGCGTCTGCCAGCAAGTGCGAGTTGAGCGTGAGTCCCTGTTGGACCTTCCAGTCCAGTTAACCCTCCAGCTGAATGCAGCCATGAGAGTGAGCTCAGGTGACCCAGCAGAGAAACCAACTTTCAGAATCAAAAGAAATAACAAGTCATGTCATTTTAAGCCACTAAGTCTTGGATTGGTTTCTTTCACAACAACAGATAAGTGATACAGCCAGGTTCCATGTTGTAATTTTTCAAGTTGTTTAGCTAATATTCCTAATGGGAGCAAATACAGCTGGCAGGGAGCAGGAAACTTCCAAATGGCCTCTCCCTAGGTGCCTGGGTTTTGTTATTTGGTGAAGAGGTATGGGGATAGAAAGCATGACAGGAAAGGAATAACTTATAAAGCAGAGAGGCAATCGTTTTTTGGGTTTTTTTTTTTTTTTACGTTCAATTCCAGGAATTTTATTTTTTTATTTTTTTTATTTTTGTTAATATGAAATTTATTGTCAAATTTGTTTCCATATAACACCCAGTGCTCATCCCAACAGGTGTCCTCCTCAATGCCCATCACCCACCCTCCCCTCCCTCCCTTGCCCCCATTAACCCTCAGATTGTTCTCAGTTTTTAAGAGTCTCTTATGGTTTGGCTCCCCGCCTCTCTAACTTGTTTTTTTCCCTTCCCCTCCCCCATGGTCTTCTGTTAAGTTTCTCAGGATCCACATAAGAGTGAAAACATATGGTATCTGTCTTTCTCTGTATGACTTATTTCATTTAGCATAACACTCTCCAGTTCCATCCATGTTGCTACAAAAGGCCATATTTCATTCTTTCTCATTGCCAAGTAGTATTCCATTGTATATATAAACCACAATTTCTTTATCCATTCATCAGTTGATGGACATGTAGGCTCTTTCCATAATTTGGCTATTGTTGAAAGTGCTGCTATAAACATTGGGGTACATGTGCCCCTATGACCCAGCACTCCTGTATCTGTTGGATAAATTCCTAGTAGTGCTATTGCTGGGTCATAGGGTAGATTTATTTTGAATTTTTTGAGGAACCTCCACGCTGTTTTCCAGAGTGGCTGCACCAGTTTCCATTCCCACCAACAGTGCAAGAGGGTTCCCATTTCTCCACATCCTTGCCAGCATCTATAGTCTCCTGATTTGTTCATTTTAGCCACTCTGAGTGGCATGAGGTGGTATCTCAGTGTGGTTTTGATTTGTATTTCCCTGGTGAGGAGTGACATTGAGCATCTTTTCATGTGCCTGTGGGCCATCTGGAAGTCTTCTTTGGAAAAGTGTCTATTTGTGTCTTCTGCCCATTTCTTCACTGGATTATTTGTTTTTCGGGTGTGGAGTTTGGTGAGTTCTTTATAGATTTTGGATACTAGCCCTTTATCCAATATGTCATTTGCAAATATCTTTTCCCATTCTGTCAGTTGCCTTTTAGTTTTGTTGATTGTTTCCTTTGCAGTGCAGAAGCTTTTTATCTTGATGAGGTCCCAATAGTTCATTTTTGCTTTTAATTCCCTTGCCTTTGGAGATGTGTTGAGTAAGAAATTGCTGCCGCTGAGGTCAAAAAGGTTGTTGCCTGCTTTCTCCTCTAGGGTTTTGATTGTTTCCCATCTCACATTCAGGTCCTTCATCCATTTTGAGTTTATTTTTTGTGAATGGTGTAAGAAAGTGGTCTCGTTTCATTCTTCTGCATGCTGCTGTCCAGTTCTCCCAGCACCATTTGTTAAAGAGACTGTCTTTTTTCCATTGGATATTCTTTCCTGCTTTGTCAAAGATTAGTTGGCCATACATTTGTGGGTCCAGTTCTGGAGTCTCTATTCTATTCCATTGGTCTATGTGTCTGTTTTTGTGCCAATACCATGCTGTCTTGATGATTACAGCTTTGTAGTAGAGGCTAAAGTCTGGGATTGTGATGCCTCCTGCTCTGGTCTTCTTCTTCAATATTACTTTGGCTATCCGGGGTCTTTTGTGGTTCCATACAAATTTTAGGATTGCTTGTTCTAGCTTCAAGAAGAATGCTGGTGCAATTTTGACTGGGATTGCATTGAATGTGTAGATTACTTTGGTAGTATTGACATTTTAACAATATTTATTCTTCCAATCCATGAGCATGGAATGTTTTTCCATTTCTTTGTATCTTCTTCAATTTCCTTCATAGGCTTTCTATAGTTTTCAGCATACAGATATTTTACATCTTTGGTTAGGTTTATTCCTAGGTATTTAATGATTCTTGGTGCAACTGTGAATGGGATCAGTTTCTTTATTTGTCTTTCTGTTTCTTCATTATTAGTGTATAGGAATGCAACTGATTTCTGTACATTAATTTTGTATCCTGTGACTGCTGAATTCATGTATCAGTTCTAGCAGACTTTTGGTGGAGTATGTAGGGTTTCCCATGTATAATATCATGTCATCTGCAAAAAGTGAAAGCTTGACTTCATTTGAGAAGCAATAGTTTGATTGTACAGGTATTTACTTTGTGGCCTAAAAAATGCCTTGGCACATGAGACACCTGGCTGACTCAGTCGGTTAAGCATCCAACTCTTGATCTCAGCTCACGTCATGATCTTATGGTTTGTGAGTGTGAACCCTGCATCAGGCTGACAACACAGAGCCTGCTTGGGATTCTCTCTCTCCCTCTCTCTCTGCCCATCCCTCCCACTTGCACTCTCTCTCCCACAAAGTAAATAAACTAAAAAAAAAAAAAAAAAAAAAAAAGGTAACAAAGGGTTCTTGTTCCCTGGCATTAAGTCTGAACTAAATGTCAGATGCCTTACCAGGTGCATAAGGAGAAACAGTACCTGCCTGGGAGAATGGGTATGTTAGCTGTGCAGTGTGAATTTATGTGGATAAAGCCCTGGGTGTCATTCGAGTGCTGGTCTGATGAAGTGCCCTTGCTAGAAAAGAATGTTCTGGGTGAGCCTTGAAAATATTTGCACTTAGAGTCCCAGGATCACATGGCCATGCATTCACTCTATCAGACCCTGTAATACTTGTGCTTCAGGAGAACCTGATACAGAACTAAGGTGGTCAAAACTTGGGATATGTTAAGCTTCCAAATCTGGAGTTCTTGACTCAGCCAGAATGCTTACAAATTTAATGTGTTTTATACATCTTTTCTGATTGTACCAGTTCATTCAGGAAAAGGCTTTCCAATGCTTTGCTGTTTTTCTTCCTGGTTTGCTAGAATGCCATGGAATATAGAGCCATGGAGCCTTGAGATATAAGGGAGGAAAGGTCCTTGTTTTCTGTGAGGTTGGGGGTGTCTCCCATGGCTAGAGACAGACTTGAGGAGTGTGGAGTTGGATGTTGGCTCCTAGGGAATCTCTGTGTGCTCAGGGCCGAGAAAAATGCCTTACTTAATTGTGATCAAATTCTCACGGCCACATAAACTGGTGTCCAGCCAGATCTCTTGGGTTTCCTGGGATCTCACTAAAAAGAACGTAGGCCACAGGTGTGATTCAAGTGTCTGAAGGACTCTGGAGAAGGAGATTGCACGGAAATCTCTGGGAACAAGACTGTAGACAAATCTATATGGGGACAGTTTCCTTGCATGGGGAAGGTATTCAGCATGTTGCAGGCTGCATGTTGGGTGTGGTGTGAGGAACGATTGGGGTCCAGGCAGGAATGTTCCCCCTCTGTCCCCAATGACACCAAAGCCTCTTTTTAAAAAAAGAATTTTTTTAACATTTACTTATTTTTGAGAGACAGAGACAGAGAATGAGCAGGGGAGGGACAGAGAGAGAGGGAGACACAGAATCTGAAGCAGGCTCCAGGCTCTGAGCTGGAGCTGTCAGCACAGAGCCCGACGGGGGGCTAGAACCCATGAACTGTGAGATCATGACCTGAGCCGAAGTCAGTTGCTTAACTGACTGAGCCACCCAGATGCCCCTTCTTTTTTTTTTAATTTTTTTTAACATTTATTTATTTTTGAGAGACAGAGCATGAGCAGGGGAGGGACAGAGAGAGAGGGAGACACAGAATCTGAAGACACCAAGGCCTCTTTGCCAGGAATCTCTGCCCTACGGGGATAAAACTATAGCTTCAGGGACAAAGAAACAGTGCTGCGGGAGGGATGTTTTCATGCCTGCTGGGGAGATGGACTCTCCTGGGGGTGAGGCAGGCAGAGATTAAGAGCAGGTGGCCTGGGGTGTGGAGGGCACTATGGTTGGTATGTGTGTTGAGAAGTTTGGCCATGGAGCCCACAGATCCCTGTGTAGAGCTTTAGCAGCAGAGCCATACCCTTAGTGCAGGCTGGTGAGACAAGCACAGACAGCCCGGTGGATGGATGTGGGGGCCACACACAGCAGAGGGATTACAGGGTTATTTATGTCTAAATCATACAGCTATAGATATAGATGTAGGTACAGATGTAGATGTAGATATATAGATATAGGTATAGACATATAGATATATACTGTATATATGTACATGTACATACATACACATCCACTGTTGGATTCTAAGACAGAAAATAAGAGAGGGCTGATGTCCCATCCCAGAGCAAGTGGGGATTCCAGTCAAATTGTTCCAATGATTCTACCGGGGACCTACAAGCTGAAAGGTCACAACATCCTCTGGACAATTTCTAGATGAAGACCTTAGGGCTCAGAGAGTAAAGTGGTGTGTCAACAAAGGACAATACTGTGGACCTCACAGGCTAAATGCGGTCCAGGCCTGTTTTTGTAGATAAAGCTGTATGGGCACCCAGCCACAGCCAGTCAGTATTCAGAGGAGGGAAGGTTGGCATGTGGCTCCATCAAGGGCTTCATTCCAGAGGAGAAGGTATCCCCACGCTCTCTGTCATGATTGCAGAGTAACGACCAGGGTGAAACCCAATGGCAATTCTGAATAGATGTCATCAAAACAAGGGCATCTTGGAGCAAAAGATTTTATAGCTCATGTCGCTTGCGGGATTGAAGGCTGAGAGTGGCCTTGGCAGCTATGCTGAGACAATGGCTTGGGATGGAGTCAGCACAAACAGCACAGGCACTGCGGGTCCCCAGACAAGATTCCTTTAAATTAGCTCATTCCAACCAGTAACCTGTAGCAGCTTGAACGTCAGTTGATGTGCGCTTTTCTTGCCAAGGGAGAGAGAAATGGCATGAGAAACTTGTGAAAAGCTGTTAGAGAAGACATGATCCAATCTTTGGCAACTGTGTTTGGACTCAGAGCTTTGTGCCAGAAGTATCTCTACCTTTATTATGCACCATAGATATGCCAGAGAGCCGGGCAAGAAGGACTCAGCGGGGGAGAAGTGAGGAGGAGGGAAATTATGGAAAGAAACCGATGAACTTTATAGTCTTCAAGTGGCCGCTTCACAACATCTGGAGGCTGACAATCCCCAGACACCCAGCCATCGATCCTCTCAGACAGGCCTGGATGCAGAGGCGACCCAGGCCACAGGGCCAGAAGTGCAGCCAGCGCTGGGCTGTGCAGGGCAGAAGGGCGAGGAGGATGGCCTCTGCACCTGGGAGGCCACACGGGGCTGTCTGGTCCCCGAGGCTGCAGCAGAATGGGTCACGGCTGTCCCTTCTGATGTTCAGAGCCAACACAGCTCAGGTCCTTCTGCAGGAGCCGTGACGCAGCCTCACAGTGGCTCCAGTCCAGCTCCCCACTCTTCTTCCCTCGTTTTCTCCTTCAACCTCCAAGACAGCAAAATGTGCCACAGGAAAGGGCCTGAGACTGCAAAGAAACCATTTCTGTGGGCACTGGCACTGTCACATGTGAAATGAGACAGGTGTGGAAGGGAACAATGAATTTCCAAACTATTTATTTATTTATTTATTTATTTAGAATGTGCTAATCTCTAACTTTTTAAAAATGTTTTTATATTTTTGAGAGAGAGAAAGCACACGTGAGCGTGCAAGCGGGGAAAGGTAGAGAGAGTGGGGAACAGAAGACCCCAAAAAGGCTCTGTGCTGACAGCAGAGAGCTTCACGCGTGGCTCGAACCCATGAACTATGAAATCATGACCAGAGCCAAAGTCGGATGCTTAAGCTTAACTGACAGAGCCACCGAAAAGCCCGACTAAACTTTTATTTTAAACCAATAGATCCATGTTTTTCAAACGAGATGTTAATCAAAGCGAAGTGGAAACTTCGGGTTGGGGGATGGCCCAGGGGTGACACACAGCCTGGTAAAGCTGCTATAACAAAGTACCCCAAACAGCAGGGACGAATTGTCTCCCAGTTCTGGAGGCCAGACATCCCGAAACCAGTGTCCACTCGGCTGGTTCCTGCGGGGGCTGTGGGACCGATCTGCCCCAGGCTTCTCTCTAGCTTGTAGATGGCACCTTCTCTCTTCATGGTGTCCCTTCCTCTGAACATTTCCCCTTTTTATAAGGACATCGTTTGGGTGGGTTAGGGCCCGCCACCCTAACACCTCACCTTGACTTGATTGCCTCTGTAAATACCCTGTCTCCAAATAGTCCATATTCTAAAGTACTGGGGTCAGGGCTTATCTGAATTTGGAGGGGACACAATTCAACCCAGAACAGAGTCTTTCCTGCTTTGGCCCACCACCTTCTGAAAATGGAAACACAGAGCTCCAGACGCATTGCAAAGCCACATGGAGAACCTTATCAGCCCCTTCCCTAAGCTGGAACAGTCTTCTTTGGCACAGACCTGTGCTAAATGAAACCCTTTGAGAATATGGTGGTTACTTGGTGGCCTGATGTTGGTTTCTAAATGCCGTTTGTATGGAGTAATGCCCAGGGAAAGGTCAGGTTCCACGGCTGGCATAGGGAAATTAAAAGACAAGTCTGACATAAATGTTTGTGCTAGCAAGTAATGATGGGAGCATGTCAAAAGGACACGGCATGGGGCATGGAGGTAGAAAGTAGAGAGAGAGAAAAGAAAAAAGGACACAGAAGGCTGCTTGAAAGGGGCGTCATTAGTGAATCTAGAATCATATGAACAGCAAAAGAAACAGTGCTTGTAACTGATTATAGTCTTTTGAATAAAACAGTGATCTAGGAGTTTATATTGATAGAAATGAAGGAATTGAAGAAAGAAACAAATGTGGAGAAAGGAATGTACTTTCTTATAGCCATGTTAACTAATGCCAACTAATAGTGTAATAATTAGTTAGATTTAGAAAATCACCATTTGTAGCTGTCACAGTAATAATTAACTCAGGCGCGAATGACCATTACATGGTAACACCAGTGGGGGAGAATGTGATGGCAAAGAGGGTATTTAGATAGTCTCAAAGTCTCTCCCCACAGGTTATTTATTCGTTTCCAAGGGAAAAATAGTAACGTTACAGTACAGAAACCTGAGGGACATCACCTCAACTGAGTGATCATTGTTAACAAAATGACGAATGAAACAAAGTATCATCTTGTGCCTCCTCATATGATGCAGTAAGGACACAACAGCATGTCTGTGCTATTCTGCATATTTGTTTTTTATGGCTGCTGTAAAAAAAAAAAATTACCGCAAACTTGGTGGCTTAAAATAACAGAAACTTATTCTCTCACAGCTCTGGAGGCCAGACGTCTGAAATGGGCGTCAGTGATCCAACATCACTAGTTATCAGGGAAATACAAATCAAAACCGTAAGATATCACCTCACACCAGTCAGAATAGCTACTATCAGAAAGACAAGAAATAAGAAGTGTTGGTGAGGATGTGGAGAAAAGGGAGCCCTTGTGCACTGTTAGTGGGAATGCAAATTGGTGCAGCTGCTATGGAAAACAGTCTAGAGGTTCCTCAAAAAAACTAAAAAATAGGGGCGCCTGGGTGGCTCAGTCAGTTAAGGATCTGACTTTGGCTCAGGTCATGATCTCACAGTTTGTGTTTTTGAGCCCTGCATCGGGCTCTGTGCTGATAGCTCGAAGTATGGAGCCTGCTTTGGATTCTGTGTCTCCCTCTCTCTGCCCCTCCCATGCTCATGCTCTGTCTCTCAAAAATAAATAAATGTTAAAAAAAAATAAAACAACTAAAAAATAGAATAGAATAGAAATATCATATGACCTAGTAATTCCACTTCTGGTTATTTCTCTGAAGAAAATGAGAATGCTAGTTCAAAAAGAGCCTTTAAAAAAAAAGTGTTCTTTTGGGAACACTGTATTGAGATATAAGGCACATACATACAATTCATGCATTTAAAGTGTACAATTCGGGGCGCCTGGGTGGCTCAGTCGGTTGGGCGTCCGACTTCGGCTCAGGTCATGATCTCACAGCTCGTGAGCTCGAGCCCGCGTCGGGCTCTGTGCTGACAGCTCAGAGCCTGGAGCCCGTTTCAGATTCTGTGTCTCCCTCTCTCTCTGCCCCTCCCCTGTTCATGCTCTGTGTCTCTCTGTCTCAAAAATAAATAAACATTAAAAAAAAAAAAAGTGTACAATTCAAAGGTTTTTTGTATATTCACAGACTTGTGCAACCATTGCCACTACAACTTTGGAACATTTTCATTACCCCCAGCCCCCTCCCCTCCCCCAACCCCCAGCCCAGCCCAAGGCAACCAGTAATCTACATTCTGTCTCTAGAGATTTGTCTGTCCTGTGCATCTCATAAGGAATCCTATATGTGCTCTTTTGTGTTTGGCTTCTTTCACTTCACATCATGTTTTCAAGGTTCATCTGTGTCGGAACATGTATCAGCACTTCATTCCTATTACACGCATAGGCTTATTTGTGTAAAATTGTGTAAAATGGCCCGAGGTTACTTATTTCCTCACAGCAGGTTGAGACCCCTTAGTTCAAAAGCCACCGGCGCCACACTCAAATTGTGCACATCCAGTTGTTTTAAGAAGAGCTTAAACTAGCAAATTTTTAGCCAGTTGGGGCCTGCCTACTTTTCATGCTGTGGGAAACTACTAGAGCCTTGTGGTCTTAAGGCCCAAGGGTGCTAAGGTCCTTCTGAGCTCTCTGACCTGAAGGCTGCCCGCCATGCTGCTGAATGGCAACACCTAGATATATCCATCCCCTTTCTGGCCCCTCCCCTGGGGTTGCCTTTGCCCTCTTCCCCTTCAGGCTGGTGGGTGCCTTGCCATCAGCCTCTTCAGGGCTCATGTTGTGAGGAACTTCTCCTTGCACGCAACCCTGTCCAAGTGCTCCCCAGGAGAGTCTGCTGTGTGTTACTGTCACTCATAGCTATTTCCTTTTTCTTTTTTTTTTATTTAAACTTTTTTTTAATGTTTATTTTTGAGAGACAGACACATGGCATGAGTGGGGGAGGGGTAGAGAGAGGGAGATACAGAATCTGAAGCAGGCTCCAGGCTCCGAGCTGTCAGCACAGAGCCCAACGCGGGGCTTGAACACTCACGAGCTGTGAGATCATGACTTGAACCGAAGTTGTTGGACGCTCAGCCAACTGAGCCACCCAGGCGCCCCAACTCATGGCTATTTTTCCTTGATCACCTCCGTAAATCACTCAGAACTCTTACAATTCCTTTTTATTGCTGAATAACATTCCGTTGTATGGATATACCACTTTCTGCTTATCCATTCATCCCTTGATGGACACTTGGGTTGCTCCTAGCTTTTGGCTGTTGTCAATAGTGCTGCTATGAACATTCCTGAGCAAGCTTGTTTGAATGCTTGTTTTCACTTCTCTTGGGCATAGGTGTATAACTGCTGGGTCGTATGATAACTCTATGTTTAATTCTTTGAGGAAGTGCCAGACTGTTTTCCAAAGCGGCTGCACCCATTTTGCATCCTTATCAGCAATGTATGAGGGTTCCAATTTTTCCATGTCCTTGCTAACACTGGTTATGATCTGACTTTCTAGTTATGGGCACCCTAGGGGAAGCAGAGTAGTATCTGATTGTGCTTTTGATTTTCATTTTCCTGATGACTGATGAGGTCAAGCATCTCTTCATGTGCTGTTGGCCATTTGCATATCTTCCTTAGAAAAATGTCTATTCAGATCCTTTGCTCATTTTTAAATTGGGTTATTTGGATTTTTATTATTGAGTTGTAAGAATTCTTGATACATTCTAGGAACAAATCCCTCATTTATACATATGATTTTCAAATATTTTCTCCCATTCTGAGGGTTGTCTTTTCACTTTCTTGATGATGTCCTTTGAAGCACAAAAGTTTATAATTTTGATGGTGTCCCATTCATGTACTTTTTTCTTGGGTTGCTTTTGCTAAGAATCATTTTAGTTCTTCCATTTTGAGTTAATTTTTTTAATATAGTGTATGTTCTTTTGCATGTGACTATCCACTTGTCTCAATGCCATTTATTTAAAATACAACCATTGAATTGTTTCAGCATCCTTGTTCAAACTCAATTGAGTGTAGACACATGGGTTTGTTCCTGGACTTTTCATTCTGTTCCATGCATCTATAAGTTTGTCCCTTTTTTTTTCAAACAATTTTTTTTTTTATTTGAGAAAGAGTGAGAGAGAGAGCATGAGTGGGGAAGAGGGGTACTGGGAGTGAGAGACAGAATCCTAAGCAGGCTCCATGCTCAACATGGGGCTCAATCCCAGGGATCATGACCTGAGTTGAAATCAAGAGTTGAAATGACTGAGCCACCCAGGTGCCCCTATAAGTTTATCCTTATGCCAGGACCACAATGCCTTAATGCTTGGAGATGAAGTCTCTTGTGTGACTCATTCCCCCACCTAATGAACTGCTCAGGTCAGGATTCACCTCAAGCCCAGTGCCCTGCACCTGAAGGTGTGGTGTCTTTTTAGGGTGCTACTGCTCTAGGTATTAAGATTTGGCTATACTCTGTCAATGTCCTTTGATTTTTCTTCTTTCCAGCCCTTCTGTGGTCTTTGTTGCCAACAGCCATTCCATTCCTCAGGAGTATTCCCCTTAGACTGGGGCAGTGACTCCTGCTTCCTTGAAGCAGTAAGAGATCTGGTAGAGGGTAGTGGTCAAACCCACTGTCTACAAAGGGTGGGGGGGCTTCCTCTGTGCTCCCCAACTCCCATGGACACATCTGCACCTCATTTTTGTAGCTCTGGTTTAAGAATACTAACATCAAGGGGTGCCTGGGTGGCTCTGTCGGTTAAGCACCAGACTTCGGGTCAGGTCATGATCTCACAGTTCGTGAGTTGAAGCCCCACATTGGGGTCTCTGCTTTCAGTGCAGAGCTCACTTCAGATCCTGTCTTTCTCTCTCTCTGCTTCTTCCCCACGTGCATTCTCTCTCTTCCCCTCTCTCTCTCTCTTAAAAATAAACATTAAAAAAATTAGAAAAAAAAAATGCCAAAGTTGAACCCAAGGTATGAAATGGCCTAATTAGAGAACTGGCAAAGATGTTCAAGAATAACATCTTGAACATCTTAAAAAAAAATGTTGAGAATTGAATCCATTCGTCATCAGGAATACTGTGCCTTTAAAAACCTTCCCCAACCTGAAACATTTCCAAAAAGGGTAACTTTACAGACTCGCAAAATAGAATCTAGAACTAGAAGGGCAACTGAAAAGAGGCAAACATCACTGCTTCAGGAGCAAAATACTGGGGAAAGGAGACCTCCCCAAAGAATGTTTTCATGGGAAAGAGGGATGTGCAGAAAGCTGAGATTGTACATCTCCAGAACAAGGTCACTTTAGGTGCTTTGCTAGAAACTGAGAAGATCTTATATGATCTGGGAATGTCTTCAGTGAAAGCATCACCTGCAGTGATTTTAGACAGAGGAAGTGTTGTTAATGTTTCTCATCTGGAGCCCAGCTGGAAGGGAATGGGGTGCAGGAGGGAGTCCAGGGACACCTAGAAGAGCTTCTTTGTTTCCTGGATGAAAAAACAGCATCATCATTTTGCAAATAGGAAGTGAAACATAAAGGGGTAAGAGACCAACACAAGATTTAAGTTGTGCGATCAGAATTTCAGAGTCTATGCCCATAGACCCTGACCCCAGAGGGCAAAGGAAGGAAAAATGGAAAATGCGTAGACTGGCTAGACTGGCCCGTTGTATCCAGGATGGCTCATCTTGGGTCCCCCACCCTCCTCTGCTGGGACACGGGGGTCGGTCTTTTCCCCTTGTCTATAACAAGGTGTAATTTTTTTTTTTTTTGGTTTAAAGAGGTTTATTTATTTATTTAAGTATAATTTATTGTCATATTGGCTTACATACAACACCCAGTGCACATCCCAGCAAGTGCCCTCTTCAATGTCCATCACCCATTTTCCCCTCTCCCCCCCCCCGATCCACCCTCAGTTTGTTCTATTTAAGAGTCTCTTGTGGTTTGTCTCCCTCCCTCTTTGTTTGTAACTTTCTCCCCCCTTCCCTTCCCCCATGGACTTCTACTAAATTTCTCAAGATCCACATATGAGTGAAAACATATGGTATCTGTCCTTCTCTGACTGACTTATTTCACTCAGCATAATACCTTCCAGCTCCATTCACGTTGCTGCAAATGGCAGGATTTCATTCTTTCTCATTGCCAGGTAGTATTCCATTGAATATATAAACTACATCTTCTTTATCCATTTGTCAGTTGATGGACATTTAGGCTCTTTCCATAATTTGGCTATTGTTGAAAGTGCTGCTATGAACATTGGGGTACATGTGCCCGTATGCATCAGCACTCCTGTATCCTTGGGTATTTTTAATAAGCACCAGGATAGACAAAGGGGTGGATTGAAATCTTTAAGGGGTTCCCTTTGCCCAAGATTAAGAGAATACCATATGATCAGAGCTCTATGGGATCTCCGGGGTTTTGGTCTGTTTCAAGGTGTTCTAAGCAGGGATTACCAACTTTTTTACATGATAAATACATGTTGATTTAAAAAGTGCAAGTAAGCAAAAGGATAATAATTACCTGGAACTCCACCTGATAAGATAACCATTGATGATATTTTCATCTCTACTCTTCACAACTTAAAAATACACACACAGAGAGACACACATGTGAACACATATTTGATTTCTTCAAATATTGAGTCTCACTGTACGATAGTCTTTTGTGGTTTTTTTTCCCACTCAGCTGTGTATGATGACTATCTTCCCTTGTCAACTGAAAGTTTTCACATCATTTTTTAGTGGTTTCTACCTATGAATGTATCACAGCCTTCTAGTAATACATTCTAGTATTTTTTTTTAAATTTTTTTTAATGTTTTATTTATTTTTGAGACAGGGAGAGACAGAGCATGAATGGGGGAGGGTCAGAGAGAGAGGGAGACACAGAATCTGAAACAGGTTCCAGGTTCTGAGCAGTAAGCACAGAGCTCGACGCGGGGCTCCAACTCACGGACAGTGAGATCGTGACCTGAGCCGAAGTCGGACGCTTAACCGACTGAGCCACCCAGGCGCCCCGCATTCTAGTATTTTTTAAAGTTTATTTATTTACTTTTACAGAGAGAGAGAGAGCACGAGCAGGGGAGGGGCAGAGAGAATGGGAGAGAGAGAGAATCCCAAACAGCATAGAGGTAGATGAGGGGCTCAAACCCATGAACCATGCGATCATGACCTGAGCTGAGATCAAGAGTCGAATGCTTAACCGACTGAGCCACCCAGGCACCCCTAGTAGATTGTATTTTAGATCAATTATCATGATCATAGCAACATGTTTTTGCCTCTCCTGAGCACAGCCAGAACAGGGCTCTCTGTTACATGTCCCTCTTGCTTTTCTTAATGTCTTAACTTTTCTTAATGAAACAAGGGTCTATAAGAGGGAGAACCAGTGACCTCATCCCAGGCAGACACAGAAATCCTGTTTAAGGATTCTTTATTTCTGGTGGTTCCCTTCCTTAAGCTCCAATGAAATTAATAGCTTTCTTTGAACAGATAATACGCAAATGGGATAATACATTTGGGATGATATGTAAGATACAAAATTGCTATATAATTGTTATAATAATAACAATATTGTTATTATAGATTAAGCTCTCGATTTTGGAATCCCATAGAACTTTTAGAATTACACAAAGCAATATCTTGCCTCACTTTAGCCATAGATGTGCTCCTGAAATTTTGGGACAAACTAAACATTTAATGAATCAAATCGTACATTCAAACCTAAATTTTAAAATGGTTTTTTTTCTTCCTTTCTGATGGGTGTTCAGTTTTCCCTTCAGACTTCTAGTTCTCCCTTCAACTTTAGTTTCCTTTCAAACTTTAGTTTTAAGCCCCCACCCCCTTCCCACCAGAGGTGAAGGGTGGGCAAACACTGAAACCTTCTAGAGGGACCTGTTAAAGGGCTGGTCTATGAGCAGGGCAACCTGTTTGCTGCCCCCCAGCCCTCCCCACTCTCTCCTCCCCAGGGAGTCTGGCCTGTGCGGACTGCACCCTACAGCTCCTGGGTTCTTTGCCTTCTGGGTGGATTTGGCCAGTGGCAGCAGGAGATCAGAAGGAGGGGAGAGTGAGGCCAGGGCGTTCATTGCTCTCACTTTGTCTCTGCAAAGTCATCTCTCAAGGAGATATCCTCCTCATGACTTCTCTCTCCTTCTAGGTTCCCATAACCTCTCCCTCCCTCACCCCATTGGGTTTGGTGGTGGCAAAAGTTTCACTGCCCTAGCCCACACTTTGTAAGTAGCCCCTCTAAAGAAACCCTCTTCTAACTTCCTAATTTGAGCATGCCTCTGTTTCCTATTGGGACTCTACTCAATAAAGTCTAGAGAGTTTAGAAACCCTTTGCTAGAAGATTGAATCCTTCCTTAATTTGGTGGCCAGAAGTCAGGGGAGGCTTTGCTATTTCTCACAAGGGCTCTGTGAGTAAAGATAAGGGCATGCAGAAGAGGGATAGGCACAGGGTCAGGCATCAAGGATCTGGGTGCTGAACAAATGGCAAAACCATCAGTGGAAAGAAGAGCATAGAGTTTAGGTATGTAAGCATTGGTGCCATGCTGCCTGGGTTCAAATACAGCACACTGCTTACTATGGCAGCCAACTTGAAGATGGCTGCCAGTAATCCTGCCTCCTGTATTTTGTCCTTGTGTAATCCTTCCCTTTGAGTGGGGGTGGGAACTTGTGACTTTCTAACCAACAGAATACCACAAAGGTGATGAGATATCATTTCCATGATTATGTTGCATAAGATTATAACTTCCATGCAAGCAGACCCTCTCCCCAGCTGGCTTTGATGATGCCAACTGCCGTACTGTGAGTTATCATTAAAAAAGGCCCATCAATCAACAGTCAGTAGGGAACTGAGGTCCTCTCCCGAACATCCCTCAAGGAATGGCCACTGGCCAACAACCCTATGAACGTGGAAGCAGGTCCTTCCCCAGTTGAGTCTCCAGATGAAACCCAGCTGATAGCCTCTCGAAAGACCCTGAGCTGGATCACTCAGCAATGCTGTGCCTGGGGTCCTGGCTCACAGAAGCTGTGAGATCATAAATGTGCTTTGTTTTAAGCCATTAAGTATGTGGTGATTTGGGGCACCTGGGTGGATCAGTCGGTTAAGCATCCGACTTTGGCTCAGGTCATGATCTCGCTGTTCCCAAGTTCAAGCCCTACATTGAGCTCTGTGCTGACATCTGGAACATGGAGACTGTTTCTGATTCTGTTTTTCTTTCTCTCTCTCTGCCCCTTCTCCACTCATACTCTATCTCTCACTCTCAAAAATAAACATTAAAAAAATTTTTTTTAAGTACGGTGATATGTTGGCAACAAAAGATAACTACTATGGGGCACCTGGGTGGCTCAGTCAGTTAAACGTCTGACTTCAGCTCAGGTCATGATCTCACAGTTCGTGGGTTTGAGCCCCGTGTTGGGCTCTGTGCTGACAGCTCAGAGCCTGGAGCCTGTTTCAGATTCTGTGTCTCCCTTTCTCTCTGTCCCTCCCCTGTTCATGCTCTCTGTCTCAAAAATAAATAAACATTAAAAAATTTTTTTAATAAAAAAATAACTAATATACTTATTATCTGTGTAATTGCAAGGAAGCCACTAAACCAATTTATGTCTTAGTTTCCTTACCTCTAAGACCAGAATTAAGATAACAATCAAACGCTTCTGCTTTGCAGGGCAGACACAAGAACAAATTAAGATAACTAATATGCTTAAAGTAGCACCTGTCACATAAGTAGCTCATCACATATCAATGTTGGTTAAGATTTTCAGAGCAGACTCTAGCCTCTTCAGGACTACAGCACCTTACCTGATCATAAGACTTGGTTGGCCCTTCTTCCTCTGCTCCTGTCCCCCAAGTTCACCTCAACTTTTTGCCCATTTGTCTCTTTGGTTAGCGTGGTATTCAATGACAGATTTCCACAGAGCAGAAAGCACCTTGCAGAGCCCTAAAGCATGAGAGTACTTCCCCAAACCTTTCCCAAGACATGGCCACCCCTTCTGTCATTTTCTCTGTGGGCTCTCCTCCACTGCCATCTCTGAATTCCTTAGAAAACCAACTAAAACACAGCTTGGTTAATGCGTGGACAGCCCAGGAGCAGAGCACAAATCTGGATGTCTGTTCAACGGCATTTATTATAATGCATCCCTCTAGGGGCCAGCAGAGCATCAGAGAACCATAGCATGCATGAAGCTGGAGAGGAGTGTTTTCCAGCCTTGTGTCCCTCAAAACATAGTGTTCAGCTCAAATGTCACTTCACTGTTCTGCCCAGATCTTGGATCCGTCTCTCTTCCTAGAGTCTGAGAGATTTTTAGATCTCAAGGACCCTTTCCTGTCAGTCCTCTTTTCCTATACCTCCCCCACCACCCATACGCTCCAAACTTTCAGATCCATCTTTTCAACACAATGAGGTTAAGGTCTCTGAGCAACTTCTTTCCTTCTCGTACCCACCCCTGTACCTTTTCTCTCACAGCACTTACATGCAAAACGATTTCTCCTTTCCCATTCAGCAACCCACTCTATTCACTTCTGCCTCCTGTTCCTACCTACCTTGGTAGATTTGGTAGACATGGCTTTTTCTCATTGTCCCAAAAGTCAACCTCCCAAAATAAACGCACACCTGTTTACCCATGCAAATAAGCCAGAAAGAGGATTAATAGTTGTCTCATCTCCATGCACAATATTTTTTCTGAGTATACGCTGCCCCACAGGCTGTGGTGGCGGGGGTGGGGTGGGGGCAGACCAAAAGAGGAAAAGGGACCTGTCCTAAATTAGCCACTTACCTAAATTAGCTCATTACCACTTCAGGAGTAAAACTCAGGGGTCCTGACCCAGAACAGATTCTGTTAGACAACAGGATTGGCCTGTTATCTGGGTCCAATCAGCTGGGCAATAGTTATGGTTCTTTCTGAGCTGTTAGGTAGGACAAGCCCACAGTGAATTGGAAATCCCAAAGGTCAAGGGTTACCTCCTATTTACATTCACCACAGAGAGTTGGATGTAAGAAGTACTCAGGAAGCATGAGTGGATGTGACTCTGTTGTTTCTTTCAGAGAAGAAGGCAGGGAACCTACAAGAGGTTGGAGCTTGTTTGGAAAAAACAGAAGACCGAACTTGAACTTCCGGATGGAGTCTTTCTAGAAGTTGTTTCATTGTAGCTATTTTGCCTTTTAGTGCACCGATCGCTTCAGGGGGCTCTACTGTACCCATTCTGTGTGATCACCAGGAAAATGATTCTTGTCCTTATCAGCCATGGTTTTTTAACATGTGAGTAAGCGGATCTTCTGCATCTTTTAAATCTCCTCCAGCTGAGCAAGGAACCCTGGCACTGAGGGGAGAAGGGGGGGTAACACACAGTGGGTTTGTCCACAGATTTATTCACTTAGCAACATCTTTGCTTTTTTCTGCTCCCCATTTTTTGGGTGGCGGGGGGGAGGACATTACAATACTGGGATGGGTGAGCCGACAAGTGGGTGGATAGACAGAAGAAGGAGTTTCCTCCTTGAGATTCTCATAATCGGTGTGTGGTTTACATCCCATTCATCTGGAGGGTGCTGATAGGAATTGGAAACAGTTTGAGCTGAATTTGCCTCTGGTGACACAAAGGTGCCAATCTCAGCTTGTCAGTGGTCTCTTGTCTCCTTCACACCCATCAGCTCTTGCTTTATTTTAAGCAAAACACCCTCCAGTGTCCTTAACCTCAAGTAACCAGCACATGAAGCTCTTCGCATTTAAACTGAAAGCACGATGACGTACATAGAGTTTTAAAAAATAGCAGGAGAAAGGTGCAATGAAGTCCCAGGTGTCCCTCTCCAAAAGAAGCTTTTAATGGCTGAAAACTTGCAGAAAAATGTTAACCTCCCAAACCAGGAAACAGTACGTACTTTCCATTTACATGAAAGGAATTTCTCTATACCCAGCCCTTGCTGAGTTTGCTTACTACCTATGAGAGAGCATTCAAATCCACTCTGGTTCATTCTTTTCGATGCAATATATTCCATCGTATAGTTATATTTAATTGATCTATTTCTATTGATGGTAGTTTTGGTGGCTTGCAGTTTCTCACGGGGTGGCTTTGGGGACAGAAGTCTCCTGGCTGGAACATGGGGCCTCGTGGTCATTTGTGTGTTTGTCTTGTTGAAGGCATCTGTCAGCCAACAGCCAAGCACACAGACTCTTCGAGATACTCCATCTGGCAGTGCGGGCCCACCATGGGAGAGGTCAAGGCCCAGAAACTGAAAGCCAAAGAGGTACAGATAAAGGCACTTGGGCCCCTGGGTCCCATATGGAGATGCCACCACATAGGGGCCTCTGTGGGGAGTGGGGGAACGCTGTCTGGGAGTCTGAGACATGCACTCTTAGTCCTACGTCTGCAGAAGAGTAAGGAACACAAGGAGCCTTTGTTGTGCTCCAACTAAGAGCCAGCCACCTTGACATGCCATGGCTTTCCTCCCCGTCCCAGGGACAGGTGTTACCAGCCCCTTGCAAGTGGAGGTGGAGTCACCTGTCCCAGGCCAACACTACTGTGGTCCTGTGGTGCATGCTGGGGTCCCTTCTCAGATAATTCTGAGTCTGAAATTCTTTCCCTCCCACCCCTGCCCTGGCCTCCTTTGTAACTTTTCTTGCCCTTTCCTTTCAGGATAAACTAAATGAAGTCAACACGTGTGTACTAGCTCCTAGTCTTTGCAGGACACTTTTTCTCCCTCTCCTGTGGGTTTCCAAATGGGAGGCACCGTTGCCTAAGGGGCTCCAAGGTTTCAGATCACCCTCATGGGCCATAGATTCAAGAAGTCCCCCTTCTGGCAGCCTCCTTGGGAAGTTGTCACAGGATGCCCTCCTGACATATGGGACAACTGGTGTGAGGGCGGGGTGGGTAGGGAAGTGGTTCCTCCCTGCCTTCAGCCTCTCCTGCCAACCCGAGGAGCCCACCCGTGCAACCCGTGGCTCCTCCAGGCCACGCTGTGAGCTCCAGCTCTGAGTGTGCTGAAGGCTGGGCATCAGAGGCTGCACCAGGGCTCAGGCTTGGACTTGGAAGGGAGGAATCTTAGAGGTTCCTAGAGCCCAAGGTGGGGGATGGGTTGGTGAGGACAGACGGCAGCTTCCCCAGGTCTGGAGACTGAAGGAAGAAGTGCCTGCTGTCAGGAAATGTCAGACACCTGCCCTCTCTGCACCGCCCGCCCCGCCAGCGCCCACCGGACCAGTGCCCGTGGGAAACCGATGGGGAGAAGTGGATTGACAGCCACTAGCCCTGGCCTCAGGCCTCCCGCTGCCATCCAGCCCCTGTGCTGTCAGCAAGGCTGTGGGACCTCCCCAGACTGCTTCAAGGTTTGAATAATAACAAGGGCAGCCATTCACGGAGAAGTTACCAAGGCGGGAGCTCTCTAAGCCGAGGCCTTTTCTAAACCCCAGGACAGCAGGCAGGCCAGGTACCAACACCCACATTTTACAGATAGCAAAACGGAAGCTAGAGCGGGGTCCAGCTCTGCGTCTCAGTGCACAGCGCACTTGGGAGATAGGCGGACAAAGCGCGAGGCCGAGGAGGGAGGAAACCTGGGTGGCAGGCCGGGGTGGCTGAGAGGTGGCTCTGGCTGGGGCACGGGGAAGCAGTTGCATTATAAAAGCCCTTTGGGCCTTGTCTTTCTTGAATGGGGCTATTTAGTGGTGAATCCATAATGTTGGAGCAGATTGGACTCCTTGGCAAAGCCCTTGGCAGGCTCCCTCTAATGGAACATCCAGAGAGAAAAAGTCCCCTGTCCTCCTCCGCGGCCCTCGTAACCTCCGGCCCCACCCACGAGGATCTTGTTTGCTCTGGCAGACAGGGAGCCCATTCAGAGCCCTCGGGTGGCACAGGCAGAGTCTGGCCCGGGAGCCTGGCCAGGCCGCGTCTGGGTGGGGGGTGGAGGGGCCGGGGGCCCTCTAGGAGGCCGCGCTGGCTGGGGAGGGGGCGGGGTGCTGACTTTACTCTGGCCCGTGAGAATGACTGACTACAGTAAACCAGAAAGCCACTTCCAGCTGGTGGTACGAGGTCTGGTGGGCGGGTGTCCGGTGCCATCCTGCGGCGGGCGGGGCTGCGGTCTGTGCCAGCCGCAGGGAAGGCTGTTCCAGGGCCAGCAGCAGCCCCGGGGCGGGTGCCGGGCTGCGCACACAGGGAGGATGTTCACTGTACCTGCCCCCCGGCTTTGGACACCCACAGCTTCCCAGCTTAGCACTTTAATTACGCTGCCATCAGAGGGCTTTGTTTTTATACAAGGAGGGGCTGCCCAGGCCTTTGTATTTTTCCACGGATGGGAAATACTACCTTACCTTAGGCTCAAACCCCATCTGATTATGACGGGGCTGTGAGCGAAAGTCACAGGCTGGCGCCCAAACTGCCCCCAGGGGTCTCCCAGCCTTGGGAGTTAGGTCCTCATTTCCAGCCTCTTGCTGGGGCAGCTCAGCCCCCACGCGGTAAGAAACCTGGCTGCCCAGGGGTGTCCCCTCACAGGAGAGCAGACGCAGCGTAAGGAATATTGGCGGCTTCTGCCTCCTGCCTTTCTTGTTTGCCACAAGTGTCATGACTAGCTGAAGGTTATTATGTTTAAATATTAAAAAATGCTTAGCTAAATACATCGGCTTGTTTGCTTTTGCTGATAGTAACAGTCTACCCACAGAACCCTTTCAAACCGCTTCAGTGTTTTGGAAAGTGGATAAGGGACTCATTCAGTGACGTGCAAGTTTGACCAGAGCCAGGAATGAAGCATGGATTTCATGAAATGAGGAATAGCCTCAGACCACACACAGAGACATTTCTGAACTCAGGGCCTCCCTCTCTCCCTCCCTCTCTCTCTCTCTCTCTCTCTGTGTGTGTCTCTGTCTCTCTCTGTCTCTCTCTCTCTCTCTCTCTCTCTCTGTCTCTCTCTGTCTCTCTCTCTCCCTCTCTCTCACACACACACATACACACACACACACACACACACACACACACGCACTCCCCTCTTCTGACCCTGGCAAGCTAAACTGGCTGGGACTGACAGCAGGAAAGCCCTTAGTGGCATCCATAGCCAAAGGCCGAGGGGGCTTCCAGGGCTTAGGTGGCCCTTTGTTGGCAACAAGCTGATGAAAAAATGGATTAGTACAGTGTGCACCCCACCCTAAGGAGAGCTCACACACACACACAAAGCCAGCGCCACCTGAACACAGCTGTTTCAGAAGGAAAAGTTGGAGCTGAATGGAAGGTTGAAATCGCCTTTGTGCGGGGAGGCAGGAAACACACACACGTTTTCCCCAAGAATGAGGCTGATTTTTTGGCGACTTCCCCCGAGTTCAGTGATCCGGGGAGTGCCCTTGGCAGCCCTACTGCCCAGGCAACGGTCACAGGAATCAGGTGGCCCTACTGGACATAGCATTTCTTCGTATCATACGCGGTACTGTAGGTCACGAGGAACACAGGGCTGCACAAAAATGAGATTATCAGATCTTCTGGGAGACACTGGGGCAAAACTGTGTATCCACCCCTTCGTTGCAAACTTCAAATGAAGTGAACTGAACCTGACTGGAGCCCTGTTTGAAGTTTGGAAGATCTTAAGTTTTCTTTTTCCTTTTTGAACTTTTATGTAAATGGAGGTTCCAATGTATCCAGAGAGAAAATGAGGCAGTTCATTCCAGAAAGATTTATGGTGCTTTCCCAGGCACAATGAGTGGGGGTGAGTATGTGGGATGAGGGCAGGGTGAAGGAGCACAGCCCCCTGTCCCTACAGCCCCAGAGTCCTAGTCACATGCCGTAGGGCAGCTCATTATTAAAGCGATGAGCTCCCCCAAAGCCTCGGCCCAGGCAGACATCACCATCATATTTGGCTTGGCAAAGCCTGCAGGCGTTTTGTGGCTCTTGTTTTTTCCCCTCAACATCCACTGCCTCACACTGTGATTGTCCTTGGGGAGGTGGGAGAGGGGAATTGCCAGCACCTTCTCAGGCTGTCCCCACTTGCCTCTCATCAGGGAGCTTCAAGGACAGTGACCTGGAAAGAAGACTTGCGTGCCTTCTTTCTTCTTACGCTCACGCTTTTGAAATGAGAAGGTGATTTTGCCAAGAATAAATACAAAGTTGGAAGCCCCGAGGTTCTGGTTTCGTTTGGAATGAAGAACCCACATAGTTCCAGGATGTCTCAATAGGTCACACGAGTTCTTCACCTCAAGCAGCACAGACCATCAGGGGAAGGAGTTCTCTCTCCTGAGCTTTCTCCAGGTTTTCCTGAAGCTTCCTCACATTCTGTGACCATGAGGGTGAGATTGTTGATCCTGGCTTCTCCTGTCCACAGCATGAACCACGGAGATGGAACAAGAGCCAAACTCAGAGGTTCCTGGCTGAGCGGCCACTAAGCATTCAGGAAGGTTTCCTCCCTCCATTCTTTTCCTGGGTTGACGCCAGCTCTGACGATGATGTTACCTCCTGCAATAAACTCACTCATATTGTAACCCAAGACCTGCCCTTCAATCCCTTTGCCCTCTACCCTTACGAATTTGTGTCCACAATTCATGTCCCAAACCTCTGCCTCCAAGGCAGCTCTGCTCCTGTACCTCTACCCATCCCATGCACGTAGCTGCCACCTCCCGGGCACCCGGTGAACAGAGAGCTGGCTCAGTAGCAGCCACATGTCCTCCTGGGAACCAGCTTCTCATCTGTGGCCCCACTGGATCACTCTCAGGTCAACCCGACTCCACAGGCTTCCCGGAAAGGGCAGAACACCTTGTCCTCCAGCAGTGAAAGAGAGACCATAATTTTGACCTTGTAGGACAGTGTGAAGACCAGGTGAGATTTCCCCCTTTTCTTTATGTCAGCAAATATTTATCAAATATCTATTATGTTCCAGGCCCAGAAAAATTGCTAATTCCCAGGTATTTAATAAACATTCTGGAACACATTAGCAGAAAAAGGAGTAAGAGAGAGGGAAGGACTTTTTTCCACATAGCCATTCAAGGATCCAGACCTCCCACCCCCCACCCCTCCCTCTTATGGTCCTGGAAGTGTCTCCATCCATCCCGTGGAAGGGGGAAAGGACCAAGATCGTGTGCGGGAGGGGTATTGGGAGTGGTAATCAAACTTTTGAGACAGTTGTAGAGTTACACGAAATTATAAGAAATACAGGAAGATCCTGTGGACCCTTTACATCCAGGGTGCTGCCATGGGCCAGGGTGGGGGGTCCTGGAGGGCTGTGTCCTGGCCGAGAATCGTGAGATGTGAGTGGTGCCCGTGACAGGTGCTTATCACCCCACTCAAATCAGCTCCCTGATGGGTACTCATGCTGGGTTGAGGACTGGAGCCCAGGCTGTGAGCAATCATGGGACACCTACAGGAGGCAAGCTGGTGTGACGTGACAGACCATCCTTAGCTCATAGGTGAGACGAGGGCGATGTGCAAATAAAGCAGGTGGAGAAAGAAGGATGCAAATATTCACTTACTTATCTGAAGCTGAAGGGGTTCCATGGATGGAATTAGAGGGCTGTGTGGTCTTTGACAAATCATTCAACCTCTCTGAGCCTGTTTCCACATCATCAATAAAATAAAAAGCACAACACCTTCCTCCAGGGCCTTATGAGGCTAAATGAGAGCCTTCATGAGAAGAACTTTGTGTGGTCCATGCACATATACTCTGTTTTAAATAGACAAATACCAGTTGTAACCTTACCTTGCTTCATGAAGAATATACTCCACATTTTCAGAGTTAAAAATTACATTAATCTTTAATACAGTCTACTTCTTGGGTTTTGCCATTGACATTGTTTTTAGAGAAACAAGTTAAACCAGAAGCAACTTTAAAATGGCTTCTAAGCCTGCATTTCGGTTTCAAGATGTTGATAGACAAATTCACTCAAAAGATGGGATAAAATCCAGCCATTGACAGATTAATTTAGTTCAAAAGTTGTCTGTTTATACTTTGAAAATGCTAATGGTCTGTTAATCCCATGAGTAAGGATTTACCTGCCAGTAAGACCTTTTAAATATCAGCAGATAATTTAAAAGATGAGAAAGAAAGAAAAGAAGAAAAAGAGAAAGAAGAAGAAAGTTCTGGCTCTGGTTGATTGGTCTGAAAAATCATATAAATTGCTTTTTTATAGGTAGTAAAATTAATACACAGATATTGATGGACATATAAAGAAATATAAAAGGAAAAAGTAATAGTCACTCTTATTTCCACTGCCCAGAAATAAACACCACTATTATTTATTTATTTATTTATTTATTTTTCAATATATGAAGTTTATTGTCAAATTGGTTTCCATACAACACCCAGTGCTCATCCCAAAAGGTGCCCTCCTCAATACCCATCACCCACCCTCCCCTCCCTCCCACCCCCCATCAACCCTCAGTTTGTTCTCAGTTTTTAACAGTCTCTTATGCTTTGGCTCTCTCCCACTCTAACCTCTTTTTTTTTTTTTTTTCCTTCCCCTCCCCCATGGGTTTCTGTTACGTTTCTCAGGATCCACATAAGAGTGAAACCATATGGTATCTGTCTTTCTCTGTATGGCTTATTTCACTTAGCATCACATTCTCCAGTTCCATCCACGTTGCTACAAAAGGCCATATTTCATTCTTTCTCATTGCCACGTAGTACTCCATCGTGTATATAAACCACAATTTCTTTATCCATTCATCAGTTGATGGACATTTAGGCTCTTTCCATAATTTGGCTATTGTTGAGAGTGCTGCTATAAACATTGGGGTACAAGTGCCCCCATGCATCAGTACTCCTGTATCCCTTGGATAAATTCCTAGCAGTGCTATTGCTGGGTCATAGGGTAGGTCTATTTTTAATTTTCTAAGGAAACTCCACACTGCTTTCCAGAGCGGCTCCACCAATTTGCATTCCCACCAACAGAGCAAGAGGGTTCCCGTTTCTCCACATCCTCTCCAGCATCTATAGTCTCCTGATTTGTTCATTTTGGCCATTCTGACTGGCGTGAGGTGATATCTGAGTGTGGTTTTGATTTGTATTTCCCTGATAAGGAGCAACGTTGAACATCTTTTCATGTGCCTGTTGGCCATCTGGATGTCTTCTTTAGAGAAGTGTCTATTCATGTTTTCTGCCCATTTCTTCACTGGGTTATTTGTTTTTTGGGTGTGGAGTTTGGTGAGCTCTTTATAGATTTTGGATACTAGCCCTTTGTCCGATATGTCATTTGCAAATATCTTTTCCCATTCCATCGGTTGCCTTTTAGTTTTGTTGGTTGTTTCCTTTGCTGAAACACCACTATTTTTAACAAATGTTTATTTTTGAGAGAGAGAGGACAGACTATGAGAGGGGGAGGGGCAGAGAGAGAGGGAGACATAGAATCTGAAGCAGGCCCCAGGCTCTGAGCCTGACGTGGGGCTTGAACCCACAAATCACGAGATCATGACCTGAGCTGAAGTCGTATGCTTAACCGATTGAACCATCCTGGTGCCCCAACACCACTATTTTTTTAATTCCCTCCGACTGTTTCATTTTTAACCAGCAAGAATAAAGTGATTTTCATACTGTGCTGATATACCACAAAGTACTACCAAAGTAGACAACTCACTTTAGTTAACATCAGAAGACCTTTTGGGTTTTTTTAACCATTAAAAAATATATATATGTGCCCTCCAATATCTCTAGTTGTCTAGCAATATCTGCTTTAATTTCACCCACATTTTCCATTTTTTTTTTGTCTCTCTTAGACTTTCCTAAAAACTTCTAGTACTCTCTATCTCACTGGTGTAAAAGAACACAGCTTTTAGAACCACACTGGGATTCATCCATAACCACAGATGCTGAGGAGCCCAGTGACAACAAATATAGGGAGAGAAGGGGACACATGAGTCCTGCCTCACATGACTCTGTCCCCACGGATGTATTTCATGACCACCATGGTAGGATGGTGGTTGGGTCTCGGTCCTTCCTTCCATTCGCCCTCCTCAACTGCAGGGGTTGTAATGCTACACAACTTTACCAAACTCTCTTGCACCTGAGCTTTCGCACATGATTTTGAGTCAGCCTGAGTCATCCCTGACTCATCCCTGAAAGCTCAGCCTACGGGTGGTTTTTTTTTTTGTTTTTTTTTTTTTTTTTTTTTAGCCCTTTCACCGATTCTGTAAGCCATTTTGCTTAATTAAGCCCAACTCAGTCACACTAGCTAGAGTGGATTCTGTTCTCTGCAACTGAGCCTCCCACTGATACTGCTGTTGTATTGGATCTATTTTGATCATCTGCGATGAGTCCATGTCCTATGAAGCAAGAAGGGGTCTGTCAGAGAAGTGCTATGATGGCTTGCGATGTGCCAAACTAATGTTAAGTTAATCCTCTCAATAGCCATATGAGCTTTGTACCATTATCCCTCCTATCATCCAGAAGAGGAAACTGAATCACAAACGGATTATTTTATTTTCCTGGGGTAAAGAGACAAAAGCCAGCTTTGTCCCTGTGCAGTCTGGCTGCAGGAGGTATGCCACCCTACACCACCCGGCCTATGGTGCCTACAGGCTAGACAGTCTGATGGTTGGTCTAACGTGTCTGTTCTTTTGCAAGGACTAAAACCAAACACCATAAAGTACACAGTTACGAAGTGGGCTGTGTTTTGACTCTTTGATTTTGTTCATCTTAATAAAAGGTTTATAAATCAGACCTGAGAGATTTTCAGATCCGAACTTAAACAAGAGACCACAAAGATCTCACTCCTACTATGTTTTCCCATGTGGAGAATTCACACTCTCTTTCCCACCCTCCCCTAACACCATGCCTCAGCAGAAGGACTTACCATAAGAAGACTTTTAGCTCTTAAAAACTGATTTCTTACGTCTTGCATTTGAAGTCTGGACTATTAACCAAGTTAATAACATATTTTTAGTCTGTTCCCAAAGAGGGCTGGGAGTATGAATCACACATACTGTATGGTCTTGCTTTCTTTGTAGGGAAAATTAGCGGGGAAAATGCTTTTCTCACCACTCCTCCACAGAGATAATTTATCACTACTTGAGGAGTTGTGTGTTTCTGTGGCGGCTTGGTTTGGAATTGCAACAAACTCTTGAACTTCTGCAAAATTCCATTTATTTTCTGCATGGAATGCAGCTCAATGCACCGACGTCTTCCATACAGCAGTCATAGCCCTATTAAAAACAGTCCTCAGACCCCACTTACACTGAGAGCCTCGCCACTGCTGGCATCAAGTAGCTTGAGCTCATAAGTTCACTGTACACATATAAGATCTTCCCCTCACCCCCTGTCCTACTCCAACCAGCACAAAAAGGGGCAATGCTAACTTGATGGAATTAAAAACTGCCAAAACCACATAAAAGAATTCAGGCCTGGGTGTAGTACTCAACTGCTAAGTCTGAAATCTTCCCCCAAGTGAATCCTCCACAAACCAGGTCAGTCCCCAAAGCTGACACTACCTTAGCCAGAGAGGGGCCCATGGCGCCATTAAAAACTCTTGCCAGTGGTTACTCCAGACAATGTAAATACAAAACTGGTTCTTGTGTTTACTTAAAGTTATTGGCATCAGACTCATTCCTGGTAGACAAAGATTATCTTGTTTACAGCAGCATCCAGATGATGGACAAGACTCTGTATAATATAAATTGAACTATGCAGGGTTGGGGGGGCACCCGTTAGCGTAAACAACTTCCCTCAAGCGAAACAAATCCTGCCAAGGCTCAAGCTGGAATTCATTTATTCTACTGCTTCAAGTGACTTGCTCCAACATTAAACAACCACAAAAGCAGAGGGATAAGAACTGATGTCCGAGGCATGTGAGCCTGTCCCTTGAACTTCTGCATTTTTTTGCAGAAGGTGTTTCTGGCCTTGCCATGCTGCAGTGTTCACTTCTCTGCAAATGTTGTCACCCCATCGCTTCCCAGGATGCTGTGGCTGTGAGCTGAGCATCCATACAGAGGCAGGAAGGGGCAGGGCCCCCCCCCCCCCAAAGAGTTGTTATTGTCCACTCGAAAGCATTTGGCCTGGTGGCTAAACCCAGACTTGGGAACCTTAGTGAACTGAGTGATATAGAGACAGATTTTAGGATTTCAGGGTAAATGTGAAGAGCTTGATGATGAGCTCCACCCAGTCTGGGATTCAGACTTGCTTGGCATTGGTGACACGGCCTTGCTGAGATTTATTCACATGAACAGCCGCAGGGCCTGCTAGGAAAGACTCATCTACGTGAAGACAGAATCCAGCAAAAGAGCCAGTCCCGTAGAGAGGCATGACTCCAGGGCCCACCTGGTGACATGGCAGCAAAGACCCCTGAGCAGGAGAAGTCCTGTTGGGGAACACAGTGACCCCCCAGAAGGCGGTGGGGACAGGAAGGAAGAGCAGCAGTGGCAGAGGTCACATCCGGGAGCCACCCAAGGAAAAGGAGACTCTGTGTGGGGGTGGGGTGAGTGGGGGAGGAACAGGACAGAGGGAGATCAGGATCCTGCCTCACAACAGGAGAGGAATGAATGAATGAATGAATGAATGAATGTGTCCCTTGCTCCAGCACAACGAAGGTGATCCAAGAACTGAAAGGAGACAGGCTGGGAGGGGCCGGCGGGACTTTGTTTCTCTGAAAGTCCTCTCCCTCTCAGGTTTTCTCCCTCTGCTGCCTGTATCTTCTATAGATTAGGCCCACGTCTTTATTTTGGTGCCTTTGGTGCCTTTGGTGCCTTTGGTGTCTTGCAGATGGTGGGATCTGGCACGGTGAAATGACTCCAGGCCAACTCTACCATCCGATCACCGCCCTGCCCTGCTTTCTTCTGGCTACCCCCTTAGGGTGGCTGGGGTTTGGAGTGCTCCTCTTGGCCATGTACAGGCCAGTATGCCTCCACTCTTTGGAAAAACCTCCCTGAGGCCCCAAGCCACAAAGAAGAGCCACATTTACCCCCATCATCTCTTGGCTTGTACCACTCCCCACAAGTGTTGAAACCTTTGGCATCTGAAGGTAGGTCTTTCTCTGCAGCCGGAGCCCCACCCTCGTCTTGGCTGGTTCCACCATCCATGAGCCCTGACTCCACTGATCCTCTCCTATCCTTAGCCTCGTCCACCCATACACGTTCCCCCAGACTGGAAAAGCCACTCTGACTTTACTATGGCTTGCCCACCCACCTATTCCCATGCATGTGTGCTTTGATTTCACGGACAGCTCTAGGCATGTGGCTTTTCCATGTCCTTCTCATCTACAAGGCAGGAACCTTCTGGCCCCATTTGATTCTCTGATTCTCATGCCACCAACCCCTCTATCTTCGTGCCCCTCAGACCTCTGCCAGGGCTTGCATGCCAAAGCTGGACTCTGGATCAGGCCCCTTGTCTACCCTCTCTGCGCTCACACTTGGCCAGCATATGGTTTATCTGCTGCTCATAGAGATTACCCCAAAGTTTAACAGCTTACTACAACAAACACGTATTGCCTCACACAGTTTCTATGGGCTTGTCTGGTGGCTGTGGTTTAGGGTCTCTCATGAGGTTGCAGAGGAGGTGTTGGCCAGGGCCATGGTACCTGAAGGCTCGACTTGAGGCTGCTCCACACAGGGCTGCTGGCAGGGGGCCTTGGCTCCTGGCCACAAGGGTGACCCTGTACGACTCCTTGAGCATCCTTATGACATGGCAGCTGTCTTCCCCAAAGCAAGTGATCCAAGCAGGAAAAAGGGCAAAAGGGAAGCCACATGGGCTTTTGTGACCTGGCACTGGAAGTCTCACACTTCACTGTCACTTCTGCTACATTTTGTTCCTTAGAAGCAAGTCCCCAAGGCCAGCCCACATTCATGGGAGTGGCATACTTTAAAACCACCACAGTTCACCTTATTCTCTTCCTCTCATGAGAGCAATCAAACCGCTTTTCTGCCCCCTTGACTGCAGCCAGAGCCAACTTAGGAAATCTTAACACTGAGTAGAAATTGCATCCACCTTCCAGAGAAGGCAGGGTTCATCTGCCTTCATCCACAGGCAGATGAACCCTGATGGATTCCACAAACCATGGGGGCAATGCTGATGCGTTTGCTCCAGCCTAGCTGGACCCTTCTGCTTCTGGTGCATCCTCTCCGTGACCCCAGGCGACTCTCACTGCTGTTCCTTGGTGGCACATCCAAGTCTGTCTCTCTCCTCACTACCAGACACCACTACTCCCAGCAGGCAGTTTGCCTCTGACTTCATTGCCTCCTCTCCTCTTGCACAAATGCACCTATATCATAAACTTACTTTTCCTCCCATCTTAGTGGAAGAGGGGCTTCTCTCCTTTTATTCAAGTTGGATCATTCTGGATCTAATTCCATCCTTCCAGCAGTTGGCACAGATTCCTCTCAATCTTTCATCTTTATGCTGGATTCCCTGCCCAACTATGAACAAACTCATGTTTGTTCCAGACTTTTCTTTTTTAAAGACAAAACAAAATAGCAATCCATTCTTGGCCCACTCCCTCTTCTACCAAAACAACACACCCACAGCATCCTTCAGGACTGTCCTCTGTCTTCTCCACTTCACAGTTGGGCTTCTAGAAAGAGTGATCTGCACTTTGGTTACTTCTCCCATTCTTTTTCACCACTCCCCACCTCTCAATCCCCTGAAGTCTAGCCTACGTCCCCAGCCTCCAAGATATTGATGGAGCCATCATTGAGCCAGCTCCACAGAATATTCTGCTTCCACAGAAGGCTTCCACAGAAGAAGGCTTCCACATAGCCCTGGGCTCCTTGTTGATACTTCCTTTCTGTTGACACACTCTCTCCCCATCCCTTTTGGCTCCTCACTCCCCTCTGGCTCCCTGGTTCCTCCTAGAATGCTCTTGGTGTCTCTGAGGGATCTCACCAAACTCATGCTCTATCCCCTCCCTGGCCTTTCTCGACTGAACAGTCTTTGCTCAGGAGCTCAGAACTTACTGCCCAGATGCCCTTGGCACCATTCCACCTGCATGTCACTTGTGAACATTAACCTTAACACGTCCCAAACCAGACCAATTATGTTCCCTCTCAAACATAGCATCCTTGTCCAACTCAAGCCAGAGCCTGGGAGCCTTCCATCTTTCCCCCACATATGGCCAATCGATTAAGCAGTCTTGGGAAACAAAGCAAAACAACAACAACAACAACAACAACAACAACAACGATAAAGGCTGAGGCCATGTTGCTGGGGTTCCCAGCTCCCTCTGCCACCTCTCAAGCTGCTGACATAGATCAGGCAAGGTCCTTAATCTCTGGGCCTCTGTTCTCTCATTGGTAAACTGGGCATAATAACAGTATCTACTCTGTAGGCATGTTGTGCTGGTAACAGGGAATAAGAGCCGAGAAAGGGTGGCTCTGACCATTCGGTCCTCTTCCCCCCGGTGGCAGGCATTGGCCAAGCAGTGCTACTCAGGGTCTGAGTCACAGACCAGAGCCAATTTGGGAAATGCTTCTTAATTGGTCTGTAATGGGGTAAGTGCAGAAGTTGAGAGTCAGTGTTTTAACATTATAACCCTAAAGTGTTTTAAACAGTTACAGGGCCCAACGGATAATTTTATACATGTTAAATCTCATAATAAAAAGCTGGGGCTTCACTTCACACCCGTTAGGATGTCAACTATCAAAAAATTAGAAGGTAGCAAGTGTTGGTAAGGATGTGGAGACATTGCAACCCTTGTGCATCGTTAGTGGGATTGTAAAATCCCAGTGCAGTCGCTGTAGAAAAGAGTATGGAGGTTCCTCAAAAAACTTTTAAAAATGTATTTCTTTGTTCTTGAAAGAGAGAGAGAGAGGAAGCAGAGAGAGAGAGAATCCCAAACAGGCTCTGAGCTAACAGTGCGGACGCAGGGCTTGATCCCATGAACCATGAGATCATGACCTGAGCCAAAATCAAGAGTTGTACGCTTAACTGACTGAGCACCACCCAGGTGTCCCTCCAAAAAAAATTTTTTTAAATTACCATGTGATCTAGCGATTGTACTTCAGGGTATATTCCCCAAAGAATTGAAAGCAGGAAAGTGAAGAGATATTTGCACCCTCATGTTCGTAGCAGCATTATTAATAACAGCCAAAAGGTAGAAGAAACCCAAGTATCCATTATAGGGTGAAAGGATAAACAAAATGTGGAATAATATTCAGCCTGAATATGTGAATAATATTCAGGAAGGAAAACTGGTCACGTGCTACAACATGAGTGAATATGAGGACACTATACTAAGTAAAACAAGCTGTATGCAAAAGGACAAATACTGTATCATTCTGCTTATAGGAGGTCCTCATCTAGAATAGTCAACGTTACAGAGGCAGAGGGGAGAGTGGCTGTCAGGGGCTGGTGGAGGGGGTGGGGAGCTGCCGTTTAATGGGTAGTTTCAGTTTGGCCAGATGGAAAAGTTCCAGAGATTGTCTGCCCAGCAATGTGGCTATACTGAACTCTACTGAACTGTATACTTTTAAATATTGTTTTAAGTTTATTTCTTAGGGACAGCACGCGTGAGCAGGGGAGGGGCAGAGAGAGAGAGAGAGAGAGAGAGAGAGAATCCTAAGCATACTCCATGCATCAGCGCAGAGCCCTATGCTGGGCTCGAACTCACAAGCTGTGAGATCATGACCTGAGCTGAGATTAAGAGCTGGATGCTCAACCAACTGAGCCACCCAGGTGCCCCTACTGAAATGTATACTTAAAAACGATTACAATGGTAAATTTTATGTGTGTTTTATCTCAGTTAAAATTTTTTTTGATAAAATATTAGGGCTTATATTTTGTATGTATTTTAAAATTACATTTTTCAGATGATTCATTTTATAAAAGTATCTATCCAAGAATTGGGACCAAAACACTGCATGCTACAGATGCCTCCAGAGGGACTGGCCTGGGTCAGGTTCACCTCCATTCCTCACTGGTTTGCCTGCTTGCACTCTGACCCCTCTTCCACCCATTCTCAACGTTGACCAGAGTGCGCTTTACTAAACAGCAAGGTTAACCTTGTGTCTGTCTGTCTTGGGCAAAGATTTTCAGTTGTTTCATACTTGCTTTAAGGGAAATCTCAACCCCCTTAACTGGGCACATGGAGCCCCCTGGGCTCCAGCGATGCCCCTGCCCAGCCTCACGGATCCTCATCCTGTGATGGATCTGCCATCCCATCCAGCGCCCTGGCACCTTCTTTTGATTGCAATGCCTTTGCCCCCGTGTCCCACCCACCTAATTCTTGTTTGTGTGTTAAAGGCCAAGGAAGCCTCTGAAAGTCTAGGCTTCACCATTGCCACGTGTGATTAATCACGGGGAAACGAGCCTCCTTGGCATTGACAAAAATGTAAGACACTGTAAAGTAAGAGGTCAGGCACTGTGATGGGCCACATGAGGGAAGCTTCAGGCAAGTGGGCACTCCTCAAATGTGGCTGGAAGATCCTCTGGCCTCTAGCATGTGTTTCTGGGTCTCCCCTGGTTCCTTCTCCAGATACATTAGCAGGCTGGAATGATCTGGGGGGTCCTTCAAAGCTGGCAGGTGGTGGCATCAGACAACAGGACCTGTTGGCATGAACCCGTCGTCATGAAGTGCTCGGAAGATTCTGTCTTTCCTTTCAACCTGGGAGGACAGAGAGAGGCTTTGGGCCAGCTTTCTGATGTGCTTTCCAATGCGCAGGTTGCTGACTGGGCCGAGCCGGTCACCACAACCCGGTGTGACCGCTGGCTCCTTCTTGGCTTCTTCCTGGGCCTCCCTCCCCATCCTGTGGGAGAAACCCACTCACTGCCAACCGGTGCTGGCCAAGATCCTGCTCTGGGAGCCTGGATTCGAACTGTGTGCCCAACTCAGAATAGGTTTTTGAGTGACTACTGAACGACCATAGACAGAAAGGGCCTCTCTTACTTCATGATGCCTACAAGAAGGGGCATTGTCATTCGGAGGCCAGCTGTCCTTCCTGAAGGCCTAGTTCCCAGCCTCCTGGTGACAGTGTTTTTTGTTTTTTTGCTTTTTTTAAACAGTAAAAAATCTTTATATTATACATAGATCTAATGGAGGAATTAGGAATTATTTATGGTTTCCTGCAATCCTCCCAGGTATAATATGTCAGATTCAAACTGGAAACTATGCCTGGAATGAAATCCTACTTGAAACAGTTTCTTGTGGTTCATATTAATGACTGGCGACTGGCGGGTTTACACAAACAAAATGAATATTATAATTTGGTGGATAAGCAAATAAATTACTTTTATAGGGTTTAGACACTTTCCATGGAAGCTTTGATTTATCCAAAGAGGCGTCTATGCATACAGGTTACTAAACTGCCAACATGAAACCCTTGAGTCCTGGTTCTTAGATTAAACGGGAGCTTGGGCCCTCTTCTCTGCAGACTTCTTGCTTAAATGGGGAAATAAAATACTTGATAAGTAGAAAGATTCTTTGTTGACATTTTTAAGCCAGCTGGGAGCCTTGAGAATTTGAGAATGGACCTTTTCACAGGCCATCGAGGGCCTGATGGAGTCTGTGGAAGACAAAGGCATTTTAGAGATGGCCAGCATTGTCTCTTGCCCACCTGGAGCTGTCTTTGGCTCTGCCATCCCCAGGCTTTTGGTGAGATCTCAGCTGGTTTTAACTGCCCCAAGGTAAGACAGGGTCTTTTTGGGTTTTCATTGCCCTGGAGCATGACGTTACTGACAGATAAAAAGGCTCCCCCAGGACAGCTATTAAAGCTGAAGGGCTGCATTTGTATAAATACCCAAACAAAACCATCAGGGAGATATATGGCGAGAGACAAACTCTCAGAATCTCAGAGACAAAGATAAACAAAGCTGGTTGCAATGACAGAGCCAGACCAGACTGGGGTTCACAAGAAATGTCCCCTGAAGGAGCTGTCGCAGGCACACCTATGCGGAGAGACCAGGCTGAGAAAAAAAGGCTGAGCGAGGTGCTCAGTGTAACTTCTGTTTTAACAAAGCAGGACTCGCTCAGGTCAGCTCAAGTTGTACCAAATGAGATGAATTTGCTCTTTCCTGGAGGATCCAGTGGGAGACATGTGTGGGGGTGACTTTTCAGATCTGGGGTCCCTGGTCTTTTCTTGATGAAGGAGTGCTGGCCTCGGAGCTCAAGGTGTGTGTAGAAGGTTCCCAGTGGTGGGGTAGCTGGGTCCAGCCCGGGAGCTCTGAGGAAGGGGCATGTGCAAGCTGCCACCATTGTCCCTCCCCTCCCCCCGCCCCCTCGCCTCCAGGCACATACAGAGCTCAGGGGCAGGCCTCCAGACAAATCCATGCTACCCCAGTGACCCAGGATGTGCCACTGCTCAGCCGGGGGCCTGTGATTTAGTTTTTCTACCCTAATATGATTCTAATCTTGTCCACAGTATGCTGGATCTAATAAAAAAAAAATGGTGGAATGCTTGTGTGCAGTTAATGTGGATGGAGGATGACCAGCCAGCCACTCCCGGAATAGGCCCAGATAAAGAGCTCCCAGACCAGGTCTTGGGACAGCAGGCATGGGGGCAGGTCTGCAGTGAGCAGGGAAGGCTTGTGTTACTGCAAAGCTGAACTAGGCGGTGGGTCCTCAGGGATGCAGAGCGAAGAGGGCTCAGGAATCTGTACACTTACTTTTTCTTTGCAACCAGTTATATAAATACATATGCAAGCTGGTTGCTGCCCGAAGGGTTCTGGCATGCAGCCAAACCATCCCCTGGGTCCTGGCACCTGGACACCTCAGCTTTCTAGCATTTAGAAGGCAACTTGATTGGAGTAGGCTGTGGATTTTGCTGATGCCGGGAAATTATTTTCTCTTGGATTCAAACCTTGCTTTGCTTGTCGAGAAAGGGAGACAGTGTGTTCTGGATAGGCATTGGCGAGAGATACCTCATTCTGGTTATTCTGGATGCCTCCAAACACCCAGCACAGGTCTCTGGGTGCCCTTGGTATACAAGCAACAATTGAGGCCTTGACTTGAGTGTCATCTCCTTGGGGACATCTTCCCTGACCAGTCTTGCTCAAAAAGCAACAAAAAAACAAAACAAACAAAACAGACAGAACAACATAAAATTACCCACCCTGGCATCTTTCATTTACACCACTTGATGCTATCTGGAAATATTTATTTCTTTGCTTGTTTATTATGTCTGTCCCTCTGGACATGAGGTCCAGGAGAGCAGGGACCTTATTTGCATGGTCATGGTTCTATCCCTAGCATCTAAAACGGTACAGAAACACTGTGGAATGAATGGATATACTTTAAAACATACCCAGGGTTTGTATTTATCAGGTTGGTAAGATACGCAGAAATGACTGTCATGAAGGATGAAGCCTATACTCACAGGTTCCTAAAACAGGAGGCACGGCACACCATGCAGGGGGACCTAGGGGAACAGCAGTTATCCAACAGGAGGCAGAAGGAGAGAGGAGGAAGCATGGGCATGAGTCTTTACTGTGGTTTTCAAGGGGAAGGAGTCAGTGAGCAGGCTAAGCAACTGAGCAGATTTAGGATTGGCTAGTATGCATAATTTCTGCAGACTCTGAGTCATGAGGGTGGTCCCTCATTGTCTAGCACCAGGAATATTGCCTATAGTGCCTCCCAGACTGTAAAAGCCAGAAAGAAGAGGTGGTTTGGAGTCTAGGTTCCGGAGGGGGTAGTTTGCATATCAAAGACATGCAGGCAAGTTGTTTGCTATCTGCAGAAAATAGCTAATTCTGGGAAGGGCAGTCCTTTGCTTGGTTGGTCCCCAGGTTCCCAAGATGTCAAAGTATCATAAAGCACAGACAGTAGAAAACATGATCAAGACAGAATGACGCTTTGTCATGCATAGAAATGTAGAAGTTTACACAGATGTGAGAGAACCTTACATACTTGGAATGAGCTAAGACAACTAGGGCATCGTTCTATTTCTACAGGTCCTGAAATTGCCATGTTTCCTTTGGGTGGTTTGGTCAATGGAATACTCAGTGGGGAAAGATCTTTTCTGACATCACCTCCCCCCAACTTTTATTGAAGTATAACATGTTTTCAGGGAATTGCATAAGGTACAGCTCATGAATGTTCATAAACTGAATAGACCCAGGAAACCAGCACCCAGATAAAAAAAAGAGAACATTACCAGCAGTTGGAAGTCCTTCTTGTGTCCCTTCCATTTCCCACGGCAACATCATGATGGTGCACAGGTTAGTTTTGTCTGTTTTTTAACTTCACATGTATGGATTCATCATTTTTTTCTAATTATATTTGCAAAATTCATGCATATCATTGCATATGGTAGACAACAGTTGCTTCTTACTGCTATACAGTATTCCACTGTGTGTACACACCCCAACTTATTTACCCATTCAAATGTTAAGGGCCATTTGGGAAATTTCCAGTTTGGTACTAGGACCCCTCCACTGACTTTTCCCCACTCGTGTGTCAGCCAGTCTTGCAGTTGAGAGCAACAGACCTTTCCCTGGGCAATTTGACTCAGAAAGATGTATTTATTGGAACTGTTCAACGTAGCTCACAGAAGAAAAGGAGGGAGCATCCAGGCTTTGAAAAGGGATGGCCAAAGGGCAGGCATTTGGTGGAGCTGTGGAATTATATGGACACAGCTGGGATGTCTACACCATTGCAAGCAAAGCCCTTCTCCGTGAGTCATGAGTGGGGAGAGGAGGAGGGCAGGCTGCAGGCTGGGGCCGCCATGTGCAATCTGACTCAGGACCCACAAATGTTAGGAAAGGAAGGTGACTAGGAAGGAAGGAAGGAAGGAAGGAAGGAAGGAAGGAAGATCTTCTACTCGTGGCAACTCTGAATGACCACCCATCCTAACCTGGTATGGAACTGCAGGACTGGCCACTGGTTAGCAGTTACCAGGCCAGGAGGATGGCGGCGCACACGTGGCATTTCCGGAGCCCCCGGACACTTGTGACTGACTCCCAGGAGCAAGAGTCTGAAATCCAGTCTCCCAGGCATCAGATTGGGATGACTCTGGGCACAACTGACCCTCCAGAGTCCCCAGCAGAATCAGGCTGAGCCTACTCTCAGGAGATGTAGCCTGAAATCATGCCCTTGTTTGGCTTCCCCTTCTTTCCTCCGGGCTTCTCTCCCTCCATGACCCATCTACTCTGGTGCACTTCTTTAATATGTCATGTGCAGACCGCATCTAGTCCTGGAACTGCTCCTAGAGAACTGGACCTGAGCTAAAGAATCTCATGAGCAAAAGTATGGTATGCATGTGTCTGTGGTGGATGGTATATGTAGGTATGGTGTGTGTGTGTGTGTGTGTGGTGTGGTGTATGTGTGTGTGCTGTATGTGTATGTGGTGTGTGTGCATGGTGTGTTTATATGTGTGGCGTGTGTCACTAAGTCCGGGCTGTGAGGTGGAAGGAGAAGGGCTCTGATGCTGCCCTATGTCTTGAGGGTGTTTTCTCTTCCGTGCCTTCCGCAGCCCAGAAGAGGTGACTGAGGTGGGGGAACTCTCCCACCCGCTCCCACAGCTCTGTCTCTTCCTCTCCTCATGATCCTGCTCCCAATCTCCTCCCTCTACCCTCTTCTCCCCTGTGCCAGGTATTAAGCTCCCAATCCACCCCATCTGCTCTCCTCCACAGGACTCCCAGCCCTCCATTATGCGGGTCGCCCTTTGAGCTCTGCCAATAGGGGGCACCAGAGGGAGGCTGCAGGACCTGTCCCCTTCTGTTTGTTCCTGTTCCTGTCAGCATCACCCCACAACAGTCGACTGTGACCCCAACAGTGGCTGGGGGTTCCAGTTTTCCAGTTTGCTTCCCTCATTCCTGGGGTCTGCCTTATCCCCTTCCTCAGGGAGGCCAGCACCTGCTGGCAGGGAGGTCCACTTCAGAGACGTGAGCCTAGTCCTGGGGAGGTCTACCTCCGAGCTTCCAAAGCTCCAGTGCCAGCTGGCACTGAGGTCTGGCTCCAACTCCTCAGGGCCCCTTCTCCAGGTTTCTAGGACCCGGGTTCTAAGATGCTGCCTTCTTCCCCTCGTTCCTTGGGAATGCCAGCTGCTTTCTTCAGTGATTCTCTGTGTGTCTCTTTTTAGAGTCTTTCAGCCCTCCAACACCTGTTCAACCAATTCACTATATTTAGCTGTCTCTATTAAAGTAAGGGGTGGGGTCTGTCTTCCTGACAGGCTCCTAACTGGAAGTCCGCTCTCCCTCTCCCCAGGGCTCCCAGAGGCATGGTATCATGCATTGCTCAGGGTTCCCTTGCAAGTCAAGAGAGAAATCCAAATGATCAGTTTTAAAATTCAAATCTTGGGGCATCTGGTTGGCTTAGTTGGTAGAGCATATGACACTTGATCTCAGGGTTGTAAGTTTGAGCCCCATGTTGGGTGGAGAGATGACTTAAAAATAAAATCTTAAAAAAAAAAATTCAACTCTTATTCAAGATTACTGATGAAACTATCAATGCAAACAAAGTGAAAAAGCTCCACAATGACTAAAATTGTGTATCGACAGAAGTCAAATCACCTCGACAAGGTTTTGATTGTTAAAAGTCTGACTTAGGGAGTTGTTGGAAGATTCGATGTACAGGAATAACAGGGTCAGATGTGTGGTGGGCTTCTGATGTGTTTTGGTTGTTCACTGTCCGTTCACACTACTCCTACCAACTGGCTCCATTCCATGCCGCCACCACTTTCAGTCCATGAGGTCAGGAGCTACTCTCCCCAGCCCAGAGGGAACACGTGACTCAGGCCTGGCTCCTTCCTACAGGACTTGGAGTTGGCAGCACGCAAGCTGGAGTTTCTGTTGCCACTTTGCCACTGCATGCAGCCTGAGGATGAAGCCAGCTTTGGAAGAAGGGTAGACCTGAGTGGTGAGAAGGAGGCCCTGGGCCTCAGTGATGGCCATTGAGTTTCCATATCAAGCCAGTCCTGAAACCAGCCTCACACCAATAATTCTTTTTGGTTAAGTCAGTTTGTGCCACTGCAATCAAAAGAGTTCTACCAGACGGATCTATAGATTTTTCTAGAAGACTTAAGAAGTGAAACACGTGAAGGCACTGCAATGGTTGAAGCATTAGGGCAGTGGTAGGAAATTCGAAAGGAGGAGGTAGAGTCAAGAAATCTTAAGACTTGGTTTCTGAGTAAACACAGTAATTGAGAGAAATGGAGGCAACCAGTGAAAAAGATGGCACTCAGATTTGGGAAATAAGGTTGAAGATTGATGGTGAAATCACTAAGTTGGGAGTTAAACACAGGAGCAAGATGAGTGCAGAGCTGGAGATGAAGAAGACCACTTTGGACACGAGTTGCCTGTGGATCGCCCAAGGCACTATGGTCACACCAGAGCAGCTGGGTGTGAGTGTGAAACTCAGGAGAGAGTCGGGGGTGGCACTGAAGGTTGGCAATCACCCCCACATGGACTGGTCACAAGCATGGCAGTGAATGGAGATCGTCTGGTATGAGACTAACCCCAGGTTGAAGGCAGCCTGGCAGGACATGGAAAGGACAAGCTGAAAAACAGGAGCCTACCAGGGCAAGACTGACAGAGGTATTACGACAGATAGATGTGCAAGGACAGCTAGGAGAACAGCTTTCAAGGAAGGGAGCAAAACATTCAAGAAGGAGGTAGCGATTTGCCGTGTGATGTCATGGGCCACCCCATCCCATCTAGAAAGCCAAGAGAGTTCTCTCCTGAATGACCAGACTGATGAGGCAGATTTCAAATAATGTTTGTCTCTCACTTCCCTTCATCCCCTCTGCTTATATCTTCTCCTCTTCCCAGTCACCAGTGCCTCCACCAAGGTGCTGGAAGGAAGGAAGGGGGAAAAAAAGAATGGAAGGAAAAAAGGTACTGATATAGGGACTCTGGCCAGGGAAAGCAAAGCTTTGGTTGCATGGTGTATGCAGCTCTGCCTCTGTTTATGATGTGACCAGACTATGGCACAGGAGTTGAATCATTTGGCTACTGGAGCAATAAGTTAGTAGCATTTCATAGGGGGTGCTTTGGTTCACTTTTGGTAAGCAATTAGTGTTTAAAAGAGGTAAAGTTAGGAAGGACCTAACTTTAGACCATCTTTGTAGATAAATGCCAATATGAAAACACCCCTCACCAGAAAAATAGTAAAAATCGTCTTGAGAAAAGAGAAAGCCACCCTTGTTTGGTTAGGATCTCTGGTTACTCTTTCATTTGATGGACATCCAGGGGTTCTTAGATTCCAGCACCCAGCAAACCCTCCTATCATGATTAAGTCTTTCCAAACCTTGTATGTTGCACAGCCTGCTGTATTTTTTGTTCTGGCCCCAGAGGAGACTGGGAAAACCTTTCAGCCTCTATTGGAGGTGGACGCCTCCTCATTCCTGCTGCAGCCCCATTTGAGAATAGAGCTTAGGCCACAGGATACAAGCTCCAAGCTGAGAATCTCAGGGCTCCATTCTGAAACTGTGCTGATTTTTTTTTCAAAGCATCAATTAGTATACTTTTTAGGTGTTAATACAAAAGACATCAAAAATGCAGTTAAAAGAAATGACACGTGTTTACACATGTGTGGACTATTTCTGAAAAAGACATACAGGAAGCTGCTAACAGGGATGGAAAAGCTTGCCCCTGGTTGAGAAGGAGGGAAACTGTATGCTTTTTTGTATCGTTTGAATTTCATTTTATGGATGTATACCCCCAAATTAATTAAAAACTCTATAAAAAAAAGCAATAAAGCTGCTGATAGGGTATGTATTCCAGGAAGGAAAAGACAGGATAAGCATTACATAACAGATAAGGTCACAGAATTAAAACACAGGGATTCACTAGGGCAAATGCTAATCACATAGTCCCTGTTCACTGTTGACCGGGAGCCTCTGCCCATCTTACCCAGGTCATGGAAGGATGGGTGGGGAGGAATCACCCTAATTCCCAGGCAGGAAATGGGGGCAGGGTGGGTCCTGGAAAGGGGACTACTGCTGACTCCTGATTTCCCAGCCACTAATTAGTGATGAAAATCCAACCCCCACCCAGGACAAAGGCAGCCCAGACATGGCCTCATTTACATGCAAAGGAAGTGGCCACAGGCTGATGCTTGGCAGGGGCTGGGGATGAGAGGACACTAGTGATGCCTGTGTTTGTGGGAGAATAAGGAATATGTCGCTAGTCCTCCCTGTGGGTAGGACACCTGTGGTGTCTCCAGGATGCTCCCAAGCAAGAGGAGCTGACTGAGGATAATAGAGAAAGCTGTCAGGTGAGCACAGGAGGGGGAGATAAATGTGGAGATGGTTCTAACTTGTCCAGGCCCAGAAATTCAGACCACTAATCCACTAAAGGCTGGTGGAAGAGCAATGGGGCCTCTGAGGCATTCCAGATCAAACCTTACCTGACATCCACCTGCCCCATCCATTTAGTATTGCTGTTAACAGATCGTTTGCTGCCACCTGGCCCCCAGGATACAGCTGGTACTGTGGGTCATTCCATCACTGTTGGGAAGGTCAAGGTTTCTGCAGAAGAGCACTGCAGTGGTAGAGAAACAGACTCAAGGGCAGACTGCCTGGTTCCACATTGCCTCTGCTGCTCTGTGTCTCAATTTCTTCTTCTACAAATCAGAGATAGAAATAATACCTGATAATACCTACCCGGAAGGATTGTTGGCAGTTGAATGAGAATATCCACCTGAAGTGTTTAACAATGACGTGTATAGAAGTCTTGCTCAATAAACGTGAGCCGAAGCCCTCAGTTTTTATTCCCCAGTCCAAGCATGCTTAACCTGAGTAACAGGGGAAATATGAGGTTTACAATCACCGAGGTCCCTGTGTGCTTTAACACGCGCTTGGGGGAAATTGGTGTTGAAAATAGATTAGGAAGGGGAAGAGGCTAAAGACTAGAAATCCAGGGAGAAGTCTGCAGGCATCCAGACGGAAGGTGGAGGGGCGGGAACTCGGGCTCTTGGCCGCAGGATTCGGGAAATATTTCGGAGAAATTCTCTCTAGGACTTGATAACAGGCTGCGAACGGGCACTTGGCCGAGGGCACCGGCTTTGCTGGCGGGAGGAAGGTAGGGAGGCAGCTGCGGGGCAGATCTTAAAGGTGTGGGAAGGAGACCGGCGGCTTGGGACTGGAAGCTGAAACAGCAGGCCTGGAGGCGGCGGTGAGTGCAGGAGTGGGGTTCGGGCTGGAGTCGGGAGACGGGGTGCCGGTTCCCGAGTGCAGCTGGCGCTCGTCTAGGTGCAGTGTGCGTAGGCGCTAAGTCCGATTTCCAACTCCGACAGTTAGCCGCGCTGCAGTCGGGCGGGCGTGGCGGAGCCGCAGGGGGCACTCGGCGACCCCGCCCTGGGGACCGGCCGGGAGTTCCCCGCTTCCCTCTCCCTCCCTCCCTCCGCCCCTCGCCGAGCTCAGGGCTCCCATTCCGCCCAGCCCCCGGCGCCTCCGCCCTCCCGCTTCCCATGACCTCAGTTAGACGCGCTCGGGATCAAGTTCAGGCTGGTTTTCCAGCGGGCCGCGGGCCAGACCGCAGAAACCGCCGCCGTTCACACCCGGCGGCCGCGCGCCTCCCGCGGCCAGGGCGGGTCCGACGCGGGCGGCGGGGGACGGACCTCTCGGCTCGGCCCCCAGCCCCGGCGGCGGCTGGCCGAGGGGCTCGCCTTTCACTACCCGCTCAGTTCTAACCTGGCGGGGCCCGAGGGGTCTGCGCGCGGGGGAGATACGCCTCTGTGCGCCGCTAACTGGAGTGGGTGGGCCCGCAGGAACTCGCGCCCACCTCCTGTCCGGGCTCCCCCCGCCCCCGTCCACTGCTAGTCACGGCCCACCCCCACCCCCACCCCCAGCCACCGCAGGCCCCGGTCCACTCCGAGTCCCAGCCACCGCGAGCCCCAGATTTCCGCACCCCCACCCGCCGCCGCTCCCCGCCCACCTCCAACCAGGGATCCTTTCGCCCTCCCCAACACTAGCCGTGATTCTCCGCTCCGCTCCCCGAAAGCCCAGGATCCCTTTCCACCTCAAGCCCCTCGCAAGCCGGGATTCCCGCCCCCACGCCACACAGCCTACCGCAAGCCCAGGAGTTCCCCCTTCCACAGCCCACTGCAAACTAAGGGTCACTTCCTCTCCACCCCCGGCTCCCCGCAGGTCCAGGATCTCTCCCCGCAATCCCCGAGCCATCGCAAGTCTGAGATCTCCCTCCAAGCTCTCGCTCACCACAAACTTGGGAAACCTTGCCCCGCCCCGCCCCGCCAGTTTTGGATCCCTTCCCATCCGTAGCCCTTTACAAGCCCCGTATACCCCGACCCCGCTTGCCCCCCCGCGGGATTCCAAGCCCGGTCCTGTGCCCCAGACCTGGGGAGGGGGTTGGGTATTATCACGCGCGGCACACTCTCCCAAGCTCAAGGGGGAGGCAGGACCCCACAAAGGGCTGCCCCTCCTCCCAGCCTCAAGTTTCGCGGTGCACAAGCCTCCAGGCGCGACTGGGAACGGCAGCCGGCCACCCAGGGCTTCCTACGAACCCTAGAACTTAGGACTTTCCCGAGGTTTTCGGCTAACGGCAGATAACGCGCCCTGGAGGCGCAAGCCCCTGGAGTCTGCTTTCATGTTTTCCATCACTACAGCCAGAGCGTAACTTAATTAGCTTCTCCTTTCCCCAAAGGGAGAAAATGAACCTGATTCGGAGGAGCAGATTGTCTCCTCGGCCTGGGTGCGATGAATCCCGGGCTCGGGTGTTGCGGCCCCGCAGCCCGGGTTTCCAGCGAAGATTCTCAGCGGCGGTGGGTGGCCTTCTGGAAACTTCAAACGGCTTTACTTTATTTGACACAATTACTACACATAGGCACCCTCTAATATTTGCCTGCGGGGCGGTGGGGTTGGAGGGAGGCGGGGCCCGGGGCGAGGCGGACCCTCCCGGGAAAGGAACGCAGGCCGAGGGGGCAGAGCGCGGCGCAGAGCGGCAGATGCGCGGCTCCCGGGGCCGACCCCGCCCTGCAGTCACACGCGAGAGAGGAAAGGCCAAAGAGCTCCCCTTGCCCGGACTCTGGAGGTGCTCCAGGGCCGGACTCCCGCGGGAAGCGCTGTCCCAGACATTCAGAGCACTTCCAGTTAAACTCCCTCCCTCTCCTCCCGCCGCCTGTTTCTCGCTCTCCTTTGGCACTTCTGTCTCCCGCTCCTTTGCGTAAGTTGGAGGTTAGGTTAATCAGAAGCGTTATGTTTGGCCAATCCCAAACTCAAACTTCTCTACAAGGCGCACATTCCTTGTCATTTGGCCTTTTAAAGTCCAGGGGAGACTGGAGGAAGTGATGTTCTGGACTTCTCATTCTTTCAGGCTTGGCCCCCAGCCTATCCCCAGAATTTGGGGTGACCTTTTCTGATCACTCTAGTCCAAGCAGGTTTCTTCTCCCTCTTTTGGGCTCTGGAAGCCACCTTGTTTCCACCAGTCAGAAAGCACACATCATTTTGTACTTGGGTTCCTTGGTGGCTCTTTCCTTTTACCCACAGATCTGCTCCTCCACTCCAACATGCCCTAGCACACTGCCATGCCCTAAGGTGTCTTTTAGGAGCTGTTGTACCTTTCAGGGCAATGTGGCAGCTCCCGGCCATTTCAGGAGGTCCCTGGCACCCTTGCAGGGCTGTTTTCGCCTTCTCCGGGCAGGTCAGTGAACTACTGCCCATGGAAATGACTTGCCTGGTGATCTGACTTCTGGAGGGTCCTGGGTTTGACATTCAGCGTTCCTCCCACCTCACTCAACCTGCTCAACTTTGCTGCTGGCATTTCCCTTGGTGTGTGTGTGGGGGGGGCGGGTGAGGGGAATGAGGGAGTGAAGAGGTTTGAGCAGGATGAGGTGTTTGGGGGAGAGCAGGGAAAGCTGATTTAGTGGGGGAAGCTACGAAGTGGCTGGACAGGGGACTGAGGCTCCACAACACTGGTGAGTGGGATGCTGGGGAGAGGGGGTGGACTTGGGAGTCAGGGACTGACCTGAAAGGATGAGGGGGGGGCTTTGCCAGGCAGCACTAAAGGGAGACTACTTAAGGTGTTGGCAATGGGGAGAGAGGGCAGTGACTGCTGGCTGCAGAGAAAGAGTCAACTATTGGAAGAATAGGGAAGGTGCTGGCAAGTGGGTGGGTGGCAGGATGGGGCTGGTGGGCATCCTCTGATCATGTGAAATGAGTTCTCAAGGAGCATGTGTTGGCATTTATGTTTTGAAAAATTACAACCTCTTCTTGTTCTTATCAATGCTTTTATAGTTTTAGGAAAGAAAGAAATTATGAATTAGCTGTTATGAGCCTTCTTTTGGAAGTCTTTCAGTCCAGAAGCATGTATCACTTTACAAAAAAATAAAATCAAAGTTAAAAGATATATTGGGGGGGGGACTAATTCATATTTTGATAGGATGACTCACTAGAATTTTCTTAGAAACATATAAGACATTTAGAGATGCACACTTTCCCCCTTGTTTACATAAGTGAAAACATTATACAGTGAGTTAGTTATTTCTTTCAACAAGGGGCCCATTTAGTTAACCAAAAAGATGTCTGTAGAAAGAGGCATTCTTGATTTTTAACCATGAGACAGCAGTACAAAACCAAGAATGTCAGTTGGGCATTATCTGTGTCAGTGACAGAAAGGCATCAAACTCCCATAATTAAGACTAAATTTTCAAATTCAGGGGATAACCTGTTGGTTAACCTACAGCAAAGCAAATAAAGTACATATTAGAAAGCTGAAAAACAATGCCAACGATAACTTTGGGTCTTGAAAAAGAACAGTGTGGCCCTGCGTCAGGCTCTGGGCTGATGGCTCGGAGCCTGGAGCCTGTTTCCGATTCTGTGTCTCCCTCTCTCTCTGCCCCTCCCCCGTTCATGCTCTGTCTCTCTCTGTCCCAAAAATAAATAAAAAACGTTGAAAAAAAAATTGAAAAAAAAAAAAAAAAAAAGAAAAAGAACAGTGTGGCTCCACGATGATCTCTGTTGTATGTCCATGGGTGAGGGGGCTCACTGAGAATGTCAGGCAGGTGAGTCCTGCCCAGTGACAGACTCAGACATCATATCATAGTGTGAAACTTAAAAAAAAAACAAATAGGTGCTTGTGTTGACCCCTAGACCTCCTGCACTAGAATCTCTTGGGGATGCACTTGGGCACCTATGTATGGAAAAGCCTCTGCAAGTGGCTCTGACTTGCCACCTGACTTGGGCTGGGAACCACACAGCCTCTGACTTCCTTGAGAGGGAGGGTCAGTCTGAGTCTTTCCTCTGAAGGGCAGACAAAACACCCAAAGGGCTGTTTTTATATTTAAAACTGTAAGACCTTGTGAGGCAAGACAGCCCTCCTGTGGTTGCCCATTAACAGAGAAAAAGTGTGTTCTTCCCACCTGCCATAAACACCACATGAAGCCAGCACTGAGTATGTGTATGTGTGTGTGTGTGTGTGTGTGTGGGCGGGGGGGGGGGTGTTGGGTAGTGCACAAGGCTGTCACCCTGAGCAAATGCATGTCACTAGTGACAAGATGTGTTTCTGAACTTATGAGTCTTCTCTTTAAGGCTCCCAGAGGCACTGGGTAGAGGATGCTTTGCAAAAGCAGGTGGGGATGGAACTGGGGAATGAGATTACATCAATGATAACCCAGTGAGAATTAGGTGAGGGCTTAACAGGTGCCCTGCATGCTGGGCTCTTTGAAGGCAGATCCATCGTACAGGATCTTATAGATTCACTGGCATCCTAGGTGGGTCCTAGACCTACTGTTACCTGGATTTATGACATTGGTAGTAGCCATGGAGGTCTATTCATGAACTTTGAACCAGGCAGTTATTATATTCTTAAGGATTTTATAGACTAGTAAATGTCGAATAAAACTTTTGGGTACTGACATATGGTTATCAACTTTTATATCAAGTAAGGACAATGAAAAAGACTGAAAACTACGATCTACCATCATTTCATACAAAGAAGACAATTTTAATATCATAAAGGAAGGATAACTTCAGAATTTAAAAACTGCACACACTGAATTTTTAAACTATACTGCCCTTGGCTTTCTCATTTTGTGTGGACTGGGGAAAAGTTTATCACCAAACTCCGCTCTGCAAAGTGAGGCTCCATTGTCTTGAACACTTAGGGGCAGTCACACTGCTTGCAGATGATGTTAATTTACTCTGAGAAGTGGTTTCAGGGCTTTAAGGGAAACCTAAGGAATTCAAGTGCAAAAGTCTCTCAGTATTTTGCCTCAGTTTCCAATAGAGTGCTTTAAAAAGAAGTAAACAAAACAGACTATGGCAAATAAAATCTTGGAAACCTGAAGTTGGAAGGTTTTTTAGTAGTGATATGGTCCATGTGGGGTTTTTTTTTTGGTAAGTTTATTTATTTTGAGACAGGGAGAGAGAGAGGGAGACAGCACAAACAGGGGAGGGGCAGAGAGAGGGGGAGAGAGAGAATATACCAAGCTGGCTCTGAGCTGGCAGCCCAGAGCCCAATCAGGGCTTGAACTTACAAAACCATGAGATCATGACCTGAGTCAAAACCAGGAGTCAGAAGCCGAAGTGCCTGAACCACCCAGGTGCCCCTGGGCAGGATTCTTATTGTCAGCCCTTCATAGTATCTGTTCCCAGATTCATCAATGGTTTCTCCAACTCCTCCTATTGTTCCAGTGCAGGGAAAGTCAACCCTTACAGTTTCTCTCCTGGAACTCTGACTGGCTCCTCTTCATACCAGACCCTGTACTCTGCTTGACACACTGTGCCTGCATGAAAATAATGACATATTTCACTGATAACTGCTGAAATTTTGACTTTTACTGATAAAAATATCTTTAATTGTATTTCATTATATTGTGTGAATATCATTTTATGACTTGAAAGTCATTATATTAAATTTTTTTTTTTAAGTTTATTTTTGAGACAGAGACAGCGTGAGCGGGGCAGGGGCAGAAAGAGAGAGAGAGAGAAAGTGAGAAAGAGAGAGGGATAGGGAGAGAGAGAGAGAATCTCAAGCAGGCTCTGCACCATCAGCACAGAGCCGATGCGGGGCTCGAACTCATGAAACCGTGAGATCATGCACTGAGCCGAAACCAAGAGTTGGATGCTTAACCAACTGAGCCACCCAGGCACCCCTATATTAAAAAATGTAAAAGCATTTTATTTTATGAAAGATCCACTTTCATTAAAAGTGGTATAAAAACTGAGATGAAGGGGCATCTACTTGCTTATCCAACCTCCTCCCAACAGCTAGTCCCACAGCAGGCTGACAGCATTTCTATGTCAAGTCTACCACAGACTACACAACACATTCATTTTGTAGCAAGCACCTCAGTGGTGAAACTCAGCATCTGATAAATCTGAACACAACTCAGCTGCAAGTAGGATAAAAAAAAGATGAATCTAAAGCAATGATTTGCAAGCTGTGATTTTCAATCATTAATGGGTTGTAAAATCAATTCAGTGGGTTATGAGAGCATTAAAAACCACACATACACAAGAGCCAAAAGAGCAAATTCCTACACATCTTTTCTAGATCAAAGTACAACTGCATGCCTTACAGGTAAATACTCTTTCATAAACATTTTATTTCATCACATATATGTACTAACACGTATGTACTAAGTCATGACATAAAATATACTTCACAGCCCTCAACCACATCACATTGAAAAACATATTTGGTTATTCAGTCTCTTAAAAGATTTGTTTCTTTGTTTTCGTTTTGTTTTGTTTTTCCATTTCTGAGCCATGGCTCCCCACTGCAATGGCTGGGTACTCTGAAGCTCTCCCCGCTCAACACAACAACAATTTATGGTGCTCTTAGTACCACCATTTCCTGGTTCGCTGCTATTTTCTATTTTTCCTCCTCTATTTTTCCACAGCTCCAGGAGCTCAACTTAAGGGAATTGCCACTGGGCATCTGAATGTGGATCAGGTCCCTGCTGCCATGTGCCAGGCATGATGCCAGGGGCTCTATACACATGACTCTTTACAGATATGGTTCCTTATCTTTCACCCGTAGCAGTATCTCACCTATCCCTCTCGAGGCACTGGCACAGGACACATAGGGACTGAGGGAATGTTTCCACGTAAATGAATTCAACAATAAGCACATTCTGTTGATTGTAAACCACATAAATTCAATTCAGCAAAAGAGAATAGTTTCAAATAAAATGTTTCCTCATTTCTCCATACTTAATACAAAAGTACTATACAAAGCTTAATTTGTATTGATTAAATCCTAATTGTTGTATAAAAAGTTGAGGCATTGGTGTTCTGTGGCTACTGGTAGTAGTTATATTACTTCGGTGTCGTATCTCATATAGTATAGTTATACAACATTAACCCTTTGATTTTGAGCAGTTATAAACTTATTTTAACACAACATCATATATTCATTACTAGTTATTACTCTCACCTAAAATAATTTAGCAATAGTACATGATACTGAGGGAAAAGGAAAACAGTTAACTTAATACTTTTCTAAATGCTAGTAAGAAAGAAACACATCAACGCACACCTGATTTGGGGGATGACCATAACTCGGCCTGTGACTTCAAATGGAATCTGGGAAAGTAAACCAAAGGTGTTTTTAAGCTGAAAGGACACAAATGTTGAGTTCAAACCCTTAATCTTTCATATTAGGCAGTATCTACACACGAAGGTAAATGACTTATCTACAGGCACATAATTACACAGTAAGAGAGATGTCCAAGGTCTCCTGATAACAAATCTAGACTTTCTCTATTTCATAACAGAGGTTCATACATACTATAATACAATCATATTTTTAAAAGATCAAATCAGATATCAAGGAAAACAAATCCATCATAACCTTTTAGGCTAAAAAAACCCTAGAGCAAGAGTTTAATAAAAATGCATGACAGCTGTGTTCAAGATAACATAGTGTGGAATACAGTGTTGTAAACATGGATGGCAGAAGTTCATGGTGACAGTAATTCACTGTGTGTTTATGCATTAGTTTTGTGCATTAGTTGTGTTTTCATCTGTATCACTTAAGCTAAATTTTTTCCACAAAAATTTCTCATTTGATTTCCAAAGCGAAGTTTCCAGCTCCTCTTTCCTTTTGGAGGATGCGGCAAGGGGCACTTTTTCACATAGAGTCTCTATCACTGCCAAGTCAGTGAGTTTACTAAGGCTGTCGTCATTCTGTTCATTCAAGATGTCCCAGAAATCTTTTGGTCTCTGTTTTGCTTTCTCCATGGGCCCTGAAAGAACTTTCTTTGGCAGTTGTGTGGGACTGTTCCCATAACTATTAAAGAGGTCATCAAGAATAGATGTGTCGCCAAGTAAGCCTACCACAGAAGTGTTTCCTAACACTGGATTTTCTACCTTCTTGTTTTCCACTTTGAAAAGGGGTCCGTTTCTTGAAATGCCTGTTCTTGTTGGGTTTTGTTGCTCTTTCATAGTATATTCTAATTTTTCTAACTCATATGCTTCAGACTTACTGTTCAGGGAACAGGATACTACAGTATCTTTGGATGCTTGGCTGTTTTTTCCATTGTCAGTCTCTTGGGTAGAGCTCATACGTGATTTGGTAGTCTCTCCGTCATTAGAAAGTACCTGTTCCCTATGGGAACCGTGAGTTTGAAACTCAATGGATTTTTCTTTATATATTTTTGGGCTGCAAATTTGAGAAACTCTTTTGGGAGAATCTTTAAGTGCCAAAGTTGCAGAATCTGACAGGCCTTCTTTTATAAGAGATTCTGTTTTTTCAGATTTATTCCTGACTCTCTCTCTTTTCCGACAGGAAGTTTTAATGCATTCTGAAGCAAAATCCACAAAAAATTCTTTTACCTCCGGATACTGAGAAGCATAAAAGTCTTTTAGCATTTTCTGTCGTTCTTCTGATGTAGCATTAGTTATATTTTTAGCAAATTCCTTTACAGAAGGCAAGTTAAAATAAGAAGCCATTTCTTCAAATTGTTTTCTGAAGATTTAATGAACAAAAGCAGTAGTTATTTTTATTATTTTATTTTTAAAGAACTCACCATCAGTGATATTAAAAAAAGACACAAAGCAATGTTCAGTTGATCCCTGAACAACACAGGTGTTAGGTTTCCCTGTGTAGTCAAAAATCTGAATATAACTTTTGACTTTCCCCCAAATTAGCCTACTGTTGACCAGAAGCCTTATTGATAATGTAGAGAGTCAACTAATACATATTTTGTATGTTACATATATTATATATACTGTATCCTTACAATAAAGTAAGCTAGAGAAAAGAAAATGTTGTTGAGAAAATCACAAGGAAGAAAAAATATATTTGCAGTACTGTATTTACTGGAAGAAAATCTGCTAGTAAGTGGACCCACATAGTTCAAACCTGTGTTGTCCAAGGGTCAACTGTAATCTTATTCATTTAGTATATATTAACTTAATTCCATAATGAAAATGCATTTTATACTAGCAGAATGTGACCTCTTTCCTTATGCTAGTGAAAAAAAATTCTAGTTCATGAAATCACCAGCTTTTGAAGTTATTTTGATTTATACTATTAGGCATTTCCTGGGAATGATGGGATCCCAGCATGCTGCTCCTCCAGTCAGCCAACTTACGGCTGACATGAGAATCATAATTTATATAATCTGTCTGAAAATCTATATTGCATTCAAGTCCTATGAAATAAAATTGTCAAAAAAAGGTCTTAATGAAAAAGAGAAAATTCTGAAAAATAAAGGGATTTTTTTCTTCTCTCCTTTTTTCCCTTCTTCCACAAATACAACAAAGAAATTTCATACAACTTTTTGATGATCCTAAAGGAAAATTCTAAACTGATAAACCTAGATTCTTTCTTCCCCCAACTGGCCTGCCTTGAGTATAGACAGCTAAACTAAGAAATGAGATGCCATTTAAAGGAGTGAGTTTTACTCTTAGTATAAGATACTAACAAAAGCTGTTGTATTCATGTGTGAGAAAATGGACCTTCCAGAACCCTGGCAAGACAGAGGCAGAAAGATTGTTTCACAACCCTGGACACCAGACTGTGCTCCTTTACCCAGGTGAGGGTGCTATGGACTGAACTGCAACACCCTCAAATTCATTATGTTGAAGCCCTAAACCGCAGTCTGACTATATGGAGATAGGGCCTTTAGAAGGTAATTAAGGTTAAATGAGGTCATAAGAAGCCATCAGAAATATCTTTCTTGGCCAAGAGAGGACACAGTGAGGTCACCATCTGCAAGTCAGGAGAGCCCTCACCAGGAGCCAAATCAGCTGGCACCCTGATCTTCAACTTCCCAGGCTCTAGACCTGTGAGAAGTAACTTTCTATTGTTTAAGCCCCAGTCTATACTATTTTGCTATGGCAGATGGAGCAAAGACAGAGTGTATTGCTTTGCTGATGCTGAGTTGGGCCACGAATCAGGAGAGCTCAGTGTTTGTAAACATTCTTTCAAAAAAAGCCAGATGGTGTTGTAACACATGATTAAAAGTACCAAAGTTTTAGAATTATGTTTATATTTGATATAGTTCCTTAAAACATTCATTTATACATTCAGCAAACATTTATAGATCCTCTATGTGCTAGGCACCATAGAGTTATACAGCAGTGAACAGCCGACCACCATATTCTTCAAGGAGTTTATAGTCAAGCTGGAGGAGACAGACACATGAAAACCAAACCAGAAGAGAGTGATAAATCCCACTACAGATGAAATACAGGGCCCTGTGGGTTCCCACAGAAGGGGTACCTGAGCCAGTGATGGATCATGGGTAAGGTAGCAGGGAAGGCTTCTCTGGTGTCACCAGTCAGGCAAGGGTAAGTGAGGAAACTGTCCAGGGAACGGGGAACATGCACAGGCCCACTTCAGAGAGAACCTGGTACACAGAGGGGCAGGAGAAATTGCCAAGGAAGAGGCTGACTATCATGAAGGGTCCGTATGTCAATTTCAAAAGTTTGAATTTTATCCTGCACACACAACAGAGAATCCTGAGGGTAAAATAATGATTTATTTGTAATGTATGTAATTTGGAGCTTTAAAGCCACTATTATTTTGCTGCTCAGGCCAGGTTATGTCAAGTTTGTGTTTCCTGTGATTTTAGTGGCATCCATCATGCATGCTCATGACTTTTGTGGCTTCAGATGAGCACCCTGCCTTCTAGTCCTCTTCACTGCACTGGTCCTCTTCACTGTTCCAAGTCCAGATATTATCTATGCCTGAGCAACAGCCACTCTTACTGCCAAGAGAATATTTAATAACACAAATACAAGCTTCCAAATTTCTGTCCTGGAAATTGCCAATGTTCTTGTTGGAAAGCAACAAGCACGTTCTTAAAAGGTTCCAGTTTTTACTTCATATGAAGTAATGAGGTATTATTTTGTTTATTAATCATCTCCAAATCCATTTTCATGGCCTTTCTAATAAATATTTGTGCTGCGAAGATTAAGTTATTGGCAAAGTTACAGGCTGATGTCTTATTTATCCAAGACTTGGTGGTGTCTCAGCAGCTGCCAGAATACTTCACCTTTGCTGTGCTGACCTCACTCAGAATCTTACAATTCTGTCCCTTTTGGGAGGAGAGCTTCTGACCCCATGTTATACCAGTAGTATGCAAGTAAATTAGGCTGGGAGGTTGTCCTTTACAGGATGAATATGATTGATTATAATTCATTTTATTTTTGCTTTCTAACTTGCTTTCATAATTCTTGGTCTTTAAAAGAATTTTCTCTAAGTATTTAAGGAAGGTACACTCAGGAGGTATAAACCAGCCACTTTGTAAGGAAAATTTAATAAACTAAAGTAGACACTCATAAGTCACTAGAAGAAAGAAAAAAAAAAGGAAATCAAAGACAGGTATATTTTAGCAAATATATCCAGAGTAGTTGTGTGTCATGTATATAATTCAAGTTCTCTTCCCTTTTCATGAGAACTGAGGGAAAATGGTGGGACACAGCTAGGTTATCTTCTTTTTGCCTGAGCTTTCTTAAGTGAAGGGAGGACTGAAACTTCATTCCGATGACCTGACGGCCACAGCGGGTACGGATTCGTGATTCTCGTAAAGGAGGATGATTAGTGGGAAAGATGTGTCAGCAGTTCTGACATCGATCCCTAGGTCAGAGGTTGGCATTCTAATATTAGTCTTTCACTTAGCCTAAGGCATTTATTCCCTGGGATGGGCAGAGAAGAAAGTGAGAGAAGAAAAATCTAATCATTTGTTAATAGTTTTATTTTTATATACAGTGCTAACGGAGATAAAGACACTTGTGCTCCTTAAAAACTGGTAAAATCCATTATGGTCTGCCTCTGAACAAAATAATTGCCCAAAGCAAATTACCCCAAATTTGCCCAGAATCATCATTGTAAGTCTATTTATGAGGAGAGATGCTACTGTAGCATGTAGGGTGTTTGCCTTTCTGGGCAATGGTGGGTAGCTGAGAGCCACACTCTAGCCTACCACACCAGCACCCAAGGGCTGAGGAGCTACCAAACCCGTGAGGAAAGAACTTGGAACAGGGAGAACCATCACCATTTGCCCATTGTCTGCAGGGGCCTTCAGGGTCAATTCAACCATGCCTTTCATCCCTGCTTAGCTCAGTCACTACTCCTCTGTCACCTGTAACAGGTGTACCAGGCCTTTTCCTGGTCCTAGTCTCTTCCTCCCCAATCTAATCGAATCCCTCACCCTTCTAGATCATTCCTCAGCCCCTGGAATGAGGCTATGCTCTACCAACTCCCCTGTTCTTCTCCCCAGATGGTCCCTCTATCCCCTCATGATGCCACCTCCTCCCATACGGCCCTCACAAGATAAGGCTCTTATACCTCACATCTTAAACCTCAGGGTTTATGCTTCACATATGCTGCTTCCAGACCATTTTTTTTTCTTAAAGATTCCTTTCCCTTTTGCAGGTTTATGCTATCCTGCTAATCCATTCTTTCCCTCAATTTGTCAACTGACCTCTTAGTTGCTTCCTCCTAGTGACTGAACTCATGATCAATCCTGTTTCCTTTCCCATCTCCTGCCATCACTCTTGATAACACCAACATCCATGTGGATGGCCCATGTAACTCCAACTCCTAGCCCACCAATTTCTTTACCACCATCCCTCACTCCCCAAGACTCAACAGAATGTCAGGTCCCTATTCCTAAGGACATATACTGCCATTGTCATTACCATTAATTGCACAACCTGCAAATCCCTGAATTTAGCCACCTCATAATCCAGCTCAACTGTTTAATTCCCCCATGACAACAATGCTGGAAGATACTTCTGACCTCATCAAGCCTCCCCTTCTTTAGCTTAGGTTCGACTTTATAATTACTCCTTTGCAAACATCTTTCAGCTTCTTTGCTTCTCTCTCCCTCCATTCTAACCCCTGATAAAACCCAGCCATCTCCCTATTCTGTGTCTGTAACTGAGCAATTGAAGCCTGGCTGAACAAAGTCTGCACAACTGCATGGATGCTTTTACTGGAATTACTCTCCAACAGGGACTTAACATGACCCATGAATTCCAGTCTCACCAAGCTTGCTGTTCTAATTGATAAATGATTTATTTCATGACTTTTCTCTCCTGAAATTTCTCTCCCTCTGATTTGATACTTTAATTCTCAGTTAATTGAGAAAATATCGCATCTATGCCCATCTTCCATCCCTCCTCTTCTGATGCCTCTCAAAGGCTAGACCTTCTTCAGTAGTCTGGATCCCACCCTCTCCTGCTCTGCAGGACTTCTGTTACCACTTCTCCAGCATGATCTCTTTTTTTCCATATTGGTTTTTTCCCTCAACACACAAATAGGTTCTACTGTCTTCCCAACTTAAAAAAATTTACCTTTGACTGCACAATGCCCTCCAACTACCGCAACTTTTCACACTCACAGAGAAGTCTCAAGATCTGCCCATCCCCTGCTTCCCACCTCACCCCGAGTCTGCCTAGGGATTTGTAGACTGCTCACATCAAGGCAGCCAGTGAGTTCTCCTGCCAGTTCTGGAAGGCACTTTTCCACTTCATCTGATTCTGGTTCTCAGCAGCATTTAATAAAATGAAGTGCTTCCTCCATTTTGAAATTTTCACTCCTCTTGGACTTCAGGACCTTATAGTGTGCCTCCTACCCAGCAGGCCACTGTCCCCTTAAGGCTCAGTCCTAGCTTCTCTTCTGTCTGTGCTGGGTTCCTAGGCTGTTCACATAACCTGTGGCTCTAAAACCATTTAAAATCTCAATGCCGATGACTTCCACATTTAGATCTCTAGTCCCCAAATCCTATTTTCATAGAACCTCAAATTTAATACAAGCAAAAGAGAACTCTTGATTTTTTTTTCAGTCCAAACTCCTAGTTTTCCCCATTTTAGTAAATCCAATCTGTTGCTCCATGGAAAAGTTAAGAGTAGTCTTGTTTTCTCTCTTTCCCAACAACCAGTCCATACCAAACTGAATTCATCCACCAAACTCTATCTCCAAGGGAACCACTCTACCGTAAACCACCATTGGCTAGTTCCTTATGGTCTTCCCTAGTCTGCTCTCTTCCACAAAGAAACTAGAGCAATATTTGAGAAACATACATCAGATCATGTTCATGCCTCAATAGCTTTGACACACCTGGGACAAAATCCAAACTCTTATCCACAACCTACAGGGCTTTGCATGCTCCAGCCCCATCTATGTCTTGGCCTTCAGCTCATGTCTTTCTGCTTGGTTTATTATGCACTAAGTACACTAGTCTTCTCTCAGTTCCTTGAGCACATCAAACCTCTTTGCTCCCTAGGGATGTCCTTAATCTAGTTCTTTGCCTGGTTATCCCTCAGGTCTCAGATGCCAACTCTGTTGCGAGGTCTTACTCTCTACCCAATAGAAAGCCATTGACCCCCCTCCAGATCACCTTATTCTCTACCAACCAGGCCTGTCCACTTCTTTCCTATAATACACCATTTTATAATTATTTATAATTTTTTTTTTTACTTTTGAAAGTTTTATGGTTTAACTCTCACTGCACTGTAAACTCTGTCCTTTTTTATCCTGTCTGTGTAAAACCTAGCACAATGCCTGAGTGCATATTAGGTGCTCAATATTCAAAGAGTAAATAAAATGCAATTAAGTGTTATATTTATCCATACAAAATGATTTCATTTTTTTATCAATTGAGGGATTAGCTTTCTAAAAACATCTAAAACATTTTGAATTTATTTTTTGAAGTATACAAATTCAGCTGCCAGGTATCGTTAAGATTCAAATTATTTGTGTATTTTATTAAGTAGCTATATTTCTTTTGAGAATAATTTTTAAAGTCCAGTGTTGCTATACACATACCTGCGGATCCCTTTTGGCGTTTCTCCGATTATAAAGGTGGTCTGGTCTGTGTGGTAGACTTTTTTCTTCTTTTGGCTTACAGGGTGTGAAATGTAAAGGGGAAATGAAATGTTTCCTTCACTTAGTTGTTGGTCTTTCTTTGAAAGTGTCAATATATCTGTCTTCATTTTTTCTTTATGTGTCTGGAAAGAGAAGGAATGCAAAACCTAAGTCTGAAAAAATAGTCGTTTTTGGTCAATGAGGAGATGGCCTTATTTTTTCCAAAACCTCTTTATAATCAAGTATATCATATTCTCTAGTTGATAACAATATGAGAGATGTTAGTTAACTTAGATTTTTAAAAAGAAGATATAGGAATAAGTTACTTTTATATATTACTTTTATATATTTCATAAATATATATTTATATTTTATATATTTTATATAAATATAAAAATTTATATTTATAAAATAAATATTTCATATAAATATATATTTTATAAATATATATATATTTATATAATATATATTTTATAAATATATATATATTTATATTTTATATATTTATGAAATATATAAAAGTAATGCCAATACTATGATGTTTCCATGGTGTCCATCATTTAAAATATATGTTAAAGAATATATCTTTCTTAAAGATATAATAAAAGTAATAGCAATAATATGATGCCTTCATTGTCAAGTTTGTTGGGATATTATATATATGCTGATATCCACAATCCCAAATGAGGATAAAAATTAATGATTATAAAAATAATGGCATAAAAGCGAGATATTTAAAATTCTTAAATCAGTAATTTCCCTCAATATTATTAATCAGATTTTTGTTATTTAATTTTACATAAGTAGCCAAACTTTAAAATAACAACAATCTTTATGTGATAGTTAAATAAGAAACCATTTTCATAAATCCTACCTTTTAATCTCTACTAGATTGCCAGAATATTTAGTGATTTTAAGATGCTAACTATAGTTGGTTGACACTATATATAGAATTATATTTATTTTACAGACTATACTTGTTGCTTGTCTAACATAAAATGTTAAAAACACTGAGTCAAGAAAAAAATAATTTTAATTATTGGTTCCAATTTCCCTGAGAAGATGGTACAGTGAATACATGGAAAGCCCCACCCCACTCCAAAATGAGAAGACTAGATACAATTTGGTAACAACAACAAAATTACATTTGAGCTCAGAAGTGAGAAAGGTAAATCTCTAGGTGCCAAAAACAAAGAAGTGGTGAATAGGAGCTGATGCTCAACAGCCCAGAGTTAGGGCCTTAAGTTATAGTTTACAGGACCCCATGTATAGAGGGGAGATGGAAATGACTGAACTCCCTGCATTAAAAGACAAAGAAACCAAAAACACAGTAGGAATTAAGAGGCTATCCAGTTTGCAAATTAAAGCTAGGAAAGTCCAAACTGGGAACACAGAAGAGAAGCAGGCTACCTTCCTATTCTAGATAGGAAGAATCACTGGAATGCCCAGCCTGTGCCATTTGTGGAATCTGATTTTGTAGCACCTGGGTGGAATGGAAAATCTAAGCTAAAAACCAACATAAAAAACTGGTCCAGAATCAGTGAAAACCATAGATCTCAATGAAGAGTGAATATAAAAACATACCATGGGAAGATTTCTATAATCCAGAGAATGCTTTTGATTCTGATGGGTGGTGGTGGCGGGGGGGTGGGGGGGGGTGGGGGGGGGTTTGGGCAAAAATTATGAAGAATATATAAAACCCACCACCATGAAAATGGGCAGAAGCAACAAGTGTGAGAATATGTATCTGAGGAATTATAGATAACAAAGCAATCTGCAAGAGACTTTAAATCATTAGCAAGTCCAGAAAGATAAAGGAAAGAATAGAATATACTAGGGCTGGTATTATATAGACAGATCTGAAAGAGCCAAACACAAACTCTAAAAAGGAAATGTGGTTTTGAAATAAAAAATAGAGATAGGAACAAACTCAAAACATGGGTTAAGCAGCAGACTAAACAGCCTTACAATGATAGTTGATAAAGTGGTAGAGAAAGAAGAGAAAGAAGACATGGCAGAAGACATACCAAAGTTTGTAAAATATTAGAAGGTAAGAACAGAGAAAACAGAAGGGATAATATAAAGACATAATGGCAGGTAACTGAAGAAGGCATGAATCCTCAAACTAAAAAGGGAAAGCAAATCTCTCGTGGGAAAAATAAAAATAAATCTGTACTTTGTTATATCACAGAGAATATCTTTAAAAACTGCCAGAAAGAAAAAACAAGATATCCCACAAAGAAATGACAATCAACCTGAAGACAGACTTCTCATGAATACCACCACCACCAGAAGACAGGAAAAAAACATGCAGACAGGAAAAAAAAAAAATATAAACTTAGAATTCTATACCCAGTTAGACTATCTTTAAAGAATTCTTTTTTTTCAGACATACATACAGGAGTTTGCTAGACACAGATTCTTGCTGATGACATAATTATTTTTCTTTTACAGGAGTTCAGTGGGATTGAAATGGCACATATAAATGAATGTGTGTAGGGAAGAGTTTTTCATTCCACAAATATTTACTGAGCACTTGTTATCTTCCTGTCACCATGCTATGCAGTTGAGAACAAAAATATTTACATATACAAAGAGGCCTTTCCCTTAAGGGACTTAAAAATGACAAGCCAATTTTTAAATTTTAAGATGGAACATTTAGTTTTTTTTTAAATAAGTCACTTATCTCTTCAACTTATTATATTTAAATTCATTTTATTGAAATAAACTGAACATTGGATAACATGTAAGATATAACTGTATGCTTTTTATTTTATTTTATTTTATTTTATTTTATTTTATTTTATTTTATTTTATTTTATTTTATTTTAAAGTGATCTCTATCTAACATGGGTACCGAACTTATGATCCGAGATCAAGATTCACGTGCTCTACACAGCCAGCCAGGCACCCTGTAGCTGTATGTTTTTTTTAGTAGCAAACCATTTCTAATGAAAATAAATTGACTTCTTATATATCTATTGTGACTCAGATGAACATAAAATGGCATAAAATGCCATAAAATGCTGAAAGTACTTTCCTTAAAGACATCATTTCTTGAATCTTAAAGCATCAACAAAGAGGAAAATGCTGACCTTTAGAGATAAATCTGTAAGAGATTTGACACACTTATTTTACCTCACAAGAAAACAGATGGATGTTATAAGTTTCTAATAAAAAGGCTCATCATCTTAAGATGATTCCCAAGAAATGATCTATTATTGTAAGGAGAGATGGTATGTTTACGTGAGGATAAGTGAAATAAACAGAAAAAGAAGGAACTGGGCCAACCAAGAACACTCCCTCCTCATATACTGCAATTTCTGAAGCCATGGAGAAATCATGCCAGACAATGGTAATTTTCAATAATTTACATGATTACTCTTGGTCTTTCTGACTCTGGCAAAGCATTACAAAGCTCACATTTTGTATGGATACATTTTTTTTTTAAGTCAGTTTTATAAATTCTTCAGGAAAATTCAGCTTTTCAACACAGGTATCAAACAGGTGGATCTTTAATTTTGCCAAGAATTCTATATTTAAAAACTTGATTGTGTTAGATAATCATTCTTTTCACACATGGGCTTAATACCCTATCCTTCATTAAAAACAAACAAAAAAAATCTATCTAGGTTCAGATAGGTTCATTTTAGTAGAGTACTTTGTACTTAAACAAGGTTGTAAACAAAATATTGTTTGTTAATTAACTTAATAAACATTTTAGTGGCCTTGTTACAAAGCTGGTTTCACTACTTTATAGTAAAATGGTATCCTTTACAATAGTGGATACAAGGAAAAAAGTTCCAAAGTTTAGTTCCAATTGCAGTGATAGTTATGCCATAAAGCAAAATTCAAGGCCTATGGCCAAGAGGAAAAGTTTCCAGATTATGTGAATTGGACTCAAACTCATTCATTACCACTTATGTCAAAGCTGTGAAGTCATATGACACTGAGGCAACACAATGAAGTAGCAACAGTTATAAAGGCTCGAGTAATGAAAAGTTCAGTAAAAAAGACTGGATTAGGAATTTAAAAGACAATACTGTCCCTCCTTAACACTAGGAGAGAGGGTGAGGTTGCTTGCTAAAGAAAGCAAAATAAATCCACTCCTCTTTCTGCTAAAGAGTAGAATGGCCAACAACTGGAATACTATGCCTGTATTTAAAAGGAAATTTTGCAATCATGACCTGAATAAGAAAGAAATGCCATTTCTGCAAAAGCCGCTAACTGTTCCTAATGTTTTCTTAAAAAGTTTCTTCAAAACTATCCATCAAGACTTGCCTTGAGGAAGTACTTCTATATTCTGTGATTCTGATGAGTTTTCCGTCATATTACAATTTATGATTATAATAATAAGGAAATATAAAGATAAGAACTTTGTACATTGTATTGTATAAATATTTCTGCTAAGTATTTTAGAAAGCTTGACACTATTAGAGTATAATTTATAACTTAGTAATTGCTACATTCATGATTATTTGCCTAAGTTATTGGGTATTGTTAGGTGTTTCTACTATAGTGTTTTTCAAATTCGATTTGTGGAATCTTTATTAAAAATAAAATCTAGTAAGTGGTTTACCCCTAGGAAATGTAAAAATATAGTTAAAAATTCATTTGATGATGAGATTAGTTGAATGGAAATGGGGGGATACTTAAGAAGAAGCTGGATTTATCAGAGAATTCTGAAATAATCATTCTAATCTATGGGTGGTAATATGTCTTCCTCCTTCGGACATACACATACTATATGCAGCCATCAGTTGAGAACTGAAAAAGTAAAGGAAAAACTGTCCCCCTTCAGACCACAGTTAACCAGGGCTAAAAAGGTAAAAGATAGGCTATGTCTGATTATGGTAAATCCTAATCTCATTCATATAAATAAGAATTTAAACACATGATATGCTGTTTTTACAAAAATAATGATTTATTATTAAAACTAAAGTTCATAAATATAAAAATTGTTTAATTCAGTTAAAACATTAAGTATATATCATTTCGGTAAAGGATAATTGTTCTAATATATTTTGGCCAAAATAGTCTCCTCATCTATTCACAGTTAAATGCTTAACTTGGAAATGGCTCACTTCAAAGACTTTATGAATATCACCTTTGATTTAATTTTCATGAAGTTATAAAATCATTATTGATTTTTTCTGATTTGTCTGTAAATTGTGTTTGAAAATATATCATAAAAATTACTACTTAAAAATGTACAGGGGTGCTTGGGTGGCTGAAGCATCCAACTCTTGATTTCGGTTCAGGTCATGATCTTACAGTTTGTGGGGTCATGCCCCTGTGTAGGGCTCTGCACTGACAGCACGGAACCTGCTTAGGACTCTCTCTCTCCCTCTCTCTGCCCTTCCTTTTGCGCATGGGCAAATATGCACGTGTGGGTGCACTCTTTCTCCAAAAAAACAAAAAAATATATAAAAAATGTATTTTGTATACATGTATACATGTATACATGTATGTATATTTTGTAAAAAATATAAAAAAATGTACAATGTATACATTCTACAAAATAAAACGTATAATTATTTTAAATTATAAAAGATCTACATTAGGATTATAGTGAATAAGAGAGCACTTTTGTAGGGAAAAATTCCTTCTTCTAGAGTAGCCCAAATGAATCCACAGTAGACCTAAGCAACTGTATATAATTCTGTATAATTTATTTCTTACTGAGAAGTTTTAGGTTTATGTTGGTTCTATGAGGAAAGTTCCTTATCTTACTCATTGCTCTAAAGATCAATAGTAAGAAAGATTCAAATAACTTTTGATAATACTCTTTTGCCTTTGAAGCAAAATTCTGTGTTTCAAGGCATTAGATCTAAGCCGAGTTACATTACTTTAAATGAAATAAGAGTTATTTTTTGAAAGGCAAAACTAAAAAGGAGATAAAGTATATATGGATTTTCAATATGAAAGTAAGAAAAAATAAAACTGACTCTTAAAAAGTTTAAAGATAGCAATCTTTACTGTCAATGTGCTGAGAAAAAAAAAAGAATATTCCTCTTACCTCACAGCCATATGATTACATTAGCATGTTTCTATTTGCTATGTAGGAAATCTATCTTTATGTACTAGGAAGTTTCACTGGGAATAGTGCAGAGAATGTTTAAGTTAAAAAAACAACAACAAACTTTTCTACTAACAGTCTTTGAGGTAAAAAAAAACACAACAACTTTGGAGGTAAATTACTGAAGAACTGTAGAGAGCACCTAGATAGGAATAGCAAGGAAATGAGCAGAGCTGATGGGGATCAATCTGTCCTATAGCCACCTACCTGTAACAAGTGGGGGCAAGAAACAGAACAATCCAGGAGAGTGAGTTTCAAAAGGAATCATGAACAGCCTCCAATTCCCATTTTAGCAAGAGAAATATTATTGTAATTTCTGCCATCTTTTTTTTAAAGTATTGATTGATTGATTGATTGATTTTAATATGAAATTTATTGTCAAATTGGTTTCCATACAACATCCAGTGCTCATCCCAACAGGTGTCCTCCTCAATGCCCATCACCCACTTTCCCCTGCCTCCCACCCCACATCAACCCTTAGTTTATTCTGTTTTTAAGAGTGTCTTACGGTTTGCCTCCCTCCCTCTCTTTTTTTTTTTCCTTCCCCTCCCCCATGGTCTTCTGTTAAGTTTCTCAGGATCCACATAAGAGTGAAAACGTATGGTATCTTTCTCTGTATGGCTTATTTCACTTAGCGTAACACGCTCCAGTTCCATCCACGTTGCTACAAAAGGCCATATTTCATTCTTTCTCATTGCCAAGTAGTACTCCACCGTGTATATAAACCACAATTTCTTTATCCATTCAAATAATCCAGTGAAGAAATCTGCCATCTTTCTAAAGCTCCTCAGGGCTAATTCCTGGAGACGCAGCCAGAGCCAATGCAGACACTGCGACTCTTCCTCCCCTGCTCATCTATCCATACCCTCCACGGAGGAAGCCTGGACAGGGATAAGGTACAATGCAGAACAGCCTCATAGGATGGGTAGCCTTACCATAGTGGGCCACTGGGAATTATGGAAAAGTTTTATTAAGCAATTTTAGAATGGCTCTGTCTGCTAAGCTGGTCTCTCCAAAAAACACCCTGTAGAACATATACCAGAACAAGGAGCAAGAGATATGTAATAGACACATTCACTGTTTTGTTTTGTTTTGTTTTTCCCCCATAACCAGATGTTTAGGTTTGATTAGTCATTGACAAAACTGGAAAGAGAGAGACTTTCAAAGGGATTGGAAGGTCCTGATGGCTTGGACCCACTGAGAAGCCTGAGTTTGGATTCTAAGATCACCAGAGTATCTGCCCATTATAGGAAAGCTCTTGGTCTACACCTTGTTCCTGAGAATGGCACAGAGCCTCACAAGCCACTCTACAGTCACTGCCATGTGTGGGTGTTGGTGCACCGTGTAGCCACAGGTCCTCACAGTGTCCTGATCACACCAACTTTGCCATAAAGACTAGAAAAAGAAAAAATCAGTGTTCTTTTTTTTCTTCATTCAATCTTAAATAGTGAAGTCTGAGAGGCAGCAATGCTTTTGTTTACACATCTGTTCAAACAAAAGATTAAAAAAGAAATCTCCCTTTGGGTAAGGGCCAAACTCTATAAACACATAAGAAGTCATAAACTTCTTTGTCTTTGCAAAGCAGGGAATCAGGAGTACTATAAAAATATATAGCACATATAAATACATTCATTCAAATGGCATCTGAGTGTCTAAAAGGACAAAAACTTTTAAGGGTCTTTGCACAGGTGTGAAAAAGCTCCTATCCTGAAAGTAATCATTCAAGATTTTTGCCTGGAGGTAGGAAATATTCCTGTAAATGCAGTTTTCCAATATTCAGGAAAGCCTAAGGCAACTATGAGCTACTCCTGAATTGTCTTTACTCATCCTCTGGTTGAAAGCCAGGTGGTTAGAGGACCCACCACAAATACATATTAAAGTCAAATTTTCTGCATGTTTAAAAATGACATTCAAATCTGAAAAAAAAAAAACCCACTTAGATTCAAATCCAAAATCTTTTTGGGGGGGTTGTTATTGCCATTCTGCTTTACTCCTGGAAAAAGTAATAGTTACAATCCAGCTATATCTATGTATCTCTACCTGTATCTATATCTCTCTATATTTTTAATAGTATTTTGCTTTCTAAGTGAGTCACAACAGAACAACTTTATAATGGCTGTCCTGAGCCTAGGTTCCTTTTTTATCCACAACAGTCCATTTCTCATTATCTGATAGATGTATATATCTAACCCTGGGAGAACAGGTGAGTATTATGGGGCATGCAGCACACACTGCAAACAGAAATAGAAAAGCCCCATCTCCTTGGGATCTGTGACCCTGAAGACACTGCCAGAACAGTCATCTGTGGGAACAGGCCAGGTGAGACAGTGGCAGTCAGAGCACTGGACTCAGCACCTTGGGCCCTAGGGTCCAGAGGAAACTGGGGAAGTTTTGTTAACTTTTTGAGCCTCATTACCCTGGGGGATAATGAGTGATTTCGGGATCAGGACCTAAGGGGGTAGGAATTTGGATCAGGGACTCCCATTGGTCTCTTTCATATTTAAAATTCACAATTCTGGGGCGCCTGGGTGGTTCAGTTGGTTGAGCATCTGACTTCGGCTCAGGTCATGACCTCACTGCTCATGAGTTGGAGTCCTATGCTGGGCTCTATGCTGACAGCTCAGAGCTTGGAGGCTGCTTTGGATTCTGTGTCTCCCTCTCTCCCTCTGCCCCTCCTCTGCTTGTGTTCTCTCTTTCAAAAATAAACATTAAAAAAAACAAAATAAAATTCACAGTTCTAGCAGTCCTTATAAGATCTTGAGAAAGTAGTAATCAGTAGGTCCTTAGCATCTTGTAGCCCTGACAGTTTCAAATCTTTATATGTATTACTTGCATTATGGTAAAACTTTATCTAAAGACCATTTGAAGGTCCTGTACTTAATATTAATAATACTTGGTATGTGAAAAGATCACAGAAGGTGGTGCTGATGGAAAAATATTTAAAGAAAGCCTTCCTTGGCCCTACCTGCCTTTTCAGCAGCTGGCATTTCCCACAGGGAGCTTAGGCTCCTCCCTTGCTTCCTTCAGGCCTCTGGCTGGAGTTAAGGCTTCTAAATGTAGGCTGACAAAGCCACCAATGGTTCTCTAGCATCTTGGGAAGATCATTTCAAGCATGTCCCAAATGAGAGACATTGCAATTAGCTGTGATGTTTGATGCAGATTATTATTAATAATAAAGCACTGAAATTTGATTATTATTAATAATAAAGTACTGAAATTAGCAAATTAGAGTGGATTCTGTATGGCCACATCATTCTGATGTGCCTTCTTGAATCCTGTAGAAAAGGAAGTAAAGCTTTTACACAGAGAAAGGCCAATTAAAAGTATATCCCACTAGAAGTGAATTTAATGATCAGGATCCTCTCTTCATATGGTCCAAGATGGCAGTTCTGAAACTATGGGTCTTAAAACCTCTTTACACTTTAAAAATTATTAAGGACCCCAAAGAGCTTTTGTTTGTGTGTGTTTTACCTATTAAACATTCAAAAATAGGGGCACCTGGGTGGCTCAGTCGGTTAAGCGTCTGACTTCAGCTCAGGTCATGATTTCACAGTCCGTGAGTTCGAGCCCCGCGTCGGGCTCTGTGCTGACAGCTCAGAGCCTGGAGCCTGCTTTGGATTCTGTGTCTCCCTGTCTCTCTGACCCTCCCCATTCATGCTCTGTCTCTCTCTGTCTCAAAAATAAATAAACATTAAAAAAAAAAAAACAAAAACAAAAAAAACACAAAAATATTAGTTAATCCATTAAAAATAACAATAAGCTGGGTCACCTGGGTGGCTCAGTTGAGCGTCTGACTTCAGCTTAGGTCATGATTTCGCAGTTTGTGAGTTCGAGCCCCACATTGGGCGCTGCACTGTCAGCGCAGAGCCGACTTCGGATCCTCTGTCCCCCTCTCTCTGCCCCTCCCCCACTTGTACTCTCCCAAAAATAAATTATTAAAAAAAATAAATAACAATAAGCCAATTACATGTTAACCCGAAAAACTCTTTTTATTTTTGTTTCTTTTTAAATGTTTATTCATTTTGCAAGAGTGAGCATGTGCACATGCACTTGCATGACACAAGCAGGGGAGGGGCAGAGAGAGAGGGAGAGAGAGAATCTGCACCATCAGTGTGGGGCCTGAATCAGGGTTTGATATCACGAACTGTGAGATTGTGACCTTAACCAAAATCAAGAGTTGGATGCTTAATTGACTGAGCCACCCAGGCTGCCCCTGAATAACTTTTTTAACAACAATAACAACAAAACATTTTACATTTTCCAAGCAAACAAAAAATTAACATGAATAGTGGCTATTGTTTTTATATTTTTTAACTATCTTTAACATCTGGATTAATAAAAGACAGCTAGAGTCTCATATCTGGCTTCTGCATTCAATCTGTTGCAACAAGGTTGTTTTGGTTGGAGTATATGAAGAAAATCAGCATCATGTAGACATGTCGTTAGAAAAGGGAAGAATATTTTAATGGCCTTTTCAGATAATTGTAAATATTTTTTGATGCTATATCAAAACTCAGTTAAGGTTAGTTTCATGTAAAATCTGAAACCATATCAGTAAATTTTTACATTATTAAAATTCATTGGCATATGTTGTACTTTGGCCGGATTTTTTTCCCCAAGCATGACAGTGATATTCACTTGGTCATTTGGAAATACCAATGAACTGAGTTATGTAGATCTTTAAAATGTGACACATTCAATTACACAGCATTGGTAAGTCATACTTGTTGTTATCACCACCTATTGCATCAGGAAAAAATATGTAAGTATGGGAAATGCGTCATGGTCATGGTGGAAGATACAAGATTTTCAACATTTTATTTTATTTTATTTAAAAAAAAATTTTTTTTAAACGTTTTTATTTATTTTTGAGACAGAGAGAGACAGAGCATGAATGGGGGAGGGTCACAGAGAGAGGGAGACACAGAATCTGAAACAGGCTCCAGGCTCTGAGCTGTCAGCACAGAGCCCGACGCAGGGCTCGAACTCACAGACTGTGAGATCATGACCTGAGCCGAAGTCGGACACTCAACCGACCGAGCCACCCAGGCGCCCCGATTTTCAACATTTTATTTTATTTTTTTTTAAAATTTTTTTTTTTTCAACGTTTTTAATTTATTTTTGGGACAGAGAGAGACAGAGCATGAACGGGGGAGGGGCAGAGAGAGAGGGAGACACAGAATCGGAAACAGGCTCCAGGCTCCGAGCCATCAGCCCAGAGCCTGACGCGGGGCTCGAACCCACGGACCGCGAGATCGTGACCTGGCTGAAGTCGGACGCTTAACCGACTGCGCCACCCAGGCGCCCCGATTTTCAACATTTTAATTGAAAGCTTGAATTTATCCCTGGCAACACGTCCATGCCCACTGGTTTCCTTGAAGTACCAAACTCACTAGGTTCATTTTTAAGAAATTACCTACCAAATCCAAATAACCAGTCTGTCTGTCAGCAATTCTTTCAAGTACAAACGATGTTTTATTAAAAAAAAAAAAAAGGTGGCTAGTTCACTTTGCAGCTCAGGTGTACAAGTGCTTATGTACACTCCCTATTTTAGCAAACAGAATAGAATGAAAGATGAGTATAAAAGGTTGAGATTTGATAAAACGAGCCATTTTTATCAAGGATAAAAATCAATCAAAGATATTCATCAGACAGTCGGTTTAAGCGGCCAACTTCAGCTCGGGTCATGATCTCGCGGTCCGTGAGTTCGAGCCCCGCGTCGGGCTCTGTGCTGACAGCTCAGAGCCTGGAGCCTGTTTCAGATTCTGTGTCTCCCTCTCTCTGACCCTCCCCTGTTCATGCTCTGTCTCTCTCTGTCTCAAAAATAAATAAATGTTAAAAAAAAAAAGATATTCATCAGAGAAACTAGCTTCCTTGTCCTGCAAGTATGTACAGAATCCAGAGACTACTAGGTATGATTTGGGGCCACTGAATGATTCATGATAAGCTGCCAGCAGTTTTCTCACAATTACTTTTACACCATTTGTGCAATGTCAACAAGTGAAAAAGGCACTTCAAGTTATTCTGAGAATAGTTCGGACCTTGCAGACCCCTGAAGGAGTCTCAGATATCTTAGGGGTCCATGGACCACATTTTGGGAACTGCTCATCTACAATAAGCTGACATGCCTTCAATCAGCACATACATGATACCTCCATGCTGGAAACTCTGACCAGGATGATCGAGAGTGGATTTTGGTTTTACCCAGCTTTATGCCTACACACAGGAAAAGGCTTCCCCCCTTCTTGAGTGAAAACAGAAGGGTCTTTCTGTCTAGAATAATGATTACCAGCTCCAGGCCTGGCTCTTAGCCTTCTTCACGAGGGAATGGTTAGATATTATGCACATGTTGAAAGTTACTTGTCGGAGTATAAACTCTAACATTTCAGTCTGTTCAGGTCAGTTTAACATCTTTTGATTATTTCTCTACATACAAGGCCTTTCATGATGTGTTCCCTCAATGCAGTCTTACTCTTCCTGATGTCCAATAGATGCTGGCTTGGTTAGGCTAATCTTCTCACTACTGCCAAACACATCATGGATATCCATTTCTGGAGCCAAATTTCCTCAGCCTTGCCTTCTGCCCAACATAGTTCTACCCATGCTTGAAGGTCCAGATTCATGAGATTTTCCTTGTACTTTTTTTTTCTTGCATTGTTATTTCAATTTCTCATTTGATAGCTTTATTATATAAATGGAATCTACCTTTATTTAAAATGTTATATAATCACATACAACATACCAAGCCAAGCAGCAACAATGTTGCATGTAGGCCAAAAAATCCTAATTTCACCCGCCAAAGGAATACAAGACCAGGGGGCTCTCTTTGAATAGGTAGGGCCCCTATTCTATTGGAAACTATTTTGATTGCTTAGACCTTACCTATGTAACTGGAGCTATACATGCCTCTAACACAGAGAGCAACCATATATATATTTTTTCATATTGAGTCCTGAGTCATTTAGCCGACAGCCTTTCTATAAATGAATGTTGGATGAAAAAACATAACGCAAGTAAGAAAAATTTTTGGAAGACAATTTACCAAAAGCAAAAAGTTCTTCCTCTTAAGGTATTCATTACTTCACCTGGCAACAGTAAGAGGATAGCCTTATATGCTGAATAAAAAGCAGGTTATGGCTTTCCAATTGCATTTTTTAAGCAGTTGCTGCTACAGTCATGAAAATTGTTTACAGATTAATTGAAAGTTGATTCTGATAGTAACTTGGCTACGAGATGAGAGTCCCTTTTTTTTATTTAAATTTTTTTTTTTTAATTTTTTAAGTTTTATTTGTTTTTGACACAGAGAGAGAGAGAGGCAGAGCATGAGCAGGGGAGGGGCAGAGAGGGAGACACAGAATCCAAAGCAGGCTCCAGGCTCTGAGCTGTCAGCACACAGCCCGACGCGGGGCTCGAACTCACAGACCATGAGATTATGACCTGGGCTGAAGTTGGACGCTCAACCGACTGAGCCACCCAGGCGCCTCAAGAGTACCTTTAAAATAAAACATCAGCTTACCAACAATCTTAACATAAAAGCGGTGAGAGCTGACTCTGGTCATGTTAAAGGGGATATTATCCTCATCAGGAAAATTGCAAAAATATCACAAATTCCAATGTTAGATAAGGGACCACAGTTCAAACATATTTATCCTGCCTAAAGCCACGGCACTGCACAAGAATTCATGTTCATATTAAAAATTAGAGTAATTCCTCACATTTTTTATTTGTAGACTCTCTTTGAAAAGGCTGTAGTTAATAGCTACTAGAAATTCAATTAAAATCAGTAAGCTCTGATTGAATATCTATGTACCAGGTACTGTTCTAGCTCCAGGGAATAAAAGAATAAGCTTCCATTCCTAACACAAATGAGTTTCACAGTCTAACCAGGAATATAATATCAGACATTGTTGATGGCCTATCAACAGCCACTGTTACTTTCTTTGTTGTCTGAACAAAATTGGAGTTCTCTTAGAGATGTGCTCCGGGATGGTGGATTGCTCTCTCAGTTCTCGGGGTGGGGGGGCTGGGGGGTGGGGAATAAATGGAGATTAGGCAAGCTAGTCATGTTTTGCAACAAAGATTGTTCTCCTCAACAAAAGGAGACATGTATGAGAGAACCATACCTTTCTGTCTTTGGATGATGCATTTGTATAAGAGAATGAGTTCTTGAGATGCAGTGGTCATCCTGCAACATGAGTCAAAAGGCCCAGGCACTAAATGTTGACTTACCAAGGCCAATGACGCAGAAAATGAGAAAGCCTGAATCCTTATGATGTCATTGGGCTATAGCACTAAACCTAGAAATACCCCTCAACAGGCTTGCCATTATGTGAACTAGTTAATGGCCCACTGTATAGGTCACTTTTATTAATTAATCAATTATCTTTATTGAAATATAACTGACATACAATGTTACATTAGTTTCATAGTGATTTGATATGTCTATACATTGTACTAGGCTCACCACAAGTGTAGCTACCATCTGTCACCACTATTATAATACCATTGACTGTATTCCCTATGCTGTACCTTTCAGCCCTGGGACTGTTCATTCCAGAACTGGAAGCCTGTATCTCCCACTTCCCTTCACCCATTTTGCCCATCCCCCCACCCTCTCTCCTCTGGCAACTATCAGTTTGTTCTCTGTATTTATGGGTCTGTTTCTGCTTTTTGTTTATTTATTCGTTTGTTTTGTTTTTTAGATTCCACATGTAAGTGAAGTCATATGGTGTTTGTCTTTCTCTGACTTATTTTACTTGGCATAGTGTCCGCTAGGTCCATTCATGTTGTTGCAAATGGCAAGATCTCATTCTTTTTTGTGGCTGAGTAAAATTCCATTGTGTGCATACACCACATCTTCTTTATCCATTCATCTATTGATAGACACTTGTGTTGCTTCCCTATCTCTGCCACTGTAAATAATGCTACAATAAACATAAGGGTGCATCTATCTTTTTGAACTAGTGTTTTCATTTTTGGGGGGGGACAAATACCCAGTAGTGGAATTACTGGATCTATTTTTTCAAATTTTTTGAGGAACCTCCCTACTGTTTTCTGTAGTGACTGTACCAGTTTGCATTCCCATCAACAGTGCACGAGGGTTCCTTTTTCTCCATGTCCTCACCAACACTTGTTGTTTCTTGTGTTTCTGATTTTAGCCATTCTGACAGGTGTGAGGTGATATCTCATTGTATTTTTTATTTGCATTTCCCTGATGATTAGTGATGTTGAGCATCTTTTCACGTGCCTGTTTGTATAGGCTAATTGTAGATGGTTATCCTATTCCTTGCAGCTGAAAGTATCCTGTAGACATATATACAGTATCACATAACACAATGGTAAGTACTATAGCAGATACACACACGTAAAAATGAAGATGAGGAAGACATTTACACTGCTTTGGAGAGGCCTTAGGGGACAGCTGTCTTTGATGATACAAGGGGGAGGAGTTCAATAAGCAGACACAGGTGAAATGGAATTTTAAGCAAAAGCAGCACAGGAGCAAAGGCATGGCAGGGTAAAAGTCCACGGTGTGCCCGTAGACTGGTTCACAGTCTGAAAGCTGACCAGAAGAGTTTGTTCATCTTTACATCCCCAGTGTCTAGCACAGTGCCTGGTACAGAGTATCAATAATTTTGAATGAGTGTCTCAGAATGAAAATGAAAAAGCAGGCTAGGGCCAAATTGAGATCGGCCTTATGTGCCATGGAAAAGAAGCATGATGAGACATTTCACATAACTTTGGAAGGCAGAAACTTGAGGTCCTAAGTGATTGTTTAGATGTATTACTGCTAGATGAGGAAAGCTCACAAAGTCATAAATGGGTAGGGATATCTTTTCTGGCACTGTTACCCATGTTCTCCCTTCTTGAGTGGGTTTCCTATACCAACACTGCAGCCAACAAATGGCACATATGGAGTGCAAATGAAGAATACCAGCATTTATGCTGCTCTAAAATGACTAAGATCTTTACATGATCTGCCAGTGTACTCTATTTAACGTTAACTTGTGGAGCTAAGACTTGAGAAGCCTTGACTTCATGGTGAAGATGGCTGTGCCTTATGTAATACTTTCATGCAGGAATTCAAGTGACCATCATTTTCTGCACTCCCACTCTGTGCTGCCTGTTGCTAGGCTGTGGTGTTTATGAAAGTGTACACAATGGTCCTAATCCTTAAGCAGCCTGTAACCTACCCAAGGAGAGAACAAACACATTTGAGGTAAGTAACACTAATATGGTGTCCACCGTGTCTACAATGATGACTGGTGCAGAGTATGGGTGTGAAGGGAACTTGGAACAGAGTGATCTCTGAAGACTGAGGAACTTGAATGGGTCCACCTGGAGTGGAGGATCAGACAGTAGATGATATGGATATAGAGGTGTAGACCAAGTAAATTTATTGAAAAGCATGGGTGCCAGGCAACCTGAGAATACTTCTCATTCAATAAGGAGGGACTATTTTCCCTGGCTCAATTAATATGTCCAGTGGTAGCTCTGACAACGTTTAAGTCATCTGCAGAGGATTTCTAGGAAAACCAGGAAAGTTGTTCATGGAATAGTGTAAACCACTTAAAATTCTCAAAACATAGTGATGGGTTCACTGTAACCTTACTGCAACTGAAAACATAAATTTATTCATAAGGTATCAATTATATATATATATATATATGTATATATATGTATATACATACATATATACATGCATATATATGTATGTATATACATGCATGTATATATGTATGTATATATATATATATATATATATGCATGTATATATATATGTATATATATATATAAGACACTATTTTAAATCTCTGTGGTTATCAAAAATGAGTCAGGGATATATCCTGCTATTTAGAAGTCTAGAGTTTCATTAGAAAAGAAGAAGAAGATGTGTACTTATAAAACAAATTTGGAAGTCATATTTTAGAATAACAGGCCATAGAAAGTACTATTGGGTGAAGCAGAAAGAGTGTAAGAAGGACATCTTAGTTCCAACTTAGGGAGGAGCTGGGTCAGGCTTTGTGGAAGAGACAACAGGATCTGAGGTAGGTTCTGAAAGGTAAAGAGATATGGAGATTTGGGGGGATGAAAAAATTAAGGCTCAAGGTTATTCCTGGTGGAGAAAAAGCATAAGAGAAAAAAGCAAAAAAATAATGTCTTTGCCAAAACATCTTTGGCACAGTAGATAGTGCCAACAGTGTGACTGTTATTTCTTGAGTCCAGACAGAGCTTTAACTATCTAACAAAATATTTTTTAAAGTGAAGGATACATTCAGTCCACTTAAATTTTTTTGTTTAACTGCTAAAGTGAGGGTGATTCTTCACAAGCAAGTTATTTTGAAAAATCAGACTGATTTGTCATATTTGAAAAGTAAAATGGAGGAAAAAAAAAAAGTAAAACCACCAGAACAAAATAGAAGCCAAAGAAACTGAGGAAAAGGCACAAGAGAAGATAGATGGATTGAAAGACTAGGGATTTAAATTGACTGACACTATTGAGCCTGAGGGAAGTCACTTACCCTCTCATTTTTAAAAATCAGTAAAATGATACTTTTGCATTAAATAGTCTCCAAGAATCCTCCAAATTCTGAAATACTATGTTTTGCTAGTCTTATAATTTTGCCTCATTCATCCTATAAAAATTCAGAATTCATATGTTTAGAAACAAGATTCTCAGATGAAAAGGCAATAGGTATTTCCATTAAGTGGCCATTCCAATTGCTAACTGGTTTTCATAGAAGGATAAAATATACGTTGAAAAGGGCTATTAAGTGCTTAAATTTCTTTAAGTCATGAGGTAAAGTCAATCAGAGTTCAATGAGGTCTTATATCTCTAAGCTTTTATATTGTTAATGAGAAGGCATTATTTGAAGAAATAGTATTTTTTAACTATTTAGAATTAATCTTCCAGCTATTTAAACAGAGAAATTGTTCCAAGAAGCGACATCTATCTACTGTGCAATTGGAACAATGGCCAGCTGGGAGAGTTAGAATACAACTATTTCCTGATAGGCAAAGATTATTTTTTCTCAGTTCAGTTCATTGTGAAATTAGTTAATAATTCTTTTCAAATATAATTTTTTTCTATAGAATTCTTCATGAAAAATGAGTCCTAGCTCAAGGTAGGTCCTTCGTCTATAAAATTAGAGAATGCTAGATATCTTTTATGGTATTCTAACATATGCTATTATTGGTACTATCAGCAACAGAAATTGTATTGGGTCATTGTAGAGAATAAGAGAGGGAGTTTCACTCATCACCCTTACTGATCAGCAATAATAATAATTACAAAAAATAAAAATTTATATTTTGAGTAGTTTTAATGCCTTTATCACAAGGAGCTGAATGTGTTTTGTACACATCAGGTCAGTAGTCCCGTTTCTCTGTTAATCCTGGTAATACCACTGTGAGGAAGAACACCACATCTACTTGTAGCCATCAGCTAGGAGGGAAGTAGGTGTGCATGTTTAAAGGTAACAGCAGATTCTCCTTGCTCTGACTAGGTAACAGGTGTTCTTCACAAATGATACACTATCTTTCTGAATCAATCCTAGTTCCAAAGAATCAAACTTCTCATGCCAACACTAGTTACATAATTTCATACATATACACACAAAATTTAAACACTCTTGATCTCTCCTAAGATTACGTGAAGGAATAACTTTCTAATATAAATACCATAAAATTAACATCTAGCTTCAGAAAGAAAAATGATGAAACCATGAAAAATCCCACCCAGTAAGAGTTAATTCCGTTACATGCTGAAACCATAAACCTTCCTTACTCAACTACTTCATAAACCAGTCATTTGTGAACGATTACTTTAAACCATCATGCCATTCAGTATCCTGAAAAATAGGATAATGGAATGCTATATCTCCCTAAAGTCTGCTTCATTGTAAACAGTCCATCCCTCCTTGCTGACTCCAAAAGCTGTATAAACATACTGCAATCAAATCCACCATAGCTCATAGAGAGCCTTTCTTTAAGTAATCTACAAAATGCCAACCTAATACAAATACAAGAAAGAGGAGTTCTTACTAACACGACATTTTGTATTTACAGTATTCTGAACAGTGCTTAAACCTGCACGGGTTATAAAAGGCACCCTTCCCCACGCTCCCCACCTCCGGCCTGGGCCGACAGCATGCGCAGGCCTCTCGTTTACACCACACTGCAATAACATAAAGAAGGGTTTACTATTAATCCAGGTTTTACTACAAAGCGACCCGTTATTTCTCTGTCAAACACTGGCAAGAGTGCCAAGTGTCTGTCATCCAATTCAGGGGATTAAGTCTTCTTTTATAGTCTGATACTTGTACCAATTTATAAAAATACAGATATAGTTTCTTAGAGTTGGTCACAGTCTATATTTTGGCTTGGATTCAGGCAGCAGAGGTTGACCATGACAGCTGGCAGGAAACTGAGTGAGAATACATCCTCCCCCTCTCAGTCACCAGGTCTCAGTTGCCATAGTGATTAATCCTTAATTGAATGCTGTCTTTGTACATTTCTTTTCAGAAAACTTTAAGTATACTTAAGTTGAAAACATGCAGTTGACTGAAAAAATGAGGCAGCACATCACAAACAGGTATAGCTAAATTCTGTGACATACTTCCATATATTAAGGGAACAAATTAGCTCTAATAAAGGTATTATCAGTTCTTTCAAATGCTTAAAGCGTTTCTTTCTGGTCTGAGGTTAGACCTAAATCATACAGGTTTTCCCTCTTGTTACCAGACATCTCATCTTTTAAAATAAGCTGTCTTCAGACATGGTTCTAAAATATCTAAGTACAATTTAAGGCAAAACGAGTTCTTATCTTACATAGTTTGCATTACTCAATAACAAAGGTATGATCAGAAATTTATTATAGGAGAGACAGGTTTTCATTCAAGACATCTATAAAATATGTTACATAAATAGAAATTAATTTATAAAAGTATAAACTATACGAAAGCGAAGGCAACATGGAAAAGGCTGTGTATTTTAGGCCTCTTCTTAATATATGGTTGAATTTGAAAAGCAGGTTCAGAGCTCTTGTCATTTTGGCTATCAATAATTATATCAAAAGGACTGAGAAACTCTGAAGACCACAGGAGTTTATCAAGGATTGTGGTATACACTACTTCTCTTTTGTAACTTTTCCATTTAGTGTATTTCTTTGCAATTTAGTTAAAAGCCCTTACTTGGATTCAACTACAGTATTCCTTGGAAAGTGAAACATCTGCATATTGTGACCACTTGCTAATCACGTATTACCTTCATACAAAGAAATAGGATTTGTTTTCTTTTTCTTAGGAAACGAGACAACATATCTGCCTCTGGCTGCAGACACACACACAGACACACACAGACCACACACGTGTGTGTGTGCGCACACACACACACACACACACACACACACACACACAGTCTTTTCAAACACAAACAAAGGTCTCTAATAAAACTTTGGTGACAGACAAGAAGCACTCAGAAGAATTCTCAGTAATAAAGGTTCTGGATGTGAGCTCTAAGATGAAAGATACTGTACTGTAGGTGGGAGGTCTGGGGATTTCTGGAGACTTTAGAAGCAAGAGGTTTGCAGATAATTTCTGACACTATTACTTTTACCTTGCTTTGTTTCCCTTTACCTTATTCTCTTTTCCTTCCTTAACCATTTTTAATTTTTTTTCAAAACTGCAAATTCACTGTTGCCACCCACCACACACTACAAGCTGCAAAACCTCTCAGGGAGTGACACCCAAATCTCTAATCGAAGATGATGGTATGTTTCACTGACTTACTCATTAAAGGCGCTGAAGTAATTTTGACCAGATACGATGAAATCAGTGAATGTGAACATTTTTTTTTGGTAAAAATTCTGAGATGGCTTTGAAATGTTGTCAATATCTCATATATGTAAAATAATGTATTTTTTTAAAAGTATCTTCAGAAATCCTTAATTTAACCATCTTTATAAGTAGTTTTAGTAAAGAGAAAAATGATACTATCATTGTTCCATTTCCCTGACATTACTGAGGTAGTCTTTAGTTTCCAGAAGACTTATAATGAGGAGAACCAAGAATATTATGTACAGAGATTAATGCAAAAGGATTAGTCTGATGGCAGAGTGATGTCTTACTCATTTGAATGTCTGTCAGCAGCTATGGCAATATCTTGAATTAAAAGCAGTCACTTCAATTGAAGAATCAAAACAGAAAATAATCTATCAGCTTTATCAACGTTTTTTTTTTTTTTTTTTTTTTTATTTATTTTTGGGACAGAGAGAGACAGAGCATGAACGGGGGAGGGGCAGAGAGAGAGGGAGACACAGAATCGGAAACAGGCTCCAGGCTCCGAGCCATCAGCCCAGAGCCTGACGCGGGGCTCGAACTCACGGACCGCGAGATCGTGACCTGGTTGAAGTCGGACGCTTAACCGACTGCGCCACCCAGGCGCCCCATTCTATCAGCTTTAAATAGAAAAGTTACTATTATTTTCAATTCTAACACAGAATATCTAAAATAAACTAATATAAAGTAATGAGTGGCTTTCTATTTTCATAAGCAAAAACTCAGTAGTCACATACAAAATTATGAAAGATATTCTACCAGGAATATTCTTGTTTTTCTTTTTTTTATTTAAAAAACTTTTTTAATGCTTATTTATTTTTGAGACAGAGAGAGAGAGAGAGAAGGCGGAGAGGGAGGGAGGGAGAAGGGCAGAGAGAGAGGGAGACACAGAGTCCAAAGCAGGCTCAGGCTCTGAGCTGTCAGCACAGAGCCCAATGCAGGGCTCAAACTCATGAGCTGTGAGATCATGACCTGAATCAAAGTCAGATGCTTACCCAACTGAGCCACCCAGGTGCCCTTGTTTTCCTTTTAAAGGGAGTCCAAAGCCCCAGATCTGCTAATATCACCCATTTTTAAAATTTATAATTAAATATGGCTGCATACAACTATTTATGGATTATTTTTCCTCATTAAGCCCCACCTTCCAGGAGAATTAGAGACCTGACATTAGTCTTATCCAGTGGTAATAATAACAATACTTATTATTCATTGAGTGCTTACTTTGTGTCAGGTACTGTTCAGAGCATTTTTACCTCAGTCTTTGCAACTTTTTGAGGTAATAAGTATAATTATTTGTATTTTAAACACAAAGAAAGTGAAGCACAGAGAAAGTAAGTCCCTTTCTCATGGTCACACAGGAAGTATGCGAGAGAGCTAGAATTTAAACTCTGACATTCTGAGTAGACTGCATGCCATAGACTAATTGTAGCTATCAAAATTCCTCCTGCCCCCAGAAGAGTACAGAGTTCAACAAACTGAAAAGGAAACTCATTATGTGAGATCTTTATTACAAATTAAACTAAATGAGGAAAGTATGAGATATATCTCAGGGGTTGTAGTTTTATGTAAAAAATACAGTAGGTTTAGTTTTTGAGGTTGGTGAAAAACTAAGAACATCATAAATATGTATGAGCACTATCTATTTTGAAAACTCTGATTTTCTTATAATAAGTAAGATTTTTCTTTTTGAATGCTAAGTTTATATACTGTCCCCAGGTGATTTTTGCATATAGGTAATACATTACAACTTTCAAGAAAGTACAGCCATATTATTAACCTGATGTATTAAACAGTAGAGGTAAAATCTGAGGGACTCAATCTTATTCTGTTGGAATTTTGCTGTATCAAGTATTGACTTAAAGAAGCTGGCCACTGTAATCAGTGTGTTTGTACAGACTGTTCTTGGCCTGCTAGCATTGGTGGCATGGGATTGGACATCCTGCTTAGTGGCTTTAAAACTTCCCTGAATATTTTACACCCACTATGATTTAGTCACTAAACAACACATTTCTTTATACTCCCTTCTTCAGGTTTACTAAGTTGGTCTGTGTGTGATGGGGAGACATACAGCCTCAAAGGGCATATTAGAAATCCTAGAGGATGAATATTACAACTTGTTTCTCAGTAAGAAATGTGCCTCACTCTGAAAATCACTGTGAAGAGACAAAGTTCCTGATGAGATTGTGCTGTCGCCCTCAAGAATTTGGGGGCTAAAAAAGATTCAGAACTACTGGTATTAAGGGCAAAGCATATTTCTAGCATTTTCATTTTTATAACTTTCCTGAAGAAGTTTCCAAAGGGATATTTTATTGCTTTTATATGTAGGGGATTGCTTCTCAGGTCCATTGTGGGAAGAATCATATGAGGCTGCAAATTTCTTCTCTGAGAAACATGTAAATAAACTAACAACCAATAGCCAATTAAATTATTTCATTGACATCTACTATAGGGGTTTGCCAAATTATGTGACATTTTCACATTAAAATTTGTTTGGATAAGGGCATGATTTAAAGAAAAAAAAGGTATGGTTGAAAAAAAAAAAAAGCCCTAATAAAAAATCAGTTGTCTATTTAAGAAATTCTGCTGGCTCTAATACAGCCAATTTCTGGCAGACACAGCATATTGCTGATTAGTTTTTTCAGATAGTTCCTACAAGATAGGCAAAGTAGAGAAATGTTCTCTACAGTGTTGGTTGAGAAATGGTATCTAGATGAAATGAGAATAAAAAAAAGCAGCATACTTGGGTCATGAAACTATACCTTCATGCATTGCATTGTCCCTCTGGATTACAATAAAAAATGCTAAAAGCACGGTCTTCCAAAATCTGTTATTTACATTTACTCCAAGCATATTATAAGACAACTGGCTGTTCACTAGATCATTCAATGTCCTCATTTAAAATTCCAGGTGACAAATTTCCTCAAATTAAGTGCTTGGAAGAGAGTTTTCCTCCTCCCTAGAAGAGCTAGCTTTTTTTTTTTTTTCCCCCTTTTTCTTAAGGACAACCATTTAGCTCAGTGTTTCTCAGCAGGGTGTTATGGCATTTTGAGCAGAACAATTCTTGGCATGTGGGATGGCCCTTCCCACTCCCCCACCCACAACAGCCATTTAGTATCCCTGGCCTTCAGATATTAATGCCAGTCGGGCACTCAGTCACTGTGACCACCCAAAGTGCCCACACACATTTCCAAATGCAGTAGTTGAGAAAACACTAAATGGTTTACTTCCTTTGTTTTGTCTGCCAAGAAACTCGATCAAATTTGTCATTAAAAAATATATATATATCTAGGTAAGAACACTATGTCTTATATATCTGCATTCTAACTTTCTTTTAGTCCTGAACTTCCAGTTTAATTTGTATTTTCCTTGGTTCTGAATTTCATTTTGTATTCTGATTTTATTGTTAAGACAATCCAAATTCTTTGTGGAACCAGAGGAGGAACAAATAAATAAAGACAGCTTGACAGTTCAGAGGCATTCCCCCCTACCCCTTCATTCTTCAAAGTAGAACTAACTAGAAACAAAGTATGTATCCTTGTTATATACGTACCCACTTTTAACTCCTACAGGTAAAGTGGTAGAAAAACTAATCCTCAGATACTCAGCTTAGAAATAAAGAACAGCAAGCCAAAGAGAAAAAAATATTTTTCAGACATTTGATGAAAGTGACTATGTGTAAATGAAATACATTTATGTAAAGACTTATTTTTATATAACAGCAATTTTAAATGAGAAAATCATATAGAAAGAATTTATTACTTTTAACATTATATGAATCCTTTTGCTAAAAATATAAATTCTGTATGCAGCTAGTTCTTCCATGTGTGTCTTTATGTAGGGTGAAACACTTTGAAGGGCATCTAATTATACACTTCTCCTTTTCTGTATGAGCAGAAGTGGTTTTGGTTCTGATTTAACTGCATGATCCCCTCAGATTTCTGTTTTTAGCAATCTTTTATTGGGGGGATAATTCAACATTATTAGGCATTTAGATATAGATTTGCCTTTTATTATTTATTTAAAAACATTTTTTTAAATGTTTATTTATTTTGAGACAGAGTGCAAGCAGGGGAGGGGCAGAGAGAGAGGAAGACACAGAATCCAACGGAGGCTCCACGCTCTGAGCTGTCAGCACAGAACTCAGCATGGGACTTGAACCCACGAACTGCAAGATCATGACCTGAGCCAAAGTTGGATGTTTGACCAAATGAGCCATCCAGGCACCCCTAGATTTGCCTTTTAATATAAAACATAATTTAGTGACTACAGTGCTCCAAATGGTGTTCTGTTTTTCATACTTATTGGTATGTCACTTATAGTCTAAGTAGCTACTTTCGAGGGAGTATTTAGAGAAGATCCTATGAAGTAACTTCTATGAAGATGAGATTAAATACTAAAGATGTCTGTACCCTATGTTCTCTTACCTTAGAAGTGCAAACGGCTATGTTAGCAGGAAGCTGGGAAAACTGCTTCAATTCAAAGACATCACGTGCTGCCCATCGGCTCATGTGATTTTCAGCTTTGCTTGATCCAATCACATTCTGGTTTGAGTGAATATAAGCCACTTCCCGAACGCCATCTAGGAGGTAATTGATGTTTATTAAGTGATGTCTCGTTGTGAAGCAATATGGTTGCGCATATATTTTAAAAATTATCAGCAATACCACTAAAAAGAGGTTATGCTTTATTTTTTATCCTCAAGAAAAACGCTGAATCAGTATGTTAACATCACAATATTCTTTAAAAAAAAATTGAAAAGAGAAAGAGTCCTAATATATTGGTCTAGGTTATCTTAGAAATGACTTTTCATTCTCATCTATATGAGAACTTCTGAGATTAGGTAAAAATCTTTTGATTTAAAGCTGAAGTAAGGGGTTTTGGTGAAGAGAAAAGTCATGGTGAAGGGTCATCTCTATGGATTTGTTGTTTCTGTTGATTTAAAAATTCTTTTACTAATTTAAACAGCAGTCTAGCCTCATCTATCTAGCAATGGAGTGGAAGAGTGAGGTTTGTGACCAGGGAGTTTCATTTGGTTGGCTTTGTTCAGTTTTACTCCTTGTATTCTGTCTTTTTTGTACATATGCCCAGAGAATGTCAAGATTGGGAGCTTTTTAGGGAATGAAAAAAATTAACTGACAGCTTTTATCTGAAAGAAGTTTAAAAAATGGCTACAGTTTTTATTGCTTTGCTTCTAGGTACCTATAACTTACTTTTAAATTGTGGTCCTAAAAAGGAAGGCTAGAACTGAGGTCTGTAAAGGCTCCTACAAACATCCCTGGCAATGAACCTCAGTTTTGACCTTCAACACTTGTGCTGTTTCAGTCTTGAACCTCTCTCAACCCAAATTGGCAATCACAAGAAAACAAGATGTTGTTAAATAAGGTAGCTAAAAGGGCAACTAAGATAAAATTCTCCCTAAATTTCAAAACATCAGGTAGCGTGTATGGCAACAATTTAAAACCTCCAGAAGGATTCAAGGATTCTTCTGGTAGAACATTTACTCCGATTTTTTAATTTTGATGACATGTTTTATGCATTATTCAAAATAGCATTAGTTCCACACTACTGACATCTTTTACACAGTAAAAAACAAAAACAAAACTCAGTTGATCTTTTACAGAACGGTTTCTGCAATAATTCCTCAAACCTAAATCTAACTGTAGCACACACACCAAAGGACAGTCCAGTACTTAGCTACAAGGGTACCAAAAAATATATCAAATCGAACTTTTGAATAACCACAAAAGAAAGCTTGCTTTGTAAATAAGTCAAATACTTGTGATTAAAGTTTTTACATCAAACTATCCTTGCTTATATATCAGCTTCTTTCACATAGTGTTTTTGGGAATGAGTCAGATACTTTTAAAAGCAGCGTTAACTCTTTTTTTTTTTTTTCGTTTTTTTTTTTTTTTTAAATTTTTTTTTCAACGTTTTTTATTTATTTTTGGGACAGAGAGAGACAGAGCATGAACGGGGGAGGCGCAGAGAGAGAGGGAGACGCAGAATGGGAAACAGGCTCCAGGCTCCGAGCCATCAGCCCAGAGCCTGACGCGGGGCTCGAACTCACGGACCGCGAGATCGTGACCTGGCTGAAGTCGGACGCTTAACCGACTGCGCCACCCAGGCGCCCCGAGCAGCGTTAACTCTTAAAATGACTAAACAGGTTCTCAGCAGATGGTGGTGGCAGGGGACACAGTTTTTCAATCTCCCCGAATCCCTACATAGAATGGACAGCAATGAGTCAGCAAAACAAGAGGCCATGCACAACACATACAACGAACTAAGATGACAAGATAACCCCCCATAGTTTGCCCTAAAATACAAATAGATGGGGACAATCCACCAATAGTACACCGTGCACAGCATCAGGGTGTGTGTGAAGGAAGCAACAGGGTGGCATGAGATGAATTTGAAAATAGGAGAGCCTAGAACACCCAGCAGGTGTTCCCCGGAAAGCACAGTGAGACACTTACTGTGAGTAGCTGAATCTGGGTTTTCCATTCTTTAAAGCTGAGTGGGTACAGGGGGCTTATGAAAAGAAGGCCTGAGAGAATGAAGCAAACTTGCTCTGAGGAACCCCCAAACTGACCCACCAGGGCTCCCAGGTCAAGCCCACACAATGAAGAAAACTGCAGGGAGGGAGTCAAAATGTGCAGGGTAGGAAGATCAGGAAGGGGGGAAAGAGAAGGCCTAGAGTGGAGCAGTGGGCAGGGATAGAGGCAGGAAATCCCACCACGGTTTTGAGCACTGCACAAAAAACCAGTTATGGATCTTTGTGAAATTGGAAAAGATTTCCTAAATTCTGCCTCACTTAAAAAACTCAGGGAAAATAATGTCTATGAAAATGAGCAAGAGGGTCAAATATCATAAAAATTATTACAAGAGAAAAAAGAATAAGCAGCAGAATGAAAACATGCCAGAAACGTGCTCACAAAGCAGATTAAAATTGTAATTTCAAAACAGGTAATAGACATTAAGAAAATGGTAAGACACAGGAACCAACAACAACATTAAGTCATAATTAGAATAACTCAGAAATGGGTGACAGGACTCAGGAAAAATTTAGAAGTTAAAAAAAATTCAGAAATGAAGACAACTAGAAGGAACACAGAGGGAATTAACACAACTACTGCTTTCAGAGAATGGAAGGGTATTTTTAAAAAGCAGAAAGAAACAAAAAAAAGAAAAGAAAAAGGGCTTGAGATAATGTGACAAATACTGAAAACAGGTAAAGAAAGTTGAATATTTGAATACCAGGCGTCTCTGAAGCAAAAGGCCAAAGCAAAGGAATAGAAAAAGTAAGTAAAAATACTAGTACAAGAAAGCTTTCCTGATATAAAACCCGAGTTGAAACTACATTATGACAATCTTGACCTAAGAATAACCAACAGTGCCAGGGTCTGAATGTCTTTAGGAGATAATTAGGTCATGAAGGTGGAGCCCTGATGAATGGGACCAGTGCCCTTGCAAATAGAGACATAAGAGAGGTGAGTTCTGTCTCCACTAGGTGAGGACACAGCAGCCTTCTTTAGACCAGGATGAGGGCCCTCACCAAGAACCTGACCATGCTGGCATCCAGATCTTGGGCTTCCAGCCTCCAGAACTATGAGAAATAAATGCTTAAGCCCCCCAGCCTGTAGTAGTTTGTTATAGCAACTTGAACAAAGATAAACATTCAAACACAATCTGGTAAATTTACTAGGCAAGAATGAAAAGAAAAAAATTCTTTGGGTATCAAGGGGGAAGAAAAATGACGTGATAGGAAACTTCACGGCAAAAGAAAATGAAGCCTCATGTTAAAATACTTCAGAAAAAGAAAGTGTGAGTCAACGATTTCATATCTGGCAAAAATGACTTTTAAGTATAAAAGGGCATAAATAGTTATCAACAGGAATCTCAGGGAATATTATTCTCATGAGCACTTCCTGAGGGAGCTACTAGAAAATAAGCTTCTGACGAAATTGACAGGAGAGACACTGACAGGACTGAAGAGGAGCACTAAATTTATAGTTACCTACAGGTCAAAAGTAAATGAAGTCTGGTGGGGGGACGGGGACGGTGATTCAGTTGGGGCACATGGAGGGAGTCCTGGGGTGGATGACAAAGTTCTCCATCTTGACCTAGGTGGTCTTCCCTTTATCCTGCCACCCCCCATGTCCTCATTTGCACCTCAGTGTAGCATCTTGATTATAGAGCTGTTTTACAAGCTAATTTAAGAAACTTTCCCAGAACTATTTGATTGCACAAAACAAATATGTAACATAAAGTTTTCAAAATGTCTATAGTTACCTAAAAATTTATCCATTGATTCATACATTTGCTCTTGATTGACAACTCTCTCATTTGAAAATTGCATTGATTGTTTTGGCATAAAAGTGCTATTTTTCTTATGGGTAGGTAATTTTGAAGAGAAACCGACCCTATCTTTTAGAGTTTTTCGTGTATGGCTCTGTTTAGAGAAACTGATGTGGCGAACAGTTAAATCATCATCTGAGGATGAAAAATCATCGATAGCCTGAGAGCTACAATCCCCATCTGCTGCATACAGTTGATTTGTTTCCTTCATGGTTTTAGGACAAGTGTGAAGTTCCTTTTTATCTTCCTTTTTTCTCTTAAACCTCAAAGAACTAGTAGGTCTTTGCTTTCTTGCTCTTGACTCAGAGAAAATTTCAATGTCATCAGACTCGTCACTAATATCACTACTGCCTTTTCTTCTCATAATAGATTTCAGGGTCACATTCTCAGGGTTTAATTGTTTTGAAATTAGGCTATTTCCTTTGACATCAGTCTTTCTATCATCCCCATTATTTCTTATTTCAACAGGATGTTCTGTTTCAGAACCTTCAGATCCATCCACGAGTGGCTTAAACTTTACACCATTCTTGGGGCATCTCTGAGTTGTATACTGTGTGGGAAAGATGACATCACTATCTTCTGATTCTGTGACATTCTGTAAAATGTGATGGTGGTCAGCTGTATTTTTTAAATTGTTGCCATCGTCAGACTCAGAAGAAATATTTTGTTCTAAAATGTTCTGACTTTTATCAAAGATATATTTTTCATTTGGATTTAGGACGTTAGCTAACCTCTGATGTTTTGAAGTACCAAGAGAGTCACGACTTTTCTGATAACTAACGTCTTTGGCTTCTGTTGAAAGACATATGGGCTGTTCATCAGGACTTTCATCATCAGAGGCAATATTTCCATCACTTTCCTCAACTGTATTACATTTTGTTTCAAACAATTTAGAGAAACCACACTGGAGTAATGTAAGCTGTCCAGGAGGACCTGAAGTTTTGCTTGAGTCAGAGGCTTTCTTTTTAGCAGTCTTTATTCTTGAGCTTCCCACTGATTCATCATCACTAAAATCACTGCAGAGATTACATGCTTCTTCTGTTGGCAACTCTGCAGGCTGCTCCAGACCTCTGTGTTCTTGACAGTCAGGGTCTCTAGGCTATAAAAGAAGCAGTCACAGAAACGTTAGAAAATGTCCAGATAATATCAAATCTATCATACTGCAAGGGAATGAAATTTGGATGGAAGATAACTTATGTACTAATATACCACTTGGTATTTTTTAAAAGTACAACATTTAATAAACAAATGTAAAGGATTTAATATTACAGTCGGGTACACTCTTTTTTCAAGTTGAATAACTTTCCAAAATAAAAGTTTAGAATATGACATAATCAAGTTATCTATAAGGAAAAAACAGAACAGAGCAGTCAGCTTCTAAGATGCAGGGGCTGATTCTGGTCTCAAAAGTAAGAAGTATACAACTCATTGTTTTCCATGGTCCAGCACATACTTGCAACCACGTTTTAAGAAAAAAATAAATTTTTAGGTATTAACAAAGTAAAGAATTCACAACTGGAAAATGGTTCTAATAGATTAAAAATAAGATCTGATAGGATCCTGCCCATCAGAAATAAAGAAAATATTTTAGATATTTTGAAGTGAAATTTGCTACAAATTTAAATCCAGTATTTATTATTTTTACATCAATTGGAGCTAAATACATCCTTCAGTTTCTTAAAGCTGAGGCTTTATTAGTAAACAATTTGGGGAAACTATTATCCAGTAATTACTCCTTTTTAGAAATCCAGTAATACATTTGATGTTTGTATATTTCTATAAAGTTAGAAAAACATTCACCGATATTCCAAATCACTAAGCTGGTATAAATTTACACTTAAATTCCTAAATGCAAGAAAAACCCAGCAACAACATAAACAAAATAAGAAAAAACCTTCTACATGTACATTCTTTACTTCTGAAGAGGGCTTATGATGATAATATAGACTTTGTAGTATGTGAGATGACAAACTACCAGAAAGATCACAAGATCAAAGATGCAAATAAAATAAAATAAAATAAAATATCTGTCAGAGAGTAATTCTGATGTTTGGATTTAATAATCTTAAACACACAATGATTACTATTTTTCTATTTAACTTGTTGTTTAATTAAAAATTAGTTAGGTTTGATTGGCGTATTTAATTTTGGATTTACAGTTTGGTATAGTTAAAAGTCTAGTTTGGATGCAAATGACTGGTGATTGTTCCCAAATGTGTTCTTATGATACGAAATGTTAAATTAGCCTAAATTATTTTTTAAAAATTTTTAAAAGTTTATTTTTAAAACAGAGAGAGAGAGAGAGGGCACGTGAGTGCACGGGGGAGGGGCAGAGAGAGAGGGGGACAGAGGATCTGCAGTGGGCTCTGTACTGAAAGTAGAGCCCGATGGGCTGGGCTCAAACTCACAAACCATGAGATCATAACCTAGCTGAAGTCAGATGCTTAACTGACTGAGCCACCCAGACGCCCCAAATTCACCTAAACTATTAATTTTACTGATCGTCTGCTTTGTATCCTCGACTTTTTTTCAAAGACTTTTTTCTTTACACATTGAAAAATAAAGAAAAAGGAAAAATAGCTTAAAATTGTCCCAGTACATGTTTTATAGCAGTTGTAGGCTACAGATTAAGAAATTGCTTACCGCTTCTTGTTTGTGTACTGGAGGCTCCTCTTTCAACCATGTTGTGGCTGTCATGATCCCTGCTTCCACTTTGCCTTCTCTCTAAAAGAATGCAAAAGAATTGTAAAATATGGGGTAAAAACAACCAAATAAACAATAGCGATGGCATGCTAAAGCTTGGGATTAACTGAGAGCAGCTTGCTTTAGCTCTAACATGAACTGCTTCAGAAATCGGTGTGCCATCCTTGTGCAGGTCTATGCTAATCTTCTCTGTATTGTTCTAATTTTAGTATATGTGCTGCCCAAGTGAGCACTGCTTTAACTTTCTTCCTTAAGTTTTTTTTTTTTTAATTTATTTTTTGAGAGAGAGAGAGAGAGAGAGAGAGGAGAAATGTGAGCAGGGGAGGGGCTGGGAGAGGCGGACAGAGGATCCCAAGTGGGTTCTGCACTGACAGGCAGGCTGATAGCAGTGATCCTGAAGCTGGGCTCAAACTCACAAACCATGAGATCATTACCTGAGCCAAAGTTGGATGCTCAACTGACTGAGCCACCCAGGCGCCCCTACCTCAGCTTTCTTAATGTTATTTTTCCATTTTGTTAATTAATATAAACTCATATATAGTTTATATAACATTTTAAAATGCTCATAATTTTAGGTAGTACAGAGGTACAGTGGAAGTGTGCTGAGCTCATAAAGTACACTTATTTCTTGTATTAAAGCTTCTTTTTAAGATAGAAAATAATACTTTCCAGCCAACTCCACTAAAAGTTCTGGTACAGGAGGGAGAATAAAAACAATGTTACAAATTTACCCAGTAACAATATCCATAGTAACTATGTCTACACAATAGCTAAGGTAAGGACATATTAACAACATTTCAAACACTACAGATAATGTTGAATATTGGGAATTTGATATTCTAGCCTATATTGTTAATGTATTTATTTAGTTCATATTCATTAAAATTTATTTTATTCATTTAGTTCATATTCATTAAAATGTTTATTGATTCCTTCAGTGTAACAGACATCAAATGAAAAGGACCATCTAATATGAAACTAAAAAAAAAAAAAGATCTTAATTGTGTAACAGGCTTGCTACATCCTTTGGGAAAGTATTTATGCTTTTAAAGCTTTTGGTGTATCATTCAGCAAAGGTATTTAATGGCCTAGATTCTAGAATATTAAATTCTCCTTCAAAAGGAAATCAATTTATTTTTCTATTTAAGGTTCTGTTTACTGAACAAGGGGAAATAACCACTACCATCACCAGAGTTACAAATGCCCAACTTACAGATACGCATATGTACCGGTGGCGTGATTCCAGCCACCTGGTATCCAGGGCAACAAGTGAGAATCTCCCTACAGAACTCTGGAGAACGATAAATAGTTTGTTGAGATATTTTCTCTCAATGCCTAGAGGCTGTTACTGCAAGGGAGGTGGGTGGGCGGGGGAGGGGGTCTGCTTCCCAGTACTGCCTTTATTCTTTCAACAGAAGCCAAATGGCTACAACAGATGGAACAGGGAGCACCAGAGATCCTCAATCCTGTTTCATCTTGTGAAAGGTAAATGGCAACTCTGGTCTTTTCTCAGGCCAACCATGTTGGTATCATCCTTAACTCCTCTTTTTTTCTCAGACCCTATACCTAATCCATCAGCAAATCCTGTCAGCGGCACCTGAGTAATATATTCAGACTCCAATCACTTCTCACACCATCTACCATGATCGCTCTAGTCCAAATCACCATCATCCCTTGGCTAGATTATTGCAGTATCCTCCTACCTGGCATTTTGCTTCTGCTTTTGTACTTTGATAGCCTAATTCGTAATATTTAATCTAGATGTATAGGTCAGACTATGTTTCTCTTCTGTTCAGAACCCTCTAATTGCTTTTTGTCTCACTCAAAGTTCTCACGTGATCTGGCTTCCTCTCATCTCTCTGGCCCCATCTCTTGCTCTCTTGTTCACTCCACTCCAGCCACTAGGGCCTTCCTGCCGTTTTGAAATTATGCTGGGCATGTTTGTCCTGCGGGGCTTTTGCATTTGTTCCTCTACGTAGAATACATCTTCCTCCTGCCATCTCCTCAAAGAATCAGTTGCAACCTCACAGTGAGCACTTCCTTGGCTACTCCATCTAAAACTGCAATGCTCTTTTCTTGACAGTCTCCCAATTTCCCTTCCCTGCTCTATTTTTAAAAATTAGGATACAATTTACATATAACACTGTGTACGTTTAAGGTGTATAGCGTGTTTTGATACATTTATATATTGCCATATGATTACCACCATAGTTTTAGCTAACACCTCTATTATGCCATAGAATTAGCATTTCTTTTTTGTGGGGAGAACATTTAAGATCTAGTCCATTAGCAATTGTGAAATGTATAATACAGTGTTATTGACTATAATCACAATGCTGGGCATTCGATCTCCAGAAGTCATTCATCTTCTACCTGCTCTATTTTTATCTTCAGAATCTGTCATCATAATAAACTCTATGCATCATTATTTTTTCTGCTTATTTGTTTCCCCAAAATAGAAGGTAAGTTTTTCAGTGAGTAGAGCTTTTTGTCTATTTCATTCATTTCTGTATGCCTAGCTCTATGATGTATAGTACTTGACACTTGGCATACACTCAGTAAATATTTGTGCAATTAGCTCTCAATATCTATCTCTAAAGTGGGACCATGACAAAGATAACAAAGTTAGTGCAAAGTAGAACTAAGCTGCCTGGACACTTGGTGGGATGAGCACTGGGTGTTGTATGTAAGTGAGGAATCACTGGGTTCTTCTCCAGAAACCAATACCACACTGTATGTTAACTAAATAACTTGAAGTTAAGTGAATAAATGAAAAAGAAAAAAACGAAAAAACCAAAACTAACCAACCAAATAAAAAAAAAAAAAAAAAAGAAGAACTGTCTGGAAATCATCAGGTTAAAAGTGTTCTATAAATTAAAATTTCTACATCTTAAAACATTTTAAAAGGGATTTTCTACAGCCTTTAAAAATTAAAAATGTCTCATAGGAAGTAAAATAATTATTTTACTTTGTGATATATGCTTCCATTATACAGGGCCTAGAATATTTTAAAACACTGTTTGGCCAAAAGGAGCATGAATCTAATGAGGCCTGAATAATTTTGCTATTTATTGTTTATTTATTTATTTTACTTTATTTTTTTAGAGCAAAAGACTGCCCTGTAAGCACCTGGCCTGAATAATTTTAAATTCTTACTCATAACAAATATTGCGGTGCTGATAATGTGCCTGGCAAGAAGTTAAGCACATTTTGCCACGAGAAAAATGTAAGACATGGAGAGTCCTGTCATTAGTCAACAATCCTGGAGGAGAAACAAGATATACTTAGGACAACCAGAAAACAAGCGAACATCCCATTTAATAACTTGTCATACTGAATGTCTTACTTAACATTTGCTTGAGGAATAGGTTGCTCTTCTGTTAAAATAGAGGGCTCAACTATTTGATAAATAAGAGAAAACAGGAGAAGTAATATGATGCTAACATATTTTATAGATAATAATTTCAAATGAAAAACACAAATACAAGTTGGTATGTTGGGTAGTACTCTGAGATGGAAGTAGGATCTGAGGGGTGGCCTGGAATACTGGAATACTAACAAGGCTCTGATTATAAAAGAGAAATGGGAAAGAAGAAGTCCATGAAATAGACAGCATACTCAAAACAAGAAAAAGACAGGGGACTTTATTTTTATTTATTTATTTATAAGTAATCTCTACACCCAACGTGGGCCTTGAACTCACGACTCTTAAGATCAAGAGTCGCATGCACTTCTGACTGAGCCAGACAGGCAACTCAAGACAGGGGGACTTTAAATGAGCCACTCAATTCAAATCAAATAGTTACTATAAAATAAAAATTCAGCAGTATACACCAGACACTGTATAATAGTTGTAATATTCACAGAATACATACGATACACGTCTTCCTCTTAGCCATCTTGCTTATTACCATGCTTATTGATGTTACATGTTCATTATGTAAGTGTTCTCTCTCACCTCTCATCAAGATGGTCTACATTCTTTAAGGACAGGGACCAATAACTGTTTTTATGAAACTCACTATTCAATCAAGTACGTGAAGCTTTTGAAAAGCTAAGGGAAACATCCTTGAATTTTCTGAGGCTCATTTTCCTCATCTATATGAAAAGGAAGTTGATACATATGATATTCCAGGATTTTATGATACTCATATCAATATCAACTGGAAAATAGGTTAATATCCATAGTATTCTGGTATATCAAAGAATTTAAGCAATTAAAAAAAAGATATAAATTTCTGTTTGAAGAATAAGAAACATCTGTATGCTAAGGATGAACACAACTGGGAGAGTTTGAAATATTGGTGTGGAATTTTTATTGGGAACAGAAAACAAAAATCTCCATGAGACATGAGAGTGCATCTCAGGGAGTATTTGGTAACTTTTAATCAAAACACATTTTATAATTTTGTTTATTTAGGAAAGTCTCTCTCTTTTTTTTTAAGTTCCTGACTTAGCAGCTGTTTTCAAAATACTACATTTCTTTCTGCCAGTCTGAAAATGGTCTTGGGAGGTCATACTATGTACTATATGTATCTGTATTTGTGTGTAGACATTACTTATAACTATGCATGGGGAAATCTTAGTTTTGAGGTACAATAATTCATTTCCTATTTCTAAAAGTAGAAATTCTAAACACAAGGCATTTTTTACAAGAAAACCCCAAAGTTCTTTGAAAAGATACCAGCAGTTATATTTCAAGTTTCTTGTTGGAGAAAATTGTATTTAAAATAGTACTGAAAAGGTCAGGCAACAATTTCACACCTCCAGGATGTCCCTTGTAAGACAAGATGCTTGGGACCTTAGTTTGAACAGATTATAAACCCCAAAAAGCTCTCCTCGATGTTCTTTTGATCCTTGAACTGCTTCAAAATATCGCTTGGCATTTTCACTTCCAACCACCACACAGTGAAGTTGCTAAAACAGAAAAAAACACAAGATATTTTTGAAGTGTTTGCTCCAACAATATGTCAGAATTTCCTGGCATTCTCTGTATATACACAGCTTTAGCTGGAGCAGGCAGAATCTCCTTAGGGAGGAAATTTTATTTTAATTTCGCTGGCAGATGTTGCCATTATGGCGAAATAAATAATAATAAACTGGCCAGTCTTATTGAAGAAGAGATCTTACATTTCCTATTTTATGTGTTCTACCAACCGAGTCAAGATCCCATTGCTATGCAGTATTCACTTGATGTAAAATGTTTAATGATAAAGGCATGTAATACATCTGACTACACTTTTCTCCTTTCTAGACTCATTACAATAGGAACTAAAACTGACAAAAATCATCACTATTTCACCAAAGTTAAATTATAACTTAGTAACTACATGATAACCACATTAGTATCAAACCCTAATTGTAGCCATTGTTATACTGTCAACTAACAGCAAAACCCAATCACTGTTTAGAAACATTTAGGCATCTTTGAAACAATTTGAAATACAGAAGGAATCCTGAAGGACGTTTATCACTTTAGTAACATTAGTGTATTTCTTTATTTGCTAGATATTTTGCTAAATATAAATATAATCTGATTAACCCCATGTACACTTTAAAATTTCTTGAAAGAAACAAAGAATGCACAGAGTGGAAAATAACCGTAGTCTGTTGTTAACGTAAGGATTAGTAAGAAGTTGCTTTGCACTATACTAAATTACTATAGGCAACTGAAATAATTCTTTTTTTAATTTGAGGGAGTGTGTGTAAGCACGTATGAGTGGGGGAGAGGGGCAGAGGAAGCAGGAAGGGGGGAGAGGGAGAGGGAGAGGGAAGGAGGGGGGTGAAGGAAAGAGGGAGGGAAGAAGGGAGGGAGGGAGGAGGGAGAGAAAATCCCAAGCAGGCTCCACACTCAGCATGGAGCCCAATGCAACATGGGGCTCAATCCCACAACCCTGGTATTATGACCCTAGCCAAAATCAAGAGTCAGATGCTCAACCCACTGAGGTGCCCATGAAATAATTCTTATTAATAATATTTATTTTTTGAATACTTACTACCTGTGTAGCATTTGTACATTCTCTCATTTAATGCGTACAACCCTATAAAACATTGCTATTTTCTTTTTGGAAATAAAGACTAAAATTTGGGGAAATTAAGTGCCTTCTCACAGCTGTCTAGCCAAGAAGTGTCATTTCTAGAATTTATACCTGGATTTGGCTGAATTCAAAATTTATACTTGTAACAATTTCTCATCTCCAGGAGTTCCCTTTTATTTATTTTTTACTAAAGAAATTTTTTAACGTTTATTTTTGAGAGAGAGAGAGAGAGAGAGAGAGAGCGAGCACATGCATGTGAATGGGGGAGGGGCAGAGAGAGAGGGAGACACAGAATCTGAAGCGGCTCCAGGCTCTGAGCTGTCAGCACAGAGCCCAACGAGGGCTTGAACCCACAAGCCATGAGATCATGATCTGAGCCAAAGTCGGATGTTCAACCGACTGAGCCACCCAGGTGCCTCCAAGATGTCCTTTTTAAAAACAAGACCCTTGAGGGGCACCTGGGTAGCTCAGTCAGTTGAGTATCTGGCTTTGGCTCAAGTCATGATCTCACAGTGTGTTTTTTTTTTTTATTATTTTAATTTATTTATTATTTAAAAAAAATTTTTTTTAACATTTATTTATTTTTGAGACAGAGAGAGACAAAGCATGAACGGGGGAGGGTCAGAGAGAGGGAGATACAGAATCTGAAACAGGCTCCAGGCTCTGAGCTGTCAGCACAGAGCCTGACGTGGGGCTCGAACTCACAGACCACGAGATCATGACCTGAGCCGAAGTCTGCCGCTTAACCGACTGAGCCACCCAGGCGCCCCCATGATGTCACAGTTTTATGGGTTCAAGCCTCGCATCAGATTCTCTGCTGTCAGCACATAGCCCACTTCGGATCCTCTGTCCTCTCTCTCTGTGCCTCCCCTGCTCACATGCATGAACACATGTGTTCTCTCTCTCTCACAAAAATAAATAAACGTTAAAAAATAATAAAAATAAAACAAGATCCTTGGGACCTTAGTTTGAGGAAGCTTTGAATCAACATCCAAGTTGATCAGTTGGTTTCAATGCCCCAGAAACATGGACTATAGTCCAGGAAATATGGAATCACAACAATAGCAACTGATGTACCTGATAGTCCAGATGATTTCACTCTTTGCTCCTGACTCTTTCTTAAACACTGTATAGTCACACTGCAACTACTTAATGTAATCACCAACTTGTAAGCGTTAATCTGAATCTTTAGAAGTTCCCTACTTTATCGCAAAATTTATAAAAGGCACATTGTTTTATACTTAAAAGAAGTTTTTCAAAGTGGCTCCCCTAAAAGTGAAGGTCAGATACATCCATCTGTAGGCTGCTATAAAAAATAGGGTTGGAATTAAAGAGGGGAAGGGAAAAGAGCCAGTAATTGGAAAATGTAGCTTAGTTTCCGGCTTAAGAAAAACCCATTCAAGGATACAAAATGTTTGGATTTCTTCCTAACAACATTCAGGATACGCAAGAGGTAGAAAGAAAAGTAGTGTTCACCATGTTAAAAAGTCATGGCCCCTTCTTCCATCTTCAAGGCAGTAGCATGGCATCTTCATATAATCCTATATGACCCCTTGCTTCTGCTGTCACATCTCCTTCTCTCCTTTCTCTGATCCTCCTGCATACTCCCACTCCCTTTAGTGATTACATTGGCCCACCCAGAGAATCCAGGTGGATTTGATGTAGATATCTTTGGGAGAACATTAGCCTACCACCATAAGGACATGCATAATGAATGATGGAGGCTTGACAAATGACACAGAAGCCAGCTTGAAGGGGTTCTCACTGGACAAAACTGAGACAGTTTGAACACCAAAATACACAGTGATATTCAATAGGTTGTAATGTAATCTATTACTAATATAGAGTAATATTACTAATATCCCCTGAGTCCAAATATATTAATAGAAAAGAAGGGCAAGCTCTTTTTTATGGTAGAATAGCAACAAATAAAGAAGGAATCCTGGAAATTAAAAAATCACCATCTGACAATCATCACAGTGGTGGCTGAGTCAGGTGGGTTTCATCAGTGAATGCTAGGGCTGACGGGTACGGGCTTGACAAGGAACAGGATATTGGCATAGTCTCAGAGGATGTCTCCATAAAATACTTACTAAGGGAAAAAATGGTGACTCTGCAGTGAAGAAAGCTGGCAGGCACAAAACTGGTGATCAAGGTTAGCATCACCAATGGTGGGACAGGTCATCACCAGGTGCCTTCTGACCAACGCAATGAGAAGAACATAGAGTCATTTCTGTACTATACTTGCCAGGGGTTCCTGGCTTGAATCTGGACATGAGGAAACATCAAATGGACCTATTTTAAAAGAGAGCTAACACAAGGAAAGGCCTTACTCTTTAACACTGTGAAGGCCATGAAAGACAAAGGGGGTTTGGGTAACTACTCCAGTTGAAGAAAACTAAAGAGACATGAAAAGAAAAAGTTGGTAACCATGATCCTGGATTGGATCCTGAACCAGAAAGGAAAAAGGAGACAAGAAATTGCCAGGAAAGTTAGTGAAATCTGAATGAGTTTTGTGGTTTACAAGGTAATGTTGTATCAATGTTAGTTTCTTGATTTGGATAACTGCATTCTGGAGAGGGTAATAGGGGGACAAAGCAAGTGCAAAACAACACACAAAATTGAATTTAGAATGCATAAAACTATTTTTATATGTACATCTAAACAGGAGAGTGTCCTTTGGAGGGAATACACACTAGAGAACTTAGAGGTGATAAATCTGCAACTTTCTCTCAAATCGTTCAGAAAAATAAATAAAGATCATGGCTGAGGGAAAGAGAAAAGCAAACGTGATAAATGTTAACTGGGAAATTTGGGTGAAGTTAATTGGGTGTTCTTTGTGGTATTCTTGGACTTCTTCTGCCAATACAAATATATTTCTAAATTACACACACACACACACACACACACATACACACACACACATATATACACACACACACACACACACACACATATATACATGTACACATGTAAAAATGAAAGGTGAATTTCTGAATGCCAAACTTTAGATTATGCTCCAAACATGAAGCAAGACAGTTGCTATGTAAGTGATGTTTTTATTTTTTAAAAGTATAAAATGTTTGAATGCATTATCACAACAAATACGAACAAAAACATCAAAGTGAAATTTCCCTTTGAATAATACAGATCATCCTTCATCAGTCTTAGCAACACTGTAATATTTAGGTATATCCTTCTAGATCTTTTTTCAGTGCAGTTAGAGCTATTTATATACATATACAGAGATAACTTTATGCATCAACATAACTGATATACTTGTTCTGCAAGTTGTGTTGTTTTGTTTTGTTTTGTTTTGTTTTGTTTTAATCTCACTTAGAAATGTCTTGGAGATCTTGCCAGATCAGTATGTCTGCTCTATAGTTTTTTTTTTTTCTGCTATTGGGTGTATCAGAATTTATGTTACCATTGTTATTATTGGATATTAAGGCTGTTTCTTTTTTCATTTTTTAAACAAATACTAACAATACCAAATATAAATCCTTGTCATCTTTCACTGTGCATATGTGAGAATATTTCTGTAAGGTAGATAGGGAGAACATACCATGTGTTTTAATATGTTGTGATATTAGCCTGTAAAATCAGTGTACCAAGTTATATTCTCAAAAATAGTATATGAGTATCTCTGTACAAATACCCTCACCAATAATGAATATCACCAATCTCCCTGCCTCCCTAAACACATACACACACACACAACCTCACTAAGTCTTTGCAGAATATGTGTAACACATTATTATTTTATATTTCTAAATTACAACTGTGGTTAAGCATCTTTTCATATATGGGTTAACCATTTGTTTTTTCTTCAATAAAATGCAAAATTATAGTCTTTATTGATTTGTGGAAGTTCTTTATGTATTATAGATGCCAATCCTTTGTTTATCATATGTGGAAATTTTCTTCCTAGACACTTTTTAAATTTGGCTTGTTGTTCCTCCGTCATACATAAGTTTCACATTAAAAATGTAGTTAAATTTACAATATCTGCCTTTAAGACTGTATTGGTTTCCTAAGACTGCTTTAACAAAATGTCACAAACTGGGTGGCTTAAAACAACAGAAATTTATTCTAAAGAACTACTCCTAAGATGAAAAGAATAATGTCCTACTTTTTCCCAAGATTGGTTAAATATACCTGAACAAAATAATGTTCAAGTAGTTGTGCTATACCCAAGAACAAAAAGATGACAGGTTTCTTATAGAGCTAAGTGCTTTAAGAAAAAACAAAAACTGCTGTGTACAATTCTATTTTTAGAATTAAGAAAATAGCATAAATTTAAGATTGGATCATTTTTAGGTTAACTACCACCACATGTGGCAGATGTTTGCTCTTAAATAGATGCCAACAGAATATATAGGGAGTAATTCAAATTTAACATTTATAATTAAACTTGAGCCTCATTCCAGATCTTCTCAAGTGAGCAATTATAAACTAAATAAATTTTATTTAGAGATATAAATGGTGAAGTAATTGATACTGTCAGGATATTAAAGAGTTAATGCAATTTCAGATGAACACTAAAAGCACCAGCACAGTAGTTAATACACTTGTGTTGTATTCCTATAATTCCATTTACTGGGGTATCCCTGGGTCCCAGTTTCATTATATACAACATGAGATGATTGCATTAGATATCTTTAAGGCATTTTCCCCCAGTTTTCTTCATGTCATGGTACACACGGAAAAGGGTAACATATGAACACCTACCTGGAAAGGTTTCTTAAGGTTGGAAGTCGGTTTAGGTAATCTTGCTGCCCAGAGAGCTGTGTGATCATTGTGTCGGTGCACCTGTGTCCCTCCTGTAGCATATCATTATGTCTTGGCCCACAGGCTGGGAAGCTGTGACCTTGCTACTCAAATTATAGTCTGCAGTAGTGTTGGCACTCCTGGGAGCTTGTTAAAAATTTGAATCTTGGGCTCCACCCAGAGCTACTAAATTAGAATCTGTAGTTTGAACATCCCTAAGTAATTCATGTACACATTAAAGCTCAAGAAGCACTACTCAAAATTTCAGCTCTAAAATTCAATGAAAGTAAGAATCTGTTTTACAGGATTTATTCTACAGTATATTTCATAATCTTATTAAATTCCATATTACAGTTAAAACAAAATTAAAAACATTTTTACACCAATTTCTGGAAGTTTTGATATAGACAAACGTTTACTTCTTAATCTGGAAAAGGGAAATATATTTACCTGCTTGTATACCTGTCGTAAGTACATGATCTCCTCCACAGTTCCCAAAGATATCAGCCTAAACACTTTCACATCCCTGCATTGCCCAATCCTATATGCTCTGTAAAAAGATTTTTTAAAAAGCCAACAAAAAACAAGTGAAGCAAGGTTCAGGAGGTAGCTTTAGGACAAAAAAAAAAAAAAAATGGAACATTACTAAAATTTTAACTTAAAAAGAAACATATGTGCAGTTTATTCTATGTTAATTATACCTCAATGACACTGTTTAAAATGGGGGAGGGGAACAGTTAATCAACTGGCAAGCCTACAGAAGTGCAGATTTGCAGCCCTCATTTCACAGAGATTTCTGTCTGAACTCACTCAGTTGACTACCAGCAGCCCAGGTATTTTGACAGGGACTATAGTGCTAATTAAGACAATAATTAGCACTGATTCACCCCACTGGTGAACCATAGAGCTAGTCCTGGCAGCTTCTCTCAGGTGAAGGCTTTATTGGATGCTCTGAATGAAGTCACCTGTTTCTAAATACCTGTTACAGTCACAATTTGGGGAGTGGGGGTACTGATGTTTGAAACTTAAAATTTGGTGAAAATTTTTGACCTTATAAGGTCACTCTATGTTGTTGTATCTGATGCTCTCTCTGCCTCCTTCACCCAGTACCGTACTCCTAATAGAAAAGGACTTTACTACTAGAGGGTATCTTGGGGCCCTGCACATCTTGTACCCGAACAGGGGGATGGGGCCTCTTGTGGCACAGCACAGCCAGGGTAAATTACTGCATTCTCACTTTCATCCTGCAGGCTAGATATAGAGGGGCTCATAATCCCTTTCTTTCTCACAGTGGATTTGAGTCTTAAAATTTTTTTTAAATGGATCTAAGGAAATGTCTTTTGGGTGTGTGCTCAATTGTTTCGTAAATAGGATAGATTCTTTAGAATACATATTCTTTACAGACAAAAACCTTACAACATGTTACTTTAGACCTATGCTTCATCAATTTCTGGGTCCATTAAGTAGGGATATGTTAAGTGATGGTCTTTTTACCATGAAAATAAGTACTGAGGAACTGTTATACAGTATGGAGGTCAAAATCTTCCTTTCTCTTCTTGGTTCCTCCTGCCAGAGTTAATTGAAGGGCAGGGAGGAAAAGAGAAATGTTGTTCATTTAGTTTTATTGTCAACTAATTTAAACTGAATACCAAAACACAGTACCCTAGGATAAATAAGATATTAGGTCTTGATATGTTGTTAAGACAAAAGAAAAAAAAAAGTGAAAATTTTTCTGTGGCTTTCATTTGATTATTTTCCTTGATAGCTGTCAGTGGTGTGAAGCTGGTTAAAAGTGTGGGCTCTGTAAGAGTGCGTGAATTCAGATCCTGAAATCATTGGCTGTGAACTTCAGCAAGTTACTTCAGTTTGTTGTGCCTCAGCTTCCTCACATGTAAAATGGGTAGGATAACACTGCCTATCCCATAAAAGCTTTGATATCAGGGTAATGCTGGCCTCACAGAATGAATTAGGAAGTGTTCAAGTTTTTGTAAGAGCCTGGGGAAGAATGGTATTAATTCTTGTTTAAATGCTTGGTAGCATTCATCAGTGAAGCCATCTGGTCATGGGTTTCTGTTTGTTAGCATTTTTAATTACTGACTCAATCTTCTAGTTGTTGGTCTATTCATATTTTCTATTTCTTCATGTTTCAGTCTTGGTAAGTTACATGATTCTTCAAATTTGTTCATTTCATCTGGATCATCTAATTTGCTAATGTACAACCATTTATAGTACTTATAATCCTTTCTATTACATCAATAGTAACATCTCCTTTTCCACTTCTGATTTCAGTTACTTCAGTCTTCTCTTAGTCAATCTAGCTAAAGGTTTGTCAAGTCTGTTGATCATTTTGAAAAAGAGCTCATGGTTTTGTTGTTTTCTATTGTTTTTAGTCTATTTCATTTATCTCTGTTTTATTCATTCATTCATTTATCTCTGTTTTCATCTTTATTACTTCTTTTTGCTAGCCTTAGGTTTAATTTGTTCTTTTTCTAGCTCCTTAAGGTATAAGGTTGGAGAGCTGATTTCAGACCTTTCTTCTTTTTTAATGTGTTTACAGCTATAAAATTAGCACTGCTTTCACTGTATTGAATAAGTTTGAATATGTTGTGTTTTCCTTTTTCTTTTTCTCAATTTTCTAATTTCTTTTGTGATTTCTTTTTAAAACCAGTGGATGCTTAAGAGCATGTTGTTTAATTTCAACATATCTGTGGATTTTCCAGTGTTTCTTCTGCTGTTGATTTCTAATTTCATTCTATTGTGTTTGGAAATGAAACTATAAAATTTCAATCTTTTAAAATTTATTAACATGTTTTGTAACCTAACATATGCCCTATCATGAAGAATGTTTCCTGTGCACTTGAGAAAAATGTGTAATTTCAACAATCTAAAATTGTTGGAAGGAGAATTCTGTATATGTCTGTTAGGTCCAACTTGTCTATAATGTCATTCGAGTCTTTCTTCCCTTATTGATCTTCTGGCCAGATGTTCTATCCATTATTGAAAGTGGAGTACTGAAGTCTCCTACTACTATTGTAGAGTTGTGTACTGCTCCTTTCAATTCTGTCAATGTTTGCTTTATATATTTTACAGCTTGTTTATTTGGTATATTTATGTTTCTATTTGTCATAGCTTCTGGGTGAGTTAAATCAAGAATTATCATTGTATGCCATCCTTTGTCTCTTATAACAGTTTTCAATTTAAAGTTTATTTTGTCTGATATTAGAATAACTACCCCTCCTGTCTTTTGGTTACTATTTGGATGAAATATCTTTTTTCATCCTTTCACTTTTAACTCATGCATGTCCTTAAACCTAAAGTGAATGTCTTATAGACAGCGTAAGTTGGCATGCCGTGTGTTGTTGCTTTTAATTTATCCTGCCAATCTGTATCTTTTGATTGGAAAGTTTAATCCATTTACATTTAAATGTATTAATGACAGGGAAGGATTTACTTTTGCTATTTTGTTTTCTGTATGTCTCATGGCTATTTTGTCCCTCATTTCCTCCATTACTGCCTTCCTTTGTGTTATGTGATTTTTTAGTGACACATTTTGATTCCTTTCTCATTTCCGTTTGTGTATATTTTATAGATATTTTCTTTATGAAGATTACATATAACATCCAAAAGTTATAACAATCTACCTTAAACTGATACCAACTTAACTTCAATTGCATTAAAAAACTCTCCTTTGCAGCTTTGTCCCCACTTTTGTGCTTGATATCAAAAATTAAATCTTTATATTCATTATTCATTAACACAGATTTATATTTACTTTCATGCATTTGTATTTTATGTTTTTAAAAGATTTTATTTTTAGGTCATCTCAACACCCAGCCTGGGGCTTGAACCTACAACCTCGATATCAAGATTGCATGCTCTACCAACTAAGCCAGCCAGATGCCCCTGCATTTGTCTTTTAAATTAAAAAAAAAAAAAATAGGGGTGCCTTGGTGGCTCTCAGTCAGTTAAGTGTCCAACTCTTGATTTTGGCTCAGGTCATAATCTCATGGTTCATGAGTTTGAGTGCTATGTTGGGCTCTGTGCTGACAGTGTGGAGCCTGCTTGGAACTATCTCTGCCCCTACTCACCTCTCAAATAAATAAAGAAACTTAAAAACAAACTGTGAAAGTTTCATTAAATAAAAAATAAAAAGTAGATTTATAAACCAAAATTATAGTAAGACTGGTTTTTTATATTTGTCCCTGTACTTACTAGCACTGGAGAATTTTATATTTTTATATGGTTTTGAGTCACTGTTAGAGTCCTTTAATTTGAACTTGAAAGTCTTTCAGCATTTCTTTTAGGGAAGGTCGAGTGGTAATAAACTTAGCTTCTGTTTGGGAATGCTTTAGTTTCTCCCTCAGTTTTGAAGGACAGTTTTGGCTGATATAGAATTCTTTGTTGATGTTCTTTTCTTTTGGCACTTTAAACATATCATTCTACTGCCTCCTGGCTTGTAAGGTTTCTGTTGAGAATCTGCTAATAATCTTACTGGGGAATCTCTTGTACACTACAGGTCATTTTTCTCTTGCTGCTTTCAAGATCTGTCTTAGACTTTCTCCAGTTTGATAACCTGTCTCAGTGTGAGTCTCTTTGGGTTTACCCTACCTGGTGTTTGTTAAGCTTCCTGTATTTGCATATTAATGTCTTTCCTTTGAATTTGGGACGTTATTATTTCAGTCATTATTTCTTCAAATAGCTTTGTCCTTTTCTCTCTCTTCTTTTGTATTCCTACAATGTGTATATTGGTCTATTTAATATGTTCCATGAGTTCCTTAAGCTATGTTCATTTTCCTTTGTTTCAGTCCTTTGGTTTGTTGCTCCTCAGATCTGTCTTCAAGTTTACTGCCCAAATATGATGACTCTTTCTAGTGACTTTTTTTTTCATTTCAGTTATTATATTTTTCAGGTTCAGAGTTTCTACTTTGTTCTTTTTATATATACATAATTTCAATCTCTTTGCTAATATTTTAATTTTGTTTATATGTTGTTTTCCTGATTTCCTTTAGATCTTTGTCCATGTTTCCATTTAGCTCTTTAAGATAGTTGTTTTAAACTCTTTGTCTAGTAAGTCCTATGCCTGTGTTTCTTTAGAAGATTTAATTTGTTCCTCTGAATGAGCTAGTTTTCCTCTTTCTTTATAAATGCCTTGTACTTTTTCGTTAAAAATTGGCCATTGATAAAATAGCCACTTCTAGTCTTTGCAAACTATTATTGAAAACATTCATTAATTAGCAGGCTGTGTCTTGAGTCTTAGGAGCAGCTCAGGGTAAGGATTAAAAAATTGTCTTTGGGGGGCGCCTGGGTGGCTCAGTCGGTTAAGCGGCCGACTTTGGCTCGGGTCATGATTTCATGGTCTGTGAGTTTGAGCCCCGCGTCGGGCTCTGTGCTGACAGCTCAGAGCCTGGAGCCTGTTTCAGATTCTGTTTCTCCCTCTCTCTGACCCTCCCCCGTTCGTGCTCTGTCTCTCTCTGTCTCAAAAATAAATAAACGTTAAAAAAAAAAAATGTCTTTGGTCATTTTTGGTTATGTGTGACCAGGGCCTGTGTGTTTGTGTGTGTATGTTTTCCGGTATCTCCTGTATACACAACTGCTTTTAAATGTCTTATTTTATCAAAAAGTCTCATCTCAGCCTCTTCTCAGGGCTTTAGATATATTCTACTGTATTCCTCTACTGTAATATACAGTCCCACTACTGCTTTCATGCACAATGAATGGCCTATAACTGTCTTCAACAGCTTCTGCCAGTCTGAGATCCAAGCTATGCCACCATTTCTTACCTAAGCACTGTCAGGTGAAAAAGAAACCATTCCCTCTGGCAGCTCACAGATAGGTTAGAAAGTTGCAAAGGAGTTCCACACTGCTCTTTCCAACCTGAGAGGGAGGGAACAGGGAACTAACTGTTACTTCCTCTTCCTGGCTGTGCTGTGCCAGGAAATGGGGTGAGGCAAGAATGGGTAAAAATGCCATGAAATTTCCTACAGTTTTGAATATAGCTTCTTCTTGATTGGGAGTTTGCTTGATAACTGTAGATCTTCGATTTAAATAGCTTCCATAAAGTTATTTTAATCTGTCTAGTTTTTTAAATCCACCCATGGGGAAACATATACCTAGAGCTTCCAGTCTGCCATCTTGCTGGCATCACTCTTTGATTTCCTCTTTAATACAAGAGTTATTTAAAAATATATTTTATATTTTAAAATGTCCATATGGAGAGATTTTTATTAGCTACAAGCTCATTGCTACTTTCTAGGGTCTTGTCTTTTGTATTAATTAGAGGCATGTAATCTAGTCCTTGTGGTTTCTATTAAAATATATAGTTATTTAAAAGTATGCTCTAAAACGTTTTTTGAAGGAGTGAGTATTTTCAGTTATTATATGGTTAAATACGTTTACTAAGTTAAAGGCTAAATACCTGTTAATCAAATAATTTACATACTTCCTTTTTTTGCCTAGTTGATCTATTAATCTTTGAGAGAAGGATATTAAGTTTCCCATCATGATTGTAGATTTGCCCATTTCTCATCATAAAAGAGTTTTGTCTTTGTTATGTAGTGACTATTATACTTTCCTCATCGATTGTTCCATTTTGTTTTCCTCAATGCATTTTGCCTTGAAGTCTATTAATATTTTGCCATTCTTACTTTTTGTTATCTCCCTGATGAGATTTTAAATATATTTTATTTTTAACCTTCTATGTATTTTTGAATTTTATAAATATATAAAATTATATCTATAGCAATAAGCATAAATCTGAATCTAACATTTCATTTTTACCTTCTTTTTTTGTTTAAAAGGAAGTTTTACGTTTGGCTTTATTTCTCACAGTTTACATTAGGTTTTATATTTGCCATGCTTAGTTTCTTTTACCTCTTGCTATACACTCATATTTCCAATCATTTTACTGAAATAATCACATTTTCTCAGTGATTTTTTAAAAATTTCTTTTAGTTGTTGTCCTTAAATTTTTGGCTAAAACTTTAAGAACACATTTTTTTGGCATAAATTTGAAATCTGACCAGGATATCCAAATTCTTTTTTGATGAAATATAACTTCTAACACAATTACCCCCACCCTCTCAATGTTTTATTGAAATTATATGAAATTTTAGTGTTTGATTCTTATTAATTTTCTTATACCATCCCTTTATATTTCTCAGAATCCTTTCTTTATAACTGCATTAAGTCTCTCAACTAAACCATCAATAATTATTTAGACTTAAATATAAATTTTTCAGTTCCTAGATGTCAACAGATGATTTATTTCCCCTCACATATTGATATTTTAGTCATTGATTACAACTATAAGTCAAAATTATTTTCTTGCAGATACATCATATGAATTTTGTCACTTTGACAACTTCTGTTGTCTTCTAGAATTCTATAATGCAGATGAAAAGTCAGTTCTTCAAAGTCTATTTTGCAGGAACAGTGGGATTTGCAGAAATGAGTGGGATTCTCATCTGTTGGTAATCTGTTTTGTTCTTTTTTTTTTTTTTTTATAAATAATTTCCTCTCCCTCTTTCTCATTCAGGCATTGTTTAGTCCCCTTATCTTTGGAACACATCAGCAAGATGTGTTTCTGTTTTTTCTCCTGCTCTGTCACTGTGTTTTCAAATATTCATTCCTTTTATTTTCCATATCAATTTTCACTTTCAGTCTTCTTCATTTTATTACTCAGACCTTGTAATGAGTTATTTGGTAACACTTTTAAATTCTAAGCATTTCTAGTTTTCTTTTCCATGCACTTTTTTTCAGGGTGCCCTATTCTTATTTCCTTCAGGGTCAGTTTTTCATCTTGGCCCTTTTCTTTCATACTGCTGGTTTTATTAAACTGTCTCACAATTATTTTTTTTTTTAATTCTTTAATGCTTATTTGAGAGAGAGAGAGAGAGAGAAGAGTGTGAGTGGGGTAGGGGCAGAGAGAGAGGATGACACAGAATCTGAAGCAGGCTCCAGGCTCCAAGCCATCAGCACAGAACCCAACTCAGGGTTTGAACTCATGAACCATGAGCCAAAGTTGGAAGCTTAACTGACTGAGCCACCTAGGTGCTCCATAAAAGGTCTCATAACTCTTAGTTTTTCATTCATAATTACAAATGAAGAACTGGGTGGACTGCACAGGAAAGCTGGTCTGGATTTCCATGAAGGTACATAAGTCTATTTAATCATTTCCCCGTTTTGTGTTCCACAGAGACCTGGGAAGCAATCCTTCAGGTTCAGTTCTGCGTTATGATCTGATCCTAATGCCCACTGTAAAAACCTTTTGTCAGTCGGGATTCCCCACTTATTTAAAAAATTTATGAAACAATTCTTTCAGTTTTGATCAAGGGGCATCTGTTGTAGGCCAACCTCTCTTTATATTGGGTACGGGAGAGGAAATTGTTTTAGAGTTAGCACATTAATTAATTTCTAACAAGAATTCACTCTGGTCTGTTTCTACATCCTATAGTTACTGACCCCAAGCTTGCAATTTCTCTGTGCTCTCCTGCTGACTTTGGATTGTGGCTTTTCTCTGCTGGTTTCTTGATTACACAGATGCTGTTGTAAGACAGATTCTGCCTTCTACCTTCTGAGAGTTTCTCCAAACTTCTAATCTACTAGTAGTGACCTTTCCTATCTTCCTGCAGTATGATGGGTTTGTTCCCTTTTTTTTTTTTCTTTTTTTAAGTTTTTACTTATTTATTTTGAGAGAGCGAGCAATTGCAAATGGGAGAGGGGCAGAGAGAGAGAGAGAATCCCAAGCAGGCACCATGCTGTCAGTGCAGAGCCCGAGATGGGGCTCGAACCCACAGAGCCATGAGATCATTACCTGAGCCCAGACCAAGAGTTGGACACTTAACTGACTGAGTCACCTGTCCTTCTTAAATCAATCCTGCCAAAATGGGATTCTGAGATAGAAAGAAAATAAATTGCTGTTATCAGCCTGCCATTTGGGTTCAGATCTGAATACAATTTTTAATTACATTTTTTTAAGTAGGCTCCATGCCCAGCAGGGCCCAACTCATGACCCTGAGATCAAGACCTGAGCTGAGATCAAGAGTTGGATACTTAGGGGCACCTGGGTGGCTCAGTCGGTTAAGCATCTGACTTCAGCTTAGGTCATAATCTCACAGCTTGTGAGTTCGGGCCTTGCATTGGGCTCTGTGTTGACAGCTCAGAGCCTGGAGCCTGCTTTGGATTCTGTGTCTCCCTCTCTCTCTGCCCCTCACCAACTCATGCTCGGTCTCCCTCTCAAAAATAAATAAACATTAAAAAAAAAAAAAAAAGAGTTGGACACTTAACTGACTCACCCAGATGCCCCTTAAATGCAATTTTTTTAAATAAGGTTTTCTCTGTCTTCTAATCATAGTCATATTAAAAAAGCAACTTAAGAGAATCACAAGGGGGTATTTTCAGATTCAAAGTATTTGCAAGTCACTTTAAATTTTGTCAGTATTATACCTGTCAATTGCTTGAAGATCATTGGCTGGATTCCAAGTAGGATCAAACAATACAACAACATTGGCACCAACAAAATTGAGGCCTAGTCCACCAGCCCTGAGGAAACAGAATTGGGCACATTCAAATAGCAAAAGCATAGTCATTGCCTTCTAATTCAATTGTGCCAGGTTTCTGTAACCAAATCAACACAATACTGCATTAACATCATAAAAGATGATTAAAACACAAACATGCCACAAACAAAACAGCTACAGAATAGTTTTTCTACCATCCTAGAATAATCCTAAAAGAAATTGACCATTAAAGCCCACGTAAATAGGTTGTACTGTTTTTTTTCATTGTTTTGGATATTCAAATACGATGCTGTAAGGTCTTCCTAACATAATTTTTAAAAATTGTAAGTATGGTCCAACTAAATAAAGTAATATACACATTTTTAAAAACCAAGGCAGGAGTAGATGCACTTCTTACTCCTCTCAGTAAGTGCAGCTTAAAATGCTGGGCATCATATATAAAATAAATGTAAGACCTGAAAGGTAGAGAGAACAAAGCATGGCTAGAGACTATAAGAACTAAGGAAGGACATGACAGTGAGTTCTCCAGCTTTGTTTTTGCTTAAAAATCCCATACTGGGTTCTGGAGAAACCAGCAAACTGGAAATGCCAACAGTCAAGACCAAAAAAAAAGGCCCAAGAAAAGCCCTTTTCCTTTAGCTAAAGAACCAGGAAAGGTATAGACTTTTAACACAGAAAATGTTAGATAATAACCCGCCTATTTTTGTAAACACCATGGAAAAAAAAATCTATGACCTGAATCCCAACCTGGTCAGTAAAGGCTGAGTGAGGAGATTAGATTTCCACTCTTGCTTGACTAAAATGGGGTGCCTCTCACCTCCACTCAGAGGATATCACAGAAGACTGAGGAGCTGGGACATTCATTTCTGCCCAGCTATAACCCAGTCGCCTCTGTAATGTCAGTGGAGGTCGTACAGAAACAGTAATCAAGTGCCTCACTCTTAGGATGTCAATAAAAGCCAAGCAAGAAACATGGATTCCCATCCCTATGTGGCTGGCATGATGTCTGGCTAAAATAGAGGGGGAAAGCCCCTCTATAGATAGATAAGCTCAAAATAAAAAATTACAAAATGTGTGAAGAAACCATGTACCATGAGCAAGAGCAAGAGGGAACAACAGAAGGATTAGCAGCCCCAATTCAGGAGTTAACAGAGCAAAAATGCCATTTAAAAAGGGATTTAAAAAAAAAATGATTGAAATTACTAAAGAAACAAAAGAAAAGCTAGAAAACATAAAGAACAAAATATAAGTAAAAATGATTAGGCAGATTTGAAAAATACCAATAGGGCTTTAAACATGAAAAATACAGTCTTTAAAAATTCACTGAATGGGTTAAATAGCAATTTCTAATGTAGAGATAATTAGGAGCCTTATGGCAGATCTCATCAAATTAGATGGGGGTGAGCAGACAAGGAATGGCAGATGACAGCTTGTCTAGAAGTTCTGTACTATTTGAAGTATTGTTGAAGTCGTTTGTTACTTTGGAAACATTATTTAAGAAATTAAGCATGTTTATGTACTTTATAAAACTTAACAGAAGACAATATCCTATGTCATTTAATGCTCGTAGGTAAGGCCTCATATGAGAAATTACTTCTTGAATCCATTCACAGGAAAATGGGAATCCAGAGCGTCTCTCAATGCAAGAGTTCAAGGAGAATTTCGGTGTTCAATAGTAAGTAGCGCATTCATCATATATATAATTTTATGCATTTTAAGTAATTTTTGTGTTGACTTTTTACATTTTACATATGTTTGCTTTTAACTTTTTTTTTTTAAAAAAATTATTATCCTTGAGAGAGAGCACAAACAGGGGAGGGGCAGAGAGAGAGGACAAAGGATCCAAAGCAGACTCTATGCCAAAGCACCCAGCCTGATGTGGGGCTCAGACTCACAAACTGTGAGATCATGACCTGAGCCAAAGTTGGACGCTCAATGACTGAGCCACCCAGGCACCCTGCTACGTTTGTTTTTAAAGTCCTCTGAAATTCTTTTTGCAAGATAGTGGGGGTAAATCTATAAAGTACTTATTACATTAGATGTCAAAAGTTAAGGATTTGTTGCCCCCCAAAAGGGATTAATCTTCTTAGGTGTTTATACTGGCATAAATCTTGCTCTAAAGTGTATATATTCTTTAAAAGGTTTTAATGAGAGATTCATAAATAGGTGTTAGAACTGACTTAACTTTTATAAAACCTATTAATGTAGAGCTGCTATGGTTGAGACCAGGTAGACAGAGGGAGGAAATACCTGGCCCACTAACCCTAGTGAACTCTCTAGGGCTGCTTGAGCATACTTTAAAAGCCACTGCTACAAATAATTCTTAGTTATTTGATTAATAACTCAATTACTCAATTAAGTCTGCCTGTTCTGACCACAGACATGAATAAAAACACTACCACAGAAAATTCCTGGGAGGAAACATCCATTTCTTTTGATTGTTATCTTTATAAACCCAGACATATAAAGAGAATCCAGTGATGATAAGGAAATTGAGAAAAAAGGTTAGGTAAAACTCAAGATATTGTTATTTCAGTCATAATTAATATAATAGTATTTTTGCTGCTTCTCCTCAAAGCCAAATAAAACAAGGCAATATAATCATAACCACTGAAAATTAATCCAGTAATAATTTTTAAATTACCCTAAATCTTAAAAGCAATTACATAAAAATCAAGTTATCAAATTTTATTTTCTTACATTGTGGAGACAAGGCAAATGTTAACATCTTGTGTACTGTTGAACTCTTTCACGATCTTGATTCTTTCCTCTGATTTCGTACTTCCATCAAGTCGTCGGTAATCAAGGCCAGCTGCCATACAGTATTGCTGCAGAACATCAAGTAACTAGAGAAAAGGTATGGAAATGGGCAAAAACAAATGTATGGTTTAATAAATTTCGTACCACTATAGAGAGAAGATTTACTAAGTATTAATAATTGCTGCTCACAAGTTCTTTCTTATAATCACAAGAGCAACAAATATTTTCCTGACTTCTGGCTTATGTATTTCTCCCCATTGTCCTGAAACTGACTTTAATATTTACCAATGTTTGTTTTTTAAATCAATCTTTCAGGGAAAAAAAATCAAACTTTATTTTTTTTTTGAAACTAAAACCAAATAAAAAGTATTGGCCAAATAATTTATGTAAGTGAATTTCATTATTTGTGCTATTTTCCAAGTTCTAAAATCTCTTACATGCCTTAAAGAACACTTTAATTATTAATAAAAACATCAACAAAGAATTAAAAATCTTTGAGTTTGCTCTTTGATAGTAATCTTGATATCATTTAGATTTAAGTGTCTGTTTTAAAAGTTGCTTATGTCACTACTATTTTCTACAGTATGTATAAGATAAAACTGCGGCTGGACACTGTTATATCTCTTAGGATTATCTATGCCTCAAGAGCTAGGGCTGGGCCAATTAAGAGTATATACTTCAGAAGGAACTTACCTTGGTGGAAAAGGAGAAAAGAAGTATTTTATCTTTGTTTTTCCTACAATGATTTAAAAGCTGCTGAAGGACCTAGAAATGAACCACAGAAATCAACCACCAATGAACCAGTTCCAACTAAAAGCACACTTTATACATATAAACATCACTAGAGAATTTCTTAAAAATTATTTTTATACAACATAACCTCAGTCCTCTTTCCTAATTCCCTCCATTTTTGCCAAGTTAGAGAAATAAAGTATTAGATATTACATGAAATGTTATTCATCATCATACTGTCAATAATGAGGTAAGGTTCCCAAAGACTTTTGTTTCATCTCATCTGGTTTTAATAAAAAGGAAACATTTTAGATTATGGGATACATTTAAATGAATTAATTTAATTTCCAAAAAATACTTTCTTTATACCTACAATATGTTCAGAAACTAAATTACAGAACAGCATTCCTTTTAGGAAGTATTTAAATTTTTTCTAGATAGATGTAATGAAATGTGTTTAATTACATCTAGGTCTTGATATTTGTTTTCTTAAAATAATCAGTCACATATACACCTCTTCTTATTTTATCCCCTCTGCTTCTCTATTTACAGTAAGTCCTGACTTCCAGATTTGATTCTGACCTCAAAATGTCAATAATTTGCCCCAAATACAGTGCTTTTAGGGAGGAAGCAAATAATTCAAACCTGTGTATAACAGTATCACTGTAATTTTTAAAATAGGCATTTCCACATCTGGCAGTGACAGTTCCAGAACACTGTGGAAAAATAATCCACAAAGTAAAGAAAAGGAATTTTCTGTACTAAGCCTAAAGTTTTTCTGAATTATGCAATAAACACTTCAGTTTTGTTTATTCACTGATAAGCATTTAAACTTAAAAAATCATATTCAATATAACACTCTTTTAATAATTGACTAAGAGAAGATATTGTGCTAACTCTGACCCCATGGTCCAATCCCTCAGAAAAAGCTATAGAAAAAAAAAAAAAGCTACTCAAATAACCAAACGGTGATAAAAATGTCACAGATCAAGTCAACATAATTTTAATACTTGCAAAACTTATAAAGTAAGTTTTGCATTAGCTTTATTTTTTAATAAAATAACTGATTCTGTATAAAGGATGTGAATTTGAGCTTCACATAATACAATAACTTTTTAAAATTAAAGACTTTTTAAGAGCAATTTTGGATTTTCAGAAGAACAGAGTAAAATATACACAGAATTTGCCCAGAATCCCTCTCCCGCATCTTATATCCCTGCCCCTCCCTGCACAAAGTTTTCCCTATTATTAACATCTTGCATTAGGGTGGTACATTTATAACAACTGATGGACGAATAAATTGTTATTAATAAATTATTATAAACTATTATTAAATTATTAACTATTATTATTAACTAAAGTCTGTTAACATTATTTATAATAGGGCTCATTCCTTGTGGTGTACATTCCATGAGTTTTGACAAATATATAATGACATGTATTCACCATTAAAGTATTATATGGAATTGTTTCACTGCCCTAAAAATTCCCTGTGCTCCATCTATGTATCCCTCCTTGCAAACTCCTGACAACCATTTATTATTTTATTTTCTCTACAGTTTTGCATTTTCTAGAATATCATAGAGTTAGAATCATACAGTAAGTAGCCTTTCAGACTAGCTTTTTTCACTTAGTAATATGCATTTAAGATGACCATGTCTTTTCGTAGTTTGATATTTCATTTCTTTCTATTGTTGAATAATAGTCTATTGTCTGAATGTATCACAACTTATCTATTCATCTACTGAAGGACATCTTGGTTGCTTCCAAGTTTTGGCAATTATAAATAAAATTGCTAAAAGTATCTGTGTACAGGTTCTTGTGTGAACTAAGTTTTTAATTTACTTGGGTAAATATCAAGGAGTGCTGTAAATAACAATGTTCACACTAAGAAATCTTGAACGTAACTTTTCTCAAATTAGTCAAGCCTAGAGAAGAACATGACCCCTATATGATCCCAACAGCACTAAACTCGGTTTTTCCCCACCCTTCACAGTAAGCGGCTCTGTGGTATTTCCCAAGGGAAGGGAAAATGAGGATTCTTATCAGGGGAATAAGTGCAATTTTTGACCATCTGCTTGAATAGTAGTTGAGGTCAAAAAAAGACCTTCACATTTAACAGAAAGAGCTGGAGTTCATGAGTATAGTTCTGAGGGTAGGAAGGGTACAGTGAGCATTATATCAACAAATAAATTGCAGCTGTAGGCTGACCTATAATAAGAGAAGCAGAACTAGTATCTTTCATCACTTGAATTCAAGAAGTACATGCAACTTGGATTTCTTAACCCCAGAGACAATAGATTATAAGCCTATACATTTTGTATCATGAAATTACCAGGTGATGTTGATAATCAAATGATGAAACACAATTTTAAAAATATAACCTTAGGTTATTAATATCAGTCTCTTTCTTGTTGGTGTTCTCTCACAAAGTAAATTATAGGCGCCTTTCACATATAAAGACATCAACCCAGATTCCATCAATAATTCATGCTTGCTTTTTCCCTTCTAAAACTCATAACACAAAAAAGTAATAATTATTTTAATCAGACATTATTTCTAAATATACATTGAGTAGTTATAAAATTCCATTTAATATCAAGAGTAACTTTTTAGTGAAGAGTCACAATGAATGATATTTAAATATATAACAATAGATAATACAGTTTTCATAAGGAGGCCATGATTTCTGAAAATATTCTATTGGCTTGAATTATGGGATAATAAGTGCTCAGTTCCAAATTAATTGAGCTTTTTATATAGTTTTATTTAAAATAAATAAAGTCGGGGCACCTCGGTGGCTCAGTCAGTTGAACTTTCCACTCTTGATTTCAACTCAGGTCATGATCTCACAGTTTGTGAGATCAAGCCGTCAGGCTCTGTGCTGACAGCATGGAGCATGCTTGGAATTCTCTTTCTCCATCTCTCTCTGTCCCTCCACCATTCGTTCTCTCTCGCTCCCAAAATAAGTAAACATTAAATAAATAAATACGTAAATAAATAAAAGTCAATAAAATGGATGACAAAAATAGATTTATTATTGTTAGGAAATATTGGTAGGAAAATTACTACTATTAGGTTTGAATTATTTATTGTGATAATAAAACAGAATATTCTCACTAATACAAACTTATTTATTTAAAAATACACAACTCTCAACAAAGTGGGTATAGAGAGAACATACCTCAACATAATAAAGGCCATATGTGACAAGCTTACAGCTAATGTAATATCCACTGGTAAAAACTGAAAGCTTTTCCTCCAAGATCAGGAATAAGACAAGGATGCCTACTCTTGTCACTGTTATTCAACACTGTACTGGAAGTCCTAGCTAGAGCAGTAAGGCAAGACAAGGAAATAAAAGGCATCCAAATGGCAAAGGAAAAAGTAAAAGTGTCTCTGTTTACATATGGCATGATCTTATATATCAAAAACCTAGACTCCACAAAAAACTGTTAAAACTAAAAAATTCAGTAAAATTACAGGATACAAAATCAATCTACAAAAATTCATTGCATTTCTGTACATTAATAAGGAACCATAAGAAGAATAAATTAAGAAAACAATCCCATTTACAAATGCATAAGAAAGAACCAAGTAAAAATAAATTTAACCAAGGAGATGAAAGACCTATACATTGAGAATGATAAGACACTGAAGAAGACACAAATAAATAGAAAGGTATTCAGTGTTCGTAGGCTGGGAATGTTGGAAAATGTCCATACTACTCAAAGCAATCTATAGATTCAATGCAATCTCCATCAAAATTCCAATGGCATTTTCCACAGAAATAAGAACAAACAACACTAAAATTTCCATGGACTCACAAAAAAACCTGAATAGTCAAAGCAATCTTGAGAAAGAGCAACAAAACTGGAGGCCTTGTTGGAAACCACACTTCCTGATTTCAAACCATACTACAAAGTTATGGTACTATATGGTACTATATGGTACTGACATTAAAACAGACAGGTCAGTGGAACAAAACAGAGAGTCCAGGAATAAACCCAAACATATATAGTCACTTAATTTATGACAAAGAAGCCAAGAATATACAAAGGGGAAAGGATACTCTCTTTAATAAATGGTGCTGGGAAAACTGGACAGCCACATGCAAAAGAGTGAAATTGATCTTGGTAAGACATCTGCACCCCCATGTTTACTGCAGTATTGCTTATAACAGCCAAGACTCGGAAAAAATGTTAGGTGTCTATTGACAGATAAATGGATAAAGAAAACATGATATACACATATACAACGGAATATTCGGTCATAAAAAAGAAAGAAATCCTGGCATTGCAACAACACGAATGACATTATGCTTCATGAAATAAGAGAGAACAAGAAATAAAGATACTGTATGATCTCACTTATACGTGGAAACTAAAAAAAAAAAAAAAAGTTTGAGGGGTGCCTGCATGGCTCAGTCGTTGAGCGTCCGACTTTGGCTCAGGTCATGATCTCACCATTCATGAGTTCAAGCCCCGCATTGGGCTCTGTGCTGACAGTTCAGAGCCTGGAGCCTGCTTCAGATTCTGTGTCACCCTCTCTCTCTGCTCCTCCCCCACTCACACTTTGTCTCTCTCTCTCTCTAAAAAATAAATAAAAAATTTAAAAAAATTTTTTAAAAAGTTTGAATTTATAGGTGCAGCAAACAGATTGGTGGTTGCCAGAAGCTAGGGGTGGAGACAGGCAAAATCGATGAAGGTGGTCAAAAGGTACTTTTCAATTGTAAGATAAACAGGTGCTAAGGATTTAATGTACAGCATGGTGACTATAGTTAACAATGCTGTATTATATATCTGAATGTTGCTAAGAGAGTTGATCTTAATAGGCCTCATCATAAGAAAAAATAACTATGTGTGGTGATTGATATTAAATAAACTTATTGTGATTATTTAGCCATATACATATGTATCAAATCATTGTTTTGCACACCTAAAACCAAAACAATGTTATATGCCAATTATATCTCAATTAAAAAAATACATACCCAAGTATTTAAGGTAATCTTCTTGGCTTTTATTCTATTTCATTGAATTTAGAGGTCCAAGTAAACTACACTATGATGAATTTATGTAGATTAACTGCTAAAAATATTTCCAGGGTTTTAGAAACAACAACAACCTACCTCGAATTACTTCTTATTTTATTTATTTAGCCAAAAGAAATAACTTACTTTTTAAAAAATTAAACCATAAAGCTGAGAATTGTTCTGTAATAGTCTCTGAATCCATAAAGATTCTTGACAGTTATTAAAGAGTTAAACAAGCAAAGTCTGCTGCAAAAAGGCCGGAAGCTGTCAGCAATCATGCAGCTGTCACAGGCCTACGTCATGGGTGCAGAACCTAGCCATACTTTTCACACCTTCCCTTAGTAATATATCACCAAGGGCAGCACCTACAGGTCAGTTTCCTAGTGTACAATAAATGCTCCCTTGCCACAAATGAGATTAGCAACCTTCCTATACAGATTGGCAAGTGAAACCAAGAGGCAGAAAATTCAGTATAAACAGAAAGGTCTTGTCCACCTTGAACTCTTTAAGAAGTTCCTTTCTCTAAGTCCAAGCTATTGTATAGCCTCCTCCTAGTATTTGGCATTAGCGTTTGTATTTCTGGTAGATTATCTCCTTAAACATTTGAAGACAAGCTATTATATATGCAGCACAACAGCGCACATTTTTAAGCAGGCATACGTCTAATACATTGATAAGAAGAGTCTAAAGTGTATCTGATGTAACCACTAAGTGAGAACCTACTGCATGTATGGTTCATTGTGAGCTAGTAAATGCTGACACAGCTACGCCAGTCATCTTTGGCCAGTCTCTTCTGAATGATTGGGTATCTGTTCTGATTAGTTGGTGTCCCTGTCACACTACTGATAAATATTTTGAATATCATCCTTGTGTGTATGCAGCCTGAGAGAAGAGCACTTACCTTCATTTTCCCACTGTATTTTGGGTCCGAGAGTGTTTCAAAGGCTGCATCTTTGCTTTTCTGCACAAAATCTGGGAATTTGGAAAATACCTGATCACATATCCTTTTGATAAGTGTTTCCTTAAGGGGAAAAGGTAGAAGAAAAGAAATTTCAACTTAACACATTTAAACCTATATAAATTGAGATTGTTTATGAAAAAAATTCTATTTAGAAGGAACATATTACTTTGAAGATATTATCTTCTCTAAGTCAGACTAATAATTCAGAAAACCTTAAAGTGATAATGTTAATTACATATGGTTTTGATGAGTTCTGAGATAATGATAGGACTAATAATGTTATCATTATTCTTTTATGATTTCCAAAACAAGGAATCAAATACTTCCTAAAGAGCAAACAGTACTATCAAACAACAATATTAAATTCTTATTAAATTTTAAAATTACATTTAAATAGCATTAAGATTATAACACAAAAAGAAAATAGAAAATCATTATGTAAAAAGCTTTAAAGAAGCTTTTTTAAATTTATGTTGTGCTCTAGAATAAGATACAATCGAAACGACCAAAGTAAATGATTGCATTTGTCTAAACTTTGAAATTACTCATTTATGCCAGCTTGGGAAATACTCGTAATATTTAATATACAGGTTATTATAAATACATTTTAATCCAACAGATTGAACAGATGGAATTAGACACATGATTAGTGGAAGAGGACTGACTCATCAAATATCTTACTTAGTAATTACATCAAAATATGTTAGGAAAACGAATATATGAACGTTACCACAGGTATAAAAAAAGAACTGTTATTTTAACTTAGGCTTTAATTTTCTCACTTCAATTAAAAACATATGAGCATATATTTCTTTGACACCTAAATTTAAAAATGAGCAAGTTCAGTTTCCTCTTTAATTGCATACAAAAATAAAGATATCTTTATTGGCTAAGACATTTTATATCAAATATAAAATCTTTATACCAGTAGCATCATGAAGAAGTACAAAAAGCCAACTCAAACCTGTTGTTTGGAGGTGCTAGCAGTCTGCAGTAGTGCAACATGGTTAGCTACCTTTTGAAGGACTGCAAGGTAACTGAAATACAAGGTTTTCACTGTTTCGCCATGTGAATTGGTCTGTAACCAGAAAGACAGAAAATAAAAACAGCAAGGAACTAACATGGCTATGTAACTACTTACTTCATGAAATCTATCACTTACACTAGTATTTATCATCTGGTTACTACTAGCACAATACATTTTGAGAAAATAATGGTCAACTGTTACACAAAATATCCATGCATCACTAATGTGGAATCATACTTTTGGTGAACCATAATACAGTGATGTTTAAAAAATAAAAAAAAAAAGAGGGGAGAAAGTCCTCATTTCAGAAAGTATTTATCCTCATGACACACAGCGATAGAAATGCTGCCAGAAGAGGTCCCTGGTAAATAAAACTATGGCATGGAGGCAGGGCTGTAACAGAGCCCTTCACTATTCTCATTTATATTCCAAGGCTTCCTAGGAAACTGTGCATTTACAAAAGAGTGAGGTGGCTAAAAACAGCAAAATAAATGAGAGGTGGAACAAATATCAATCTAGAGAAATATTTATTTAGGGTCCCTCTATGTACATGGATATTTGATAGATAACTTGATAATAAAATAGGTGAAAACGGGCAGGAAATATAGATAGGTTAAAAAAATACAAAGTAATATTTGTTTCTAAATAAAAATAAAATACTCTATTATACCAAAACACAGTTCTTATTAATATTCTATCAGAATATTTTAAGCCTGCTATCAAAGAGTAAGTTTATTAGTAAGGGATAATGAGAAAGTTTTAAAAATTAGATGCAATTTCAAGATGAAAGTAGGCTACTTTCTAATAAAAGTTGAAAGGGAGGATATCAAATTGAAGCTACTAGTTTCTGAGAGCTACTGAAAAACTGGTTTATTGAAAAGATATATGAATATTGTATTTTGCTATGATTACTATTTGATATTGTAAAATATTTTTGAAAACTATTCCTTTTTATTAACTTATGGTTTCTAAATTTAGGGAACTGAGGAAAAGTTATTTTATCTGCTCCTCACTTTTACAGTAGAATAGACAACTTGTGTAATCAAAACCAAGACCGTGAATACACCACACAGAAATGCTTGCCTTGAAACAACAATTTCTCTTTTTCCGGCCACTGTTACAGCTACAAGGCTCAGAAGACTGAAGTATCAAAGTCACATCTTTTGTTTCTAATACTGTTTGATAAACAGCTTTCTGAAAATCTGTCAGAGAACAATACACCATCTGCCAAGATAAAACACAAGGTGATTATCGGTACTTTTTAATAGTAGTAATAGTCACAATGCACATCAGATTTTATAAATTTTAAGAGTGATAACTGCTGATAAACTATTTTTCTTTTAGATACATTATTATGACAAATTCTCCTGATTTTCCTATACTCTTTGCTACCATCTTACCCTAAACTACATAAATAGAACTTTATTTTCAAATAAATCTCACAGAACTTTTTTTTCAACTGAAAGGAATCAAAATATGAAAAAATAAGTGTTTTCCTTATATATTTCTATATAGAATGTACTCTATATTTCAGGGTTTCATACTATTAGCCCATCATGCAAATATATGACTACAGTTTAGGTCAGATAAAAAAGTAGATGAGAAAAGGGAAAACTTTAGAACAATAGTATGAATAATATTTAATGAATTACTTGAAAATTTATACTAAAAACAGCATAAAGTATTTGTATTTTATATCCTGGCATAAATTTCTAATATTAGTAAAGGTAAGAATTAAAAAATACACATAAAACAACTACAAGTTTCTATTTTGTGTCCAATTCCAAGAAAAGAAGAAAATATGATAAAATAATGCCACTAAGTTATGTGGGATATAATTTACCTTAGATTTCTAGTAGCACTGGAAACTGGTAAACGTCTTCTAGATGTAGCTCTATATAATCAGGGTCATAAAACTCATAATAAGATTTTGAAAAATGTGAACAAAAAGGAAAAACCATCTATCTATAAATATTTGTGTTTATATCACTACAACAGAATAGTATTGCTAAAAAATGACAAATTCTGTTGTTTCTTTTGCTATAAAGAAGCTTTTTAGTTTGATTAACCTCACTTTTAAAATTTTTGCTTTTGTTGCTTATGCTTTTGATGCCATATTCAAAAAAATCATCAGCAATCATCACAAGATCAACGTCAAGGAGCTTTTTCCCTGTTTTTCTAGGAGTTTTACAAGATCACATCTTGTGTTTTAATCTTTAACCCATTTACAGTTACTTTTTGTGAGTAGTAGAAGATAGGAGTCCATATAAATATACAATTTTCCCACTGCCGCTTATTGAAAAGAGCATCTTACTGAGTATTCTTGGCTCCCTTGTCAAATATTAGTTGACTGTATATACATGGGTTTATTTCTGGGCTCTTTATTCCACTCTACTGGTCTATGTGTCTGTTTTTATGCCAGTACCATACTGTTTTGATTACTATAGCCTTGTAATATAGTTTGAAATCAGGAAATGTGACACCTGACAACTTAGCTGTTCCTGCTCAAGATTGCTTTGGCTATTTTGGGGTATATGGTGGTTCCATACAAATTTTAGGATTGTTTGTTCTATTCCTGAAAAAAACTGCCATAGGAATTTTTATAGGGATTGCATGGACATTTTAACAATACTAATTCTTCCAATCCATGAACATGAGTATCCTTCCATTCATGTGTGTCTTCTTCAATCTCTTTCATCAGTTTCTTATAGTTTTCAGTGTATAGGTCTTTCACCTCCTTGGTTAAATTTATTCCCAAGTATTTTAAAACAGGTAGTAACATTTACTAAACACTTCTTACACGCCACACACTTCAGAGCAACCATGTGAGGCAAAAACTATCACCATTCACATTTAACAGATGGGAGCCAAGGTTTGAGAGACTTAGCAAATTGCTCAAGGTCATAAAACTCGTAAGTAGGGAGCCAGGATTCAAGCCTATAATATTTGACTCTAGAGCCCAAGCTCTAGACACTCTGTGCACAACTCTTTCTTCATATTTTAGTTGTTGCTCCTACTGGATAGACAAATAGTATACATAAAATTGCACAAAATATTTTTAAAAGTGAGGGTTCATTAAGTATTCCAATTAAATGACAATATCTGCTTTAGATCAAAAAGTCAAATGTTGGGGCACCTGGGTGGCTCAGTTGGTTAAGCATTCAACTCTTGACTTCAGCTTAGGTCATGATCTCACAGTTCATGAGACTGAGTCCTGTGTCAGGCTCGGCAATGCGTGGAGCCTCCTTGGGATTCTCTCTGCCCTCCCCTGCTCACACTCTCTCTCAAGAATAAAGAAATGAACTTAAAAAAAAAAGTCAAACACTTTATCATTTTCCCCAACTTGCATATCAGTAACATATTTTCCTTTCAAGTCTATCTTTTTAAAGTAATAATCAACAGGACATCCTAAGACTAGAGAGTATTTGATAGCATTGCCCTTATTTGGGACAACATTAATTAAACTTAGTTCATGGTAATTTATAAAACCTTTTTTCCATTACCTGAGCAAGAAGAACTACCAGATTAAAAACTATACAAGAGGACCACAACATTAAAAAAAAAAATCTCTTAAGGTTTACTCTTCAAATGTTCTTAAATAATTAACAGAATTTAATTATAACTTTCCTAAAGTTCTTCAAACTAAGTTAGTTGTATAACTGCAAATGGCCTTCTAAAAAAAAACAAAGCTTTTAATCACTGTGGTCCTATAGCTGTAATTAAGGTCTCATGGAATATACTGGGCTGTGGATAGTAGACAATATATGAAGGATAAAATATGAATGGATAACAAATTAGGGACAGAGCTCTTCTTTTCCAACTGAGGAAGAACTGCAGCAAAAGCCTTCTTATAAGAGAAATGAATTTAATGCATACTAACAATAAACCTGCTAGCTAACCTGCTAGATTGGGTTCAATTAACATTTTCTGAAATTTTGCACATAATATTTTTTTCCATACTACTCAGGCAAAAAAAACCCTATATTCATAAAATACCATAGGAGACAGATTTTCTTTTAAAAAGAATTTTTTCAGGAAAAAAATAAAATATGAGAAATTAATAATTTAAACAAATGCAGTCCTCACCCGGTCTTCCTTCTTAGGCAACTGATCCTTGATTAGAGTCTTGGTACGCCGGAGAAACCAGCCAGACATCTTCTTTGCAAGCCTTTGCATGGCCTTTCGGCCAGTAGCTAGTTCTCTTTTTGTTGCTGTGTGTCTCTGACCATGTTCTACTGGGTCAGAAAACTGCTTCTTGAAGTAGATCCTACTACCTAAAAGTCCTGGCACAGCCCTATATAAAGGCAATAACAAAACTATTAGGGCTTTGGTCAATTATCTAAAAAGAAACATACTGACTTCTTTCTGAGTCTAAGAAATATACTAAGTCGCTTGTTCATGAATAGTAACAATAACAAAATAAAACAGAGTGTTCTTTCTTTATGACAGTTTCAGTAAATAACTATAAGATGACAGAATTGGTAAATAAGTTCAGATATTTACTTCAAGGACCGAGACTAATATATAAAGAAAGGTTTTCATGGGACTCTACTCTGTATATCATGTTTGGGACAAATACATCTGTAAACATAGCTATATTTGGGTCCCCCCCTCCCTACTCCAGAAACTATTAATTAGCAAACAAGGTAACACTAAGTTAAAGAAATATTAAAAATTTTCCAAAACATAAAAAGTGTTTTTACTCACCAGTCCATAACACACCACAGTTCTTTCATGTTGTTCTGAAGAATGGTTCCAGTGAGGCCAATGCGGACATTACATTTTAAAGCTTTCATAACTTCTGTTACTCTAGCCTTTGGATTCTTAATTCTATGAGCTTCATCCACAATGACAGCTGACCATTCCAAACTACAAAGTGAGAAAAAAGGGGGAAAAAGTTTAGAAAACTTAGCTTACATGGTTAATGAATACCTTATTACATTTATGTAAGTGCAGAACATCTTTTGGGGTCATATAATATGTTAAATAAAAGCTCAAGTTCTGGAATTAGATGGTCAAAGTTTAAATTTAATGTCTACCACTGACAGCTGTTATAGGCTTAGGTGAGTTACTTCTCCGTGCCTCAGATTACCCCTGTCTTTCTGACAGCTTTCTTGAAACAGGAGCATACTATTATTAGCTTCTAAGTGAAGTAAAGTCAAATCCTAGATCTGACAAAAATGGTAAATCTAAATCAACTTTAATAAATATATCAAATGTAAATGGATTAAACACTCCAAATAAAAGGCAGGTTATCAGAATGGATAAAAAAGCAAGATCGAACTATACATTAACCACTAAAGGCTCACTTTAAATATATAAAAATATATTCAAATAAAAAGATAGCAAATGATAAATATTCAGTAAGTACAAGAAGACTATATTGTCTATATTGATATCAGATAAAACTTCACAATTATTAGCTATAAAATGGAGCATGTTTTTTAAAGATAAAAGGATTAATTCATAAGAAAAAATACTAACCATAAATGTGTGTGTACCTAATAAGAGTTTCAAAACACTGTATATAAATTGAAAGCTGACAGAAGTGAAAGGAGAAATTTAACAATACTCAAGTATAATTGAAGATTCCAACATTCCTGTCTCAGAAATTGTAAAACTAGAAAATCAGTAAGAAAGAGAACACTTAAGTGTTAACAGCTCCTAACTTGACTTTATTGATATTTATAGAATACTACACCTAACAACTGTAGAATAAACATTTTTTTCATGAATACATAGGCCAGAAAATGCAAATTATACAACAGAATACCACCACAGACACACTAAAATATCTAAAAACAAAAAGACCGACGATGCTAAATGTTAGTGAACATACAAAGTAACTGAAGTCTTGTAGATCACTAGTTGGAATAGAATGATACAACCACTCAAGAAAATGGTTTGGGAGTTTCTTCTAAAGTTAAACCTATGCTTAACCATAAAACCCCAAAATTCCACTCCCAGGAAATGAAAATATGTCTACCCAGGATAAATGAAAATGTATGTTTAAAAAAAGGCTTATACATAACTATTCCTTACAGTTTTACTTATAATAATGAACTGGAAAACCCAAATATAAATATCCATCCTCAAATAAATGGGTAACAAAATATGGTATACTCATAAACTGCAATACAACTCAACATTAAAAAAGAACAAATACATTCAATAGCACGGATGAATCTCAAAAATATTATGGTGAGCAAAAGATACCAGATACAACAGTTCTAGAATCGAGAAATCCAAGATCAAGGTGTTGGCAGGCTTGGTTTCTTCTGAAGTCTCTCTCCTTGGCTCAAAGATGACTGCCTTCCTGCTGTGTCCCCATGTATTCTTTCCTCTGTGCACTTAAATTCCTGGTATCTCTTTCTCTTCTAAGGACACAAGGCAGATTGGACAAGGGCCTCACCTTAACGGCCTCATTTTGACTTTATTGCTTCTTTAAGAATATTTTCTCCAAATACAGTTACATTTTGGGGTCCCTGAGGTTGGCACTTGAACCTACAAATTTGGAGGGGACATGATTTAGCTCAAAATAAGCCTCCTAACTGGTCTTTCTCCATTTAGTTTGGCTCTCCTTGGTCTGTATACACAACAACTAGATTACTTATAAAATGCAAATCTAGGGACATCTGGGTGGCTCAGTTAGGTGAGTGTCTTGGTTTCAGCTCAGTCATGATCTCATGGTTCATGAAATTGAGGGAACTTTCTCTCTTTCAAAATAGATAAATAAGGGGCACCTGAGTGGCTCAGTTGGTTAAGTGTCTGATTCTTGGTTTTGGCTCAGGTCATGATCTCAGTTTTGTGAGTTTAAGCCCCACACTGAGCTGACAGTGCAGAGCCTGCTTGGGACTTTCGGTCTCCCTCTCTCTCTGCCCCTCACCCACTCACGCTGTCTCTGTCTCTCTCAGGATGAATAAATAACTTAAAATAAATAGATAAATAAACCTTAAAAAATAAAATAAAATGCAAATCTGACCATTTTTATCATATTAGTAATCTACTGAAAACATTTCAAGGGTACTCTATCATTCTAAGAATAAAGACCCCTAGGGGTGCCTGGGTGTTCTGTCAGTTAAGAGTCCAACTCTTGAATTTGGCTCAGGTCATGATCTCACAGTTCATGGGGTTCAGGCCCCACATGGGGCTCTGCTCTGGCAGCATGCAGCCTGCTTGGTATTCTCTCTCTCCCTCTCTCTTTCTCTGCCCTTCTCTCTCTCTCTCTCTCTCTCTCTCTCTCTCTCTCTCTCTCTCAAATAAATATTTAAAAAAAAGAATAGGGCGCCTGGGTGGCTCAGTCGGTTAAGCGTCCGACTTTGGCTCAGGTCATGATATCACAGTTCAGGAGTTCAAGCCCTGTGTTGGGCTCTGTGCTGACAGCTAAGAGCCTGGAGCCTGCTTTGGATTCTATGTCTCCCTGTCTCTCTCTGCCCCTCCCCCATTCACTCTGTCTCCCTCTCTCAAAAATAAATAAAAACATTAAATTTTTTTTTTTATTTTTTTAAAAAAAATTTTTTTTTCAACGTTTTTTATTTATTTTTTTGGATAGAGAGAGACAGAGCATGAACGGGGGAGGGGCAGAGAGAGAGGGAGACACAGAATCGGAAACAGGCTCCAGGCTCCGAGCCATCAGCCCAGAGCCTGACGCGGGGCTCGAACTCACGGACCGCGAGATCGTGACCTGGCTGAAGTCGGACGCTTAACCGACTGCGCCACCCAGGCGCCCCAAAAACATTAAATTTTTTAAAAAAAACTAAAAAAAAGAATAAAGATGCTTAGCTCTCCAGACAGCTTTCAATACCCTTTATGATGTTCCTTGCTTACCAAACTGTTGTTGTATCCCAGCCACTTCCCTCTTACACGTATGCTACAGCCATGAGATACAGAAAGCATCAAAACTGCTTTCATTTATTCAAAAGTAAAGTGATCTTTATTGTTTGAAGGCCTCTGCAAATGCTGCTTGTTCCCTCTTCCTGCATTACTCCCCCAGTCTTCAACTCTTACTTATCCTTCAATTCTTTTTTTTTTTTTTTTTATCTTGAAAGAGAGAGAACATGCACAAACAGGGGAAGGGGAAAGAGAGAGAGGCAGAGAAAGAGACAATCCCTGCCGGCTCTGCACTGGCGGTGTGGAGCCCAACACGGGGCCTCAAACTCACAAACCGTGAGATGATGACCTGAGCCAAAATCAAGAGTCACACATTTAACCCGACTGAGCCACCCAGGCACCCTTCGTCATTCACTTCTTATCCAGCTCATAGGTCATCTTCTCTGGGAAGCTCCCTGACAACTCTCCTCACTCTGCAGCAAAGTTAGGTTCCTTAGTTCTTTCTTACAAAGGATGCTCCCACTGCACCCTTTCTTACATACTGCAACACTCATATGCCTTTAAAATTATGTCTCTAGATGCCTCATTAAAATCTTAAGATGCAGGTAGGCATTAAGTCAGTTCATTTCTTTTGGGTACTTATAGTCCTGGAATACTGATTCTCAATATGTTTATGTATTTTTTGCCAATATACATTCACAACAAACTCCCATAATTAAAATCACTCATGAAAATCACCATCTTAGTCTAGAGGTGCCATATGCATAAAAGGTTGTACATGAGATTTAGGACAGTCTTACCCTTCTGTAACAGGCATTGTTTGGAGAGGGAATAAAGGAAATACAATGACTGTATAAAATCTGAAGGTTTTTCCTTCTTAGAAAATAAGTTATTATAAATTAGTTCAATAATTCTTAAATGAAATTAAATTATGCTATGGATATTTGGAGCTTTTTTGAAAATCACAATATAAAGGGATGTAAACAATATTAATGTAATCATTCTCATTATTCCCATTACCTGTTCAATTCATCCAGACATAAGCGCAGTGTTTCATAAGTTGTTAGAGCAATTTCACATTTCCTCTGCTTTACACGAATCAGTTCATAGTCTTTTTTGTTACCATGTAAAACAGTGACTCTGAAATATCCCCAGGTGTCCAATTCATCTCTCCAGTTGTAGAGTACAGAAAGAGGAGCAACTATTAAGAACATCTAAAAGAAGAAGAAAAAAATTATGATATATTTTTTAAATAAAAAAAAAAAAAGAAATCCAGAATACCAATAGTCCTATTCTTTAGTTTCTGGCACTGCAGTTAATAAGAATAAATACAACTTAGTGACTGGATATATCTGGATATAGAAGACTGTCAAAAATACTTTGTCATCCACTTCTCTTTTATTAGGATAAAACAGATATCTAACTCTGTCCAAAGGAAGAGTTGTTTTTTATTTCCCCCCTCTCCCCGCAAAAAAAAAAAAAAAAAAAAAGGAGCTGAGAGATAAGAGAGAAGCAATTTTCCAAAAGAGAAGAGTATAATCAGAACCCAAATAATAACTTCAAGAACCAAGGGGGTAATATATAAAGCAGGACAGGTTTTTTTCTTGAAATACATGGTTTTCTGAAGCTCTTTCCTTTGCATTGCCCTAGTCCATTTCCTCTTTCCCTCTTTCAGATACTGTCAGTTGGAGACCTGGAAAATTCATTAGAAAATTGAAGCAATTAGAAGAAAACCGTTACCCCTCTTGCCATTAGGTCAATAATCTACCTGTATTTATTTTCATGTATTCTGCCCTCCCACACATTACCATGGATGAATTGTCCATGTTCTTATCTGAAAATAAACCTTAAACTTACACAGTGGCTGCCATCATTTCTTGCCAACATAAAATCAATGCTGGAGAAATTGCCTCCAACTGCCCTATGAGACTAACTTTCCCTTTTTAATGTACCACATCCATCCACAAGCGAGTAAGTTCTAATTTCTCCCAGAGTTAAAAGACAAAACAATACCCCAAATCCTCTTCCTTAAACGTATAACTCTCTTCAGCTATCCCCTATTACTTTACCATCTTTATAGCAACGATCCCTACGAGTTATCAATACTTACTGTTTTTACTTAATCTCCTCCAGTTCTCCCTTGAATTCATATAAATGGGACTTATGTCCTAGCCCTCCAACCAAAGCAGTCCTTGTGAAGATTAACAATGTATCTGTGTTTAGTTTTCACATGAATATTTTGGGGTTCCACTGAACTTCCCTTGTACTAACCCCAAATCCTGCTGTCATCACCCATTTTAATTTTTTAATGTTTTTATTTCTCACTATTATCACTCTTTCTAAGCTATTATATTTAATAGTGTTACAAGTTTCTTTCCTAAAGTTTTATATTTGTCCTACTCGATAAAGATCAGCAAATCAAACATACTGAAAATTTTCAGTTTAGCAAAAATTAACTAATATAATACTAGTCTAAATCTTGCTCTCTCTTGTATGAAATATTTCAGCTAGGCCATTTTTCAGGTATAAGAATTCAAAGCTGTGATTGTATTTTGGAAAGAGAAAGAAGAAGAAAGAACATAAGATTAACCTACTGAATGGCAGAGTTCCTTTTTCCCACCCCAACATCAAACACACATAAATACTTTCTTGTCATTCTTGATTCATCTCAAATACTTTTGCCTTTGGTTTGGAGTTTATCCTATGAATTCTATTATTCTCTTACCTTCAAATACAAAATCTGGGATACAAATACTAAGTCCAAGTATAGTCTCATCCCATCCCCCCCATTTCTGTTATTACAAAATGAAAATGATGGGTCCAAACTCCATCTGAGCACTTTGAGCAGTTTTCCACTTCAGATATCATTCATCAAAGTTGCCAATGAATCTAAAGATTCTTAGAATCAGCCCTAAGATTCAACAAGTTTTAAAACGAAGACATTTCTTATTATTGGTCTTTGAAATTGCAAAAGGTAAATAAAATAGTTCAGTAACTCATTTTAGTACTGAGAGGTCAGAGAACTGAGTTATGCCATTTGCAAAGTCCAGAGAATGTATATAAGAAGAATGTAAAGTCTTTACTACCATGCTATGAATAATATTTCATTTAGCAAGCCTTACTTAAGCACAAGATGTCAAAACAATAAAATGGAAAGCAGTGTCCAGCTGCTAAGTCACTGCACATAAAACAACATTATTTGTTACTCTGAAGCTAAGAAACAATTTTATAAAACTAGATCTAAAATGTAATATACATAGAATTAAAAGTTGCTCACTTAAATATTACTAACACCAACAGAGGCCACATTTAATCCTTCAACTAGAGAATACTGAATTACTTTTATCTCTTTCAACAAATCTAGTTCAATAATTGAAACACATGCTTTTAAATCTTGAATCTTCTTGTACTATGGCTTTAGGAAAATGATGTGATGTGGGCTGTGACAAAATACCCAAAGATGTTTTTCATGTGATGATTTCTGTGGTAGGAGGTACAGTATTAACGATAATTACCATACCATTATTGAGCACTTGCTGTATGCCAAGGACTGTGCAAAGTAGTTGACAAATATTAACACAAGGACTTTACATAGAAATGCTACAAAGTAGGAGTATTTAATATTTTCCTAATAAAGGATGAGATGAGATAACTAAGGTGTAGAGATGTTAAATAACACACCCAAGGTCCTACTCCTATTAGATGGCAAAATAAGTATTTGAACCCATGTCTGTCTAATTCTAAAACTCAGCCACTACTATATATCATATTAGTATTGTAATTTGCAAAGTCCATGACCATGAGATACAGAGCTCTCTTATTTACCACTATAACTCCAGAACTTTGTATAGTGTTTAAAAACAAAGGTGTTCAAATGATAAATGAAATAATAAATGCAACAATCCATGTCAGTGCCAGAATAGAAACAGCAATGTATATTTAGAGAACAACAATAGACAAACAGAACCAAAGCAAAGGTCTCACATGGGAGGAAGTGAAGATATCAAAGTGAAAAATAATACGTACCTTTACAGAGAGAAACTATAGACCATAAAATTGAAATTTTTGCCATACATAACTCAAAGTTCTAAAAAATATTCCCTGTAATTACCTCTACAATGTTAATTCCTTAAAAAAATGCCAAACCTTAAGAAAGAAAGAAAGAAAGAAAGAAAGAAAGAAAGAAAGAAAGAAGCGAAAGAAAGAGCGAAAGAAAGAGCGAAAGAAAGAAAGAGCCAAACCTGGAGTGCCTCGGTGGCTTAGTCAGTTACACATCCAACTACTGATTTTATTATTATTATTTTATTTTATTTTATTTTATTTATTTATTTATTTATTTATTTATTTTTTAATATATGAAATTTACTGTCAAATTGGTTTCCATACAACACCCAGTGCTCATCCCAAAAGGTGCCCTCCTCAATACCCATCACCCACCCTGCCCTCCCTCCCACCTCCCATCAACCCTCAGTTTGTTCTCAGTTTTTAACAGTCTCTTATGCTTTGGCTCTCTCCCACTCTAACCTCTTTTTTTTTTTTTTTTTCCCTTCCCCTCCCCCATGGGTTTCTGTTAAGTTTCTCAGGATCCACATAAGAGTGAAACCATATGGTATCTGTCTTTCTCTGTATGGCTTATTTCACTTAGCATCACACTCTCCAGTTCCATCCACGTTGCTACAAAAGGCCATATTTCATTTTTTCTCATTGCCACGTAGTATTCCATTGTGTATATAAACCACAATTTCTTTATCCATTCATCAGTTGATGGACATTTAGGCTCTTTCCATAATTTGGCTATTGTTGAGAGTGCTGCTATAAACATTGGGGTACAAGTGCCTCTATGCATCAGTACTCCTGTATCCCTTGGATAGATTCCTAGCAGTGCTATTGCTGGGTCATAGGGTAGGTCTATTTTTAATTTTCTGAGGAACCTCCACACTGCTTTCCAGAGCGGCTGCACCAATTTGCATTCCCACCAACAGTGCAAGAGGGTTCCCGTCTCTCCACATCCTCTCCAGCATCTATAGTCTCCTGATTTCTTCATTTTGGCCACTCTGACTGGCGTGAGGTGGTATCTGAGTGTGGTTTTGATTTGTATTTCCCTGATGAGGAGCGACGTTGAACATCTTTTCATGTGCCTGTTGGCCATCCGGATGTCTTCTTTAGAGAAGTGTCTATTCATGTTTTCTGCCCATTTCTTCACTGGGTTATTTGTTTTTCGGGTGTGGAGTTTGATGAGCTCTTTATAGATTTTGGATACTAGCCCTTTGTCCGATGTGTCATTTGCAAATATCTTTTCCCATTCCGTTGGTTGCCTTTTAGTTTTGTTGGTTGTTTCCTTTGCTGTGCAGAAGCTTTTTATCTTCATAAGGTCCCAGTAATTCACTTTTGCTTTTAATTCCCTTGCCTTTGGGGATGTGCCGAGTAAGAGATTGCTACGGCTGAGGTCAGAGAGGTCTTTTCCTGCTTTCTCCTCTAAGGTTTTGATGGTTTCCTGTCTCACATTCAGGTCCTTTATCCATTTTGAGTTTATTTTTGTGAATGGTGTGAGAAAGTGGTCTAGTTTCAACCTTCTGCATGTTGCTGTCCAGTTCTCCCAGCACCATTTGTTAAAGAGACTGTCTTTTTTCCATTGGATGTTCTTTCCTGCTTTGTCAAAAATGAGTTGGCCATACGTTTGTGGGTCTAGTTCTGGGGTTTCTATTCGATTCCATTGGTCTATGTGTCTGTTTTTATGCCAATACCATGCTGTCTTGATGATGACAGCTTTGTAGTAGAGGCTAAAGTCTGGGATTGTGATGCCTCCTGCTTTGGTCTTCTTCTTCAAAATTACTTTGGCTATTCGGGGCCTTTTGTGGTTCCATATGAATTTTAGGATTGCTTGTTCTAGTTTCAAGAAGAATGCTGGTGCAATTTTGATTGGGATTGCATTGAATGTGTAGATAGCTTTGGGTAGTATTGACATTTTGACAATATTTATTCTTCCAATCCATGAGCAGGGAATGTCTTTCCATTTCTTTATATCTTCTTCAATTACCTGCATAAGCTTTCTATAGTTTTCAGCATACAGATCTTTTACATCTTTGGTTAGATTTATTCCTAGGTATTTTATGCTTCTTCGTGCAATTGTGAATGGGATCAGTTTCTTTATTTGTCTTTCTGTTGCTTCATTGTTAGTGTATAAGAATGCAACTGATTTCTGTACATTGATTTTGTATCCTGCAACTTTGCTGAATTCATGTATCAGTTCTAGCAGACTTTTGGTGGAGTCTATCGGATTTTCCATGTATAATATCATGTCATCTGCAAAAAGCGAAAGCTTGACTTCATCTTTGCCAATTTTGATGCCTTTGATTTCCTTTTGTTGTCTGATTGCTGATGCTAGAACTTCCAGCACTATATTAAACAACAGCGGTGAGAGTGGGCATCCCTGTCGTGTTCCTGATCTCAGGGAAAAAGCTCTCAGTTTTTCCCCATTGAGGATGATGTTAGCTGTGGGCTTTTCATAAATGGCTTTTATGATCTTTAAGTATGTTCCTTCTATCCCAACTTTCTCAAGGGTTTTTATTAAGAAAGGGTGCTGGATTTTGTCAAAGGCCTTTTCTGCATCGATTGACAGGATCATATGGTTCTTCTCTTTTTTTTTGTTAATGTGATGTATCACGTTGATCGATTTGCGAATGTTGAACCAGCCCTGCATCCCAGGAATGAATCCCACTTGATCATGGTGAATAATTCTTTTTATATGCTGTTGAATTCGATTTGCTAGTATCTTATTGAGAATTTTTGCATCCATATTCATCAGGGATATTGGCCTGTAGTTCTCTTTTTTTACTGGGTCTCTGTCTGGTTTAGGAATCAAAGTAATACTGGCTTCATAGAATGAGTCTGGAAGTTTTCCTTCCCTTTCTATTTCTTGGAATAGCTTGAGAAGGATAGGTATTATCTCTGCTTTAAACGTCTGGTAGAACTCCCCTGGGAAGCCATCTGGTCCTGGACTCTTATTTGTTGGGAGATTTTTGATAACCGATTCAATTTCTTCACTGGTTATGGGTCTGTTCAAGCTTTCTATTTCCTCCTGATTGAGTTTTGGAAGAGTGTGGGTGTTTAGGAATTTGTCCATTTCTTCAAGGTTGTCCAATTTGTTGGCATATAATTTTTCATAGTATTCCCTGATAATTGTTTGTATCTCTGAGGGATTGGTTGTAATAATTCCATTTTCATTCATGATTTTATCTATTTGGGTCATCTCCCTTTTCTTTTTGAGAAGCCTGGCTAGAGGTTTGTCAATTTTGTTTATTTTTTCAAAAAACCAACTCTTGGTTTCGTTGATCTGCTCTACCGTTTTTTTAGATTCTATATTGTTTATTTCTGCTCTGATCTTTATGATTTCTCTTCTTCTGCTGGGTTTAGGCTGCCTTTGCTGTTCTGCTTCTATTTCCTTTAGGTGTGCTGTTAGATTTTGTATTTGGGATTTTTCTTGTTTCTTGAGATAGGCCTGGATTGCAATGTATTTTCCTCTCAGGACTGCCTTCGCTGCGTCCCAAAGAGTTTGGATTGTTGTATTTTCATTTTCGTTTGTTTCCATATATTTTTTAATTTCTTCTCTAATTGCCTGGTTGACCCACTCATTCGTTAGTAGGGTGTTCTTTAACCTCCATGCTTTTGGAGGTTTTCCAGACTTTTTCCTGTGGTTGATTTCAAGCTTCATAGCATTGTGGTCTGAAAGTATGCATGGTATAATTTCAATTCTTGTAAACTTATGAAGGGCTGTTTTGTGACCCAGTATATGATCTATCTTGGAGAATGTTCCATGTGCACTCGAGAAGAAAGTATATTCTGTTGCTTTGGGATGCAGAGTTCTAAATATATCTGTCAAGTCCATCTGATCCAATGTATCATTCAGGGCCCTTGTTTCTTTATTGACTGTGTGTCTAGATGATCTATCCATTTCTGTAAGTGGGGTGTTAAAGTCCCCTGCAATGACCACATTCTTATCAATAAGGTTGCTTATGTTTATGAGTAACTGATTTATATATCTGGGGGCTCCGGTATTTGGCGCATAGACATTTATAATTGTTAGCTCTTCCTGATGGATAGACCCTGTAATTATTATATAATGCCCTTCTTCATCTCTTGTTACAGCCTTTAATTTAAAGTCTAGTTTGTCTGATATAAGTATGGCTACTCCAGCTTTCTTTTGGCTTCCAGTAGCATGATAAATAGTTCTCCATCCCCTCACTCTCAATCTAAAGGTGTCCTCAGATCTCAAATGAGTCTCTTGTAGACAGCAAATAGATGGGTCTTGTTTTTTTATCCATTCTGATACCCTATGTCTTTTGGTTGGCGCATTTAATCCATTTACATTCAGTGTTATTATAGAAAGATACGGGTTTAGAGTCATTGTGATGTCTGTATGTTTTATGCTGGTAGTGATGTCTCTGGTACTTTGTCTCACAGGATCCCCCTTAGGATCTCTTGTAGGGCTGGTTTCGTGGTGACAAATTCCTTCAGTTTTTGTTTGTTTGGGAAGACCTTTATCTCTCCTTCTATTCTAAATGACAGACTTGCTGGATAAAGGATTCTCGGCTGCATATTTTTTCTGTTTAGCACACTGAAGATATCGTGCCAAGCCTTTCTGGCCTGCCAAGTTTCAAAAGAGAGATCAGTCACGAGTCTTATAGGTCTCCCTTTATATGTGAGGGCACGTTTATCCCTTGCTGCTTTCAGAATTTTCTCTTTATCCTTGTATTTTGCCAGTTTCACTATGATATGTCGTGCAGAAGATCGATTCAAGTTACGTCTGAAGGGAGTTCTCTGTGCCTCTTGGATTTCAATGCCTTTTTCCTTCCCCAGTTCAGGGAAGTTCTCAGCTATAATTTCTTCAAGTACCCCTTCAGCACCTTTCCCTCTCTCTTCCTCCTCTGGGATACCAATTATGCGTATATTATTTCTTTTTAGTGTATCACTTAGTTCTCTAATTTTCCCCTCATACTCCTGGATTTTTTTATCTCTCTTTCTTTCAGCTTCCTCTTTCTCCATAACTTTATCTTCTAGTTCACCTATTCTCTCCTCTGCCTCTTCAATCCGAGCCGTGGTGGTTTCCATTTTGTTTTGCATTTCGTTTAAAGCGTTTTTCAGCTCCTCGTGACTGTTCCTTAGTCCCTTGATCTCTGTAGCAAGAGATTCTCTGCTGTCCTGTATACTGTTTTCAAGCCCAGCGATTAATTTTATGACTATTATTCTAAATTCACTTTCTGTTATATTATTTAAATCCTTTTTGATCAGTTCATTAGCTGTTGTTATTTCCTGGAGATTCTTCTGAGGGGAATTCTTCCGTTTGGTCATTTTGGATAGTCCCTGGAGCGGTGAGGACCTGCAGGGCACTTCCCCTGTGCTGTGGTGTATAACTGGAGTTGGTGGGCAGGGCCGCAGTCCGACCTGATGTCTGCCCCCAGCCCACCGCTGGGGCCACAGTCAGACTGGTGAGTGCCTTCTCTTCCCCTCTCCTAGGGGCGGGATTCACTGTGGGGTGGCGTGGCCCGTCTGGGCTACTTGCACACTGCCAGGCTTGTGGTGCTGGGGATCTGGCGTATTAGCTGGGGTGGGTAGGCAAGGTGCACGGGGGCAGGAGGGGCAGGCTTAGCTCGCTTCTCCTTAGGTGATCCACTTCAGGAGGGGCCCTGTGGCAGCGGGAGGGAGTCAGATCGGCTGCCGGAGGTTTGGCTCCGCAGAAGCACAGAGTTGGGTGTTTGCACGGAGCGAGCAAGTTCCCTGGCAGGAACTGGTTCTCTTTGGGATTTTGGCTGGGGGATGGGCGGGGGAGATGGCGCTGGAGAGCGCCTTTGTTCCCCGCCAAGCTGAGCTCTGCCGTCAGGGGGCTCAGCAGCTCTCCCTCCCTTTGTCCTCCAGCCTTCCCGCTTTCTGAGCAGAGCTGTTAACTTCTGACCTCCCAGACGCTAAGTCGCGCTTGCTGTCAGAACACAGTCCGTCCGGCCCCTCCGCTTTTGCCAGCCCGACTCGGGGGCTCTGCTTGGCCGGCGAGCCGCCCCTCCGCCCCGGCTCCCTCCCGCCAGTCCGTGGAGCGCGCACCGCCTCGCCGCCCTTCCTACCCTCTTCCGTGGGCCTCTCGTCTGCACTTGGCTCCGGAGACTCCGTTCTGCTAATCCTCTCGCGGTTTTCTGGGTTCTTTAGGCAGGTGTAGGTGGAATCTAAGTGATTAGCAGGACGCGCGGTGAGCCCAGCGTCCTCCTACGCCGCCATCTTCCGGAACTCCAAACCCAACTACTGATTTTAGCTCAGGTCATGATCTCATGGTTCATGGGATTGAGACCCATGTCAGCTTCTGTGCTAACAGTGCGGAGCCTGCTTCAGATCCTCTGTCCCCCTCTCTCTCTGCCCCTCCCCACTCATGTGTGTTCGTTCTCTCTCACACACACACAAAATAAACAAACTTTAAAAAATTTATATTAAAAAATGCCAAAACTAATTAATTTAAACCCTATAATACGTAATTGATAACTTTTCCTTTGGAATACTGTGGCTGCCCAGAGTTGGGCTCTGTGCTGATAGCTTGCAGCCTGGAGCCTGTTTCAGATTCTGTGTCTCCCTCGCTCTCTCTCTCTTCCCTATTCCTCTCACGCAGCCCCTCTCTCTCTCTCAAAAATAAACATTAAAAAATTAATATATATATTATGTATGGGAATTTAAGTTTAGAATCCATTCTAGTCATGAGCCTCTCCAAATCTTTTTTTTTAAAGTTTATTTATTTTGAGAGGGAGCACACGGGGGAGGGGCAGAGAGAGAGAATCCCAAGCAGGCTCCACACTGTCAGCACAGAGCCTGTTGTGGGGCTCAGTCTCACGAATTGTAAGATCATGACCCAAGCCGAAATCAAGATTCAGATGTTTAACCAACTGAGTCACCCAGGTGCCCCCAAATCTTTTTTTTAAAGTAGCAGAAGAATTTTACCAAAACTTGGCATTCTTTAAAAATATAAAATTACAGACCAATAGCACTTAAATTAATGGACACCAAGCCAATAGATCTCAAATCTTGCAATTAAATAAATAAGGTATGAAAATGGAAATGACAAGTAAAAGTATAAATATTAATAGAAAATATATGTAAAGCAATAAAATGAACAGTAAATCAATTATTAAGAACAGTAAAATAATTAAGAAAGTGGAATTTATAAAATATATGTCTCACCTTAAATGACACATTAGACCTGTTGGATTTAATATATACAGAATATTCTACCCCAAAGGAGCAGAATATACATTCTCTTCAAGTGCACGTTACAGTTTTTGGTATAGACCATATGTTAGGCCATAGAACAAATCTTAATAAACTTAAGGAGACTGACATCATATCAAGCATCTTTTCCTACCACAATGCTATGAAACTAAAAAGGAAAAGGGGAGAATTCACAAATATGTAGAGATTAAACAACATGCTACTCATGATAAAAACCCTCAACAAGGTAGGTTTAGAGGGAACATACCTCAACATCATAAAGGCCATAGATGAAAAGCCCATAGTCAACATCATCCTCAATGGGGAAAAACAGAGCTTTTCCTCTATGGTCAGGAACAAGGCAGGGATGTCCACTCTCACCACTGTTATTTAACATGGTACAGGAAGTCCTAGCCATAGCAATCAGACAACAAAAAGAAATAAAAGGTATCCAAATCAGCAAGGAAGAAGTAAAACTTTCACTATTTGCAGATGACATGGCATACTATATAGAAAACCCGAAAGACTCCACCAAAAATACTGCTAAAACTGATATATGTGCAGTCAGTAAATTTCTGTGAGTTGATTTCAGGACACAAAGTCAATGCACAGAAATCTGTTGCAATTCTATATACCAATAATAAAGCAGCAGAAAGAGAAATTAAGGAATCAACCCCATTTACAATTGCACCAAAAATAATAAGATACCTAGGAATAAACCTAACCAAAAAGATAAAGGGCCTGTACCCTGAAAACTATAAAACACTGGTAAAAGAAACTGAAGATGTAGAGAGCCCAGAAATAACCAACATTTATATGGCTAATTAATTTATAACACAGGAGGCTAAAATATCCAATAAGAAAGGACAGTCATGGGGCACCTGCATGGCTCAGTCAGTTAGGTGTCCAACTCTTGATTTTGGCTCAGGTCATAATCTCAAGGTTAGTGAGATTGAGCCCAGAGTTAAGGTGTGTGTTGACAGCATGGAGCCTGCTTGGGATTCTCTCCCTCTCTCTCTGTCCCTCCCCTGCTCATGTGTGCTCTCTCTCTCTCTCTCTCTGGCTCTCAAAATAAATAAATAAACTTAAAAAATAGAGACAGGACAGTCAAGTCAATGAATGGTGTTGGGGAAACTATATAGCCACAAACAAAAGAATGGAACTACTATCTCCTACAGCACACAAAAGTTAACTCAAAATGGATTAAAGACTTGAATATAAGACCTGAAACCAAAAAACTCCTAGAAGAAAACACTGGCAGTAAGCTCTTTGATATTGGTCTTAGTGATGATTTTTTTATATGTGACTCCAAAAGCAAAGGCAACAAAAACAAAAATAAACAAGCAGTACTACATCAAACTAAAAAGCTTCTGCACAGAAAAGGATATCATCGACAAAATGAAAAGACCACCAACTGAATGGGAGAAAATATTTGCCAATCCTATATCTGATAAGGGGGTTAATAACCAAAATATTAAAGAACACATACAACTCAATAGCCAAAATATCTAATTTAAAAATGGGCAGAGAGAATCTGTATAGATGTTTTTCCAAAGAAAAGGAAATGGCCAACAGGCACATAAAAAATATAACTGATCATCAGGGAAATGCAAATCAAAACCACAATGAGATATCACCTCACATCTGTTAGACTGCCTATTTTCAAAAAGACAAGAAATAACAAGTGGTAACAATGATTTTGAGGCAAGGAAATCCTTATGCACTACTGGTAGGAATTAAAATTGGTGCAGCTACTATGAAAAACAAAAAATTAAAAACAGAACTACCATATGATCTAGCACTTTCACTTCTGGGTAGTTATCTGAAGAAAACAAAAACATTAACTTGAAAAGATATATGTACTCCCATGCTCATTTCAGCATTATTTACAACAGCCAAGATATGGAAACATCTAAGTATCCAGTGATGGATGATAAAGAAGATGTGATACATATGTATCACATATATATAAAACATGTCACATATGTACATATACATGTATACACACACACACACACACACACACACACACACACACACACACACATATACAAATGTGGAATACTATTCAGCCTGGACCTTAAGGGCATTATGCTAAGTGAAACAAGTCAGACCAAGAAAGAGGAATACCATTTGACTTCCTTATATGTGAATTCTACAAAATAAAACAAACCAAAAATCAAGCTCATATATCACATATATATATCACACATCACATATATGTGTATCACATATATATATATATATACACACATACATACATATGTATATATATATATACATACACATATGTATGTATATACATATATATATATATACATATGTATGTATATACATATATATCACATATCACACACACACATATGAATACATATATACATGTAGAATACTATTTAGCCATTAAAAAGAATGGAATTCTGTCATTTGTGATAACCTGGATGGACCTTGAGGGCATTACGCTAAGTGAAACAACTCAGACCTCAAAAGAGAAATAGCATTTGATTTCACTTATATGTGGAGCCTACAAAATAAAACAAACCAAAAAATCAAGCTCATAGAGGGGCGCCTGGGTGGCTCAGTCGGTTAAGCGTCCGACTTCAGCTCAGGTCACGATCTCGCGGTCCGTGAGTTCGAGCCCCGCGTCGGGCTCTGGGCTGATGGCTCAGAGCCTGGAGCCTGCTTCCGATTCTGTGTCTCCCTCTCTCTCTGCCCCTCCCCCGTTCATGCTCTGTCTCTCTCTGTCTCAAAAATAAATAAACGTTAAAAAAAAAATTAAAAAAAAAATCAAGCTCATAGATACAGAGAACAAACTGGTGGTCACTGGGGTGAGGGGGTAGTATGCAAAACAGGTGAATGGGGTCAAAAGTACAAGCATCCAGTTATAAAATGAATAAGTCATGAAGATGTAATATATGCCATGATGACTGTAGTTAATAATACTGTATTACATGTTTTAAAGTTGCTAATACAGATCTTAAAAGTCCTCCTCACAAGAAAAAAAAATAAAAAAATTTTCTAACTATGTATGGTGACAAATGTTAACTAAACTAGACTTATTTACTGTGGTGATCATTTTGCAATCATTACGTTGCATACCTGGAACTAATACGTCAATAATACTTCAAAAAAAAAAAGCCTGATAAAGCATGTGGCTTTAACATATATATATATATGTTAAATATGTTATATATTTAACATACATATACATATTTAATATATTTATATTTATTTTTAATATATCTATATTTTATATATATTTTATATATATATTTATATAATTTTATATATATTTATATAATTTTATATATATTTATATATATTTTATATATATATATTTAACATATATAACATATATATGTTACATATGTATGTATATATATGTGTATATATATATACATACATACATTTATACACACACACATATGTGTATATATACATATATATGTGTGTATATAATAAACATGACCAATTAGAATATAAAATTTTAAAAATTCCATTTGAAATAGCAACTAAAAAGAAAGAATACCCAGTTAAACTTAATGAACAATAAACAAGGTCATACAAAGAAAGCTAGAAACTCTGAGGGGCATGAAATAAAACTTAAGCAAATGATACAACCACTCTAGGATATGCAGTATTTACAGTGTAAAGATGTTCACTCTCCCTACATCAATCAATAAATTCAGAAATACTACCTAAAATATCAATAGGTTTTTAAGAGAAAGTTGAGAAAATTTGAAGATAAACTAGTCTTACCAAACATTGAAACATATTATAAACCCAAAAAAGTTAAAACTGTTTAGCACTGAAAGAGAAAGGAGCAAATAAATCAATAGGACAGAACAATATATCTAGAAATATACCCACAAATATGAGTGTTGTTTTACTCAAAAGTGACCCTTCAAATCATTGTGAAAAAGAGGGCTTATGCAATAAATGACAGTTAAAATAATTGGCTAGCCATCTGAAAAAAAATAAAGCTGAATTAATAGATTAGTCATTATAGCAACATAAATTCAAGCTTACACAAAGATGTAAAGGTATAAAATAAAATCATATACATTACAAAAGAATCATGGGTGAACTTACAATCTTAGGTACAGAAGACTTCTAGGCAGGCATAAAACCGAGAAGGTATAAAGATAAATATATTTAACTACCCAATTTTTTTTTTAAATGCAACCAACAAGTCAAAAGCTGACTCTGAAAAAGAAAGAAATATTTACAGAATATATAATGGACAAAAGATTAGTTTGTAGAACATATGATTAAGGACTATTAAGAAATATGATTAAAACTAGAACTTGATTTTTTAAAAAGCTATTAAAAATGTCTTTTAAGATTCTGAAAAGATACTCGACTTCACTCATAATTAAAAGAATAGAAATCAAAGCAAGATATAACTTTTCTAAATCTCTGACATAATTTATGTAACAAACATAAATCCCTTGAATAAATAAAAAGGTGGGAAATAGACACTATTCTGTTTTCCAAAGTGATTTTCCAAAGTGATTCTGTTTTCCAAAATGATACACTATTGGTAAGAATACAAACTGGAACAAGCTTCTGAAAGGCAATTTGACTCTAGCTATCAAAATATAATATGTAAATACTTAATTTCAGTATCACAGATTGTGTGATTCCAGTACCAAGAATTTATCCTATGGGTATGATGGCAAGAGATGTGCATGAAGATTCTCACAGTAGCATATATCTTTATTTTCTCATGAATACCAAGAGGATTATCTTGGTATACATCAGAAACTAAAGAAATAGTGTGTAGCAAATAAAATGCTGGAAACTTATTTTTTGTTCAGTCACCATTGAAACTGCTTCTCATACTGTGATTAGAAAAATTCTCTGCATTAATACTGATTATGAATTTTCATAGATTCTCTGAAGTTTTATCATATAATATTTTAAAATTAATTTACTTTGATTCATTTTCTTAAAGACTGAATTCCAATCCTAATAGCCTAAATCTAAAGAATCATTCCAAGAATTAATATTTGAAATGCATACTTTGTGTCTTTTCATTTAGGAATTTGTTCTTGGCACAAAGCATTTATTTTATGCATTCCTAGATGACTTATTCACACTTGAAAAGTTTCAAAATGTATATGAGATGTATCATATCACACACACATACCTCAAATCTACCACTCCTTAATTTGTTGCATTTAATTCATTAAAGGATTTTTTGCAAGGAGTTCCAACATTAATTTTTCAGGATTCCATTGCAATTCTGGCATTAGCATAATAAATATAAAGTAATTTATTTTTTCTCTAGCTATTTCATAGACCATCTTTTAAAAATGCACAAGATTTTATTTTATTTTTTTTAAGTTTATTTATTTATATTTGAGAGAGAGAGACAGAGCACATGAGTGGGGGAGGGACAGGGAGAAAGAATCCCAAGAAGGCTCTGCACTTCAAGTGCAGAGCCTGACGCGGGGCTCGAACTCACAAACAGTGAGATCATGACCTGAGCCGAAACCAAGAGTCAAATACTTAAGCAACTCAGCTACCCAGGTGCCCCTAAAAATGCACAAAATTTTAAGTGGACCAATACAAATTTATCTTTTAAGAATTTCATCACACAAAATTATAGTATTTGTTTGAATTCACTTCTGGGGAATACTTTAGGATGTCATTGGCAATCCCATTAAAAGCTTTATGAAATTCCAGTTCACATGATCAACTAAACACATGCATTTATTGATGCCACTTAAAACAAAAGAACAAATATAAAAATAAATCCATAACAGTATAAAATGCTTCGAAGGGGCACTGCCAGAGGACCAGAAGTATGTAAGAGTATAAGAAAACTGCCATACTTAAAGAACCGAGGAATCCATTCTACACTTATGTAAGAGAAAACTTCCCCAAAAAACACAAAGTGAATTTTCCTAAAAAATAGACTTCAACCCAAACACTGTAACAAGAGACAAAGATCATCAGATTATAATAAAGGGATCAATTCATTAACACAATATAACAACTGTAAATATTATATGCAACATCAGAACATCTAACTATATAAAGCAAATAACAGATAGGAAGAGAGAAAATGACAGAAATATAATAATAATATGGGACTTCAACACCCTACTTTCAACAATGGATAGATCATCCAGAGAGAAAATCAGTAAGGTAACATCAGACTTAAACTATACATTACACCAGATTGGACCTAAGAGGCATATACACAACATTTCACCTAAGAGCAGCAGAATATATATTCTTCTCAAGCACATATGGGACTTTCTCCAGGATAGATAATATGTTAGGCCACAAAAGAAGTCTTAAATCATATAAAACGTATTTTCAGACCACAATGGTATGAAAGTAGAAATCAATGACAAGAGGAAAACTAAAAAATCCACAAATGTGGAGATTAAACAGTATGCTCCTGAATAATGAATGGACCAAAGAAATCAAAAGGGAAATAAAAAAATATCAAGACAAATAAAAATTGAAACACATATCAAAACTTTTGGGATCCAGCAAAAGAAGTTCTAAAAAGAAAAACTTTCTACATTAAGAACAAAGAAAATTCTCAACTAAACAACCTAACTTTACACCTCAATAAACTATAAAGAGAAAAGCAAATTGAGCCCAAAGTTAGTAGAAGGCAACCACAAAGGTCAGAGTGGAAATTAATGAAATAGAGACTAAAAAAACACTAGAGAAGATCAATGAAACTAAGAGCTGGTTCTTTGAAAAAAAAACAAAATTAGCAAAACTTTAGCTAGAGTAAGAAAAAAGAGAACACTCAAAATTAGAAATGAAAGAAGAGAACTTATCACTGATAACAAAGAAATACAAAGGATCATATAAAATTACACAAGTATATACCACAAAATAGGTAACCCAGAGGAAATGAATACATTCCTTGGAAATACATAACCCAACAAGACTGAATCATGAAGAAAGAAAATCTGAACAGATCAATTACTAGTAAAGAAACTGAATCAATAACCAAAAACCTACCAACATAGAAAAGTCCAGGACCAGATGGCATCACTAGTGAATTCTACCAAATATTTGAATAAGTAATGTCAATCCTTCTCAACAATCCTAAACTCATTTTTCAAGACTAATGTTATCCTGCTATCAAAGACAAGGATAGCACAAGAAAAGAAAATTATAGATGTAAAAATCCTCAACAAAACATTAAACAAACAGATCTGTCAGTCCATTAAAAGGACCATACACCATGATCAAAGTGGGATTTGTTTCTGAGATGCACTGATAGTTCAAACATAAGAAAATCAATAAATGTGATACATCACATCAACAAAATGAAGGATAAAAATCATATTTCAATAATTGCAAAAAAAAAAGCATTTGACGAAATTCAACATCCTTTAATGATAAAAACTCTCAACAAATTGGACAAAGAATACATACCTTAACAAAATAAAGACCATGTGGGTACCTCGGTGGCTCAGTCATTAAGCATCTAACTTTGGCTCAGGTCATGATCTCACAGTTTGTGATTTCGAATCCTATATCAAGTGAGCCCCAGCCCTGCTTCAGATGAGCTCGAGCCCCACTTTGGGTGAACTCAAGTCCCACTTTGGGTAAAACATGAGCTCCAGGTGAGCCCCACTTCCCTCTCTCTCTCTCCCCATCTCTCTCTGCCCCTCACTCACTTGCGCTCTCTCTCAAAACAAAACAAAACAAAACAAAACAAAAAAAAGCCCACATATGACCAGCCCACAGTTATCATCACGCTCAACAGTGAAAAGCTGAATACTTTTCCTCTTAAGATCAGTAACAAGACAAAGATGCCTCTTCTTTTTTTTTTTTTTTTACATAATTTATTGTCAAGTTGGCTAACATAAAGTGTATACAGTATAAAGTATATTCATAAAGTGTATACAGTATAAAGTGTATTCAGTTCTTGGTTTTGGGGGTAGATTCCTGTAAATCATCGCTTACAGATGACACGCAATGCCTATTCTTGCCCAGTTTATTCAATATATTTCTAGAAGTCCTAGCCAGAGCAATTAGGCAAGAAAAATAAACAAAAGGCATTCAAATTGTAAAGAAAGAAGTAAAATGTGTGTTTGCAGATGACATTACACGTAGTAAATCCTAAGATGACAAAAACAAACAAACAACAACAACAACAACAACCAACCACTTAGAACGCAGTAAAATAAGTTCAGTAAATATGCAGGACACAAAATCAATACACAAAAATCACTTGTGTTTCTATACATTAGTAATAAATTACTGAAAAAAAAGAAATTAAGAAAACAATGTAAAGAAATAGCAGAGTAATTTATTAAAGGAGAAACAATTATGCCAATCATCTGCTCCAGAGAAGCAGCACTCTGCTTCCCCTACATAAAGTACTGTGTGTATTTTTCCAAAGCAGGAGAACATCTTCAAAATTCATAGTGAGTGTTCGGGCTAAAGAAATATCTGAATTTCAAGGTTGAATAAAAAGTCCTATATACTTTAAAACAAAAAGAAAATTTCCTTTCCAAGGAAAAAGTCAATTCAGTATTGAATCCTCATCTATGACAAGGAGTGACAGAAGAAAATAAAATTATTTTGGTCAACTTTTAAGAGAAAATCCTTAATTTAGAATTCTACACACAGATAAACTATCAATCCAGTATGACAGCACTATAAAAGTACACAAAATTTTTGAAACAAATAATAAAGTTGTTAAACAAGCAAAAACTGATACAAATGCAAGAAAAAATGAGAAAGCTAAAAGATATAGTGGAAATTTAATCCATTTCTCTCAGGATCTAATTGCTCAAATAGATTTAAAAAAAGAAAAGCATTAATTTTAACAATACAATTAACAAGCCTGATCAAAATATTTATAACTATGTGGCCATAATAACAAAGAATGCACAAAATACTAGCAAACATTTAAAATTAAAAAAAATTAATGTTTATTTATTTTTGAAAGAGACAGGGCTTGAGTAGGGGAAGGACAGAGAGAGAGAGGGAGACGCAGAAGCTGAAGCAGGCTCCAGGCTCTGAGCTGTCAGCACAAAGCCCAACACAGGGCTCGAACTCACAGACTGCAAAATCACGATCTGAGCCAAAGTTGGGCACTTAACTGACTGAGCCACCCAGGCACCCCAGCAAACATTTTAAAATAAGTGAAACTACATAATATTCACAGCATTAAAAACACTTCACCATGGATTTAGCCACACACACAAAAAAATACCAACCCTATTATCCCAAAAACAAAAGTAGAAAGTAGAAATCAACAATAGAGGCTAAATACTCCCATCATTCTCCATTCCCCAATGATATCTATTTACTTGGAAATTTTACACTTTGCTTTATTTTTTTTAAGTTTATTTATTTATTTTGGGAGAGAGAGAAAAAGTGTGAGTGGGGGAGGGGCAGAGAGCGGGAGAGAGAGAATCCCAAGCAGGGTGTGCACAGGCAAGATCATGACCTGAGCCAAAGTCGGACACTTAACCAACAGAGTTACACAGGTGCCCCTAAACTTTGCATTAAATAGTACTTGAGTAAAAGCTATAACTGGAGTCACAGATAATTTAGAAAAGAATACTGAAAGACTACATAGTAAAAACTATGGAATGTAGCCAAAGTAGTACTCAAAAAAACATGTACAGCTTTAATGAAATTTATTAGAATATAAGAAAGATGAAAAATAAATAATTAAGAATTGAACTGAAGGAGATAGAAAAATACCAGTGTATATATATGTGCCTATATAAATATATAAATGTAAGTAAATATATATTACAAATACATATTATATATAAATACCTTTAAATACCTAAAGTATTACTTTTCCCTGCTGTTTACTCTGTCTGCTAATTATCACAACTGACATAAGATATTCATAAACTCTGCACTGATATTTAGAATCAAATAACAACTAAAAACAGGACTTGAACTCTAGAAGATTTAAAACACATCAAGAATGTGTTTTTTTTTGTTGTTTTTTTTTTTTAATTTTAACGTTTATTTATTTTTGAGACAGAGACAGAGCATGAACAGGGAAGGGGCAGAGAGAGAGAGGGAGACACAGAATCTGAAACAGGCTCCAGGCTCTGAGCTGTCAGCAGAGAGCCCGACACGGGGCTCGAACTCACGGACCATGAGATCATGACCTGAGCCGAAGTCGGATGCTTAACCGACCAAGCCACCCAGGCGTCCCAAGAATAGGTTTTAAAAAAAGAAATTAAATTTGACATAGGATGTATTTATAATATTAAAAATAATAAAAAATTTAAAGTAATAATAATACCATAAGCCATTACTTCTCAAAATTTTGCACAAAATTGCCCCACTGATAGACAAGAGTAAATTGGTCTTCTCAACAATCTTATGTATATATAAGACTTATGGATGAGACTGTTTTAAAACTTGTGGAAAGTGATTCATTACCATAATATAACAAAGATTTCATAAAATCACTTCATCTTTATTTCTATCCAGTTTCCTGGTGCTGAGAACATAAAAGTCAGACACAAAAGTACACCTTTTTCTTTCATTATTTTATTAGAAATATATTATTTTTTATGAGTCATATATGAGATATCTATAAATACATATTTATAGAGGAGAAAGCTGATGTACAGCTATGAAGACCATTCATAGTCACATGGGCAAAGATAAGTTAAGACCTTAATTGTCCTGACTCCAACTTCAATGGTCCTGATATAGGAAGAACTTGTTACATATTTTCAGGATGTAATTACTCTGCTAACAACTTTATCAGTTAACATACCTTTGTTAGCAACATCTACAACTGTCTTCCTTTCATTCTCCCATAAATAAAAAACAGGATAGTAGACTTTAATGAACTTTACATACACAACAATGGAAATTTAACAAATTAATGAAAGTCCTGTAAATCCAGCCAAGGAAAAGACTGAAAGCCTCTAAAACAATTTAAGCTAAAATTGTACTTTCCCATTTTGAGAGTCAATCATACTTAATTTGAGGATGAAATTGATAATCCTTCAAGAATTAGGCCTATAAAACAAGTATTTTAACAATGTCTTTAGATTCTGTTTTAAATTTATACTATAATGTGTGATGTTTATAAGTTTCTATATACTTTTCTAATACCAGCTTCAATAGATGTATGCTTCTAAACATCTTACCTTTTTTGCTATAGAAGGGGTTTCCTTTTTCATACTTCTTAGTAAAAACTCTGGCATGTTGTTTTCAATATCCTCACGAGTTCCCTTTTTATGCAAAACTGCAGCCAAAAATGAAATAACCTGGGAGGAAAAAAAAAAAAACAACCAACGTTTCAATTACTGGGTAAATGTTTCAAGATGGACAAAATTTCATGGCTTACATGATTAACTACCCAATTAGTGACAATTTGAGTATGTACAAATAGATTTGTTACAGGGAAAAACAACATGAAATACTAGTATTGGTTTTCTTTATATATATCAACAACTAAATGTACAGTACACATTACCCTTCAATATAGTATAAAAGAATTTTCATGTTGCTGTCTCTTCCACCATAAGTTCTACCTACTCAATGAATTCTTCCTTGATCTCATCAGTCGGGACATTACCTTATTTGTTTCTCTCCATGAAAACTATCTCTTCATATACTCTATTAGAATAAACTATATACATTCTTTTTTCCCTGTAGAAAACAAAGCCCTTAAGGGAGTAATATTTGGCTCATAAAGTTGTGCACTTCTGTTTATCTAATAAGTATAGATGGAATGATAGAATGTTATTTCAGGATAGACTAAGACAATTCACTCATAGACACACCACTTTGAATAACAGCTATTCTCCAAATATCAAGTAAGAAAGACAAAGAGACATTATAAAGGAAATATAACCCCCATAATGAAGAGCAAGAAACATTTAATCAACTGGACGTTGGTTCAGATTTTAGCATTAGTTGCCTGGCAGCTATGTAAACTTGGGCAAGATGGTTAACCTCTTAGAATAACTGTAAAAAATACTTGAAATAGCAAAAATAAATATTTGCAGAGTTGTAGTAAAGATTGGGGGGGAGGGGCACCTGGATGGCTCAGTCAGTTGAGCGTAGGACTTTGTCAGGTCATGATCTCATGATCTCATGGTTCATGAGTTCGAGCCCCACATTGGGCTTGCTGCTGTCAGCCCAGAGCCCGCTTCAGGTCCTCTGTTCCCCCCTCTCTGTCCCTCCCCTGCTGACATGCTGTCTCTCAAAAATAAAATAAACATTAAAAAATAAATAAATAAAAATAAAAAATAAAATAAACATCAAAAAAAAGTTGGGGGAAAGTATTTGAGGTATCCATATGGGAGAAAAGAATTAATCATTACTTTAGAAAGATAAATTATATAAATATTAAAACCTAAAGAAAAATTTTTCAGAAAATTAGGAAAAAACCCAGAAAGGTGTTTTTAACATGAGTACGATTACCTATAATCTCAATCCCAAATGACAGAAGAAAAAAATGGTGTAAGAGAAGTAGTTGAAGAGATAAAGGCTGAAAACTTCTAAAAACTGATTTAGAAAACATTAAGCCATATATTCCAGATCCACGAAGAACATTAAACCAATAAATAAGTAATAAATAAATAAACAAACAAGCAATCCACAAGTAGGTGTTTCATAGAAAACCTGGCCAAAACTTGAGACAAAAAACAAAAAACAAAAAACAAAACAAAACAAAAAAAACAACCAAGAGAGGGGGACAGGAGTTAAGCTGGCAGAGGCGTAAAGAAACTCTAAGCTTGTCCTGTTCCTCCAACATAGCTAGACAGTTATTACATATCATTCTGAATACCCAAGAAGTCAATCAGAGGTCTGAGAGAACAAAAACTGCAAGTCTACAAGTACAAAAGTGACCACCTTTTGTAGGAGGTAGGAGGTGTGGAGAGTTGATATGGAAGAGACAGCTTCAGGTACAGCATCAGGGAGGGAGGCCGCTTACAGAGGCTACCACAAAGTATTATAAACAGCAGAGCACAAAATCTGAAATTTTAGAAGTACGTTATAATGGGGGATGTGCCTGGCTTAAAGGTGCTCAGGTGGTGAAGCTGGGCAGAATCCCAGATGTGACAGTGTGGTCTTAGGATCCCCTGAGTCGCAGGAAGAATGGGTGGCACCAATGTACTGCACTTTTTCTAGGCATAGGAGTGGGGACTCAGGCTGAGGGCAGCAAGCAGGGGTGACGGCTTTTGGCTCTGTTTTGTCATAAACGTTGAAGTACTATAGGGTCATGCAACCACTTTCCTCACATAGTCCAGCAAAAGCTCCCTGAGACTCTCCCCCAGAGGAACAGTGTGGGTCTGCACCACGGGATTCCCTAAAAGTTGGGAGTTTTGAAACTCCTGAGATAAAAACAAACAAAAACAAAACAAAAAAACAACAACCCTCAGACACGGGTGGCAGGGTGAACGCAGTGTTCTGCTGGAAACCAGATACACAAGGGGGGTGAATGACTGCTCTTCTGTGAGCATTCCCTGAAGGAGGGGGTATGATTTTCAGCTCCAGGGCTAGAGACTGGGCACCATCATATACATCCCGCCCCTCCGCACTGAAAGCCTTCAGTGAACAAAACAGCGCCACCTGGTGAAGGTCAGAGCCACTTCACCAAGCGCTGTCCCCTTGCGCCCTGAGGCACATTAGTACTGAAACAAGTCAGCCAGAGAATCAGCACAGCAGGCTCCTCCCCCAGAAGACCCGTACTTGTTTGCACCAAGTCTACTGATCATAGAGTGCTACAAAGCTTCAGTTCTAGGGGCAATAGGATCTAGCTTCCTGTTTACTTTTATCCTTTATTTTTTATTATTATTTATTCATTTATTCTCAGTTTTTTCTATTCCTTTTACTTATTTTTATTTTTTTATTTTTACTTTTTTTAAAGTTTATTCATTTATTTTGAGGGAGGAGAGCATGTATGAGCAAGGAAGGAACCAAGGTGGGGGAAGAGAGAGAAAGAGAATATCCCAAGCAGGCTCTGGGCAGAGCCCAATGTGGGGCTCAATCTCACCAACTGTGAGATCATGACCTGAGTGCTTAACTGACTGAGCCACCCCAGGCACCCTGCAGACAAGAATTCTTTACCCAACAAGGCTCTCATGCAGAATAAAAGGAGAGATAAAGAGTTTCCCAGACAAACAAAAACTAAAGGAGTTCATGACCACTAAACCAGCCCTGTAAGAAATTTCATGGGGGACTCTGAGTGGAGGGGAAAAAAAAAAAAAGACAAAAAGCAACAACAAAGGCTAGAAAGAACCAGAGGGCATCACCCAGAAACACCAACTTAACAGGTAACACAATGGCACTAAGTTAATATCTTTCAATAATCACTCTGAATATAAATGGACTAAATGCTCTGATCAAAAGACACAGGGTATGGATAAAAAATAAAGATCTGACTATATGCTGCCTACAAGAGACTCACTAAAGACCTAAAGACACCTGCAGATAAAAAATGAGGGGAACCATCTGTCATGCATGGATGTCAAAAGAAAGCTGGAGGGGCGCCTGGGTGGCGCAGTCGGTTGAGCGTCCGACTTCAGCCAGGTCACGATCTCGCGGTCTGTGAGTTCGAGCCCCGCGTCGGGCTCTGGGCTGATGGCTCGGAGCCTGGAGCCTGTTTCCGATTCTGTGTCTCCCTCTCTCTCTGCCCCTCCCCTGTTCATGCTCTGTCTCTCTCTGTCCCAAAAATAAATAAAAAACGTTGAAAAAAAAAATTAAAAAAAAAAAAAAAAAGAAAGCTGGAGTAGCCATACTTACATGAGAAACCAGATTTTAAAATATAGACTGTAACAAGAGATGAAGAAGAACATTATATCATAATTAAGGGGTCTATCCACCAAGAAGATCTAACAATTATAAATATTTATGCCCCCCAAATATTTATGCACCCAAATATATAAATCAATTAATAACACATAAACAAACTCATTGAAAATAATACACTGATAGTAGGAGACTTTAACACACTACTTAACAGCAATGGACAGATCATCTAAGCAGAAAACCAACAAGGAAACAACAGCTTTGAATGACACACTGGACCAGATGGAGTTAGCAGATATATTCAGAAGATTTCATCCTAAAGCAGCAGAATACACACCCTTTTTGAGTGCACAAGGAACATTCTCCAGAGCAGACCACATACTGGGTCACAAATCAGCCCTTAAAAAGTACAAGAAGACCAAGATCTTACCATGCATATTTTCAGATCACAATGCTATCAAACTTAGTCAACCACAAATGTGGAAAGCTCTATAATACATGGAAGTTAAAGAACATCTGACCCAAGAATGAATGAGTTAACCAGTATATTAAAAAAGAAAAAAAATATATACAGAAGCAAATGAAAATGAAGACATGATAGTCCAAACCCTTTTTGATGCAGCAAAGGCATATTGCAATTAAGGCCTATCTCAAGAAGCCATAAAGGTTTCAAATACACGACCTAACCTTACAGATAAGGGAGCTAGAAAAGGAACAGCAAATAAAGCCTAAAGCCAGCAGAAGAAGGGAAATAATAAAGATTAGAGCAAAAATAAATGATATAGAAACAAATAAAAAACAGAACAGAGCAACAAAACTAAGAGCTGGTTCTTTGAAAGAATAAAATTGATAACCCAGATCCAGACTTATCAAAAAGAAAAGAGAAAGGACCCAAACAGATAAAATAATGAATGAAAGAGGAGAGATCACAACATCACAGAAATACAAGCAATTATAAGAGAATACTATGAAAAATTATATGTCAACAGACTGGGCAATCTGGAAGAAATGGAAAAATCCCTAGAAACTCACAAACTACCAAAACTAAAACAGGAAGAAATAGAAAATTTGAACAGACTCATAACCAGCAAAGAAATTGAATCAGTAATCAAAAACCTCCCAACAAACAAGAGTCCTGGGCTAGATGGCTTCTCAGGGGAATTCTATCACACACTTAAAGAACATTCTTAGAATGTTAGAAATGTTAGAAATGTTAGAAAATTCTTTTCTAACTGTTCCAAAAAAAGAAATGGAAGGAAAACTTCCAAACTCCTTCTATGAAGCCAACATTACCTTAATTCCAAAACCAGACAAAGATCCCTCTGAAAAGGAAAATTACAAGTCAATATCTCTGATGAACATGGATGCAAAAATTCTCAATTACTGCTAGCAAATCAAGGGGCACCTGGATGGCTCAGTCAGTTCAGTGTCTGACTCCTGATTTTGGCTCAGGTCATGATCTCTCGGTTCATGGGATTGAGCTCCATGTCAGGCTCTGCACTGACAGAGCCCCCACATCAGGCTTTGTGCTGACAGTGCAGATCCTGCTTTAGATTCTCTCTCTCCTCTCTGCCCCTGCCCTGCTCATGCTCTCTCGCTCTCTCTGTCTCTCTCAAAATAAATAAACATAAAACATTTTTTTTACTTAAAAAATTTAAAAAAATACTAGCAAATTGAATTCAACAGTATATTAGAAGAATTATTCACCACGATCAAGTGGGATTTATTACCAGGCTTCAGGGCTGGTTCAATATTCACAAATCAATCAACATGATATACCACATTAATAAAAGAAAGAATAAAAACTATATGATCCTGTCAACAGATACAGAAAAATCATTTGACGAAATACAGCATTCTTTTTTTTTTTTTTTTTTTTTAATTTTTTTTTTCAACGTTTATTTATTTTTGGGACAGAGAGACAGAGCATGAACGGGGGAGGGACAGAGAGAGAGGGAGACACAGAATCGGAAACAGGCTCCAGGCTCTGAGCCATCAGCCCAGAGCCTGACGCGGGGCTCAAACTCACGGACCGTGAGATCGTGACCTGGCTGAAGTCGGACGCTTAACCGACTGCGCCACCCAGGCGCCCCCAGCATTCATTCTTGATGAAAACCCTCATCATACAAAGGATAGATGGAACACGCATCAACATCATAAAGACCACAGATGAGGGCGCCTGGGTGGCGCAGTCGGTTAAGCGTCCGACTTCAGCCAGGTCACGATCTCGCGGTCCGTGAGTTCGAGCCCCGCATGAGGCTCTGGGCCGATGGCTCGGAGCCTGGAGCCTGTTTCCGATTCTGTGTCTCCCTCTCTCTCTGCCCCTCCCCCGTTCATGCTCTGTCTCTCTCTGTCCCAAAAATAAATAAAAAACGTTGGGAAAAAAAAAATTAAAAAAAAAAAAAAAAAAAGACCACAGATGAAAACCCCACAGTCAACATCATCCTCAGTGGGGAAAACTGACAGTCTTCCCTCCTATGGTCAGGAACAAGACAAGGATGTCTATTCTCACCATTACTATTTAACATAGTACTGGAAGTCTTAGCCTCAGCAATCTGACAAAAAGAAAGAAAAGCCATCCATACTGACAAGAAAAAAGTCAAACTTTCACTGTTTGCAGATGACATGATATTTTATGTAGAAAACCCCAAAGACTCCAAAAACAAACTGCTAGAACTAATACATGAGTTCAGCAAAGTTGCAGGATATAAAATCAACATGCAGAAATCTGCCGCATGTCTATACACAAATAACGAAGCAACAAAAAAAGAATTCAAGAAATCAATCCCATTTGCAATTGTACCAAAATCAATCAGATATCTAGGAATAAAACAAAAGAGGTAAAAGATCCAAAAACTATAGAACACTTATGAAAGAAATTGAAGAGTACACCAGTAAATGAAAAAGCATTCCATGCTCATGGATTGGACAAACAAACTTTGTTAAAATTTCTATAGTACTGAAAGCAATCTATACATTTAATGCAATCCCTATCAAAATACCACCAGCATTTTTCACAGAGCTAGAACAAACAATCTTAAAATTTGTATGGAACCACAAAAGACCCAAATTAGCCAAAGCAACCTTGAAAAAAGAAAAACAAAACTGGAGACATCACAATTGAGGATTTCAAGCTATATTACAAAGCTGCAGTCATCAAGACAGAATGGTACTGGCACAAAACACACAGATCAAGAGAACAGAATAGAAAACCTAGAAATGGACCCACAACTATATGGTCAACTAATCTTCAACAGGAAAGCAGGAAAGAATATCCAACGGAAAAAAGACAGTCTCTTCAACAAATGGCTTTGGGAAAACTGGATGGCAACATGTAGAAGAAAGAAACTGGACCACTGTCTTATACCATACACACAAAAAAATCAGAATGGATGAAAGATCCAAACGTGAGACAGGAAACCATGAAACTTCTAGAGGACAACACAGGCAACCACCACTTTGACCTTGGCTGCAGCAACTCCTTACTAGACACATCACCAAAGGCAAGGGAAACAAAAGCAAACATGAACTATCAGGAATTCATCAAGATAAAAGGCTTCTGGACAGCAAAGGAAACAATCAATAAAACTAAAAGGCAGCCTATGGAATGGGAGACGATATTTGCAAACAAGATATCTAATAAACGGTTAGCATCCAAAATCTATAAAGAACTTATCAAACTCAACACCCAAAATACAAACAACCCCATTAAGAAACGGGCAGAAGAAATGAGTAGACATTTTTCCAAAGAAGACATCCAGGTGGCTAACGGACACATGAAAAGATGCTCAACATCACTCATCATCAGGAAAATACAAATCAAAACCACAACAAGATACCACCTCACACCTGTCATAATGACTAAAACTAACAATACAAGAAACAACAGGTGTTGGCAAGGATGCAGAGAAAGGGGAACCTTCTTGCATTGTTGGTGGGAATGCAAACTTGTGCAACCACTCCAGATAACACTATGGAAACTCCTCAAAAAAACTAAAAATAGAACTACCCCATGATCCAGGAAGTACACTATTAGGTATTTAACCAAACAACACAAAGATACAGATTTGAAGGGGTATGAGCACCCCGATGTTTATAGCAGCACTATGAACAAGAGCAAAAGTATAGAGAGAGCCCAAATGTCCACTGACTGATGAATGGATAAAGATGTGGTATAAATATGCAATGGAATATTACTCAGCCATCAAAAAGAATGAAATCTTCCCAGTTGCAATGACGTGGATGGAGCTAGAACATATTATACTAAGCAAAATAAGTCAATAAGAGAAAGACAAATACCATTTGATTTCACTCATGTGGAATTTAAGAAACAAAACAGATGAACATATGGGAAGGGGGGGTAATAGGAGACAGGGAAACAAACTACAAGAGTCACTTAAGAATACAGAACAAACAGGGTTGATGGAGGGAGGAGGGTGGAAGATGGCCTAGATGGGTGATGGGTATTAAGGAGGGCACTGAATGTGATGAGCACTGGGCGTTGTACATAAGTGATAAATCACTGAATTCTACTCCTGAAACCAATATTGCACTGTATGTTAACTAAAATTTAAATTTAAAAAAAGGTAGCAAGAGGAAAAACACAATAGATTATCTACCAAAAAAGCAAAAATTGGACAAAGCAGCTGACCTTCCAGAAAAAAAATGGAAGGCACTGTATGATAGATATTTTCAAAATAGTAAAGAAAATAAAACAACCTATTTTTATACCCAGTGAAGATATCATTCAAGAATAAAGATGAACATATTTTCAGACAACAAAACCTGAACAAATTTCTAATCAAGAGTCACACTAAGGAAAATAACTAAAGGATGTTTTCAGGCACAAGGAAAATTATCCTATGTAGACATTCAGTGATGCAAGAAAAAATTAAGAGCAACAAAAATGGTAAATACATAGAAAATATAAATATATGTTGATATTATTAAACAAAACTAAAATGTCTTCTTGAAATAAAAGTATTGAAACATATGACAACAAATGTATATGAGTCAGAAAGGGTCCGATGAAGTTATAATATTCTGAGGTACTTATGCTGTCCAGGAGGAAATAATAAATACTAATTTATATTAGATTTTGATTAGTGAAACATGTCTTATAATCTCTAGAAGGAAAAACATCAATGTATAAGTACTAACCTATTAAGCGAGAAATAACAGAATAATATGAAATAATCTATTCAAGGGGCCCCTGGGTGGCTCAGTTGGTTAGGCATTGACTCTTGATCTTGGTTCAGGTCATGATCTCATGGTTCATGAGCATGGTTCATGCTTGGGGAGTTTTTCTCTCCCTCTCTCTCTGTCCCACCCATGCTCATACTCTCTCCCTGTCTTCTAAAATAAATAAATAAACTTAAAAAAAAAATCTACCCAAAAGGGGGCAAAAAAGAGGATGCAAATAAACATAGGTAGAATGCAACAAATAAAAAGCAACAGTAAAATAGTAGGCTTAAATCCAAATATATTGAAAGCACATTACATGGAAGGACTAAGTGTTCCAATTAAAAGACAAAGATTGTCAGATCCATAAAATATACATGCCATTTACACAAAAACATTTAAAACAAGGGATGAAGTTGTAAGTATAAAAATTAAAAAGGACCATGTGAATAAAAACCAAAAGCAAGCTGATGCAGCTGTATTAATAGACTCTAAGGGAAAAACATCACTAAATTAAAAGGACACACTTCAAGCTTTGATATTGATTTAAAATTTTAATTCACTTGGAAGATCTAAGAAGTGTAAATTGTTAAACAAAAGAAAAATTTACTGAAACGAGTAGACAAATCCACAAGCACAATGGTAGATTTTGAAATAACTCCATAAGAACAAACAAAGTAATCAGTAAAGATACAGAATATTTGAGAAAGATGGTTAGCAAATTTGACCTAATGAACATCTGATCAAATACTGTACACAATTGCAAAACACGGTTTCATTTAAAGTACACATTATTCTCTCTAAAAAAAAAAAATAAATGAATAAAATTAAAAAGAAATGCCTGGGTGGTTCAGTCAGTTAAGCATCTGACTCTTGATTTAGGCTCATGTCGTAATTCCAGGGTTATGGGATCGAGCCCTGCATCAAGCTCTGTACTGAGTGTGGAGCCTGCTTAAGATTCTCTCCATCTCTCTCTCTCTCTCTCTCTCTCTCTCTCTCTCCCCCTCTGTGCCTCTCCCCTGCTTAAGCTCTCTCTCTAAAAAAAAATTAAAAGGGACACCTGGGTGGCTCAGTTGGTTGAGCATCTTACTCTTAATCAGCTCAGATCATGATCCCAGGGTTGTGAGATCAAGTCCTGCATCAGGCCTGCACTGAGCATGGAGCATGCTTAAAATTCTCTCTCTCTCTCTGCTCCTCTACCCCACTTATGCATGCTCTCTCTCTCCTTAAAATTAAAAAAAAATAATTAAAAAAATTTAAATTAACCTAAAAAAGCAAAAAACTAAAGCATAAATGAAATATTTATCAAAATATCATACAAGATCATAGAGCAAATATGAATACTCTAACAAATTTCAACAGAAATCATATAGAATATGTTATTTGCTGCAAGAAACTAGAAATAACAAAGGTATAAGTAAATCCACAAATATTTGTGAAGAAATATACTTCAAAGAAGAAATAAAATTTAAAGTAGAATTTACTTCTAATCTCACAATTGAGATTACATATTAAATTACATATTAATTACATAATAAACTTGCTGAATACACCTAAAATCATGCTTTAGGGACATAAATGTCTATAATAGGAAAAAAAAGAAGCTGTTAATAAGGTATCTAAGAATCTACTTCAAAAATCTATAAAAATGCAGAAAACATAACACACACACACACACACACACAAAAAACAATTATGAACACAAGTGAAAAAGCATATATTATAAAAAGGATCAACACAGCCAAATGATCATTCCATGAAAGAATTTATTTAAAAAGACCTAGAAAATTAATAAAGAAGTAAAAACTAAGAGAAGAAGCAAACACACAACACACCACACACACATACACACACACACACACACACACACACACACACACACACACACAGGATATAGTAAATAATGTCATGCCAACAACTGAAAATTTAGAAAAAATGGAGGAACAGAACTTATCAACACTGACACAAGAAAAAAGAGAAAATTTACATATTCATAAAACTATTAAAGAAATCTAAATACATAATTATAAACCTTACGCAAAAAAAACTAAAGATCAAATGGTTTCACCAATAAAGTCTACCAATCCTTAAGAAAGATGTAATGCCAGTCTTAAACTCTTCCAGGTTTTAGAAAGGAAGAAGTGGTCTCAACTTGTTTTATGAATTGAACATGATTTTGATAAGAAAATATGACAAGAATATTATATGCAGGAGATCTACATGCCAATTTTTCTTACACAGAAGCAAAACTCTTAAAATATTAACAAATGTAACCCAGAAATATAAAAAAGAAATACAGACCAAAACCAAGTTGGACTGATTCTGGGAATGTAAATTTGGTTTAATCTTCAAAATTTAGATATTGGATAGTTATTAGTTAGGTATCTTAGATATTATACTTAGCTTTCCTAACATTAATTTCCTTAAAATAATAGGACAATTTATTTCATTACAAGATAATTACATTTTACATGAAGTGCTACATTATTAACTTTAAGCACATTGTGAAAAGTTGGGAATAGATATTTTTATCACTAGTTCAACCACCAAAAAAATGTAGAAGGTATAGTTAAAAAGCCAATAGAAGAACTGAAATCAAAAATTTTTAATATCTTATCAAACCAAAAGAAAGCATGAATGGAGGAAGAGTAAAACAGAAAACAGAGTTCAAATAAATAACAAATGATAAAACGGTATGTACAAATACAAACATAACAGAAATTAAATTAAATGTAAATGGACTAAACACTCCAATTAAATATCAAAGATTGCCAGAATGGATAAAGATTGATCTATAAGAAACATGCTTTATTTTTTTTTAATTTTAATTCCAGTATAGTTAGCATACAGTGTTATATTATTTTCACATGTATAACATACTAATTCAACAAATCTATGCATTATTCAGTGCTCATAATCAAGATGAGTGTATTCTTACTCTCCTTCCCCCAGACACCCTCTTCCCCTCTGGTAACCCACCTGTTTGTTCTTTATAGTTAAAAGTCTGTTTTTTGGCTTGTCTTTTTTTCCCTTTGGTTGTTTTCTTAAATTCCACATGAGTGAAATTATATGGTATTTGTCTTTCTCTGACTGACTACTTCACTTAGCATTATACTCTCTATCTCTGTTTGTGTTGTTGCAAATGACAAAATTTCATTCTTTATGGCTGAATAATATTCCATTGTGTGCGTGCGTGTGTGTGTGTGTGTGCACGCGCGCACACTTGTGTGTACACATCTTCTTCATCCATTCATCTTTCGATGGATGCTTGGGCTGCTTCCATAATTTGGCTATTGTAAATAATGCTGCAATAAACATAAGAGTGTATATATCCTTTTTTTTAATTTTATTTTTTTAATTTACATCAAAATTAGTATATAGTGCAATAATGATTTCAGGAGTAGATTCCTTAATGCCCCTTACCCATTTAGCCCATCCCCCCCACAACCCCTCCAGTGACCCTCTGTTCTCCATATTTAAGAGTCTCTTATGTTTTGTCCCCCTCCGTTTTATAGTATTTTGCTTCCCTTCCCTTATGTTCATCTGTTGTATCTTAAAGTCCTCACATGAGTGAAGTCATATGATATTTGTCTTTCTCTGACTAATTTCGCTTAGCATAATATCCTCCAGTTCCATCCACGTAGTTGCAAATGGCAAGATTTCATTCTTTTTGATTGCTGAGTAATACTCCATTGTATGTATATAGCACCTTTTCTTTATCCATTCATCCATTGATGGACATTTGGGCTCTTTCCATACTTTGACTATTGTTGATAGGGCTTCTATAAACATTGGGGTACATGTGTCCCTTTGAAACAGCATACCTGTATCCCTTGGATAAATACCTAGTAGTGCAATTGCTGGGTCATAGGGTAGTTCTAGTTTTAACTTTTTGAGGAACCTCCACACTGTTTTCCAGAGTGGCTGCACCAGTTTGCATTCCCACAAGCAGTGCAAAAGAGATCCTCTTTCTCCACATCCTCACCAACATCTGTTGTTGCTTGAGTTATTAACGTTAGCCATTCTGACAGGTGTGAGGTGATATCTCATTGTGGTTTTGACTTGTATTTCCCTGATGATGAGTGATGTTGAGCATTTTTTTCATGTGTCTGTTGGCCATCTGGATGTCTTCTTTGAAGAAGTGTCTATTCATGTCTTTTACCCATTTCTTCACCAGATTATTTGTTTTTTGGGGTGCTGAGTTTGATAAGTTCTTTATAGATTTTGGATACTAACTCTTTATCTGATATGTCATTTGCAACTATCGTCTCCCATTCCTTCGGTTGCCTTTTAGTTTTGCTGATAGTTTCCTTCACTGTGCAGAACCTTTTTATTTTGAGGAAGTCCCAATAGTTCATTTTTACTTTTGTTTCCCTTGTCTCTGGAGACGTGTTGAGTAAGAAGTGGCTACAGGCAAAGTGAAAGAGGTTTTTGCCTGCTTTCTCCTCAAGGATTTTGATGGCTTCCTGTCTTATGTTTAGGTCTTTCATCCATTTTGAGTTTATTTTTGTGTATGGTGTAACAAAGTGGTCCAGGTTCACTCTTCTGCATGTTGCTGTCCAGTTTTCCCAGTACCACTTGCTGAAGAGATTGTCTTTACTCCATTGGATATTCTTTCCTGCTTTGTCAAAGATTAGTTGGCCATACACTTGTGGGTCCATTTCTGAGTTCTCTATTCTGTTCCATTGATCTGAGTGTCTGTTTTGGTGCCAAGGAGTATATATATCCTTTTGAATTACTGCTTTTGTATTCTTTGGGTAAATACCCAGTAGTACAATAAGTGGATCATAGGGTAGTTCCATTTTTATTTTTTTGAGGAACCTCCATACTGTTTTCCACAGTGGCTGTACCAGTTTGCATTCCCACCAACAGTGCAAGAGGGTTCCTTTTTCTCCATGTCCTCTCCAACACTTGTTGCTTCTTGTGTTTTTGGTTTTAGCCATTCTGATGGGGTAAGGTGTATTTTTCATTTGCATTTCCCTAATGATGAATGAGGATGAGAATATTTCATATGTCTGTTGGCCATTTGTAGGTCTTCCTTGGGGAAATGTCTGTTCATGTCTTCTGCCTACTTTAAATGGATTACTCATTTTTTTGGTGTTGTGTTTTAAAGGTTCTTGACAGATTTTGGATACAAATCCTTTCTTTCTGTCATTTGCAAGTATCTTTTGCCATTAAGCAGGTTGACTTTTAGTTTTGTTGACTGTTTCCTTTCTTGTGCAGAAGCTTATTTTGATTTAGTCCCAATAGTTTATTTTTGCTTGTTTCCCTTGCCACAGGAGACACATCTAGAAAAATATTGTTACAACCAATGTCAGAGAAATTACAGTACTGCCTGTACTGTCTTCTAGAATTTTTATGTTTTCAGGTCTCACATTTAGGTCCTTAATTCATTTTGAGTTTATTTTTGTGTCTGGTGTGGAAAGTAGTCCAGTTTCATTCTTTTGCATGTACCTGTCAAGATTTCTCAACACTATTTGTTGAAGAGACTTTTTCCCACTGCATATTCTTGCCATCTTTGTTGAAGATTATTTGGCCATATAATTGTGAGTTTGTTTCTGGGTTTTCTATCCTGTTCCGTTGATCTATGTGTCTGTTTTTGTACCAGCACCATACTGTTTTGATTAGTACAGCTTTGGAGTATAACTTGAAGTCTGGAATTGTGATACCTCCAGATTTTTTTCTTTTTCAAGGTTGCTTTGGCTATTCAGAGTCTTTTTTGGTTCTGCACAAATTTTAGGTCTGTTTTAGTTCTATGAAAAAATGCTGGTGGTATTTTGATAGGGATTGCATTACATCTGTACATTGCTTTGGGTAGTAAGGACATTCTAACAATATTTGTTCTTCCAATCCATGAGCATGGAATGTCTTTCCATTTGTTTGTGTCATCTTCAATTTCTTTCATCAATATTTTATAGTTTTTAGACTATAGGTCTTTCATCCCCTTGGTTAAGTTTATTCCTAGGTATTTTATGATTTTTGATACAATTGTAAATGGAATAGTTTTAATTTCTCTTTCTGCTGCTTCATTTGTGGTGTATAGAAATGTGACGGGGCACCTGGGTGACTTACTCAGTTGTGTCCGACTTCAGCTCAGGTCATGATCTCACAATTTGTGAGTTCAAGCCCTATGTCGGGCTCTGTACTGACAGCTCAGAGCCTGGAGCCTGCTTCAAATTCTGTGTCTCCCTCTCTCTCTGCCCCTCCCCTGCTCACGCTGTGTCTCGAAAATAAATAAATATTTTTTAAAAATGTGACAGACTTCAATATATTTATTTTTGTATCCTGTGGCCTTATTGAATTCCTTTACCAGTTCTAGTAGTTTTTTTGGTGGAATCTTTAGGGTATTTTATATATAGTATCATGTCATCTGCAAATAGGGAACATTTTACCTCCTCCTTACCAACTGGATGACTTTTAGTCCCTTTTCTTACCTCATTGTTGTGGCTAGAATTTTCAGGACTATGTTAAATAAAAGTGGTAAGAGTGAATCTCTTTGTCTTGTTCCTAACCTTAAGGGAAAAGCTCTCAGTTTTTTCCCATTGAGTATGATGCTCACTGTGGGTTTTTCATATATGGCCTTTATTATGCTGAGGTATGTTCCCTCTAGACTTACTTTGCTGAGGGTTTTTGTCATAAATGGATATTGTACTTTGTCAAATGCTTTTATGTTTTACTGCATCTATTAAAGTGATATGTTTTTTATACTTTCTCTTATTGATGTGCTGTATCACATTAATCGATCTGTGAATATTGGACCACTCTTGCATCCTGGGAATAAAACCAACTTGATTGTAGTGAATGATCTTTTTAATATATTGCTGAATTTGGTTAATATTTTGTTGAGGAATTTTGCATCTATATTCATCAGAAATATTGGCCTGTAGTTCTCATTTCTGTAGAGTTTTTATCTTGTTTTGGTATCAGGATAATGCTGACCTCATGGAATGGATTTGGAAGTTTCCCTTGCTCTTCTATTTTTTTGGAATAGTTTGAGAAGAATAGGTATTAACTCTTCTTTAAATGTTTGGTAGAATTCACCTATGAAGACATTTGGTCCTGGATTTTTGTTTGTTGGGAGCTTTTTGGGTTTTTTTTACTGATTCAATTCTATTGCTAGTAATAGGTCTGTTCAAATTTTTGCATCCTTCCTGATTCAGTTTTGGGAGGTTACATGTTTCTAGAAATTTATCCATTTCTTCTAGGTTGTCCAATTTGTTGGCATATAATTTTTATAATATTCTCTTACAATCCTTTGTATTTCTGTTGTGTCAATTATTTCTCCTCTTTCATTTATGATGCTGTTTATTTGAGTCCTCTTTTTTTGTTGTTGTTTTCTGTTTGCTTTTGATAAGTCCAGATAAGGTTTATCAATTTCTTTTATCTTTTAAAAAAACCAGCTTCTGGTTTCATTGATCTGCTCTATTGTGTGTGTGTGTGTGTGTCTGTGTGTGTGTGTTTTAAGTTTCTATTTTGTTTATTTCTGCTACATGAGACACGCCTTAAAAACACAAATACACAGAAAGCTTGGAGTAAAGGACTGTAAAAAAGCATACTTTGCAAACAGCAAGCATAAGAATACTGGAGTGGTTATCTTAATATCAGATAAAGTAGATTTCAAATAGCATTACCAGAAATAGACATTTCATAATAATAGCAGACTCAATTCCTGATTGAAAATACAATGATTATAAATATTTATAACCCTAGTAACATAATTTCAAAATACATGAAAATTAAATTGACAAAATTAAAGGGAGAAATAGACAAACCCACAATCATAGATTTTAACCTCCCTCTCTCAGTAATACTAAAAACATAGAAAATCTGAACATTATCAATTACCTTGATTTGCTAATTTATAGAACACTATAACTGAAAAATGCATTTTCTCTTCAAATGTACACACTATATTCAATAAAATGGACCATTAAAAAAACCCTCAATAAAATTTTCAAAATACTGACAACTTGTAGAATGTATTCTGTAAACACTATGGAATTAGAAATCAATGATGAAATATCTTAAAAAAGAATAAATATTGGCAAATTAAACATTTGTAAATAATTCAAGGACCAAAGGAAAAAAATCACAAGAAAAATTAGAAAATAATTTGGATTATATGAAAATGAAAATATAACATCAAAATGTATGAAATATAGATAAAGCAAAGTTTGGACATAAATTTAGGGAATAAGAAGATAGGTATGAAATTAATGGCCCAAGGTTCTACTTTAATAAGCTAAAAATTCAAGAGCAAAATACACCCAAAGTAAGTAATAGGAAAATAAAAGAAATAATTGCAAAAACTCGTGAAAAACCAAAAAAAAAAAAAAAAAAAAAGGAAGAAAGAAAAGAAAAACAAAAAAAAAGCTTAAAGTTAGTTCCTTGAAAAGATCAACAAAATCAGTAAACCTCGTTGGGCTATCAAGAATAAAACAGATGGGGCGCCTGGGTGGCTCAGTCGGTTGAGCGTCCAACTTCAGCTCAGGTCATGATCTCGTGCTTTGTGAGTTCGAGCCCCATGTCAGGCTCTGTGCTGACAGCTCGGAGCCTGGAGCCTGCTTCCAATTCTGTGTCTCCCTCTCTCTCTGCCCCTAACCCACTCACATTCTGCCTCTGTCTCTCTCAAAGATAAACAAACATTAAAAAAAATAAAATAAAACAGATAGAGGAGTAAGAGCTGAGATGGTGGAACAGCATGGAAGTTTTTTTTCCCACCTCTCCTCCCCAAAATGTAGCCAAATCAACACTAAATCATCTTGCACACCTACAAACCTGATTTGAGGATTAACACAACAATCTGCACAACCTGAACCACAGAACTCAGCAGGTAGAAGTGAACTGGGGGACAGAGAAGACACAGAGGGCAGGGATCTATTTTTGCTTGCAGAGAGAGGACAAACACGGGGGGAGAGTATGGGAAAAGCAACCCCCCCCCAAAGCAACTGGAGAGAAAAAGAGTGAAAACAGCCACAGGAACTGAACAAAAAAAGGAGAAAGGAGAAAGGAGAGGGTTTAAATTCCACTAAGACTCTATAAACAGAGGGAGCGCAAAGTCTGAAACTCCACAGCTTGATACCTGGCAGTGCTCTGGTAGGAAGGGTGAATCCCTGGGAGAGCAATCCTAGGGGTCCTTGGGCCACACAGGGAGAGGTGGTTCCCCTGCTGAGAGAACATTAGGTAGAGGTGGTGCAGCCTCCCCACAGGCAAAGGTCCCAGCAGACCCTGGAGAATGGCCACATTCACTGGTGTTGGAGTGAGGACGTTAAGGATGAAAACTGGTGCCACATGTGTGTTGTGATTTGCCATAATCCCTGAAATGCTGCTGTTACACGATCCCGTGAACTTTTTCTGGGGTGGGTGGGCTTATGCCCAGTCAGTCTCTGGGCATGGCAATGGTCTGGTCTCACCAACATTCCTGAGGGTGGGCTAGCACCCAGCCATTACTCAGTGAGACACTCCTCCAGAGAGTTAGAATGGGTCAAAGCTGCAGTCCTTCAGAAGTGAGGTTTGGAAAAAAACAGTTCCATCTGAGATAAAACTCAGGATGGAGGTGCCACCTGGAAGCCTAATAGCTTGGTCATGGACAGTGTGGAAGCGGGACAGTGTAGAAGCAGGGAGTGGACAGAAGCCAGAGAAGAGGGGGGTGCTTGATTGCCGATTGGGGAGAGCACAGAGTTCTGATTCTAGATACTGGGTAGCTGGGTGATGCCATTTTCATCCCTCCTGTGCATGCACATAGCATACACGCCTACACGCACCACAACAATCCACCGCAGTAAGCTAAGCAGCGCCACCTAGTGGAGAATGGAGCTGTTACACTAAGTGCTGCCCAACTGAGCCAACCACACCCTTGAGGAACACAAATCTCTCTCTGCCTGCTTAGTTTATGTACTATAAAGTGCTTCACAGTTGGACTTCTAGGGGAAACCAAACGTAATTTCAATCATATTTGATTCTGTTTGCTGGTCCATCTATTCAATTTTTTTTCTTTTCTTATTGTTGAATACAGAAAGGGAAAATATTTATTTTTATTTTCCATTTTTATTAAGATTTTTCTTTAATTTTTTCTACTATATTTCTTACTTTTTTGTAAACTTTTATATTTTACTTCCATTATCTAATTTTATTGTTTTACTGTATTCATTTTTCCAAATTTTCAAACTTTTTTCCCTTTTTTTTAATCTTTCCCTTTTTTTCTCTAATCTATCAAGTTTCCTTCAACAACCAGACCCAAACACACCTAGGATCTAGCATCCTTTATTTGATTTCCTTGTTGTTTTTAATGGTTTAATTTTTATTATTTTTTTTACTTTATTAATTCCTTTTCTTCCTTCAAAATGATGAAATGAAGGAATTCACCCCAAAAGAAAAAACAAGAAGAAATGACAGCTAAGGACTTAATCAACAAAGATACAAGCAAGATGTCTGAGTCAGAATTTAGAATCACGACAGTAAGAATACTAGCTGGGATTGAAAATAGATTAGAATCCCTTTCTGTGGAGATAGTAAAAGCTAGCCAGGATAAAAATAAAAAATGCTACAACTCAGATGCAATCTCGAATGGATGCCATGGTACAAGGATGGATGAAGCAGAGAAGCAATTCAGCAATATAGAGAACAAACGTATGGAGAATAATGAAGCAAAAAAAAAAAAAAGAGGGAGACTAAGGCAAAAGAGCACAATACGAGAATTAGAGAATTCAGTGACTCATTACAAAGGAATAACATTAAAATCATAGGGGCCCCAAAACATGAAGAGAGAGAAAAAGGGGTAGTATGTTTAAGTGAGCAAATCATAATGGAACACTTTCCTAACACAGGGAAAGACACAAACATCAAAATCCAGGAAGCACAGAGGACACCCGTTAGATTCAACAAAAACAGACCATGAATAAGGCATATCATAGTCAAATTCACAAAATACTCAGGCACGGAAAGAATCATGAAAGCAGCAAGGGAAAAAAAGTCCTTAACCTACAAGGGAAGACAGATCAGGTTCGTAGCAGACCTATCCACAGAAACTTGGCAGGCCAGAAAGGAGTGGCAGGTTATATTCAATGTGCTGATCGGAAAAATATGCAGCCAAGAATTCTTTATCCAGCAAGGCTGTCATTCAAAATAGGAGGAGAGATAAAAGAGATTCCCAGACAAACAAAAATTAAAGGAGTTTGTGACCACCAAACCAGCCCTGCAAGAAATTTTAAGGGGGACTTTCTGAAGTGGGAAAAGATAGGAAAAAAAAAGACCAAAAGCAACAAAGACTAGAAAGGACCAGAGAACACCACCATAAACTCCAACTCTTCAGGCAACATAATGGCAATAAATTCATATCTTTCAGTACTCACTCTAAACATCAATGGACTAAACACTCCAATCAGAAGGCTAAGAAAAGAAGATCCATCTATATGCTGTTTACAAGAGACCCATTTTAGACCTAAACACACCTTCAGATTGAAACTAAGGGGATGGAGAACCATTTATCATGCAAATGATCACCAAAAGAAGGTGGATTAGCCATACATATATCAGACAATCTATATTTTATTTATTTATTTATTTTTATTTATTTATTTTTGGGACAGAGAGAGACAGAGCATGAACGGGGGAGGGGCAGAGAGAGAGGGAGACACAGAATCAGAAACAGGCTCCAGGCTCCGAGCCATTAGCCCAGAGCCTGACGCGGGGCTCGAACTCACGGACCGCGAGATCGTGACCTGGCTGAAGTCGGACGCTTAACCGACTGCGCCACCCAGGCGCCCCGACAATCTATATTTTAAAATAAAGACTCTAACAAGGGATGAAGAAGGACATTATATCATTTTAAGGGGCCTATCCACCAAGAAGATCTAACAGTTATAAACATTTATGCTCCAAATGTGGCGCGCCCAAATGTATAAATCAATTAATGACAAACATAAAGAAACTCATTGATAATAATACCGTAATAGTAGGAGACCTCAACATCCCACTTATAGCAATGGGCAGATCATCTGAGCAGAAAATCAACAAGGAAACAATGGCTTTGAATGACACACTGTACCAAATAGACTTAACAGATATATACAGAACATTCTTATCCTAAAGCAGGGCACATTCTTCTCGAGTGCACATGGAACATTCTCCAGAATAGATCACATACTGGGACACAAATCAGCCATCAACAGATACAAAAAGATGGAGATCATACCATGCATATTTTTAGACCACAATGCTATGAAACTTGAAATCCACCACAAGAAAAAATGTGGAAAGACAATAAATACTTGGGGCTAAAGAATATCCTACTGAAGAATGAATGGGCTAACCCAAGAAGTTAAAGAAGAAATTACAAAGTTCATGGAAGCCAATGAAAATGCTAACATCACAGACCAAAACCTCTGGGACACAGCAATGGGTGGTCATAAGAGGGAAGTATATAGCTATCCAGGTCTTCCTAAAGAAGGAAGAAAGGTCTCAGATACACAGCCTAACCTTACACCTTACATCTTAAAGAGCTGGAAAAAGAACAGCAAATAAAACCCAAAACCAGGAGAAGGCAGTAAGCAATAAAGATTAGAGCAGAAATCAATGCTATTGAAACAAACAAACAAAAAAAAACAAAAAAGAACAACAACAAAAAAAGTAGAACAGATCAATGAAACCAGAAGCTGGTTCTGTGAAAGAATTAACAAAATTGATAAAACCCTAGCCAATTTGATCAAAAAGAAAAAGGAAAGGACCAACATAAATAAAATCAAGAATGAAAGAGGAAAGATCAAAACCAACACAGCAGATATAAAAACAATAATTAAAGAATATTACGAGATGGGGCGCCTGGGTGGCTCAGTCTGTTAAGCGTCCGACTTCAGCTCAGGTCATGATCTCGCCGTTTGTGAGTTCAAGCCCCACGTCAGGCTCTGTGCTGACAGCTCAGAGCCTGGAGCCTGTTTTCGATTCTGTGTCTCCCTCTCTCTCTCTAACCCTCCCCCGTTCATGCTCTGTCTCAAAACTAAATAAACGTTTAAAAAAAAAAAAAGACTATTACGAGCAATTTTACGCCAATAAAATGGGAAATCTGGAAGAAACTGAAAATTCCTAGAAACACATAAACTACCAAAACTGAAACATGAAGAAATAGAAAATTTGAACAGGCCCATAACCAGTAAGGAAATCAAATTAGTAATAAAAAATCTCCCAAAAAACAAGAGTCCAGGGCCAGATGGCTTTCCAGGGAATTCTACCAAACATTTAAAAAAGAGTTAACATCTATTCTTTCGAAGCTGTTCCAAAAAACAAATGGAAGGGAAGCTTTCAAACTCATTCTATGAACCCAGCATTACCTTGATTCCAAAACCAGACAAAGACCCCACTAGAAAGGAGAACTACAGACCAATTTCCCTGATGAACATGGATGCTAAAATCCTCAACAAGATACTAGCCAACTGGATCCAACAATACCTTAAAAGAATTATTCACCATGACCAAGTGGGATTTATACCTGGGATGCAGGTCTGGTTCAATATATGCAAAACAATCAATGTGATACATCACATCCATAAAAGAAAGGATAAGAGCCAACGATCCTCTCAATAGATGCAAAGAAAGCATTTGACAAAATACAGCATCGTTTCTTGATAAAAACCCTCAGGAAAGTAGAGATAGAAGGATTATACCTCAAGATCATACGAAAGACCCACTGCTAATATCATCCTTAATTGGGAAAAACTGAGAGCTTTTCCCCTAAGGTCAGGAACACAACAGGGATGTCCACTCTTGCCACTGCTATTTAACACAGTAGTGGAAGACTTAGCCTCAGCAATCAGACAACACAAAGGAATAAAAGGCATCCAAATCGGCCAGGAGAAAGTCAAACTTTCACTCTTCACAGATGATACAATACTCTATATGGACAACCCAAAAGATTCCACCAAAAAACTGCTAGAACTGATCCATGAACTCAGCAAAGTTGCAGCACATAAAAATCAATGCACAGAAATCAGTTGCATTCCTATACACCAATAATGAAGGAAAAGAAAGAGAAATCAAGGGACCTATTCCATTTACAACTGCACCAAACCCCACAAAATACCTAGGAATAAATCTAACCAAAGAGGTGAAAAATCTATACACTGAAAACTATAGAAAGCTTATGAAAGAAATTGAAGAAGACACACACAAAAAAGGAAAAAATATTCCATGTTCCTGGATTGGAACAACAAACATTGTTAAAATGTCAATACTACCCAAAGCAATCTACATACTCAATGCAATCCCTATCAAAATAACAGCAGCATCTTCACAGAGCTAGAACAAACAATCCTAAAATTTGTATGGAAACAGAAAAGACCCCGAATAGCCAGAGCAATCTTGAAGAAGAAAACCAAAGCTGGAGGCATCACAATCCCAGACTTCAAGACATATTACAAAGCTGTAATCAAGACAGTATGGTACTGGCACAAGAACAGACACTCAGATCAATGGAACAGAATAGAGAACCCAGAAATGGGACTCACAAACGTATGGCCAACTAATCTTTGACAAAGCAGGAAAGAATATCTAATGGAATAAATACAGACTCTTCAGCAAATTGTGCTGGGAAAAATGGACAGTGATATGTACAAAAATGAACCTGGACCACTTTGTTACACCATACACAAAAATAAACTCAAAATGGATGAAAGACCTCAATGTAAGACAGGAAGCCACCAAATTCCTGGAGGAGAAAGCAGGCAAAACCTCTTTGACTTCGGCTACAGCAACTTCTTACTCAACATGTCTCCAGAGGCAAGAGAAACAAAAGCAAAAATGAACTATTGGTACCTCATCAAAATTAAAAGCTCTGCACAGGAAAGGAAACAATCAGCAAAACTGAAAGACAACCGAAGGAATGGGAGATGATATTTGCAAAAGATATATCAGATAAAGGGTTAGTATCCAAAATCTATAAAGAACTTACCAAACTCAATACCCAAAAAACAAATAATCTGGTGAAGAAATGGGCAGGAGATATGAATAGACACTTATCCAAAGAAGACACCCAGATAGCCAACAGACACATGAAAAAATGCTCAATATCACTCATCATCAGGGAAATACAAATCAAAACCACAATGAGATATCACCTCACACCCGTCAGAATGGCTAACATTAACAACTCAGGCAACAACAGATGTTGGTGAGGATGTGGAGAAAGAGGATCTCTTTTGCACTGCTTGTGGGAATGCAAACTGGTGCAGCCACTCTGGAAAACAGTGTGGAGGTTCCTCAAAAATTAAAAATAGAACTACCCTATGACCCAGCAATTGCACTAATAAGTATTTATCCAAGAGATACAGGTGTGCTGTTTCAAAGGGGCACATGCACCCCAATGTTTGTAGCAGCACAATCGACAATAGTCACAGTATGGAAAGAGCCCAACATCCATCAACAGATGAATGGATAAAGAAGAGGTGGTATATATATACAATGGAGTATTATTTGGCTATCAAAAAGAATGAAATCTTGCCATTTGCAACTCTGTGGATGGAATTACTGGGTATTATGCTAAGTGAAATTAGAGAAAGACAAACATCATATGACGTCATTCACATGAGACATTTAAGATACAAAACAGATGAACATAGGGAAGGGAAGCAAAAATACTATAAAACAGGGAGGGGGACAAACATAAGAGACTCTTAAATATGGAGAACAAACAGAGAGTTGCTGGAGGGGTTGTGGGAGGAGGAATGGGCTAAATGGGTAAGGGACATTAAGGAATCTACTCCTGAAATCACTGTTGCACTATATGCTAACTAACTTGGAGGTAAATTAAAAAATTAACTAATTAAATAAATATATGTTAAATTAATTAAATATATATATATACATATATATATATATACACACACACACACACACACATATATATATTTATTGCTGGAAAAAAGAATAAAAGAGATAGAATATAAAATATTCACATAAAAAACACAGAGGTATCATTCAGATCCTACAAACACTAAAAAAGTAAAGAAGGAGTATCATGGAAAACTTTGTCAATTTGACAACTTAGATGAAATAGATAAATTCCTTGAAAAATAAATTTGCCAAAATGATATAGCGAGAAGTAGAAAATCTGAATAGCTTCATATCTATTAATGTAATTGAATTCATTATCTAAAACCTTCCCTTGAAGAAAACTCCAAGTCCAAAAGATGTCACTAGTAAATTCCTTGAAGAAAACTCCAAGTCCAAAGATGTCACTAGTAAATTCCATCAAATAAGTATAAAAAAACACAAACTTTACTCAATTCTTTTTTAAAAAAGAGAAGAAAGAAACACTTACCAATTTATTTTATGAGGTCTGCATAACTTCAATACCAAAACCAGACAAACATTATTATGAGAAAATTATAGACCAATATCCATAGTAAAGGCAAAAATTCTGAAAATATTAGCCAATCAAATCCAGCAACTATAAAAACCATACTTCATGATCAAATTGGGCTTATCTTAAAAATACAAAACTGGTTTAACATTAAAAAAACAATCAATATAAAGCATATTGACTCATATAATATGTTAACAGAGAAAAGGAGAAAAAATGATTATCTCAACGGACGCAGAAAAAGTATTTAATAAAATTCAGGACACATTAACTACAAAAAAAAAAATCTCAGCAATTAGGACTAGAAGAAAGCATCAAGCAACTTATAAAAGATGGTATGAAAATCCTACAGCTAATGTTAATGTTAAAATACTGAATGTTTTCTAAGACAGGAATGAGATAAGGATGTCACTGATTATATTCAAATTGTCCTAGAATCCTACCTAGCCAGTGAAATAAGGCAAGAATAGAAATAAAAGACGTAAAAATTAAAGAAGTAAAACTGTCTATTTGTGAATGACATATACCATTTACATAGAATATCCTAAGGTATGGTGCCTGGGTGGCTCAGTCAGTTAAGCCTCCAACTTTGGCTCAGGTCATGATGTCCTAGCTCGTGGTTTCGAACTCTGCTCAGGCTCTGTGCTGACAGCTCAGAGCCTGGCACCTGCTTCAGAATCTGTGTCTCTCTCTCTCTCTGCCTCTCCTCTGCTCTCTCTCTCTCTCTCTCTCAAAAATAAACATTAAGAAAAAAAAAAAGAAAATCCTAAGGCATCTACCAAACAACTACTAGAACTAATTAAGTAATGAATTTAGCAAGGTAGCAGGATACGAGCTCAATATGTAAAAATAAATTTGACTTTTATACTACCGGCAGAAAATCAGGATATTAAATTTTTAAATTCCACAAAAAACAGCATCAAAAATATACAATTACCTATGACAAAATATGTGTAAGGCCCACATATAAAACTATAAAGTCCTGGTGAGAAAAATTAAATAGCTAAATGAATGGAGCTATCATTCCATGTTAATTCTCCTCAAACTGTTCTATAAATTCAATATAATTGAACTCCACAATCCTAATAACACCCTAAAAGATATGTTCTTGGAACTTGACAAACTGATTAAAATTTTACATCAAAATACAAAGGGGGAAAGATAGACTATGTATAGCAAGAAAGTAATTAACACAAAATTGAGTATAAGGATAGTCAAACTGAAAGAAGTTTGACTTTATTTCTAGAAGAAAAAGACCAGAAAAAAACTCATACGTATATGGACAAGCAACTCAGTTTAAAAATGGGCAAAGGACTTGTATCTTAGTCACTTTGGGGCACTGTAACAAATTGCCATAGACTGCGTAGTTTAAAAAACACTCTTACTTCTCACAGTTCTGCAGTCAAAGTGCTGGCAGATCTGGTGTCTGGTGAGGGCCCACTTCCTGGTTTGCAGACAGCATGCAGTCTTCTTATTGTATCCTCAGATAATAGCAGAAAGGGGAAGCAAAGTTTCTCCTATCTCTTCTTACAATACAATTACTCCTCAAAGGCCCCACCTCCAATACTATCACATGGGGGATTGGAGTCTCAACACATGAATTTTGCAGGGACACAAACATTCAGTCTATATATCAACTTGAATATACATTTCCCCAGGAAGACATACAAATGAACAAAAAGCACATGAAAAGTTGTTCAACACCCTTGGTCATTATACAAATACAGATAAAAACCACAATGAGATACCACTTCACATGCATTAGGGTGGCTATAATGAAGAAAACAAAATAATAAGTACTGACAAGGATATGCAGGAATAGGAAACATCACACATTGCTGTTGGGAATGTAGAGTGGTACAAACACTGTGTAAAATGGTATAGAAGTTCCTCAAAAAAAATAAACATAGAAATACCATATGACCTAGTAATTCCAATACTAGGTATATATGCAAAAGAAATGAAAGCATATGTCCACACAGAATCTTGTACATGATGGTAGCCTTTTTCATAATAACCCAAAGGTAGAAATAATCCAAATGTCTGCCAAAAGATGAATAGACGAGCAAATTGTGGTATTTACATACAATAGAATATTTCTCAGCATGAAAGGAATGAAGTACTGATGCATCCTACAACTTGGATAAGCCTCAAAACATTACACTAAGTGAAAGAAACCAGGCACAAATGGTCACAATTGAATGATACCTTTTACATGAAATATTCAAGAAAGGCAAATCCATTTGGATAAAAGGTCAATTAGTCGTCGCCAGGGAAATGAAGATGATTACTTCTGGGGTGTTCTGTGCTGACGAAAAATTTTGAAACAGAGAGAGATGGAGTTGCATAATATTGTGAAGGCATTAAGTGACTTGTACACTTTAAAATGGTTGTTTATGTTATGTGAATTTCACCTCAATTAAAAATTTTTTAATTTTATTTTACATTTTTATAAGATGCATTTGTGCATTCAAGGTATAATCAGCATTATTTTAGTTCCTGAAAAAAGTTAAAACATGTAAAATGTCAAGCTAATACATATCAATGATTCATAAGCAGGAGCTATTTTTGTCAGCATCATTCCACTGAGATAAGGAGACCTGTATACAATCTTGTATACCACAATAAATAGATTTTTCAGTAAATTATGTTATCTAAAAGATTATAAAATAATGATATACAAGAATGGTCAAAACTTGTGTTGAGTTTTAAAATATGCTAACGAAATTTGCATTTCTAACACATATTATATAAAGCAGTATAATGCAGGAGTTATGGCAAAGATTTTGTAGTCTGACCAACCAGCTTTATACCAGCTATGTGACCTTGGGCAATTTTCATAATGTCTCCATAAATTTCAATTTTTTTCATCAATAAAACGGGAGCAATAATGCCTAATTAACATGTATGTTTAACAGAAAATGCCTGTCATAGAGCCTAAGGGATTATTAAACATAAACTATAACACATGATTACCTAATTCAACTTAAAATTCATTAATGCATTCAATAAAAATATATTTATTACCTACTACATGCTGGGTACTAGGCTACGCAGTGGAAAAGTTTAGATGAAAGGCTTATTTCTATCTGCCAGCAGTTTGAAATCAGTTGATTTGGGGGTGGGGAACGATGGAAAAGGAGATGAGTTGAGGAAGTGTGACTAAGAAAACAACTGATGAGCAGAAAAAATTGATGAGCAGAAAACAGGTATTAAATTCAGCAAGAGATTGATGTGAGCAAAATGGCTGATGCAGAACTTAGGAGACAGAAAGGATATTTCACAAATGATGGAGCTTAAGCATTGGACAACATGAAAAGTTTGGTACTGACTGGAAAGGGACATGAAGAAACTCTATGATGAGGGAAATGTTCTGTATCTTATTACAGTACTGGTTATATATATGAGTTAAATATGTATAACTGTATACTTTATATCCATGCATTTTACTGTTTGTAATTAAAGACATAATGACATAATTAAAGACAAAATGACAGACACACACGCACACATACAGATATATATATATTCTTTTGAATTACAGGCAAACTGGTCCTCAAAGACTATTGAAAAGGCAGACACAATACCTATTGGATACCATGTGACCATTTAAATGAGGCAATATAAAACCTAATCCATTGCTTTGCTCTTAAGTCATCTGCAGATTGTTTCATTATAAGAAAACTATATTATGGGGCGCCTGGGTGGCTCAGTCAGTTAAATGTCCGACTTCAGCTCAGATCATGATCTCACAGCTCATGAATTCAGGCCCCAGGTCAGGCTCTGTGCTGACAGCTCAGAGCCTGGAGCCTGCTTCAGATTCCATGTCTCCCTCTCTCTCTCTGCCCCTTCCTGACTCACACTCTGTCTCTCAAAAATGAATAAATGTTAAAAAAAACCTTTTTGTAAATAAGGAAACTATATTCCCAATTATAATTCATAATTCAATCTATTTATCTATCCAAAATGATACAAATCTTAATTTTAACTTGTCAAATTCCATGAATTTGAGAATTCTGTAAAATATTGGGAAACTTTAATAAAAATCTAGGATTTTGCATCCATTCTCAATTTTAAGTTCTTAGTCAAGTTAAAAACCAAAAGTGAAAACAGTAGATGATGAATTACTGATGTTGAACACATTATGGGCACAATGTATACAAGGAAACTTCTGGGGTGATAGATACGTTCATTATCTTGGCTGTGGTATTGTTATGATCATTTCTTGGGTGCATATATTTGTAAAACGTGCCAAACTACATACTGTAAATTTATCCACTTTACTGTGTATCAATTATACCTTTAAAAAGTACATAAACAACATCTAAACATAAATATACACACACCCCCAACAAGTATGCTAAAACTAATAAGCCTGACAGAACCAAATTTTGTGAGGCTATGGAGCAACCATGATGTCATAGATTGTTGGCAGGAATGCAGAATGGTACAAACACTTTGGAAAGGCTTGTCAATTTCTTACAAAACTAAGCACACATCAGTTTTTGACCAAGTAATTCCATCCATAATTATTTACTCAAGAGAAATGAATACACAAAAGATTGTTCAAGAAAGTTCTTAACATTTTTCTTCATAACAACTAAAAACCAGAAATAGCTCAGATGTCCGTCAGCCAGCGGGAGGATGGATAAACAAAGTGCAGTATCTATACAATGGAATACCACTCAGCAATACAAAGGAACAAACTACTTATGCACTCAGTAACATGGATGGGTCTCAAAATACTATGTTAAGTAAAAGAAGCCTTACACAAGAGTGCACATGTATGATCCTATTTATATGAAAAAGCAAAACTAATCTATGACAAAAAAGCAGAACAGTGATTGCCTCTTAGGACTGTTGGGAAGACCAGCAAGAAACAGAATAACCTTTTCTGGAGTGATGATAAAGTTCTATATCTTGAAAGGGTTTATTTGGCTTATGTAGAAATACATATTGGCCAAAACTCATGGAAGGGTGGGTACACTAAGATTTGTGCATTTCATTATAAATTTTACTTCAAAATGAAAAAAAAGAATTGTAAATAAATACTGACTAGCTAATGACGTGTATGCTCAAGTGTTTGGGGCTAGGATATGCTAATGTCTGCTACTTTAAAATGCAACAAAACATGGCTTGATGGATGGACAGATAAGTGATAAGCCATGTATAATGACACGTTAACAGAATCTAGGTAGTGGGTATTCATTGTACAATTCTTCTAACTCTTCTATAAGTTTGAAAAATCAGTTTGTAAGATCGTAGTGATACCATTTTTTTGCACATTTATGTATCTGTGTTTCATGGACATGTATATATGAAGTATATGCATGTGTATGTTTATGTGTGGTATATTCAACTGCTCCCTCTCAAATCAGATCCTTCCAATTCACTTAAACAATACTCAAGTTGCTCCTATTCCCAAATAATACAAAACAAACAAAAAGAAACTTCCTCAAAATCTTATCCTCCTTCAGCTACTACTAGATCACTCTTGTTCCTTTCAAAGCCACATTTCTTAGAGAGGTAAACACACTTCCTATATCTATGCCTTCACCCTATCTCATCTGGCTTGTGATTCCCCCACCTCCCAAATTCCAGAAAAATAGCTCTTGTTCAAGATACCAATACTTTCCAATGTCACTAAATCAAATGGGCATTTTAAAATCCTCATCCCTTGGGGGCGCCTGGGTGGCGCAGTCGGTTAAGCGTCCGACTTCAGCCAGGTCACGATCTCGCGGTCCGTGAGTTCGAGCCCCGCGTCAGGCTCTGGGCTGATGGCTCGGAGCCTGGAGCCTGTTTCCGATTCTGTGTCTCCCTCTCTCTCTGCCCCTCCCCCGGTCATGTTCTGTCTCTCTCTGTCCCAAAAATAAAAATAAAAAACGTTGAAAAAAAAAAAAAAAAACCTTTAAAATCCTCATCCCTTGAAGAATGTAAAATAACAAATTGACTTTTTAAAACTTTGAAATGAGGGAAGCAGACTTTATATGGTTTATAAACCAAGCTTTTTTGAGGGGGGGAGGAAGGAGGGAGGGAGGGAGGGAGAGAGAGAGAGGAAGGGAGAGGCAGAGAGAAAGAGAGGGAGAGAGACAGCACATGCATGTACATGAACAGGGGAGGGGCAGAAAGAGGGGCAGACTCCTTGCTCATCACAGCGTCCAATGCAGGGTTCGATCTCACGACCATGAGATCATGACCTGAGCTGAAATCAAGACTCAGATGCTTAACCAACTGAACCACACAAGTGCCCCTGTAAACCAAGCTTTTTTTTTTTTTTTTCAACGTTTTTTTATTTTATTTTTGGGATAGAGAGAGACAGAGCATGAACGGGGGAGGGGCAGAGAGAGAGGGAGACACAGAATTGGAAACAGGCTCCAGGCTCCGAGCTGTCAGCACAGAGCCCGACGCGGGGCTCGAACTCACGGACCGCAAGATCGTGACCTGGCTGAAGTCGGCCGCTTAACCGACTGCGCCACCCAGGCGCCCCCAAGCTTTTTTAAAAATAAAAGCTCAATTTCATATTATAGCCAAGTCAGAATGTGAGAAGGGGAAAGCTTAAAGGATGATATCAGAAAAAGGGGGAAAAAATGAAGATTATACGATAGTCCAAATGGTAAATGCCAATAGGAAAATTTCATAGACCATTTTCACCTAATTCTACTGTATTTTTGAAATTCTACTAAACTTATGAACTACCGTTAACATTTCTTCAACTGGTTTACTCACTGTATCTATAGAAACTCCATCTTAAATGAATCTCCCAAATCACCTATTTATGCAGAAATTTTTTCTTAACTTTTTTCAACACTTATTTACTTTTGAGAGACAGAGGAAAAACAGGGAAGGGGCAGAGAGAGAGAAGGAGACACAGAATCTGAAGCAGGCTCCAGACTCTAAGTTGTCAGCACAGAGGCTGACATGGGGCTCAAACCCATGAACCGTGAGATCATGACCTTAACCGACTGAGCCACCCAGGCACCCCTATTTATGCAGAAATTATTACCTGAGCAACAAGAATAATAACCAGAGATGTTATTCTCCAAGGATAAAAAAATCCAGCGAAGTATCAAAACTAGTATAGAAACTATGTCTTAATCTTCAGAAGATAAGCCCTCAAGCTTTTCACAGCACATTTGTAACACAATTCAAAGCCTTGCAATGATTTTGGTGTATCGAGTAACAGAAAACTGTACAGTAAAATCACTTTTAAAATATATATCATAAAATAAGGGGAATTGCTTTATAACATGGACTTCAGAGATGAAAGCCAAATTTGAGCTTAAAACATGCAAAAGAATTTGAATTGTATTTAGTAGTTTTAGTGGGAGGAGATTCCCAGATAGTCGCCAAAACAGTCACTTTTTGTAGCACACTCGTGTTTCTGATTTTGCAGATACTCAGGCAATGGGTAGTCAAAGAAATGCTGGAAAGGACTTTCCACCATGGGCAAAAACAATAAAGTATATGTAAAGATAGTCACAGAGGGACTTTATCATTTATTTTCCCCTGGTATTCATCTATATACCCTGGTCACACATGACAGTTTCCTAAAGGCTCCTTTCTTTATTCTTGCCACCTATTCTCCTGAGAAAGTAAATTTGCTTATTCCACAAGCAATTATTTAGCACCTTCAATGTGCAAGCCTAGAACTGTATGCATTTCCTGGGCTGAAAGGGACAAACAGTATGGCTAATGGTAATACACTACAATTATTGAAGGACTTAATTTTACTCTAACTTTTTACATCAGAGCTTTATACATAATTGTATTAGACTATTTTTAAATGTTAAAATTAGTTGTTCACTTACCTTTGAGTTCCACTAAGAATGGAAGTGTCATGAAGAATAAAATAGCTTAAATTCAATTGTAAGGAAGGAAACATGGAAGGATTTAATCACAAACGAGGCAAACAACCCTGAAAATCCAGAGTGATTGTATAGTATAAAGTCTAGCTTCAGAACTCTAATCTTTTTGGATCACAAACCTTTGTGAAAAGCAGCTTCTGACAGGGCTCCCAATAATCCCCAACTGTTGGTATCCACAGCCTTGTTAATCTCCCCCCTTGAGTAAGAGCTGAATTTAGCACTTGCTTCTAAAGAAGCAAATATGGCAGGGTTCCTGGGTAGCTCAGTAGGTTAAGTGCCTGACTCTTGATTTCAGCTCAGGTCATGATCTCATGGTTCTTGAGATCTAGCCCCAAGTTGGGGCTGCTTGGGATGCTCTCCCCTGCCTCTCCCCTACTTACATGTGCACCCGCTCTTGCATTCTCTCAAAAATAAATACACATAAAAAAATAAAGAAGCAGGGGCGCCTGGATGGCTCAGTGGGTTGAGCGACCGACTTCAACTCAGGTCACGATCTCACAGCTTGTGAGTTCGAGCCCCGCGTCAGGCTCTGTGCTGACAGCTCAGAGCTTGGGGCCTGCTTCGGATTCTGTGTCTTCCTCTCTCTCTGCCCCTAACCCACTCACATTCTATCTCTGTCTCTCTCAAAAATAAATAAACGTTAAAAAAATAAAATAAAAAATAAAAAAGCAAATTTGGCAAAAGTGAAGGGCTATCTCTTGTGTGATTAGGTTACAAAAGACCACAACTTCTGTCTTACTAGTGCTCTCTCTTACCCTCTAGCTCTCCCTGATGAAGCATGCTGCCATGTTATAAGAAACTCTATAAAGAGGCCCATGTAGTAAGGAACCAAGGGAAGCCTTCACCAATAAATAGCTCACAGTGAATCGAATCCTGCCAACAACCATGTGGCCAGGAAGGGAATCCTCCCTAATCCAACCTTGAGGTGACTGCTGCCTTCTGAGAGGTGGAGCCAGAGGACCCAGCTAACCTATACCTGAATTCCTGACCCACAGAAAGTAATGATCAATGTGTACTGCTGTACGCTGCTAAATTTTGGAGTAACTTGTTACACAGCAATAGATAACTAGCATATATCCCCTCTGAAGAAAAGTACATCAGTAGGGGCGCCTGGGGGGCTCAGTCAGTTGAGCGTCTGACTCTTGGTTTTGGCTCAGGTCATGTCATGGCTTGTGAGTTTGAGCCCCGTGTGGGGCTCCACGCTGGCAGCACGGAGACTGCTTGAGATCCTCTCTCTGCCCTTTCCGTGTTCACACCCTCTCTCAAAAAAAAATAAATGAACTTAAAAAAAATAATAAAAGAGGGGTGCCTGGGTGGCTCAGTCAGTTGGGCATCCAACTTCAGCTCAGGTCATGATCTCATGGCTCGTGAGTTCAGGCCCCAGGTCAGACTCTGTGCTGACAGCTCAGAGTCTGGAGCTGCTTCGGATTCTGTGTCTCCCTCTCTCTCTGCCCCTCCCCTGCTCCTGCTCTGTCTCTCTGTCTCTCAAAAATGAACAAACATTAAAAAAAAAAACAAAAAAAATTTTTTTAATTAAAAAAAAGAAAAGTATAGAAGTTTACAAATTCTGGCACATATTATGGGGAAATAGGAAGCCTCTCTGAAGTCCACCAATAGAACTCCTAGTGGTCCAGGGATCCCAGATCAAGAAACTTCTGATATGATAAACTCTAAACAATATACATAAAAGTCCTGCAGAAAATCAACTCAATTATGCTAGTAACTTTAACAAATGTCAGAATACCTTCTTTCCATACAGTATTGCTAAAAAAGTTCAATTATTTTAAATATAACTGATATCTTAGTACCACTATTACCAAAGGTAAAATCAAGTCAAGTTATACCCAAATCATTATTTTCAATAATGTATTTCATAGATACTAAATAAGTACTGAGGATAAAATAATGACTAAACACCATCCTAACTTTGAGAACTTTCCTGTCCAGTGTGTGAGAAACATAGGCACACACAAAATAGCTATTATAAGATTTGGGAGTACAAATAAAGAATTGTATATGGTATCTACTCATGGACAAAATAAAATGACTTTAATGAATTTTAATTATAAAGTAATTTTAAAAAATACCTGTACTGTTTTCCCAAGTCCCATGTCATCACCAAGAATACATCCTTTTCCTTGGATGAAGTGTGCATAGAGAAACTGGGCTCCTTCCCTTTGGTAGTCTCTCAAATACCTGTTAATAGTATAAGGAATAGAGTCTCCATCTTCAGATAATGGAAAAGCAACGGCAGATGATGGAAATTTTCGGTCTGGGAAATAAGGTTTTTCCAAATCTTCATCATCAAATATAAAATTCCTGGAGCAATCTTTAACAGATTTTACTTCATGAATTCTTTTAAGAGGTACTTTCCTTTCTTGAAAATCTGAATATAAGATGATTGCAAATGATTTCCCATTTTCATCCACTGTGACAGATTTTATGCTTGCTTCACAAAGTGTCTCATTATCTGGAGAAGGGGCAAGACATCTTTCTCCTGGATGCCATATGTCTGTAATAATACAGAAGAAAATAAAATTTCCAAATCTAACTTATAAAGTAACCCCCCATTTAACCACTGCTATGAGGAAAAAAAATGTAACTCACACAAATACCCTTTCCAAATTACTGAAACAAGATAAGTTATAACACATATAGATATCTTCCTAAAATATATTATCAGATATTCTCCTATAAAAATCAGAATAAAGGGTATATAATTTATTTCCAGTTGTTCTCACCCTGGCTGTGTGTCATAATCTCCTCAAACATGCTTAAACACTAAACCACAGTGGTTTAGCGGATATGGACCATGGGCATCTGGTTTTATTACTTTGGCAGATATTGTTGAATTCAAAGGGTGATTCTGATTCACAGCCATGGTTGAGAACCACTGACTGAGATATTCATGATGATTCATGAACATTATGTATATTATTCATGATATGATAGACTAATAGTAAACGGGGCTTGATAATGAGTAAGCTAAAATCCTCTAGACAGCAATACTTTTGTGATTCTCGTGTCTGCTTTTTTAGTTATCCCATCGCCTTTCTCTGGAGACAGCTGTTTCTTCTTCTCGTCAATACTGCTGCTTCTAAACCATTGCTTGAAATTGTATACAACTAACCAAGGGAATCTCCAGTTCAACTACAAAGTTATGTGTGCCAGCTTTGTCACAGCTTTTTTCCCTTCTAGGTTTTGAAGGGTTCCAGTTCTTAAAAAAGAGATGAATTCTAAGATCTCTTTCTGCTAAGATTCTATTACTGTTTGAAAATTCTGACCCCTTTCTATATGTGTATTTATCCCATCCTTAATTGTACAGCTTTCTGTTTTATTTTCTATTCAGAAAATACAGCACTATGACTAGGGAGGGGAATATCTTTAGAGCATACAGCTAGTATACTTAAAAGATATTAATAGAGGAAATAAAGTAAAAATAATTTTCTAAATGGAATTTCTTATAACAAGAACTCCAGAGGAATTATATGGCTACAAGTGCATGAATAATAGGAATTTTTTTTTTTTTTTTAAGTAGGCCTCACACCCAATGTGGAGCCTAATGCCAGGCTTGAATTTATGATCTTAACTGCAGAATTAAGACCTGAGCTGAGATCAAGGAGTTGGATGCTTAACTGACTGAGCCACCCAAGTACCCCTCTCAAATATTTCTTATTGAAATCAGATGATTATTGGTAGTTTCTTAGGGTCTTTCCAATGATTTCTTGTTAGGTTTTTATGACATTCATGATTATAATATGACTTGTATATCTATACCGTCTTAAGCATGAATAGCTCACTAAGCTATTCCTCATCGATTGTTCCTCAAAAGTAAAGTCATTATTCCTACCAACTTTGGTAAGGTTGTTTTATATATCAGAAGTACACCAAGAAAAATCTGTTCTCCTACTCTGATCTTTGGATCCAAACAATTTGAAAATTGTCACACAATTCTAAAAACGTAGTTTAACGTGAAACTAAAACCTGGATCCACCGTAGAGGGCTAACAGACAGATCTGTGGGCTCTATTTTTATAACAGTACTATTTGAGCCTTCAAACCTCTATTAACCCCTATAGCAATTCTTAACACATTTCTGTTTCACATGATTTGTTTGCCTATCCAGAAAATGCTTTCTAATTTTTAGGCTTAAGTCATTAATGTGTGTACTATTCAACGTATGTTTTAACATCAATTATCTGCCAAATACTGTACCACACAATAGGTATAAAATGAAAAAAAGCAATGTCAAAAATAATGATTAAACCTTACTCAGAACTAGTCTTTCCTAATCTCGTTAAATGGCATCATCACCTAGCCAACTTGTCATGGTAGATAACATTCAGCCAGTCCTTATTCCTCTTTTTATATTACTACCTACACTCACCGCCTCAGAAAGTCCTGCTGGTTCTACCTCAAAATATATCACTTTCCTTCATCATGCTACCACCTCTCTAAAACAATTGTTGGCAAACTTTTTCTGTAAAGAGTCAAATTTTAGCTATTTGTTATTTTAGTTTTGCAGACTATACTGTCTCCTACCCTTGTAACACAAAAGCAGGGACAGAAAACACAAACAAATGTGCCTGGCTAGTTTGAGGGAAGGCTGGAATCTCTCTGTATCAAACTCTAAAACAAATAGTTTAAACTGGGAGGATTTCCTGTTGGATTGGAGAGTCATCTTTAACTTCGTTTCCTCCTGTCCTTCATTCCAAACTGGCCTCCTCGCTGTTCCTCAACCATGGCAAGCATGCTCCCACCTCAGGGCCCCAGAGCATTCTTTCTGTACCTTCCACCTGCACTCTCCCAAAATACCCAAATGACTGACTCATTCACTTCATTCAGGTCTCTGCTCAAATGACATCTCCTAAGAGGTGCTTTTTCTGACCACTGAACCTAACATAACATTCGCCACCACTCTTACTTTACCCTGCTTAATTCCATTTTCAGAGAAAAATATGAAATGTTTGTTGTTTATCTCAACTTCGTTCCCTAGAGCAAGGACTTAACTTTGTTCACTGCTATATCCTGGGCACCTAGGACAATGTTTGAATCTCAAATACTTATAGAATTAACAAATACATATAGCTGACATGTGAAGACTGATGTGTGCCAGGCATGTGCTTTAGATGCAGTAGTTCATTTAAGCCTCACCACCACCCTTTCATTAGTTCATGTAAGTAATATTGTTAGTTTCATCTTACAAATGGTGAAACAGATAAAGGCTAACCAGCTTGCCAATGGTTACACAGCTAAAAGCTGGCAGATCCTGGATTTGAACCAAGCAATCTAACCCTGTAGCTACCACCAGTACCATTCACACATGGACGAACAAGTCCCTGGAACTGAATGGTCCCTGCCCCTTTTAACTGAGAGATGAGCATCCCAGTCCCTACAAGCTCCATTCAGCAGCTTCATTACTTAGTTCATCTGCCAGGCTTCTATGTGCACTTATATTTGTGATCCCTGAGTTATAGCGTCATCAATTCCCAGCATTCAGAGCTGAGGCTTGTTGTATAAACCTCTAAACTTCAGCTCTGAATTCTTCATCTATTTAATTAGATCGATATCTTCCTCAAAGGAAAGCATGTAGATAAACAATCAGCATATTGCTGGGCACAGCATTCAGTATCTGATAGCTTTTACTGTATCACTTTTAATAATGAAAGCTATTAATCTGGGGGGGGGGGCAAGAAGGCATCCCTTTTGACCTGTGGCAGATAACCACACCCTCTTTAAACTCTCTCTTGATGGCCCATTAAAGGTTGACCGTAAGGCCCTGACTCAGTACATCATATATTAAGCTCTTTGTGAAATAAAGTGAACTGGGTATCTCAACCTTTACTCACCTACGTTACAAATTTCTACCATTCGCTAAGAAGTGGGGCATACAAGGATAAAGAATAAACATACCATATATTTACTGAGTGCTTACTATGGGCCAGAGCTGGGTCACGTTAAGTGCTTTGCATACACCATCTTATTTAGTAATCACAAGAACTCAGCAATGATCTCAATTTTACAGATGAGGAAACTGCCCAAAGTTTCTCAGCAACTGTCAGAGCCAGCACTAGATCCAGTCTGACTCCAGAGTCCAGGTTCTCAACACCAAGTCCCAAAGATCTGGTCCCAGGCTCCAGGAGCCACTCAGAAGAGCCACGGGTAAAACCCCAACCCCAAGAGAACTGGCAGGAATGGGTCCAACCCGGCGCAATAAAGACAGGCGTCTGGGCGGAGAGGTGAGCTCGGAGCTTGTTGTACCTTTGCCGGCGGCTTCCGCGCGAGGCTTGGGGGCAGAGGCATCCATCTGACCAAGGGGAGGGGCTGGGCGGCCTGGTTGCGTATAACACCCAACAGGCGGCCGAGGACCCCGAGGAGGCGGCAGGCGGGAAGACCACTTCCTGCAGCCCTCCGTACATCGCCCCCCTGAAGTGCTGCAGGACGCTGCGGGACAAAAGGGAGCACAGGTGGGGCCCTAGAGAGAAGGGATGGCGTCGTCCGAGGCAGCGGCAGAGCCGGAGGGCGCTGTGGAGGCTGGCAAGGCGGCGCTCACCTAGTCGTCTCGAATTCGGCCAGGGGGGGTAGGGGGGAACAGCAAGCCAGCAAGTGGACCCCTCACCCTCCCTCTCACAGTTGGCCCTCCCTGTCTCTACTTTCCCCAGCAATTTCCAATCCTAAATCGGAAAATCCCGCGAGATCAGGCTCCTGAACTGTCATTGGGATCTCGCGATAACAAAATCTTGGTTCACAGGGCGGAGCAATCTGCCTGCCATCTTTGCTCCGGGAAGCCGGTGAAAGGTTCGAGACAGTTGCAATTATCGCGAAGTTTAATATGGCTTTCCTTCCCTGCGCGGAGCTTGCGGGATACAAGGAAGCCGGAAGACAAAGGTGGGCAAACACCTACCGTGGTCTTTTAAGGGCAGACCTATAGCGGGAGACCAGCTCCGCGATCGTGGCCTGCTGGTTTATGTTTGGTGCTTCCCCGTGTATGCACACGCCTTGGAACCTGAGGTGGCGAGTGATTCCCTCCTGGAGTGCTGTCTCAGCCGGGTGGATCATCCACCCGGATGCTGACGCTTCACGGCACCCACGGGAGGCTGAGTACATTCAGCGCGTTTTCTTGGGTCACACAGTAAATAAAATACAGTCCTAAGTAACCTGAGTGCAAAACCAGCAACACATGCCATAAGTAGAAGACAAAGGTTAAAAAATACTATGAAAAGGTAAAGTGTTTTTACGTGTACTGTCTAGTTATAGTGGTTTGTGTGACACATTATGGAAAAACACGAGGTCGACTTTCCAGGCTGTGTTTGTAAAAGCATCATCAGAGCAGCACGCTACTCACAAGTTAGGGGATACGGCTTATTTATACCACAAATTTTAGTGGCTTAAAACAGCCCAGAAGGATTAGGGACAAATTTATTATGGTATACTTCGGTAAGTCAGAAGTCTAACTGGGGTGTCTTGAGGCTAAAATCGAGGAATCAGCTGGATTGCATCTTTCTTGGAGGCTCTCCAGCAGAATCCCTTTCCTTGCCTTTCTAGACATTCCTGCCACCTGCCTTCTATCTTCAAAGCCAGAGCTGTTGCACCTCTCTGACCCTTCCATAGTCACATCCTGGGTAAAATACTTTGATCCTAAGAGCTCTTACAAGATTGGGGCTACCGGAATAATCCAGGATAATCTTCCCATTTGAAGGACTGTACCCTCAATTACATCACAAATTCCTTTGCCAGGTAAAGTAATATATTCATGGGTTCCAAGATTAGGATGTGAACATTTTGGGGGGCTCATTATTCTGCCTACCAAAGGGTCTAAATGAGGAAAGCTATATGGCTGTTTGCTCCGCAATAGATAACTATTCTTTGAGAGATACAAATAATTAGTATGTTTTCATAAAACCCTTCATCTAGAATAGCACTTGTTTCTGTTTACCAATAGGCAGAAACCTTATATCTAAGAAAAACATCTAATTCATCCACTGTGTGTGAGATGTTTGCCCTCACACATCTGGAGAGGTTATGTCATTTAACCTCATTGCTTCAGTGTCCTCACCTATGATAGCAAGTACTTGGTCATAGGAAGGAATGTGTGGATTGCTATTAATGTTATTGATGGAATGCATCCTCTTGAACGTTGCATGATTCTGCATAAGCATTGCTTCATTTTAATATTTTGGCTAATTTTAATATTTTAGTAGTATAGCTATTAGATTTATTCTAATCTATTAGATTAGAATTTTAGACTACATTCTAATTTCAAACACCATGGACTGTAAGGCATATTATTTAGGTACAGCCAAAAAAAAGAAAAACTGCTTTTTATATAAATTGTAAGTCTTAATTTTTAACATGCATCCTGATACTGGAAATCTTTTTTTAAATTTTTTTAGTGTTTATTTTTGAGGGAGAGAGAGACAGAATGTGAGCAGGGGAGGGGCAGAGACAGAGGGAGACACAGAATCCAAAGCAGGTTCCAGGCTCTGAGCTGTCAGCACAGAGCCCAATGCAGGGTTCGAACCCACAAGCTGTGAGATCATGACCTAAACTGAAGTCAGATGCTTAACCAACTGAGCCACCCAGGTGCTCCCTAGAAATTTTTAAACATAGGAAAAAAATTTGCTTCTTGGAACTGATGAAATACATCTGTTATACTTAAACTCTTTTCAAAATTGTTTCTAAAATCAATGGCAATTGGAAATTTCAACCAAGCTTACTTTTTCTTTTTACAACTACCAGAGAAGTTTGATGTTTTCCCCCACTGAAATAACTAGTTGTGTAATACTTACTCTTCCAGAAGTCTACTAATTTAAGATCTTGATCTTTAAAAATCAAGTGGTAAGACAAAACCAGAAGTAAATTTTTTATTTTTTATTTATTTATTTTTTTAAGTAGGCTCCACATGCAGCATGGAGCCCAGTGCAGGGCCTAAACTCACAGCTCTGAGGTCAAGACCTAAGCTGAGATCAAGAGTCAGACGCTTAACTGACTGAGCCATCCAGGTGCCCCAGAATTTTTATTTTATTTATTATTTTTTAAAAGTATTAATATTTATTTATTTTTGATAGAGACAGAGAGAGTGTGAGTGGGGTAGGGGCAGAGAGAGAGGGAGGTACAGAATCCAAAGCAGGCTCCAGGCTCTGAGTCAGCTCAGAGCTTAATATGAAGCTCAAACTCATGAATGGTGAGATCATGACCTAAGCCAAAGTCAGATGCTCAACCCACTGAGCCACTCAGGCACCCCTAAATTTTTATTTTAATGACAGAGATCATCTGGTTGAAGGAATACTCTTGTGACTAACAAAGGAAGAGGGGTCTTCAGTTTCTGAGTATTTAGTTTTTAACCTCACCACCATGTTTGTAATGCATAGTGAAGCAGAAAAAATCATGACATAAAAATATGTTTTAATGGGGCGCCTGGGTGGCTCAGTCGGTTGAGCGTCCGACTTCAGCTCAGGTCATGATCTCACAGCTCATGAGTTGGAGCCCCGCGTCAGGCTTTGTGCTGACAGCTCAGAGCCTGCAGCCTGCTTCAGATTCTGTGCCTCCCTCTCTCTCTGCCCCAACCCACTCGCATTCTGTCTCTGTCTCTCTCAAAAATAAATAAACATCAAAAAGAAAAAAAATTTTTTTAAATATGTTTTAGTGAATTAGATGCTTCACAAAATTAGATATCCTTAAACATCCCTTCTCCCAGGTAACAATGGCTGTTGTCTGAGGCCATTGCAATGACATCCTTGTCTAGGTGCTGATGTTATAAACACCTAACACTGTAATACTAATCACTGCAAAGTGAAATTCAAAGTCTTGGGAAATACTTGGGAATTCCTGAAGCCAATATAAAAAATAAACAAGGATCTAGCAAAATTAAGCCTATTAAAACAAAAAGAGGGAGTGCCTGGGTGGCTCAGTTGGTTGAGTGCCCAACTTCAGCTCAGGTCATGATCTCGTGGTCTGTGGGTTCGAGCCCCACGACGGGCTCTGTGCTGACAGCTCCGAGCCTGGAGCCTGCTTCTGATTCTGTGTCTCCCTTTCTCTCTGCCCCTCCCCCACTCACGCTCAGTCTCTCTCTGTCTCAGAAATAAATATTAAAAAACAAAAACAAAAACAACAAAAAGAGAAGCAGCACAGATGACAATAACAAAGACATTTAAAAAGAATATTACTTAGATATCAAAGAGGCCCTTGAGAAAGGTGATTAAACCTTCTAATATTTTACCAAAAAGTCTTTCTTTATGCTTACACTGCAAAAGTCGAACATATATCTATATGTGGTTCATAAACCTCCAAAATTGTGAGTTAATTAATCAGAAGGGCTCAAGAAAAAAATAGGTGTTTCAGTCCATTTGTGCTGCTGTAACAATACCACAGACTGGATATCTGATAAACAACAAGAATTTATTTCTCACAGTTCTGGAGGCTGGGAAATCCAAGATGAAGGCATGAGGGAGCATGGTTGTGTTCTGGTGAGGCCCCTTTTCCTGGTTCATAGCTGGCAACTTCTTGGTATATCTTCATCTGGTGGAAGGGGCCAGAGAACTCTGGTATCTCTTTTTTTAAGGGCACTAATCCTATTCATGAATACTCCACATATGTGTGCGACATCACATTGGGCATTAGGATTTCAGCATATGAATTTTGAGGGGACACCAACATTCAGGCCATAGCAATATGAAAACTTTGAATAAGAAATTCTTAGTTAGATGATTTTAAGTTGTAGCATTTCTCCCTTGATATAATGTTCCAGCCACTGTATCAAGGGAAAGAAAGGGAGAAGAGATGAGTAATTTCTTGTTCTTACTCATCTAGGCATGGTAGAAATAGATATGTTCTTTACCAATAAATGATCTACACCCTGAAGTTTCAAAGTCAACGTTATTCAACAGTATTAATATACCTAACATTACTGAACTGTAAACTTAAAAATGATTAAGAAGGTAAATTGTGTGTGTGTGTGTGTGTGTGTGTGTGTGTGTGGCGGGGGTGGGGGGTGGTAATTGCAATTGAAAAAAAAAACAAACAAACAACTAAAGACCTGGGTCAACAGAAGGACAATTTAAGACTTGACCAAGTGTAGTGAAAGATACGTAGTAAATGGCAGTACTAGGAATATAATGAGTATTGTTACATCTTGAGTCTTCACCAATGCCGTTTTTACTTCATTGACTCATTTAACATTAAAACTTGAGGAAATCTCAGAGATCCCTTGATCCAATGTTCTAATTTGAAGATAGTAAGGTAATTTGAAGGGCACCTGGCTGGCTCAGTTGGAAAAGCATGCTACTCTAGATCTTGGGGTCATGAGTTTGAGCCCCATGTTGCATGTAGAGATTATTTAAAAAAAAAATCTTAAAAAAAGAAAATGTTTAAAGATAATAAGATAGTTTGAGAAACATTAGCATATTTTCCCCAAGGTTGCAAATAGCAAAGTCAGGACTAGAACATGATTCCTCATTCTCATTCCAATATGATAGGTGTATATAAATATTATTTCACAGAAGATATTTTTAGATTTGAAAAGTTAAAACTTTTGAGTTTGTTTCCTATAATATTTCATATCTCATGTCATATAATAAGCCTAAAAATCCTGTAACAAAACACCAAGACCTGCAGGTTGAAATACTTTTATAAAAATACTCAAAATGCATTGCTGGCTGAGCAGAAAAAAAATGTAGAATACTCAGAGGCCAAAAATAAGGAGGAAACTGAAAACCAGCTTTTTTTTTTTTAATTTTTAACGTTTATTCATTTTTGAGAGACAGAGCATGAGCGGGGAAGGGGCAGAGAGAGGGAGACATAGAATCTGAAACAGGCTCCAGGCTCTGAGCTGTCAGCACAGAGCCCAACGTGGGGCTCAAACTCACAAACTGTGAGATCCTTACCTGAGCTAAAGTCTGATGCTCAACCCACCAAGCCACCCAGGCACCCCTGGAAACCAGCTTTTTAAGCTGACACTTATGCCACTGCTGTCCTGGAGGCATTTGCCCATCTCAGTTACAGAAAAGGTCTGAGTTTTATTTGTCCTATGGGGACAGAAGACATGATCTTAACCTCTTACAAGGTCGCAAATTGTAACTGAGACCCTCATTTGAAATCAGACGCCCTGAAAGGCCACTCTGTCAGCGAAATACTGGGTAGAAGAAAATCTGGACAGCAGAAATGGGGGAAGATGAAGAAAAGCGACTTGTCTGTCTTGGCATCAGCTCTTCCAACAGGGTGTGCGTGTGTGTGAATTTCCTTTGATATTTTGAAACCACCGCCGTGCCCTCAAATGGATTTAGGATTTGAATTCATATAACCTGTATGATCTAGGAAACTCCAAGCCAAGGTAATAATGTAGTGCCAGGTTAATTGCATCCAGACTGGTAAAAAGAAGCAAGCTCATGCTCTCTAAAGGAAAACAAAGATTTGTTAAAACAAAGATTTCTCAGGGCGCCTGGGTGGCTCAGTCAGTTGAGCATCTGACTCTTGATCTCGACTCAGGTCAAGATTTCACCATTCATGAGATCAAGACCCGTGTCCAGCTCTGTGCTGACAGCATGGAGCCTGCTTAGGACTCTCTCTCCCTGTTTATCTTCCTATCCCCTGCTTGCTCTCTCTCTCTTAAAATAAATGAATAAGCTTAAATAAATAAATAAATAAATGTCCCTCAAAGTTCTCAGAGATAAATCCCAAACAATTTACAATCCCCAAACTGCAAAACATGCACAAAACAAGCCACCATGAACAAAAGCCAGGAAGGAAAACATGCAACAGAAATAGACTCTTAGTAAGTTCAGTTAACAGAAGTATTAGATACAAGTGTTTTTGTGTATGTGTGATTAAAATATTTACTGATATTTTTGGAAGTGGAACTGAAAACATGAGAAAGAAAAAAAAGACACTGTCAGAAAACAGCAAATAGATTTGTTAAAAGAGCCAGAGCTTCTGGAAATGAAAATTTTATTATTGATATTTCAAACTCTATGGTAAATTAAACAGCAGATTAAACACACCCTAATAGAGAATTCATGAACTGAAATATCTAAAGAAATGACTCCAAATGCAGAGTAGAAAGTCACATCGATGGAAAATACAAAAGAAAAGTTAAGAGAAACGCAGGCTAGAATTGAATTTTCACAAGTAATGAATAGAAAGGCTGAGAGGAAAAAATATTGAAAGAAATGATAGTTGAAAATTCAGAATCAGTCAGGAATAATGAATTAAGTGCAATACAAAGAAAAATATCAGTAGTTAGAACATTGTAGTAAAATTACAGAAGCAACAAAGAATCTTGGAAGCAGCCATTAGAAAAGACATTACCTATCTAAAATAGAATGACAGTTTGATAACAGTTAACTGATAGCAGTTAATAGTAACAAGAAAGCCAGAAGACACTGGGATAGTAACTTCAAAGTGAAAAGAAAATAACTATCAACCTAGAATTTTATAGTCAGCCTAATCATAATGAGCAAAACAAGAATATTTTCAGACAAAACAAAACACCTATGGACTCTCACTACAGGCCTTTTTTAAGGATTTTGAACTAAAAAAAAAAATCTGAAATGTAAGAATGATTAAGCCTAACAAAATGAACAAATAACCATTGACTGTATAAAACTATAACTGATGATGTGATTTGGATATATAAAAAATAAAGGAAAATTAAAACACTGGACAGATATAACTTAAAAATATGATAACAGTGGAAGACTTTAAGATGTTGAGATAAAGAGAAGAGATATTGATCAATTTTACTGACCGGAGTATTCACGTTATCAGAGTATATGTAATGGAATAGTAAAGGAATACATAAGTTCTTATGTATTCCTTATACATAATATTCTTATGTATACATAAGTTCTTACGTATTCCTTATACATAATAAAAATGTGGGTAATAAAGTTCAATTAATCCAATACAAGGCAGGAAAGGAGGGAAAAAAGCAAAAGCACAATTAATAGCACAAAATAGGAACAATTCTTGTATTTCAGTAAAGTAATAATGTCTTAAACAGGTTAAAATTTTTGGTAAAAGTGACACTCAGATTGGATAAAAACTAAATCCAGCTACATGTCACTTATAAGATATACACTTAACAAAATAAAGGCAAGGTTGAAAGTAAAGTAAACCAGATATAATAGAGAAATAGTAGAGAAAAAAGAGTTAAAGTAGCTAAGAATATTAATATCAGATAAAGCAAGCTTTAATGTAAAATGCATTAAATATAAAGAAATTAACCACATAAATGATAAAAATCTTAGTTTGCCAAAGAGGTAAAAAGTTTTCGATGTATCATCATCTCTTAACAGTCCCAAATATATGAAAGTTGTCAGAATTTCAAGGGGTAATTGATAAATCCACAAACATGGTAGGAATTTTTAATATTATTCACAATAATTGAAAACTAAGAAGAAAAGTAGAATCAAGCCACACAATTAACAGTCTTCATCTAATAGACATATATAGAATATTCCATTCTACTGTTAGAGAATAAACATCTTCACAAGCACATAGGGAACACACATAAAAATTGACCATGAATGTGTCATCAAGCAAGTCTCAACAGCTTTCCAGCAATCTGCTTCACACAGATCACATTCTCTGATCCCATGAATTGTTATGAGTCAACATTTAAAAAATATTTTTTTAAGGTTATATATTTGGAAATTTAAAAACACTTCTAAATAACTTAGAGGTCAAAGAAAAAAATCATCGTGGAAATTAGAAAATAATTGTACAGCAGAATTTAAAACATGTTTTTAGGCTCTTTCAGATGAAGCCATACTAAGACAAACCCCACATATTAATGTAAGATAGTCTTCCATATAATATTTCCAAAGAAATTCACCAACATAGATTTTATGATCCTAACTCCTCATCTACATTGACAATACAAAAGGGTTGGATGAGAAGAATTGGAAGAAGGGAATGGGAGATTAGAGAAAGAGATTGATAAGGCTATTGCAGTACTAAGTCCCACACTTCAAGAAAAACAAAAGGGGATTCAGAGGAATCACTTGCAAAGTTTAATATGCATCCCCTGGAATTTGTGGGACATGGGGGGGGGGGGGCATTTGCCTCAAACCTTAGAAATCTGAAGGACAAGTACTGTGGTTGGCTAACTGCCCTGAAGTTGAATAAGAAAAGTTGAGGCATTGGGGGGCCACCTTACAAAAGATGACAAAAAGATACACATTTCCCCTGGAGCAGTGGTAGGTCTTGGGTGAGAGGAAGCCAGCAGAGACTTCAAGATGACCCTATTTGGGGCCCTGGATAGCCTGTGCCTAGGGGTAAAGCAGTGACTGAAGAACAGAGAAAAGCATCCTGTGAGAGGAAGATGTTTAAGGAGAGCCTATGCAATTTCATGGCAGTTAAGTAAGACCTTTGCTGTTCCTTACTTTATCTCCTTTTCCCAGGATCAATCCTGAAAAAGTCAGAAGCAGCTTAGTAAGTAGGGGCAGAAGGCAGAGGCATAATTCTTATGAAACAAGCAGTCATCCCCACTTTTTTCACGGCACACAACTCATCTGAAGCAGATATGAGCTCTGGTAGAGGAAGACATTTAGGTTTGAATGAGTGTAGAAATCTTAATTTTAATATCACAGTCGACTTAACTGCTAAACTGAGGCTTTCTGTTTGTCTAGTGGCTGAAACTAACCACACAATTTTTTATTGAGAGATACCAAGAAGACTCTGTGGTTTTTCCTAATTTTCTTTCAAGGGTATGGAGAAAAACTAGCTCTCAAAGTGGGTTTGAACAGCAAATAAACGAATTTCTATTCTAATTTCATCTCATGGGCCCTGCTGTTTCAACATCCATTAGGACTGAATAAAAGAAATACCACACATCAAAGCTAGTAGGAAATTAGTACTTAGGAAGTAAGAAAATGCTTATACTGAGAAAGAAGAAAAGCTGAATGATCTATACCTAAAACATAAGTTACAAAAGAACAACTAGTCCTAAAGAAAATAGAAGAAAAATAAAGAAAAGAAATTAATGAAAGAATAATAAAAAATACAATAGTGATAATAAAGCCAAAGACTAACTTTTTTTTTTTTTTAATTTTTTTTAACGTTGATTTATTTTTGAGACAGAGAGAGACAGAGCATGAACAGGGGAGGGGCAGAGAGAGAGGGAGACACAGAATCCGAAACAGGCTCCAGGCTCTGAGCTGTCAGCACAGAGCCCGACGCGGGGCTTGAACTCACGGACTGGACCGTGAGATCATGACCTGAGCTGAAGTCGGACGCTTAACCGACCAAGCCACCCAGGCGCCCCCAAAGGCTGACTTCTAAAAGAATAAAAAACTAGGCAAACCACTGGTGAAATGCATCAGGAAAAAGAAAAAACACAAATAAACATTACGAATGAAAAATAGGGCAAAACTAAAGACAATTCAAAGATTAGAAAAATATGGGAGTATTTTTCATGCCAAATTTTTAAACGTATATTTCCTTAAAAATATATCAAAAAATAAAAAGAGGCCCTGAATGAAACTATAACTGTTAAATAACTTGAGTCAGCAATTAAAAATGCCCCTCTAAGGAAAGACCAAATCCACATGGCTACATAGGCAAATTCTTCTACTAAATATTCAAGGAAATAGATAAATTCAGTATTATTAAACTCTTCCGGAGAATAGATGAAAAGCTTCCCAACTTATTTTATTAACTTAGTGAAATCTTGACAACAAAATCTAATAAGGACTATATGACAAATGAAAATTACAAGGCCAACTGTAGTTATGATTACTGATGTAAAAACTCTTTTTAAAAAAATTTTTTTAATGTTTATTTTTGAGAGAGAGAGCACGCGAGAAGGGGCAGAGAGAGAGAGAGAGAGAGAGGGAAATACAGATACGGAATCTGAAGCAGGCTTCAGGCTCTGAGCTGTCAGCACAGAGCACAAACGCAGGGCTCCAACCCATGAACTGTGAGATCATGACCTGAACTGAAATCCGTGGCTTAACCAACTAAGCTACCCAGGCGCTCCTCAAAAATTCTAAGCGAAATATCTAACGCTGAATAACAACAACAACAATAATAATAATGCATCATGACCAAGTTAAGTTTATCTGAGGATTTCAAGTATAGTTTCAAATTGGAAAATCTAATAGTGTAATTGATTAGCAGATTAAAGGAGAAAAATTCTAAGATCATCTCAGTAGATGGGAAAATCATTTTATAATATTCAAACAAATATTAGCAAGATAGCAATAGAAGTAAACTTCTTTAACTTAATAAAGGTGTCTATTCCAAATCTGTAGGAAACACTATGCTTAATGGTATACACGATCCTTTTAAAACCATGAACACACGATTACCAGTTATTTCCACATCTGTTTAACATTGGTCCAAGTCATTTCAATAATAAAAGAAAGCTAAATATAAATTATAGATATTAGAAAGGAAAAATCGAAACTGCTATTATTCAGGAGAGGATTCTGGGTAGATGGTGGAGTAGGAAGCACCAGGAATCTGTCTCTCCACTTAGGCAGTAATTGAGCTGGAAGAATCTGCCTGTTGTAACTATTTTGGAACTCCAGAGTTTGTTGAAGGCTTGCAACTTCCAGGGGAAGACTTGGACAGGTAACTGTGGTTAATTTTCGACAATTTCAGATCTTAGCACAGTAGCAGCAATCTATCCACCTCCCCCAGCCGCTAACAGGTAGTTGTGCATGTGTTCCTCACACAGTTTGCACAAAGCTGTGAGAACTAGGGTGGACTTAAAGGACTCTGTCCTCTGACTGTTGGATATCTCGGATCTGATTGCTGATTATCGCTTCCAATCACAGAAGTATAAAGAGGAAGCAACCTTCATTGCATCTACCCCCATTTTTGCAAGCCCCTCCTTATCTGGTTGAAGTGATAGGATTTAAAGGGCTAGCCACCCTTTTTTCCCTGCTTCATTTTTTGGCCTTTTTCTCTTTCAGAAGCCAGACATTAAAGAGTAAAACATCCAAAAACAACTGTATACATTAGAGACTGACCACACATGCCCAGGGAAAGGCTCAGAAGAGACCTGAGAATACATTATTTACACCTCAGGTTGATCCTCAGCACAGAGACAGCCCACAAAAAACAAAAACAAAAGCAATAAAAGACGGCAAATCTTGGAGAAGGTAAGAATCTGGTTTCCAGAGTTACTACATTATTAGATTTAAATGTCCAACATTCAACCAAAAAGATCACAAGACAGAAAGAGAAACTGGAAAATATGGCCCCTTCAAAAGAAAAAAATAAATGTGCAGTGACTGTCCTCAAAAAAGCACTAATGGGAGATATATAAGATAAAAACTTTTTAAACACCATCTTAAAGATGCTAAAAGAACTATAGGAAGGTTTGGAGAAAGTCAAGAAAATGATGTGGGAAGAAATTAGAAATCAAAGAGATAGAAAACCTAAACAAAATAAAAAAAGAAATTCTGGAGCTGAAAAGTACAATAACTAAAATGAGAAACTCACTAGAAGAATTCAAAAGCAGATTTGAGCAGCCAGAAGAATAAGTAGACTTGAAGATAGGACAATGGAAATTACTGAGGCTGAGGAACAAAAACTTCAATACTCCATTCACAATAATGGACAGAACAACCAGACAAAAGGTAAGTAAGGACTTAACACAACAAATCAACTAGATAGACACAAAGAATATTCTGCCCCAAAACAACAGCATATACATTCTTCTCAGGTGCACATGGAACATTTTCCAGGATAGACAATATGTTAGGCCACAAATTCTCAATAGATTAAAAAGATAGATATCATACAAAATATAATATAAAGTATCTTCTTTGACTAAAATGGAATGAAGTTAGAATTGATAACAAAAATAAAACTGGAAAATTCACGAAATGATGGAAATTAAATAATACACTTTTGAACAACTAATGGATCAAAGAAGAAATAATAAGGGAAATTAGAAAATCCTTAGAGAATAATAAAAACAAAACCCCAATGTACCAAAATGTATGGAATGCAGCAAAACCAGTGCTATAGGAAATTTATAACTATAAATTCTTACATTAAAAAAGAAGAAATCTCAAATCAACAACTTTAACTTTACAACTTAAAGAACTAGAAATAGAACAAACAAAATCCAAAGCTAACAAAGGAAGGAAATAAAAATTAGAGTGGAGGTACATGAAATAGAAAATAGATAAACAGTAGAGAAAATCAATGAAAACAAAAAAATGGGTTCTTCAAAAAGACCAATAAAATTGACAAACTATTAGCTAGATGAACTAAAAAAAAGAAAACTCAATTTAGTAAAATCAGAAATGAAAGTGGGGAAAGATTATAAGAGAGTACTGTGTATGATATGTATGCCAAAAAATTGGATAACCTAGATGAAATGAACAACTTCCTAGAAACAAAAAACTTGCCAAGACTGAATCATGAAGAGAGGTACCTGGGTGGGTCAGTCAGTTAAGCATCTGACTCTTGATATCAGCTCAGGTCATGATCTCATGGTTCCTGGGATCGAGCCCTGTGTCGGGCTCTGTGGGCTCTGTGCTGACAGTACTGAGCCTACTTGGGATTTTCTCTCTCCCTCTCTCTCTGCCCCCCCCTCCTTTTCTCTCAAAATAAATAAATAATTTTTTTTTAAAAAAGGATAGGGGCTCCTGGGTGGCTCAGCCGGTTAAGTGCCAACTTTGACTCAGGTCATGATCTTCCGGGTTTGGGGTTTGAGTCCCACATCAGGTTCTGCGCTGACAACTCAGAGCCTGGAGGCTGCTTTGGATTCTGTATCTCCCTCTCTCTCTTCCCCTCCCCCACTCATGCGCGCACGCGCGCGCGCGCGCGCCCGCGCTCTCTCTCTCTCTCAAATGTAAATAAAAAACATAAAAAAATAAAAAATTACAAAGACTAAATCATGAAGAAATAGAAAATCTGAATAGAACTATAACCAGTAAGAAGATTGAATCAGTAATTAAAATCTCCCAGCAGAGGAAAGTCGTGGACTTTATGGCTTCATTGGTGAATTCTACCAAACATTTAAAGAACTAATGCCAATTTGTCTCAAATTTTTCTAAAAAATTGAATAGGACGGAACATGTCCTAACTTTATGGACCCAGCATAACTGTAATATCAAAGCCAGAAAAACTCACTATGAGAAAAGAAAACTAAAGGCCAAATCCCTATGAACATTGGTGCAGAAATCCTCAACAAAATACTAGCAAACAGGATTCAGGAGCATATTAAAAGGATTATACACCATGACTAAGTGGAATTTACTCCTGGAATGCAAGGATGATTCAACACATAATATTTGATCAATGTAATACTCCATATGAACAACATGAAGGAAAAACCACATGATCATCTCAATTGATGCAGAAAAAGCATTTGACAAAATTCAACAGCCTTTCATGATTAAAAAGAACACTCAACAAACTAGGGATAGAAGGAAACTACTTCAACATACTAAAACCCATTCATGGAAAATCCTGACATAACATTGTACTCAATGGTGAAAGACTGAATGTTTTTCCTCTATCAGGAACAAGGCAAGTACGCTGACTCTCACCATTTCCATTCAACATAGTACTGGAAGTTTTAACCAGAGCAATTAGGCAAGAAAAAGAAATAAAAGAAATCCAAATGGGAAAGGAAGAAGTAAAATTATGTTTGCAGATGACATTCTCCTAAACACACCACAGAAAACAGCTGTTAAGACTAATAAATGAATTCAGCAAAGTAGCAGGATGCAAAGTAATACACAAAAATCAGTTGCGTTCTATACACATGAACAATCTAGAAAGTAAATTACTAAAGATTTCTATTTATAATACCATCAGAAAGAATAAATACTTAAGAATTAACAAAGGAGATGAAAGACTGTACACTGAAAACTACAAAACATTTCTGAAAGAAATTAAAGAAGGCAAATAAATGGAAACACTGCTTATGTTCATGGATTAGAAGACTTAATACTGTTAAGATGTCAGTAGTACCCAAGGTGATATACAGATTCAATGTAATCCTTATCAAAATATCAACTTTTTTATTTGCAGAAATAGAAAATCCATCCCAAAATTCATATGGAATTTCAGGGTACCCATAACACCAAAAAAAAAAAAAAAATCTTGAAAGAGAAGAACAAAGCCAGAGAGGCTCACACTTCCTGATATCAAAACTTACTACAAAGCTACAATAATCAAAACAGTGTTACTGGCAAAATGAGACATCAGTGGAGTAGAACAGAAAGCTCATAAAGGAACCCTCACATACATGGCCAAATGATTTTAAACAAGGATGCCGAAACTATTCAATGGAAAAAGGAGTCTTTTCAACAAGTGGTACCGGGAAAACTATGCAAAAAATGAAGTTGAACCCTTACCTAACACCATATACAAAAATCCACTCAAAATGGACCCAGGACCTAACTATAAGACTTAATACTTAATAAGACTCTTAGAAGAAAATAGAATAAAATCTTCACAACATTGGATTTCTTCCTGATTTCTTGGATATAACACTAAAAGCACAAGTAACAGAAGAAAAAACAGACAAATTGGACTTGATAAAAATTTTGTGCATCAAAAAACTATTCACAGGGTAAAAATACAACCCAAAGAATGTAAGAAAATGTGTGCAAATCATATATCTGACAAGAGATTAATATCCAGAATATTAAGATTAATATCCCGAAGTTCTTTATGAACTTCTGAAAGTCATAAACAAAAACCAACCTTATTAAAATTTTTTTAAACATTTATTCATTTTTGAGAGTGAGAGAGAAAGAGCATGAGCAGAGGGCAGAGAGAGAGGGAGACACAGAATCTGAAGCAGGCCCCAGGCTCTGAGTTGTATAGCACAGAGCCCAACGTGGGGCTTGAACTCACAGAGTGTGAGATCGTGACCTGAGCTGAAGTCAGACCCTTAACTGACTGAGCCACCCAGGCGCCCAAAAACCAATCTGATTTAAAAAGGACAAAAGGTTGAATAGTTATTTCTCCAAAGAAGATATACAAATGGCCAATAAGCACATGACAAGATGCTTAAAATCTTTAATCATTAGGGAAATACAAATCAAAACTACAAAAAATTAAATTAATTAGTTAATTTTTTAAAAATTAAAAATAGAATTGCCATGTGATCCAGCAATTCTATTTCTGGGAATATACCCCAAAGAATTGAGAACAGGGTCTCAAAGAGACATTTTTACACCCATGTTTGTAGGTGTTATGGACAATAGCTAAATGTGGAAGCAACCCAAGTGTCCATTGATCAACAAATGGATAAGCAAAATGTGTTATATGCATACAATGGAATATTACTCCACTTTAAAAAAGAAGGAAATTATGCAACATGCTACAACACTGATGAAACTTGAGGACATTGTGCTGAGTGATATAAGCCAGTTACAAGAAATCAAATATTGTATGATTCCACTAATATGAGGTATTTAGTGTAGTCAAAATCATAAAGACAGAAAGTGGAATAGTGGTTTCCATGGGCTGGGGGGAGGCAAGGGTGTGGAGTTATAGTTTATTAGGTACAGAGTTTCAGTATTATAAGATGACAAGCGTTATGGGGATGCATGGTGATTATGGATGCACAACAATATGCATGTATTGAATACCACTGAATGGTACACTTAGAAATGTTTAAGATGGTAAATTTTATGTTACATGTATTTCACCACAATAAGAAAAAGAAAAACTACTATTACTTACAAACAATATGAACATTTACACGAAAAACAAGAGAATATACAGATACATTTTTAGAATAAGAGAATTCAACAAGGTTTGTGGGTGCAAGTGCAGCTTATGAAAACCAACTGCATTCCTATACACCAGCAATACAAGTTAAAACATAAAATATTTAAAAGATACTATTTATGGTAGCAACCACAAATATATGAGAATAGCTAATAATTATCTTTAAGACTGCATGCGACATACTTGTAGGGGGAATAATAAAATTTTATTGGAAGTCTCCAAAAGGAGAGATATGCTATGGCATGAAATTTTAATATGATAAAAATTTTAGCTTTCTTCTAATGCAATTCCCTTTTGAATTACTGCAAAGTTTTTCCCCTTGTCAGGGGACTGTAAAGGGGAAGTGTAACATGCCAAGAATAATCAAGATGATTTTGATAAAATATCAAAGGAAGGGAGGAACTGTTCAATAAATGACTTCAATATTGGAACAATTGATTTTTCACAGGGAAGAGAAATGGAGTTGAATTTTTATCTAATGCCACACACAAAGTTAAATTGCAAGTAAATGAAAAACCAAATGTAATATGCAAAACTTGAAAATTTTTAGAAAGGTTTAAATTTAGAGAGAAAGAAAAGAAACAAAACACTGACCCAAGATTCTTTTTCACATGCTCAAAATTTCTAGTAAGCCCAGCACAGCTATCAAATACCAAATGAGTGGTAAAGCAGTAGAATGATGAAGGAAGTGATATAATAATACCATGTGTAGGGACTACATAAAAAACAGTTACCTTACTAGACATGCGTATATGTTTATGTGACTCTGTTTTATTGTTTATAGGTCAAATATTGCATGTTAATGACACATATATGGTTGTGTTTGAAATATTTCTTTTAGCATATTTTTATTTCAGTAAATATTTTAGTATATTTTAATTTAAGCACAGCCAAATAAAAGAGTTAGGAACATAGAAGTGTTTATAAAAGGTCTGTATCATATATAATTAACTTATGAAAACAATCAGCATAAAACCCTACTTGTAACTATGCAAGAACATGCTACTCAAATTTAAGTTAGCATTATAGGAATGAGATAGATTGCTTAAAATTAAAATGTAAATCAATAGTTAATATTGCTTTAACTAAATACATCAAATACAGGCTTAATCACATGACATTTTAAAATGCCAAAACTAACTTTTAAAAACTAAATTAAAAATTGAATGTAATTTCAGATAAAATATTGAAAAATAATACTTGGACTATCTCCCTTCACTCATTTACCTAGAAGTGTGGCAGCATAGAAAATTAGCTGATATAAGTACCATAGAAAGACTTTTTGCCCAACTAGGAAAATACTAATGAAGATGTATTTTCCCAAGGAATTAAGTAAACTCAAAAAATCCATTACATATTTATAATAGAATCTTTTTTCCCAAAAGATTCCAGTTAAAATATTTTGAATAACATCTAGATAATGCAAAAAATGTAGATTTATTTTCATTAAACAGGATAGAAACATTAAATACTGGGGTACATTAAAAATTATAAAATTTTTACAATTGAAAAAGATTTCAGAGTACATGATTTGTAAGGTCCATTTCACGTCTAAAATTTTATGTGATTCTTGGGGTGCCTGGGTGGCTCGGTCGGTTAAGCATCTGACTTTGGCTCAAGTCATGATTTCGCAGTTCATGAGTTTGAGTCCGGTGTCGGGCTCTGTGCTGACAGCTTGGAGCCTGGAGCCTGGAGCCTGTTTCAGTTTCTGTGTCTCCCTCTGTCTGCCCCTCTCCTGTTCATGCTCTGTCTCTCTGTGTCTTTCTCAAAAATAAATAAAACATTAAAAGTATTTAAAAAATAAAATTCTATGTGATTTCTGTAAAAGATAACCTTTTCCCAAGTTATTTTAGACCACATTACCTCATCATTGATGACTTTACCTGGACATTCATTGCTTAAATTCTTTCAACAAGGCAACGGTTTCAAAAGAGAATCTGTACATGGTTTAAAATGTTAACACTCACATTTTTAACAGTATGCCTGTGTACTTTATAAAGATGGTTGCCAAAGTTTTACTTTTCAAATATGTTTCTAAAGGGAGTGATACCTTAGGAACCATGAAACAATGGTAAAAGGGAATTCTGTGGTCATTACAGGATGTACAGACATGAATAGGAGTTTATTTTGAAAGCAAATATAATATTGTGCTTCCTTAGTAAGTATCATTTTATCACATTGCTCTATATTTATCAATATATTTGAATGAGATGGCATAAGCTGGGAAATGACAGTGTTTGGTTAATAAGAAGTTAACTAAAGGAACTAATTAAAACAGGGAAATATGAAAAGCATGTAAAAGTTAAATGAGTTTATTTTTAAACTGGACACTATTTTTGTTAATATAAAGCAGCTCTTTCAGGCGAACTACTCTTTCCAATTTATGCATAGATTATTTGACAGACTGGTTGAAATACTCCATACCACCTTTGCACAGTAGAAATGCAAAACCCAAAGAATTCATATTTTCAAGACTGTTAGCACTTTCTTAAATTTCAATAATTTATTCAATTTCTGCAGAAAAACATGGGCTTTCTTTTTCTTTTTCTTCTGTTAGTTATTTATATAGTTTATTTTTACAGATTCTCAATGTCTAACAGCCTGCAATAATACCATCATTTAAAGCATTTTCTTAAGATCTTCTTGCATTTAACATTGTTGTCACAATAATGCCTCTTGTGGCTGTTAATTGTCCTGAGTCTTTCCGTATTCACAATCATGATAGGATCTACCTTTTCTTTTCCTATCAACCTTTTTATTACTTTTCTTCAGGAAAGATTATATCAGTTCCTAAGTCTGTGACAATTTGCATATCTGCTAAAGTTGGACATTATTGCCATTATTTTAGACGGTAATTAAAAGAAGCAGAGAATATGATGCTGGGGCTAATACGTGGTTGTTTATTATTAGAAAAAAAATTATATGTTGAAGCAGAATAAGCCTAGAACCAAAACAAAGTGATTTAAGTGAAGAAAGTCCCCATTCTCTCTTCCATTTTCTAAAAAACTTAGCATTCATTCATATATATGGATATTATTTTTTTATTTATTGAGATATAATTGATATATACCATTCTAATAATTTCAGGTGTAACACATAATGATTCAATATTTGTATATATCGTGGGGTGCCTGGGAGGCTCTGTCATTAAGCGTCTGACTCTTGGTTTCTGCTCAGGTTATGATCTCATGGTTCCTGAGTTTAAGCCTCCGCATAGGGCTTTGCACTGGCATGGCAGAGCCTGCTTGGGATTCTCTCCCTCCCTCTCTCTCTGCCCTTTTCCAACTCGCTGCACATGTGCTCTCTCTCTCAAAATAAATAAACTTAAAAAACATTGTGTATATTGTGAAATGATCACCATAGTATAGTTAACATCTGTCATCATATGTAGCTATAAATTTTTTTTCTTGGATGAAAATTTTTAAGATTTATCCTTTTAGCATCTTTCAAATATGAAAAATACAGTATTATTAACTGTAGTCACCATGGTGTATGTTACATTCTAAGTGGATATTCTTGAAGTAAAAAAAGAAAACCACCACTTCTTTCTAAAGAGTTTTAATTATTATATAGTGATACATATTACTAAAGGAGTAAAGTACAAATTTTGTCATCTATATTATTCAAAACAGGTCGTCCCTCTAAGCTGATCATAGTTTAGTAGAGGAGAAAAGGCTATAGACCAATGTGATAAATGACATGTACAAAGGGTTGCTGCATGTTTTACTGAAACTAGTATCTTTCAGACTCTGGATACAACTGTATAAACCAATGATAATTTGGATGGTTCTTTTCTCAACTATGTAATTTTTTATATTATATATAACCTAACCAATAGACCATTTTAATAGACTAACCCAGTTTAATGTTAAATTCTATGAAATGTCAATTTCTTTTCTGCCATAAAAATTCTCTAGCTATTGGGGCTCCTGGGTGTCTCAGTCGGGTGAGCGTCCAACTTCGGCTCAGGTCATGATCTCACGGTTTCTGAGTTCACGCCCCATGTCAGGCTGTATGGTGACAGCTCAGAGCCTACAGCCTGCTTCGGATTCTGTGTCTCCCCCTCTCTCTGCCCCTCCTGTGCTCATGCTCTGTCTGTTTATATCTCTCAAAAATAAATAAATGTTAAAAAAAAATAAAAAAATTCTCTAGCTATTGAGAAAAATTACAAAAGAAATATTAATAAATGTTACAGAATCTTAGAAAAGTTGGCAGTCCCCTTAGTGTCTAATTCATTCAACAAATATTTATTTTGTACATCTAGCATAAGTCAGAAAACTTGCTAGGCACTGAAGATACAGCCATGAACCAGAAAGACATGGTCCCTGCCCTATTAAAACTCCAAGTCAATAACTTGTCCAAAATTGTTAAAGCATAAAGATTTCATATACTTCCAAACAGTTAATTAACACAGATTGCTATTATTGGAATAATTTTTATACTTAGCCCCATTATAGTATAACTTAAGAATATCAAGGTTCACTTGGGTGGCTCAGTCAGTTGAGGATCCTACTCTGGATTTAGGCTCAGATCATGATCCCAGGGTTATGATCAAGCCCCATGTTGGGCTCCATACTGAGCATGGGGCCTGCTTAAGATTCTCTCTCTCTCTCTCTCTCTCTCTCTCTCTCTCTCTCTCTCTCTCTCTCTCTCTCTTTCTTTCTCTCTCTTTCTCTCCCACTGCCCCTCTCCCCCATTCATGCTCATTTGTGTACTCTCTCTCTCTCTCTAAAAAAAAAAAAGAAAAAAAATTTAAAGATCATCAAAATGAAGAAAACCTTCCAGAAAGAAATAGAAGATTACTTGCAGATGAATAGATAATATTCATTTTAGACACTTCGAAAACTTCTGCAAGAGGACCACTGAGATACACACACACACACACACACACACACACACACACACATACACACACACGCACACTGAAGGAGAGAAAAATTTCCAAAACCAGTATTTTGGACACTTATCCAGACTGTCATTCAAATATGAGAGTGCAGTAAATCTGCTACTTAAGGCCTCAGAAACTTTGCCACACAAACACCTTATTTATGAAAAACGATTCTTGAGCACAATAATAGTAGGCAAGTTTAGTACACCATTTTTAATAGTGGATAGAATAACTAGACAGAAGATCAATAAGGAATGACTACACATGCATGACATTGTGGACAAATTGGACCTAACAGACATAAACAGAATTCTCCTTCTGGCAACCACGTTTTTCTCAAGTGCATAAGTAATATTCTCCATGATAGATAGATAGGCCACCAAATAAGTCTTAATAAATTTTAAAAGACTGAAATCACACAAAGTGTCTTTTCTAATCATAATGAAATGAAACAGGAAATCAACAGCAGAAGGGGAACTAGAAAATTCATAAATATACAGACATAAAACAAAGTCTTAAATAACCCATAGGTCATAAAACAAATCACAGGGAAATTAAAAATATCTTGAGAAAAATGAAAAAAAGACAACAACTTATGGGATGCAGCAAAAGTCGTGCCAAGTACGAAGTTTATAGCTGTAAACATATTAAAGAGGAAAAGTCTCAGATCAACAGCCTAACTTTACAACTTAAGGAACTAAAAAAAGAAAAATGAGTTAAATGCAAGGCCAGCAAAAGGAAGGAAATAACAAAGATTAGAGAAGATATAAATAGAGAGTAGAAAAACAATAGAGAAAATGAAACCAAGGGTTCATTTTTTGAAAAAGATCAACAAAATTGACACTCAGCTTATATTAACTAAAGAAGAGAGTAGACTGAAATAACTAATCAGAAATGAAAAGGAATATATTATTACTGATGTTACAGAAATAGAGAGAATTATAAGAGAGTAATAAACAACTCTACACCAACAAATTCAATAACCTAAATGAAATGGACAAATTCCTAGAAACATACAACCTACCAAGACTGAATCATGAAGAAGTAGAAAATCTGAATAGACTTTTTACTAGTAAGGAGATTGAAGCACAAATGTCAACAAACAAAAGCCCAGGACCAGATGGCTTCACTCGTAAATTCTACCAAACATTTAAATAAGAATTAGTACCAATCCTTCACAAACAGTTCCAAAAATTTAAAGAGGAGGAACACTTCTTAACTCACTTTATGAGGCCATTATTATGCTGAACTAAAATAAACTAAGAAAATTATCAATCAATATTTCTTATGAATGAAGTCCTCAACAAAGTACTAGCAAACCAAATTCAACAGCATATTAAAAGGATTGATTATACACTATAACTGAATGGGATTTATTCCTGAGTGCAAGGGTGGTTCAACATCCAAAAATCAATGTAGTACACCGTATTAACAGAATGAAAATCAAAACAAAACATGATTGATTGATGTAGAAAAAGCATTTTACAAAATTCAATACCCTTTTACACTCAACAAACTGGGGACAGAAAGAAACTAATTTAACGTAATAGAGCCCATTTATGGAAAGCTTACAGCAAAAATCATACTTAATCAAAGATTGAGTGCTTTTCCTCTAAGATCAGGAACAAGGCAAGTATATCCACTTTCACCATTTCTATTTAACATAGTACTGGAAGTCCTAGCCAGAGGAATTAGGCATGAAAAAAAATAAATAAATAAAAGGAATCCAAACTGGAAAGGAAGAAGTAAGATTATTTCTGTTTGCAGATGATATAATCTTATATAAAGAAAACCCAAAAGACTACATACACACTCAAAAAAAGCTGTTATAACTAATATACAAATTCAACAAAGTAGCAAGATACGAAGTCAAAATGCAAAAATCAGTTCCATATACATTCACAAGCAATGAACAATCTGAAAACAGCCCCATTTAAAAATTGGGCAAAGGGGGGCACCTGGGTGGCTCAGTCGGTTAAGCGGCCGACTTCGGCTCAGGTCACGATCTCACGGTCCGTGAGTTCAAGCCCCGCGTCGGGCTCTGTGCTGACAGCTCGGAGCCTGGAGCCTGTTTCAGACTCTGTGTCTCCCTCTCTCTGACCCTCCCCTGTTCATGCTCTGTCTCTCTCTGTCTCAAAAATAAATAAACGTTAAAAAAAAATTTTTTTTTAAATTGGGCAAAGGACTTTAATAGACATTTCTCCAAAGACAATATGCAAATGGCCAGTAAATACATGAAAAGATGCTCAATATCACTAATCATTAGGGGAAGTCAAGTCAAAACCACGATGAGCTACCTCACTTCACACCCATTAAGATGGCTATTAAAAAAGACAACAACAACAACCTACAAAACATCAAGTGTTAGGATGTGGAGAAATCAGAACCCCTGTGCTTTGATGATAAGAATGTTGATGTAAAACTGTGCAGATGCTATGCAAAACAGTCAGTTCCTCAAAAACTTAAACATAGAATAATCATAAGATGCTAGAATTCTAAATTCTAGACTTTAAATTCTAGGATTGCCATAGGTCCAGCAATTACACTTCTGTATATATACCCAAAAGAATTAAAAGTACAGACTCAAATAGGTATTTGCATACTGGTGTTCATGTCAACATCATTCTCAATAGCCAGAAGGTTGAAGCAATCTACGTGCCCATCAATGCATGAAATAATAAATAAAATGTGATACAATAGAATATTATTTGGCCTTAAAAAAGAAGGAAATTCTGACATATGCTGTAGCATGGATAAACTTTGAAGACATTATGCTAAATGAAATAAGCCAGACCCAGAAGAATAAATGGTATATGATTCCACTCACATGAGGTACATAGAGTAGCCAAATCTATACAGATAGGAAGTAGAATAGGGGTTGACAGGGGCTGAAGGGAGGAAGGAATGGGAACTTATTGTTTAACGGGTACAGAGTTTCAGCTTGAGAAGATAAAAAAAGTTCCTGCGAAGAGTGGAGATGGTTGCACAAAAATGTGAATGTACTTAACACTACTGAATTGTACACCTAAAAATGTTTAAGATGGTAAATTTTATGTTATGTGTACTTTACCACAACTAAAAATTTAAAAATGGTTAAAATGGTAAATTTTATGTCACATATATTTTACCACAATTGAAAAATATATAAAAACTTCTCAAAGAACTCCAACAAGAGAAGTAAATTCTGTATGATGTTATACAGATACGGGAAAAAAAAGGGTGAGCAAGTAACTTCTTAAATTTATTATTGTCTAAAAATGTAAGGACAAAACAGTAAAGAACAAAAAGGGAAAAAAGAGGATAAAAATGAGAAAAACCACATTCATAACAACCCAAAGCAGATGTGAACTAAAACATTTCAGAGAGGAGCTAGAAAGAGAGGAGAGAATACTAAATGGTTTGTATTGTTTGAGGCAAGGTATAGATATTGATAAACTTGGGAAATAGAAAAATAAGACAAAGTGTAACAATAGGTCTTAATAAGGTAGAGGTAATCTTTTAGAAGAATAAAATTAGAATGTAAACCTCAAACCAGCAGAAATTTTTATCTGGAAGAAGGAAAGACTAGGAAGATGAAATATGAAATGCAGAAATAAATCCTGTTATAACACTAATTACAGTAAATGTAGAAAGTACTCCTATTGGATCACAATACAAAATGTTAAGAGCAAAAATAAGAGACATTTAAAACAAAAAATTACAGAAAGGTGGAATTTAAAAGCATTGAAAAAATATAGTACTCAGGAAATATAAACAATGATCATAAAAAGGACTAACATAATAATCTTAATATCTATCAGAAGAGAATTCGAGGCAAAATATCATAAAGGGCAAAGAGCAATATTATATATGATCTTACACAGGTCAAGAAGGTAAAGCAAATCATGAAGTTTAGCAAAGATCAATTTTAAGTCAGCAACATTTCTCTATACCATCAATGAGCATCTAGAAAACATAATAGAAAATAAGCTACTATGCAGAACAGTAGAAAAACAGTGAAGTGTCTAGTAATAAACTTTTAAAATAATATGCAAGATCTCTATGGAGAAAGTTTTCAAAACCCAATTATGGGATATAAAGATCTAAATAAATGGAGAAATTGTTTATCCTCATAGAAAAGATCACTTGCCATTCTAAAATGCATCAATTATTTTGAATACATGTATTCATGGACTCATTTTAAGGAACATTCGACTTGTAGCAAGTGAGGACATAGGCAGTCTAGTGTACTTATGACCATTTTCTTCTAGTGTAGACTTTTTAATAAGCATTGACCAAGAAATTTGTCTTTAGGTTCTTTGCATTTGCTGTTCCTTCAGCCTGACTACTCTTCCCTCAGATATCTTCATGGCTCACATTCCAAGTTTATTCTGATTTCTGTTGAAATGCTACATTTTCAGATGCTTCACTGAATCCATCTATTTAAAATAGCACCCCCATCACTCATCTAGGGTAAGGACCATGGATCCATATGTAACTTTAGCAGTGTCACTTTCTTGACTTTCTCAGCTGCTTGTCAGGGGATGGATACCTGATCCAGACCACTGATATCTAGTCAGGAAAGAAAGGAACAGGAGGTATGGGTGGGACTTTTTAGCACTTATCACTACCTGATATTACTTTTTATATATTTTATGTATTCATTGTCCATTTCCCTTAGGCACCATGAGGGTAGAAGACTTCTTGTTAGTAACGCTTCCTATTACAGGCACAACACATAGAACATCGCTGGATATAGTAGGCACTCAATAAGTATTTGTTGAATGAATCAATATATACAATAATAATTTATTCCTAGTGGGAAAATTATATGCAAGAAGAATATCAGCTAAAATTAATTTTTGGCAAATTAGTAAATTGACTTTTAATAAACTGATTTTTAGAATGTTGGCCTCTCAACCACCAGATAATGCACCTCAAGAGCTTACCAGCTCTATTTAATTCTCAATTTAAATGACTAATTGAATGGATAAAAAGATATCCTTTTCTGGCTTTAATTCTTTTCTATACTATGTATAATTCTCAGATGCAAGATACTGTGTAGTGATTCATATTGTACATTTTACTGTGTCTTTTTATAATTGAGTTTATGCCCCCTAGACCAGCAACATGTATATTTAGCTATAAAAGGCTAATTACCCCTCAATATCTAGTTAAGAGGCAAATTTTGAAAAGACTGAAATGTTGCCCTAAAACAGATATTACATTGTCACATCAGTCATAAATACACATTCAGCTTTCATCTTACCTTGAGAAGAGCTTAAAGAACTAACTTATCAATTGTAATAGATTTGTAATTAATGTGTAGTCACTCTGAAACCTTTCAGACATAAGTTTTCCAGATACTCATAGCTTAGATGAACTTACAATGTCACAATTCTTTAGAGACTTCATGTTACTTCATGTTACATTATAGAGCAACATACGGATTTCCCTCACACTTAGTTGGTGCACTAAAGAATTTAGTTATTTTTGTATATTGTTTTCATTTTTATATATTCACAATATATATTATTACTCTAGAGGCAAATACCTTGCTGTCTAGATAGTTCTAAGACCTACTACCTATCAGTACAAAAAATATATTTAATTAAAAGTCACAAACAGATTACAAAGGGGAAAAACAAAGATTGTATGCTGACAGGAAAAGACTAATTTTTAGTATAATATACCACATTCTAAATGAAAATGTTTGGATGCAAAGAGGTTAAATATGAATTGGCATGATTCAACTGGTAAATGTGTGGTATATATTTTGCTAAGAAATTATAAAGCAGAGGAGAGAGGTCTTACTTAATGCCACTTATAGCTATATCTTATGAAATCAGAAAGACTTTAGTTTATTGAATAAGGCCAAGTCTTATGTCCATGCAATGATAAAAAAGCCAACCTAAGTGGCTATAACTCAGGTAAAATGTTTAAGATGAATCTAAAGGACTCACAGTTCACAAGAAATACATAGGGGAGGTAAACAAGTTAAGTAATACTCTGAAGAAGTAATCAAATCTGGAATGTAGAACATTACATAAAACAACTGGCTTGGACCCTTTAAAAGTTCAATGCCAAAGAAAAGAAAACGTGTATTGAGGAGTGGGGAATACTGGGGAGAACTCTGTTCTAAATTAAAAGAGATTAAAGAGGGGCACCTGGGTGGCTCCATCAGTTGAGCATCTGACTCTTGTTTCAGCTCAGGTCATGGTCTCAGGATTCATGGGTTTGAGCCCCATGTTGGGCTCTGCACTGAGAGCAGGAAGCCTGCTTGGGATTCTGTCTCATTTTCTCTCTGCCCCTTCCCCACTCGTGCTCTCTCTCCCTCTCAAAATAAAAAAATAAACATCTAAAAAAGAGAGAGAGATTAAAGACACACACAACAAAAAACCCCAACTATACAATATATTGGGGAACAAATGAAGAAATTTGTATATGGTCTGGGTATTGGATAATATGATATTATTACTGTTAATTTTCTTGAGTTATATTAATGATATGATTATGTAGAAGAATGATGTTTTTAGGAGATGAGGCTGAAATATTTAGGGAAGAGTATCATAAAGTCTGCAGCTTATTTTTAAATGGATTCAGCAAACATACACATAACACGCACACAAGTCTATATAGCAAAATGTTAACAACTGTTGAATCTAGATGGTAGGTATGTGAGTGATATGAGTGTTCATTGTATTTTTCTTCCAAACTTTCTATACGCTTAAAAATATTCACAATTCACAATAAAAAGTTGAAAGGGGCTCCTGGCTGGCTCAGTCAGAAGAGTATATGACTTTTGATGTTAGGGTTATAAGTTTGATGCCCAAGTTGGGTGTAGAGATTACTTACATAAATACTTTTTTTAAAAAGTTGAAAAAAAAACAAAAATTATTTAAACATTCATAATAAAATTTTCTTTAGAATTAAAAAAATATTAAAGATAAAGAGCTAAGCTCAAATATGAACGAGCACTCTTTACAAAGGATGCCATTGGCCTATTACTAAACAAAATGCCAAGAAAATAATGATAGTCTTCCTTAAGATACAGGTAATTGGCCTTACAATATCAATTATCTGTGTTTCTAAGTATTATATGTGCTTTCTGGATAAACAAGGATGCCAGTGGCTTACACAGCACGAGGATATGTGGCTACACAACTTTAAGCTCACAGAGGTCAGTATATTAATTATTTCCACTATGATAGATACCCAACCTTTACATAAATTTTATACAGGAGTCACATGAAATTCTTAGTATAAAATCTAAAAATCTTTGTAAGCAGAATGAGTAAATATTTTACCATTTAGCTAACATAGCACATGAATTAGTGGGTTTACCTGAGTAACTGTGGATCTCACTGAAATGGTGTCTTGGCATCTCTGTTATACTGTATTAAGTGCAAAATGCTTCCTAGAGGATGCTGGTTTCTTTACAGCCCAGGCTGGAGAAACAAACTATGAAGCAAACTGGTCTACCTGTTAAATATAAAAGCAAAACATTTAGCTAAAGAAATACATTAGTGTTGTACATTGGTGATAAAAATTACTCCCTGAATATCTGGCATTTACATTTATTAATGTCAGGGGAAAGTTATTTATTAATTCAGGGGCTTTTGAGAAAATTTAATAATAATTATATAATTTAAAATAAGGTTTATGGGGGTGCCTGAGTGGCTCAGTCAGTTAAGCATCAGACTTTGGCTCAGGTTATGCTCTCATGGTTTGTGAGTTCAAGCCCCCCATCAGGCTCTCTGCTGTTCACTCAGAGCCTACTTCAGATTCTCTGTGCCCCTCTCTCTCTGCCCCTCCCCCACCTCAAAAATAAATTAAAAAATAAACTAAATTAAGGCTGATGCACAAACTATGTCATATGCTATGATCTAAGTAAGCGTGAAAGATCTATAATTAAATAACTGATGATAAATAATTCTAATTATCCTTGCAATTTACTCTGCAATTAATGCTCAATTACTCTTCCATGTTTTTCTATTTATCTTGCTTTTATTCTACCACCCTGTATACCTTTCTGTTTTCTTTTTCCCTTCACTTTAAGCATGTGTGGAAAATGTGTCATGACATCCCATTGTTTCCAACAAGCCCTGAGAGCGTTGAAAGTATTGAGTCATCGTCCCTCCATCATCTTCTCAAACCCACTCTATCACAGCAGCTTCATTTTACACCTGAGCGTCCCTGTCATCCCCTTCTTAAGTGCCTTGATGATCCAGGTCTGCTTTGAAACCCACCATGAATAATACACAAGGTTTCCCAGAGTGGTTAGGAAGAGAGGACCTGGCTCTTATGGCATCCTAGTAATAAACATTAGCTTTCTAGTTACCTTAAACTGATTGTAGATTTCCACCTTGCACGCAAAAGCCTGCTTTCCAGTCAGCTGCATTCAGAGACCTTATGCTGGTGAGCTCTTCTTAGGAAGAATGTTCTTATTTTTCTGAAAATCTGAAGCACGAGGAAAAAGTATTTTTGTCGGGTGCCAAGTAAAGAACTCTTTAAAAAAGATCTCTACAGGAACAAAAAGTCAGTGTCTTCTGCCATTTTGCAAGGTAGAATTTGGCAGCAATAAGTACTTTGCATTAATAGAGCATTCTGATCTCTTGAAAAGAAAGTCTCCTATTATAGAATTGGTTATTTGTTAAAATTGAGGTAAAGGCCACCTGAAGGGAAACTTCTACACAGCAACTCATTTCTTCTACTGGAAGATGTCAAAAGTAGAGGCTGCTTAGTCATAGTGAGATTGCTTATCACCAATGAACATGTCAACTGAGTCATTTAAGAAACATCTAAAATGGACTTTTAAGAGGTTGAAAAGTTTGCTTCTCTTGATCAGTAGAGCAGGGAGGGGATAAATAGGTATTTAATGACTAATTGGTAAATGTCCTTTCCCACACTCAGGTCAACTGAGGAAGTCCAGGAATGCCAGTAGTGCCAGTATAGAAGAGAATCCTTTCTTTTCTTGTGTCTACAAAGACTGTCTTTTTGTCTATAGATTCTTACTACTGCAATAATCCAGAGAATAGGGGATATTATGCCAAAGGTTAAAATAAAACTTGAAGAATCACCTTAAGTATCTAATTATGGTTTTAGAAATTCCCCATCTTGATATGCCAGTTTAGACCCAAGGCTTTTACAAAATTTTGACATAGAGGCAGCTTCTAACAACTTTGCCTCCATCTTTCCTTGTGGTTGCACTTGTAGTTCCTGCCTCTCCCTCACTGGTGTCCCTTCTGGTCATGTCCCCTGACTGCATCTCCATAATCTTCTCTGATTCCTTCACCACAACTTCTCTGCTCTCTCAAGGATGGGTTAAATGACTGGCTTGATAATCTGCTCAGCAGAGGATTTGAATTCCTCTATTTTTCTTTCATGGCACGGTTGATTATGGGGTACTGAGTTGTGTTTAAAAAAAAAATTAAAGCATATCTTTCCAGTGAATTCTATTTTGTGATGTGGTTGTTGACTTTCACTATAAAATTAGACATACATTATCCTGAAAGTAATCTGATAAGGTTTAATGCAGCAGCTGTTAAAATCACATATTTAAATGAACTATTATGGGTAGAAATATGAATGATTCTCAGAAATATTAATAATTTCCAACACGTTAAAAAATTCTAGACAGCAGGGCGCCTGGGTAGCTCAGTCGGTTAAGCGGCCGACTTCATCTCAGGTCATGATGTCGCGGTCCGTGAGTTCGAGCCCCGCGTCGGGCTCTGTGCTGACAGCTCAGAGCCTGGAGCCTGTTTCGGATTCTGTGTCTCCCTCTCTCTGACCCTCCCCCGTTCATGCTCTGTCTCTCTCTGTCTCAAAAATAAATAAACGTTAAAAAAAATTAAAAAATAATTCTCGACAGTAATAATTGAAAATAAGATGCCCCAGGTCCAATTTTTGTAAAGTACCTGAAATTTAGTATTTTCCACACATTGTTCACATAATTGTGGCAATTTGGTACTTTTCACACATTGTTCACATAATTGTGACAATTCTGTATCTTTACCTTTAAAACTTTACAGCAATTCAGTTCATCTTCCCCCAGCTTGAAATGACCTTAAACTTAAGTTTATTTTCTGTATCGAAGTATGTAACTTTCTAAGCACACTGAGATTTTCCCCTTCTTATAACTGGAGCCCTGTCCCAGAAGTCTGAACAGCTTCCTGCTCCTATTTTAGAAGAGACAGAGAGGTTGGATTTGACATGTTCATGGCTGTCCAGATGACAGACCCCTGAAAATAGATCTCCTCCCCATCCACAGGCCCACCTGTGAAGAAGTAATACTCCTTTTCCAGTCACCTTGGGGCAAGAGGCATCTGGTATTGTGACAATTGCGTTCTGACTCAAATCTAAGGCTGCCTTTTTTTTTTTTTATTCCTCACAAACAGACAAAAAATATCATCTTTCTCCTGTTGCCTCCTGATACCCTCTCAGGACCCTGATGTAAGATGATGACAGCCAGATGTCATCACAAAATATCCTAAATTCAGGGTGTGCCATTCCTTTGCAACATAATTCCAAGGTCACACCATCGTCTAAAAATAGACCATAGCGATAATGACAGCTCTAGGAGAACTCAAAATTCTCATATTCCTGCCAGATACGTGGGGCAGTTGCTGGAAGGCACTCATTCTCCATTGCTGAGGTTTCCAGGTAGAGATCATCTGTTCATGAGGCACGGTGCTACCTCGCTTTCTCCTTCTTTGAGTAGGGAGCTTGGGATAATGAACTGGACACTTACAGCTTAGGTCCTTCCTCCTTTGTTATGGGGTCTGCTTGCTTGCAGAGGAATGTGCTTTAGGCTGCTCTAGATCATGAGGTAAATAAGAAAGGCTTTGTGACTGCAGGGGAGAAAGGGCTGTGGTTTTCCAGCACTGCCTTTAACGGGTGAGTCAACCTGTCTAATCCTGAGGTTAGGTATTGGGAATCTCCTTCTCGTGTTTGTGCACCTTCTTTTCCCAGTGCTCTATCAAAAATGATAGAGCCATCTGTCTGGTTCCATCTGTCTGGTTCCACTTTTTATCTTGAATGACTCAGAACTCTAGTGGAAGATAAACGTGTAAATGCATGGACCTCCTTGTGTGTCACCAGTCTCCAGAAGATGTGGACTCCACAAACTGGTTCTCTTGGCCCCCATAAGGTAGCCTCCATTTTCCCCTTCTGCCTCGGTGCTAAAATCTCCACTCCCTGAGAATATCAAAAACAGCTGAGATGCCCCCAATGCCACAACAGCTGTAATGAAAGGTACTGTTCCTGCTGTTGATGTGGGAACAAAAGCTGTAAATGCTTGACAATGAGGACATTACTGTCCATGTAAAGGATCCTCTCTATTGCTGCTGGTGGTATCACTCCTTGTTATTACCAAAGCTGCTGACACCTTCAGCTCTCAATGTCCCACATGATTTCAACTGATGAGCTCCATATATCCTTTACCCTGCCGTCCAGGCATGAGGATATGGGGACCAGTGTGATGAACAATCTGAGGGAAAGAGTGCTTGCTGTTCAGCAAAGTGCACAAATATGTACAGCTAGATGAATTTTATATATAAATACAATGGTGTAACCACCACCCAGATCTAAAATACAGAATATTTTCAGCACTCCAGAAGATTCTCTCATGCTTCCTCCTAGCTCAAGAGTCCCTCTACCCAAAGGTAATCATGATCCTAATTTCTATCACTATAGATTAGTTAAGCCTATTCTTCAACTTGATGTAAATGGAACAATAAAATGTGTATCTTCTTTTGTCTTTTATATGGGACCTAAAATGTGAATCATCTACCCTGTTGTATGCAGCTGTAGCTTTTTCTTTTTCATTGCCCTATATAATATTCCATTATGAAAATGCCATCATTTATGTTTCCATTCTGCTACTTGGATTGTTGTAAAATATGTCTTTTGATGGGCAAAGCGCTCTTTTTGTCTTAGTGGACTTTATGTTATAGAGCAGTTTTAGGTTCACAGCAATATTGAGCAGAAGGTATAGAGATTTCCCATCCCCTTCCCCCACACATGTACAGCCATCCCACTAACAACATCCCCCACGACAGTGGTACATTTGTTATAATCAATGAACCTATGTTGACACACCATTACCCAAAGTCCAGAGTCTACATTAGGTTTTACTCTTGGTGTTTTGTATGCTTAGTGGGTTTTAACAAATGTATGATGATGTGTATCCACCATAATAACATCACACAAAATAGTTCCCCTGCTCTAAAAATCCTCTGTGCTCTGCTTATTCATCTCTTCCTTCTCCCTAATCCCTGGCAACCACTGATTCTTTTACTGTCTCCTTACTTTTGCCTTTCCCAGAATGTTGTATGGTTGGAATCCTGTAGTGTGTAGCCTTTTCAGATTAGCTTCTTCTACTTAGTGAAATGCATTTAAGTTTCTTCCATATTTTCTTATGGATTGATAACTTAGTACTTTTTAGAACTGAATATTATCCCATTGTCTGGATGTTCCATAGTTTATTTATCTAGTCACCTACTGAAGGACATTTTGGTTCCTTTTTTTTTTTTTTAATGCTTATTTATTCTTGAGGGAGAGACCAACAGAGCATGAGCGGGGGAGGGACAGAGAGAGAGGGAGACACAGAATCCAAAGCAGGCTCCAGGCTCTGAGCTGTTAGCTCAGAGAGCCAGATGTGGGGCTCAAACTCATGAACCACAAGATCATGATCTGAGCCAAAGTCAGACACCCAATCAGACTAAGCCACCCAAGCACCCCTTGGTTACTTCTAACTTTTGGCATTTATGAATAAGGCTGCTGTAAACATCTATGTGCAGGTTTTTGTGTGAACACAGTTTTCAACTTCTTTGGATACATTCTAAGAAGTACAGTAGCTGGATTGTATGGTAAGAGTACATTTAGTTTTGTAAGAAACTGCCAATCATCTTCCACAATGGCTGTACATTTTGCACTCCCACCAGCAATGGATACAAGTTGCTGCTGCTCCTTATCAACATTTGGTATTTGTTGGTATTCCAGATTTTGGCCGTTCTAACAGGTTTGTAGTGGTAACTTGTTATTTTTAATTTTCATTTTCCTAATGATATATGGTGTAGAGAATCTTTATATGTGCTTACATACTATCTGTATGTCTTCTTCTGTTAAAGTCTGTGACCCATTTTTTTAATTAGGTAGTTGTTTTCTTATCGTTGGTTTTTGAGAATTCTTTGTACATTAAAAATAATTTTTTTAATGTTTATTCATTTTTGAGAGAGAGAGAGAGAGAGAGAGAGAGAGAGAGAGAGAGAGAGAGAGCGGGGAAGGGGCATAGAGAGAGGGAGACACAGACTCCAAAGCAGGCTCCAGGATCTGAGCTGTCAGCACAGAGCCTGATGCAGGGCTCAAACTCACGAACCACGAGATCATGACCTGAGCCGAAATTGGACGTTTAGCCGACTGAGCCACCCAGGCACCTGGAATTTTGAATAACAGTCCTTTCTCAGATGTGTCTTTTACAAACACCTTCTCCAAGTCTGTTGCTTATCTCTTCATTCTATTAAGAGTGTCTTTTGCAGAATGGAAGTTTTTAATTTTAATAAAGTTTTTCAGCAGATACTCTTAAAATGATTTTTACCAAGCTTCATCTCAAATTTGTTTATGGTAAGCAATGTTCATCCCAAGTTTTGCTGGTAGGGAGTTATGTTTCTTATATAGATTATGCCTCTGGTATTGCATCTAAAAAGTCATCACCATACCTAAGGTCACCTAGATTTTCTCATATGTTATCTTCTAGGAATTATATAGTTTTTCATTTTAAATTTAGTTCTATGATTCATTTTGAGTTAATTTTTGTGAAGGCTAAAGTCTGTCTAGATTTTTTTCATGTGGGTGTCCGGTTGTTCTAGGATGTCTAGTTGTCTAGACGTTCCATTTGTTGAAAAGACTATCTTTTCTCCATTGTATTGCTTTTGCTTCTTTGTCAAAGGTAGCTTTTTATATTTATGTGGGACTATTCTGGGGTTTCTATTCTGTTCTATTTATCTATTTGTCAATTCTATCTGTCTATTCACCAATACCACACTTGATTACTACAGCTTTATAGTAGGTCTTGAAGTCTAGTATTATCAGTTCTGTGACCTTGCTCTTCTCCTTCAATATTATGTTCGCTATTCTGCATGTTTTGACTCTCATAAAAACTTTAGATTCAGTTTGTTGATAATCCACAAAATAATTTGCTGGAAACTTGATTGGGATTGTGTTGATCTATTAGACTGTATTGGGAAGAACTGGCATCTTGATGCTATTGAATTTTCCTATCCATGAACATGGAAAATATCTATTTAGATCTTGCTTGATTTCTTTCATCAGAGTTTTATAGTTCTCATATAGATCTTATACATATATATTAGATTTATACTTAAGTATTTCATTTTGAGCGTGCTAATGTTAATGGTATTATTTTTAATTTCAAATTCTATTCGTTCATGCTGGCATATAGGAAAGTGACTGACTTTTGTATATTAATACTATATCCTGCCATCTTACTATAATTACTTATTAGTTTCAGGAATGTTTCTGTCAATTTTCTTCAGATTTTCTTCAGAGACAATCATGTTGTCTACAAACAAAAGACAGTTTTATTTCTTCCTTCCCAATCTTTATAACTTATATTCCCTTTTCTTTTAACAATTAGTTGATACTTCCAGTACAATGTGAAACAGCAATGTTGAGAGGGGTCATCCTTGCCTTGGTCTTGTTCTTATCAGGAGTTTCTAGTGTTTCACCATTAAGTATGATATTAGCAGTATGTTTTTTGTAGGTACACCTTATCAAGTTGGGGAAGTTCCACTCTATTCCTAGTTTGATGAGAGTTTTTATCACAAATCGGTGTTTGATTTTGCCAAATACTTCTTCTGCATCTACTGATTTGATCATGTAATTTTTCTTTTTAGCCTGATGATGTGATGAATTACATTAATTGAATTTTGAATGTTGAAACAGCCTTACATATGTGGCATAAATCCCACTTAGTTGTGGTATGTAATTCATTTTATATAGTGTTGAATTCAATTTTTTAATAATTTGTTGAGGATGTTCGCATCTATGTTTATGAGGGGTTTTGTTCTATAGTTTTATTATAATATCTTTTCTGCCTTTGGTGTTAGTGTAATTCTAGCCTCATAGAATAAGTTAGGAAGTATTCCCACTGCTTTTACACTATGGAAAGATTAAGGAGAATTGGTATAATTCCTCTTTACATGTTTGGTAGAATTCACCAGTGAACCCATCTAGGCCCAATGCTTTCTGTTTTGGAAGGTGATTAATTATTGATTTAATTTAGTTAATATACATAGGCCCATTCAGAGAGTCTATTTTCTATTGTGTATGTTTTGACAAATTGTGTCTTTCAAGGAACTGGTTCATTAAATCTAGGTTATCAAATTTGTGTGCATGATTATTCATAATATTTCTTTATTATTCTTTTAATTTCCATATGATCAGTAGTGATGTCCCCTATTTCTGATAGTAATGATTTGTATCTCCTCTCTTGTTTTCTTAGCACAACCAGAGGCTTATCAATTTCATTAATCTTTTCAAAGAATGAGTTTTTGGTTTCATTGATTTTCTCTATTGATTTCCTGTTTAAATTTCATTGGTTTCTACTGTAATTTTTATTATTTATTTTCTTCTAACTTATTTTAGATTTAATTAGTTCTTTTTTTAAAAACTTTCCTAAGGTGGAAGCTTAGATTATTGATTATTGATTTTAGATCTTTCTTCTTTTCTAATACATGCAATTCAATGCTATAAATTTCCCTCTAAGCACTTCTTTTGCTGAATCCCACAAATCTGGTAAGTTGTATTTTAATTTTCATTTAGTTAAAATTATTTTTTAAATTTATCTTGAGATTTCTTCTTTGACCTGTGTTTTATTTAAAGGTGTGTTGCTTAATCTCCAAGTATTTTGGGATTTTCTAGCTATCTTTCTATTACTGATTTCTGGTTTAATTTTATTGTGCTCTGACAGTAGACATTAAATGATCTCTCTTCTCTTAACTTCATTTAGGTGATTTTTATAGCCCATAATGTGGTCTGTCTTAGTGGATGTTTCATGAGTTTAAGAATATGTATTCTTTGTTGTTGGACAAAGTAAGCCAAAGATGTTAATTATATACATTTGATCGATGATTCTATTGAATTCAGCTATGTCTTTACTGTTTTCTGTCTGTTAGATCTGTCCACTTTTGCCAGAGAGTGCTGAAATCTCCAATCATAATAATGGATTAACCTATTTCTCCTTGTATGTCTACCAGTTTTTGCCCCATGTATTTTTCAGCTCTGTTGTTAGGTGCATATACATTAAGGATCGTATGTCCTCTTGGAGAATTGACCCCTTTATCATTATGGAATACCCTTCTTTATTCCTAATACCTATTCTTGCTCTGAAATAGCTAGCTATTCCTTATTTCTTTTGATTAATGTTAGCATAGTATATCTTTCTCCATCCATTTACTTTTTATCTATGAATGTCTGTATTTAAGGTGGTTTTCTTATAGACAATATACAGTTAAGTTTTGTTCCTTGATCTGCTCTGACAGTTTCTCTTCTAATAATATATGAATCACTATATTGTATCCCTGAAATTAACATAACACTTTAAAAAATAAAAATAAAGTTACACTTACATAAAAATAGTATGCTTGACCATTGGCTTTAAAGTTACTGCTATAGTTGGATTAATAGCTACCATTTTTGTTACTGTTCTCAATTTGTTGCCTTTGTTCTTTGTTCCTATATGTTATTGAGGTATAGTTGACTTATGACATTATATTAACTTCATGTATACAAGATAATGATTTGATATTTATATATGGTGCAAAATGATCACCACAAGTCTAGTTGACATCTATCCCCATACATAGTTACATTCCTTTTCTTGTGATGAGGACTTTTAAGATCTACTCTTAGCCACTTTCACTTTGTTCCTATCTTTACATCCCATTATTTTCCATATTTTGTGACTGTAATTAAGCATTTTACATGGTTAAATTTTCTCTCCTTTCTTAGTGTATTGATTATACTTCTTTTTTTTTAAACTTTTTTGTTTGCCCTAGAGATTGCAATATATACTGACAATTATTCCAAATCTACTTTTGAATAACAGTATACCACTCAGTGTGTAAGGCAAATACCTTTCAATATCAAAATAGTCCCCCAATTATATATATATATGTGTATATATATATATACATATATATATATATATATTTGCTATTATTTTGAACAAACTATTATCTGGTAGATAATATCTTCTTACTTTTACTTACTTTATGTAGATCCTAGTTTCTGACATATATCATTTTCCTTTGTCTAAAGAATTTGTTTTAGCATTTCCTGTACGCTTGTTTGCCTGAAGAAGTCTATTTCTCTCTCACTTCTGAAGGATAATTTGACAGGATACAGAATTATGAGTTGGTGGAGTTTTTCTCTCAACACAGCCAATATTTCACTGCACTTTCTTCTTGTTTGTGTGATTTCTGATAGGAATCTGATATCATTCTTATCTTTGTTCCTTTATAGATAAGGTGTATTTTTCTTCCAGCTTTTTTCAGAATGTTTTCTTTATCTTTGATTTTCTGAAGTTTGAATATGATAGGCCTAGGTGTGTGGGTTTTTTTTAAGTTTATTTGTTTATTTTGAGAGAGATAGAGAGCAGGAGAGAGTAGAGAGAGAGAGGTAGAGAGAGAATTCCAAGCAGGCTCCGCACTATCAGCACAAAGTGTGACATGGGGCTGCAACTCATGAACCACATCATGACCTGAGCTGAAATCAAGAGTTGAATGCTTTACCAACTGAGCCACCCAAGTGCCCCATGGTATGGGAGTTTTTGTTAGTTTTTGTGTGTTTGTTTGCTTTGGCATTTATCCTACTTGGTGTTCTCTGAACTCCCTGATTCTGTATCTGTGGTTTGGTGTCTGACTAATCTGGGGAAATTCTCAGTCATTATTGCTTCCAATATTGTTTCTGTTCCTTTCACTCTTTCTTCTTCTTGTACTCCCATTGTGTGTATCTTTTTTTTAGTTGTCCCACAGTTCTTGGGACACAGAATAAAATTCTATATATTTTTTCAGTCTCTCTTCTCTTTGCTTTTTTAAGCAAAAAGCAGTTTTAAACAAAAATTTTTTTAATGTTTATTTATTTTTGAGACAGAGCGCAAGTGGGGGAGGGGCAGAGAGAGAGGGAGACACAGAATCTGAAACAAGCTCCAGGCTCTGAGCTGTCAGCACAGAGCCCGATGCAGGGCTTGAACCCACAAACCATGAGATCATGACCTGAGCCGAAGTCAGACGCTTAACCGACTGAGCCACCCAGGTGCCCCTCTTTGCTTCTCAGTTTTGAAAGTTCCTATCAACATATCCTCAAGCTCAGAGATGCTTTCCTCAGTCACGTCCAGTTTACTGAGTCCATCAAAGGCACTCTACAGTTCTGTTACAGTGTTTTGTTTTATCTTTAGCATTGCTTTTTGGTTTTTAGAATTTTCATCTGTCTGTTTACATTACCCATCTGTTCTTCTATGTTGTCTCCTTTTTCTATCAGAACCCTGTAATACTGTGATAGACTAAGAAGTATGTATTTCATCTTCATCTCTTCCTGGTAGACCTTCTAAAACTTGTAAATTCTAGAGTGATAGGGATAATAGCAGTGTCTTTTGTTATTCATAATAAGCCCCTTTCAACCGTACAGGAATTTATGCAAATAAGTTGATACTTGGAGCACTGGAACTTTCAGCTCCACCCCCTGAACACCAGGGATGGGAGGCAGGAAGGAAACTGAGTTAATCACCAATGGCCAATGACTTTGTCAGTCATGCCTACCTAATGGAAACTCCATAAAACCCTAAATGATGGGATTTGAAGAGCTTCCAGATCAGTAAATGCATCCACATGCTGGAAGTGTGGCACACGCCAAACTGTATGGTGACAGAAGCTCCTGTGCTTGGAACCCTTCTGGACCTCACCCTATGTATTGCTTCATTTGGCTATTAATTTGTATCCTTTAAAATAAACCGGTAAATGTATGTAAAGTGTTTCCCTGAGTTCTGTGAGCTGTTATAGCAAATTATCAAACTCAAGGAGACGTTGTGGGAACTCCTGATTTGTATCCAAGTCAGACAACCTGGGAGCCACTACTTCCAATTAGCATCTGAGATGGAGAAGAGTCTTGTGGGACTGGGCCCTTAACCTATGAGGTCTGTGCTAACTCTGGGTAGTTAGTGTCAGGCTCGAATTAAATTGCAGGGCACCCAGTTGGTGTCCACAGAGAATTGGAGAATTGCTCAGTGTGGAAAAACCACACATTTGGTGTCAGAAGTATTGTGAGTAGAGACATAATCTTCCTTTCATCCTTTAGCATATTAATCACAATTGTTTTAAATTCGTAGTCTGATGTGTCCAACGTCCCTGCCATAGCTGATTGTGATTTCAGACACTTGCCGTATTTCTTCAAAGTGTGTTTCTTTTTCCTTTTGGTATGCCTTGTAACTTTGTCTTGATAGCTGGGCATGATGTACTAGGTAAAAGGAACCTCAGCATATAGGGCATTAGTGGTGTGGTGCTAGAGGAAGGGAAACATTCTACCTACCATCTTGTGATTAGCTCTCAGTGTCTTTTTGTGAGCAGTGTCCCTGGGCTGTGAACTTCACGAGTGCTTCTCAGTTCTCCCCCGACCCAAGGCTAGAGTGAGCTGGGGTTGCATGTTTCTTTTCTCCCAAGTCAGGCTCTGACAAAACTCAACAGGCTAGGCTCTGGTAAGTTTCTCTTGAGGTCAGTCCTTGCTAAGAAGAATGGAATGCTCTGGTTTATTTCAAAATGGTTTCTTTTCCCCTCTCCTTTGCTGAAAGCACGAGGGGATTTTTCTCTGACATTCACTATGAGAATCTGTTAATGCTCCTAGAGCCCAAACTCACAACAGCATGCCTCCTTCCAGGGGTGCCTGGGTGGCTCAGTAGGTTGGGCGTCTGACTTGGGCTCATGTCAGGATCTCACGAGCCCCGTATCAGGCTCTGTGCTGACAGCTCGGAAGCTGAAGCCTGCTTCAGATTTTGTGTCTCCCTCTCTCTCTGTCCCTCCCATGCTCACTCTTTCTCTCTCAAAAATAGATGAAAACATTAAAAAAATTTTTTAAAGTATGCCTCCTTCCAGACTAGACCCCTTCCCCTGAGGTTTTAAGCCTCAGAGATGTCCACACCAAGCTTCCAGCTATTTGTGGGTTACAGTTCAGGCTTTCCTACCTCATTACTGGTTCCCGTGGAAGTTTTTGCTCATGGGTTTCAGCTCCAGTAAAAACTGTGATTCTCTGTATTTGCCCCCTCCAATATGGGGGGCAGCTCTTTGCCCTATGACTTCACTTCTCTGACAGATCAAAGAAGAAGAGTTGTTGATTATTCTCTTTGTTTACCTTGTTAGGATGGAGTGGTGACTTTCAATCTCTTTATATTCCAGACTGGAAACTGGGCTATGCACTTATTTTTGTCACCTAAGAATGGAATTTCTGGGTCATGAAACATTTGCACTTATGTTTATATTGATGGGGAGTTTTCCAAAGTGGTCATACCAGTATACCCTATCTTGAGCAGTGTGTAAGACTTCTAGTTGATCCACAATGTCACCAGCTCTTGGAATTGGTCATGTTTTTATTTTAACCATTCCGCTGTGTGTGTAGTGGTATTGTATTGTGAGAGATGATGATCGCGATGCTGAGCACGTTTTTATTCCATGCTGTGTTTAACTTCTGTTTAAGTCCCTTCCCTTTGGATTTATTTACCTAAACTTCTTCTTGCTTTCTGAAGGTATTTGACTTATATATCCCCTTCACTTCATGCTTACTGCTATGTGCTGGCTCTGCACAGTAAATTCTCCTTCAGCTTCCAGGGTATTTCAGCCTGCCTTCTGCTCCATCTACCTGGAAGGGTAGTTAAGAAAGAACTAAATGCCAACACTCTCTTCCTCCAATAACCTTCACCCTACAACTTCCCACCAAAGTTCCCTGGATTCTTCTGTGAACAGACCCCTGGGAGACCAGCAAGTTTCTTTGACATATTTAATTATGCCCAAGTTGCACAGTGAGTATGGTCCCATCTCAAGCTGGGGTTCTGCTACCCTTAAGTAAGTCAGAGGCATAATTAAAGAGTTTTGAAATTTGATTCTGTGGATTTTTATTGAACAGAAAGTACCTGAGATAGAATTAAGTCCTCTTGGACATGGCTAAGTGTTTCCCCAAAAAGCCAGTTGGATTTTGCAGTTCACAAAGACCCTCAAACCCAAAATTTAACTATTGAAGTGACTGTCATCAACTTCTGCTATTGTAACTGGTTATTGTGATGCCACAGGCTTGATGAAGTCCTTTTGCTAATAGAGATTGTCTTGTACCTTTGTACTAATAAAAATATATTTTTGCCTGGGGATGATTTTAGTTTGGAGAAGGTAGTAAAAGTCAATTATAGAGAGAATTGGCTTAATTTGGAATGAAGTTGTTTCCTGTTGCAGTACTCATGCATACTACTGGTCACTATATTGAACTGAGATCCCCATTCTTTGGGCAAACTAAAAGTGATACATTTTCCACAGTGAATTATGAAAAACTATAAACCTTACCAAGAATACACAGAGTATATAAAAATAGCTGAAGGGAACAGAGAATATCATGAGTTTTAAAGTTAAGTAAGTAAAATCTTTTTTTTAAGCTTTATTTATGATTTGAAAATTGTTTTCACTAGTTAATTGCTCAATTTTTCTCTGTGTAGCATTGAACTAGCTCCAAAATAAAAATTGAAGACTTGGTCTCAAACTCATAATAGTGAATCTTCTGTATTTTAATAGCCTAGAACAAACTCTACAACATCAATCATTATGCATCTTTGAAATATAGAAAATTATTGTTATGAAAGTTGAAATGAAATTTTAAGGGTTTCAGTGGGTCTATTTTAACATGTGAATTGTAGCATTCATTCCCCAAAGTGAATTCTAAAATAATAAAATGCACCCGGGGATATTGTAAAAATGTAGATTCTGATTCATTAGAACCTGGGAGGGGCCTCAGATTCCATATGTCCACAAACTCTCAAGAAATGCCATATTGCTGGTCCACAGATCACACTTAGAGTAGAAAGGGTAGGTGACCCCTAATGAGCCCTCATTATTTATGAAAGCACAGTGGGGAAGGTAATGTGTTGCAACAGGAAGAGCAATGCCCCAGTATCAAATGACATTAGTTCAAGTTTAAGTTCTGCTACTTGCTTGCTGTGCATCCTGGAATAAAATCATGCACTGATAGTGAACTTCTGTTTTCTCATCTACTATGTGTGTGCAATTTCTGCCCCTACCCAGCTCAAAATAGGGAGGGGTTCTTCCAACTTGAAGTTTACATTCTAAGTAAATGTGTAAGGCAGAAATGTATATATGCATATACTCTGTGTGTGTGTGTGTGTGTGTGTGTGTGTGTGTGTGTGTGTGTATGATCTGTATGTATATATGTGGAAGGACATTTAAATCTCTCATTGTGTATATTATTTCAATAAATCCAACACAAGTACATAGAGGCTTTGTGTACTCACCTAGACGATCATCTCTTCCTGGACAATTGGCATCATGGTTTGTTGTGACATCTTTTAGTTCCAGTGAGGTTCACATTACCTTCTATCACCAGGAAAGGGTGGAGAATACAGTAATAGTACAAATCCCCTAGGGATTGCCCTCTGATCCCCAAAGACACAAAAGTAATTTCAAATTAACTTTCAAATACATTTGTATAAACGGTTGTTTCCTTTTTCAGAAAGAATAATCCACAACATTCACTTATAAACAGAAACTTAAATTGCAACAGATGTTTCCCTTTTTGAAAAGGTTCTTGAATTCATTGACAGACCTTTGGCTAAACTGATGAATTAATTTGTCCAGGCCAGAATTCATAAATCCTCTAATAATTCTTCCCTTTACACATGTTGACTTGATTTTTGAGAACTACAGCATGTGGTTTCAAAGTTTGAACCTTTACTACTTTAATCAACTAACATTTATTGTGGGGCTGAATGATGACCGATCACCAAAAGATAGTTAACTCAGACATAAAGTCCAATTTGTCAATTAAACAAGCCTGGATATCTAAATAATAAGCGGAAATCAATCGGTGTCACTGAATTTTGAAATGTTTGGCCATTTTGATATAACTGTTTTTCTTCCAACTATATTGAAGATAAATTTCTAGGTATTACTACAAAGCTTGGAAACGTGTATCATTGCTACATTTAGATGTGGCTGGTTTAGCCTAGCTGTATACAAGCCAGCTATTAACTATACAAAAAATTTTTAAACTGTAAATAGATTTATTTATAATTCGTCAGTTTCTTTTTTTTCCATTAATACATGAAAGCTAAGTAGCAATTTAGCAGGGTTCAAGCCAGGCTTCAATAGAACATTTAGCAAAGTTTTAAAAATTTTAGTCTTGTTAACTCCCTACACTAAAACCAGAGGTAAATGTTGTTTACCATAAACAAGTTTAAGATCATGTTGCGTAAAAATCTTTTTAAGATTATCCGTTAGAAAACTTCATTTCTACAACCAAGTTAACCAGTTATCATGGGTCTTTCCTTGTGGTTAATTCTAACAGGTCAATGGGGAAAATGCACTGGATCACTTACTAGTTATAACAAATATGGATTTAAATTGGTAACACTTTCCTTTTTGATATGAATCAAATGTCTTGGAATCCCGTTAGATAATTGTAGTGAGACTAGCCATAATTTCAAGATTAAATGTGTTCTATGCATTGGGAAGTCCAGATTATGACTGTCCCATTCTTATGTTGGTTAAGTATAAGATAAAGGATAAAACCCACTTAGAATAGTGGTTCTTAAATTTGGGTATACATTAGAGCCACCTGGAGGTCTAGTTAAAACACAGATTGTTACCAGCGTGCCAAGATCATTCAATGGGAAAAGGACAATCTTTTCAATAAATGATACTGGCAAAATAGAACATCCACATACAAAAGAATGAAGCTGAATCCTTGTACCACCTACAAAATTTAACTCAAAATGGATCAAGGACCTAAGAGCTAAAACTAAAACAAATTCAGCCTATACATAAAATGGAACATTATTCTGCTGTAAAAAACAAACAATGAAACTCAGATAGATGCTACAACATATATGAGCCTTGGAAACATTATGCTAAGTGAAATGATCCAGATACAGAAAGAAAAGTGTTGTATGATTGCATTTATATGAGGTATATAGAAAAGGCAAATTTATAGAGATAGAAAAGTAGAAGTGAACAGAGAGACTCAGGAGTGGGGTGGGAGGAATGCGGAGTTATTATGTTTAGGATGATGTTATGTTTAGAGCTTATGTTTAGGATGATGAAAAAGTTCTGGAAATGGATAGTGATGATGGCTGTACTACAATAGCTGTGCATTTAATGCTACTGAACTGTATACTATACAAATGGTTAAAGGGTATATTTATATTACGTTTATTTTGTAACAATAAAAAAGATAAAACTCATGGACTCCTAGGCTCTGTCCCCAGAGTATGTAACTAGGTCTGGGTTAGAGCCGGAGAACTTACATATCCTTTTTTTTCTTTTCTTTTTTAATGCTCTATTTATTTTAGAGAGAGAGAGAAACAGAGTATGAGCAGGGGAGGGGCAGAAGGAGAGCGAGACACAGAATCTAATGCAGGCTCCAGGCTCTGAGTTGTCAGCATAGAGCCTGACACGGGGCTCAAACTCACAAACCACAAGATCACGACCTGAGCCAAAGTCAGACGCTTAACTGACTGAGCCACCCAGGCGCCCCATGAGAACTTAACATTTCTAACAAATTCCCTGGTGATGCTTATGCTACTGGCTTAGAAACCACACTTGAAGAAACCTTTCCTTTAAAGACTAGTTCTTCCCACCCAATAAGAGAAGGCATTCGAAAAAGGATTTAAAAATATATGTACTCCAAATTGTGGACCAATTCTGGTTGAAAGTGGTAGATACGGTGTTCAGAAGGATTTTTTTTTTAATGTTTATTTATTTTTGAGAGAGACAGAGACAGAATGTGAGTGAGTTAGGGGCAGAGAGAGAGGGAGACACAGAATCCAAAGCAGGCTCCAGGATCTAAGCTGTCAGCACAGAGCCCGATGTGGGGCTCTAACTCACGAGCTGTGAGATCATGACCTGAACCGAAGTCGGTCACTCAACCCACTGAGCCATCCAGGTGCCCCCAGACGGATTCTTGAACTATGTCCAGGCTCAGTGGGAAAGAGCTTTAGGACAGAGTAGCAGTGCACATGATATACAGGAGGAGCGGTGGACAGAACAAATGCCACATATTTATTATCCACAAGGTTGGTTGGTTTTGATCTTCTTCTTATTGTATCCATTTTATAATACAGAGTCATTCTTGCACTTGAATTTAATTCATATCACAGAACTATAGCTCTTTGGTGCTGGCTTCAGCCAAAGTTAAGTCGATGCTGCCCAGCCAGGTCAGGGTGTAGGTTTGTCTTGTGTAGGGGTTGGGGAAGATGGTGAGGTGGGGGAATGGAGGAGGAGAGAAGAGAATCGGACTAAAGACAGTGAAAGCTGATAGGATCAAGTTGGAGAAAAGAGTAGCAACTAGAAAAGCATGTGCGAAGATTTCTTGTGAATTCTCAAGCACTCAATTAAAAGCAGGCCAAAGCTTGAGGACTGGGTTGAAGGCTAAAGACTGTGTGTGGGAGGCAGAGGTGGGTTAAGGGTATGCAATACATTTTTCAGGGACAGGCCCCAATACTGGCTCAGAATCTCTTAGGCATGGCTTTTTTAAGGCAAGTTGTACCCAAAGCCTGGTTTACATCTGGAATTCAAGAACTCTCCGTGTTTTGAAAATGGCCTAGAGAACACATGTGGTCCACAGGCTGCATTTTTGCCACCCACAACTTTGGGCCACATTTGTAGGAGCCAGCAAAAGAATCAATCTGCTGAGTCAGGATAAAATCTCACACTTTAGAAAATATTATCCAAATAGGCATTCATACATGTTGCCATATTAAGCACTCAAGTGGCCCCGTTAATAATAAACTCTTTAGACACAGAAGCACTTACATCACAAATTATGTTATGAATTATAAATAGAGGATAAAACAGCTGAGAATGTGAAGCCAGGAGTTCTAAGTTCTGTTGCTAGCTCAAGCATAGGCCTAAAAAAAAGGCACGCACCTCTCAGTTCAGTTTAAGAATTTTCCTTGAGTATTTTTTTACAAGGCACTTAGGCAAATGGTATATAAATGAGACCAAGTGTCTGTCTTGAAAGTGCTTAAAATCTAGGAAGGAGGTAAAATAAATACACAAATTAATACGTGCAAGACATGGAAATAAAATGTTATGAGAGAGACACAAGCAAAACACTGACTAAGGTTCAACAAAGGAACAAACAAAAACAGTACATTATTAACTTCTTTGCATCCATTAGATTCTCTTAGCATGTCTGGTTCCCAGGACAGAGTAAGCATTTGATAAATGGTTTTTTGAATGACCTAAATGATCATGTCTCTTCCAGTCCTAAACAGTCTGCTAGTGGCCCGGTCGGCAATTTATTTACTCTTAATTTGCATTATTAGACCCAGTATCTATTTCTGTGCCACAAAGTCACACATAGGTCAGTGCATTAATAATCGTGAACTGGTTTATAGTCCTGTGCTCCTCAGGTGGAAGATAAGCAACTTTGGTACAATCTATTAAATAGAATATAATTCAAAGAGGGATTTAAATAAAAGAAGATATTGATAGACCCATAAATATAAATACAGGAAAGAGAAGTTAAGAATTGCATGTAGGGTCAGTAGAGTTGGAGGAAATGATTATGTACCGTTTTTCCTCCAAAACTCACGTCTATTTCTACCAGAGGAGCTTGGAACAATTCTTACAACTGTGAAATACTAAGAACCATGTATGAATCAGTCATGCAAGTTCCTCTTAGCATCCGATTCATATCACATATCATATTTGGCACACTGACCCATTTTTGCAGGAGGCCAAGCTGGAATGTGCCTGATACTTGAAATCCTTTCATTTTGCAGACTGGAGATTCCTGCAGATGAGGTTTCATGCGCTTGGCAATATGGAGACCATGTTGCAAAGGAAAAGCAAAAGGAGTTCGGTTGCTTGGAATTTCTTGGCTGTGGAAAACATCTTTTAAAGAGAAGTGACTTCAAGGCAGTGTTCTCAAAAGTTACGAAGTTCTAAATGTGTTTTAGCAACTTTTTTTTTCAACGTTTTTTTTTTTTATTTTTTATTTTTTTTATTTTTGGGACAGAGAGAGACAGAGCATGAACGGGGGAGGGGCAGAGAGAGAGGGAGACACAGAATCGGAAACAGGCTCCAGGCTCCGAGCCATCAGCCCAGAGCCCGACGCGGGGCTCGAACTCACGGACCGCGAGATCGTGACCTGGCTGAAGTCGGACGCTTAACCGACTGCGCCACCCAGGCGCCCCTAGCAACTTTTTTTTTAAAGGCAAAGCTCAAAACTGATTAATTTATTTCTGTTCCACTGAAGAGTACAATAAATATGTTATGGTTCTTAATCTTACTTGGCAAAATTAATCTTTCTAATTACATAAGCAAACATGAATCCAGAGCTAGTAAAACTGCAACCACAAAGGATAACAAATGGACAGAATCAAGCCTTTTGGCAGAATATTATGATACAGTGTTGCAATACAAGAATTTTATTATCTGCTCCACAGTTTTTATGATAACAAAATTACAATTCCTTTCACTTTTTTTGTCTATTTAATGCATTACTATTTGACAAATAATTCGAAGTCTAAGTCACTAACATAACAATATCACATCTTACCAAATAAATTTTTAGGTAAATAAGGCATCCCTTCGGCCACTGGCCAAGCATCTACACCTAAGGAAATTACCTGGCTTCTCCAAACTTTATTTTCTGTTTTTCTGTTCCCCAAGAAGCAGACCCTGAAACAAAGATCTGAGTGCAAGCAGTTCTTTAGGAGGGGGGAAAGAAGGGGTGGGTGTGGAATGCTGGAGGCAGCTCCTACTGGCTGGTGAGAGCTGACTGTACACATTTCTTCTCAGGTCCCTGTTCAGTGATGTCACATTGAGAGCTTGAAATAGGCCACGGCGGGGGCGGGAGCGTTTACACCATGGAAAGCAGCAAGTGCTAAACATCAAGGCTGTTTTTGTTTTTGTTTTTTGTTTCCTTTATGCTTTGAGCACCATTAGTACAGGATACACAGTAACAGAGTGGAGCCGTGAGTAAGACAGGAAAGAGACACATTATTAAGGACACGCTAATAAGCCTGTTGTCCGTGGATTTAAGCTGCAGTTTAATTCTGGGGAGAAACTGTGGGCAGTGATAGAGGACACACTGCAAAATTGTAGCACTGCTGAAGGTAGAATGAGCTGGGGCATTTATATACCCACTCAGTCATTGGAAAGGTGTCTGGGCATGGGTGGTCGATTCCCCCTGACATATCTGCCTCTAGTGAGTGGGGAAAAGAGGCCTTGCCTATCCTCACCCAAGAGACACAGGTCCCAGCAGCTGGAAAGTGGCCCAGCAGCCACTGAAACAATAGGACCCAGGAATATGGGTGGGGCCCCAACAGCATCTGCTATAGTTTCTTTATAAAATAAAAATAAAAGCATCTACCATCTCATTTCACTTTTTTAAAAACATTTTTAAGCGTTTATTTATTCTTGAGAAAGATAGAGACAGAGTACAAGCAGGGGAGGGGCAGAGAGAGAGGGAGACACAGAATCTGAAGGAGTTCCAGGCTCTGAGCTGTCAGCACAGAGCCCGACGTGGGGCTTGAACCCACAAACCATGAGATCATGAAAGTAGAATGTCATCACTGGAGACCAACAGTTTGTGAAGGTGACATTGACAGGTAGGCACGTTAGGGGCACAGACAAGACCTCTACTTAAAATTACCTCCTCTGGACTATTTTGACCCCCCAAATCTCCCCCATTGGTTCTCTGTCTGGGTTTGGAGCCTGACAGGCCCTGATAATGATTAAGTAGGATATTTAAAAATAATACATGAACCCACAAACTTCACTGATATTGGTGCCCTGATGATTTGTCAGGATACGGGATGCTAAGGAATCACACTGTAAAAGGAAGTTTTATAGGAGAAGAAGGTTGGGAAAGTTCAGAGCCTGGAATTCTGGGTGAGGACAAGGCAAGTGCAGAATGCAGAGGTCAGAAGAATGCCACTCTGGCCCCAGCGTTTTCCAGAGCTGTCCCTGCGTCCCCTTGGCCCTCCCAATAATTGCCTACCACTGTCGCGGGCTGGTCTTAACATATTGGATGAAAGTAGTTGGGTGACAACAGACCCTAAATTACCTCCCTTACTCTTTTTCTGATGCCTGAAGTTCTATTGTCAAAATTTCTTTCTTGGACTTAAAAGAGAATTCTCTGAAACTGTAAGCAACTAAGCCTTAACAATACGTTAATAGTTTGCTCCCAGGTGTGTGGGTGAGGGGAGAAGGCAGAGAGGAGAGGAGAGGACCAAGAGGTAGGAGAGCACAAGAGTGCAGGATCCCTGCAAAGTCTGTAGGGTTTGAAGAAGATACTCAGAGAGGATAGAAGGAAGGACACTAGGAAGAGAAGAAACAGACATGTTCCAAAATGACTCAAGCCAATCTGGCCATGTACCACTCGTAGGTTCCCTTTGGTCCTAGGTGAGAGCTGCTGAGGATGAAGTTTTCCATGGTAAGGGTTAGTGGCATCCCTCCAAACTCACTGTCAGGTTATAACAAAAGCAATTCTCAGCGAATTCTGATACCTTACAAACATTTATCAAACACACATTCGCAGGCAAGAAGGTCCCAAACATTTCTTACCACCTGTTTCATTGGCCCCACAAGGTCCCAGCCTCCTACCCTTCTAGGTGCTCTGACCACTACGTTTCATGAAAGGCTCACCTGAGAAAAATGCGACAATATTCCACAGGCAGGATTCTATTCATCTTATTAGTTCTCTCATCAGAACATAAACCAAAGACTGGACATAGGACTGTTTAGGGATTAAGGACCATTTACGGATCAAGCATGAACATTATGGCAAAGGGCACAGGCTATAGACTCATTAGATTCTTACATCCCTTACGTTCGGGGGGCGAGGGGGGCGGAGAATGTTTAAATTAAAAACAAACCTTTGATTAATCTTTAAAAATTTAACATTTAGAGCTCATGTATAGCATTTGTCACGACAGTCAACAGGCCATTATTTTAATCAATAAAAACTCATTTTCAACATTCACTAGCTAATTAGAAAAGCCCCATGTGTGGTCAAGGAATGGCCTCTGAGTGTGTCCTCTTTGTTAGGATGCAAGCTCACCATCTTAGATGGGGATTCCTGGTTAGAGCAACTCATAGTGCCGGACTCAAGGCCAAGTATTTTGTGGCCAAGTGCAGACATTCTAATCATCAGCTTTCGGAGTGGAGAGGGGAGTGGGGGCGCACCAAAGACAAAATCCACGAACTTAACAATTTTGAGTAGAACTAACCTACCGATTGGAGTTTCCCATCCAAGTATTTTTCTGTTTAACTTTATTAAAAACATCCTATCAATTTGATTTCTCAGGCTTTGTGTTTTTGAACAAATAAAACTGTTGGCTCTTCTCCAACGAAGAAAAATGTATACTCTTTTCTAATCACTCCTGGAGACGTGCACTTTTCTCACTTCACTCCTTCAGTTAAGCCTAAAAGATAAAAAGTTGAAATCCTAACAGACTTTAAAGAATATACTTTAATCTTATCCACTGCCTGGAGTGCAACTGCAGGTTACCTAGCTGATTTTTATAAAGTTATCTTTCAATAACAATTTGGGACGAATGACTACTTTTCATTGTTGTGTCTTCTTGGAGTTAAGACATCAAAACTGCAGAGATATTATGCTCACATCGGGTTGGAGGCATTCTGGGCAAGTAATCTAAATCTTACTAATCTGGGCAATGGTTCTGCTAATCTACCAACAAATAATCTAAACTGAAAAACTAAGTGAAGAGTCAGGAAAGGAGGAGTCAGAGAAGAAAACACTTGTCCAAATCCATGTGCAATCACAAGTAATACTGTTTATTGGCAGAAAAGTACAAGGGAACTTCTACTGTCATTTCCCATCAAGAGAACAGATGTAGGGATTATTTATAATTAACCCATGAACTAGGCAGCAAGATCATTAATTCCTACTTAACATACCCATGAACATTCAGGTTCGGAAGGGTAACTAATCGTGTGTCGAATAACTACAAGGGTTAATGAAACTGAAACAAAGTGAAGGTGTCCTGAAGTTCATAAAGCTTACTTGGTGGAGCCAAGAATTCATGAGCCTTGACAAAAGAGCCTTGGCTCTTTTGTTGGAGCAGCTTCCTCACTAGCCATGGTAATGGGCAGTCTAATAGACAAGCTGTGACTACGCCATGCCTCGCAGCCCTGGCCTTGATTTAGTAGACACTTCTGGAACAAATAGTCTGGCTAAGTAAGAAAGCTTCGTAACTAGAATTCTCAAAAACAAACAAGTCCACTTAATTTTGAAAGTAAACTCATCTTTTAAAATATAGAAGTAAATCAAATCTCAGTGGAAGACAGTCACCCAGGCTACGAGTGAGTGAGGATGTAGGGCCACGATGCTGCATGATGGGGATCTGGTGTGAGATTCAGGGTTTCATAGTTAGAGTCTGGTAACTTTCGCTTCTACCCATCCTCAGTACAATGCAAATGGTTATTAGTAATCATTTGGAAAATGGCATTCAATGAAGATCTTTATGCCTTCAGAACTGTTTAAATCCTGCTATGGATTTGAATCTTCCATAACTATTTATTGCAATGAAACAGCAGGTATCACTCGTTCAAGGTGGACTCACAGGTACCCCAACTGATTTTCAGAAGAGTCACTCTCCACCTTGCTCAATCACATGGCTGACTCAGCATGTCCACATCCCCAGGCTGGAGGTGTCTTCATCTGATGTTTTGCAGGAGGGTCAAGCAGCCTTTTTTTATTGGCAATGAGTTTCCGTAGATCTTTTGCATACTCAGCTTTTTCTTATTGAGAAAGTGCTTGAAATGTTTCTCAGTATTTACTAATCTGACATGGTAGGCTAAGCTGTATGATCTCAGAAGATTCCAGAACACAAATATTCTGTCAAAGACTGTGTGGTTAAACCCTAGTAGAAGCATGTATATCAGAAAAATAAAAATCAGATTCCATTCTTAAGTGGTATAAAATTAAGATACTGTCCTAGCTCTCCTTCCTGTTAAACTTAAATCTGTATACTAATACATGCCAATTTCATGGTTTTTAATAATATAATCCAGTAGGTATGATGAGAAACAATGACTGTTGGTTAAGTGTTATTGGGAAAAATGCCAAAGAGGTTACTGCCTGTGTTCTCTTCTAGGATTTTTTATGTTGCAGGTCTCACACTTAGATCTTTAATCCATTTTGAATTTATTTTTGTGGATGGTGTAAGAAAGTGGTCCAGTTTTCCTAACACCATTAATTGAAGAAATTATCCTTTCCCCATTGTAGATTCTTGGCTCCCTTGTTGTAAATCAGTAGGGCATATATACCTGGGTTTATTTCTGGGCTCTCTATTCTGTTCCATTGATCTATGTGCCTGTTTTTATGCCAATACCATACTGTTTTGATTACTATAACTTTGTAATACGGTATGAAATCAGGGAGTGTGATGCCTCCAACTTTGTTATTCTTTCTCAAAATTGCTTGGGCCATATGGGATCTTTTGCGGTTCTATACACATTTTAGGATTGTTTGTTTTATTTCTGTGGAAAATGCCACTGGAATTTGGGTAGGGATTGCATTGAATCTGGAGATTGTTTTGGGTAGTATGAACATTTTAACAATATTAATTCTTCCAATCCATGGGCGCAGAATATCTTTTCACTTATTTATGACATTTTCCTTTCATCAATGTCTTTAAGTTTTCAGCATATAGATCTTTAACTTCCTTGGTTAAATTTATTCCTAGGTATTCCATCTTTCTACCTCTTGTCTCTCATTGTTCGAAGTTTGCCAGGCAGCTTCTTTTTGGTGCTGGAGAGACCAAAGGTGAGAATGCATGGGGCTTTCTATCTAGCAAGAGTGAGGAGCAGAGGGGGTCAAGTGAAGCTAGAGAAGCTGGGGTCAGTGACAGTGATGATCCCAAGTGTAGAATTTAGTGTCTGTCTTCACAATTTTCCTCTGATCAGTTCCCCTGGGCTCAGGCCTGAGTAATAATAATCAGGTGCTGCACCAGAAGAGAGTATGAAAACAAGAAGCTGTACCACTAACGCCGTTATAAGCGTCAGCAGCTTTGGCCCCAGTGGCACCACAACATCAAGAGATAGTTACAGGTGCCATGGCAGAGATGCCTGGTTTCTGGCTTCTGTGGCCACTGAAGATAGTAACAGCAGTTTTAGCAGCAGTAACAGAGAGCTGCCTGGGTATTGACCACGCTAACTTTGACAAGAGACGTGAATGAGCCACCCCACTGTGGAAGGTCTGGGTGTCAGTGGCAGTGGCTGTGGCTGTTTCGGTGACATCAACTGTGGCTCTGACATGGATAGCAGGAGGAGACCTAGCTGCCGGGAGTCTGAGTGAGAGAGGGGGCAGTGGTGATGCCAGTGGCTCCAGTACACAGACCACCTTGCCAGGGTGACTGGTATAATCACCATATTTTACCCTTAAGTGGGGCGGTTCTACCTGGCGTAAGAAAGATTTTGCTTCTTGCTATCAAGGAATGGATCTATTAGGGTGAATCAGAAAGAGGTCTTTTCATCTCAGCAACCCAGATACCTTCTTCTCAGCAGAAATTAGCTTTTGAACTGTACAAAAGTCACGTTTTCAGCATCAACCAGAAGAAATATGAACTTAAACTTTAACATGCCAGGGGGGCCTGGGTGGCTCGGTAGGTTAAGCGTCCAACTTTGGCTCGGGTCGTGATCTCATAGCTTATGAGTTCGAGCCCTGCGTTGGGCTCTGTGCTGACAGGTCAGAGCCTGGAGCCTGCTTCGGATTCTGTGTCTCCCTCTCCCTGTACCCTTCCCCCACTTTCACTCTGTCTCTTTCTCTCTCTCAAAGTTAAATAAACATTAAAACATTGTTTAAAAAACTTTAACATGCCAAATCCCTATTCCTCTTCTTGGATCCTCTTGTACTGCAGCTTCTGGGTGGCTTGGCCTTATCTTAGTATTCACCTTATTGGTCAAAGACATTGAAGGAATCATACAGTTTCATTACATTTTTGGGTAATTCTCAGCTCCTTGAAAGGGGTGGAGACCACACTTCCATGGAGAAGCGATTTTTTATTTATTTTTATTTATTTTTTATTATTTTTTTTAACGTTTATTTTTTGAGATAGAGAGAGACACAGCATGAACGGGGGAGGGGCAGAGAGAGAGGGAGACACAGAATCCGAAGCAGGCTCCAGGCTCTGAGCCATCAGCCCAGAGCCCCACGCGGGGCTCGAACTCGCGGACCGCGAGATCGTGACCTGAGCTGAAGGCGGACGCTTAACCGACTGAGCCACCCAGGTGCCCCGAGAAGCGATTTTTTAAAAGGAATTTCATAGTCAAGAAGGAGAGGAACACTTGGAGTAACTGATTGAATTTATTCAAAGTCACATCCAAGAAGGACAAGTACCACTCAGGGGAGGAAGCAGACTATTCTGTAACATTTCATCTACTCATTGCAGATCTGGATCAAGAGGTGGGACATCTGGGCAGAGGTACAAGTGCAAACTGCCAAGTGATGAAGGCTCTGACATGCCTTCGGAAATGTTGCAGTATGTAGACCAGTGTCCTTATCACGACTTCTCAAGGAGAGTGTGTCATGTGGCCAGGAGGTGGGGTGGGCTGGGGGAGACCCAGCCAAGCATAAGCTTAAGGAGAAAAAGATGGCCAGTAGTTTGTCTTCAAAAGGGTACAGCATTGCCTTGAAGAACTTTGGCTCTGCTGCTACAGCACCTTCCCTGGTCTTCACACAACACTTTGATCCTCCTTTAGGTAGATATTGAGGAGCAACTATTGAAAAGCAGACACATCTGGGGCTGACAAATGACAAGCCTGCCCTAGGCTCTGCCTACTTTTACCCCATCCTGGGTGCCACCAGGCAGAGCTGGTTCTGGCCCCTCCGGCCTCTCCTCCAGACTGCATTTCCTGAGGCTCCAGCCATCTCGCTTCCATGTTCCCAAGCCCCCATTGATTTCCCATCCACAGCTCAAAGAGGCCCAGCACCTCACTCTACAGTGTCCAGAACCTGCTCCTGCCACCATTTTAACTTTATTTTCAGTTCCTCCCTCTCCGTATCCCTATTCTGGTCAAATTAAATTCTTACTGATTTGTTGCACACCTTGTGCATCAGCTTTTTGTGGCTGTGCTCATGAAACTCCTTAGGTGACATTGCTCTTGGTGGCTTTCCTCCCTCACCGCACCCCTGCTCCTCCACATCCGAATCCATCCTGGCCTTCGCAGCCCAACTCTGTGCCACCCCACCCCCCACCCCACACGGAATCTTCCATGATCTACGAAGTCTAACAGCTGGACTTCAGGTGCATTTCATCTACACGACTCCCAAGAGATGGAATGTCGTGTAGATTGTGTCATGGCTGACCAATGTTTGTCTTATTCCCCCGTGATAAGCCTGTCAATTCTTGGAAGCTCCCCCAGGAGTCAGTGTGACTTCTTGGTGGCCATCTAATCCAGGACCAAGCATCTTGCTCCTCCTATTGGAGGAATGTTGGCAATTAAAAAATGTTTAAAAGGAAATGACTATGTGTAATTCTCCCTCTCCTACCACCAAAATAAGCTTATCATAGTGAATAATGATATAACCTGCCTTAATAATATGTGAGTATCATTTAAAAAGAAAATATAATCATAGGTATAATCAAGGAATGCAGAATGTCTGAGAGATCAATGAAAAAATTACCTTTTTACATTTAATATTTATCACTCTTGCTCAGGTCTAAAACTATATACACAAAAGGAGTAGGGAAACAGTTCAAAATGGTCAAGAAAGAACTATCCAGTTGATTGGAATATTCACATTAAAGGAAAACACTCAGTGTGTCAAAAGGAATATTTCCATCCTGAATTGGGACAATCAGAAGTATGATTCTGATTTGCAGCTATGTGAATGCCTATTAATAAAGCAAAGTGAGAAACCCCCAATGAATAGAGAAAACCAGTAACGCAGTACTTTGTGTTAGTGTAGGAATTTAGTAGATCTCTGCTGTCTTATTCTAGCCCATTCATTCACTATACACATAGTTATTAAGCTCCTATGAAGAGTCATTTACTTCTCTAAGCACTGGGGATATAACAGTGAACAAGGCCCTGCTTTCATGTGCTTCTATTTACAGAAGAGAAATGAGCCATAACCAGCAAACACATAAATGAGCAAGTTAATTTCGGGCAGTAAAAAGTGTTATGAAGAAAATAAAATAAGGTGATATGAGGGCAAGTGAGAGAGAGACTATACATAGTCTGGATGGGTAGTCAGAGAAAACCTCGACAAGGAGGTGACTTTTATTCCGAGACTTGAGTGACACGGAACCAGCCATGGAAGGGCATACAGCAGGGTAGCTCAACCATGACACCAGTGACATTTTGACAGGATGACTCCTTTGGGTTACTGTCCTGATATTGTAGGGTGCTTATTAGTAGCATCCCTGGGTGCTGTTCTCCAGTAGCAGCAACCTCACCCTCCCCACACTTATGACAATCAAAATGCCTCCAGATTTTGCCAAATGACCCCTGGGGGCTAAAACTGTGGTTGGGAGCCACGCAACCGGAGTGAAGGCTCACAGTAACAATCAAGCTTAAGGTGTCCAATGTACAGAGACAAGGTCAAGAGACATTTTTAGCACTTGCTCCCTCTATATGACAAAATTATTTTCTATAATAATTATGTAACAATCCATAGCAATCATTTTATTCATTCTTCAGTTATAAAATAACCAGCAATTAAAGAAGAAATTTTGATTTTACATTTTGAATACAAATAAAAACTTCAAATAGATACATACAAAACAGAATAGAAACAAGTCAACTCCTGTTTTTCATCTTTACAAGCATTTCTGTCTCATTGGGTTGGCTACATACTGTGTCTAAAGAGAGCTTGAATGATCCCGAACTGTTACAAACTCACTCTTGGAACTAGCATGCATAGTAGAGTCCTCTCTAACTGCTGTATCTGGCAGTACTCCAAATTAACCTACATGTAAAATACAAAGTGCATTAAAGGATAAGGGATAAAAAATATGCTCCTTTAAAGCCTACCTATATATCATTAAAACTCTACATACTTTAAATAATTGTTCAGAACTCAGACCAATACATGATTTTTGCAAGGAAGGAGTATTTTTACCACTTACATAGCTTAGAATTACTGGCTCATGGTGATAATAAAAAGCAGACTAAGTGGGTTTTACCAGTTTTTAAATTTTCTGTAGCAAATGCATCCCCTTATTGTCCACACCCAGAGCTGACCGTTCCCCTCACTCTGCCCTTGGGGCAGGCAGGGCCACAGCCTGTATGACTCTGGAAGCCCAGGGTAAGGGTTTGGGATTTTATTTTTACTTGAATGTTAAGTGCAGAAGAAAGCCCCTGGGGGGGGGGGTGGGGCAGGGCGAGGGGGGGTTATGGATCAGAAGAGTAACTTCACTTTCATTGTGGTTTCTAATGCAATCATGTTGGCAGGAGTAGACACAGGAAGATGAGTCAGAGACTGACACAGGAGTCCAGGTGAGCCCTAGCAGTGGCCAAGAGGAGGCGGAGAGTCAGGCAGAGCCATGTGAGCCAAGTCAGTAAGGTAAAATCCAAAAGAGTGAAGTGCAGGTCCAGAGCCCAGGGGAGAGATCAGTACCCGGGATTTCCATTTGGGAGTCACTGGCATGCATATTGTATTTAATGCCTCAGGCGTCCAGGGAAAGTGTAGCTAAAGGATTGTGGCCTCCTTGCAGACAAAGAGGAGCTAGCAAAGGAGGCAGGAAGGAGAAGTGACTGGATGAGGTGCCCTGGTTTAAGGAGGAGGGAGTGGCTCTATGTCATCCTGGTGAGATGCTAACAATGACAGATTACAACCTGGCTTTGCATGCTGGAGATTATCAGAGGACATGGGTGAACTTGGGGATGCCCATCTGTGCAGTAATGGAACAGAAGCCCACCAGGTGGATGATAAGAGCCCAAGGTTGTGACAATAGGCAATTCTTTTAAGACATTTTGCTGAATATGAACAAAGAAATAGGACAGAGCTGGAGGAAGACATGGGAACATTTATTTTCCTTTCTTCTAGTCATGCCATTGACTTTTTTCCAAGGAACCTCTCCTCTCCCATGCTCAGCACATGTGGTTCAAGAAAGGCTCCAGGGACAAAGCATGTGACCCAGCTTGACCAACTACAACATCATATTCCATGGCCACAGTGATTGGTTAAGAAATGGGTACATGACTTGAGTTGGTACAACCCAGAACTTCTTTGGAAGCTACAGAGAAGTCACCTTCCCAATTCACCAGAATTTGATCTGGGAAGATGTGTGTCTGGATCTGCAAGCAGCTGCTACAGGAATTCTTAGAACACGATGAAATATTCTGAGCTGAGAGATAGAGTCCTTTGCCTGGATTCATCTACCCCTTGAGTCAGTGAATTTCCTTTGTTTTATTTTCAGTTTGAATTTTCTGTTTTCTTGAAAGAGAAAGTGTCCTGACCAGTAAGTTCCAAAATTTACAAAGGGCACCCCTACACAATTTGCATTAAGATGGTCAGGACGGGGGTGGGGGGGTGCCTGGGTGACTCGATCTGTTAAGCATCTGACTCTTGACTCAGGTTAAGGTCATGGTCTCATGGCTGTTTGAGTTTAAGGCCCACATGGGCTCTGTGCTGACAGCATCAAGCCTGCTTGAGATTCTCCCTCTTTCTCTGAACTTCCCCTGCCTTCACTGTTTCTGTCTGTCTCAAAATAAATATTTTTTTAAATTTTTTCTATAAAGTCCTTATTAATTTCCAAGAGAAATATAATTTACTTTTTTCATTTTCATTTATTTATTTATTTAATATGATTTATTGTCAAATTGGCTTATATACAATACCCAGTGCTCATCCCAACAAGTGCACTTCTCAATGCCCATCATCCACTTTCCCCTCTCCCGCACCCCCATCAACCCTTAGTTTGTTCCCATATTTAAGAGTCTCTTAACAGTTTGCCTCCCTCCCCCTCTGTTTGTAACTATTTTTTTCCCCTTCCCTTCCCCCATGGTCATCTGTTAAATTTCTCAAGATTCACATTTGAGTGAAAACATATGGTATCTGTCTTTCTCTGACTGACTTATTTCACTTAGCATAATACCCTCCAGTTCCATCCACGTTGCTGCAAATGGCATGATTTTATCCTTTCTCATTGCCAAATAGTATTCCATTGTATATATAAATCACATTTTCTTTATCCATTTGTCAATTGATGGACATTTAGGCTCTTTCCATAATTTGGCTATTGTTGAAAGTGCTGCCATAAACATGGGGGTACCTGTGCCCCTATGCATTAGCACTCCTGTATCCTTTGCATAAATACTAGTAGTGCTATTGCTGGGTCATAGGGTAGATCTATTTTTATTTTTTAAGGAACCTCCACACTGCTTTCCAGAGTGGCTGCACCAGTTTGCATTCCCACCAACAGTGAAAGAGGGTTCCCGTTTCTCCACATCCTCGTCAGCATCTATAGTCTTCTGATTTGTTCATTTTAGCCACTCTGACCAGTGTGAGGTGGTATCTCCGTGTGGCTTTGGTTTATATTTTCCTGATGGTGAGTGACGTTGAGCATCATTTTATGTGTCTGTTGGCCATCTGGAAGTCTTCTTTGGAAAAGTGTCTATTGATGTCTTATGCCCATTTCTTCACTGGATTATTTGTTTTTCAGGTGTGGAGTTTGGTGAGTTCTTTATAGATTTTGGATACTAACCCTTTATCCAATATGTCATTTGCAAATATCTTTTCCCATTCTGTCAGTTGCCTTTTAGTTTTGTTGATTGTTTCCTTTGCAGTGCAAAAGCTTTTTATCTTCATGAGGTCCCAATAGTTCATTTTTGTTTTTAATTCCCTTGCTTTTGGAGATGTGTTGAGTAAGAAATTGCTGCAGCTGAGGTGAAAAAGGTTGTTGCCTGCTTTCTCCTCTACGGTTTTGATTGTTTCCTGTCTCACATTTAGGTGTTTCATCCATTTTAAGTTTATGTTTGTGTATGGTGTAATAAAGTGGTCTAGTTTCATTCTTCTGCATGTTGCTGTCCAATTCTCCCAGAACCATTTCCTAAAGAGACTGTCTTTTTTCCATTGGAAACTCTTTCTTGCTTTGTCAAAGATTAGTTGGCCATACATTTGTGGGTCCAGTTCTGGGCTCTCTATTCTATTCCGTTGGTCTATGTCTGTTTTTTGTGCCAACACTATGCTGTCTTGATGATTATAGCTTTGTAGTAGAGGCTAAAGCCTGGGATTGTGATGCCTTCTGCTTTGGTTTTCTTTTTCAATATTACTTTGGCTATTGGTGATCTTTTGTGGTTTCATAGAAATTTTAGGATTGTTGTTCTAGCTTTGAGAAGAATGCCGATGCAATTTTAATTGGGGTTGCATTGAATGTGTAGATTGCTTTGGGTAGTATTGACATTTTAACAATATTTATTCTACCAATCCATGAGCATGGGATGTTTTTCCATTTCTTTGTATCTCTTTCAATTTCTTTCATAAGCTTTCTATAGTTTTCAGCATACAGATCTTTTACATCTTTGGTTAGGTTTATTCCTAGGTATTTTATGGTTCTTGGTGCAATTGTAAATGGGATCCATTTCTTTATTTCTGTTTCTGTTGTTTCATTTTTGGTGTAAGGAAATGCAACCGATTTCTGTACATTGATTTTGTACCCTGTGACTTTGCTGAATTCACATATCAATTCTAGAAGTCTTTTGATGGAGTCTTTAGAGTTTTCCATGTAGAATATCACATCATATGCAAAAAGTGAAAGTTTGACTTCTTCTTTGCCAATTTTGATGCCTTTCAGTTCATTTTGTTGTCTGATTGTTGATTGCTGACTTCCAACACTGTGTTAAAAAACAGTGGTGAGAGTGGACATCCCTGTCGTGTTCCTGATCTCAGGGGGAAAGCTCTGTTTTTCCCCATTGAGGATGATATTAGCTGTGGGCTTTTCATATATGGCTTTTATGCTGTTTAAGAATGTTCCTTCTATCCAGACTTTCTTGAGGGTTTTTATTAAGAAAGGATGCTGTATTTTGTCAAATGCTTTTTCTGCATTTATTGACAGGATCATATGGTTTTTATCCTTTCTTTTATTAATGTGATGTGTCACATTGATTGATTTGTGAATATTGAACCAACCCTGCAGCCCTGCAGGAATGAATCCCACTTGATCCTGGTGAATAATTCTTTTTATATGCTGTTGAATTCTATTTGCTAGTATCTTGTTGAGAATTTTTGCATCCATGTTCTCCTTTTTTGTGGTGTCTGTGTCTGGTTTGGGAATCAAAGTAATTCTGGCTTTATAGAATGAGTCTGGAAGTTTTTCTTCCCTTTCTATTTTTTTTGGAACATATTGAGAAGGACAGGTATGAACTCTGCTTTAAATGTCTGGTAGAATTTCCCAAGGAAGCCATCTGGTCCAGGACTCTTTTTTGTTGGGAGATTTTTGATAACTGATTCAATTTCTTTACTAGTTATGGGTATGTTCAAATTTTCTATTTCTTCCTGTTTGAGTTTTGGTAGTGTGTGGGTGTTTAGGAATTTGTCCATTTCTTCCAGGTTGTCCAGTTTGTTGGCATATAATTTTTCATTGTATTCTCTGATGATTGCTTGTATTTCTGAGGGATTGGTTGTAATAATTCCATTTTCATTCATGATTTTATCTATTTGGGTCATCTCCTTTTTCTTTTTGAGAATCCTGGCTAGAGGTTTATCAATTTTGTTTATTTTTTCAAAAAACCAACTCTTGGTTTCATTGATCTGTTCTACTGTTTTTTTGGATGCTATATTGTTTATTTCTGCTCTGATATTGATTATTTCTCTCCTTCTGTTGGGTTTGGAGTTTCTTTGCTGTTCTGCTTCTAGTTGCTTTAGGTGTGCTGTTAGATTTTATGTTTGGGGGTTTTTCTTGTTTTTTGAAATAGGCCTGGATTGCAATATATTTTCCTCTTAGGACTGCGTTTGCTGCAACCCAAAGGGTTTGGACTGTTGTGTTTTCATTTTCATTTGTTTCCATATATTTTTAAATTTCTTCTCTAATTGCCTGGTTGACACATTCATTCTTTAGTAGGTGTTCTTTAACCTCCATGCTTTTGGATGTTTTCCAGACTTTTTCCTGTGGTTGATTTCAAGTTTCATAGCATTGTGGTCTTAAAGTGTGCATGGTATGATCTCAATTCTTTTATATTTATTGAGGGATGTTTTGTGACCCAGTTTGTGATCTGTTTTGGAGAAAGTTCCATGTGCACTCAAGAAGAATGTGTATTCTGCTTTAGGATGAAAAGTTCTGAATATATCTGTCAAGGCCATCTGGTCCAGTGTATCATTCAGGGCCATTGTTACTTTACTGAGTTTTTGTCTAGATGATCTGTCCATTGTTGTAAGTGGAGTATTAAAGTCCTCTGCAGACACTTCTCTAAAGAAGACATCCAGATGGCCAACAGGCACATGAAAAGATGCTCAACGTCGCTCCTCATCAGGGAAATACAAATCAAAACAACACTCAGATATCACCTCACGGCAGTCAGAGTGGCCAAAATGAACAAATCAGGAGACTATAGATGCTGGAGAGGATGTGGAGAGACGGGAACCCTCTTGCACTGTTGGTGGGAATGCAAATTGGTGCAGCCACTCTGGAAAGCAGTGTGGAGGTTCCTCAGAAAATTAAAAATAGACCTACCCTATGACCCAGCAATAGCACTGCTAGGAATTTACCCAAGGGATACAGGAGTACTGATGCATAGGAGCACTTGTACCCCAATGTTTATAGCAGCACTCTCCACAATAGCCAAATTATGGAAAGAGCCTAAATGTCCATCAACTGATGAATGGATAAAGAAATTGTGGTTTATATACACAATGGAGTACTACGTGGCAATGAGAAAGAACGAAATATGGCCCTTTGTAGCAACGTGGATGGAACTGGAGAGTGTGATGCTAAGTGAAATGAGCCATACAGAGAAAGACAGATACCATATGGTTTCACTCTTATGTGGATCCTGAGAAACTTAACAGAAACCCATGGAGGAGGGGAAGGAAAAAAAAAAGAGGTTAGAGTGGGAGAGAACCAAAGCATAAGAGACTCTTAAAAACTGAGAACAAACTGAGGGTTCATGGGGGGTGGGAGGGAGGGGAGGGTGGGTGATGGGTATTGAGGAGGGCACCTTTTGGGATGAGCACTGGGTGTTGTATGGAAACCAATTTGACAATAAATTTCATATATTGAAAAAAAATTAAAAAAAATAAAGTCCTCTGCAATTACTAAATTCTTACCAATAAGGTTGCCTATGTTTGTGATTAATTGTTTTATATGTTTGGGTGCCTCCGAATTCAGTGCATAGACATTTATAATTCATAGCTCTTCTTGATGGATAGACCCTGTAATTATGACATAATGCCCTTCTTCATCTCTTGTTACAGCCTTTAGTTTAAAATCTAGTTTGTCTGATATAAGTATGGCTATTCCAGCTTTCTTTTGACTTCCAGTAGCATGATAGATGGTTCTCCATCCCCTCACTTTCAATCTGAAGGTGTCTTCGGGTATAAAATGGATCTTTTGTAGACAGCAAATATATGGGTCTTGTTTTTTATCCATTCTGATACCTTATGTCTTTTGATTGAAACATTTAGTCCATTTACGTTCAGTGTTATTGTTGAAAGATATGGGTTTAGAGTCATTATGTTATCTGTAAGTTTCATGCTTGTAGTGATGTCTCTAGTCCTTTGTGGTCCTTGCAACATTTCACTAACAGAGTCCCACTTGTAGGTCTGGTTTAGTGGTGATGAATTCCTTCAGTTTTTGTTTGTTTGGGGAAACCTTTATCTCTCCTTCTATTCTAAATGACAGGTTTGCTGGATAAAGGATTCTTGGCTGCATATTTTTCCTGTTTATCACATTGAAAATTTCCTGCCACTCCTTTCTGGCCTGCCTAGTTTCAGTAGATAGGTCTGCTACTACCCTTATCTGTCTACCTTTGTATGTTAAGGCCCACTTATCCCTAGCTTTCAGAATTCTCTCCTTATCTTTGTATTTTGCCAGTTTCACTGATATGTCCTGCAGAAGATCAATTTAAGTTATGTCCGAAGGGAGTTCTCTGTGCCTCCTGTATTTTGATGTTTGTTTCTTTCCCCACATTGGGGAAGTTTTCAGGTATGATTTCAGGCAGAAGTACACCTTCTGCCCCTTTCTCTCTCTTCTTCTTCTTCTGGAACTCCTATGATACAGATATTGTTCCATTTAGTTGAATCACCTAGTTTTCTAATTCTCCTTGTGATCCAGATTTTTTTTTATCGCTCTTTTTCTCAGCTTCCTCTTATTCTGTAATTTTATCTTCTATTTCACCTATTCTTCCCCCTGCCTCTTCAATTCTAGCTGTCACCAACTCTAGTTTATTTTGTACCTTGTTTACATTTTTAAATTCATCATGACTATTTTTAAGTTCCTTGATCTCTGTAGCAATAGATTCTCTGCTGTCTTCTGTGCTTTTTTTCAAACCCAGTGATTAATCTTATGACTATTATTCTAAATTCTCATTCATTTTTTATCAATTCTCTATCTGTCATTTCTTCCTGGAATTTCTTTTGGGGAGAATTCTTCTGTTTCATCATTTTGGCCAGTTTTCTGTCCCTTATGTGTTTTAAAAGCTCGTTATGTGTCTTGCACCTGCGAGCACTACTATATTAAACAGGGATCATACGTTGTCCAAGGCCTGGCCCTTCAGGAGGTGTTTTTTGGAGAGTTGCTTGCTCTCTGTTGTTGTTACTGTGGTTGCTTTATCTCCCTACTTGTAGTGATGTTTTGGACCCTCCACCAGGTGTGCTCTGATTTGTACATTGAAGTAGCCCTGGAAAGGAAACGAACAGACAAACAAAAAACAAACAGAAAACAAAAACACGCAAACACACACACAAACAAACAAAACCCCAAAAACAAAAAATCAGAAACACCAGCTACAAATAAACAACAGGGTGGAGGCGCTGCTGACAGAAGAGACCTTATCCCATACAAAGAGAGAAATGACAGGTGTGGAGAAAAAGAAAGAATAAAAATTGACCAGAGAAACTATAGGGCTTAATCCAGAGAGAGAGAAAGGAAAATAAAGAAGGAGGCAGGGGTAAAGAAAAAGAAAATAAAGTTATCTGGACAGAGAAACTATATGCCTTAATCCAGAGAGAGAGAGAGAGAATGGAGAATAAAGAAAGAGGTGTGGAACATGTATCAAGAGAATGGATTAAATATGTCTGCTTAAACAAACCAACAACCAGAGTAAGGAGACTAGAGGAGGGAAGAGATAAGAAGAAAAGGAAGGAAGAATATATTTATATAATAAGAATTGTCCGAGAATTAAACCAGGCAATGAAGCAGCACAGGTCTGGAGGAGGGGCTGTCTGGTTCATCAGTGTCAATCCCTCCCCAGTAGATACCAGGCTGGAGGGGCGTGGTTTGGTGTAGGCGGTCCCGCCTCCACTGTGGGCTGGCTGTCCAATCCCTGAGGCCCCATCTTGGGGGGTTGTGGGGAGAAAGATGGTGACACCCCAATCTCTCCTCCACAGAGTACTTTGTTTGAGCTGGCATCATTATGCTGTGGGGGCGGTTTGTCCAATTCCACCAACTCCAGTGCCTGACTTGGCTGGGATTCAAACTCTTGTGCTGCCTGCCCCAGTACTAGGGAAGTGTCTCTTTGCGCTGCCCGTATGTGGTCCCTGGCTGACAGGCACAGGCAGGCTTTGTCTTGTCTCACAGCAATCCAGGGAGGAATCGCTTTCTCCTACTGCAGACTGCGCCCCTGACCTAGCCACCCAGCCCAGGGGTGGCTCCCCTCCTCCCTAGGTGCACAATCCAAGCAGCTGGCCCCTGTTCCAGAGCAAGCCCTGCAGTTAGAGATTGGATTTTTCTCTATCCCAGTCCAAGGTTTTTCTCTTGTCCAGATACAGTCCTATGCTTTCCCAGCAGCTCTTTCTCTTCTCTTTGTCTCTCCACAGAAGGAGATCCCTCCCCACCGTTCGTTTTATCTCTCTCAGTTCACAATCATGCACCTATGGCCCATCAGTTTGTCCCATTGGGTCCCTGGAAGCACAACTGTCTCTTTTCCTCCTGAACTGTTGGGATTCAAGGTCCTTTGGCTTCAACTCTTCTTTATTTGAGAGACAAGGGAAGTTTGGATTCCCCCTACTTCTCCACCATGTTGGCCCTTCCTCCCCTCTCTCAAAATTAATAAATACATGGAAAGAAAAAAGAAAGAAAGAAAGAAGGAAAGAAAGAAAGAAAAAAGAAAGAAAGAAAGAAAGAAAGAAAGAAAGAAAGAAAGAAAGAAAGAAAGAAAAGAAAGAAGGAAAGAAGGAAAGGAAGAAGGAAAGAAAGAAAGAAAGAAAGAAAGAAAGAAAGAAAGAAAGAAAAAGAAAGAAAGGAGGTGGGGAGGCACTTGGGTGGCTCAGTCGGTTGGGCATTTGACTCTTGATGTCTGCTCAGGTCATGATCCCGCAGTCATGGGATTGAGCCCTACATCAGGCTCCACACTGGGCATGGATCCTGCTTAGGATTCTCTCTCTCTCTCTCTCTCTCTCTCTCTCTCTCTCTCTCTCTCTTCCCCTCTACCACCCAAGTGCCTCCCCACCTTCTTTCTTTCTTTCTTTCTTTCTTTCTTTCTTTCTTTCTTTCAGGAGGAGGACAGCCTTGTCCCAGTTTTAGGTTTGTGTGAGGAGCAGTGGGAAGTTGTGTCAAATTCCAAGAGTTGCAGATTACCATCACATTGACAGAGGCTTTTATTCCCCATCTCCTTTAATGCTCTTGCATCCAATATTTGGATGGTATGATTTTGTGTCACTGTATGGCCCCAGGGGCTCCTCCTCCAGGCCACATCAGTCGGTTAAGCATCCGACTTCGGCTCAGGTCATGATCTCACGGTTTGTGAATTCAAGCCCCCATCAGGCTCTGGGCTGACTGCTCAGAGCCTGGAGCCCACTTCAGATTCTGTGTCTCCCTCTGTCTGCCCCTCCGCTGATTGCACTCTGTCTCTCGCATTGTCTCAAAAATATATAAACATAAAAAAAAATTTTTTTTAAGTTTACCTAATTATGTTAGAAGAGGAAGAAGATTTCTAAAATATTGCTGATTTTTTAAAAATAACCTACTTTCTGACTATTTTATGTGTCACATACCCAGATGCTGAAAGAATTCAGGAAAAGGCCAAGAAAAGCAGACAATAAATGTAAAAGAACATAATCATTTATACTCTGTAAAATCCATGCCCTTGAGTGGTAGTTTACATGGAAATCTTGATCTGGAGCTGAAGGGGGAGGTGTCTTGATATGTTTGCATCCAGTGGTCTCTGACTCTCCCAGAAGAGGGTCAAGGAAAAATTAGAAAGCTGATAATATTTTTTAAAGCAGATGAGCCCCAGGAAATATGGCCAATAAAAATTCATTGCATTTAGCATAGCTTTCAGAAAGCTCCCCAATATAGCTTACCTTTCCAGTTTCATGTCTTCCTGTGTCCTTTCTAGGCTTTGTTCCAAGGACGTTGACCCATTTACAGATATATATTTTGTTGTTTTGTATCTCCAAAACTTAGCACAAATCCTGGACCATAGAAGCCACACAACAGATATTTGTTGAACTGATGTCTGAACAAATGGAAACCTAGCCATTCAATATAGATTGGATCTCATCACATTCTTTCTGATTCCCTTGTACCACGGAGGGCAGGATTAATACGGTGGAAAGCATCAATAATAACTGGAAATGTGAGGAGCATTATTGTCTGGAAAAACAAGAACACGTTGAACCGTCTCAGTCCCGTCTCATAGAGAATTCCTCAATTTCAGCTGAGGAGAGAGGGCCTTGGGCATTTGCAACCATTGATTCCATAACAGGAACTGAGAAGCTCACACTTCACTGTCTTAAAACATCTATACGGCAACTGATGACAAATGGACTCACAAATCCTTCTCCAAATCTTCAATCTCACCCACATTATGTTCATACTAGGGAATTTTTATTGGTCTTACTTCCCAGGGGCTCTAGGCTTGGTGAATAGAAAGGCCCAGCTCCTTTGCAGCCAGTTGAGACAAACTACCATGTACCATACACTATAGAGTCCCCTATAGGATTAGGCTGATGCCACCCCCACCCCCACCCCAGTCCCCAGCCTGAAATAGCTCCCCTGTTTGGCTTCCTCCCCTTACTGCCCTGCTTCCCTCCCTCCTGACTGGGCTTCCCACAAGTACTTCCTTAATAAATCCCTCAAAATCCCTCACACGAAAATCCTCATCTCAGAGAGTGAGTTCTGGAGAACCTAACCTTACAAGGGTGTTTACTATGTGGGTGTATGAACATGTATAAAATGTTGCAACAATTCTTGAGGCCTTTTCAACCAAGTTGAACTTGATTTGAAGTTGTATACTTATTTCTTATTGGAAAGTAACCCCCCTCAAGCCTAGGAACAGCATGATTGTATAGGTATTCTTGGAGTCCCGAGGACAGTCCTTCTGTTTTTACAAAGAGCTGCCTGCCTCATATATGGCAGTAGGTTTGACAGTTTGGCCTTGCCTCACTAAATTAAACAAAAACAAGCATTATCAAATGTTTAGATTTCCTGGAGTCTTGGCTTCAAGTAGCTTGATGAGTCATTCCTGACAAGTTCATATGCAGACTTCTAGTTCTATTAAGGCCTTAAGCTTTGTGGTGGTGAGGTGAGTTTCCTTTGTTTTATTTTTAAATCTAACAACACAAGCAATGCTAGCCACACCAATTAAAACAAGGAAAGAGTTAACCTTTGAGATGACCACAGTCCAGATGGCAGCATGAAAGTCACCAGAGCCATTTCATCTTCCAGAAGATTTATCACTGCAGAAATCCAAGTCTTTCATGTGGATTTCTGCCACAATCCATATTGCACACTCACACAAGGAATCTGGAGTTCCAGAGTCTGAAACAGCACTGCGAACACGGATTTGTGCTATAAACAGGACCCTGGAGGCGCAAGGTTGGCCAGGAAAACCATGCAGCTTTCACAAAATCAAGATATGTGAAGACAGGCGCCCTGATGACAAGAATATCCGAAGCCCTTGGTGTCACTTTGCAGGCACCCACTGCTTTGCTCTCCTGCTTTTGCCTCCGGTCCTCATTCTCAATCTTGCCAAATGCCTCTTTTTTTTTTTTTTTTTTTTTTTGCTACAACACATTCTCTTTTCTCTCAGTTCCACCCCAGATGTTTGCCCATGCTCTGTTCCAAAAGCCTCAGTTTCCCTTTCAAAAGCTGTTCCTTAAGAATTATTTTCCTTCAGGAATCCCAAGCTGTGGTGTCCCACACTGGTAGTCTGGAACCCAGGGGAAGAAAAGAATTTAAAGTGCTGCCTGGCTTCCGGGCATTGGGGTAGCACACTAATGTCCTCATACCCAAGTCTTGTTTCAGACACCCTGAAATCAAGTTTAAGAGCTCATTCTCAATGGTCATGAAATTTTACAAAATGCTACAGAGAATCAAATTTAAATGATGCAACCACTTTATTTTCAGTACAATGTATTTTTAGCTGAAAGAGGTTTTCAGAGGAAAGCCATATCTTTTATGGGATATCATGCTTGTCAAAAGCAATTAAATAGTACATGGAGGCCTCAGAGTGGGCTCCAGCGTAATCTGGATATGGTTTGGGTACATGAATAAATATAAATTTGATGAAACCTCCTTGTATATGAAATGTAGCCTAAAACATACTACTTTTGAAAAGTAATGAAGTTATTCAAATACTTTGATTTCAAATTGCTTCCACCAGTCATTGATTTATAAATGTCATTTGCCATGTGATTCCAAATGACTTTACAGACTACAGAGCATGGAACTATGGGGAGAAAGGAGACTTTAATGATCTTACATAAACCAGAAAGACTTTATTTAAACTTTATATAGAACAATGTATTAATTGTTTGGTCTAAGAACCTCTTGTTTCAGACAGCTGTCATTTGAAAGACAGGATTTAAGAGAATACATGGCATTCCTAGAAAACTGGACCACAGTTTATAACAAATAAAGAATGAATTTGTTGTTTCTATAGTCCAATATGTTTCAAACCCATGGCACCCATTGCTCATTCCTCTTAGACACGTGATCTTAGGTCCATTTACACCATCCAGACAGCCCAAAGCAAAATTATTAGTCTTGTCTTTTGCTGCATAACCAACTCTCCCAAACTTAGTAGCATAAAATAACTACCATTAGATTATGCTTATGAATTCTGTAGGTCAAAAATTTGGAAAGGACACAGAAAATCATGGGCATACAAGGATTCCATGATGTCTCTGGCACCAGCAGGGAAGACTGGAACAGACCAGCCTGAAGGATTCACTTCTGAGATGGCTTCTTTACCCATAAGTCTGGCTTCTGGCTGGGCTGGTTGGAGCTGGGTCCCTGGAGCTGGTGACCCAGGTACCGTTATGTGCCTCCTTTCTGTGCCATGACTTCTCACAGCATGAGAGATAGGATCCAAGTGGGAACATTCCAAAAGCAAGCATTCCAAGAGCAAGGGTTCCAAGAGAACCAGATGGAAGCTGTCTTTCTGATCTAGTCTTGAAAGTTATATAGCATCATTTCTGCCATACTTATTGTTTAAAGTACTCACATTCGGTGTTGAATCCTGATGCCTCCACTTCTAAATGGGTGACCTTAGGCAAGTGGCTTCATCTCTTCCTCACTCTACAAACACAGATGCTGATCAATCACAGGGTTGCTATGGATAAGCACAAATCCATGTTAGAGTGCATCACTAATTTATAAACAGTTGGCTAATTCTAATCCTCTTTCTTGTTTTCTTAGCTACCTTTATTTCCCACATTTCTCAGGCAGGAGCATGTGCAATCTCCCTGCAATAATTCCATCAAAATCTGCCCTCAAATCCGTTGTTCAGAAGGTGGAATCTCAGGGGCGTTCCTCAATGGCTCAGGGAAGAAATGGTAGATGCCCACTGATGTTGCACCTTGCAGAGACCCCCTACTCCACCACGCCTAAGAGCCTGCCCCTCATTCTGGCTGTGTTAGAATTCCACATCTCCTCTCTTGTGACACCTGAAGGAGCCATTGACAGACATTCTTTAAGCCCTCAGGAATTTCCTTTTTCTTTTAAAGAAAGTGAAATGGAATTCCAGAACAGGGACCCATGGGATGGAGTTTTTCTGAAGTACATGTTTCTGTTCTTTCTACTTCCCATCCCCACCTGGTGTCAAATCAGTTGAGGAAAGGGCACATTCAGCCTGGCTTTCCTCTCTGCCTAAGTTCTTTGAGCACATTACCCAAATCTTCTCTGGTCACCGGAGCAGTTGCATTCATTGCTGGAGCCAAAGAACACATAGAATGTTCCAAATGGGGAAATTAGTGAAGACACTATTGTATCCAGTTATGACAAAAGAGTGGCATGCTGAGGTATTTCTTCATTTATTGTCATTGTTACAATTCTTTAGCCAGTTCACTGGTCTCTTTACTGTCACTCCTGGTCTCCTCAGATTCACCTTCATACAAGAGTCAGAGATTCTTCTAGAAGCAGCCAGGCCACACTGCTCCCCTACTCAGAACCTGCGGTGGTTTCCTATTGCACTTGGAGTAAAATCTAAGGTCCTTGCAGTGGCTTACAAGGCCATCTACAGTCAGCTCAGATATTTCTCAGACTTCATTTCCCTCCTGAGACAGGGCCAGCCAGGCTGACGTGTGCAGGTGCTCAGGCCCTCAGCTTAGAAGGGCCGCACACTCATTTCATTTTCATTAATCTCTTCAGTGCTCTGCTATTGCTATTTTGAAGGTTTTAATAATTTTCAAACAAGGGGCTGTACATTTTCATTTCATTTTCATTTGGCACTGAGTCCTGCAAATCATATAGGGGCTCTCTCTGTAGCCACACAAGACTCCTCCATTCTTCAAATGGGCCAGGCCATAGGCCACTTGTGCACCAGGAATCAGCCCGGTGCTGCTCCTTCCCACTTCTGGGAAAGCTCTCCGTGATATGTTCACTCGGCTGCCTCTCTCCTTCGTGCAGGTCTCACGTGTCCCCACCGGAGAAGCCTTCTGTGACCACCACGTCCACGCTGTCACTGCCTCCCCACATGCGGAAGTATTTCTTCTTCAAAGCACCATCACCGCCCACATTATGGAGTAGATTTACTTGGATGCAGTTGTTTCTTGTTGGTCCCATAGAAGTTCCTCCAGGGAGCGGACTTAGCAGCTTGGTCATTTCTTTGATGTTGGGGACTAACACACTTGCTGGCACATAGCTATTTCCCAGTATGCTTTTGTTGAGTTAACTTATTCCTCACTAATACCACACATGCTGCCCTTCACAGCAGGAGCACATTTTAATTCTATGAATTTGGTTGTGAGAAAAGTTCAGAGGACACATTTGGAAATACACTGTTTTGCTTTCACTGTGGTCACCTGGTTTTTCTCAGGCTGCCACTCATCCCCATTCAGCTTAATCTCTCTGCCTTCTTTTCTCTCTTTCTCTCTCTGCTTTGCAATGACTCTAACTCTGTGCTTCGAACATTCGAAGTATGGAGACGTTGAGATTCGTTTTCTGATTTTGGAGAGAGAAACAAGAGAAGTCATAGGAAGTATCAGAATGATGCCTACTTCAACCTGAATTGGACCATCTCAGCTGGAGGAAATGGCAGCTGCCCAGTGTCCTGACTACTGATCCCAGTGCCTTGCCACAACCCACGCAGCAGCAGGGATGTCAGAGCCAGAGGCACCTTTGATATCATCTAAGGCAAACTCATGACATCTTGTGTTCTTTCAGGGAGGAAAGGATATTTCAGGTTAGAAATAGAGAGGAGGGGAGGGGCGGGCAGGGAAAGGGAGGTGAAAGGGGGAAAGGGGTGATAAAAGGTGTGCTTGAGTCATTCTAACCCCTGACAAGGAAAGTCATCTCTGGGGGTCGCCAAACTGATCGGTTGTAAGCCAGGCGCAAAAATTCAAATTTCCTGACTTTCTCTTTGATATTAAATGTCCTTTAATTGAAGAAATAATTGTTGGCTTCAAATTTCCAATACGGTCTGGTATTATTACTGTCCTCCATGTTCATTTTCTACCACTGCTTACTTCACAGTCTTTTAATGAGGAACTGGTCTTCCTGCGAGTAGGTGTCAGGTGACCCTGCCTGCCAGGCAGGCAGCAGACTGCACATGGGGCCTGCATCAAGGTCAAAGGGGGGCCAGGTTCCTTGGCAGAGTCCCCATGATGTCACATCTCTTGTCCTCTTGTTCTCTCTGCACCTCGGGTAGACAGAAATCTTAGCTTCTTGACATACTCTCATCAATGGTCCATACATGCCCTTCTATGGTTTATGTGTACATTTGTGTGTTTTTAATAATTGTATCAACTCACAGGATCTCACCATCCAGCTCAGGAACTGGCCACACTGCTATCATCCACGTGGTTCTGCCCATCCTGGCCCCTCGCCTCCCCAAGCCCCAGAGAGAGGTGGTCACTATCCCGAGTCTTATGTTGCTGATTCCCTTTGTTCCAAACCACTGTCTTTCATGAAATATGTGACATTTTTGCACGTGTTCTCAAAAGGCACATTTAGTTTGGGTTGTTCGTATCCACGTATAAAAGTCTCAAGTTGTAGGTAATTTTTTAGGACTGGCCCAGGAAGGGGAACTGACTGCGTGTCAAGACCAAATCCTTCTGTGTCAGGTGGGGTGGAGAGGCCCCAGCCGTTAGCTGGATCTGGCCCTGAAATGACCCACCAACGTGGAGAGGCCTGCCGGACCACTCCTGCCTCTGCGGAGGGAAACCCACAACACCAGAACAGACAAGCCTCTTCCTGGGTTTGCTTTTCTTCCAATAGCCCACCTGTGCTCCGGGGCAGGGCTCCCAGCCACCCACTTTGTAAGGCTGCTCGCTCCCCACCTGTGCAAACACAGGGCTTCCTGTCACCACGTGGCCCAAGCAGAGCAGGCCTGCGGACGCCCAGCTTCGCATTTTTAATTTCCTAATGAGAATGATTGCAGACCTGGAAAACAGCTGTTATCCCAGGGGCCACGACACAACATAATTCAATTGCACCTTTTTGATTTCTGTCTTGTCTTTCACAATTTCCCACAAACCTGAAACGTGTTTCGCTACTCACTTTCTGCCTCAGAGCGATCACAGCACTTGGCCCTCAGGGAGACTCTTGCATTGTGGAATGGCTTTTACTCTGCAAATCCCAAGTGGAAATGAGAGGATATTGAGTTATGAAATCATGGTGCAACACAAAGACACCAAGGCTGTGAGGATAACCCAGTCCTAGGTTAGGGTCCCCTTCCGTGTCCTCTGTCACCACCTATAATTAACTACTATTAAAAACAAGAGGCTGGGGGCACCTGGCTGGCTCAGTTGGTAGAGTGTGTGACTCTTGGTCTTGGGGTTGTGACTTTGAGTTGGATGTGGAAGTTACTTAAAAATAAAATCTTTAAAAAACAAACAACAGAAATAACAAGAGGCTGATGTGTACGATGAGTAGAAAGAACAAAGATTTTGATGCCAGAAAAAAAAACCAAAAAAACAAAACATGAGTTCAGGAGTGCGTGGGTGGCTCAGTTGGTTGAGTGTCTGACTCCTGGTTTCGGTTCAGGTCATAATCTCACAGTTTATGGGTTCAAGTCCTGTGTCGGGCTCTGTCCTGACAGTGTGGAGCCTGCTTGGGATTCTCTCTCTCTCCCTCTCTCTCTGCCCCTCCCCTCCTCACACACACATTCTCTCTCTCTCTCTCTCTCTCAAAATAAATAAATAAGCTTTAAAAAAATGAGTTCATATCCCACCTGCATCCTTTGCTCCTTATGTGACCTTGGACCTCTCAGAGTTACTCTCCTGCTTTGAAAAATGGAACCAGATACCTACTCTGTAGAATATTGGGAGTTACCTGAGGAAGGTGCAGAATGGTGAGCTCACTTGGCCTGTAGCATGGTTACAGACTAGGTGCTTCATCACTGGGGGCCTTTCTCATTTCCTCACGCCAAGTCTGCTGGTCCCTGACCCTCCAGCCTCTCCGTTCTGATCAATCACACATCACAGACAGATGAATCATCCTGAAGCAGCATTGGTGTATATCACATTTCCCCACCTCCCTCACCAGATCCAGACCCCCAGACAACAGCAGAAAACTTCTGTGGTTTCCCAGTGCCATTAAGATGTCCAAATCCCTTAAATTGACCTTTTATCTCCACCACAATTTAGAATCAATGTACCCTTCACAGTGGCCTTTTCTTGCTCCTATATCTGAATCCTGTGTTCTAGGGCAACTTCGTCTCTGAACATGCCAGATACATGTCAGGCCCATCTCTACCTCCGCATTCATACTGTCCCCTTGCACACACTGCTTGCCTCCCCCTTTTCACTGATACGCATTCCATCCTTTCTTGGAGGTTCAAGTAAAGTCCCCACCTCTCTTCTTTCCTGCCTTTCCTTCCTGCTGGCTAGTTAGTGTGTCTTACCTTGTTTTGTCATTAGTCATCTGTGTATGCAGCCGCTGACACTTAGCTTGGGTTCTATGGAAGATGTGCAGAAGCATGTGGTGATGATTGCAAATACAGAAGCACAAATTTCAAAGACACTTCTGTTTAGAAATGCCTTCATAAATTCACCTGGAATTTGACTTATCACAATTTCCTTCCATTAAAGTTTTTTCAAAATTGTTAGCAGTAGCCAGATCGAAATGATCAAGCATTGAGTTTGTGTTGCTGTTAGGGTGGGGTGTGTGTGTGTGTGTGTGTGCATGTGTGTGCATCAGGGAGCTGCACTGACTGGGTTAGCTTCACATCAATCCCAGTGGGAAACAGTTATCTGCACTCTGCTCTCCTTTACCACTTTCAGGTGACAGGTTTCATCAGCTCACATCGGTTGTCCAAACATCCAAGATTGTACTGGAATTTAAGAAAGATAACTGAAGCAAGGATGAGCCTGATGGTTGACCAGTACCCACCATTTTTTGAGCAGATCACCTCCCTGCAATGGTTTAATCTTGTAATATGCCAAGGTAAGTTGACTTTGCAGAGTTCCAAGGCAGGAGCTCAGGCAAACGAGTGGCTGTATTGGCAGTAAAAGGACATGAGGAAGGGGGTTCTGTTGAAGCTCTAAACTTGGCTGTTTAGATTCCAGGTATTCTTGGGAAGAGTTATACCTAAACCTGAACTTGGACAAAGGCCAAAAAATTATGCATTAGTACCATACCCAGAATATCTGGGGATGCTGTCAGGTTGAAAGTTGGCCAGAACCCCTGTGCAATGGTGTAACCTGAACGGTACTGAATTTGAAACAATTAAACCTTGAGTGAGAGGCTTTTTAGGAGGCTGTTAATTGGTGTCCATTTTTTTTTCTTTTTCTTTTTTTTTTTTTGCCTAATACCGGAAGAGTTTTAAGTCTCAGCTCCATAAAGGAAGACATTGATCCAGCTCAGAGATTTGCAATACCTTCATCATACAGAAGGTTGCTAATGCTCTCAGAAGAAAGCCTCTACCAAGGAGAATATTTGCATATGGAGCCCTCCCAGGTTAGCCTGAGAGAAGCATGCTATGTCACATAGCAAGAGCAGCCCTAGTAGCCCATAGAAGGGATTAAGACTTGCAGAGCACTCCAAAGTTGTAGAACTGATACTGATGTCCAGTCAAAGATGGCTGGTCAAGCATACACCTCAGGCTTAGTGAACAGCTAGTCCAGATGGAGCCAGTCAGAAAGCTCTGGGAATATTTCTTCAAACAGATAAAACTGATTGCATCCCAAGTGCATTTGAACATATTCAGAGGACATCATACAACTTTTGAATTAATGATAAGTCAATGGGAAGTTAAGAAAATGAAAAATATAGATAGCTCAATATCACCTCTGGGACAAACAAAATTTTATTCAAGAAAGGAAAAGCATCCATAGTATACTGCAGAGATCAGTTTCATATACTATTTCCATTTGTCCTAATTATATAAACACTAAATATTTATCTATTTAAACTTACAACATAACTATTTTTGGAGGTTTGGAAGGGATGGGTAGCAGGTGTGCAACAGTATGGAGAGGGTGGGAGAGAAGGAGAAAGAGAGTGGAATATTCAAATTCCAAATTGGAAACTCAATAGAGAATGTCTATATGAAATATCAGATAGAAGTATGTTATTTAAACATATTATGGTTGGTTCTGGGAAAAAGAAAAGAGGATTTAAAACAAAGATATATGGATGAAAAGACAGGTTATGCTGCTTTAACAACAACAACAACAACAAACACTTCAAAATACAAATGCTCAAATGGCATAGGTATATCCTTTCTTGTTTGATATGGTCCAGAGAGAAGCATTTGGGGATGGAAGGTTGATGTTATGACCCTCAATGTGGCTTCCATGTCTGGGACCACAGCAGCGATTCTGGTTCTTGTCATTCCAGCCAGGGTGGGGGTGGGGGGAGGTGGGGGGTGGAGAAGAGGGCAATAGGTCAGGGAAACACATGTGCATACTTTGACAGAAACACTCCCCAAAAGTAGTACAGATCTATTGGCTAGACAGTGGGCATATGGCCTCACTGAGCTGCAAGGGAGCCTGGGAAATGCAGTAACTAGCTGTTGGCTATGTGCTCCACTAAAACATGGAAAAAGACAGGAACTAATGTCAGGGCTGAACCAGCAGCCTCTGTCAAATAAAATTTGTAGAATTATTTGACTCTTTTAACCAAGTGCCTATGTAACTTCAATACAAACTAAAATGGAATTTAAGACAGGGTGCCTCAAGATCATCTTTTGAACAATGAAATAAATGAACAAAATGTAGAAACAGGGTCCTGAAGCAGAATGCAGGCACCACCAGAATAGACAGTACAGATGGCATGGAACCAAGAGGATCCAGTCCTGTTTGGCACTATGCTTTATGTCCTCCCATTTCAGGATGCTTATAGCTCCTTTGCTGGTATGAATATGCTATACATTCTGCAAGAACATGGGCACCCCTGCAAACCTATGATTTTATAGTAAATCATTCCAAAACAACAAGAGTCTGAGATGGAGATTAGTGTGTAGGATGTAGGCAAAGGGAAGGAAGCAGGATTGGGCAGGGGGAGAGGGTGGGAGTTCTGGAGCTGGGATGGACCAGAGGTATCAAGGCAAGGAAACCAGACTTTTATATCCCAGTATCGATCAGTCTGGATGTTCATTGTCCCAGGAACTTGCAACATTAGGGATTAACCTTGTACAAAGTAGCTGTCTTTAGCTTGGGCAATTCACAGAAGGTCTGAGAAGTTTGTCCTGCGTCTAGCAGAACTACTACCAGCTCAGGGAACAAGTCCTTCATTACTGAAGAAGCATCTGAGCAATGTATCACAGCATCTACTGTATGTGGATCCTAGTAGCTGTCTCCAGGTCTCTATGAAATCAATCATTTAGATTTGGGTTCCAGCAGGAGTGGCTCTTCCATTCCTCTAGAGAAGTTCAATGGTGGTGATCTCATGAGGACAACAGAGAGGTTGGGAGATGCCAGAGGACTTGGATGTATGTAGCAAGTATGCTCTTTGGCTTAGGTTATACTTTTGCTGGAGGTAGCTTTAAGACTGCTGTTGGAGATTAAAGGGAAGGGTCAAACCAGATACAGGCAAACCAGATAATATCTATGATTATACTTTGCTTTCATCTATGCTTTAGGATGATTAGTCAACAGTTGTTGGTTAACATATAAAGAACTCTTATGAGGAGTTTAGGCTCCAGAAGAAACAAAAGCAAGGGCTTCAAATAAGCCTATCTCCATCTGCCTCAAAGGGTATATTTGTTACCAGAGGGAGAATTAGAAGTAAGTTTGTTCCAGAGAAATGAGTGGTGTGAAATCCTGTGGTTGGCTAAGAAGATTTCCAGGGGCACCTCCTCTTTTGATCTGGCAGACCCAGCAGTCAACACCTTTGGAATGATGCCCTAGGGATAGAATTCTGCACTGTAGTCCCCAACTAATGGAGGGCAGGCAGTCTGTCACCTCTGTCACCTAATCCTGATGTCAAAATTTCATCGTGACCACATCAAACTAAATATTTCCTGCAAGGGGTTTGTCAGCGTTCCTAAAAAGACAAGAGAATGGGGACAAAAGGTTGAATGGTTTTCTGTGGGTACCTGCTAGTACACGTTTGAGTGTAGGTGGCAGGATTTGGTCTGAGGCTTGTTTTCATTTAAACATATGTCTTGTTGGTGAGGTTGTCTGGGGAGGGGACATAGACCTTTAATGGCCAGAGGCTATCAATATTTTTCAAAAGAATCTCATAATTGTGAATAGTCAAATTAGCCTAGGGGCTGACAAAGTGAATGATGGCTCATGTTATTGCCGGTTAACTGTCCCAATAATTAACCTGTAAAGTAATGACACCTGAAACAAATGTGATTATTAACACATTGGTTTAGTGCAATGATTGATTATAAAAATTAACTGCCCTGTCTTAGAAATTCAGTGCATGATATATGATAATAACAAAGTAAACCTAACTTGATCATTCTAGTTACTCGTTTGACACTTACGTGGTCTCTGTTATCAGACTTGGTCTTGGGCAGGTTCAGTATCTGGCTCAGGCTCTAAAATAAAGTCTCTCATGTACCTGATGATCTGTGGCATGGCTGTGGAAAACTGTTTCATTCCTACATGTGAAAATCAAGAAGATTCTAATGGGAGAACATCACAGAAAAGTGAATTCACAGGCCTGCTTTTGTTGATGTGGCCTGGAGGAAGGGCCCCTGGGGCCATACAGTGACACAAAATCATACCATCCAAATATTGGATGCAAGAGCATTAAAGGAGATGGGGAATAAAAGCCTCTGACAATGTGATAGTAATCTGCAACTCTTGGAATTTGACACAACTTCCCACTGCTCCTCACACAAACCTAAAACTGGGACCAGGCTGTCCTCCTCCTGCCCCCAAGGGCTTACCCATAGATTCACATCTTGGCTCAGAAATCTGATTGCTCTTCTGTCTTCACAAACCCTCCCCACCCTTCAATAATCTTGTCTTCATAAACAAAGACAAAGATGTCTCCCCCAGCTCCATTGGCCAACATTAATCCCTTTGTGTGAACTCCCTTCATTTCACCACTTACGTATCTCATGCTTTTTCTTTTTGAGATCCTCAGTCCCAGGAAACTGAGGAAGAGCTTGTATCTGTCCAAGGCATCTCCATAGTGCCTTAACATAGGCTAGGCGATCAGGAGGTCCTCAATGTGTGCTTGCTGAGTCTCAGAGGTTGGAAACTTAGAAGACCTAGGGGGGCTGAGCAGGGAGCAGCTGGGCTAAGGCAAACTAGAGAAGGAATTCAAATTCAAATCATTTTTTTAAAAAAGCAGTTATAGCAAAACAGGACTGCTGTTGATCTGCAAGCATCAGGTTTGCAATTCCTGGTCTTTAAGAAATTAGCAAACAATGTCTGGTCCCCTACACTGGGTAAACCAATGGAACAGCACAGAAGCATTACTTGCTTCACTCTGGACTTCTCCCTTAACCCAGGTTTGCTTCTGGGCAAAGAGGCACCCCAGGAAGTCACATTCAGATGATGTAAATGCATCCCTCTGTAAAGGGGCCGTTATGCTCAAGGTACTAGTGTCCTCCAGATCTCACCCTGACCCTGAGTCCAGCTCTTTTGTCTTCTAGAATCTGCGCTGGGTCTCTGCTCCAATATAGTGTGCCATGCAGCTATGGGGGTAGTGTCAGAGGGCAGGTGGACAAAGGATGGAAACCAGCAGACTTTTCCTGTCCATGCAGTGCTGCCTGAAGGCAGAAACCAGCCTGTGCTTCTTTCCTAAGGGTTTGGGATGGTGATGTTGGCATTTGGGAAAACAGAGAGATGTAGGTTAGTTGAGGAAGAAGGTAGAACTATCTTCTGAAAGAAGGCTAAATGTGGAAACATACCCCCCAAATGTGGGAAAATGGGAGTCTTTATATTTCATGTAAACAAAGAATATAAGACAATGGAAAGATGAATGCAAATATCTTTTGATTTGCTTTTTTAAAGATACTCGTGTGAAAATAAGATCATGTGGAGATGAGATGACATATCTGTTGCTAACAACAGCTCTTTTGGGGCCAGGAGATGTGGCGCAAAATGTCTTCAGAAAGAGATTTCTCTCTGAAAACCATTACTCACTGCCCTGCTGCCAAGGTCACTGAGAGCTGCAGTTTTGCTGCTGTGAAACTGTTTACATCCAAGGATACACAGGGACACAAGGTCATGGGAGGTAAGCAAGCCTGGAGACCTCAAAGTCAAAAGACAATAAACACACTAACTTCCAGGGCTTTTAAAGAAGCTCAGGCGAGCCAGACAAATTTCCACTTCAGATGTAGATTCACAACATCTTGTAGCAGATGGAAATAGAAGCAGGGCAAGAGTTGGTTCAAACTGAAGTACTATTAAGTTTTATCAGAACCAAAACAGGCACCAGAGGGTTAAGGTCTGGAATGGTTCTTCAAACATGTCTGGAACAGAATGAAAACTCAATTGGCCTGGAGCACAGGGATTAAATTCAGGAGCAAATTTCCAAGGAGACCTATAAGAACCCAGGGAGAGGAAAACCTCTTTCAGAAAATTCATAAAATGTAATGAGTCGCCACTGAAGCAATGGAAAGAACATTCAGTGAAATGGCCAGGAGTGGATGGAGGCTTAGTGCAGAGACTCAACTATGACCTGAATAGGTGTCTCGTCAGCAAATTATTTAGGTATATTTAATTGAAATGCATTTGTAGCAAGTCAACTCCTACAAAAAAATGTGAAAATATTCTCCCTGGAAATAATATGGAGTTTTGTCCTAAATTTGACCACTCACATTAAGCAGTCTGAATAAATATGGCAGGACTTGGCACCCTTCTGAAACATCATCTGCTAAGAAGAGAATGCTTTTAAATCTCCTAGAACTCCAAGAAAAGGTGCAGAATGCTTGGTTTCATGGGAGCCCAATGTCCCTGTCCACAGCATATCCTGCTTGCTTCTTCTCTCTCGCCATCCCATGCTAAAGTTCTTCCTAAGGCATAAAAACAAACCTGACTCACTTCTTTCTTGCTGAGAATCACAGCAACTTTTCTTTGAAATTCAACTTTAAGGAAAACAGAAAGGCTATTTTAATCAGAGAAAAACCTCAAGCTGAGTGAAAATTACTGCGCTGGTCCTGTTGAATGTAGACTAGAACCACTTTTGAAGTGATCATTAATTTTATGGAAGTGATATACACCAGAATGAACTTCCAACCTACTTTATAATCAATCAGTTAATCAACTAGTCCCAGAGGAGTAGGAATACTTTGCATTCTCTGTAATGCTGCCTGAGGTTATGGAGAACAGAGTGTCACTGTGTAGTAATTGAATGTTCAGGGCTGGATTCAAGTAATTTTAACCAAAGAATTGAAATTATCAGGTAGAGAGAAGGAAATGCAGAATGACTTAACCAACTACTTCATGAAAAGGAAACATCCAGGACCTGTTTCTATGTCCTCATTTGGTGGGATTTCTTTAAAAATGTGGCAAATTATGATACCTTTGAAAAAATCTTTAAACTTAAGCATTTCTAAAAATATGAGTGCAACCATAGGAAACACCAGAAAATGCATTTTGTCTATGGTTTATGCACATTCATTTTATGTATTTTTTCCTGAAATCACCATGCATTAGTATTTTTCAAAATTTTTTCTGTAATATTCTTTTAAAAAGTCCTAATTCTAGTTTATCACACTTTGAAACAACTTTTTCTATGCAGATTCGACTAGATTCCACAGTATATTTCACATGCCAGAGCAAAAGTTTTCTTGTACAAGGTCATTTCTATTAGACTAAAAGTGTTTGGGTTTATCATTTATAAGTTATTTTAAAGAAACAATTAAACTTCAAAAGTTAACCACCTTAGTTGTTGTTGTCAAGACTGTATTCCCATAAATGTGGCCCTGAAAAAGAACATTTGCTAGTGTTTGTTTAATGCATAAAATTGTAAAGAACACACTAATGTTCTGAATTCATGTAGATAATGAAAAATTTAAGCTGTACAGAAAGTAATACAATGAAAGTAATATTCTACTTCCTTTTCTGGTTATTCTCATCCCAGTTATTAGCAATTTCTTACAGTTCTTCTAGAAAACATTTTTCCTCATACATCAAAATAGGCATTGTACTTACACATACATGAACACACAGACGGACATATTTTAAAATTTTTATAGGGGGATCATACAATCAATACCTAGAGTGCCTCATCTGGTTTGTTTTCACATAATAAGATGTTTTGAAGAACTTCCACGTTAGCACAAACAGACCGGACTCATTCCATTTAGCAGCTACATAGCATCCAGTTCTGTTGGATGTTGTATATATCCAATATATTCTACAACATATTTCAGTATCCCTTTGTTAATTGACATTTAAACAGTTTCCAGGTTTTTCTGATTAAAAAAATGCTGACTGAAGATCCCTGTATAGCTTGGCTTAAAAAAAGGAGCGTATTAGTAGGTTAAATTCCTAGAAGCGGAATTTTCTTCAAAAAGAAGTTTTCTTTTTCAATCTATTCTAACCTTTAATGTTGCCTACAGTTTAGAAGGGGAAAGCTTTCTAATTTTGCTTAGGTTAGGGGAAAAAATGGAAAATACCAATGACTCCCAGTGTAGAAGTCCAGCGGCATTGATTCGTTTCAAATTTAAGTGGGGAGGTGCTTATCTTGAAGAGGTGCTTAAAGTGAGGTCCTTAACAACGTTGTTCTCACTCTAGAAGAACACAAAATGAGCTTTCAAGTGAATAGCATTTCCTGCTTAGCAGGCTGTGGAGAAAGTTCCATAATATGGCCATCTAAAAATTATTGGTACCTGATCAGATCTTTGTGATTAAGTCACACTGAAGGCATTAGCTATCTGGTCTCTCTCAGAGAAGATTTATGTGAAGCTTTTAGACCTGGTCCTCAAGTGGAGTCACCAAGGAGATTTCTTTGGATAAAATAACTCCCCTGTGTATATCATCTAAGTGGTCCCCGGGCCATGTGTAATTTTACGAGACCTAGATGTTGTAGGGTAGAAGCCAATTTTAGAATCTTGCTTTCATTAAATGCAGAATGTTCATCCTATTGGGAAAAACTCAACTCCTTTTGCCAGTATTAGCAGCCAGACCAAACCTTCTGTATATCAGCACCATATGACAGATTCAAATTATGCCTAAGTCACTGGGGTTGGCAGAGATCGAAGGGGACTGTGTCCCTAAAAAAACAAAATTGCTGATGTAAGTCTGAATATAGAAGTTTCCTTTTAGGAAAAAGAGAAACTTTTCTGGGCGAGGCTAGATTTGCTCCATAAATCAGGTCAGGCAAATTCCCTCAAGGCCAGACTCTTGGGTGTTTCTAAGAAGAGCAGACCACTGACACCCCTTTACTCAATCCTGGCCTGTTTGTGAGCCCAACTGGGCTCCCCTAGATGATAGCCTTTCGGACATTTCTGGGAGTTCAAGAAAACTAACGCTCCATGATTTCCTTTCACTTAGTTGTGACTAGGAACCATTCTTCCATAGGTTTTCTGTACTCTTAGTACATGAACAGTCAGAATTTGGATGGATAAAAAAGCAGGCAAGATATGGTCAATGATATATTTCTGTCCCTGAGAAATTTCCACTGAAAATTAGATATGGATCTCACATAACAAACAGGAATAAAAAATATGACAAATGGGAAATTGCAGAAATAGATGGAGATACCTATGGAGCAAAGCAGACTTGAACTGCTTTGATTAGACGTGCTGGTCCATTTTATTCATTAATCCTTTGTATAGAGGCACCTGGGTGGTTCAGTCGGTTGAGCTACTGACTTCAGCATGATCTCACAGTTTGTGAGTTCGAGCCCTGCGTTGGGCTCTGTGCTGACACTCAGAGCGTGGGGCCTGCTTCGGATTCTGTGTCTCCCTCTCTCTCTGCCCCTCCCCCACTCATGCTCTGTCTCTCTCTGTCTCAGAAGTAAATAAACATAAAAAAATTTTTTTTAATCTTTTGAACAAATATTTTTGAACATCTATTCATCAGACTCTTCCAGGTATATGTATTCAAAGATTTTTACACCATAAATAAAGTAATGCTTTGAGTTTAAAGTGATTTCTGTCACAACTACCACAGTACAACAGTAGGCTGGACAAATAGAAGATCTACAGGAGCAAAAACATACCAGACAAATAATAGAAAAAAGAAAGAAAGCTGGGTTTTAAAAATATAATATAAAATGAATATTTATAGAATCTGAAAAAATAACTTCTTTTTAATGATAAAGGAATATATTTTGAGGGGTGCCTGGGTGGCTCAGTTGGTTAAGCTTCCGACTTTGGCTTAGGCCATGATCTTGAGGTTCGTGAGTTTGAGCCCTGCATTGAGCTCTTGGCTGTCAGCACAGAGCCCACTTCAGATCTTCTGTCTCCCTCTCTCTGCCTCTCTCATTTTCTCTCTCTCTGTCAAAAATGAATAAACATTTTTTAAAAAAGAATATTTTTCCCCCAAATCCAAGGAACTTATATAAAATTAACCATATATTAGGCCCATGTATCCCAATAAATATTTTTAAAATGCAGATCACATTCCCTGATCATAATACAGGGGGAGGAGGAAGGGAAATTACTTAAAAAAGAAAGAAAGAAAAGAAAAGAGAAAGAAGAAAGAAAGAAAGAAAGAAAGAAAGAAAGAAAGAAAGAAAGAAAGAAAAAGAAAGAGACAAAGAAAAGAAAAGAAAAAAAAAGAAAAGAAAAGAGAAAAGAAAAAGGAGCGCCTGGGTGGTGCAGTCGGTTAGGCATCCAACTCTTGATCTCGACTCAGGTCATGATCTCACAGTTCATGAGTTTGAGCACCACATCAGGCTCTGTGCTGATGGTGCAGAGCCTGCATGGGATTCTGTCTTTCCTCTCTGCCCCTCCCCTGTTTGTGCTCTGTCTCTCAAAATAAATAAACTTAAAAAAAAGAAAAAAAGAAAAAAAGAAAAAAGAAAAGAAGCCAGGGGCCATAAATCCTGTCAACCTCTGGATCAAACCATACCTGAAAATAATTTAACTTTGGACTTGTGGGTTATTTTCACCAGAACCTCCTACTCCTCCTTTTAAAATCAAACTTTCTGATGCTTGCAATAAAAATATTCTAATATTATCATCTGGAAATTCTATATTCCATCTAATTATAAATCAAATGTGACTAAATAATAAAGATATTTTCAGACCAAGTTTAGCTCTCATATGGCTTTTCTCAGGATGAATAATACCGGAATCTGAGACACAGAGAATTGAACCCAGGAGAATGACAGAGGGAAGTTCCAGAATGCAGCTGTGCAGCAAACCTTGAAGAACAGTCAGTGTGGGGGAGCTAGGTGTCCAGGAAGGAGGTGTCTTGGAAAAGAAGATTTCATACATTTGATAGTATTCTTTGGAGAATGGGGGGAAAAAATTAAAGATGAAGTAAAGCCAGCAACGGCAGAATAAATAAGCAATTAGAAGCTCCAGGAGGAACAAGAAAAAGAAATATAAACGTAGAGCATTCTTTGGATCTGCAGTGAACAATATTTACATGGTCATAATAACATAAGCACTTTATTGAGTTTCAGCTTTTAGAATCAAAGCCTTGGCACAGTCCAATGGATTTAACCATTTCAGAGCAGAGTCTAAATAATAAATAACATCAACCTTGATGATGTGGAATTTTCAAGGACAGACCACAGAACATGGGAAGCAGAAAGGGAGAAGTGACAGAAGAGGAAAATACCAGGAGCCTCAAGTCCTTACCTTAGGAACTGACCAAAAAAAAAAAAAAATGTGTAAGAATATTATTCAAAGTTACAAAAACAACCACCATAGATAAAAATAGTGATGCGACTGTATACAAGATGAGACAGGAGATGAGCTAAATCCTTACTGTGGCAGGAAGTCAAGAAAAGTTCACTTCTTAAAGGGATAAATCAAGAAATAGGGGTTTATATAGTTTATTTAGAGGTAATGAAAAAATTTAAAGACATTGAGAATCACATCAAGAACTAAAATCAGAAAATGTTACAAGAATAACATGGTTGATCGGGACTGAGATTAGGATCTTGACTGAGATGGGGCTAGGGACTGATATTTTCATTTTAAATTCTTATGATCCAAATAAGTATTTAAACCATGTGTAGATTGCTTTGATAAAAATAAAATTTCAATGCTTAAAAAAAGAAATCAGACTCAACCCCACTCATAATTAAAGGAATTCAACCTAATCACTTTCAATTGATCAATTTTACAAACATATGCAAAAGGCCAGGATATGAGGAGCAAGGAGGGAAATTAAAAATATTTTAGCAACCAGAATAGAACAGACACCAGCCACTCAAAACTAATACCGGCCATAAAATACCACATGTCCATCCTGGTGCGTGGCAACTTCATAGCAGTCTAAGGGAAGGCAACTTGGTTGCTATTGGTAGGGGTGTATGTTGAATGCAAGCCTTCTGAAGGACATCACTGTCTATTGTGTATTCTTTTCAAAGCTATTAAGATTTACTGTTTGAATTAGCATATTCATCTTTGTAAAACATAAAAAGGATATGATTTTTGTAAAAGTCTTATTGAAATGTAATTCATAAACTACATATTTCACCAATTGAAAGTGTACAATTCAAGGGATTTTAGGTTATTCTATTCCCAGAGTTGTGCATCTTTGCATAATTGATTTTAGAACATTTTCATCATCTCAAAAACAAACTCTTTTAGCTATCATTTGCCAATGCCCCCATTTCTCCCAGTCATAGGTAATCACTAATTGACTCTGTCCATAGTCCCCCACCTTTTTCTGGACATTTCATATAAATAGAATTATATAATATGTAGTCCTTTGTGACTGGCTTCTTTCACTTAACATAATATTTTCAAGCTTCCTTCATGTTATACCACGTATCAGTAGTTCATTTCTTTTTTTTTTTAGTTTTTTTTTTAATGTTTATTTATTTTTTAGAGGGAGAGACAGAGTGCAATCAGGGGAGGGGCAGAGAGAGAGGGAGTCACAGAATCTGAAGCAGTCTCCATGATCTGAGTGTCAGCACAGAGCCCAACATGGGGCTTGAACTTGCAAGCCGTGAGATCATGACCTGAGCCAAAGTCGGACACTCAACCTACTGAGTCATCCAGGCGCCCCAGTAGCTCCTTTCTTTTTGTTGCCAAATAACAGTCCATTGTATAGATATGCTGCATTTTATTTATATAGTAATCAGTTGATGGACACTTGAGTTGTTTCCACTCTTGGCTATTATGAATAATGGTGCTATAAACATTCATGTAAAAGTTTTTGTGTGGGCATATGTTTTCATTTTTCCAAGCAATAGAGCAAGGAGTGGATTTGCTGGGTCAAGTAATGCAGTATTTAACTTTTTGAGGCCTGTCAAACAATTTTCCAAAGTGGCTACACTATTTTACATTTATTCCCACCAGCAGTGTATGGGGGTTCCAATTTCTCCACGTCTTCTCCAACATGTGTTATTATCTGACTTCATGATTTTAGCCTCCTAGTTATCAGCCATTTGTAGTATCTTCTTTGGAAAGCTATTCAGATACTTTGCCCATTTTTAAATTGAGTTGTCTTTATCACTGACCTGTAACTGTTCTTTATATATTCTGGATATGAGTACTTTTTCCAATATATGATTTGCAAATATTTTCTCCCATTCTGTGGGTTGTACTTTTACTTTATTGATTGTATCCTTTGAAACACAGAATTTTTGAAGTCCAGTATATCTATTTTTAATTTATTGCTTATGCTTTCTGTCATATCTAAAAATTTATTACCAAATCCAGATTCACAAAGGTTTGTCTCTATGTCTTCTTCTAAGATTTTTACAGTTTGGGCTCTTCCATTTAAGTTTTTCATCCATTTTGAATTAATTTTGTCTATGGTGTGAGGTAAGGGTCTGACTTCATTCTTTTTCATGTGCCTTTCCAGTTGTCCTATCACCATTTTTTGAAGACTATTCTTTCCCTCATTGAATGGTGTGGACACTCTTGTAGAAATCAATTAGCCATAATTGTATAAGATTACTTTTGGACTCTAAATTCAATTCTATTCACATCTATGTCTAGCCTTGTGCTAGTTCTACACTCCCTTAGTTATTGTAACTTTGTAATAATCTTTGAAATCAGGAAGTGTGAGTCCTCCACCTTTTTGTTTTTTTATTGTTTTGGCTATTCTGGGGCCCTTCCATTTCCACATGAATTTTAGGATCAGCTTCTCAATTTCTACAAAGGGATTCTAATAGGGATTGTGTGGAATCTGTGCAGAGTTTGGAGAGTTTTTGACATCATGCAGAGGCCCACCTATGGTGTTGGATCAAACTGAATGTTCCAAACTTTGAGAAACATACTATTATTGCCCAAGTCTGCTTGTCTGGTTCACAGACTAGCGAGAGCTTAGATGGGAAGAAAAAAATCTTTGGCTTCTGGGATTGGAGGCATAAGTCTGTACCTCAGGTCATAAGGAATTGGTCATGAGCATGCCTTTTGACTAGAGGTAAGTTGGTTCCTGCAACCTGCTTAATCTTATTTATGTTTATGATTTTATGCTTAGCCTTTAAATGTCTTTAAGTGTCTTTTCTATTTTGCCCACCCCAAGGATTCTTTATAAAGGTGAAGCCAAGAAACTAGTGTAAAAAAAAAAAAGTAATTATCCCTTCTTTTCTCACACTTTTTTTTTTTTCAGTCTCTCCCTATCCATAATCAAGGCTGGCAAAGACAGAACTTCCAAGAGTACTGGGGCGGAGGCAAAGCAGAGCAAAGTGTTGGGTCTGGGACACAGAAGAGGATGGGAACACCTCACCTTAATGAATCTCGTCTCCATGATATTAGCATATCATTCAGGACATTTCCTACCAGAGCTCTTGATAAGTACAAGCATTTTCTTGCCTCTTCTGCCTCTGGACTATAAGTTCTTCAAGGCCAAGCATTTGTTCAGAGCTGTTTCTCCAGTACTTAGCAGAGTTCATGGCAGGCAAACTGGTGCTCAAACATTTGTTGCATAACTATTGTCATGTTTCAAATGAGAGTACCTCGTGTAGTTGTAATGGCCATCAAATCAGATGATGCATGGGGAAATGATAATAATTGTAAGGACCCACAAATATAACACATTTGTTTTCAAAAAGACATTTTTTTTTTTTTTTTTTGGGACAGAGAGAGACAGAGCATGAACGGGGGAGGGGCAGAGAGAGAGGGAGACACAGAATCGGAAACAGGCTCCAGGCTCCGAGCCATCAGCCCAGAGCCTGACGTGGGGCTCGAACTCACGGACCGCGAGATCGTGACCTGGCTGAAGTCGGACGCTTAACCGACTGCGCCACCCAGGCGCCCCAAAAAAAAGACATTTTTTAAAGAATCAAAATGTGAGTACGATATCACCTGAATATGGTGTTGGAAACACCTCCTCTGAACAAGAAATGAGAACGCTGGTTCAAATGAAATATGATGATTATAAACACATCAGATTTGAAATTTTTGTGATTCCTGTGATGTCTCATGCAGATTCCCAATTTCAACATATGTTGGTTAAATAAATGAAGAAAGGTCAGATCTTTTATGACTAAATGTTTATAACAATGTATATTTTAAATCTTAGCTTTTCTTGACTGTCTTTTCATACAAGTTTGTTTTTATTGGACCACCGGCAGCAAATTCCTGCAATTTTATAGCCATGTGACATTGTTGTCATTGCTTTTAGCACAGGCATCTGTTAGTAAAGAGACTAAAAGTATTCTCTTATGAGTCACTAAAATACACTTGCCAAGACCAATTAAACTAGTGCCAAATATGACAAGTCACCAGAAGACTTTTAACAATTTATACTGTTTTTTCTGGGGAAGGGAAATAAAGAAGAGAAAGAGGTAAATTTGCATAACACTTTTTTTTTTCTGGTGAGCCTCAAAAGCTATAATCACTGAAATTCAGTAATGCTAAGTGCATTACTATTTCTTCTGGTATTTTCTACACCATAAACCAGAGATAATAATTAAGATTCTTGGTGGTTGGTCCTTTCCACCTCCACAGTACAAAATATGCCTTGTTTTTCCTGAGCAGGAAGTGCTAACCAAACATGAATGAACAAAGTATAGAAGAAGCAATGCTGAATTTTAGGTTTCTGAATAATTAGGGGTTGGCCATATACTTAACAGGCAATAAGGTAAAATTCTGCAAATGAAACAGCCTGAAGTTAGGAAATTTAGCTCAAATAAAGGTTTGGAATATAGTTAAGAGGACTTACAGGGTTAGTATGTTGCTGCACCAGGTTCAAAAGTAGCAATTAGTTGGCAGGACTTTCAGGAAATGGGACATCTCATTAAATGTAAGTCTTAAGAAACAGTTTAAATTTGTCACAATGTAAAATATAAAGAACAAGAAGAACATTTGATTTACCTTGTATCTTACCACCGAAACCTCACTCCTCAAGTGGAAAACTGAGGCAATTATGTCCACAAAATTGGGACTCTGGTATTATTTTTTCAAAAATATTCTAAAAATAGAGGAAAATATATACCTTTGGAATCCTGTGACCTGGAGGCATCCTGGCTGCTTTGGCAATGCCTGATTATCCTTGGAATCCTGTGGTCTGAGACACTTCGCATCAAATGGGCACCCGCAGGAAACATTGCCCCTGAAGACCCCTGTGGTAAATTCTTCAAGTCGGTCAAGTGCTATGAAACAGTCCCCCAAAGTATAGCTTGGCTGAGATTGAATTTAAAGACATGAAAATTGCTGCAAAAAAATACTTTAAGTTGGCTTTTTTTATTTTAACCAACTTCATTCTGGAATAATTTTAGACATGTATAAAATTTGCAAAGATAGTAGAGATAGCCCCTGAAGTTCACTTAGCTTCCTGAATAGTAACATCTTACATCACCATCGTAAATTTGTCAAAACCAAGAAATTGACAATGGTTAATCCATAGCCTTTGAGGGTAGGTTAAGTTAGGATAATTATCAAACTTTTTAGAGGACATGAAGAAAAAATTGTCATATGGACAAAATAAGCACTATTTTCTTATGGGATGAGCCCAGGAAAAAGTAAAAGTTTAACACCTTTCAAAGTCCAAATTTCAAGTCTTTAGCAGGGTGTAACCAGGTGAACCAGAGCAATGCTTCTCAAATTTCAATGTCCACATGAATCACCTGAGCATCCTCTTAAAATACAGATTTTGTGGGGCACCTGGGTGGCTCAGTTGGTTAAGCAACTGACTCTTGATTTTGATTCAGGTCATGATCTCACTGTGCATTTGAGCTCTGCGTCAGGCTCTGTGACAGCACAGAGCCTGCTTGACATTCTCTCTCTCTCTCTCTCTCTCTGCCCCTGCCCTGCTCGCTCTCTCTCTCTTTCTCTTTAAAAATAAATAAACTTCGGGGCGCCTGGGTGGCTCAGTCGGTTAAGCGTCCGACTTCGGCTCAGGTCATGATCTCGCGGTCCGTGAGTTCGAGCCCCGCGTCGGGCTCTGTGCTGACAGCTCGGAGCCTGGAGCCTGTTTCCGATTCTGTGTCTCCCTCTCTCTGATCCTCCCCCATTCATGCTCTGTCTCTCTCTGTCTCAAAAATAAATAAAGGTTAAAAAAAATTTAAAAAAAAAATAAACTTCAATTTTTCTTAATATCTAAAAAATACAGATTTTGATTCAATATGTATAGGCTGGAACTGCTCCTCAAGCTTTCCATTGAAGCTGATCCTGTTGACCCTAGACCACACTTGAAATAGCAAGAATATAGAGAAGTGCTTCCGATAGAACTTTCTGTGATGATGGAAATGTCCAATGTGACAGCCACTAGCCACATGTGGCTATGGAGCACTTGAAATGTGGCTACTGCCACTGAGGAACTGGATATTTCATTTTAGTTAGTTCAAATTTAAACAGGCAGGGTGGCTAGTGACTACCAGATTAGACAACACAAAATTAGTGTGTTTCATAATCAAAAATATTCTCCCTCATTCTGAAAGATCTAGGTTTTTAAATACTTCCGAGAAAGGAAAAAAGAGAGAAGAGGACACAGAAAGAGAGATGGAAATATGTTTGTATGTATTGCACATGATAATAAGCAACAAACTTCAAAACAAAGTTACCCATTAAGATTAATCTGGATGGGTGGGGGCCTGGGTGGCTCAGTTGGTTGAGTGTCTGACTGTTGATCTTGGCTCAGGTCGTGATCTCATGGTTCATGAGATCAAGTTCCATGTTGGGCTCTGAGCTGACAGCACAGAACCTACTTGGGATTCTCTCTCTCCTTCTTTCTCTCTGCTCCTCTCTCATGCTCTCTCTCTCTCTCTCTCTCTCTCTCTCAAAATAAATAAATAAATAAACATTAAAAAAAGATTAAGTGTGCCTGGGTGGCTTGGTTAAGCATCCAACTTTGGCTCAAGACATGATCTCACAGCTTGTGAGTTCGAGTCCCATATCAGGTTCAGTGCTGACAGCTCAAAGCGTGGAGCCTGCTTCAGATTCTGTGTCTCCCTCTCTCTCTGCCCGTCCTCTGCTCGTGCTGTCTCTCTCTCTCTCTCTCTCTGTCTCTGTCTCTCAAAAATAAATAAACATTAAAAATAAAATAAAATAATTTTTTTTAATTTGAAAAAAGATTAATCTGGATGGGCAGTGACAGGGGCTTGACATTACTACATGTGCCAGTGAATCAAAGATGCCTCATCCCACTGAGCAGACAGCCAGTGACAAAATTATCTTTCTTTTCAAATGAGGATGCTGCAAAGTGCTGACCTAAACTGGGGCTCTCCCCTTTGTCCTGTGGTGGAATGGGAACCATTAAAGATGCATTTCCAGGAGAATGGAGTCTTGTTACACGGTGACCTTGCAGAGGGACGTTCTGTTCAACAGCAGGTAGCCCACCTATCTCTCTGTGAAAGTCTTCTGAGTCCCTTTTTGGCTCCAGCTAAACCATGGCAGCAGTTGGAGCTTGGCAGAAGTCTATCCACTGAATGAAGATTCAGCCCCAGAATCTAGCCTCAGATGTACCATTCTGCATTTATTTTGCACACACTGAAAACTGAAGCTACCCTCAGTCAGTCCCATTTCTACTTTTGGACCCCTCTGGTTCTCTATTGAATCAATTCTCCAAGAATAATACACACAACATGTTGTTCCTGAGCACTTTGTGATCTGAAAATGTACACCATTGCATGGAGGACCCCCTGGTATCACTAACACGAGGACCTGGAGCCTGCTTTTCATGTATATCCTTAGAGTAGGTCATGGCAAGCTAGACTCTCCTAGTGATTCTGCCATTCTTTGCCAAGAGCAAAGGAAGGTGTCAGCATATAAAGATCTTGAGTGTTCAGTGGACACTGAAGGTTTGGGTAAGTTCTGATTGAGAATACCCAGGATGCTCCACAGGTGACAATGTCCCCTGGAAACGTAATCCAGGGCTCAAAGTTTCACTTTAAGTATTCTCCTCAATGTCAAGACCAACTCTACTCAAGAATATGCCTTCTATAAGTTGAACCTTAATTGTGTGCCAGCTATTATTTCTAGGTGTGGGGGATACAACAATGAACTCAGTAGATAAAGCTTCCTGCTTCTACAGGCCTATGGTTAATACCTTTTAAAACTTAGAAGAATCATAAAATATAATTCATATATATTCACTAATAAATTATCATTTCAACTTGGATCCAGTGAAGAACATCATCTTTCTCAAAAACAATTTAATAATGCTAATGTTTATTTTTTCCAGAGAAAAAATTTTGACATTTCCTGTAAGAACTGAAAAAAAAAACCAACAACTAACATTGAATACATTGAATATTTCTGTGTGCCAGGAGCTATACTAGGTAAATTTACATAAATTATCTCTTTGTATGCTCATAGCAATCCCATGAGCTAGGCACCACATTATCCCCAGTTTACAGATGAAGAGCATTAGGGGAATAATAAATCAAAGAATTTATGGTTTCAAAAGCAGAAGCCAAGCCCAGCAGATTTGGAGCACAGAGACTCTTCCAAGGTGTAGGAAAGGCAACTCTTCATTGCCCTGGGGAAGTAAAGTACAGTGTAGGAAGATTTCTGTTCAGCCAAGAAGAAAAAGAAGGCCAACCAGAATGAAGGACTGGAACTCACCATCTTTGCTTGGGGAGAGGTTTTGACTGTCTCTTGGCTGTTAGCAAACCACACCGACTTCCTCTGACAGCCATGTGACAGGGTTTGAGGGTTTCATGATAAAGAGTGGAGGGAAGGGAAGAATATATTACGTCTTGAGTACAATATGCCTTCAGCCTGCCTTTGGACTAGTCAATATAAGATAATACATTTCGTCAGTGCTTCAGGCAGTATGACTTAAAGGTCCAAAATCCTGATTGATATGGTCACACCACTTCAGAGACTGCAAGCCATGCATCCAAGCCAGGGGCCAGTTGGGAGACAGGCAGAAGTTTAGAAGTGTCTGGGGCATCAGTGAGAGTGGAGAAGAAGGTCAGTCATTGAGGACACTGGAGGCTACACCAAGCCAGGAGAACAAACTGTCGGTTATCTCCCAGAACTCCAGGACAGCAGCTCAAGGAGCTGTGGAACCAGACAACAGCCTGATGGAGATAGCACCAAATCAGAATCCCAGAGCAGCTCCCATGCTGCGGCTCCTCCCTTCAGCCACCAGGTTCCAATCATGCCTTCCCCCATTGTCATATATCCAGGTACACTCTTGGGAAAAGCAAGATGAGGAAGAAAAAATAGGAAAGGCCAAATTACCCACATCTCCCCCCAAAAGACTATTTAAATGAAAAGAAAACTGAAAAAAACCAAAACCTGGCAAATTAAAGTGGTTCCCAACACCTCCCTCTTCTCCCTGCCTCCTATCTTTTCCAGCTATTCAGCAAGGTGAGTATTTGCAGGATCCCTTTAGAAAAGAAAGAGCCTTTGTCTTTTTTTGTTGTTGTTGATATGAGATAGTGTGTGTAAATGTGAGCCACACAATATAAGACCTACAGAAGTCACAAAAGTGCAGCAGGATTTGAAAACAAGCAATATGACTCAACCCTTGCTGGTTACCACTGTTCTAATCTACAGGGGATGCAAATAGTTGGACTATGTGCTACCTCTTTCCCCTGTGGGGACCCATGGCAGGTACCGATGATTTATCCTTTATCCTTTGAGTCCAGACACTGCCTCAGAAGCCTTCTCAACACAGTGTTCCACGAAGCCACTACTGATCGATCAGAGTCGGAAAATAAGTGGAAAACTATTTGCAAGCAGCTATTTGGTAAACATCATGAATCAACATTCTTACCCTCATTTCTTATTAGAAGGAAGTACTTCTGGGAGAGAAAGTCCAAAACTCATTCTGAAGAACATCACTGCTCTCCAGGGCAGGGAGAAACGTCTGCGAAATTCACAGCTTTGCTTAAAGAACCTGGATTTTCATACTGACTCCTTCTATCCAAGCAATGAGCAGGCCTTTTATTCTTCTTTCCTCTCGTTTGTCCCTAGGCACCATAAAACACACAGCGTAAACTCTTCTTCAAGGCTTTTCAACTGGTTCCAGAACCATACGTAACACCGCTGTTTTTAAGACACCTCACTGAAGCCAAAAGTTTAACCTTCTGGTGTGGGCTTTCCTTGACTTTCAGTGTGGTTGAACATCTGACAACCATTTGGTGGAATAAGTGAAGGGATTAGAACAAGAAACACAACCTTTTGTTGACTTTTCTGCTGAACCGTTGGAAATTCATTTAGGCCCACACAAGCTTGCCGAGTCTTCCTTTAATGCTAAAAATGCAATTTTGCAGGAGCCAGTTCCCATCTTGGAGGTCATAGATGGCTGTCAACACAGGATTCCTAAAGAGGAGTCCTCTCTCACCCTTGTCTTTGCCCTGCCACCTTTTAAAATTGTCCCAGCATTCTTGAGAAGGCTCCAGGTGGATGGCCTCAGCCAATGATGTCATTTGTTCACTACCAGGCTGGAGCACCTCACCAGGCTGCCGTGTCACAGCATGGAAAGCTGCCTCGCCCAGGGAAGCAGTTCCAGGACTGCCTCTAGGCAGCTTCACTTCCAAGGGGGGCTGATTCTACCAAGCCTACAGCCCTGAACTGACAATATCCTGGTCATTCCACAATTGGTTCTGACCCCTCCAGATCCCCTCCTTATCCTCTCTAATGAAACGTGCAGTACTTCTGTAACCCAGATTGTCAGAGTTGCTGAGCGCATTAAATCTGAAAAATCTTATAATTCTCTTGGCCCTTTTAGAACTCTGAAAGCTACCCACGAACCTACAGCAGGCTCTGGGAGAATTTCCCAGGAAAAGTGGTCTGTCCTCCGAGAGAGGTGGTTCAAGGTAGAGTCAAGAGTACAGCTATGTGCCCTTAGACAGGTTGCTTAATCTCTCTGAGCCTCAGTTTCCGCATTTCTAAGAAACATTGTAGTAAAACCTGCTCCTTGGGCTTTTGGGATAATGGAGAGAAATTAGGGGAACAAATCTCTTTTCATGGTTCTTTGCTTCTCTCCTCTACCACCCTCCGCACATGCAGAGGGAAGGAAATCTTCCAGAAAAAAAAGTCCACTCGTATCATTTCACTGTCATTACTTTCTGGCTGGGAAGAAGGGGTTGCTGTCGGGGTGAAGGGGATCTGTTTGCAGCAAAGCAAGAAAACAGAGCCTCAACCTCTTGCGCCTGCTTGGGGCATAGCTTCTTAAGTCTGGGAGCCCATGCAGAGCCTGAACATGGAGCTTTTGGGGTAACTGCCTCAGAGGGGGTCCTCCCATCTCACCGCTCGGCCCCCGGAGCCCAGCCTGGCAGTGCGGCAGCCAAGGAAACCTGAAACCTGCTATTGAGTTCTGCTGTGGGATTTTCACACAAGCCTGGGAACCACCCACCTGGGAGCCCGCTGACCCGGTGACCTGGCAGAGAGGCCAGCTTGGGTTGCATTACCACCCACAGGCCCTCCAGGCCTCAATGCCGGCCGGGCTGGTCCCTGTAAGTCAGCCCTGCCTGTGCCATCCAGTGGCCCCACCCAGTTCCCAAGGAAGGTTGGTGGGGAGATCAGGAAAGCCAATTTTCAAAATGTAAAGTAAAGTAATGAGTGGGCCCCTGGGTAGATTTTCAGTGCTGCTTTCATCTGGTTTAAGTGGTAGGTCCGTTTCAAGGGGAGATCTGATGATGTGGCAGGAGGCGAATGGCAACAGCTGTAGTGCCCAAGCCCTGGGTCCACGGATGTTAGGCGCTGGGAGCTGGCAAAGGAGAGTGGTGGTGCAGCCCCTCACTTTCCAGATGATAAAACTAAGGCACAAAGAGCTGAATTAGTAGGAGAATGGAGGCATGGGGCTGGCACCCAGCTGTCCAGCTTCTCTCCTGCTGCCTTCCCACCAGCATCTCCCGAGGTATGTTCCATCTGGTATGAACCCTAGTGAGGGATGGCAATAGCTGTTCTAGAAAATAGCTGTGGTCAGATGGCTGCACATTAATGCTGCCTCTTGAGATAAACAGTGCACGAAAAGGAAGCATGGCCATTCAGGAACTGCTAATGATCGGCCACCTATTGGGAAACGCTGGAGCAAACAAAAGGAAAGGGGGGCTTCTTTAGGCTGCATTCCATTCCCAGCTACCAGAGGCTCAAATCATAAGGACATGTGTTGACATTCACAAGAAGCATGGTGGTGGCAGCTCCACGGTAGCAGGCACTAGACTGACACCTTCTGTCTCAGTTCTCATGGTCACAAGATGGCAGCCACAGCTCCAGGTATCCTGTTCTCTCACACAACCTCGCATAAGAGCAGAAAGCAAGGAGGTGTCAAAAAGGAAGCACTATCCCTGCATTTCTCGTTTTATTCCCAGAAGCCTCCCAAACTCCCATCCCCTTAGTAGGTCTCATTGTCCGGAAGAACTGAGTCACATGCTCATCCCATACTCATCCTTGGCAAAGGAGACCACAAGTCCTGTGACTGCCACAAAAATACTGTGATTCATTCCCTGAGACTGGGCCCATTATCTCTCAACTCTTCTTTTTTTCTTTTTCTTTTTTTTCTTGTATAGTTTGTTTTCTCTCTGATGGCAAAAAAGGAGGAATGGCTTTTTGGAAGCTACTAATGGGGTCTACCATGATAGAGTTCTGTACTCCACAACTTCTGAAAGCTTTTATATGTGAATGTGTACTGTTTGTGGTAAGAGGCAGAACTAATGTACAGTTTCCCAAACTTAGCTGGCCACAGAACCCTTCTGCCACTAAGCATCTCATGAGACTTGGTTCTACGGAACACACTTTGAGAAACATTGCCCAATGTGTCCCCTCAGCATTTCCCTTTGTAATTTACATGACATCACTTTTAAGCTAGACAGAAACCTCTTCAACCTTGAACAAATACAATTTTCATAAATTTCTGTATTCTTGCTGTTTTCTTAAGTCTTTCCCTTTCCAAGTCAAACTTAGATTCGGAATGACAATTTTTCTGTCTCTGCCAAAAACCTCTCATTTAGACATTTATCCTGAAATATCTTCAGTACCCACAAGATTCTTCAAAGGTTTAAAAATAAAAAAGGCAAGATGAAGTCCTGAAACCTACGTTTCAGCAGCTGTTCTAGAATGTTCTAACAATTCCATCCAACCATGGATGCCATGCTCACCCTGGTGTATGTTCCATGTGTCTCTGTCTTTTCTCTCTAACTAGCTGTTTAAATTTCCTTTCTTCCAGGAGCCTGACTGTGGTGTACACTCAGAGTGACTAGAAACTCCGTAGTTCAGACCGAGAGAAAAACTTCAGCTTGTATTGACTGAGGTTCCAGAAAGCCTCTCACCTTCTGCACAATGATCATGAACTATTACAGCTATCACTTACCAAGCAGCACCCAAGGATAGTGCTAAGCATTTCATCTGCATGATTTCCATTCTCCCACCAAGCTGTGAGCCAGGTAGTATAATCATCTCCAGTTTTACAGATGAGAACACCAAGCCCAGGGCTGCCTGACTCCAGAATCTGTGTGCAAGGTAAAGACTGCCGGCTCGCTGGAAAAATTATCTATCTGCCCATTGTTGGGAGAGACATGGGGTAAAACTTTTTCTATTTTAATTTTTTTTAATGTTTATTTATTTTTGAGACAGAGAGAGACAGACCATGAGCGGAGGAGGGGCAGAGAGAGAAGGGAGACACAGAATCTGAAGCAGGCTCCAGGCTCTGAGCTGTCAGCACAGAGCCCGATGTAGGGCTCAAACTCAGACCGTGAGATCATGACCTGAGCCAAAGTCATCGGATGCCTAAAAAACTGAGCCACCCAGGTGCTCCGGGGTAAAACCTCCTGACTCCAGGAGTCAACCTGGGCTCAAGAGCTCCCTTCATGAAGGGGTAACTACAGGCCTAGTAAAATTTGCTGATTGCTTCATAGAACTTTTTTTATTTTAAGGCCAGACTTGGCACAAATTGCAAAATGTGTAACCAAGCCCTCCTTGGGGAATATTTGATGTCTGTATGTGTATGAACTAGGGGAGTGGAGTTATAATCACATTTTCCCCCTAGTAGGTAAAGTCAGTTCAGCACTTCCATTAAGGGAAACCTTGAAAGAAAGCATTTCTAAAAGGGGAGCTTGTGATATTTGCAAAGCAGCAGAGTACCAATCCCACTTATTAACAAAATAAAAATATGTAAAGCCAACATTTTTCGAACATCTCCTATATGAAAGACACAGTGCTACCGACATTAAATACTTTCCTTCAGGTTCTTACAACCATCATTATTGCTCTAACTTAACATCAGGAAACCAGAGTTTCAAGAGGTGAATTGGCGAGGTGATATCACAAAGCTAGATTTTTCATCAAATTCAGAGTTGAGAAATACATGATGATTATGGGGTGAGGAGTCTAGGCTCTAGTAGCTAAGGCTACCACCTTCTGTCAGGCCATGGTGGCCCTCCTGAGGCACTAGCCCAAAGCTGGAGAGTTGCCAAGACAAAAGGTTTGGGCAGTGATACGATGGCCCCCTCAGCTTGGGAGCGAGACTGAGCAGGATCAGGCTGGCCTGTATCATTTCCGTATACTCAGGCTGAGATGCCAGGAGCTTGAGGGCATGTAGTAGGTCCTTGGTTCCCCATTTGCACAGAAGGATAAGTCATTACTACTTGCTTAACCAGCTGACAAGGTACTTACTTGCCTCGCAAATTAACAATGCTTATAAATCACCAGGAGCAACTTACCTTGGAGGAAGGCGCTGTTCCACCCAAAGCATTATTTGACTATGACCCTTCTTGCTTTTACCATGCAGCCTATATTATTAAAATAGACTCTGAAATGTCTACTTGAATTGGAACATCCTTTTCAATGGATCACTGAAAATGCCCATTGTCTTGATTTCTGGAGGTGTTTCATGTGCACCACACAATCTCTTAACAAAAAGGAAAAGCCAGAAAGTAAATTCACCTCGACATAGTGAAACAAAAGAGCACGTCTGTTTCATATGATCATGCTTAGGCTTGGCTGCTTTTAAGATGTTTCAAGGGATTTTCTTTCTTTTTTTTTCTCCTTCCAAACTACCTTCCTTATTTAAGGATCCCTATTTGCCCTCCTGCCTTTTCTACGGTGTCACTTATTGCTTTGCCAGAAACTAAATGAATGTGAGGACACAAAGGGACAATGAGATTCGTTACCCGAGGCAAGAAGCCACCTGCATGCATTTAGAGAGGCTCCTTCTCATATATCTTGCCAGTTTGTACCAAAGGCATTAAAAGGAGGGCCACCACCCAGCTTTCTTACCCATGGCGGATGAGGGAGGGATTATCCCAAATTGAGGAGTTCTGAAGAAGCCAGGGCAAAATGCACCCAAATTATTATTATTATTGTTGTTGTTGTTATTGTTGTTGAGATTATGCACTCCAGTCCTTTCCTGCTACAAAGAAATTACAGAGAGGTAGTGGTAATTGATCCATCCTGATTGACATTAAATGCATCTAATTATAAGTTATTTTTAGGCATAAAGAGGCCAATGCCATGTAGGCCAGACTGAAAGGGCAGAGATGTTAAGTGACCTGCCCAGTTTATTCCTCACCACCTTTACCCACTACCATATGGCGAGTCAAAATAATATGAACAACTCAAGATGTCTTGCTCTCAGTAGTCATTGGTAGTTAAGAGATTGCAGACCCCTTTGTCTTTCAGCTGAACAACTGGCTTTGTTTCTCCCTTTTATTCCTTATTCTCTCTTCTCTCCACTCCTTGCCAAATTCTACAGCAACGAAGTTTGGAAATATTAGGCAGAAAGCATCACACAAAGCCCACACACTAAACACATTCATAACTGCTGCTTTCAAAGACAAAATATAAAGGAAAAGCTAGCAGGGGAAGTCTCAGTGTAATGAAAGACCCATCTGGGCAGTGACAAGTTATCTAGCTGAGAGTAGGAAGTCAATGACCGTTGTTTACACGGAATAAATGAAGGCACTATTTATGCAAGAAGCCCCATTGTACCCAGCTGAGACGAAAGACACAGAGAGAGAAAGTCTGTGTGGTTTGCTCGCTTCAGATTTTGCCAAGCATGAAGCACACCTGCGAGATCAACTCATGAGGCATCTGTGTGGTGGGCAGGGCAGGTGATGGAGGAAGGTCTCACTGTCAGGACATGCTGCTGTCAGCATAAGTCACTGCAGGGTGAGCACTTCCAGCACAGGGCCTCCGGGCCCCCGGCCAAGGTGCCTCCTTACTGAATTACCAAAAGGACTCCTGATCAGGTGACCCTTCTAAAAGGTCAGCCATCGTGCAGCGCCAGGGATGGCATGACGGCAAGGCCCTATTACAGCTCTCATCTGGAAGCTAACCTGCTTCCCAAATGATTGGTGTTCGGGAAGAATCAATGACTGGAACCATTATGGAGTCTGGCTCATAGCAGGCATTTAATATTTGTCGAATGAGTAAACGACCACAATTTTAACTGTCACCTATGGAAGATTTAGTCTCACATTCTAAGTTTGCTGATTATTCGAGAAAGTAGATATCTGAGAAATTGCAGTGTTTTCCTTCTCATTCTATAAGCTACCATATAGGTGCTATATGCTAAGTGGCACAAAATAAAGAAGGAAGGAAGGAAGGAAGGAAGGAAGGAAGGAAGGAAGGAAGGGTGGGAGGCAGGGAGGGAAGGAAGAAATATCCTCCCAAGTTATTAAACAAAACACTGTGTTCAATTCCCCAAGCCAAGGAAAGGTGAGAGGGGCCTGTACCAGCAATCTAGAAAGCTGGTCCATGAGGGCCAGAATTGTCTTTTATTCATAATCCAATCAGGGCAGAGCCTATGGGGAGAGGCCCAAGCAAGCAATTAGAGCCTGAGACATCTGAGGCCATGTATTAAGACCCTACCATAACCTGAGCAGATATTTTTCCAAAGAGGACATACAGATGGTCAACAGACACATGAAAAGATGCTCAACATCACGCATCATCAGGTAAATACAAATCAAAACCACCATGGGACATCACCTCACAGCAATCAGAATGGCAAGTAGCAAAAAGACAAAAAAATAACAGGTGTTGGGGAGGATGTGGAGAAAAGGGAATCCCTATGCACTGTTGGGAATGTAAATTGGTGCAGCCACTGTGGAAAACAGTATAGAATTTCCTCAAAAAGTTAAAAATAGAACTGCCATATGATCCGGAATTCCACTTCTGGGTATTTACCTGACGAAAACAAAAACACGAACTTGAAAAGATGTATACACCCATATGTTTATTGCAGCATTATTCACAATAGCCAAGGTATGGAAGCAACCTAAGTGTCCATCAACAGATGGATGTGATGTGGTATATATACATGATGGAATATTACTCAGCCATAAAAAAGGACAAGATCTTGCCATTCATGATACCATGGATGGACCTGAGGGGTATTGTGCTAAGTGAAGCAAGTCAGACAGAGAAAGACAAATTCCATATGATTTCACTTACATATGGAATCTAAAAAACAAAACAAATAAATGAAAAAACAAACAGAAAACAGAATCAGAGTCATTATTACAGAGAACAACAGGTGGTTGCTAGAGGAGAGATGGGGAGGGAAATAGGTGAAATGGGTAAAGGAGATTAAGATGTACAAACATCCAGTTATAAGTAAGTCACAGGGGTGAAAAGTACAGTACAGGAAATGTAGTCCATAATATTGTAATAACTTCGTATGGGGACAGATGGTAACTACTCTTATCATGATGAGCATTTTGTGATGTACATAATTGTTGAATCACTATGTTGTACACCTGAAATGACCATACTATTGTATGTCAACTATACTTCAGTTAAAAATGAAGCAAAATTTAAAATTTTAAAAATTAAAAAACAAGACCCAGACAGAGCCAGAAAGTAGGTGAGTGAGAAATGACAGAGGGGGAAGGGGAGGAAGAGGGGTTGAGTGTAGGGAGAAGTAAGTCAGAATATGAAGAATTAGAAGAGTTCCGTATAAAACCTGAGGACTTGAGCTGAGGAATGGGAGAAACCAAGCTCTCAGGTTAGGCATGTTGTGAATTTTAAAAGTCATTAGGGGTGCCTGGGTGGCTTGGTCAGTCAAGTGTCCAACTTCAGCTCAGGTTTTGATCTCCTGGTTTGTGAGTTCAAGCCTCGCGTTGGGCTCTGTGCTGACAACTGAGAGCCTAGAGCCTGCTTCAGATTCTGTGCCTCTTCTGCCCCTCCCCGACTTGTGCTCTTTCTCTGTCTCTCAAAAATAAATAAATGTTAAAAAAAATTTTTTTAATTCAAAAATAGTTTTAAAAATAATGGATTTTATTTTGTATTCCCTAACCATATTTTCTCTCAACATTTTATTATAAACATTTTCAAATATAACAGAGAAGCAGAAAATTATACAGTGAATACACCACCTCATAGTTGCTTTACCACAAATTGATTCATCCATCCATTCCTCTTTCTTATTATTCACCCATTCTATTTTTGCTACTTTGTTTCCAGCATTTTCCTATGAAAACATAAGTCTATTGTTAAATGCTCATTGTTTTTGTTATTCTATCCAGGTGACGGTAGATGGGACAGCAAATTGTCTCACAATATATATTTTCCTCTATTTCCATAGTAACAATTGTAAAATATGTATATGGAAATTTAGTATAAAAACTACATTCCCCAGCCTCCTTTGCAGCTAGGTATAGCCATGCGACTAAATCATGACCTGTAAAATAGGAAGTGTCATGTGACAGCTTCCAGGATGTTTCCCTTAGAGGCAGCATGCCTGGTTTCCCGTCTTCCATTCTGCTGCCTGGAACATGGATGTCACGATGTGGACAAGGAACACAGCCTAAAGATGGCATTGTGCAGCTGTGAGCTGGGTGAAGTATGCAGTCTCAAAGACTGCGTGGGGCAGAGCTATCATAACAGTCCTGGACTGCCTACCTTGGACTAAATTTATATGAAAGGGAAGTCAACATCATTCTTATTTATGCTACTGTTATTTTCAGTGTTCTGTCACTTGCAACTAAACCTAATTCTAACAAATACAACAAGACAAAAATCAAACAATACAGAATGTCACTTGCTTAGAGTGAAAAACAAGTGACATTTCCCAGGACCTCCCTGGCCCCAGTTGAGCTCCCTACAGGTACACTTTTAACTCTTTACTTACTTCCACATCTCTAAATAACGTTTCTATTTTTATGTCTCCGTTTTTCCATTGTAGATGCCATCTCTTGACTTCAGCTCACTGAGCCTCTCTTCCATTCCTTTATGCTTCCTGTCAATAAAAGTTCATTGCCATTTTGATTTCTCTATTATTTGTGCTGGTAAATGGAGAATTATTTATACTATTATTTCTTTTTCCATCAACTAAAGATGAAATATCTTGTTTCTCTGCTTTGTAGATGAGGTCATGAGCCCACCTACCTCCTAAGTCTCTCCACTTCTCTGCTGTCATCTCAATCTCCATTGTTTTCATGTTTCCACTGTCTACACTGGTGCCATTTGCATGCTTTGACTGACAGCTTCACTTTAGAGTGAGGGGTGCCTTCCTTTCCTTATTCTTTTCGATCCTGAAATGCCAGAATGTAGGGGAGTTTGCTCTAGGGTGTCAACTCCTACCTTTGGTGGCCTAATTTGGCTGTGGTCCTCTAGCTTTCAATCTACAACTCACACAGTATACTGTAATTATGTGTTTACATGTCTATACAACCAGGCCCTTTATCCTTAGGCACACCAAGTGTGTGGCACATGGAGCTATGATGGATGACCAAGTTTTTGATTGACAAAACTGAACCAGAACCCTGGTAATTTACTTCATATCCATTGCTCCTGGAGATTTCTTGAAAAGTCAGTGCTTGAGGACCAATTTAGCAAGCCCACATTTTCCTGCAATACAATCAGCTCTATTGCTTCTTGGCAGATAAAAGTGAAGTTTGCATAGACCCATTAAGCATGTTTCTCTTTCTTCAAGTCTCAGGGGCTCTAGAAACCTTAGTGGACACCCTGGAAACACCATGTTTGAGATGAAGAACCACATCTCTGTAAAGTTAGGATCAAGCTGAGAGTACAAATGCCTGTTTAGTGGCCACAGACAGAGGCTTTTGAAATCATAAGACACAGCTCCAAACATGCTGCTGGTTCAGCGCATGTTTTCTCTACAAAGAGACATGAGAATGCAGGAACTTATGTTCAGATGCATTTAAATGGGAAGAATGGCAGGCCTCTCATGTGTATTTTTGGCACAAAAATTCAAACCATAATAAACATAAGAAGCACATGTTTCTGAAGACCACTTTTAATTTGGTGCTATCAGGTTGTCGAATGAAGATGGAGATAGGCACTCTAAAATTAAAAATATGTGTACTGAGGGGTGCCTGGGTGGCTCAGTCGGTTAAGTGTCTGACTTCAGCTTGGGCCATGATCTCACGGTCTGTGAGTTCGAGCCCCACTTTGGGCTCTGTGCTGACAGCTCAGAGCCTGGAGCCTGCTTCGGATTCTGTGTCTCCCTCTCTCTGCCCCTCCGCAACTCATGCTTTCTCTCTCAAAACTAATTAAAATTTTTAAAAAATATGTGTACTGATATGTCTTCCCTACTTTGTTTCATGCAAGTTCAACCCTGTCTGACCTCTCAGACCAAGTTGTCAACAGCTCAGTGGAGATCTCAGGGCTGTAAATTTGGAGAAGACAGTGAAAGGTAATGGCACCCATCCTTCTCATCCCAGGTGAGACAGACTCAAAACCACTCTGGAAGTCTTTTGCCCAATCCTACCTCCTTCCTTGCTGATATCATTACATCCAGACCATAGGCGGGAGTGATCAGTGGGTAGAGCTCATATAAGAAAGTGGAAACATGAGTGGAAAGACAATGAAGTGACCCCAAAATGAATGACCAAATGATTCAAGTAGCAGAGAAAAATCCCAGACAGGATCAGGCTGTCCCAGAAAAGGCACTGGGGTGATGTGCCAGTCCTCAAATAACACTTTCTCCCACAATCCCATACAGCAGTGTGCCTACCATAGTGCAGCTACATGCATGAACACTCCACCTCCTACTACACTGCCCTCTTTACAATGCCCCGGCCCACAGGGTTCTCAGGGGTCAGTGGCTCAGATCCCCTCAGCCAATCAGCCATTGTTACCACCCTCTTGCTACCCAGTGTCCCTTATTTAGCAAAACTGTGCTCATCTGCTGTGTCATCTACTATATCGTTATCCCTCTCAACCTACCCTCTAGACTGCTAGCTACTCCTCCAAGATCCACTCCTTCTTCCTGTGGTAAAAGAGTAACCAAATTTTAACAGGCCGGATGGCAACCTAGCAGTAAGACTACGTTTCCCAGTCTCCCTTGCTAACTGGTGTCATGTGACTAAATTATTGTAGGAATATGTGTAATTTCCAGGCCTTGTCCTTAAAGGGAATGGTTGTGCTTTCCCTTTTCTCCTTCCTGCTGGCTGGAATGCAAAGCTGTCGTAGGTGTCTGGGAGCTAAATGGACCAGATGAACACCACAGGAGAAGGCACAGTGCCCAGGCGGAGAGAGCCTGGTGCCATCAGGCCACCACTGCAGCCCTGGATTGCCTACCCAACCCTGGATTAAGTAAGAAATAAGCTTCCGTCTTGTTTCAGCCACTATATTTCCGAGTCTTTTTGCTCTGCAAAAGCAGCACCACTCCAGGTCATTTTTACCATGTTCACGACCTACTCCAAATGCCACAACTCTGTTCCCACATCCCTAGCACCTCACTGCACCCTTCCATTACCCTCAACCAAGTCCTAACTTTCCCCACGTTCATCTTCCTTTTGTGCACTGCACTTGGAGTGCTCAGTATTAGAGTAGTGGGGAGTGCTTGTTTAGGGTGGTAGTTCTTCATTAAAGGGAACCAAAAAGTACATTTGAGTTCATAGAAGGTAACCAGTAAGTGCTTGTCAAATGAATGTATTACCAGTACAAAGTCCTACCTCCTACCATTAAATGCAAAGGAACCAGGTAATAGAAATTTCCCCCTCAAATTCTTTAAAACAATTATCAGCATCGTTATCTTACATTATTTAATTAATGTGCTAAATTCTGTGCTAGTAAGCAATTTGCATGCGTTGTTTTTTAATCTCACAAGAATTTGATAAGCTATGTATTATTTTTTTAGTTTAATTTTTATTATTATACCCATTTTACAGAGGAGGAAACTGGGCTGGGAGAAGCTAAGTAAACTTGCCTTAGGCAAGCTCAGGGGCAGAGCCAGATTCAAAGCTACGTCAGCCTTGTTCCAGTCTGCATTTTTTAAAAAATTTTTATTTTGTTTTTATTAATTTTTTTTAATGTTTATTTATTTTTGGGACAGAGAGAGACAGAGCATGAGCAGGGGAGGGGCAGAGAGAGGGAGACACAGAATCCGAAACAGGTTCCAGGCTCTGAGCTGTCAGCACAGAGCCCGACGCGGGGCTCGAACTCACGGACCACGAGATCATGACCTGAGCCGAAGTCGGACACTTAACCAACTGAGCCACCCAGGAGCCCCATTCAGTCTGCATTCTTAATCATGGTGCTAACAGCGGTGGTTGAAGACCAAGAAACAGGTAACTGCAGAATGAGTTTCTGGAGCTCTTTCTCTTCATATTTGCTGCACTGGGAAGTCCCCCCAAACCCTTGAGAAAGCAACTGTGGCAGATCATGCAGAGACCACTGTTTGCCACCTAAGAGCAAATAGCCCAGATATCCCGGGTTCTGGATACACAGATTTCCGGAAACACTTAGTACTTATTTCAAGTTATTTTTTAAAGCAAAATAACTCACATTTGTTGTACTTTCTGGTAAATAAATGTTTTACAAACCCTAGCTCACTTAATTCGTAAAACCATCTTATAACACAGTCGGGCCTATGATCTTATTCTTCCCATTCCCCAGAGGAGGAAACCAAGACCCAGAAAGATTATTGACTGTGCCAGTAAGTGGCTGAATAGGGATTTGAACCCAGGATTTTTGCTTCCTTCATGTCTCACGCTCTTCCTATTTAGCCCACTAACGCTCATCTGTCCCTCACCCACCCCCTTCCCTGAAGCAAGCTACAGAGAAATTGTTTTCCGGAAGGAAAAACAAATAATACTAGGTTTTAAAATATTTCGAAATGGTTTTTTGGAGGTATCCAGTCCCGATAGCTAGGAAAGCTGTTGTTGAAAGCACAAAGCTGAGTGGTGTGAATTCAGCCAAAACTGGGGGAAAAATGCCATCCAGAGTTTTCACTTAGGTGGCCAAAGCTACCTACGTTTTTCTAGTAGTTTCTGGCCAAAGCCCACATCTGACAAACCGTCTTGAGCCCTGAGAAGTCTCCCGCTCGCCCACCTCCGCAGAGAACAGGATGGGTGAGGTCCAGGTAACGGGAAGCCAGCAGGGCAGGGGCCGCACTCTGACTCCAGCGCGGACGGACGCCGGGCACCCACAGGATGCCGGTTTCCACCGGTGCCAAACACGCATGAAACGCCCAGTCTTTTATTTCTCCATATTCAGGTCGGATGCAGAGCCCGTTCACCTGGACACTGAACTTTTTGGTTGAAAGCTTACCTGAAGCGAACAGGGAGTTTCTGTGCTGGGTATGTTCCCGGGGCCGTGGGTCCACGGGGGTGAGGGGAGGATGACTCAGCGGCGAACAAAGGCCTGCCTGAGTCACGCAGGGCCGCTGCTGAGGACAGCAAAGACAGCGGAGAAGAACGGCCGCAGGCCCAGGGAGGGCAGCCGCCAGAGCTGTGGGTTGTTTTCAGGAGCCACCGCTGGGCTCGGCCGGTCTGCTCCCGGGGCCGCAGGGCCGGCGACCGCCGACTTGGGGAACGTGGGGACGTGGGGACGTGAGGTCTAGCCCAGGCCGGGCGGCCTCCTGAGGCCAAAGCACTGTTAACAAGAAAGAAAAGGGGCCAGACCAGGGCAACAGCCTAAGTCAGGACAAGGGGTGAAGGTGTGAGAGCAGAGAGAGCAGGGGGAGAGCGGGATCCTGGGTGTGTGTGTGTGTACGTGTGTGTAAGAGAGAAATCCTTTGGGGGTGGGGGACAACCAGGTGAACTGGTGGCCCCTGGGAAGTGGTGGACATCACTTCCTCTCTCACCTCAGGCCAGTCCCTGCCCTGGCCACTGCATATCACCACCTCCACCCTGCCACCCCCTACCCCCCACCCCTGCAGCCTTCCTGGTCCCAAATGCCCCAGGAATCACTCAGCCCTTCATCCCTCCTAGCAAGCACCTCTTCTGTTTTCCCAGCACTGTTGAAGAAGGTTGGGACACTCTAAACAGTCCTTTGGGCACCTTCCAAAACTATACGTCTAAAAAGAAAGGGGGGTTGTAAAAGAGGCCTTTTAAAATGAGGGCTCCCTCACCTTCCTTGACTAGGAACAGACTCAAATCTCCGCAGCTCACTGCTGTTTCTCTCTTCGGAAAGATGTTCCCCCTGCCCGCCCCCCTCCCTCAGGCTGTCTGTCGGCAGGGAGGGAGGTTTGGAAAGCCTTCAGGATAAGCAACAGTGGGAACACTGCGCTTTCACCCAGAGAAGGCCACACACGGAGACAGTGCACGAAGAAACACACACACACACACACACACAAATACGTGCAAACAAAAAGAAATCTCCATTCATTCCATCTTTCAACACGAAGCAAACGCATGGCAAACATTGCAAAATCTGGGCTTGGCTGGAGGTGGCCACAGGGTCTTTAGATGGGTATTAAAGCAATTGGCAGACATTAACCCTTTGTGTGCTGTCTGTCATTTTATTCTTCACACGAGAATGGAGGGAGATACTGGGTTTTAAGAAAGCCTCAAAAACAATCAAAAGTGATGGCATCAGAGAATGCAGTTAAGGAAGAGAAGCAGGACACTAAACTGAACATTTGAATGATATTAAAATAAAATTAAAATGTTTTAAAAGTCGATGACTGCCGTATTAATTATTGCGTATTTATCCCAACTTCAGTAACCATATAAACTACCAGGAGGTGAACTCAAGTGTGGTTGTGGGATTATCTAGCTCAGGGCTTCTTAAACTTGAATATGCACACAACCCCGCTGGGGGTCTGGGGAAAATGCAGAATCTGATCTAGGAGGTTGGGAGTGGGGCCTTGCTGACAAACACCTGTGGGACAGCGGCTGCTAGCCAAGGGTACATGGGTTTTTCTCTTCTTTCCATCCTATGGTATTTTCGAATCTTCTCTAATGAACCCAGTACTTACTTTAACAATCGTGAGGATATTTTCCTTCTGGAGATAAGGTATTTGTAGATGGAGCCCAGCGCCTCATCTGACCGGATCCTGGGAGATGAGACTTCGCAACAGGAAGGGCAGTTCAGAAGCTTTGATCCTCAGCCTAGAGTAGGGGTCGCTGGGGAATCCCTGGGAAGCTTGACAAAGCGTTTGCCCCCTGGGGACTTGTCGGAATGGGGTGGGGGGAAGCTGTGTAATTGGAGCACTCCTGGACCACACACCACGCTGGTTCCCCAGGGCAGAGAGCCACCACTGCAGACACTCTGGCTCAGACTTTCCACTTAACTCTCATTCAGATCTAGGCCTGCATGTGGCTCTGGCTGCAGTGGCCTGGAGTGGCAGAATAGAAACATACCATATTTTATGTTCTCAACCAGTAAAACCCAATGTTTATATAAGGAGGGCCATTCACCCCTCACACTTTGTGTTTGTGCTAAAGAAGCCATCCCACAACTCACTTTTATATATAATTGGGAAACATAAAGAAGTGGCAGCGGCCGAGGGGTGAAGGGGTGTGGGAGGTACAGACTTTCAGTTATGGAGTGAGTCAGGAGGACCACAGGTCCAGCACAGAGAATATAGTCAAGGGGGGAAATTTGGTGTGAGCTTGTTGCTATCATAGTTGCAGACTGAGGCAAGTAACCAAACAGGACCCTGGGTTTTAGAGGTTTACAAAGTGGCACCAAGAATCTGATAGTTACAAAATACCAGATAAATGGGCATCTTGGTGAGTCTTTCCGTCAGTAGGATAATGTGAGAATAAGCCCACTGACCCAATCAAAGGAGGGACACAGAGACTCAGAGCACAGTGAAGAGAGGCTTTAATCAAGGCATTTGCAAGAGCAGGTGTCTGATGGACAGGCACACTTGGGGCAGTTACAGCAGGTAATTGATCTCCTAGCAGGCGAGTCCTCTCCTGGTTCCTCATTGGCTGAGTACTACAGAGTCACAGCCTTACCCGGAGGTCACCTATGCCCCCGAAAGGCAAAAAGTAGTCTGATTGGAATAAACATACATTCCTTGAGGTGATGCAGAGGCTTTCAGTCCCTCCTCCCTTTATCCTATGGCGCATGCTCATTGCAAAGCCCATGAAAATAAGCCCATGAAACCAAGCCTGTGAAATGGAAAGGAGAAGAACCAGGAAGTGAGGTGTGTACAGGTTTGGGACTCCATTGTAGGGGGTGGGGAGAGTTCGTACATATTTCCAGTAGGTTGTAAACCTACTGTTAACTGGCCAGCTTTTATTTAGTATTTCTAAAAATGAATCATCTTCCTTACTTCTCACAGATAAGTCAGAAGCATCACTGCCCAAAATGTTCCTCTTCTATGGAAATACAGAGAAATTGGGTTCATTCAAAATGCTGTCATAGCAGATGATAGTTACACATGGGGTGAGCATATCATAAGTATAAACTTGTGGGATCACTACGTTGTAACCCAAAACTAACATAAAATTGCATGTCAACTATACTTAATTTTTTAAAAAATATAATAAATCCAACTGCTCTGCAGTGAAATGTAACTGATGTTAAAAACAAGACAACGGGTTCAAAATGGAGTCACTTATGCCAAGCCTCACATCACCCAACCAAGACTTAATTACAGTCTCAGCTCTCCCAAAAATGAAATTTTAAACCCGTCAGTCAGGAATCACCTGATCAGCACTAGTTAGTTAAACTGCCTAATAGATCCCTGCCATCCCCTGAAGACAAGGGAAAGGAAAGAAAAAAAAACTTTGCAATAACCAACCCACTTTTTTGCCTACTATAACTTCTTGTATCTGCTCCCTTCTGTCTATTAAAGTCTTTAATTTTGCACAACAACTTGGGCTTCCTATTTACTATATTGAATTCTGCCCAGTTTGAATCATTTTTGCTCAAATGAGCCCTTAAATGAAAAAAAAATGCTGTCACAAATACAGCAATATTAGTTTAATCATCAGTAATGTGCACATTTACATTTTTTTTGTTGTCATGCTTCAAGGATAAGGAAAATGAGGTAGGTTGGTTTGTGTGCTATATTCTCTGTGTTTTATTTGATTAGTCAGGTCTCCTACAATTCAAACCAGTGTAAGAAAATGAGAATATATTGAATTATGTAACTGAAATGTCTACCTTCAGACATAGCCAGATCCAGAAACTCCAGTGAGGCCATCAGAACTTAGCCTCATTCTTTCCCTCTCAGTTCAGCTTCCCTCCATGTTGGCTGTTTTATCAGGCAGACTGGAGACAGATGCCAGGAGGTTCAGGCTTATTCTTTATCCTCTGAAACTCTAGAAAAAGAAGAATCTCTGTCGTAACAGTTCAAACATCCCCTCACTGAGTCTTATTAGGTAGGCTTGGATTACATACAGGAATCTAGACCAATCACTCCGACATGGGAAATGTATTCCTCAGGCCTGGGGTAGGTGTCCACCTCAGATCCAGACATAAATGTAGTCAGGGATTTAAGAGTGGAGAAGCATTCTGGAAAAATATGGATTCTATGATTAAAAGGAAAATATTTCTAGGCAAGAAAAAGAATGTGTCCAGTTCGGTATATAATTATCAATATACTAATATTCATAAATAGTCTTTTTTGAACTTTACAATTCAGGTTGATTAGCTGGAGCAGTGGTTCCCAAACTTCTGTATGTCTTGGTTCACATGGAAGAATTAGAATGTGTGTAGGCAGCCTGGGGTGGGGAGGAGTTGGGCTTTGGGATCCCCACGGTGGCTGCTGATCCCCTGACCAGAAGTTCCAGGCATCCCAAGTCCTGAGAGGAGCAATAACTTGTTTTGCAGTCAACTCTTGGGAACCTCTAAGTTTGGGCACAATACGGTGCTTCAGGCCAAATGTGGCCATTAAAGAAAGAAAGAAAGAAAGAAAGAAAGAAAGAAAGAACTATTGCAACACAGTTCCAGGTTTATTGCTACCTACCCTAATAACTTCCCCTCCTCACCACACCCCACCTTACCTCCAAACAATCATTTTCTGAAAGCAATTATTTATTGAGCAATTATTTATTGAGCACATGCTGTGTGCCAGACAGTTTTAGGACCCTGGAGTATATTAGTGAATAAAACAAAGATCCTCATCTGGCAGAAATTCTTTCGAGTAGATGTAGGTGGGTGGAGACAGACCATGAGTAATAAACATAATACATGAGTAAATTAAAAAGCATATTAGAAGGCTGTGTTAGGGAAAGAAAGAAAAAGTAGAGTAAAAGAAAAAGACTATTTCAAAAACAATTCAAGAAATGGCTCTGCCTCCAGTAGTTTGAGCTTTCCTTGTCTGTAAATTTCAGGAGACTTCAGGACAACGGATTTCAGTGCCCACATTTGGGCATCAGAGCATACCTGGAAGTTCTGAGCCCAGGTCTACAGAGGAAAGGAAGGGCAAGACTTTTGCTCAAGAGAAATATAGCTAGTATCAAATACCAATATGGGCAAGCCATCACAGTCTCGAGCTTCAGACCTGCAAGGGATCTTCTAGGTTAGAATCACTTGCTTGTGCTGTAGATGAGAGTAGCACCAGGCTGGTCTCTGACTCAGGGTCTTGTGTGAGGGGACACAAGTCGCAGCTGGGGACTGTATTTATTATCTCTTGTTGCATAATAGATTATCCCCAAATTCAGTGTCTTATATAAGAATGACTTGTTAAAATCGCAAAGTTTCTGTGGGTCAGGCACCTGGGCATGGTGTTAACAGGGTCCTGTTCTTCAGGGTTGACAAGGTGTTGGCTCCAACGTCACCATGAGCTTTAAACAGAGATTCTCAACTGGGGCAGGATCTACTTCCAATCTTGCTGGGTGGTTGTCTGCGGGATTCGGTTCATCCGAGGCTGCTGAGCTGAGGACCTCAGTTCCTGCCACATGGGCAGTTTCATCAAAGCCAGCAAGAGAGAGAGGGTGCTAGCCAGATGGAAGGCACAGTCTTTCGTAACCTAATCATAGAACAAGTCAGTAGGCCCAGCCTGTGCCCAGGGCAAGAATTGCATCAGGTTATGTCTACCAGGAGGTAGGAATTGTTGTGAACCATGTTCAAAGTCATCTACTCCTAGGACCCTGGGCTCTGCCTTCAGGATTTCTCTGTTATGTTTCCTTGGCCCCTCACATTCTGTTTCTACTAAATGACAGCAGTGCCAGTCCCACCACATAATTTCTTTAGTCTTGAATGCTAGGGCGTGCTTTCATTCCCTCCCTGCATCTGCTTTTCCAGGTTTCTCTTAGTGAAGTTCACCCAAGGAGGCCGCCTCACTCAGAAGCTGACCGCAACTCAGCCAGGTCCGCATGGCCAGACGACTCTCACTCAGCTGGTTTTAACTCCATTTCAAACTCCTAGCCCCAGTCAGACCCCACACCCGCCAAACCCACTGAGACACTTAGGAAGAAAGGGTTTTCCCCACAGGGAATTTGGAACAGGAAGCTTTTGTCAAACTGAGGAGTGAGGCCCCAACAGGGAGGATCAGTGGAAACATTTGGTCGGTGTTCATTGCTCTTGGGCATTTCCTGAGAGGATGGTTTCTCACGAGCTGGCAGATAAATGATAGTAATGGATGGTTCTAAATAAAGAGAATTCTAACAGCCCTGCTCCAGCCTTGTCCATACAGGCCAGATTGCATTGTAAAGAAAACACAATTGAGCTTTCCTTCTGAGATCCAAATAAGGCAATACCACAATTGATAGGGCACAGATTTGGTGGATGGCTGTAATCTCTCATGGTCCTTTCATAATGGGACATAGAGAAACACTGCACAGCACTGTGTCTGTGGCCCACAATCTAACACTATTCTGAACACATGCAAATGAAAACTTTGATGTGCTGACACACACTTCCTTTGTCCCTCCTCTTTAGTCCATTTCTTTTTTTTTAATTTTTTTTTAATGTTTATTTATTTTTGAGAGACACAGAGTTTGAGTGGGGGAGGGGCAGAGAGAGAGGGAGACACGGAATCCCAAACAGGATCCAAGCCCTAAGCTGTCAGCACAGAGCCCAACGCAGGGCTCGAATCTACAGTGAGCCCAAGTCAGATCCCCAAATGACTGAGCCACCCAGGCTCCCCTAGTCAATTTCCCATATTTTATTATATATTTTCTTTAAAATTTTTTTTAATGTTTATTTATTTTTGACAGAGAGAGAGAGAGAGACAGAGCATGAGAAGGGGAGGGGCAGAGAGAGAGGGAGACACAGAGTCGGAAGCAGGTTCCAGGCTCTGAGCTGTCAGCACAGAGCCCAACATGGGGCTCGAACTCACAGACCGTGAGATCATGACCCGAGCCAAAGTCGGATGCTCAACCGACTGAGACACCCTGGTGCCCCTATATATTTTCTTTAAAACCCCTTTTCTATTATGGCATCTACCCATAGTGGCCATTTTGAAACTCCATCTGCTAAAACATTTGGGTCATTTATGTCTTGTCTCCCTCCCTCTCCCTTCCTTCATCCTTTTTTTTTTCCTTCCTTCCCTCCCTCCTTCTCTGTCTCTCCTTCCCTCCTTCCTTCTTCCCTTTCTTCCTTCTTTCCTTCCTTCCTTCCTTTCCTTCTTTCCTTCTTTCTTGCTATGATGCCTATGCCTTTCATAACCTTGAATGGCTTTCATAAACTCAACTGACTTTTCCAAAGCAGTTTTTAAAAACTCATCTGAAGCAGAGAGGTAATGGTTATAATGTATTCCCCACAGCCCAGTGTGCTCACCAAATGTAATCCCTTGAGGGCTGGGTTCCCTTTGATTGTACAGCCTTCACCTCAAGATCACTGTGTCTGACCTTCTCGGGCAGGATGCCACTGACACATCCTCTTCTATTCTTCTTGGGGTACTCACATCTCTCCTCTTATCCTTACAGCCGGTTTTTAAAGAAGGCTTTCATTTCCACTTGGAGTCTCAAGCATGTTGACAATGTCTACTTTGGTTATTCTTTTTAAAAGATTTTTCTGTTTCTTTTTCTTTAATTACTCGTTTGTGTACATACTTTTCTTTCACTGGAAAATCGTCATTGTGTTAGCGTGCCAGAGCTGTCAAAACATAGTACCACAGACAGGGTGGCTTAAACAGGAATTTATTCCTCACAGTTCTGAAGGCTGGAAGTCTGAAATCAAGGTGTAAGCAGGATTGGTTTCCTCTGAAGCCTCTCTTCTTGGCTTGTAGATGGCTGTCTGCTCCCTCTGTCTTCACACAGTCTTCTCTTCCCTCATGTGTGTCAGTGTCCTAATCTCCTCTTCTTGTGAGAACACCAGTCAGATTGGATTAGAGCCCACCCTAATGACCTCATTTTAACTTAATCACCTTTTAAACCCGCGTCTCCAGATGCAGTTACATTCTGTGGTCCTGGAATTAGGATTTCAACAAGTGAGTTTTGTGGGTGGATATGATTCAGCCCATAATAGCCATAAAATACAAATAAACAAAAAGAAGATAAAAAATCACATAGAATCACAATTTTTGGCCTTCCAGTGGCTTCTGATTGTGCTTCGCATAAATTTTACCTCCTTATTTCAGCTACAGCTCCCTACCTGATTTGATCTCATCCCTCTCACACACCTCCTTGGTCACTCACACCCGTCACACTGGCTTGCTTGCACACGCCCAATGCCCTTTCTCCTCAGGGTCTTTGCACTTGCTCTTCCCAAATATGTGCATGTCTGATGCCTTCTGATGTCTTCTGATCATGGACTCAGCTCACCTATAGAAGATATGAGCCTTCTGTGACCCTCATCTGATGTTGCCCTCTCCTCAGGGATTCTAGAACAGAACTTCTCCACCTCAGCACTGCTGACATCTTGGGCCAGTTAGCTCTTTCTTGTGGAGGCTGTTCTGTGTATAGTAGGATGTTAGCACCATCCCTGGCTTCTACACACTAGGCAAGTTGCGACAATAGAAAATCTCCCCGGACATTTCCAAATTCTCCTTGGGGGGCAAAATTGGCCCCAGCTGAGAAGCCCTATTCTAGAGAAACAGTGTAGTGTGGTGGTGAAGTGTAGGCATGGGAGCACCAATCCTCACTCTCATCTCTGCCTCAGTTTTCTCATTTATAAAATGAGAATATTAATCATTAATGATATACTAACTCATTTTATATGAATTGGGTTAGTTAGTTTAATATGAGGTAGATTATTGTGAGGATTCAATGAGATAATATACATCAAGCGCTTGGAGCAACACCAGACCCAGAGCAGGCATTCAGTAAACTTTAGATGTGATTGTTCTCTCTCACTATCTGGATATTTTCCTATATATGTGTTTATTTATTAGTCTGTAAATGCCTCAAGGTGCCTAGAACACTGCACAGCACATAGTGAGTGCTCAATGACTATGTGATGAGTGAGGAAACAGGGGTCTGTCTGCACCAGAACAGAAAGCCATTGTCTATTGTGTTCCAGGACACACCTCAAGTGCAGATGGCACACAGCACATGGCACATAGTAGGTATTCAGTAATTATATGCGCTGATTTATAGAACATATTGAATGAATGGAGAGATTTATTGTAAACTCAGGTACATATTTCTTCAACTTGCCTTTTGTTATTGATTGCTCTTCCCATCATCCTTTTCTTTCCCCAGGAGCTTTGGAGGAAATCAGAGAACAGATTTGGCCCCTTTTCCTTCTCTGAAGGGACTCCCATGCTGAGGGGATCTTTAAGGTTCATGACTAGCTCAACGGTCTAAATCTCTGCTTGACTTCCCCTTCTCCCAGCCCTGACAACCCCCACTTACCCTGGGCTCCTCCCCATCCATCCCCACCCATGCCCAGAGCAGTGACCATCTTACCTGCTTCCTGCAGAGAGCCATGGCCTCTCCCTCCAATAGCTCACAGTGAGTCTGTTGTTACACCATCCTACCAGGAGGTGGATTCACAGTCACCCACAGAAGCACAGGAGATATCCAAGCCCCCAATGTCACTGCATGGAAGTTACCAAATACCTGTTTCACAAGCATCTCACATAGTGAAGGAAGGTTCCAGTGGACTCTTCATGATGTCCATAAGTGATGTCTGCATTCTGGTCATTAAACTGCATTAGCTCTCTGAAGCCCATCTGTAGCATAAGCAGGCCATTTTTTAGTATAAAAGTGACACCAAGCACATTCGTGTTTGTTGTATGTCAGGCATGGTTCCAGTGCTGATTGTCTCCTGTACTCCTCCAACCACACTGTAGGTTGGTTACTGTAGTAATGCCCTCACTTTATGGACAAGACACTGTCTATAAACTTCCTCCAGTTTAGGATGGCCAGCTTGTTCCTGTTTGCCCAGGACTTTCCTGGTTTCAATGCTATAAATCCCATAACCCAGGAAACCTCTCAGTCTCTGGCAAACGAGAACAGTTGGTCACCCAATTCATGTCACCCAGCCTGTAAGCAGCAGAGCTGGGATTTAAACACCTGCCCTCGTCAGTCAGGGGCCTGCAGAATCCACACTCTTAACTCCTATGGAATGTGGCTTCCAAGGTTTTGTGATGTACAGTAACCTAAGAAAACTCAATCCATCAGTTAATCAAATTCAGGAAGACCCTCTGAAATAAATCTTATTTTCATAATGACAAAAAGAAAAAAAAGGTGTATCTGCTTTACCAAACCATCAAGAGTACAGAGGAAATGAAGTTGACATTCCCCCTTGGCTAAAATTATCCAGTGTTTGCCTCAATTTTCTCCCTTGTCCTTGGCCATGAAGACCTAGTCATTCGTTTTATGATCTTGATCCAGAAGCTATCCCCATGGCTAAGAGGATGAGTCAATGATCTCACATGTTGATACTAGATGAACAGAAAACATACCTAATTTGTTTCTTCACTGCATTGCTTACTTGGCAAAAACTAAAAAAAAACTACTGTTGGGGCACTTGGGTGGCTCAGTCGGTTAACCGTCCAACTTCAGCTCAGGTTATGATCTCAACGGTTCGTGGGTTCAGGCCCTGTGTCGTGCTCTGTGCTGACAGAGCCTGCAGCCTGCTTCAGATTCTGTATCTCCCTCTCTCTCTGCCCCTCCCCCACTCAAGCTCACTCTCTCTCTCTCTATCAAAAATAAACATTAAAAAAATTTAAAAAAAATTACTGCTTAAGTATTTCCTCCAACCAACAGGATTGTTTCCTGAAGCTAATGGTACAGCTTAGAATAATAAAATAGGGATAAATAAAATAATAAAACAGTGTCAGCTGTTGGACTGAGTTTAAATCTGTCTTTAAAAAGGACAAAAAACACACACACAATTGGTTTCTCTTGATTATTATTATTTGTCTTTTACTCAGCGCATATTAAACTCATTGCAAATATGCAGCCACATACCCTGGCTTCCAGGCTTGTTCTTAAAGTAAGAATGGCATTCTTGACCTCTCTCTGATCTAAAAAATTGAACCTAAAATCTACTCAGGGGTCCTGGGCTGCTTGGCACTCTCTCTTTGGCGAACTGTTCTTCATAAATCTGATTCTTGAATAGCCCGGGAAACGGGGGAGGCATGGGTCCTTCCCAATTCTGAATGATACTGAGCTTAGCTCTTGCCTTCAACTGTCAAGGGTATTCCTGGTGTTTGAGACAATAAGAAAGCTAGGAGATTAACGAAGAACCACCCTCTTTAGGAGTTAAACTTTACAACAAGTTTCTGCAGTAGCTATGCAAGAGAACCAGCTGGGGACTTGAATACAATCCTGCCTGTCCCACCTGGAGGTTCTGATGCAGGGGTACCAAGGTGAGCCCAGGCATCTTCATCTTTAGCAAGCTCCCCAGATGACTCTGATGGGTTTTGCAGTCTCACTGGGAGAAACTCTGCCCTGAGATGCCAATTAAAGTTTGTCTCAGAAGGTGTTTTCTTAAAATCTCCCATTTAGGAAGAAATGGAAATCTAAAATGTAAAGTGTTTCCCAGATTTTCTCTTTGTTGTGAGTTTTGTGGGACACCCTCATCATGGGTGTCTGGGCAGGCAGACCATCACACCACACATTTCACATGTGCAGGTGTAGCCATCCATTGTCATTGTGGTATAATATTCCAGAATATGGCCACACCATAGTGTACATCTGAGTTGGTTCCAGCTTTGAGAAATTATGTACACTGCTACTATGAATATTTGTCTACAGTGTGAGCTTTCTTTAAAAAGGCTAAAGGTGGGGGTGCCTGGGTGGCTCAGTCGGGTAAGCGTCCGACTTTGGTTCAGGTCATGATCTCACAGTTTGTGAGTTCAAGCTCTGCATCGGGCTCTGTGCTGACAGCTTGAAGCCTGGAGCTTCGGATTCTGTGTCTCCCTCTCTCTCTGCCCCTTCCCCACTTGTGCTCTCTCTCTCTCTCTCTATCAAAAATAAATAAAATGCAAAAAAAAAAATTTTTTTTAAAGCCTAAAGGTGGTCAAAGGATGGAAAGAGCCAAATGTCCATTGGCTGATGAATGGATAAAGAAGATGTGGTATATATATTCAATGGAATATTACTCGACAATCAAAAAGAATGAAATCTTGCCAGTTGCAACAACATGGATGGAACTAGAGAGTATTATGCCAAGCAAAATAAGTCAGTTAGAGAAAGACAAATACAATATGATTTCACTCATATGTGTAATTTAAGATACAAAACAGATGAACATAAAGGAAGGGAAGCAAAAATAATATAAAAACAGAGAGGGAGACAAACCATTAGAGACTCTTAAATACAGAGAACAAACTGAGGATTGCTGGTGGGATGTTGGGTGGAGGGAAGAGCTAATGGGGTGAGGGACATTAAGGAGGACACTGGTGGGATGGGCACCACTGGGTGTTATATGTAAGTGATGAATCACTAAACTCTATTCCTGAAAAAAATATATATATGTGCATATATATTTATATATATATATATACACACACACATATATACACATATATATATATACACACATATATACACACACATATATATACACACATATATACATATATGTGTGTGTATATACATATATATACACACATTATACATATATATTATACACACATATGTGTGTATATATATATACACACATTATACATATATATGTGTGTGTGTATATATATATACACATATATATATGTATTTGATTTAAAAAAATCTTAAGAAAAAACAAAGTTATAGTGATCAAAGCAGTTTGGTACTGGCACAAAAATAGACCATAGATCAATGGAATAGAATAGAAAACCCAGAAATAAACCCACAACCATATGGCCAATTAATCTTCAGCAAAGCAGTAAAGAATATCCAATGGGAAAAAAGAGTCTCTTCAACAAATGGTGTTTGGGAAAACTGGACAGCTGCATGCAAAAGAATGAAACTGGACCACTTTCTTACACAAAAATATTCAAAATGGATTAAAGATTTAAATGTGAGATCTGAAACCATAAAAATTGTAGAAAAAAGCACAGGCAGTAAGTTCTTTGACATCAGCCTTAGCAACTTCTTTCAAGATATGTCTCCTGAGGCAGGGAAACAAAAGCAAAAAGAAACCATTGAGAGTACATCAAAATAAAAAAGTTTCTGTACAGTGAAGGAAACAATCAACAAAAATAAAAGACAACATACTGAATGGAAGAAGATATTTGCAAATGGAATATCTAATAAAGGGTTAGTATCCAAAATATATAAAGAACTTTTACAACCTAGCACTCAAAAAACAAATAATTCAATTAAAAAATGGACAGAAGACGTGAACAGACATTTCTCCAAAGAAGACATCCAGATGGCTACAGACACACAAAAATATGCTCATTATCACTCATCATCAAAGAAATGTAAATCAAAACTCCAATGAGCTATCACGTCATACTTGTCAGTATGGCTAAAATCAACAACACAAGAAACAAAAGGTGTTGGCGAGGATGTGGAGAAAAAGGAACCCTCTTGCACTGTTGGTGGGAATGCAAACTGGTGCGGCCACTGTGGAAAATAGTATGGGGCTTCCTCAAAAAAGTTAAAAATAGGGGTACCTGGCCGGCTCAGTTGGTAGAGCATGGGATTCTTGATCTCGGGGTTGTTCGGCGTAGAGATTATTTAAAACTAAAACCTTTTTTAAAAATGATTAAAAAATAAAAAGGCTAAAGGTGGAAGCCCACCTTTACAAAGGCCATCTCCAGTAAAGGCAAGGGTCAAAGACTGGTTAGAGACCAGAGACTGGGGACAAAAGACCAATAAGGCAGAGCAGGGGTCTCTGCAGAGAGGTGGACATGTCTACAACATCACCTTTTCAAAAAATGTTTATAAGGAATTCAAATAAAATGAAAAATAATTTATAAGAGACTAGCTTTAGTGTTGAGGAATGTCTGAGCTGGAAAGTTCTAGGTAATCAGTGCTCTAATTTCACAGATGTGGCCCTGTGAAGTGATTTGCCCATGGGCAAGAAGAGGTGTGAGAGAAAGAAGAACAGGACTAAATTATTTCACCAGGAAGCACTCCTTCGGAAAGGTTGGTGCAACTGTGCACAGGTGGTGGAGATCAAGCTATCTGCTGTTATTTCCTTTCTACATTTGATTTTCAATATCCCTGCATTTGAAATGTGTAGAGAAAACTGGTGTTTCAAATGTTTTTTTTCAAATGCTGTGTCTGATTCCTGCTGGCTCCATCATCTCAGCCACATCTGTGATGGAGAGAGACGTCAACAACATCACCAGGCCACAGCATCTGGGACTGAATCTAGACTGGGCCCCACTATGCAGGTGCCCACTCAGTTCCCTTATTTTGGAGGCAGTGGGGACAACCATTCAGCCATGCTCTACTTTTTTTTTTTTAAGATTTTATTTTTAACTAATATGCACCCCAGCCACACTCTACCTTAAGCATCTCTTTCTTCACACATTTGACACAAATTCAGTAGGCATTGGGCATCTATTAAGTGTGGGCACTGGGTACACAAAATGAAGATGACATGATCCTGTCCCCAAGTACTAGCAGGCCAGTGGGGAGGTGGACAGAAAATGCCCGAAAACCAGGTCATGTAATAAAGGCGAGGTGCCCACAGAGATACGATTGTAAAGTATTTGCAGTGACCTCCTTTGCGGCCATCAGACTCTGATGCCCCTGGCAGCTCCCAGCTGCCTGACCTTTAGTATCAATGCAAAACGCCAAGAGGTGGGCCACCACCAGAGGGCAGTGTGGGGATGTTGGCCTGCACATGCTCAGTTTTTTAGTTTCCCCCTCATTCTGGGGTTGAGGATTGCAAAGTGGATTTCAGCAACAGTATCAATTATAATTTTTTCTTTTTCTCTAAGAAACAGTGCATATGACTTGCACAGCAGGCTGCTATGGTTTAATTTATAGTCTGAGGGGTGCCTGGATGGCTCGGTCGGTTGAGTTTCCAACTTCCGCTCAGGTCATGATCTCACAGTTCGGGGGTTCAAGCCCCGTGTGGGGCTATGTGCTGACAGCTCAGAGCCCGGAACCTGTTTCAGATTCTATGTCTCCCTCTCTCCCTGCCTCTGCCCTGCTTGCGCTCTCTCTCTCTCTCTCTCAAAAATAAATAAACATTAAGGAAAAAAAAAAAAAATATATATATATATATATATATATATATATATACTGAAAAAAATGAAGTCCCATAACTTTCTCGTTTGGATTGCAAAATTTGTATTATCCAAACCAACATTGTCCATTGTTTTTCTCTTGCTTTTTTTTTTTTTCTTCCTGGCCCCTGAGGCATAAAGTCCTGTCTGTAACAACCATATTTAAAAGTTTTATCATCTTCATTTAAAAATGAAATAAAGCAAAATGAAAAAGTAATGTCTTTCCATTTCTTTACAGCTTAACTTAATTTGCTTTCGACCTCTGTGGACATATTGATTTTTATGACAGAAACAATGGCTTCATCAAACCACCTATGGGCAACTTGATCTAGGATTTCTCTGGTGAAGAGAAATTCCTTGGGTAAAAGAGCAACATTACTTAACAGAAAATGCTAATTCTCAAGCAAATTAATGAAAACTGTCCCTTCCGTGCCTGCCAGTTGGGTATGGAGGAAGGAACAAAGATATATGTCAGTAGCAGAGATATGTTGTGATGGGCTCATATTCTATTTTCTCTATCAATACAAGATCATTATTCCGTGATTTAAATTACAGAAGAGGGCAGGAAGGGTTGAGGCCAAGGGATTATACAATAGAGGATCCCAGCTAAGTGCTCCAGGTGAAAATTGAAAAAAAATGCAAAGTTCCTGCCAAAATGCCCTAGAGAGAAATTCCTTCCAGAACCCAAATTTGGCAAAAACTTCAACGCAGTAAAAATCACCATAGCTTGGTTTCTGATTTCATTTTCCCCTGAAACTATATGGGAGGTAGAGTGGCTCTGGCATGCCTGTTAGAGCAGAAGTGGTAAATACTAATCTTAAATTCTAACTTCTAGTTACTGTGAGGCCTTGCATAATCCATGTACTTTCCTTCCCCAAATATGTAAATGATATTTTAACAAGCGCATGGATGAAACTGGCCTGAGAGCGACTTGGAAGACAGGGGTATAGGTTTCACTTTTAGAAAATTATGGAAATTTGTCAAAGAATTCAGTTAACAAAAACTTACAGAGATACTTTGTAGTAAGGGCAAAGAATAAATGTATATTGTCTCTTTTTCCTTTCAGAAATTCCCTTTGCTTTGCAAAATAAAAAAAAAAAATAGGGTATATTTTTTAACTTAGCAAATAAGTATAATTAACCTGGATGCTTTTGCAAAAAAAAGACCAAGAGTTTTTCTTGCTTTTGTTTTACTTTTCGAAGTAGTGAACCAATAAATTTTGGTATTTGTGAGAAATTTGGTAGCAGAAAGAAAGATTAATATTTAACATGTATCAGACAACTTTCATGCACAGGTACTGTATTAGCTGTAGAAAAAATCAAAAGCCTCACGTGAAAGAATTCCTACATTAAGATGTCGAGAAAGGATATGAGAAAGAATGGGAAAGGCGTGGTGGCCTTTTATACCAACCAGACCTAAGTTTGAGTCTTAATTCAGCTATTCACAAGTTGTATGACTTTGGATAAATTGCTTAACTTCTCTGAACCTAGTTTTTGACAGCTGGGCAAAACGATCATGAATTCCTAATCCCACTTTGGCAAGGCTGTGGCCTGACAAGAGTGTGTCTTCAGAAAGCAATAGCTAATGATCCATTACATAATTGTTGTTCACGACAATGTCCACCCTGCCCTGCTGCCCTTGACACGATAACAGCCTAGTTAGGGATGTAGGGAAGCAAATGCACACCTTCCAACTCCAGTTCTGTATTACCAACTACTTGCTAGGTATTTCCATTTGGGTGCTTTGCCCCTAAATTCAAAGTGCTGTCCTTTGCTTCATTCTTCGGGATTGCTGGTTTCTGTCTAAGGTATTTTCCCTTTACCTGTCACTCAGATTCAGGCCTCGCCTCCAGCCTGGTCTTGCTGACTGTCCTCACAGAGCCCAGCGGACTCCACACTCTCTCCCATCCCCCTCTCCAGCTGCCTCTCAGCTGCCCACTCCTTATGCTTGGACTCCCTCAGGCATCTTCTCTTTCCAAGGTATCTGACCTCTTTGCCTGACCCACCTTTTCCAGCCTTTCCTGCTCAGGCGTTACAAGGGAAGGACTGACCTCTTCAAAGAGGATTCAAGCTCTTCACAATTTGGCCAGAACTTGCTTCCGTAATGATAACTTTGACCATCTTTGGAAGCCAAATCAAGTCAAATTTTCTTGAAGCCTTCCTGCTCTTTGGCTCCTTATGCCTCCCTTGACAACTCTAGTGACATTTATTCTCTGGGCCATTGCTTTGCCAATTCTCTATGACCTTGAACGGTTGATGATCTTGTCCATGAAAGGTCTTCTGTCCAGCCCAATTATAGGTTCCCTGAGGATGGTTTCTAGCCAGACTTCCATAGCGTCCACAGTGCCTTGAGCCTTAAGCTTTCTTGTGGCAAATAAGAATGTTGATGTAGAGAAGTTAAGATATGTGTTAAAGGTCCCATGGCCTAGTAAGCATGGAAGGGTCTGGATCCTATCTCTGTGGGTACTTGCCTGGCACCCTTCCTGCACCATACCATGGCCTAAAAGTTAGCCATCCCTAGGCACCACATGGGTGGCTCAGAGCCTCTGAAAACTCTGGTCATACCCAGTTCCCAACTTTGGCTTCCCTGGAAGATAAAGGGAGAAATCAGAAATCTCAGGCTGGGTCAGCTGGCTCTGCCCACTCCCTCACTTCCCCGGTGAAAGGACAGGTGTCCTTTTTGTTATTTAAATGTCCAGGGCCCTTCTTCCCCATTCCTCACACCATTTGCATTTCCAAAACTGTCCCTTCAGACTTAATCCAATAACTGCCAACCTGGGGCAAGACAGTGGTTCAGCTGCAACCGTAGTGCATTTACTGAAATGCTTCTCTGCACCAGCCCCTACAAGCACAAGTCTGGATCTGCAATTGTCTCAGACTGTCGGCATCTAAATGCAGCATCCCTATCCTCGCTTTCTTTCAGTGGCGGGGGTGAAAAAAAACCCAAACTAAGTGTGTGCGTGAAAGCTCACTTTTTAGACAACTCTGTCCATGCATTTGAGTCCCAAACTGAGATTTGAGATCTCAACGCACATGAGATATTTTAGGGAGTTCTAGCTTTGGAATTTCCTTTTCACCACCAAACAGCTAAGGGAAAAGATCTGATGCCCAGGGAGTCTGAAAGTATCCAGGGCTGCTGTCATTATCCACAGACACAGCACCTCTGTAGGCACCCCTCCCTGCAGACAGCCATTTGGACATCCTGTAACCTGAAACACATACTTTCAAGCAGTTGAGAGGGGGCTGCAAATGACAGTCAGCTACACAAATAATTTGCCCCCCAAATGTTTGTCAGCTCCCTGCCATGGCCACTTCCATTTATAGCTTATAAACGGTTATTAGCTGGCTCCTTCACATCTGATAACCCAGCCCCAGAGCAGGTGGCGAGAACGGTGGGTGATTACAGGGCCTCCCAGGGAGGTGCTGTGTGCTTGCCTGTGGGTGGTCTTCCTGCCTGAGTGCAGTGCCCACATGAGAAGACATTGTAGAAAGCCTCCAATTTGGAAGATAACAGTCTGTGTTGTCTGTTTGTGTAAAGTGCTGTCCAAGTACAGCTGGCTTTGCTTTCTGGCCAGCAAACATTGCTAAGAAGGGTTGAAAGTTCAGCATCAGCCCCCCGAACCCAAGCCCTTCCCCCTCCCGGTTTGGCCAAACAGCCTCAGTGTTCATGTTCCATGGATTCCTTAGGAGGTTTGATTGAAACTGAAAATGTTGCCCCAGCTGAGACAAGGCCCACACCCCAGCCAAGAACACGGACGCCAGAGCGGAATACCCAGTCAGGAGGAGGGACTGCTCAAAATGCTCTGGCTGTCTGTGATTTTGTTCTTTGGTTTAACAAAGCTTTACAAGTCCTCACGACTCACTTTTCCCAAAAACACTGCCTGGTGTGAGAGACCAGTCATCAGGCCCGCTCTCTTGGTGGTTCTCAAGCAGAAAGGGGAGGAAGAATGGAGGTTAGACCAAGAGTTTTCTCAGCATCAGTACTACTGTTTGGGGGTAGATTCGTCTTGGTTGTACGGGGCTGGCTCATGCATTTCAGGATATTTCACAGCACCTCTGACTTTCGGCCAGGAGATGCCAGTAGCAAACCCCACTCCGATTTTGACAAACAAAAATGCCTGTAGATATTGCCTAGGAGCTGGGCAAATTCATCCCCAGGGAAGACCCACTGGGTTAAATCCATGAGAAATAGAAGTTAGCCTGAACTACCCTGATAAGATAGGAGAAATTTCACCATACTAGAGCAGTGTGTTAGAGCAGTGTAGAATAGACTGTCAGTAAATATTTATTAATTAGCCAATAAAATTCTGATTATGTTGCCTCTTGACAAAAAAATGGTGGTCAGTTAGTGAATCAAAAACTAGACAATTCTTGGTAATAAAATTGAAAACAAAATACAAAAAACCAAAACAAAACAAAACAAAAAAACTAACATCATCCTCCAAAATTTAAGTGACTATGGTGATGATAATGTGATTAGTTAAAACAGTAAAGACAATTGCTAACATATTCGAGGATTTTCTATGGAACAAGAACTGTGCTAAAATATGCAGTATTTTCTTTAACCCCAGCCACTGTAAAGGAGGTAGGTCCCGTTATCATGGCAACTTTATAGATGGAGGATCTGAGCCTGATCCAAGAAGACTGTTCCCAGAGTGCTTTTCAGAATGTTCTCTAACTCCAAACCATTTCCTATTCTCTGAATCCAAATATGAGCTGAAGAGTTTGAATGTATGTGGATAATGGGCACTAGAAAACTGGATTTTAGAAAATCCTAAACTCAAAGTAATAATAAAAATAATATGAGCAGTTACCTTTAGTGATTGCTTCCTAGGAGGCAAACCACCTGCTAAGTGTGATGCAAACATTCTTTCTTGAACCCTTGCAATCATCTTGAAGGAGGAAGAACCCCTTTCATAGGCAAGGAAAACAAGAGGTTAAGAGACTTGTTGGAGGTCCCAAAGCAGAGATATATTTCAACCCAGCCCTTTAGGTTCCAGAGCCTGAGATCTGGATGCTTCTGTTCCAGTAACGTCTCTCACCTGAGCCCAGCTGAGGTGACAGTCTGGTAGGACTGCCCATCTCAGCCCAAGATGCCCTGTGGTCTCTCTCTGATTCCTCCTTAGCCTAATTTAGGGCTGAAGGTCTTTATGGTGGGATCCTATGTCCCTGGCCCCCATTCTCATGGCAGTCTTCTTCCTGGTCCCCATTACCTTCTATTTTTCAGCTTCCTATTCTGTTTCAAGACTTGCTTCACTGGTAAAGGTAGTAAGGAGTCACCATCCTTTGGTGGGTGTCATTGGGCCTGATATTCATTGGGACCCCTAAGTATGTGACCAAAATCTCCTTTAGGGGCAGCTGAAGTAGCCCATGTGCACAGGTCTTCCCTGAAAGGGCATGGGAAGAGGGTCCCCTTGCTAGTGCCCTGACCAACCTCTGTAGGCCTGGCTCTTTAGCATCATGACTGTCCATCCAGAGGCTAGCTGACAGGACTGGTCACCTTCTAAGTTCTTTCTTGGAGGACAAACTGCTCCTGCAGGATCCCATGCTTCTGCTTGAATTCTCCGACCTTGAGGATCTTGCATGCTTTTTTGCTGGTCCATGCCACCCTTGGACAGCTATGTTTGTTGGGATGGGGCATTCTTACTCTTAGGTTGGCCATAGATCTGCCTCCCTGAAGCTCCACCACTGGTTCAAGTTTTGGCATTCAAGACACCACTACTTTCCCACTCTCCACACCCTCCTTCACATAGGTGTGAGGGAGCAGATGTGGAGGGAAAGACATGGCTTTGGAAACTTACCTAAACACAATATGATTCCTACTTACCTACAGCGTGAACTGGGGTGGGCTCTTAAACCCATGACAGTTGGTGTTCTTATCTGTAAGACAGGCATATACTTAAAGAAATGTTGTAAGAGGGGCACCTGGGTGGCTCAGTTAAGTGTCTGACTTCTGCTCATGTCATGATCTCGCGGTTTGTGGATTCAAGCCCTGCATTGGGCTCTCTGCTGTCAACAAGGAACCTGTTTTGGATCCCCTGTCTCCCTCTCTCTCTGCCCCTCCCTTGCTTGTGCTCTCTCTCTCAAAAATAAATACAACATTTAAATAAATAAATAAATAAATAAATAAATAAAAACAATAACAACAGGGGTGCCTGGGTGGCTCAGTTGGTTAAGTGTCCAACTTCGGCTCAGGTCATGATCACACGGTTCATGAGTTCGAGCCCCAAGTGGGGCTCTGTGCTGACAGCTCAGAGCCTAAAGCCTGCTTTGGATTCTGTATCTCCTTCTCTCTCTGAACAACCCCTCTCACTCTCTCTCAAAAAATAAATAAACATTAAAAAAAATTAAAACAACAACAACAAAAATGAAACATTGTAAGAATCACAAATAATATGTGAAAGGCCCAACATGGTCCTTCTCGAATAGCAACACATTTTTTTTTTTGGCCCACCCAGAAGGATCAACAGGTTAGCATTTTTTAAAAGGATATAATTTGAAAAGTTGGAAAAATGACTTGTGTTCCTAACTAATATAGTCTTCCCTTGGCTTCCCACCATGTCACGTTGGCATCACAGTAGAGCTAGTCACTGCCCTGACAACACTGTTATACATCCTCACTCTCTTGCCGTGCCCTAATGAACATGACACCTTTCCCTGGCTAGGCTTAACCCTACGGTCTGTCCAGTAACTCACTCAGCAGGGTGCCCTTTAACCTTCCCTTCTTCGCCCAACCAGTATAACTTAACACCCTGACCTCCAGACGGTATCATAATAGTGCACACACATAGCCTCGATTGTAGGTAGAACACATTTGTATATATTGATCAAAACTTGGTGGGGTTTTCTCCGGCATGATGGTGGAGAAAGTGCCTGTACATAGAAGGGACTTAAGGGGCGCCTGGGTGGTTCAGTTGATTAAGTGTCTGACTTTGGCTCAGGTCATGATCTCACCATTTGTGAGTTTGAGCCCTGCATTGGGCTATTTGTTGTCAGCATAGAGCCTGCTTTAGAAACTCTGTTCCCATCTATCTCTGCCCCTCACCCACTCATGGTCTCTCTTTTGAAAACAAACATTTAAAAAATTATATAAAAAATGAAAGTACTCAAAAATGGCAATTATTATCATCATGGAAAACTTTAGGGACTGTTTTCAGGTTTTTCTTCTTTAAAAGCACACAGGACTTGGGGTGCCTAACTGACTCAGTCAGAAAAGCATGCAATTCTTGATCTCTAGGGCTGTGAGTTCAAGCCCACATTGTGTATAGAGATTATTTTAAACATAAATAAACTTAAAAAAATAAAAATTAGTAATAAAAGCACTCAGATCTTTATACCACTTCTTGTGGAAATGGTCTTTGAGTCATTGCATTATGCCTACCAACTCAGCACCAACCTCTCAAGATTCCAAGTGCCCCTGTGTGCCCTGGAAACACAAGGTTGAATCAAACTTGGCTCCTTCCTGCAAGAAATGGCTGTTTCCTCAGTTACTCTGTGGATTTTGAAATTGTAGCTCAGAGTTCCCTAAAGTAATGGTGTCTGAGCCTAGGTGTGTAAACAAAGGCCTTGAGTTCTAAATAATTGTAAAAAGCAAATATAGGCCTTACATGCCCTTGAGTCTTCAAGACTAGACTTTGAGATGTACTAGGTGGTATAACCTTGGACATGTGGGATAACTAGCAAAGTCGCACTTATGTCTTCTAAATAGGCAATAATGCTTACCCTGACCACTTGAAGGTCTTGTCTGAGAAACATAGAAAATAATGCTAGTGAAAGCATTTGCAAAATTTAAAATTACAAATAAATTTTTTCTTCGTAAAATGAAATGTATTAAACAGACTCTCTTAGGTCCTTTCCCCTGTAATCTACTAGATTTGCAGGATGGATCGACAACGCAGTTTGAAGCTGAGGCATGTGGGAACACGCTGTGCGCACTGGCAGCTGCTTTCTACTACCAGGGATTCAAGATTTTCCTGAACGGGGGACAAATGATAAGCGGTGGTGTATCAAGGGTGGGGCAACGGGAGCGGTCCAGCCAAGTGCACAATGGGATGGAGTGTTCGAGGGAAATTTAAAAACGATCATAAAGCCCACCCAAGCAAGGTCTGGCCGGCTTTTTATTTTCTCCACGTGCAATCATCCTAAACAGCACCAGTGATAAAGTACTCCTGGGGGGTGGGGGTGGGGGGGTAAGGGGGTAGGAATTTGTTGGTCTTTGTAAACAATTGCGGTGATTACGGTGGAGTGTTAATGGTGTAGATGCTTCACATCAGCATGTTTTTGGACTTATCCTTTAATAACATTGCACTGTATATGAGGTTACTTTGGAGTGCTTCCACTGACTGATACAGGTGACCTCCAACACATGTGGGCCCAGCTCTACTACGGTTTCATCTTAAGACTGAGTTCAGAAGGCTTTGGAATACTTCAGGTAGGAATCCTTCCCAGAGCAGCCCCCGTGGCACCATATTCCTGGAGTAAGCGGCAGCTTTGCGATCCACGGGGATAGCCCAGTGCATGTAAAGATGAGAAGCTCGGTCTAAGGTATTCAATTCAGGTACTCCAGGTGATCACTTGGAGTGTTTGTGTTTAAAATTTAAAACTCTGGTGCAAATTCCAAGGGGTAGTATCTTTTCATTAAGTGTAAATTTTGCTTCATCTGCGAACCATTTTAATGAATGTGAATCATATCTTTAAATTGCAACTTACTCTTCTTTTTTTTTTTTAATTTTTTTTTCAACGTTTTTTAATTTATTTTTGGGACAGAGAGAGACAGAGCATGAACGGGGGAGGGGCAGAGAGAGAGGGAGACACAGAATCGGAAACAGGCTCCAGGCTCCGAGCCATCAGCCCAGAGCCTGACGCGGGGCTCGAACTCACGGACTGCGAGATCGTGACCTGGCTGAAGTCGGACGCTTAACCGACGGCGCCACCCAGGCGCCCCATCAACTTACTGTTCTTTTTAAGTTGTTTTAGAACTAATAAACAAATTAGGATAACCATGATTATGAATGATTAGTACTGAAAATAATATTACTATGCAGAGGGGGTATTAAAAAAAACTAACCCAACTGGAATCAAATACACCACCAAAGATGAGAATGATGTTTATTTCTCTCCATCACCATGACTAATCAATCTGGAATTGCAGCTAGTAGGACAAGGCCAATCTCCTTCCTTAGGTCTCAGATGGGTCTGCACCCCAGTGGAGAGTTGATTGGCTGACTTGAACATTTCTATGATGTTTCTCCTGAGACATACAGTAAGTAGTGCAGGTATCCATTTTCTACCAAAGAATAGCAGAAGAATGGGAACTATTCATTCATTCACTCACTCACTCACTCACTCACTGATTTAACAAATCTTCATGGACTGCCTACTACTGCATATCCGACACTCTTCTGGAAGTTTGGGGGCATAATGTCTTTAGCCTTGAGGAACTTCCATTCTAGTTTTTGGAAGAGGGGTGCAGGGAATCGAACAATCACAACCAAAATATACAGTAGGTGATAGGTGGGGAACCGTAAAGCAGGGAAGGGGGACAAGGAGCGGCACGTGTGTGTGTGTGTGTGTGTGTGTGTGTGTGTGTAGGTGGGCTTGTTTAAATACAGTGGCTGGGGAAGGACTCACTCTAAAAGGGTGACACGTAAGCAGAGGCTCAAAGGAGGGGAGGAAAAAGTACTTTAGAGAGCCTGAAATTTAGGGAAAGAGAATTCAGATATCTGGCCTGCTAGTGCCACGGCTCTGAGGCACATTAGAACGGAGGAGGCCCACGTGGGTGGAGAGAAGGGACAGCAGGGGAAGAGGCAGGGAAGAGTGCCGGAGAAAGTGGGGTCAGGTGTGCAGGGCCACATGCACTGAGGGCCCTTCCTGTTAAGCTCCGGGAGAAGAGCTGAGAAAGGACATGATGCGGCAGGTTTTACAGAGATCAGGCTGTAGCTACATGATTAGATCAAGGGAGGTACGCAAACCTGGGAGCCACATCTGGTCTTCCACCTGTTTTTTTGTACAGTATGAGAGATAAGAAGAGCTTTTACATTTTTAGGTAGTTCAAAAATGTCCCCCAAAAGCACTATTTTGTGACATGTGAAAATTTGTGAAATTTGAATATCAGCATCCATTTACTTGTGTCCATTTATCTGTGACTGTTTATGTGCTCCAAGAGCAAACATGAGTAATTGTAACAGGACCATAAGACCAGAGAAACCTAAACTATTTACTGTTTGGCCCTTTATAAGAAAGAGAAGGTTTGCCAACACGTGCACTAGACCATAGAGGGCAGATGATGATGGCTTGGGCCAGAGTCCAGCAGAGGTGATGATGAGAACTGGCAGGACTGGGGATGTATTTTGACAATAGAGGCAACAGAATTCAGTGACAAATCCAATAGAGCATATGAGGGAAAGAAGGAGTCAAGGGTGACCTCCTGAGGGAGGAGCTTGTGCATTGAGCATTGGGGTTGCTTTTGACTAAGATAGGGAAGCTCCAGGGAGAACAGAGATTTTTGTGGGGGAGGAGACAAGAGTTCTGTGCATCACGGTCCTGCCTTGGTAGTGACCTTTGTGTATTCTTTTTCATATTCACTTAATTCAGCTCTCTTAGCTACAGCGATCTAACATAAATGACTGGCTATAATTATCAGGTCCTCCTACTCACTGACATGCAATTTAAAGTCATCTGTATGTTAGATAGACCAAGAGACTCCAGTTAACCTAAGAGACATTGCACGGAAAACAACTATTCCACAACATTGCATTAGGATCGGTTTCCCTGGAAGCTGATTTTGAGACACATTGATGTGCCCCACTTCATTTAGAAGACAATCTCAGAAACCAAGGAGGGGCACCTGGGTGGTTCAGTCGGGTAAGCCTCCTACTCTTGATTTCGGCTCAGGTCATGACCTGAGTGGAGCCCTGTGTCGCGCTCTGTAGCAACAGTGCAGAGCCTGCTTGGGATTCTCTCTCTCCGTCCCTCCCCTGCTCACTCTCTCTCTCTCTCTCTCAAAAAAAAATAAATAAACCTTTAAAAAATCACTTTTAATAAAACAAAAAGAAACCAAGAGGAGTAGAGGGGGAGTGAGGCAGAGAGGAGAGGAATGTCCTTACAGGCAGCAGGTCGCCGTTTCTGACAAGGGTCCAACCTGCTGGGAACCTCTAGGAGACAGAGGGTGGGGGGTGGGGTGCAAAACGTGCCTCTGAGTTGTCATTTTCCAGCTCCTCTCCGTTGTTGGGTTGTCAGCCGAGAGTGACTCCAGGGGCTGTTAGCTCCCTGACACTTCCAACCTGTCTCACGTATGGATTCAGCATGATCCTGCAGCTGAGAAAGCCTCTTGGAGAATTGGAGACACAGAATACTGAGGAGATGCAAGTTACAAGTGAGACACCAAAAGGCTCCTGCATTATAGTCATTGTAATGCAAAAGCCCCCTGGAGCTGATCCCAGGGATACCGATAGACTCTGGGGAATTTTGGTTTATCCAGGAACCTGTTTCTACCTACAGCCAAGGAACTTTCCCAAGACCAGCAGGAGTTTTTGAAGATCCAAGGAATTGTTGCTGTTTTTGGCCCTTGTGGACTCAAATTAAGGTCTTTTTGTGACCAGAGCTAAAACGTCTTTATGCAATGTGGTTCCTAAACTGCCCAAGCATTTTCAGTTATATAGCTTCAACATCTATTTACCTGGAAACAACACATATTTTCTTTTTGTCTCTTGAAAACAGAAAACATCACTTCATTTACTGTGGACAGTGGCAAAGTTTTCTAGGATGCTGACCAGAGGCTAGAATGACTCCCATTTGTGCTAATCAGCATTAAATGTAGGCTAGTGGATAGAGCTGAATTGCCATGAAGTGAGAAGAGGATTTTGTAGGCAAAAAGCACTTTTGGGGGTAGAAGCACATTTCATGGACTTTTAACTTAATTTATAAATATCTGAAAGACTGAACACATTCCACAAACTCATACTTCCTGATGTTTCTAGAAATTATTCAGATCCACCTCTAGTTAGATGTAAGGAAAATAACAATTAAGTTGTCCACATAGAAGGGTGAACAAATAAATGGGAACCCCAGAATTAGTTTGGTTAACTACTAGGAAACACACTCATAGACACATACACTCACGGGGACACACACACAGAAGCTCATTTGCACAACTGTGATACCATGGTTTATACTAAGAAATATATATTTGGTCTTTACCCTGTTTCTGACACAGAGCTCCTAAAACTCTTGGAATTTCCTAATTAAGTGCAACGGGAGCATCTTTTGTTACATCGTCTGGTCTTAGTTGTCCTTAGACATCTGTTGTCCTTACATCTGTTGTCCTTAGTTCCTAAAATAGTTTTAAAACATAAAGGTGAAAGCAGCATCCTGTTATTCAAAATGAGCCCCTTTCAACCAAACCTGAGTTTACATTGACTTTTGGAAAGCCTCCTGGTAACTTAAGGATGGGGGCTGGTTGCCAGGAGAACCAACAGTGCTTGGAGGGCTGGAAATTTCAGTTTTCCCACTAACTCCCACTGTGACCTCCAGGGAGGGGGGAGGGGCTGGAGATTAGTTCAATCACCAATGGTCCATGAGTTCATGATTGATGAACTTTTATGTCATGAAGCCTCCATAAAAATCCAAAAGGGGGATGAGGTTTGGAGAGCTTCCAGGTTGGTGAGCACATGGAAATCTGGGGAGAGTGGCATATCTGAAAAGGGCATGGAAACTCCCAGCACTTTACCACATACCTTGCCCAATGGATCTCTTCCATCTGGCTGTTTTGAGTTATATCCTTTTACAACAAACCTGCAATCTAGTAAATAAGTGTTTTCCTGGGTTCCGTGAGCAGCTCTAACAAATTAATTGAATCTGAGGAGGGCCTTGTGGAATTCATAGGTAGTCAGAAGCACAGGTGACAACCTGGACAGGGGATTGGCATCTGAAGTGTGAGTGGTGGGGGGAGGCGGAACCAGTCTGCTTGTCTCCAGGTAGATAGTGTCAGAATTCAATTAAACCGTAGGACACCCAGCTGGTATTGCCGAATTGGTTGGTGTGGGGAGGAAAACCACATATTTAGAGGACAGAAGTGTTCAGAGTAATGTGTATCACTATAGAGTTCTTCCCTTACAACAACCCAATGGCTCTAAATGCCAAATAAGTCACTGAAAGCCTGCCAAGTTCTGAGTCTTGGAACTAAAAATTGCTTAAACATTTTTTGTTGAATCATCCAGATCTTTTAAAGATTTCCATTTTTCCTACCAGTTAGGAGTATATAAAATATGCAGTGATTTAAGGAAAATGAAACTCCTCGGTCCATAAAATTATGAGGGTTGTCATGAAAAGGATGTCAGTAGAGAAAGCCGTGAATAGGAAACATGGTAGGAGCACATTTCAATTGCGCATGCTTAAATGCTTCACTCAGTCCTCAGTATGAAGTTAATGGAGAACTAGAGGAAAAGCAGAGTTCCCCAAACACAGTATTATTTTTAGTTTAGTGATGAGCCACCATCGTTTGTTAGAGAAACCAACCAAGCTTTGCCATTTCTGAATCCTGACTAGATCATTAGTGTACATACACGCATTTTGATCAAAAAAAGATTTCAGCTCAAAGAATGTACAATTAATTAAAAACATTTTTCCATGAAAAGATTACTTTTTAAAAAAACTGTTAGTTAAGGGGTGCCTGGCTGACTTAGTCAGTAGAGCATGCGACTTTTAATCTTGGGGTTGTGAGTTTGAGCCCATGTTGAGGGTAGAGTTTACTTAAATTTAAAAAACAAAAAACTTCTAGTCAAAACAGCTCATATGTGAAAGGATTTCAGCTCCTCATTAATTTAGACCAGATAATATTTTGTGGAAGGAGGTCTTTAGAGTGGGGTTCAACAAATGTCATCCACTCACCTTGAAAGTGTGAAAGCTAGAGCATTCCACCTGCTGGTAGTGACTGGAGATCCAAAACTACCCCCATTCTCAAGATCCTTCCACTGTCAAGAGTCAGAGATGGTGTGGGAAAGGGAGGTCAGTGCAGGGAAAGGTATTGGATAGGCAAAGCCAGCTCAAGAAGCCTGTTCAGCGAGCTAATGCCAGTCAGAGCCCAGAAAAGCATCTGGGCTTTGTTCCCATCAATAGCAGTTCTTTGGGGTGGACTGCCATTAATCTAGCACAATGAAGAGACACCAGCTAAATTCGGAGGCCTGCAGAGGTGGGCGGCTGCTGGCTGAGGGGCAGGCCAGGAATTCTGTATGCCAGTGCCTTCTGGAAAGGACACAAAGAAATGGGACATATGGCCACAGTAGACTCTATCCAGCAGAAGCTGTGGGATACAAGGAAGTGGGAGAGACACCTGTGCTGGTGAGGTGGTTCTTAAAGGCTGAGGCCAGAAAACCTTGGAGGAGCCACTCAGAGTGCTTTGAGCAGAGGTATTTTGCAGTGGCTGTAATGGACAAGGGAATTATTCTGCTGCATACTCAGCCTCCAGGGCTTCACAAGAAAAAAGCCTGTAAAGATACACCTCTAGGAACCTGCTCTCACATCTTCCTAGGTCCAAGCCAACATCTAATGCCCTGAGGCAGGACCATTGTTGCTATCACCCAACTGTAAGCCATGAGCCACTGTTTCCCTTGCAACCTCAGGCCACCCCTTCTAGCACAGCTAGGACCACCTTTCACAGGGATGTTACCTTCATGAAGCCTGGACATTTTGTTTTCAATATCTAATGGCTTTCCAGACTTATATAAATTGTTTACAGCTTTTGCCCATTTTCCTGGTGAAGTGCTTGTCTTTTTCATATTGATTTGTAAGAGCTTCTTTATGTTAGCAAAAAGAAACATCAACTTGTCTTAACTGTTGCAAATCTTCCTTTAGCTTTTCATTTCTAAAAATTTCTGTGGCTTTTTATGACATGCAGAATTTTATATTTTTATGAAGTGATAGCCAAGGTCTTTAGTTTTATGATTCCTTTCTTCACTCTTATGTGACTAGGTAAATATCCACCTGTATTTTTGTAGTTCATCGATGTTTTTATTTTACACATTTAACTCTTCAGACCATCTGGAGTGCATTTTTCTGTGAGGTAGGAAATTTAACATTTTCCCCCAAATAGTGAATCAGTAGTATCAGCCATGAGCTACTGACTTGTTAGCAAGGTGGAGAATTTTATTCCTCAAAATGCCTCTTGAGTTCTTTATTGAAGTGAGGAAACAGCTCTATCTCCAAGGACTTGCCAGATGCTTTTGTCCACAAGAACAAAGGGATGGTCAGGAAGAGGGGCAATTCTAGATTCTCTGGCCATCCTAGAGAGATCTAGGAGAAGAGGCAAGTGGACACAGAAGTCCTAGTGGCCAGTGAGGTACTACACTGTGATACAGTGTGGAAGAGAGAAGAACTTTTAAAGGAGAGAGTGGGGGAGCAATGAACATGCTGCATCCATCCATGCTGAATGGATGAGAGGAAGGAGGGAGATTGGTAGCTATTGGGAGTATTGAGCTTTGGGAGGAGAAAATATTTCTAGAGAACTTTGGGAAGTTTTTTAGAGATGAATTTTGTTAAGAAAACGTGTAGTAAAATTTCCATCATTCTTCAGAGCATATTCATTTGAAAATGTTTTCTTTGAATGGGACTACAAAAACTGGCCCACACGGGACATATATTTGGGTTACCTTTGGAATGGTGCCTCATTTGCAAATGCATTGTTTAAGTATTCTTTTACTTCGGTTGTACTACTAAATTCTTATATATACTAGAATCTCCTCTGAGATGTATATTCTGCTCCTTCCTTGTACTAGTGCCTACTTGAAATAGCACATGAATTCTCATCATTTCTAACTTTCTGTAGTCCAACTCATGAGGGGAATCAATCAATCATGAAGAGACATCCAGATGATAGTAGAATTGAACCCTCAGCAAAATACTGTATGAGAAACACAGCTGGAAAATGGTACCTGGTTTGCCAGGTAAGAACAGAGGGGCACTCTTTCTTGCTTTTTATCATGCTGGTCTAAGTAGAAGAATAGATGCTGGTGGTGACAGGAGTGCCTGGCTGCCAGAACCAGTTAGGCTTACAGTAGGCATAACAGATCGGGGTGAGAAGGAGGTTTATGCGAGCAGGGGCCACAATACTGAGTACTGAAGGGCAAAAAACTATAACAACAGGATAGCAATATAGATACAAGATCCCAGGAATATCACCGGGAACCGAAATTTAAGAAATGCAAGGGGGGTGCCTGGGTGGCTCAGTCAGTTGAGCAACCGACTTCGGCTCAGGTCATGATTCCACGGTTTGTGGGTTCAAGCCCCGCGTCGGGCTCTGTGCTGACAGCTCAGAGCCTGGAGACTGCTTCTGATTCTGTGTCTCCCTCTCTCTCTGCCCACCCCCCACTCATGCTCTGTCTCTGTCTCAGAAATAAAAATTTAAAAAAACATTAAAAAAAAAAAGAAATGCAAGGAAAAAGTGTGTCTTTCTGTTACCATCACCATAAGGCTCCAAGAACGTCCCTAAGTATATGGTGGACTTGGAAAAAATTCTGAGCCTTCTGTTGATCTGGAGTTACTTTTTATTCCTTTTATTTTAGACTCTTTTCTTTTGCACAGGATTTTACTGGGAAATCTTTAAAAATATTCAGACTTAAAGTCAGAATTTGCAATGAGGTTAAGAGAAAGTATTGCGATAGTAAAGGTAAAAAAATTTTCAATAAAATTCCACCAACCATTCTTTGTGTGCTAATGTATAGCAAATATGTCTTTTTTTTTTCTGGCCCTATGTTATCTTATTGTATAGACATTCATTGATGCCCTATCATTATGGACAGTAACTTGTTTCTAACTTTTTGCTATTGCAAACAAATCTGGGTTGAACAATTTGTTCATAAGATGAATCAAATCAATTAATTGCTTTAAAACCATTATTGGCCATGACCCTGTTGCCCTTCAGAAAACCCATCCTCTTAAATCTGGCACATGAAGCTCTTTATAATCCAGCCCCAGTTCACCTTAGAGCCTCCTCTCCAGCCAGGCTCTACACCCCCAGTGCCTCCAGACTCAGCTCAGATGTCCCCTCCTTTGTAAAAGCTCTCCCACCTTTTCCCAGGTCAAGTGTTGCTTCCTTTCTCTGAAGAACCACAGATCTTTATTCCCACATCGATAAAAACTGGCATCATAATTATTTTTCAGGATACTTCTCTTGCCCCAGAGTCAGAGTTTAAGGCTAGTAAGTAGATTTACTTTCCTGTTGTATAGCCAGTCTTGTGCACAGGGCCTGACACAGAAAAATAGTTGCTCAGTAAATGCTTGTTGAGAAAATGTATGATTATTTGATGGAGTTTTGTTAAATCACTGAGATTTTTGGCTGAAGTTTAAATTTTCTCTTGGGTTTACCCCTTTTTAAAAGTCAGTAGACTATCATCCAAGAGTAAACAGAAAAAATGAGGCTGTAACATCAGTAACAGTCCTCTTATAGCTGCCTAGAGTGTTATAAAGCCATCTCAAAGATCCCCTAGTCATGGTTTGGTGGGTTGGGCTAGACAAATGAGAGAGTGTGCTGGAAGGAAAAGAAAAAAAAGCCAGAAGTTTTTCTATGAGATCAGTCCCAGAACCATGTCTGCAACAGTTTCCCAGACGGAAGAATCCAAAGTCTACTCTAGGATGTACCACAGCATGTATCTAGGTAACATATTTTCTGAGGCCTGTCATCTTAGCAGGAAGTAGGAGTGTGGTGCTAGTTGGGGGACAGCAGCACTTTGGGACATGGAATTAGGAGTGGAAATGTTTTTGAGAAACTGGAAACATGGGGACAGATAGGACCCTGAAATCTAGCAGGGCACCTGATACCAGCCCATGAGGCCAAGTCTTCATGGCAAAAACTTGCTTGTGAGTTTAAGACTTCGCTTTTCAATAATTTAGTTCAGTGGCTTCAGAACTTTGCAGTGATCCACAATACATACATTTTATGCCCCAAGCCAAAACAAGCATACAGAAATAGGCATAACTAAAACAAAGTTCTCATATTTATTTTCATATATGCAACATAGTCTGACCTATTCTATTCTATTCTATTCTATTCTATTCTATTTTAATTTTTAATGCTGGTCATGGCACATTGCATTGATTTCAGGACCTGAAGTGTGAAAATCAGTGCCCAAGGATAAGGGAAAAAAGAACAATATCTTAATTTCATGACATTAGGAGTGGTTAGCTGCCAAATGGGAGGTTATTACACAAGGACGACTGTCATGTGTCCCATGACCATTAACCTTAAGTAAGTGATGAAGGCTCAGAATCCTCAGTTGTTAAGAAAACACTGGCCATAACCTGTAAAGTTTTAATTGCGTGTTGGGAAGAGACAAAGAGATTGAGAAGGAGAGAGGAGGTGCACGCTTGGAGAGAGGAAAGACCCTTTCAGAAAGTCCGTGTCTGTGCCCTCCTTGGGCTTTCACGAGTGGAGTGGCTGATGCAGTAGGAGGAAGACATAAAAGACAGAGCAGAAGGTCAAAAGAGTCTTTCTGAAGAAGAAATTACTCATACTCATCTTTTTGCTAAGCACACAAAATCACAATCTGCTAGTTGAGTTAATCTGGACATCGAAGCTCATTCCTGGTCCAGAGAAAGGAGGAGATTATAGGTAGGAGCTAAGCAGACAGCATGAACTTTTTAATAACAGAAAGTTCACAAATATTTTTTTTCCCACTCCTGGGAAAGTAGAAGGAAATAAATTAGAGGCACATGCCAGGACCTTCAACCTCCCTGCCTCCCACTAACATCTAGAACAACTAAACATCAAGCATCCCTTAGTGGTTTCCTCTTTGTGTGAACATGCATGAGCGATGGGAAAGAGATATACTTGAGGCCAGTACATTTTTAACTCCCTGGGAGGTATTTTTTTAAATCTAAACAAGCCTTCATTTGGACCTTCAAAGATGAAATAATGAAGCAACTTTCCTTGAGTGCTGTATCTTATTCTATCAGCAACTTTTTGTAGACTTGAACACTACATCAATTAACACCTTTTAACTCAGGATAAACTCCTCCTCTGGGAATAATTCTATCCTAAAGGAATGCAGATATAGGAAGGGCCAAAGGTGTACTGTAGTTGTGGATTTAGGCATTATCCTCTATTCCAAGCAGCAACAGTAGAGTTTGCTGTGTTTAGAATATCCCACTGCCAAAGGCAAGTGTGCCAAAAACAAAAACAAAAGCAAAAACAAAAAAACAGAAACAAAACAAAAAAAAAACCCATACACAATTTATTTTTTTTAATGTTTATCTATTTATTTGCGGGGGAAGGGGCAGAAAGAGACGGAGAGAGAATCCAGGCAGACTCTACCCTGTCATTGCAGAGCCCGACGCGGGGCTTGAACTCATGAACCATGGGACCATGACCTGAGCCAAAACCAAGAGTTGGACACTTAACCCACTGAGCTACCCAGGGGCCCCTTATTATTATTTTTTTTTTACATAAAACTTTATTTCTATTTAAAACCCTCATTCTACCACCTGGCAGAAGTGTAAAGTGAAAAATTCTTTTCAGCATTTTCCAGTTTCCCGTTTCTCTCTTGGGTTGTACCTTACATTCTGGAGGCCTTATGTTGGATTCCTGGCTGTCAGGGATGACAGCCTGCCATTCCCTGAGGTGCCACAGGCCCACCCGCCTCCAGCTGGGCCAGCCACACACTCCTGCTCCCTGCTGCACACCCTCAGCTGAACAGCCAGTCCTTAGCAGGTCCGTGTGTCCCACTTTCTCCAACATCCTTTTGGTGTTTCAGGAATATCCACCTCTCCACTGAGGTGGAAATTCTCATAAGGTCCCAGAAAAACATACTTGAAGCTCCAGGACACGAACTCCAAGTCCTTCCAAGTCCTTTCAAGTGATTTCCTTTCACTTGAAAATATGTGAAATGTAATAAGCAGGGAATATGCTACTTTCTTGGGACCGAGTCAGTGTGGTTGCTTCTGGCCAACAAGCACTTCAGGGTGAGGAAAGTGAGGGTGCTGAGTGTGATCTGCTCTGCCCTCCTGCGTCCCACCGTGCTCTGTACTCTGCCATATCTTCCCTCGGGCCTCTGCCCCTGGCTCTAGCGGCTTCAAGCAGACAGGCACTCTGGCAATAGATCAAAGGGCAGGAGGAGGGGGAGAGGGAGGTACTGATCTCCCCGGCTCCTTTCTTTCTGAGTCACAGGTGGGCAGACACTGTATTCCTCTCCTGAAAGCCGTGTGGTTGTTGTGTGGCCGTCTCCTGCAGACACAGCCACTGTGATGGCTACAGCTCTCTCCAGGCCCCGGTGACCTAAAGATGGCTGTGGGTCTCCAACGTGCCACCACTTTATCCTGCCCACCCACAGCTTTGTAAGTAGTTCCTTCACTGAACTCTCTCTAGTCACCCTGCTCGCCCGCTTCTGTTTCATCTGTTTTCTGCTGGAACCTGACAGAATCAGTTCATTTTACAGATATTCAGCAGTGGGAGGACCCTGCTTTCTGTAGTTCTAGAGTAACCCTTCTTGGATCCGGGGTGGGACAGGTGTTGGGTGATGCAGAACAGAGAGACTGTTCACACCCCATGGTACTATACCCAACACATCCATCCTGGTGACTGCCATATTTATAGCCCCTTCAAAGGGACCACCCTGTCCTCAGCCCCTGATGCAGAGACAGCCCTGGGTGGCCATTTCTTTCCCCATGTGTCTCTGTGCTTTTTTTTTTCTTGTCCCCATCTGTGTCCCTAAAGCTGGCTCAAGACCTCATACCTGGACCAAAGACAGTAAGGTCTTAGGCTCGTGGAAAGCTATGCCATACTCAGCTTGAAAAGTCAAAGCAGACCTATCAATATCTTCCTTCCAAAAACTGAATCTGAAAAAACATAAAATGATTGGCAGCTGCACCTGAAGTGGAGAGGTGGACAGAGAGTCATCGGGCAAAACAAAGTCCACATGTTAGGGAGGCCAGCCTGGTCCTACCAACTTGAGCCTCGGAGGAAGGTAGGAGGTGGTGGAGGGGAGTGGGGGGAAGCTGTGTATAGTAGAGGGAGACAGAGTACAGGTAGGGGGTGTTGGAGGCCACAGAGTGACTCTGCTGAGCGGGGTAAGAGCAGAGCCCTTGAGAAGAGAGTCTTCTGAGCCTTTCAGAATGTTTGTCTAGAAGAAGCAGGGGTGGCCTTCCCGACTGCTCCTCATGAGGCCTGTGTTTACATGGGAACAACGCTGTTCTTGCCTGGAACGTTGTGTCTATTTAGAGTGACTTCAGAGGACCTGATAGTGGAGGACCTCAGTGGGCCCAGGTATGGCCCCTGAGACCCCAAATTCCTCATGCTCCTACAGCTCCGGATCTTCTCGGAACAGCTGTTCTGGTTCCCCCGGGACGAGTTTCCTGGGAGATTGCCGAGCAAGGTCATTAAGAGCGTGGCCTCTGGAGCCAGTCTGTCTGGGTTTCTAGCCCAGGTTTGCCACTTAACTACGTGGCCTCTGGGCAAACTGCTAACTTCTCTGTCTCTGTTTTCTCATCTGTAAAATGATGATAATAATTGTATCCCTCTCATGGAGTCAGTGTCAGGATTAAATAAGTTAATACATACAATAGTGATTAAGACACGATGTTTCCTAAAATTGTTATTAGTATTACTTGCACAACCCTGATTCCCCTCATTCATTAGATGGTAGTGAAGGTGGGGGGCAAGGGAGTTGGGGGAGGGGTGGTCAGTGGTGATCAGCGGCGGGGGGCTGGTTGGCAGCAATGGTGCGGTGGTTAGCACTGGTGAGATGTAGAGGCTTCAACATTAGCCTACCAGTTCACCATCTGTATTGCCAGCTGCATGACTTTGCAATTTACCTCATTTTCCATTTCCCCACCTACAAAATCGGAATAATAATACCACCTTGAAAGGTTGTTGGACAGGCCCAGTGGACAATGTACAGGGAAAGAAATGCATTGCCAGAGAAGGGCCCAACACACAATAAATGTGGAGGAAAGCTGAAGTGTTCTTACTGCTCCAGTGAGAGTATGTGAACCTCTCTCCATTAAAGCGGTCTGTCTAAAACAGGACTATTCCACTTACATGGTGCTTTTTAGCCTAAGGTGTATCTTTGCTTTGTGGTAGTTCTAAAAGTGAGTTTACATTAATACTTACCTTCCAAAATATAGAAAACGTATGTAAGTTATTAGTGATGTCAATGTCTAGATGCCTTCAAAATCTAAAATAATGAAATCTACTTATCAGACCCTAGAGTTGAATACATGCCTTCCTGTCCTATTTATTGAGCACCCATTGGCCTTGACCCAGAATAAAGATGAATAAGATCTTACCCCTAACCGTGAGGAGTTCATAGTTTAGGGAAGGAGATGGGCATGTGAGCACATAGTTCCCGTATGACATGATACTTCTTCTGAAAGAGAAATTCACAAAGGGGCAATGACAGCTCAGAGGAAGGAGTAATTGACTCTGTCTGCAGGTAGGGTTGGGAGCAACCTCTAGGAAACCTTAATATATCACAGTTCAATTGGGTCATGAGGGCTGCACGGGAGTTCACCGGAAATCCAAGGAAGTGAAAGGAATGCATTGCTAGAGAAGGAACAATGTGTCCGCAGACCTGAAGCTGTCTAGGAAGAGGTAGAGAGAGAGGAGGGGAGGGAAAGAGAAGAAGATGGAATGAGGTCAGAGCTAATTCAAGAAGGGTCTCTTAGGAGGAGTGCAAAGGAATTTGGAGCCTATCTGCAGACAGTGGAGAGGAGGTCAGATGTTTTTAAAGACAGTGTGACCACTTTCTTGTTTCACTCTGGCAGTAAATATGGTGGACAAGAGACTAGAGCAGAAGAAGGTAAGAGAAGGAGGCATGGTGTGCAAAAATGACTTGATCCCAGCACACCTGAAATGCATATGTGGAAAAGTTTAAAAGCATAGATCTCTTCCATGGGATGTTTGGGAGCCAGTCCAATGTGAAATATCTCACTGTCTCTCATGAACAAGAATCCACTTTGGGTGGATGGAGTTCAGTGATGCATTCTAAGGAGGAGGAGAGAGAAGGATGGGTGAGGTCCCCATTCCATGGCCTTAATTTGGTCAGGAGCTCTGTTATCACACTGCCATCAGGTGGTGATTAACTCAACCCAAGTTCAAAGACACCCACCACAATCCCAATAAGACAAACCCTTGGACCTTCTTTCTCAGGTGTAGTGGATGCAAATCTTCTCCACTGTTCTCAATAGACATGTTTAAGAGTTTCTGGGTCAGCCGAGGGCTGGGCAGCCGTGGAGAAGGGAGGAAAAGCTTTGGGGCCACAGGGAGAGTCATGAGAAGGGCAGCTCTCCCGGGATTCACCAAAGTCAGAAGAAGCAAGGAGAGCACTTTGTTAGAAGGCAGCCTCAGCTCTGTTCACTAGAAAACCAGCCAACGTAACTACAGTCAGCGTTAAATGATTTTGGCAGGTGAACACAATGAAATCACGGAGGAAAAGGCAAAACCCCAGAGACCTCTGGCCCAGGTGCAGAGTTTAACCAGGTCTCCACCACAAGAGGGGTCCCCAGATGCTGCCCAGAGGAACTTGAACATGCCCACTCCTTTCCTTCTTCATTCTTCAAATACACCACAGGAAACATGATGCTAATTTTTCAGAGGAAAATTGCACCATACTTTACGGATCAAAATGGTCCAAAATTGAGATAAGCTCTGTGTACAGTCAGATTCTAGTAGCTGTTGTTCTCATAGCAATCTAACTGCTAGAGATCAGGGGCCCCTAGGCTTATTTGCGTGTTTGTTTTTTTAGTGCACCTATATACAGGTAATCATTTTAAGACCTACCAGGTCATTTCCAATTCCTGAACTGCAAACAACCATTTCAAATTGGAAACAGCCCACAACCAGCAAAATGGACCCCACATTTAGCTTTGGACCTCTCACCAAAGGCCCCGCCCGGGCACCACACACATACATCTGTGTCCCCATATTACAGCTGCATCAACAGAGGCACGCGGTTAAGGGACAGCCCGGGGATCGCCCAGAAAGTCCCTGTCTGAGCCAAGAATAAGATCTGGGCCTCCTGACTCCTGCTCAATTCCCTTAATGCTCTCTGCCCTTATAAGGTGATTAAATGGTCCTTTTTCTCCTTAAAAGGGGGGGAGTGGTGGGAAGTGGGGAGGGGGAAGAAGAAGGGGGCAAAATTAATTTGAATGCAACTATTTTGCACAAGCCTCAGAACACTGTAGTTCTTTTATTCGTTTGGAAGGAGTGGGTATACAGAACAGCTTTGTTTTTCAATTCATTCACTTCCACAGAAAAAGGCCACCCTTTCTGTTTATACTAAAGGGACTGGATGTCGGAGCCATCGCCATGTGTGTGGTGTAAATAAGAAAGGCCACCGATGGAGATCCGTCCCTTTCAGGATGGGAAAATAAAAGTTAGTTACTTGGGATCCAGGGGAAGTTTCTTCCTTACCAGATGTCAGCTTTTATTTTGTGTTTTCCAGTAGGTAAAAGAGCTGTGGTTTTAAATTCATTCCCTTTAATTTTTAGAGCCCTGGTGACTTCTAAAGCACTTCTACAGACATAAATGCTTTCATGGAAAAGGAAGGCATCCAGAAAATGCGCCCTAGATGAGAGACATCCAGAGAACAAAGTACTCAGGGTTATCATGGGATAATTACATCCCTGCAGCCTTGAGCTCAGAGCTGGGTGTTAGTAATTCCTCAACCAAGATAACCAGGCCCCCAAGGAGCTCGGTTATTACTGCTGTAACATCTCGGTGGGAAAGGGATGCAAGATTTGTGTACATCTGTTGCAAGAAGATAAATCTAGTTGTGCACATGGGCCAGAGGTGACATGGGGATATCAATAACAGATCTGGACTTTTCAAATGCTCCATCTGTACAATTTGCTCCAGTCCAGTTCTTTAGAGCCCTTGCCCCAAACAGCAATTCTTGACAAGGTTTGCAATGAGCACGATGGGGTCACTCATTTCATCGTCCAGCCCTCTCTCCAAACAAAACTCTTAACTACAGCATGTTTATTATTCATCTCCAGTTATACTCGCATAATTAAAATATATAGCAAAGAAAACATTTTGGTAATGTCAGTGTTGACCTTTGAACTTGTGCTTTGCTCCATCAGTGTTGTTTGATTTACAAGGAAGTGACAGTTTGTTTCTGTCTTAAGCTTGTAATTTTCACTCGAGTTCAGCAGTGACCTCCAAGGCACAGGCCAACTCTTGTGATCAGGGTGGGTCAGTGACTCAGAAAACAGGCTTCATGTCCAAGTAGTAACGCAGGGAGTTTTGAGGAGGCTAAACTTCACAAACTTCCAGGCTGGAGGTTCGAAGGCTGAGGTGGTTAATTATGTTTGAATAAGTTTGGAATAAGTTCCCAGTCCCTTGAGTCCCAGGATTGCACACCACCTAAGACAGGTGTGGACTTGAGAAACGAATCTCCTCCCTCACCTTCATAATGCCATTCTTTTCACCCTATCATTTCCTGTCTCGCCCTGGTGGCTCTGAGCCGGCAGGATGGCTGATAAACTGGCATATGCCCTTGTTAGCTTGATTAAGGAGCAAATGCTAGAAGAACCTGGTCTGACAAACCCATCTTAATTGTTCTGTGACTCTTCACTTTGATCCTACACAGGAAGATTGAAGCCTCATTAGCATTCAGAACCCCTTGTCCCCTAAGGGTTGAGGTTCCCACAGCTAGTCCCCAGAAACAGGGTCTCCTGGTCAGCGTGCTCAGTGTTAATCATTCTACCCAGAATTCTCCCCTCTGCCTGATGCCCCCACATCCAGCTCTTATCCAAGACGCCTCAGTTCTACCTCCACTGACTGTCCTCGACCATCTGTCTCCTGCGCTGAGAACTGCCTCTCACCGCATCGCCTCAGGCCCTACAGCCAGCGCTCCCTATGCAGCAGGCAGCCGGGGGTGATCCTTCGGAAACATAAATCAGATGGAGCCAACCCCCCCCTTAGAATCTTTTAATGGCTTTCTGTTGTACCAAGAATAAAGCACAATTTTCAACATGACTCCTAAAACTTCCGGTGATCTTGTTCCTTCCTGCCTTCCCAGCCTAGCTGTGGGCCTCTTTCCCCTGCCCACACTCCAGGCCAACAAGGCCGGCCTGTATTCGGCTGCTGGACCATGGCAGAGCCAAACTCTCCTGGACCCCTGGGACTTGCCAGTGCTGCACTCTCTGCTGGGAATGCCCTTCCTCCTGCTTCTGTGCCTAGATGTTGCCTACCCACCAGTCACACTCACGATCAGAGTCGCTCTGCAAGAGCAGGGCTTCCTAAACACTTCTACCCTCCAAACATGGGCTTTGACTCACTCCGGTAGTTCTTTTCTTGTGCTTCTCACAGCAAATCATTATATTTATCACTGTTAGATTAATAGCCGTCTCTCCCTGTGGATGGGTGGATGAGCCTTTTCATTAAGGATGAAAAGTCTGCATTTCACACTCTTCCCTGTGGCTGGCTGTGGCCAGTTAACTAGGTTCTGGATAATGACCTGTTCCCTTCCCCTTCCATCTTCTTTTTTGTGGCTGGAATGTGGTGGCAGAAGCTTGGGTGGCCATCTTGGACCTTGAGGTGAAAGTCAGAGGCTTACAATGCTGTCACAAAAGGAAAGAGCCTGGATCCCTGGTGATACCAAAATAGCCTCCGTACCAGCCTTGGATTGTCAGATTTCATTACCCCCTTCATCTGAGAGAAGCAAACTTCCATCTTGTTTAAGCTGTTTTTGTTGTTGATCTGATTGAATGAATATCTACAGAAAAGTGAATGCACTATAGTGTGAAGGATAGGCTAATAATTGAGCCCATCTCATATCTTCTCTGAGGAAAGAAAGGGGAGCATGAGCAAGGTTCTAGATCTTTAGAACTTTGGGGTCTTTCATGTGCCATGGGTTTTAGATCTGGTCAACATCTTTTTTACGGTCTCACACATCTTTGGCAAAGGTTTCTTTTCTCTCTTTGAAAAGCTGAAATTTCACTTTGTTTCTTACCATAATCTGCTTGTAAATTAGGTCACAATATTTATTGAGCCAGCTTTTTAGAATGTATGTGAGTTAAGATTCTCAGATCTATGTTATATAGGAATATGTTCTAAATATAGCTTCATTATAATGAATAAGTGAATTTGTAAAGAGAACACCTGCAGATCATATGTCTCAATAAGGTCCTGACATCCCTGAAAAGGAAACTGGCGTCCAGAGAGGCAACAGGCTTTGTCCAAGGTAAGGCTCATGTTGGCTCAAACACAAATGTTCAAGGTCAGTCTGAAGTCGACATAACATAGTGCCTATAGAGTTGTCATCCACAAGCTTCTTAAGTTAATTTCTAACACCAATAAAAAAAGGGACTAGTGCTTTAGAAGATTGTATCAGGGCTTGGCAAACTATGACACACGAACCAAATCCAGCCAACTCCCTTTATTTGTAAATAAAATTTTATTGGAACACAGCCACACCCACTTGTTTATGTATTATCTGTGTCTACGCTGGGACTTTAATGTAAGTAGTTGAAACACAGACAGTGTAGCCCACAAAGCCAAAAATATTTACTATCTGGCACTTTATGGAAAAAAAATGCCAACCTCTGGTTTATGTGATAGGGACATGTCTTTCTCAGCTACGTTTTTATTGCTCTAATTAATGAGAAAATAGAATGTTCTCCCAGAAGTACACCTCACATGCCCAAGTGAGACCCTATCCATGCCTGCTGTAAGTACTTCGGATTTTTGAACTCCATCCTGTGGGGGGTCTCTCAGTTTGTTGTGTGTGGTACATCTCTAGCCCCTTCTGTAGAGACAGAAGGAAGGTGACCTTAGTCCTTCTCAGGAGGGGTCCTCCCTGCCCTCCCTATTTGGGGGCTGCTGATGTCCAGGGAGGAAGAACTTCTCCCTACCTATCCTAGGAATGGCCCCACCCCTTCCCTAGACTAAATCCACGTGGTGGAAGGTGGAAATCATTCTTTGCTGAAGAGTAAGACTGTGTGGATGCCCTTTAAAGGTGCCACCAAGGACAGAGTCCCTCTCCAGCTGTGGTCTTTCCTGCAGGGGTGAGGCCTCTCCCCTTGGTCCCCAGGAGGTCTCCAAAAGCCAGGACTCCAGCCTAGGGGATGGCTCATGTGGAAGTGCTCCTCTTGTCTTTGGTCTCCCCTCTCCTCAATCCCAGGGTGCATTTCCTCTGAGCTCTCCTACCTCTCCTACCCCCTACCTCCTACATTTCCTACCTCCTCTTTCTGGTAAAAGATGAGTTTGTCACTCCCACAGAAACTCCTCTCCTTGTCTCTTGGCGTGTTTTATCTTCAGAGGCTGCTGGTATGAGGTAAAAGGTTAGCACTGGCACCCCTGAAACCTTCGATTTGGTTCAATTGTTTTTGAGACTCTATTTCTGGGAAAGGTTTGCAATGAGCCTTTCCAGGTTAGGGGGTAGAACAGTCTTTTTTATACCTCCCTCTCAAACAAGTCCTGTCCATACAAGCTTTTCCCAGCCATTGCCAGTCTCTCTGACCTCAGCAGATGGCCCTGGAAGAAATGTAGAAGCCAGGTTTATGAATCATTTGGCATTTAAAGACCCTGGGATTAGTGCTGAGCATGAAGGAAAAATATAATAACAATAATAATAATAGTATTAATAGCTGACATTTGTTAATTATTTACCATTTCAGGCTTTACATATATCCTGTTACTTGATAAACAATTTCACGTGGTAGGAACTAGCATTATCCCATGTTACAGAGGCACCAAGATTAATCTTCCAGGGTTGACTCAAGCACAGGAAATCTCCCTGCGAATTCCACCTGCACCCTGTGCTGCTGCTGCTGCTGCTGGCCGATAGGCATGCAACTTTCCCAGGAGATTCATTACTGCCATGTTTCAAAGCCTTGGACCTGGCTTTTCTACATTCTGGAACTTTTCCAAACCAAACCAAAGGTGTGGGCAAATATGTCTGTATAAGAATGCTCATAAAAATGTTTGTCATTCATGTAAACAATTAATAATAACCTGAATATCCAACAATAGGACATTAAGGAAATTGAAGAATATATTTATGATAGATTATCACAAGACTATTAGCAATTATGGTGTACAAAGATACTTATGGAAATGAAATACCTTTTATTCTATGTTGGGAAGGGAAAGCATCAGATTATAAAACAGTATCCCATAATCCTAAGAAAATGAGCACATAAGGACAAACAAACTGGAAGATCTCCAAAACTTAACAGTGTTTAACCCTGGGTGGGGTATTTTGATGTTGTTTCTTTTTTTTTTTTTTAATGACGGTTGGTAAAAAAAGTTAACAGCAAAATCTTGACACTTACCTATGTAGAGGTCTATTCTCAAATCTCACACACTAAAAAAGATTTGCTCTGTCACTTTTATTTCCATTAAGCTACTACACTGTCTGGAAAATGAAATTCTCTGGATTCTGCATGGGCAATTATCTTTTCATCTCAACTCTGAAAAAAAAACCAAAATAGATTTTTCACTGGTGAAAATTCCTTCATAACTGGAATCAAAAAATAATACCAAATAGAGTCTATCAGCAAAGACATATAATATACCCATCTATTCTAGCCTACCTCAGCCAGAGCCAGTTACTCAAGACCGCCTTAATCTATTTATACAAAATTTGATTTATGCAAAAAAAGAGGGGGAAGAAATTGCAGAAAAAATATGCATTTAACTGTTTGTAATGCCTCTGGCTCTCTAAGGTTTATTTGATAAATGAATATTAGTGCCACCAACCTAGATTTCATGAGGAAAAGCTATAATAACAAATGTTTGGAAAGATATCCTTTGAGATGATTGAACTCAAAATACAGCTGGCAGATGGGAGGAGGAGGGAAGAAAGAGAAGGAAAGACAAGCAGAGGAGGGAGAGAGGAGCAATGGGAGAGGGAGAAGGAGGAAGAGGATGATAGGATAAAAAGAAATATGGACCCAGCTAGGATGAGATGTAAGCTCTATTTTCTATAAGGAAGCTGAATTGAGGCAATGGTCCATCTGGAGATCTTGAGCTCTTCCTGAACAGCCAGTACTGTAGCACCAACAGCATCATCATCATCACCTGGGAGTCTGATTGGAAATGCAGAATCTCAGACCCCACCCCAAAACTACTAGATCAGAATGTGCACAAAATCCCCAGGTTATTCATACGCACATTAAAGTTGAAGAAGCACTAATCTGCATGTTGTCCAAAGCCCATGGCTATTCTGGAATACTTAGAAAAAATTGAGACTGTCTCCCATCTCTCTTTAGTGACCCCTAGTGGTAAACCCAAAAGATCTGTATAACAGAATGGCTGAATTTTGATCTCCAGCATAAACCAAAAGGTGTCCAACTTTCTGCCAGTTGATCTACCCAAGGTCTTAAGAATGTGGAAGATTAGAATCCTGGCCATCCTGGTGGAACATCGGATGTAGTCCAATGCAAGCTGTGACAGTAATACTTTTCTGTATATCGCTGCTGTTGGAATTTAAAAACAACATTCCTGAATGAGATTATTCTCTAGGAGTATCTGTAAAACACTGATAACTAACTTTGGGTCTCTTGACTGCAGACGCATCCATATGATCCATATTTTTATACTACCGAGTGCATCTTATATACTGCCTCTTGAATTGCCCCAGTGAAGTCTTTAAGAATAAAAATATGGGCAAGGCCTGGGTGGTTCAGTCAGTTGAACATCTGACCCTTGATTTGGGCTCAGGTCATGATCCCAGGGTTATGGAATCAAGCCCCGAGTTGGGCTCTGTGCTGAACGTGGAGCCTGCTTAGGATTCTCTCCCTCCCTCTCTCTCTCTGTCTCTGTCTCTAAAATTAAAGAAAAAATTTTAGAAATTAAAAAAAATAATAATAAAACAGTCTCCTTGGTGGCTCAGTCGGTTAAGTGTCCAACTGTTGATATCAGCTCAGGTTGTGATCTCTCAATCTTGAGAGTGAGCCCTGTGTCAGGCTCTGTGCTGAGCACGGAGCCTACTTGGGATTCTCTCTCTCTCTTTCTCTCTCTCTCTGCCCCTCCCCCACTTGCACACACATGTGCTCTTGCTCTCTCTCTCTCAAAATAAACTTAAAAAAACTAAAAGTATAAATTTCCAGGTTGATCAATGTTCAACTAGCCATAGAATTTATGTTATGGTTTCAGTTTTATGAGAAAAGTAGGCAAGTTCAAGGTCTTATAGAGGTGAAAGAACTACCTAGACATCATCTGAAACATTTCTCAAAGTGTATTTCATCTGGAGAATATTAATAGACATTACACAAAAGGGGTTCAGAGTCAAATTAGTTTGGGACATTGGGGTGAATAAGAGTGGAAAGGTTTCTTTACTGTAGGAGTTCTCAGAGCTTTTATTAAATTAAGATGCCTTGTAGGTCTCCAAAGCAATTTTTTCATAGAACACACACACCTCTGTTTGTTTGTTTCTTTCTTTGCTTGTTTTGTTTTGTTTTGTTTACTCTTGGGGAAATTTGGATATCTGGAGCCTCTGAGCTGTTGACTAGTTCACTGTCAGTCATCGTACTGATAACAGTGCCCACACCTGATTCACAGTCCATTGCTCTTTGCACTGTATTATTTATGCTGCACCCTAAAATTGTTTCCCATTATTATCAGTTCTGATCTTATCCATCAACCTAACCACCATTTTGTGTTCTATGGTTAAATGCAGAAGTGTGGAGGAGAAAAAAAGTAGCAGGGATAAAAGAAAGGAAAGAAAAAGAAAAGAGAGGAAAAGGAGGAAAAGCTAAAATGAGAAGTTTGCATCAATTTGGAAGTGAGGACTTGGAAGCAAATCAACCAAATGGAGACTGATTTTCTTTGATGTTTTCCTCTCAAGCAATGAGCTGCTGTGAACTGGTCACAAAAATTCACATGAGACTACTAGTGCACGGTTCAAGTAGTCCAAACTGCTACCCCATGTTGATGGACACAAAATACCTTTTCTTCAGTTCACAAGGAGCCTGTAGACATTGCTCCCATACATGTCACAGCTGGATCCTTCAGTACTCTCGTGACATGTCTTTACTGGTAGCTTCTGCTTCTTCAGAGGAAGTCTTTGTACCATAAGTATGCTCCAAAAGGATTCTTAGAAGTTATCTGGCATTTATGCCTTTTATTTGACTTGATTCCCACCAGATGATTTCAGATCTGCCCACTGTGTACTGGATTGTTCTGTTGTTAACTGTGTGTCCTTGAATTCTCTTCTCTTTATGGTTCCAAGTTAAAGTTGACCAAAAATGGCACTGCACAAGACTTGGGGTACAGTAGTGAAATAGTACTTTTATTTCCTGAAGGTCATTGCTCAATGTGGAGCAAGCAGTGCCAGTGGGTTCCAGTTTCTCCTCACCCCTCCCCAACTCCATATCTATCTGTCCTTCCCAACTGCTGCCCTGATATCCAATGGCAGTGTCAGGTTCTCCACCAAATACACTGCCATGAACTCACATTTCCATTAGCCTCAAGGGATCAGGGACTCCCCTTCTCAGTCCCAGTGCAGGACCTGAATGTGCTTCGCTTCAAGATTTCCTGAAAACTCTGACTCATTCACCAGCATCAGGGCTTTTCACCAAAACTTCAACTCCCATTTTCAGATTCTTGCTTCCTCATCTCTGCCCACAATTGCATAAAGCCCAATATCTACACTAAATTCTTCATTCCATGATATTCATCATCGTTCAGCTTCTCTAAGCCCTGGCTGATAGAACCCTGAACCCTGGCTCTTGTGTTCTTCTGCTCAGATTCTGATATTTCCTATTGGCCTGCCCTAATATTAGAGTCCAGTTCACTCTGGTATTCTTTCACAGGCCATTGGGCTTCTTCCCAGCCTTCACTTTTGCTTTGAACCTCATGCCCTGAAAATGGCATCTTTAGATACTGCCTCCTGCCACAAGTCCAAGATTTTTTCTATTTCTCACCCTCTCACCAGTGTCTGACAAAGGTCTCTGGTCAAAAAGAAAGCGAGGGGCGCCTGGGTGGCTCAGTCGGTTGAGCGTCGGACTTCAGCTCAGGTCACGATCTCGCGGTCCGTGAGTTCGAGCCCCGCGTCGGGCTCTGGGCTGATGGCTCAGAGCCTGGAGCCTGCTTCTGATTCTGTGTCTCCCTCTCTCTCTGCCCCTCCCCCGTTCATGCTCTGTATCTCTCTCTGTCTCAAAAATAAATAAATGTTAAAAAAAAATTAATAAAAAAAAGGAAGCAAGTAACTTAACACTATATGCATACTACTAAAGAATCTAAAGACAATATAAAGGTTTACGTTCTGTGACTGAAAACTTCAAGTCAAAGATTTGTAGTAGAGGGGCGCCTGGGTGGCTCAGTCGTTAAGCCTCCGACTTCAGCTCAGGTCACGATCTCACAGTCCGTGAGTTCGAGCCCCGCGTCAAGCTCTGGGCTGATGGCTCAGAGCCTGGAGCCTGCTTCCGATTCTGTCTCCCTCTCTCTCTGCCCCTCCCCCATTCATGCTCTGCCTCTCTCTGTCCCAAAAATAAATAAACGTTAAAAAAAAAAAAGATTTGTAGTAGAAATAAAGATAATAAATGTGGTTCAATGAGCAGAGATCCTTCTAGTTGGTGCTGTGAGAATAATTCATTATAGGTTATAGCCTAACTGCTTCAGGTACTAATTTCTAGTCCTTATTAATATGTGATATCTGAACACTTCTCTTCAATCTTGGTGCAATAGCAGAATGCTAGTTTTTAATATCAGACTTGAGGTGATCATCTGATCATCAAATCCTTGGGAATAAATGAGCGCTCTGACTTCATCAGAGTTAATACCCTAGAATACAATGTTTAAAAAAGCAGGGGGATTATAGGCTGTTCTATCAGTGCAGTGCTACTGGGCATGTCCCTTTGGCTTCCCATTGACTAGACTATTTTACAGCTCTGTAGGAAAAGAGATTAACTTGTAGAACACTGATAGCAATGAGAAATGATTCTTGTTTGAGGGCAATGCAAATGATTCCTACGTATTACAACACAAATGAATTGTGCTCAGTAGAGATGCATTCAGTTTCCATCTAATGGAAAGGATAGCCCCAATCAAACCCCAGACATTACAGTTTATTACTTTGTAGAATACTAGTTTCACTCTGTTAGCAAGTTTATTTCAGCATTTTTTAGTCTGAATATATAAAGCTGTTCTTCACAATCTCCTTTGAACAAGTCTTAATATTCTACCGGTTCCCTCACCAATTAATGAGTTATATACAATTTTTAATGTATGTAATTTATATTTGAATAAAAGAGTCATCATGTTTTTAACTTTTTGAAAAGTACATTGTATCAATAGCCCAAGTTCTAGTCATTATTTCATTTATAGTTGCTTGTGGTATTTATATCATGTTAATATAAACCAAGCTTGATGTTCTGACATCTGGGTGGCTGGTTTCAGGGACATCTGGGTGGCTCAGTTAGTGAAGCATCCGACTCTTGATTTTGGTTCAGGTCATGATCTCATGTTTTGTGGGTGCATCATACTCTGCACTGTCAGTGTGGAGCCTGCTTTGGATCATCGAGCTTATAAGAGGGAGCGCTCCCTCTCTCTCTCTCTCTCTCTCTCTCAAAAATAAATAAATAAACATTAAAAAAATAATTTCAAAGGGAAGGGCAGCTCTTCTGGTCTTAACTTCTCTTCCCATACATTGTAAAATACTTGGATGCCTTATAGCCTAGTCTATCTCAATATTCCAAGTATTCCAACAATATGAAGATTCCTCAAAAAATTTTTAAATTTAAATATCATAAATCCAGTAATTCCACTACTGGGCATTTACCCAAAGAAAACAAAAGCACTAATTCACAAAGATCTATGCACCTGTATGTTTATTGCTGCATTATTTACAACAGCCAAGAATGGAAGCAACTTACATATCCATCAATAGACGAATGGATAAAGAAGATGTGCTGTATATATACAATAGAATATTACTCAGCCTATGAAAGAATGAAATCTGGGGTGACTGGGTGGCTCAGTCGGTTGAGCGTCCGATTTTGGCTCAGGTCATGATCTTGCTGTTTGTGGGTTCGAGCCCTGCGTGGGGCTCTGTGCTGAGAGCTTGGAGCCTAGAGCTTGCTTCAGATTCTGTGTCTTCCTCTCTCTCTCTCTGCCCCTCCCCTGCTCATGCTGTGTCAATCTCCCTCTCAAAAAATAAATAAACATTTAAAAAAATTTTTTTATAAAAAGAACAAAATCTTGCCATTTGTGACAACATGGATGGACCTAGACGGTATTATGTTAAGTGAAATAACTCAGAGAAAGACACATACCATTTGATTTCACTTATTGTAGAATCTAAAAAAAAAAAAAATGAACAAACAGAAAACAGACTCATAAATACAGAAAACAAACTGATGATCACCTGAGGGGAGGGTGTTGGGGGGAGGGGGTGAAATTGGAAGAAAAAAAATGTCAAAGGGCAGCTCTCCTGGTCTTAACTACTCTTCCATATATTCTAAAATACTTGGATGCCTTACCACCTACCTAGCCTGTCTCAATATTCCAAGCACCATAACATACCTGGAGAGGTTAGAGACCCACCCGAGGTAGATTGGGCCATCCATCTTGACTCAGTTCTCAATTACACTGATGAGAACATGTAGAAACCACTGGAGTTTGAAATGTCCAAATCTCTTAGTTCTTTTAGGATAAGATGATAAGAAGAGGATTCCAGGCAACCACAACTGACTAGACTCAAGAGTTAAGAAGTATCACAGTATTTATTTTACCAAAACAAATAAGTGAAATAAACAAATCAAGCACACAAATTGTACAAGGCAACTAAAACCATAGGAATTCACTTAAGTTCCTCTTGTACTTTACCTCTGTAATGGCTCTTACCATTCAATTCTTTACTAGATTCATTTACAGTTGGATGTCACCCAATCCTTTCTGTATCAAGCCCCTTGATGTTGGGGAATGTGTCCCACAAGACCTTTCCTCCTGGCTTTCTTGCATTCTTTGCTCCTCCCTTCTTCCACATTCTACCCTGCTTCTGCAGGATACATGCTCTTTCTCTACTATCTGGAAAGTCCTGTGTGTATACACACACACACACACACACACACACACACTCTCCATGACTCCTCCTCATCCTTCTGCTCAGCATTTCTCAAGGAAGTTTTTGTAGCCATTGCTGACCAGAGCAGACTGTCCCATTTTACACCCTCACAGACTGTGCTTTTCCTTCCAAGCTCTTGTATGTGATTATTTGTCTCTCTCCCTCATTGTCAATAAAATCCGGGATCATTGTATCACCACTGTATCCCCAGGCCTGGCAGAATGCCTGGTACATAGAAGGTGTTCTTGAATGAATTAATAAGGACTCAATGCCTATTTGTTACACGGATGAATAGATGGTTGTTTGGTCTGTTATAGTCCCTAAAAGCAAAAGAAGCTGTTAAAATAGTGTGACTCTGACTTACTGTTAATGTCTGAATAAAAGAGACCATTCAAATTTTAGACTGAGTTTGACAATGTACTGTGTTGGTGAATTGTAAGGAGTCATTCCCCTGCATTTCTAGGGGGAACTGGTAAACTTTTTTGGAGGACAGTTTGGCAAAAGCTTTAATGCTGACAAAATTCTTTTGACCCAATAATTCCACTTTCAGAAATATATTTTCTTTATGTGCTTCACATTCATGAAATAATCTTTCAGTGGTATTTATAAGTGACATCTTATATAATTGAAACAATCTAAATATCCAAGGATAGGAGATTAAAATATCTCATAAGAAATTACATATTATTATGCAATGAAAGTTCCAAGCAACAGAATACTCTGCAGCCATTAAAAAGAATGAGGTAGGTTTGTACATATTGATATGAAATAGTCTCAAGGATTATTATATCTTTAAGCAAAAGAGCAACTCTTATGTATGTGTGCATTTGTGTATGCATGCGATGTTTCTGAAAGTATCTCTAACGGATTGGTCCCAGGAGTTCTTTTGGGGAGGGGAGATGTGTGGCTGAAGGGCAGCAATAGGAAGATTTATGTTTCAGTGTATACACATTTTTAACTTTTAGTGATGTACCATTATCATGCAAGATTTACTCCAGCAGCTAACAAATACAAGTCTAAAAAATATTTTAAAAATAATATAATTATTGATGTAGTAATTTAAAAATGTTAATGAGAGTTAGAGCTAGATTAGGTTTTATTGATGTTTCTTTGACTTTCTCAATCCCAAACTTTCACACATGGACTCTTAACACATTACTGATGTAAACGGTTTTTTCAGTCATTTCTTCTCTCCCTATCTCCCCCAAACCTTTCAGACTTCCCAGCATCCTCAAATTCTTATCTAATTTGGAAACAGGGGATCCCTTATTTGGGAGGCCCCAAAACAGGACCATGCCTGGATGAACACCAAGGCTCTTGACATAAAATCTCACCACCGTTGTGAAACCTGCCCAGCACATCCTGGCCTACTGTATTGACTTTGGCAATACTTGTTGGCCAGGTCTTGCCAATAACGTTATTGAAACTAAACTGAATGAGCATGTAGCTATGTCCTCCAAATGTTTTCTGATACAGTTAAATGGAAAACTGTAGATTACATTTATTTATTTTGTGATAAACCCTTTGTTTATGTTGCTGGTGATCCAGAAAAAGTGGTCTTTTACAACAGGCTATGACCCAAACAATGACAAGTTGAATTACTATTTCATTTACCATAGGAGACATTCCACCGTGTATTTCACAGAAACGAATTTTGACACAATTTTAGCAATGATAAATTACACCCAGCAGAAACAAAAGAGAAACTTGGAGTTTTATAGCAGATGATTGTAAAGAAAACAGTTATTTGCTTCTCTGTCTCCCACATTTTCAAAAAATACTATACTTGAAACAAAAAAGACCCAAGAAGAGTAAAAACAATTTCATTTTCCTTTTATAATTGGAAACATTTGGAAATGGCACTTTGTCTACTCAGGCTGCATATTAAGGGCTTAATTGTACATAGGGAGTATTACTAAACCTTTTCCCCTCAATTCATTAGTATTCTAATTTTTACAAATGACAAGTATTATGTCATTGAAACAAATGAAACAAATACATCAGCATTCCCATACATGCACATACCAGCATAGCTGTCTTTTGCATTCCAAGGCATTCTGTTGAAGTATTTACCTAGTCTGCAAGTTCATACAAAAGAAGGAGGCAGGACTAGAAATGCTTTCCACGCCCCTATCAGTAATAATAACAATTGTGTGGTCAAGTTGCATGAAAACAACATGAACTTCTGGTCATTGATGCACACACAAAGCTATCATAAAAATCAAGAGTGGCATGAAAACACTCACAGGACATCAGGACATCAAAGAGTAACTCTGATTTTAAACAGGCTTATGATGTTCTGCATCCTCCTTTTCCTTTAAATTATCTTTTAATTATCTGAAACTGATTTGGAAGGAACTACGTGCATGTTACCCGATTGTCAATTAGACAAATACTTCTATTGTTAAGAACCATTTTATTGTTAAGGAATAGAACTGAGTGCTATTTTTCAGAAATAATGACATTAGAAGTGCATTAAATTTTTGGAAGCTAAAATCATTATATTTAAAAAAAATTTTTAAGTTTGTTTATTTATTTTGAGAGAGAGAGAGAGCAGGAGAGGGGTAGAAAGAGATGGGGACAGAGGATCTGAAGCAGGCTCCACTCTGACAGCAAAGAGCCCAACGCAGGGCTCGAACTCACAATCCCTGAGATCATGACCTGAAGTCAAGAGTCAGATGCTTAATTGACTGAGCCACTCAAGTGCCTCTAAAAGCATTTTCTTTAACAGTGTCCAGAATCAAATCTATTTGTATTTATTAACTTCAAGCTGGAGATGAATCAATTCAGTAATCCAGGGATACATTCTCCAGCTCAATTATCCCAGTAAGTTCACTGAGAAGCCATGTTTTTGTTTTGTTTTTTTTCCAAAATAATTGGTTCAAGATAGATATATTGAGGACTTACATGGCTCTAATGGGTGACTAATTATTCCTGTTTTAAAATTTTAGTGATCAAAACCTCTTTAGCCAGGTTTTAGGCCATCATATATTGAGAACTCAATTAAGCAATGATTCCCATACTGTAGTTGGCACAAAATTATTTCCTGAGGAAAATTCTGACTCTACTAATGTCCCATCTCTGTTTGCTTAGTTGGCAATCCCTGATTGGACTTTTTATTTTCATAACAGGATACTAACCTCATCAACTGCCTGTTTTGTTTTTTTTTTAAGTCCACAGATTATCTCCTCGATTATCTCCTCACAAAGGTTAAAGGAAGAACTGCTTTCAATAGCAAGAAATAGGTAACGCCTCACTGCCAGAAGGATAGACCATATTTATGATTTCTTATTATATTGCTATTACTTTATTGTTTACTTAAGAATCTACTAGTGGGCTGTCTCAAGATTGGACTGACAGCTCAGTGTCAGCTCTCTCTCTTTTCTCAAGGACTTCCTCCACTAGTTGGCTTTTCAGTCTCACACTTTTTGCCCCATGATAGCTACCACTGTGCCAGGCATCACATCCATGTTCAAAACAGGAAGAAGAGAAAAAGAGGCCTTTATAGAAAAAGACAGGCAAGAGAAATGAGGTTTGGAATAGAGGTTGTGTTAGCCAAGCGATGAGTGGCTGCCTCAATAGGCAGAGAACCAGGACTTGCAGGCTCCATCAGTACTAATCTCTCATCGAGCTTACAAGAGAGTCAGGCATTCTCTCCACTCCTCCAGAAACTCTGAGATCTATCCTTGAAGGTTGCTGAATCACTAAGGATTACACGTTTGTCCTTTGCAGAATCACTGTCACTTAACTGATGTTAGTGGTATATCTTAAATGCTCATGGAATCTCTTATACTATAAGACCCAAGCCCATGAAATCCATTATTGAGATTTGCTGTAAAATTGTTCTTGAGGACAATTTCCATGCATTGTTCCTTATTCCCAAAATTAAGCCCTGAGAGATTTCTTTTAGAGCTCAGTGCTGGGAAAGAGTCTCTTGCTGTAGGGAAATTGGCATGCTGTCTTCTTTCAAACACAAATAATGTAAAGCATGGTCCCATCCACATAGCCTTGGGTACCAGGGAGTACAGATCCAATGTTGGACCACAGCTGTAACAGTGCATGACCCCAGGAGAGGCTTGTCTTCCTGTTCTTCCTGACATGGTTTTCATTTTGTTATTGTTTTATTGACTATATCCTGTTATAACCCACATCAAGTTTTCTGTAAAAAGGAACAATCGGTAGTTGGGGAAGAGAGAGAATTAATGTGTTCTTATTTCAACACGTTTTATCAAAGCCAACTCAAAAAGCTGCAGTCACCACAGTGGTAAATCAAAGGGGCCGTCCTCAAAGAATAAATTGACTGAAACACAGCACATTTTCTTACTACGTAAAATACTCCCAGCTTACATGATTCCTTAATGACCAAGGACTGGGTTCTAAAATCTCTATTTTGAGGATGTGTTAAATAGGTGATGAGGATTAAGGAGGGCACTGGTGATGAGCACCAGGTGTTGTATGTAAGTGTTGAATCACTAAATTATACACCTGAAACTGTATGTTAATTATGATTTAAACAAAAACTTTTTTAAAAATCCTATTTTTGTATTGCTTATACTTTTTATACTTTTATATATTTCATTTCCATAATTTTTTTCACCAATTTAATGCTTAAGAATCACCAAAAGATTGCTATTAACATTTTTTATCTTTACTTTTACAGGTGTCTGTGTCCGTGAAGGACCACCTAGTTATCTGTCAAAATGCAGCTTCTTCTTCCATAGAAACAGAACCTCGATTTAGTTGGAAGTGCCAAAGTGCCCACCTAAGAAACTGTATTATTTCCCAATTTCTCTTGAAGCTCAGAATGACCACACATCCTGATTCTGACCAATGAATTGGCTGGAGCTTATTAGAAAGTGTTCCTAGGAAAGCCCCTTAAATGGGGTGGACTCAATTGGTATCTTAGTTTGGGTTCTCCCAAAAGATCCTGAGATAAGGACTTAGGTGCAGGTGGTTTACTCAGATAGTGATCACAGGAAACAGAAATGGAAGGTAGAGTAGGAAGGGGAATGCAGAAGGGCAAAGGAAGGAAGCATTAGGGAGCCAGTTGCCAGTGGTAGCCTCAGTCCGACTAGGGACCCTAAGAGGAGCTGTGTAGAACATGCCTCATGACCATCTCACTGGAGGACAAGTGAGTTGGCACCCTTTGTACTCCATTGATTGAGATCTACACTAACCAGTTGTTCTTGCTTGTGGTTGAGTAGTCTTCTGTGACCCCAACAAAGCAAAGAGATGCTGCAGTGCGGCTGGTATGTAATGCTTATAATGTGTATGGAATTATATACACAGCTGGCTGAAATAAAGGGGGCCAAGGGAATGTGGTCAGAGCATCACAGCATCTACCAGAACCAGCACACATCCATGTGCATTCCACTTTTTCTTTTTCCTTCTGCCCAGATTGTAAACATGACAGCTGGAACTCTAGTCACCATGAGCATGAGACGAGGCCATACCCTTAGAAGGGCTGAGTGGAAAGTTATTAGAAATCTAGGCTCCTGAGTCACCATGGAGCTAATAAAGGCTTGGACCATATAACTCTAAGTGTGTTACATGACAGAAAAATAAACTTTGATGCTATTTAAGCTTCAGTTACAGGTTTTCTTGTAAATATTGCTGAACTGAACCCTAAGGGATACACATCCCTAGTACCATCCACACTCACCAAGATCACCTACATGGGTACCATTAATAAACCACTGATTTCTCACTGTGACAAACACCCTCTGATTCAGTTCAACCTGGGTTCCTTCTCAGTGAAAGCTACCCAGAGGAATCTTTCCCACTTTAATTTTCCTAAGCTGCCTGGAAATCAAGCAGCATCCTCCCCTCCATGTATAATATTAAAAACATTAAACATCTGAGTTCATGGAGTTTCTTCTTTTCAACAGATTTTGTATCAGTCAGCATAGGCTAATTACTGCAACAAAAAAATCCCAAACTCTCAGGGGCATAGCAAATAAAGGTTATTTCTTGATCACATTACAGTTCAAAGCAGATTGGAGGAGGCTTCCCTCTCCCCAGGCATTTGGGGACCAAGCACCATTTTTGTGGTGGCTCTGCCATGCCCTCAGGCCTTGCAGGCCTCCACTGGATCATCCACGCCTGAGCAGGAGGAGAGAGAAGAACAAGAGGGCAGGGGGATTCCACAGGTGGTTTCATGGTCTGTACTTACATGTGGTATACACCACACTATGAAGTGAAGGATGTTACTTCAGCCACATCCTCTGCTCAGAGCTTGGGCACATGGTCCCACATGTCTGCAGGCGAAATCTGGGAAACGAAGTCTATCTGGGTGCCCAGGAGGAAAAGAAAGCAGAGCTTAATGGGCATTTAACATGCCTTTGCCACAGATGTCAATGTTTACAAAAGGTTCCAAAAGAAGCTTTCCAACAGTGATCAGGGTGAGGACAATCTTGCTGCCATGACTCCAGAGATTTGCGTTCATATCCCCCTAAAACTGTGCTCACAAATTGTGTACCCTTTTGCATTTTAAAGTTTGCACCTGAAATTTTTCACCATAAGTATAAAATAGTTGTGAAAGCATATAATCCTAGCATATTATAAATAGGATGTTTGTGATGGTTGCAGTGAGCTGCCACCCAGATCCCCCTTCAAGGAAAGACTTGCTGCCCCCAAACCCCCTGATGCTGTGCTACAGCCCAGCCAGGGTCTGTCTCAGCTGCAGAGCTGCCTCATCCAAGGTCACGTCCTTTCCCAGCAACCTACCACTTCTGGATGATTGTGATAGGCATAGGGCAGGGGCAGGCAATGCTGACAGACCTTTTTAGTGGCAGAGCTCCCTTAGGATTGGCCAAGTCTGCACCAGGACTGTGCTGCAGGTTGACTTTCTCTGCCACTCCTGCTTTCCCCCTCTTCTTTCCACTGAGGTTCCTCTCAAGGGACCCCCAGAGGACATTCTTTCTGCACACAAAACTCAATGTCACAATCCCCTTCCCAGAGATTCAATCACAATGCCATTTCAAAATAAAATGGTCATCCTGGGGAGCCTGGTTCTGTCGGTTGAGCATCTGACTTTTGATTTTGGCTCAGGCCATGATCTCATGGTTCCTGGGATTTTCTTTCTCCCTCTCTCTCTGCCCCTCCCCTGCTTGTACTCTCTCTCTCTGTCAAAATAAATAAACGAATAAACATTTAAAAAATAAAAATAAAACGGTCATCCTATTCCTCTGTGGCAAAAATACATAAATCCAAATTCATTTTTTAAAACATTCCTTAGGACCATAAGGTTTCAAGTAATTAAAAATGTAGTCTGGATTGAGTTGTCATTTCATTGTTATTACAATTGATTGAAAGAAATGTTGATATTAATTTTGATGATCTTTAAAAAGAAAAAAGTAACTTTTTGGAAATGAATCTCTTACTGTGATGGAGGGAGATTTTGTTTTTTGGTCCCTAGAATGGAGGATCCACATTAGGAGACACTAATATTTTAACTATGACCTTGGTGGTCACTCTGAAAGTTTTCAGACCTTGAAGCAATTCACTTGAGAATATTCAGGAAGAATAAGGATACACTTTGCTTTTGTAAAATGGGAGAAGGCTGATTTTAAAAGTAAAGATGAGCAAAGAAAAGCAGTAGAATATCTCCTGATCAGTTTTAGGAAGAGGACAATACAAGTTGACTCTCTGAAAACTATCCAGATCTGGATCACAGATCACACTGCTAGTGTACCTTTTGGAAAATGTGTGAACCCTACTTGAAGACTGCTGTCCACTGCACAGAATTCTACCTCCATTTGTTCTTCCTTTCATCTCTGTTCTAGACATGTTGATCATATCAATCAATTCCAAAGCACGTTCCCAGCGCAACATCCTTTCCCATGGCCTTCTGAAATGGCATACCCTGCAATTGTGTGGTCCCAGAGACACCTGCCACAGCTATACCACGGGTGGCATCTGATGGGACAAAAGCTAATCTATAGGTGGGCCAGCAATCAAGGGCCTGGCACAAGATGATAAGCTGAGCTCATCAGAGGCTCTCTTTCAAGGGGATTTGAAGAGGAGACATGGGACATGAAGAAAGCCATGTATTTCGAAGACAGAACAGAAGGTAAGGGGGCTCAGAAAGAGAGGACCCCAAGGGCAGACTCATGGCCACAAGGGTCAAAAGGCACAGAGCCTGTGTGGGGCAATTGTAATGCCCTGGGTTCTCAGAGCTCTGAGTTCCTGGCCATCCATAGTCATAAGAACTATTCTGGCTCTCTGTTGCTGAGCAACAAACCACCCCAAAATTTAGTGGCTTAAAACAAGTCATTTATTTGGCTTATGAATCTGCAGTTGGGCAGAGCTTGGCAGGAGCTACTGGTCTCTGCTCCATGATGCCGGGGGCATCAGCTGGGATGACTGGGGGCCCAGGTCACAGAGCCAGTGATCCCAATTCAGATCTCTGAGTTCTAACTTTGACACTCATGCCATCTTCAGGCTGCTCTCTGGGTGAAAGGTGGACGTCACTGGGATGTACAAGTTGCTGGAGTCCTATCACTCCTTCCTTGTTCTTCCAGGAGCCATTTCCCCTCACACTTCACCTCCACAGCCAGCACAGAGTTGTCAACAGTTTCAAGGATGTAGAATAATAGCTGCAGTTAAAGTCAAATTGTCTGCAGTTTGGACTGAGCATTGCTGATTCAAGGCACAGACAGAGATCATGTCCTGTGGGTAGCCTGAGGCACAACCTGGCCAAAAGAGTTCCTACTTCACCTTGGAAGACTTATTAACGGAAGTGCTGGGAGCACCAAGGAAAGAATACAGAAAGAGCACAGTGCTCTACAGAGGGTCCCAGCCAGCCTTTCATCCAGAGGCCTCAGAATAGCTAGTGGCCTAAACAGCCCACAGACATATTTGTTTGGTCCATACTGTACTTAAAAAAAAAAAAAACAACAAAAAGTAATTGCGAACTTTTATTGGGAGAAAATGTAAAACCTTAATATTTTATTGAGAGAATTTGCATTTAAAAATAACTTTCCAGGGGTGCTTGGGTGGCTCAGTTGGTTGAGCGTCTGACTTCGGCTCAGGTCATGATCTCACAGTCTGTGTGTTCAAGCTCTGCATGGGGCTCTGTGCTGACAGCTTGAAGCCTGGAGCCTGCTTCAGATTCGGTGTCTCTCTCTCTCTCTGCCCCTCCCCTGCTCGCCTCTCCCTCTCTCTCAAAAATAAATAAACATTAAAAAAATTTAAAAATAACTTTCTAACTTCTCTTTAAAAAACTCAAAGTTGTAGAAACATGGCCTACTTTCTCATACATTGTGTGTCCTCTGGTGCCGAGTGTCCCTGAGTCTCCAAGTGGCCTGGTTTCTCCTCACTAGACCTCCTGCATGGCTCCTTTGAGCTTCCAAGTTTGAGATTCCTGTGTTTTGTAAGGAAACATGAGTTTAGAGAGGAGCACCTCTGTATGGTGAAGTACAAGCTCTCCCTTTTTTAAATGATGCCTGATGAACTTGTAGCCTGGCAGGTTAATTATGGCAAATCGGGGTCATAGGTCATAGTTTAGCTTAAAGATTGTTGTCCAAAGGTTGGGTATGAGGACCCTGCAAGCATGAAAGTGGCACATTTGTCATGAGGCATTAGCTTCTCCTGGCCACATATTTGGACTATTTTTACTGCATTCCTCATAATCATTTTATTACCTATTAAATGCAAATTCCCAGGTCCTAATCTTTTACCCTATGACAACATTTTTGGCACAGCAGGCCATTTAGATCAGCCCCACTGCCTGCTGGAGGGGAGGCCTTTCTTTGTCAAGAACCCTGGAGGCTGTAAGTCTTGCCCTCACTCTGGGCTCCACCAAAGCCAGGGGGCTTTAGAACTGAGACTTAAAGCAGAGTGCTCTTGCCGAGTTTGGTCTTGTTTCCTCAGAACGTACAAACCTGTGGGGTTTCTCCTACATACTGGACATGTAGCCTTTCAGTAAATTTGCCATCTTCTTCTTAGGATGCTGTTGCTCTCTTGTGGCACCTGCAGTTGAGGCCACTCAAGCTCCCTGGGGGCTATCATGTCCATATGTCCATGCAATGGCACATCTGGCACGCTGGCTACATGTGGCTCCAACAGAGACCCCCCAGAGAAAGGACTGTCATCACCCCCAGCCTCAGAGCTGCTCTGTCACATAGGGCAGTGAGGCCTGCGCCCCACACTGTGTAGCTCTGAGCTTGGAGGACTATTGCAGCCTCCTTTCCCAGGACTCAGCAGTGGTCCCTGGGGCTGGGCTGAGGACAGTGTGAGTAGTTGACATCATGATACATATTCAGAGCCACCCTCCCATGCACCGGCCCATTGTTCTTGAGCCAAAGCTGGGCCCTCAACTGTTTCTGCCACAGCATTTCCTCAAGTTCCCTCAGCCCCCACAACTGGTCTGGATACCAGGCCCAAACACAGATCAGGTTCCTACTGGGATCCTGGACATGGGACCACCCGCCTGGGGCTTTCCAGAATACCAACTACATGGGCTGTTTTCCTGACTCCCTCCAGATAAATGTCCCCCCACTTCTCTCAGTACCCCCTTTCAGTGTCCTTCTTCTGTTTATGCTTTTCTCCTCATTGCTTCCTGTCATACAATATCTTTCTTTTTGGTTATCTGTTTCCTATCAACTAGAAGATAAGCATCATGAGCAAGGACCCTGATTTTGCTGAATGTTGTATTCCTAGCACCTAAACCAGTGCCTAGCACACAGTAGTTGCATAATAAGTACATTGAGTGAAGAATAGAGGGGGATTTCTTTTCCATTCCAAAAACATGATTTTTTTTTATTTATTAGCCACAGTTAAGAAATGGAAGGCATAGAGAGTAGAAGATAGGATAGGAGATACTTCCTTTGTCTACTTTTTACATTCAGCATTGGCCATAACAATGCCCAACAAGGAAAGGTAAGATGTTAAGATTCTTCCCAAACTGATGCAGACTTAATCACTTTGGATGATGATGGTGATCCTTTGTGGATGAGCCTCTGTGGGATGAGGAAAAATTTAGGTCTCCAAACCTGAGTGTAGGGAATTGTCTGTACCCAGTTTGCCTCCTGTGAACATGGACACACCCATATTATTTGCTATTATATTGTGTTGTACGATTTCAATCAATATCTGTGGTAGAATGATAATGTAACCAGCACTATGCTAGGCCCTGGGTGCAGCACCTGGTGGGAATAGTTGCCTATTTGTGGCAACCTGACTCTGTTCTCAGAAGATTGATCTGATTTGGACTATGGAAGTAACACTTTAAATTACTTTCTAAAATATCTAAATCCAACCAGGAAACCAAGAAAGCTTGACCTGGAAGCCTTCATAGTACTTACAAATTCACCGAAAATTCACTGGCATATATTATTTTCTTGTTAAAGATTTATAGGTCAAATCTGAGTTCATGATTCTATCTCACTTAGCTTACTCATTTCCAATTTTTTAAGAGGCTCTATTCTAATACGTATTAGAATACTTATTTATTGAGGGTCTGCTCTGTGTCAGATATAGGAGAAAGAGATTCAGAAAAGAGATACATCATGGAAATGAGAGATTCTTCTTGGTGTAGGAGATTGTGCAGGGGCTTTGGAATCGAGTAGATCTGGTTTGGGAACCTGTCTCTTCCTCTTCCTTACTGGTTGCCAAATCTTGCCTCTGAGCCACGTTCTTCTTTTATAAAATAATCATACCCAACTTGTAGAGTTGTTAGCATATTTAAACAAGATAAATCATGTAAAGTACCAACTCCGATGGCATTATATAAAGGATGTTCCATCAAAGGACTCCCTGAAACACTCTGAAACACTCTGGTTGCTAGGGACCAACAGAAGTCTGGAGCAATTCAGTGGCATTTTATACCAAAAACGGACCTAACATTTTAGGAATTGGTACAACTAGAGACTGTCAAATGTCATCCAGTTTCCCAGAATGGTGGTCAAAGGAAGCCATGGTATTGACTGGTGGTGGTCCATTTTCTGTTCATGGGACATAGACCACTCACCTGGAGGCAGTCAGCTTCTATGAGGGCTTTGCTCCCTTTGGGCACAATTATCATACTTCATGACAATATGGAATATCTAATAATAGTCTTTTTCCTCCCAAAAAGCAGGGGGCTGTTTTGCATAGTTTGAATCCTTTGTAGAGCCCTAAATCACTTTGTAATGTGAAACATGTCTGTGGAGAGCCTTTGTGTTGTTTGTTCTTATGGTTTCATGCAAGGATTGAGCAAGAAGAATTTGTTATAAACAGCTTGCAATTATTTAGTGAAAAAATATAAAAATAAAGTTGGGAGGGCATCAAGCAAACTTCTGGACAAATCCAAGCTCAACAAGAATGATCAAGTGCGGTGGCACACAGGGTTCTGACCACAGACCTACATTCATCCTAGTTTAAAACTGAAGACTGTCTGCTTCTAGAGCCTCTGGTCTATACATGAGTGGCTTGGAATGATGGATGACTGAAAACACCTCCCCAGACCCCATACACCAGGACACATTCACCCACATGGAAAGTCAACCTCAGAAAGATTTGGAAGAGTGATTCTCAGCTTTAGGAGGCCAGAAGTGGGGAAATGAAGAAATTCTGTAAAAGGGATAGTGTGGGACCTCTCATCTACTTTTTTTTCTATATAATTTCTAGTTCAAATTTTCATGTTTATGAGTTGCAAGCTCAATGTGGCTTTAGACAAGCCATCTGCTCCTTCTTCCACTTACTTCATCACCAGGAATCTCCTGGTGGAAAAAGACAAGCAGGATGTGTGTGTGTGTGTGTGTGTGTGTGTGTGTGTGTGTGTGTCATGGAGAGAGTCTCTTATGGTTCTACTGCTGTGATATTTTTGAAAGTAACTGCAGTAGCAGCAAAAGTCTTGATATATGTGTTCAGTAAGCCATTGTGACAGAAGAATCGCTCAGGGAACTGATCTTTTGAGATGACGGTCAGATTGCCAAGTGCAAAGATATTTTGCTAATTGTGTCCATACCATTTTTGATAAACAGACTCTAGTCTTTGCTCTATCCTGACATAGTTACTGCAATTTGCACATGACATTTCCATGCTTCTGCTGAATTCATTAACTGTGATTGTTACCCTTATAAACTTCATAAACTACTTTGTAAATAACTGTATTAACTAAGAGTGAGCTCTATTTCCACTCTTGCTATATCATTTTTCTGATTTCTGCCGAGAATGCTTTATGAACTTTTGATGTCTCCATAGTTCGTACTTAAGAAGAATAGCATGTTCTGCTGTAGATGAAGTTTAACATTTCTCTTTCCACGAATGGAACCTGAGAGGAGCTATTTCCCCTACATTCTTTCTCAAATGGAGCCACTAATGCAGACGATCTAAATGACATAATTGTATGTATGCTGTGTGTGTATGTATATTTTGACTAACCATGGGAATACTGTTCTGGTATTCCTGAGATTGATTACTTCTACTCCAAGATTTTTCCATCAGCTCTGGGCCTTTTGTCAGAGGCCTTTCTGGTCGAGTGAGAAAATCAAGACAGCGATGCACTCTGCAGAGACAACACGTGCTTTATGTTCACGGGCGGGGAAAGGGTTTGCCACCCCAAGATGACAGCGCGAAGGTGAAGCAAACAGTCTCCACTTTCCGGACATAGACAGTAGCTTTGGAAAATGTGTCTTCTGGAATTCCACCTCCCCCACCCCTGCCATCCAAACAAGGGCCCTTTCCAAGAGAAAACATCAGCAGCTCCAACTCTGCTTCCATTGTCTTGCAAATGAAGCCTCTCCGATTAATAAAGGTACCTCTGGGTGTGTTTCAAGGTTTCCAAGAATGGAATAAGTCAGTGTGCTGCCTATTAGCCTTATTAGTAGTTGATGACAGCTATTTGTGACCCACAGAGAAAAACACAAGGGTGGAAGAGACCAAAGTTCTTGTGATATTTTAACAAAATCCTGCCACCCCACACCAGTCACACACAGACTTGGTCACCTCTGCATCTGCTCCCAGAGTTCTTTGTTCACACTGCAACTGGGGAATACACATTTAACACTTCTGCCTGGGCCACTTAGCCATGACCTCCTCAAGCTTAAAGATGTGCTTGCTGACTTTTGATCCTCAGTGCTGAGGGCAACATCTAGGACATAAAATAGATGCCTGCTGATTGAGTGGCCATATAGAATTTCAACCCTTTTAACACTTACAAGGACTTCCACATACATGAATATACCTGAAGACTCTAGAAGCCCTGTCCTTCCAGACCTCTTCTGGCTTTGGCTGTAGTAGCTTTTTGGGTCAGCCTCAGCCTCGCATTGACCCAAACCAGTAGCTCAGCATGGTGAACACCAAACAACTAATCAGTTAACTGATCTTCCACTATTCAGTTGACTTGATGCGTTGTCTGAACTTTAAAATCAATTAATTTATAAGTACAAAGCAGCTCTAGAATTGCTTTGGTATCTTGGGTTTTATCCCATACATTAACAAGAAAAATAGAATTATCTTTTAAGAAAAGTTACAGAAAAATATTTTTACATGTTTTATATGAACTGAATTTTTCTACTAAGTGCTTTTTCACCTATGTTGACAGAAAGAAAATAAATAAAGCAAATAAATAAATAATAAATAAATAAGTAAAATAAATAAAATAAAATAAAGTGGTTCTCAAACTTTAGTGAACATCAGAACCACCTGAAGGCTCTGTTAAAACACAAGTGGCTGGGTAGGTTGTGAGAATTTCCAGTTCTGGCAAGTTCCCAGGTGATGGTGATGCTGCTAGTCTGGACACCACACTTTGAGGACCACTTGATGTGGAAATGTTGGGGTTCAGAGCCAATGGCCAAGAAAGAATTCTTGAGACGTCTTTGGTGCAAATGGGTGGTTTTCTTAAAGCATGGGAATAGGACCTGTGGGCAGAAAGAGCTGCACTGGGGTTGTGAGCAGTGACTGATTATATACTTTCAAGTTGGGAGGGAGTTAGGGACAGCATAAGTCTCTAAGGAATTTTGGAAGCAAGGTTTCCAGGACCTTGAGGGGGCTAGCTGCTGTTAGGAAAAGTCATTTTTTATTATCTAATAAAACTTCAGTCATGAGACCCTTCAGATGTGTATCAGTGGGCCATATGCTTGGACAATGATTGCTAACATATATCTTGGGAAGTAGAGATAAAGGAAGTTTCCAAAGGAATTTTATATGTCAAAGTAAACTTACAGGATCCTGGAGGTTGGGATAATGTTAAGCTAAGATTCCCTTTTGCCCCTAGCAAACTGTCAACATGGAAGCAGCTGAACTCTTAGAAGAATGTCACTCTGCCTGTCTCAAGGACTTGTCAATGTGCTATAAGTTGTAAGGAATTTGTTTCTTTTGCCTTTGTTTCCCACATCACACTGACCTAGATAAAGAATTCAATCAGGCAGTGATTTTTTTGAGTATTTATTTATTTGAGAGAGAGAGAGAGAGAGCACAAGCAGGGGAGGGACAGAGAGAGGAGAGAGAGAATCCCAGCAGCCTCCACACTGCCAGCACAGAGCCCAACGTGGGGCTCCAACCCATGACACTTAACCGACTGAGCTGTCCAGGCGACCCTAATCAGGCAGTGATCTTAATGGTTCAGAATTAAGTTTATCAGCTGTTTGACTTGATATAATTGGGTTGATGTCCCATCATTGAATAGATAAAGGCCTCATTTTTATTTGTCTTATTTCCTTTCTTCAATGAGGAAAGGAATGCATGTATTTGATGGACACATGCAATTAGTAAGATGGCAGAATAGTGCAGTGGTGAACAGAAGGCTCTCGGCAACAAGAGAAGCCCTGAATTGTAGCATCTGCCTCCTGTGACATAAATCCCCCTGTGGCGGACAAGCTACCAGCACGAACCCTGGGGTCTGGGGCTCGAAAGGGAACCACACACAGGGCTGGCAGTAGGTGCTCTGAATTGGAGAGGCTCAGCCCTGTTACCTACTAGTCATTGACTCTGGGCATGTTGCTTAATCTCTTTAAGCCTCAATGTTCTTACCTGTAAAACAGGTAAGAAGAGCTCCTGGTACTGATGGGAGGGGTAGCAGAGCCTGCCAGGGGCACCTGGCACATGGCACTCCATGGGCAGCAGCCGTGGCATTAAAGGAACTGGCAGTCTGACCCGGTTCTCAGATAGTTATGCTTTAGCTGTCTTGAGTGTGGTCTTGTGTAAGAAGGCTGCTGAGAACCCGAACATCTCCAAGGTGTCTCTCATGTATGAAACCGCCTGTGGGTGTGCCCTAGTCAGGGCTTACCTGTGATTTACTTCATTTGCTCTAAGAGTTTGTTCAGCGACTCTCTCAGCTCTGCAGGCACGGCATTCGTCACAGTAAAAATTTGAGCTGAATGTCCTGTTAATGCTTCTTATTTCCACCTGCATCGTTGATTCGGTTCTTTGTTCATCACCTGGAAGATCTCATCTTCTGGGTCAGCCACAGAAGGATCATTGGGCTCTCTTCTAGCTACTTATCCCCTGCCTTTCTTGGGCAAATTTATAATCTGAACATTGGTCTAGTGTTTGGATTGTAAATTATCCTGCATTCTTTCCACACAACAGCATGCTAAGGAGTTGGCAACCTGTAAGCAGTTAAAAGTAGGCATGGGATTTATAATTGTGAAAAAAAAAACCAAAACTGGAAACAGCTCAAAGGGCCAACAATCGGGGATTGGTTAAGTAAAGTCTGTATAGCCACAGGATGCCCACTATGCAACAATTAAAAATGACATTTGTGATGTGTTTCTAAGAATATAGGAAAATGCCATGGCTTGTACTGTAACAAAAACAGTACAACACACACGTACTGTGATCTCAACTCTGTACCAGAGACAACAATGCACAGAGAAAAGACTAAAAGAAAATATGTTAACATATTAAAGTTGGCTGTGACTGGGTAGAAAGATGAAGCATAATCCTTGCTCCCCCCATCTTCCTCCTATAATTTCCAGATTTCATGTAATAATATCTCCTGTTTATTGGGCACATGTGTGCCAGGCCCAATGGTAAACCATTTGTGGATATGGTCTCTCATCCCCAGGACAGAAGTCAAGGTCAGTTTGATCCCTCTTGTACAGGTAGGCAGACTTAGGTACAGAGAGATTGGTCACCTTGTCCAAGACGACAGAGCAGTTAATGAGAGAACCAAGATGCGAAGTAACATCTGTTCGACTCCAAAAGCCACACTCTTTCCACCACACCACGCTTTGAAGATTATGCGTTGCTTTTATGATGTTAAAGCCATGTAGCAAACATTGTTTTTAAAAAGCATAGTATGAAATTTTTGTTTAAATAGCTATGAAAGCCAAGGCTAGCACTCATTTAAAGGCAGAAACATATGGGTGGAGAGGGTTGTACTCAAGGCCACTGCTTAATAAATCTTCTGTATAATTTAGAAAACTGCCTTTCCTTCCCACCAGCAGAGTCAGCCCCGCATGGAGGCACATGGCTCAGGGTGCAGGCTCTGGTTCAGCCGCCTTTCCCTTTTGGCTGAGTGCACTGGTGCAATAAGCAACCTGTGCTACTGCACCAGGCCACCACCCTGGCTGAGCATCACAAGCAACACACCCCTGAGAGATAAAGCCAGCATCTCTTTCATCTGTGTCCTCACTGTTCCCTCTCAACATCCCTTTCTCTGAGCTTTCTGTCACCTGGGTTTCTTCCTGGCTGCCCTCCCTCCCTGTTCCTCTCTTTTTCCCTCTCCTTTTTTAGACAACACAAGCTTTATTGCCCTCTCTTTTTTAATGCCTTGTGTGCTGAGAAAGGTGTGTGCTGCTGTATCCTGCTCTTCAATGCTCTTCCTCAGATGGTAGCATCTTTACCTTGTGTCTCAGACAACAGGTTTACGGGAAGAGGCTTGCAGTGTTTAAGATGATAGTTATTTGCCCTGAGGAGAAAGGACTTGTATTACTTGTAAAGCACGCCTGGGTGGCTAATTCAATTAAGCATCAGACCAGCTCACGTCATGAGCTCATGGTTCATGAGTTCAAGCCTTGCATAGGGCTCTGTGTGGACAGCTGAGACCCTGGAGACTATTTCAGATTCTGTGTCTCCTCCTCTCTGCCCTTCCCCTGCTTGTACTCCCTCTCTCTCTCTCTCAAAAGTAAATAAACATTAAAAAAAAATTTTAAGAGTATACTGTTAAAACCAATGCACTTAGACCCTAAGCTTAAGCCCTCTCCACTTATCACAGAGCCTTTCTTTTCTTCTTTCTTTCTTTTTTTTTTTTTTGAGTGTACTCAACATGTTACATTAGTTTTAGGTATACAACATAGTGATTTAATTTCCCTGTACCTTATGCTAGGCTCGCCACAAATGTAGCCACCATCTGTCACCATATGATGCTATTTTACAAGGTCATTGACTATATTCCCTATGCTGTACTTTATATTCCTGTGACTTACTCATTCCATAACTGGAAGCCTATATCTCCCCTTCCTCTTCACCCATTTTGCCCATCCCTCCACCCTCCCTCCCTCTGGCACCCATCAGTTTGTTCTTTGTATTTACGGGTCTATTTCTGGTTTTTGTTTGTTTATCCACTTGTTTTATTTTTTTAGATTCTACATATGAGTGAAATCACATAGTATTTGTCTTTCTGTGTCTGACTTATGCCACTTAGCATTATGCCCTCTAGGTCCATCCATGTCACAAAAGCAAGATCTCATTTTTTTATAACTGTGTAATATTCTAGCGTGTGTGTGTGTGTGTTTGTATCATGTATTTCTTATATCATCCTTTTAGCATCCTCTGGGATCCCATAATTCTTTGCCCATCTCTATTATTGTATACATCGCACTTTATTGTGATGATCTGTTTTATGTATGTTTCTGGTGTTTGACCATGAGCTCCTTGAAGGCAGGACTGTGTCTTCCTATCTGTACCCCTGGCACATGGATTTGGTCAGAAAAGATGTGAATGACTTCATCTCAAAAAACTAAGAAGCGACACATGACCTTGAGCATGTGTGTCCTACACAAGAATCACGAATCATTGGGGACAACACGAATCATTGTTCTTAAGGTTGCTCATGAATTTATCTCTTAGAGAGCACAGACCTCTCCATGTCCCACCAAATCCTCCCAGCTTGGATCTCAGTCCCTTCCCTTTTTTTCAGTCCTGAAGGCCACAAAGAATATTGATTGGTACTTATTTTGTAAAAACACTCACATATGTATATCTATTTTCACTTGCCTTGTTCCAAGAAAGATTTCAGTTGGCTTATAAGAATACAAAACCTCTGAGGCACCTGGGTGGCTCAGTCAGTTGAGCGTCCAACTTCAGTTCAGGTCACGATCTCATTGTTTGTGAGTTTGAGCCCCGCGTCAGGCTCTGGGCTGACAGCTCAGAGCCTGGAGACTGCTTTGGATTCTGTATCTTCCTCTCTCTCTGTCTCTGCTCACACTCTGTGTCTCTCTCTCAAAAATAAATAAACATTAAAAAAAATTTAAAGAACATAAAACCTCCAACATAAGAGCATGAAAGTAGGAAAAAAATAGAAACTAAAGAAAGAGAGAAAAACAAGAGTGAGGATATAATCATTCCCATATTGAAAGGAAAACGTTCTTATGAATATAGTCAGCAGCTTCGTAGCCAAATGAACACTTGTACAGTGTCAACTTTGACCTTACATTGAATTGAGCTGCCTCCACCTGCAGTTAACTATGTCATCTTCCAAAAAATTCAGGCATGGTGGTTCTGTGGCACAAACTGAATTTCACCCCATTACCAATTCCCACCAAAACCTGCCCAAAGGACAAGATGACCAGATTTCTCTCAGTCCTGCTGCTGATTGGTTTGAAGCCTAATCTGAGTCATTGTATGCCTTGCTCAGGCCAATGAGTATGATGGTAAGACAAGAGTGAGGCCACAGTCTCAGTCCTCTGGCAGGTGCACGTCAGGAAAGGAGGGATGCACAGGTATAGAGTAAGAACTTTCTAAAAATCCACAAGAAGTAGAGATTTCTTAGTTGTTTGATAAGCAGACACCAAGAGGTGACCACAAAGTGTACAGCATTATCCTAGGAACTATGGATGTTTCCATTTTTAAAAGTTCTTTAACATAAAAAGAGTTGTATACCAAAGGAGGGTAGCAAAATATCCCCAAATCCTTGGGCACCAGACATGCACACATTTTAAGTATATAGATATAATGGAGTCATAAGTTGGCCTGAGAAACTTTCCTCCCGTTTAGGAGAAGACAAATTGTCCTAAGTAACTCTGCATTACTTGGGCAACAGGAGGAGAGAGGGAGGAAACAGTGACCCATTCACCATGAACCTGAGGGACTTTCCACAATGGTTTTGTTCATTATTCCCTTATGATATCACATGGGTGAGAACTTTTATTTCAAAACTTAGAAATTCTCAGATATTCTTGATCACATATCCTGAGAAAGGGAGTTGATGGGGATGGGGAAGTCAAAGGAAACACTGGATTGATCAGATCCTTTGGTCATAAGCCACAGGAACCAGTTTAGCTCAGGAAGAATGTGGGATTTATCTCACAGACTCTACAGGAGAATTGAACAACCCAGTCATCGGACAGAGAAAGAGCTGGGGCTCAAAAAAACTAGAATATGGGGTGAACCCTGACAAGATTCTTGCACTCTCCCTCTCTTTTCTGCTTCTTTCTGCATTTCAGCTTAAATCATTCAGGTTGGCCTTCTCTACTTGGTAATATATATGTCTTCCAGGCTCTGCTATACCTTTTATCCCTCAGCATCACCATCAGAGAGTGGTCCAACCATTTTCCACAGCTGCACTTAAAAAGCTGCCAGGGAAGGGCACTGATTGGTCAAAACTAGATCAGGTAGTCAATCAGCTATGGCCAGATGTGTGAGAGCGGAGCACTAGGATTGATGAAAAGTTGGTCAGGGGACTTCTTTAGCCCAAGAAATGGCATTGAGTAAAAACTTGGAAGCCCTCACTTGAACCAACAAGCTGGAGAAGTGAAAGCAGCACTTCTCTAAAGAAAGGGAAAAAGAGTTGGGACTGACAAAGACATTAGGTGTCCATCACAGCCACCAACCACCAACCTACAGGGCTCACATAGGTGCCAGGCACAACAGAGTGGACAAGCCTGGCAGATGGAGTAAATATTATAATTTGTTATTAAAGCCATCTATTTGCTGATAGGATCCTCCCTCCCTTTACCTCCAGCAGGATAGAGAGAAGCACCCTGGGACAGAGAGGGTGTGGGACCCTGTAGGTCAAAGACCAGAGTATCTTTATTCATATATGGAGTTCAGGGCATGGACCCAGAAGGGTATAGGAAGTTCTTCTTTCTCAACATTTCTCAGGAAATAAGTACTGGGTAGAAGATCAAAATAAGAAAATAAATTTATGTCCATATTACTTCCTAAATGCTACAGAAATGGTCTGAATGCAAATGACCAAATAATGTAAATGTAGTAATGAAAACATTTTTAAAGATTGCTCTACAGTAAATGTTTTTTTAAGTATTTAACAACAACAAAATACTTAATTGTCTGTAATAACTCTCAGTCCTTGGTTGGGTGTTGTCTCTGTGACCTACGACAGCTCTGCCAGGTATCATAAGACCTTGCTGCTAAAAAGATGGTGGCTTCAGTCATTCATTTGACGACAGTGTCCATGTTCTGGGCCAGCACTGTACTCAGTGCTGTGAGACAGAAAGAGCCCCTGCCCTCACAGAGTTTGCATTCTGATGGGGAGTACAACTGTAAATGAGTGTAGCAGATGTGATCCTAAGGAGAGAGAAAAGGTTCCAGGAACCATGAATATTTCAAATGGGTGAACCTGCTGTCACACATGAAAAACGTTCATTATCATGGAAGAAAATCACAGGCCTGTCCTGGTCCAGGTTACATACTAGTAGACCTGTCCTCAGAGGACAGGACACCTCCAGGCACACATAGACCATTAAAATAGGGAAATACGGGTTGAAAGTGCCAGATGAGGACTTGTTCTCAGTGGTTCTCTGTATTCTTTCAGTTCCCAAAACTAAAATTAAACCATGGATTGGGGAGTTTTCATCCACTTGCAGCAAAAATGCTTTCTAGGTGGTAGCTGTGTGTTCAATTCACGGACAAATTGCAGGAGAAACAGAAGACAGTTCTTCTGTCTTGGATATGGGACAGTGAGCTATTTGTTCCCCTTCAAATTCAAGATAAAAAAGCCTATGCTTGTTATAAACAAACAACTGAACTCTCTAGACAACTACTTAAGAGAACATGGACTGCATGAGATGTGAGATGTTTTCAAAAATGTCAGACTCAGAGCTTCAAGAAGATAGGTGTTTTTGAAAGATTGTGATTCTGAAGAATAACCATGTATCAGTCAGGATCAGTCTAGGTCGCACTGCAGTGACAATGACCCTCGTGGTCTCAGGGGCTTCAGCAACAGTGGATTATTTCTTGCTAATGCTACATATACATCCTAAATTGGTGGGTGACCTGGCCCATCGTAATCCCTCAGGGACCCAGGTTGGTGATGCTGCCATCCCATACACATTTCCACAGTCGCTGGGGGTAGGAAAAAAGGAAATGGAGAATCATGTATTGGTTCTTAAAGCTTTTGCCTGGAAATGACATGTCACATTTACATTTTGTTTTGTTTTATTTTATTTTATTTTATTTTTTATTTTTTGGCCAAAGAAAGTCCCATGGATATACCTAATTTTTTTTCTTTTTTGAAAGGTGGGGAAGGGAGAGGGAGAGAGAGAATCTCAAGCAGGTTCTGCACTGTCAGTGCAGAGCCCAACACTGGGCTTGAACCCACAAACCATGAGATCATGACCTGAGCCAAAATCAAGAGTCAGATTCTTAACTGACTGAGCCACGAAGGCACCCCTATATCTAATTTAAGTGGAACAATAGAGTGCCTTACTTACTAGTGGCTGATTTTATAGAAAATGATAATAAATCAGAATGATACTTCTTAAGGATTGGAAATCTAATTCAGCTATATTTAATGTTCCATATGTTTTAATTTTTAGAGGCCATTTTCCAAGGCTTTAATCATTTTAAGTAGGCAGTTGATTAATACATGGAGGGTTGGAGTCTAATTATCCCCTCTTTGAATCTGGGATGGTTTCAGTAAACTGCTGGACTGACAGAATGCAGCAGCAGTGATGTTATGGGACTTCTGAGGTTATGGCATAAGAAGCTTTGCAGCTCCTACCCAGGCAGAGCCCGTGCCAGCTTAGGATGTACATGTAGCATGAGGCACTTGCTCTTGGAGCCCTGAGCTGCCATGTAAACAGCCCAACTACCCCAAAGTCACCATGCTGGGGAAGCCACTGGAGAGACCACATGGAAACCCCAGAGATTACGTGAGGAAAGAAATGCTCCCAGCTGGACACCAGCTTATTTCTTCAGTTTGAATCTTTTGGATTAATGTATTTCTGCCTTCTAGATGTTTAAAGTATAGGCATCCCCGGGCATAATCATCCATCTAATTGACTTCTTTGGACTCTAATTCCTAAGTATGAATAAATGGATCAGATTTTTTTCTTAGGAGTTTTGGAAGGAATAGGTCTTAGTTCTTGAACGGAAGGGAGAAGAAAGAAATAGTTTTGAGGCTTGAACTATTGCCTGTGGCAAGGCATACTTGTGTGGTGAGCTACCACTAATCAGCTAAAAATGAAGCACACCCAAGAGTGAGATCCTCAGAGGACTTCCCACCCTCACCTCCACCCACGTTATGCTTGGACTGCCCAGAGCTGGCAGCAGGGTGGGCTCTGAGCAGATCTGAGGTGGATCGTGGATTCAGTCTTGTCTCCTGGAACCCCCCTGTCACACCATGGAAGCTGTTTGGGTCTTTTGAGGAGAAACAATAAATAGCAGCCCTCTCCCCGACCTGAGCTTAAACCAATAGAGAAAAAATAATCCCCCCACCCCACCACCCAACGTGTGTGAGCCGGGGACTGGAACTTCACATTCCTTCTGATAAAGCTGATGAAGGGGGATGCAGCTTCAGGACTTATACGCTCATGGGCTTATGCTGTGAACCCCAGAATTAGGTAGGCATCATCATCCAGCCAAAGAAAGCACTGGATGACAGGGGGCTCCCAACATGGTGAAACTTATGACATGGAGGAGCACAGGAAAACACATACTTCTGTGCGCATCTAAAAGAAAAGAGAGGGGCTGAAATGAGCAATCTCAATGTATTCCTCTCAGCTTTATCAAAAAGGTAAGTCCTTGGTGTGCCTGGGTGTCTCAATCGGTTAAGTGTCCGGCTCTTGACTTCAGCTCAGGTCATAATCTCATGGTCTGTGAGTTCGAGCCCTGCATCAGGCTCTGTGCTGACAGATTGGAGTCTGCTTGGGATTCTGTCTCTCCCTCTCTCTCTCTGTCTCTCACCCGCTTGCTCTCTCCATTTCTCTCTCAAAATAAATTAAAAAATAAATTATAAAAAAAAAAGTAAGTCCCTGTATGTCCCTGGATGGAGTAAATAAAGTGGCAGAAAGAGACCAGGAGCCTACACTAACTGTGCACCCTCCATATGGAAAAAAACAGTAAAAGTGGGAAGGAGCATCTCCCCCAAAGGTGGAGTTGAAGGTCACCTTGAAACTTGGGCACAGGCTTCATCACAGCAACACAGATCTGGAGTGATCACATTGGTCCTGAGATCTGAAATATAGGTTCACTGGATCTTATGCTTGCTTCTCATTTCATGTCAGCAAGCATTCATTAGATGTCTGTATAAACATTAGTCTTTGGTTGTGTGATTCTAAGACCTGTGTGAATGAGGGTATACTGCTATAACCAACAAGTCCTAAATACAAAGGGACACTTTAACTAGGTTCTGGAAAAATGAAATAAATAGGACAATATCCTACTGTTCAGGTGTTGTATATTCAGTGAATGAGACGGGCAGGTATAGAGCAATAACACATCCTGGGGACATGTTCATGGCATCACAGAAATAAAGAAACAATCACTTTTGCTTGCTGGGTTGAAGGAGGTGCACAAGGGAGGTGATGGCTGAGCCAAGCCTTGAAAGAAGGGTGGGGAGTTAGGGAACTTGGTTCCCTAACTTTGCCAAGTTAGGGAACAGCTTGAGGGAAGCCATGGTAGTAGGAAAGAGCAAGTCATGAGCCCAGACTACAGCAGGGTCCCTCACCCAACAGGTGTTTATTAAGTCCTCCTGTGGTTGGTTTTAGGGATCTGATGCTAAATGAAATAGGCACAATCTCTACCCACGGGACATTTATTATCCTACTCTGGAAAAGAGAGAACAGTGGGAGGCAAGACTGGGAAAGTAGGGAGGGGTCAGATTATGTAAGGCCTTGTATATCATGCCATGGAGGTTGGTATTTACCCACAGCCTGTTCCCAGTCCATTATTGCCCACATCATGCTACAGAACAAACTTGTGATGGGGATGCACCACATCCTCCCTGGGTCCAAAGGAGGATGGTGATGAGAAACAGGATTTTCAACAAAGCAACGGCCTTTCATGTTTGAGAAATTCTAGTACGCGGGATCTTTTCATCTTTTTTCTCAAGCCAAGCCATAATGACAATGAGTGAAAACACTAGTGAAAATAAATCGAAATTAAAATAAGTATTTGCACCATTATTACATTTAACACTGAAAATCAGGATGTAAAAATTTTAGCAAATCTTTTTAAAGTACTAAAAGGATTAAATTAACTCTCCATAGTCTCAGAATGTCTTTCTGGCCAACAGAGAAAGAAACAAAGAAAGGAGAGAGTTTTCTACAAGTTAAAAGTTAAAGAGGGAAAAACCAACTCAACACCAAATTTTTATTGGACCCCCATATGCTCTAGGTTTGGTGTTGCAGCATGGGAGAAAAGAACACTGGCTCATTAATGAATATTTAATATTTAGTGTTCAGAATTTAATGAATAAAATGTCATTATGCTCAGTATAAATATGTTTTAAAAGTAAAGTTCCAGGGGTGGCTGGGTGGCCCAGTTGGTTAAGCATCCAACTCCTGATTTTGGCCTAGGTCATGATCTCATGGTTTGTGAGTTCAAGCCCTCATCAGGCTCTGTGCTGACAGTGCAGAGCCTGCCTGGGATTCTCTCTCTCTCTCCTTCTCTCTCTGCCCTCCCCTACTTAAAAAAATAAAACTTAAAAAAATAATAAATAAATAAATAGGTTTGGATTTCTATAAGAAGAAAAGAGATATTCTTCACTGAAATTTGTTCATCTGAAACAATTGTGGGAGACACACTGCTGAAGTGTTTTAAGAATACGTGTAATCCCTTCTGAAAATTTCAAGTTTTTTCTGATGCTCCTTTTTAAAAAGAAAATCTATTCCTTTCTGACTGGGGACACAAAGATAATGATGGGAATTCATATTGCTGACCTGTAGCTGTACTGTTTGGAGTAAGTGTCTCTCTGTTCTGGCTTTTTTCAAGCTGTAGGGAGGGAAAAGTGTGGTCTCTGAGGTTCTCATCCCAGTTGTTAAGCAAAAGCCAGACATGACTGCATTCATTTCCAACAACTTCCTGGATACGTGGTAGTTAGGATTTTTCACAAATATCCTATTTCGCATCTCTCTTCTATCTCACTGTAAATTGGAAGCCTCTTTGAAGTGAGGAGTGGTCATGTGACTTGCTTTGACCAATGAAATGTGAAAGTTCCAACTGCTAGTGTGTGACTCCCCACGTTCCCTTCTCCACACATCCGCAACCGTGGAGGCAGACGGCAAGTTGGCACCTCCATGCCCCAGTTCATTTGATGAGAATCTTTCATTAAGAGCGAGATCTGGGAGTTTGCTATTCCGGTGTAATGGGACCTCTGTTGACAGTTGTCCACTCTGTACCCAGGCTCCAAGGACACCACAGTGGTCACACAGTATCCTTCTTCTGCAGAAACTCCTAGCCCAGGAAGAGAGAGAGAGAGACAGGAAAACAATTATGAGTATTAGATAGCCACAGGTGAATGGTAAACCCAGCCTCAGGGGAATTAAAAAGTGAAGAAAAGTGGTGAGAGATGTTTCTTCCCTTTAAATGTGAAGGAAAAAGATAAGGAACATCTTTTATGTATTTAGTTACCATCTGATCTATACTTAAAATAGTCTCTACTATTTATAGTAAAATGACAGAATTGTTCATAGAGAAAACTTGATATTCTACTTGATAAGGTTAACTATTTCTATGAAAATCCTAGTTCCAGGATGGCAAACAAGAGCCATATTTTGAATCAATTGCAATAGAAAAGTAGCGGCTGCTGGCATTTTATTTGAGAAAGATTATGATGCTGTATCTCAACTCAGGAGCAGAGTAATGGGATCAATTAGCAATGTCTGTCTTGTGTTTAGAAGACGGGAGTAGCAACCCATATGTTACTATTTGCAAACCTACACCTAGCTGAAACAGAAGAATTTTCTGACAGCTTATCATATTTCCCACCTCCATAAAAGAATGCAATAGCCTGGAACACTCACATCCATAAGCTATGGAATATGCCCCTGGAAAATAATAAGGAATATATGATGCAATTTTAGCGCCCTCCCCCCAAGCAACATATCTATATAAACAAGGCTAACATCTGAAGAAAAAATACACCTATCCTCTTGGTTGTGCTCTCTTAACTCTATGTACCTGTGATGGAGAATAGGCTAGCTGCTGTGACAGAAAAGACCTCAAATACAGTGGTATTATTTCTTTGATGAAACAGTCCCAGAGCAGCTCTGCCATCCTTGTCCTGTGGTTTAGTCAGGGACGGAGGTGGCAGCTCTAGTCTGCATGGGTAGTGATGGCTCCCAGAGGAAGTCTAGGGGAAAAAGCCTTTATCTCTAATGAGCAGGAGTCATCTCTACTCACATTCCATTGGCCTCACTTTGGTCTAAAGTCACACCTAGTTTCATGGAGATCAGAAAACATAATCCCCGGCTGGACAGCCACATACTCAGCTGCACTTTGGGGTAGTCTATTACTAAGAGGAAGAAAAGAAGGGTTCTACTGGGAAGTCAGCAGTAACATGACTGCTGTTTGAGAACAGAAAGACCACTTTATTTTTTTACTTTTTTTAAACTTTATTATTTTTTTTAAGTTTATTTATTTTGAGATAGAGAGAGCACAAGCAGGTGAGGGGCAGAGAGAAAGAGAGAGCTAATCCCATGCAGGCTCTGTGCCATCAGCACAGAGCCCAATGTGTGGCTCAAACCATCGAACTGCGAGATCATGACCTGAGCTGAGATCAAGGTTCAGATGTTTAACCGACTAAGCCATCCGGGTGCCTCCAGAGAGACCAATTTATACCAAAGAATTCATGGAACGTTTTTATGAAGGAATGAATAAAAGCAATAAAGGATCTAAATTGGTAGAGAAGACAGGAGAGGGGCTCAAAACCAAGATTTCCTAAAATGTTCACCAATGATATTCACCAATTGTTCATCAGTCATCACCGATAATAAGACATATCAGTATCATGTACTTCCTGATACTATGCACTGAGAAAGGCACAACATCCTTCTGTATTCCTGCCAAAAACGTATAACAGCAAACTAATCATGAGGAAATATTACATAAACCCAAACTGAGAGAATTTTTTTCAAAACAGCTGGCCAATTGTCTTCTGAAGTGTCAAGATCATGAAACATAAGGAAAGATGAGGAACTGGCCCAGATTGGAAGAGATAAGGAGACGTGAAAGTTAAATACAGTGTGGGATCCTGGAACACAAAAAGAACATTAATGGGGAAAAAACAAAATCGAATGAGGTGTGTAGATCAGTTACTGGTATTTTGTCAACATTAATTTCCTGGTTTTAGAGCTGTACTATGGATTTGTAAGATGTTTACTTTAAGAAAAACTGGGTGAATACTCTATAGGACCATAGCTACTATTTTTATAACTTTTCTGTAAGTCTAAAATTATTTCAAGATGAAAAGTTTGAAAATGTCTCTGTCATGTCATATCAACACATTTCACATAAAAGGCTGAGGAAGGCCATGGAGTCAGAGACCCAGGCCCTATGAAGGACATCCGCCTCCTTTCCTTTCTCGGCTATTCGAAAAGTCATTTAACTGATCTGCATGCCTTTATTCACTCCCCAACCCCACAGCCTGAGCACTCTATTTCCAACACAGGTTTGATTATTCCACTGCCCTGCTTGGAATCCCCTATTGGCTCCCCTTGTCTGATGGATTAAACCCACACTCTTTACAACAGTCAAAGGCTGTTAATGTTCAAGCCCAAACCTGCCTCTCCATTCTCAACTCCTACCATTTCCAGACATCCACTGCCCTCTCAACCCCTCAGAACTTCTCATATATTTTCAAATATTCCACTTCTATCCATACCTGCTGAAATTCACACTTACTGTTTTGATTACCTACAATGCCTCCCCCAAGCTCCTCTTCCCCTTTGCTTTCTTATGAATTCCTATGTTTCCTATACCCTCTATAATTTTTCTTAGCAATATTGTTTCTTATCAGTACTTTTCTCCCCCAACTCTTATAGCTTTTATTATTAATGTTGTGATATATCTATTCTTTCATGGTTAAGTGTTGTTCTTGGTTCTTGAATAACAAAGACAAAGAGCTCCTGATGGAGTGGGTGAGGCTAGTGTATGAGCCAGCAGTCATAGAACAGTGTGATCAATAGTGCGATAGAGGTCAACACGGAATAGTTTCTCCTAGTAACAGTGAGTCAGGAAGCTTCTCAGGGAAGATTATCTATGAGCTGGGTCTTCAAGGATGAATGTGGACTTCCAATCTTTCCATTGAAAGGCTAGTTCATCCTATATCTTATTGCTTTACTTCTTACTACTTTCCTTCTCCAGCTACTCAAATTCTTTTGGACCCATCTAGTTTAGTTGCCAGTTCAATTCAATTCAACAACTTTCCTATATATCCTTTTATGAAAAGCACGAACAATTATGACAAAAATTGATCCATACATGCTTAAATATGGTGGTATTCTCAAAACTATAGGAGACAGACAACTACTTGTCTTGACCTTCCTTACCAATGAGGAAATTCTTTGCTAGACAAGTATTACAGATGATCAAAACATTTAAACTTCAGACAAAATCACAATGAAACACATTATACAGTTTTCAAAATAACTGCTGAAGTATAATATAAATTGTCACTGTTAATGATGAACCAAGGGTGTTTATTACTATTGATTGCATCCATGGTTCTCAAACTATGTATCAAGGCTACCGTGAACACCAAAGGACATAACAGAATATGTTAGATTTTTGAAGGAAATGTGGAGCCACTTGACATCCTTTTGATGGTGCCATATCTTTGCAAAACTGGGTTTTTTGTGGTTTCTATGATTAAAAGCCAGTATTGCATGAAAACCAATGTGGAGGAGGAAATGAGAGGGTGATGGCCAATCTAATTCCAAAGTCTGAGAAGTTATGCAACATCAATAGCCACACACACCCCAGTAGTAACTGCGGTTATTAAAGAATGAAATAAAATATTTTTTTAATGTATGTGTTTTATTTTTTCAAACAGTTACTAAGTTGCTAGGACATAAATATCTTAAGGTGTTTGGACTCCATAAATGGAATTATTTGTTATTTCTTTTGGCCCAGAGTGCCATGAAAAAGTTACTGTGACATTAAAGGAGCCTTGAACTAAAAAAGTTTGGGTATCTCTGGCCTATTCTGTTATTGAATTGACTGCTATATTGCTCTTTTAGTAACTATTTCATCTGTAGGCCACTGGGTGGATACTTTTGGATTCCAAGGATTTTGTTGGTTTTCTAGTGCAAAGACAAATGTAAAGTCCTAACAGAATGAACTCTTTGCATAAAGGAAATTCAAAGGACCTGTTTTGTTACCTTGGGTTTCACCAGTGGCTTCTTGCAACATAAAATGTCCCCATTCTGCAGATTCAGATGCCATTCACAAGCCTTATCAGGGAGACACGACAATGGGGTTGGACTATCTTGCCCTGTCTACTTGTGACAAAAACAAAACAAAACAAAAACCCACTAGACTTGCCAGGTTTGAGGTCGCTTTCTGTGACTGATTAGGATATAGTGAAATTTTTCTTGTTTTGCTTTGCATAAAACTACTTGCCTTGTTCAGGTTTTACCTCACTACCTTGACCTCATCAGCACTCTGATCACTGCGATTACTGTGATTTAATAGATAAAGCCACCAGCTCTCTTTTAAAGCTAACTCTGCTATGCAATTAAACCAGCTGATTGAGTCATTAAGTGAGCATAATTAGTCACAGGAGAGAGTCCAGATTGGGATTCGGGAGAGAAGGGAAGATGCTAAGTGCATTTATTTCAGCAACAATGAGTTAAGACCCTCACCTTTTTCCTGTAACAAGAGAAATAGGCAAAATTACAACTGCAGGGAAATAGTTGACTAATAAATGTACTAATAAAAGTATCAAAAACCTTTTTTTCAATATGTGAATAAAATTTTCAATTAAAGAAAAAGCCTGTGTTCTAACAGATCTTTATTCTTTTAAAGCTGAAACAAATATTTAATAATATTTCAGAATGTACCTAAGTGGGTGGACTAATATAAACAAGTTATTTTTGTATCCTGCGTGCCTCGCAGGACCAGGTGATTTACTTGTTTATTAGGGTCATTGTTGGCCATCCATTCAGCACACTTACTGAGAACCTGCCCTGTTCCAGGTACTGTACAAGGCCACACCACATGCTGACAAATCTGAGATTTGGGAAAGGCATGAATCCAAGTGGATTAGCCTCATCTTTCTTGCCCAATAAGGAGAATGCAGGGAATTACACTGTGGTTACACTAACACAGTGTCCTCTATAGATCAAAGAAGGGCGTTTTCCCCATGAGGCTGAATGACACACGAATTTGGGCAATGGCAGAAAGACTATGTTCTTCCTTGGCTTAGAGGGATCTGTTCAAATATCATAAGAGTGTTTGTCATGAGTGTCCACCACTGATGAATTATAGAATTGTCCAAATGTTCTTTTTTTCCTGGAACCACATCCTGTTTCTAAAGATTGAGGCAGCAAATTAAATGAAGAGTTCTTGATTTGAGATTCTCCAGACTCTTTTTATTTGTGTTCAAATTAGGAGCAATAGATGTTTATGAATAAATGATACTATCTAAGAAATGCCTTTAGCCCCTTATAAAATGGGTAAAGTATACTATGTCATTCCAAGTTATGGAGACCTAGAAGTGATTTCCTTAGGCTAGCAGCAGGGTTAATATAATACTTCTTATGATATCAGGAAGAAATTACTTGGCAGATTCGTCATTATGCCAATTAATGTTGTTTGGATTGTAGCAATAGAAAACCAAACCCTGAAAAACTTAAATAAAAAGAAAATATATTGGCTCCACATGGAGCCAAACATTCACTACAGAATGAAATTCCCCTTTTCCAAGAAGGACCAGTCATAGAAGATATCTTCATGGATTGTGAAGTCCATGAAGTAAGTTTTAAAACACAACTCTGTTTCAATTGCTCAAACATTGAAAGAGTAGTGATTCGAGGCAGAGTGTTGGGAAGTGTCAGACAGCCAGCATTCTGGAGAGATGATTGGTAGCATCTGCTGATGTCCATGGTGTAAACACTCCTACCATGGCCCATTTCAAGTTACCAACATGGTGCCACTGAGTGTGTTGCCAGCCCTCATGAGCTGGTACAAACCAGTATAAGCTGGTGCCAGCACACCACTGACAATGAGTAATGTTCATAAGAGTTTTGCAAACTGAATACCTTACTTATGCCACCAAAGTGATAGCAAAATACCTCAAAACATACCAAATTAAGTCAGACATGAAGGTTGGGGTAGGGTTGGGTAGGGGAACAGTTACAAGAGGTATCTTTGTCACTTTGTCCAAAATATACATATTTTTAGCTACTTTTGATGGAAACCATGCAGATCCATCATTTGGTTGGTGTTATAGCCACATTAAAATAGCCTTCCTAAGTCTAAATAAAATGTTGGAGAAAAACAGCAATTATGTGGCCACAATCCCCTCTGTCCCTATGAACTGCTGCACAGTCAAGCATTTCTGCACACCATGTCCCCCGAGATGTCACTTACTCCTCAGGGTGGTCTCCTAGGCTCAAAATTTTCTGGCCACAGAAGACACATCTGTTTGTTGATATTTTTCTAGACTGCTAATTACATGAACCCTATGATTTTCCACTCTGGTGAATGAACAAAAACAAGGTTCGCAGTCAACGCTGCAACTCAGAACACTGGTGACTTGTTATGAACGAAGAAATAACCACAATGGCTGAGACTAAGGTAAAACTCTCACTAAGAAAAACCATCTTAAAGGTTTAGGCTTGTTCTTTGCAGTCAGCTCCTCAGACAGCACACTGAGTGGACATGTCCTCAGGTTTGTTTGGGGAATACAAACAAATTCCTCGGAGTTCCGGAAGATGGCGGCGTAGGAGGACGCTGGGCTCACCGCGCGTCCTGCTGATCACTTAGATTCCACCTACACCTGCCTAAAGAACCCAGAAAACCACCAGAGGATTAGCAGAACGGAGTCTCCGGAGCCAAGCGCAGACGAGAGGCCCACGGAAGAGGGTAGGAAGGGCGGCGAGGCGGTGCGCGCTCCACGGACTGGCGGGAGGGAGCCGGGGCGGAGGGGCGGCTCGCCGGCCAAGCTGAGCCCCCAAGTCTGGCTGGCAAAAGCGGAGGGGCCGGACGGACTGTGTTCCGACAGCAAGCGCGACTTAGCATCTGGGAGGTCATAAGTTAACAGCTCTGCTCAGAAAGCGGGAAGGCTGGAGGACAAAGGGAGGGAGAGCTGCTGAGCCCCCGGACGGCAGAGCTCAGCTTGGCGGGGAACAAAGGCGCTCGCCAGCGCCATCTCCCCCGCCCATCCCCCAGCCAAAATCCCAAAGAGAACCAGTTCCTGCCAGGGAACTTGCTCGCTCCGCGCAAACACCCAACTCTGTGCTTCTGCGGAGCCAAACCTCCGGCAGCGGATCTGACTCCCTCCCGCTGCCACAGGGCCCCTCCTGAAGTGGATCACCTAAGGAGAAGCGAGCTAAGCCTGCCCCTCCCGCCCCCGTGCACCTTGCCTACCCACCCCAGCTAATACGCCAGATCCCCAGCACCACAAGCCTGGCAGTGTGCAAGTAGACCAGACGGGCCACACCACCCCACAGTGAATCCCGCCCCTAGGAGAGGGGAAGAGAAGGCACACACCAGTCTGACTGTGGCCCCAGCGGTGGGCTGGGGGCAGACATCAGGTCGGACTGCGGCCCCGCCCACCAACTCCAGTTATACACCACAGCACGGGGGAAGTGCCCTGCAGGTCCTCACTGCTCCAGGGACTATCCAAAATGACCAAACGGAAGAATTCCCCTCAGAAGAATCTCCAGGAAATAACAACAGCTAATGAACTGATCAAAAAGGATTTAAATAATATAACAGAAAGTGAATTTAGAATAATAGTCATAAAATTAATCGCTGGGCTTGAAAACAGTATACAGGACAGCAGAGAATCTCTTGCTACAGAGATCAAGGGACTAAGGAACAGTCACGAGGAGCTGAAAAACGCTTTAAACGAAATGCAAAACAAAATGGAAACCACGACGGCTCGGATTGAAGAGGCAGAGGAGAGAATAGGTGAACTAGAAGATAAAGTTATGGAGAAGGAGGAAGCTGAAAGAAAGAGAGATAAAAAAATCCAGGAGTATGAGGGGAAAATTAGAGAACTAAGTGATACACTAAAAAGAAATAATATACGCATAATTGGTATTCCAGAGGAGGAAGAGAGAGGGAAAGGTGCTGAAGGGGTACTTGAAGAAATTATAGCTGAGAACTTCCCTGAACTGGGGAAGGAAAAAGGCATTGAAATCCAAGAGGCACAGAGAACTCCCTTCAGACGTAACTTGAATCGATCTTCTGCACGACATATCATAGTGAAACTGGCAAAATACAAGGATAAAGAGAAAATTCTGAAAGCAGCAAGGGATAAACGTGCCCTCACATATAAAGGGAGACCTATAAGACTCGTGACTGATCTCTCCTTTGAAACTTGGCAGGCCAGAAAGGCTTGGCACGATATCTTCAGTGTGCTAAACAGAAAAAATATGCAGCCGAGAATCCTTTATCCAGCAAGTCTGTCATTTAGAATAGAAGGAGAGATAAAGGTCTTCCCAAACAAACAAAAACTGAAGGAATTTGTCACCACGAAACCAGCCCTACAAGAGATCCTAAGGGGGATCCTGTGAGACAAAGTACCAGAGACATCACTACAAGCATAAAACATACAGACATCACAATGACTCTAAACCCGTATCTTTCTATAATAACACTGAATGTAAATGGATTAAATGCGCCAACCAAAAGACATAGGGTATCAGAATGGATAAAAAAACAAGACCCATCTATTTGCTGTCTACAAGAGACTCATTTGAGATCTGAGGACACCTTTAGATTGAGAGTGAGGGGATGGAGAACTATTTATCATGCTACTGGAAGCCAAAAGAAAGCTGGAGTAGCCATACTTATATCAGACAAACTAGACTTTAAATTAAAGGCTGTAACAAGAGATGAAGAAGGGCATTATATAATAATTACAGGGTCTATCCATCAGGAAGAGCTAACAATTATAAATGTCTATGCGCCAAATACTGGAGCCCCCAGATATATAAAACAGTTACTCATAAACATAAGCAACCTTATTGATAAGAATGTGGTCATTGCAGGGGACTTTAACACCCCACTTACAGAAATGGATAGATCATCTAGACACACAGTCAATAAAGAAACAAGGGCCCTGAATGATACATTGGATCAGATGGACTTGACAGATATATTTAGAACTCTGCATCCCAAAGCAACAGAATATACTTTCTTCTCGAGTGCACATGGAACATTCTCCAAGATAGATCATATACTGGGTCACAAAACAGCCCTTCATAAGTTTACAGGAATTGAAATTATACCATGCATACTTTCAGACCACAATGCTATGAAGCTTGAAATCAACCACAGGAAAAAGTCTGGAAAACCTCCAAAAGCGTGGAGGTTAAAGAACACCCTACTAACGAATGAGTGGGTCAACCAGGCAATTAGAGAAGAAATTAAAAAATATATGGAAACAAACGAAAATGAAAATACAACAATCCAAACGCTTTGGGACGCAGCGAAGGCAGTCCTGAGAGGAAAATACATTGCAATCCAGGCCTATCTCAAGAAACAAGAAAAATCCCAAATACAAAATCTAACAGCACACCTAAAGGAAATAGAAGCAAAACAGCAAAGGCAGCCTAAACCCAGCAGAAGAAGAGAAATCATAAAGATCAGAGCAGAAATAAACAATATAGAATCTAAAAAAACTGTAGAGCAGATCAACGAAACCAAGAGTTGGTTTTTTGAAAAAATAAACAAAATTGACAAACCTCTAGCCAGGCTTCTCAAAAAGAAAAGGGAGATGACCCAAATAGATAAAATCATGAATGAAAATGGAAATATTGCAACCAATCCCTCAGAGATACAAACAATTATCAGGGAATACTATGAAAAATTATATGCCAACAAATTGGACAACCTTGAAGAAATGGACAAATTCCTAAACACCCACACTCTTCCAAAACTCAATCAGGAGGAAATAGAAAGCTTGAACAGACCCATAACCAGCGAAGAAATTGAATCGGTTATCAAAAATCTCCCAACAAATAAGAGTCCAGGACCAGATGGCTTCCCAGGGGAGTTCTACCAGACGTTTAAAGCAGAGATAATACCTATCCTTCTCAAGCTATTCCAAGAAATAGAAAGGGAAGGAAAACTTCCAGACTCATTCTATGAAGCCAGTATTACTTTGATTCCTAAACCAGACAGAGACCCAGTAAAAAAAGAGAACTACAGGCCAATATCCCTGATGAATATGGATGCAAAAATTCTCAATAAGATACTAGCAAATCGAATTCAACAGCATATAAAAAGAATTATTCACCATGATCAAGTGGGATTCATTCCTGGGATGCAGGGCTGGTTCAACATTCGCAAATCGATCAACGTGATACATCACATTAACAAAAAAAAAGAGAAGAACCATATGATCCTGTCAATCGATGCAGAAAAGGCCTTTGACAAAATCCAGCACCCTTTCTTAATAAAAACCCTTGAGAAAGTCGGGATAGAAGGAACATACTTAAAGATCATAAAAGCCATTTATGAAAAGCCCACAGCTAACATCATCCTCAATGGGGAAAAACTGAGAGCTTTTTCCCTGAGATCAGGAACACGACAGGGATGCCCACTCTCACCGCTGTTGTTTAATATAGTGCTGGAAGTTCTAGCATCAGCAATCAGACAACAAAAAGAAATCAAAGGCATCCAAATTGGCAAAGATGAAGTCAAGCTTTCTCTTTTTGCAGATGACATGATATTATACATGGAAAATCCGATAGACTCCACCAAAAGTCTGCTAGAACTGATACATGAATTCAGCAAAGTTGCCGGATACAAAATCAATGTACAGAAATCAGTTGCATTCTTATACACTAACAATGAAGCCACAGAAAGACAAATAAAGAAACTGATCCCATTCACAATTGCACCAAGAAGCATAAAATACCTAGGAATAAATCTAACCAAAGATGTAAAAGATCTGTATGCTGAAAACTATAGAAAGCTTATGCAGGTAATTGAAGAAGATATAAAGAAATGGAAAGACATTCCCTGCTCATGGATTGGAAGAATAAATATTGTCAAAATGTCAATACTACCCAAAGCTATCTACACATTCAATGCAATCCCAGTCAAAATTGCACCAGCATTCTTCTTGAAACTAGAACAAGCAATCCTAAAATTCATATGGAACCACAAAAGGCCCCGAATAGCCAAAGTAATTTTGAAGAAGAAGACCAAAGCAGGAGGCATCACAATCCCAGACTTTAGCCTCTACTACAAAGCTGTCATCATCAAGACAGCATGGTATTGGCATAAAAACAGACACATAGACCAATGGAATCGAATAGAAACCCCAGAACTAGACCCACAAACGTATGGCCAACTCATTTTTGACAAAGCAGGAAAGAACATCCAATGGAAAAAAGACAGTCTCTTTAACAAATGGTGCTGGGAGAACTGGACAGCAACATGCAGAAGGTTGAAACTAGACCACTTTCTCACACCATTCACAAAAATAAACTCAAAATGGATAAAGGACCTGAATGAGAGACAGGAAACCATCAAAACTTTAGAGGAGAAAGCAGGAAAAGACCTCTCTGACCTCAGCCGTAGCAATCTCTTACTTGGCACATCCCCAAAGGCAAGGGAATTAAAAGCAAAAGTGAATTACTGGGACCTTATGAAGATAAAAAGCTTCTGCACAGCAAAGGAAACAACCAACAAAACTAAAAGGCAACCAACGGAATGGGAAAAGATATTTGCAAATGACACATCGGACAAAGGGCTAGTATCCAAAATCTATAAAGAGCTCATCAAACTCCACACCCGAAAAACAAATAACCCAGTGAAGAAATGGGCAGAAAACATGAATAGACACTTCTCTAAAGAAGACATCCGGATGGCCAACAGGCACATGAAAAGATGTTCAACGTCGCTCCTCATCAGGGAAATACAAATCAAAACCACACTCAGATACCACCTCACGCCAGTCAGAGTGGCCAAAATGAAGAAATCAGGAGACTATAGATGCTGGAGAGGATGTGGAGAGACGGGAACCCTCTTGCACTGTTGGTGGGAATGCAAATTGGTGCAGCCACTCTGGAAAGCAGTGTGGAGGTTCCTCAGAAAATTAAAAATAGACCTACCCTATGACCCAGCAATAGCACTGCTAGGAATTTATCCAAGGGATACAGGAGTACTGATGCATAGGGGCACTTGTACCCCAATGTTTATAGCAGCACTCTCAACAATAGCCAAATTATGGAAAGAGCCTAAATGTCCATCAACTGATGAATGGATAAAGAAATTGTGGTTTATATACACAATGGAATACTACGTGGCAATGAGAAAAAATGAAATATGGCCTTTTGTAGCAACGTGGATGGAACTGGAGAGTGTGATGCTAAGTGAAATAAGCCATACAGAGAAAGACAGATACCATATGGTTTCACTCTTATGTGGATCCTGAGAAACGTAACAGAAACCCATGGGGGAGGGGAAGGGAAAAAAAAAAAAAAAAAGAGGTTAGAGTGGGAGAGAGCCAAAGCATAAGAGACTGTTAAAAACTGAGAACAAACTGAGGGTTGATGGGGGGTGGGAGGGAGGGCAGGGTGGGTGATGGGTATTGAGGAGGGCACCTTTTGGGATGAGCACTGGGTGTTGTATGGAAACCAATTTGACAGTAAATTTCATATATTAAAAAATAAATAAATAAAAAAAAAAAAAAACAAAACAAAACAAATTCCTCTCTCAAGTTTTTCAGGAAAACCAAATCTTCATGGCATGCTGTGTGTCCAGATCTTACCCATCTGAAGCTGAGGGTAGGAGTGACCTCTGGAAAGAAGCAACCACCCTCAGATTGCTTCTTCTTCCATCCTGTTGGGCCCTGCTTTGGGGACATCTGAGTCATAAATACAATCAGTCAGGAGTGATTGGCAGAAGGGATGTATAGTTGGGGGAAAAAAAACTTCTCAAGATTTCTTCTTTCCCCCATCTTTCAACAGGGTTGCATACAATCTGGGGTGTTATCCAAATGTAATAAAATAACACAGTTCAAAATGTGTGCCTTTGCATTTCAAATCCCAGAGCACCAAAATAGTGGAAAATCACCTAGTTCTTCCCCAAATGTCCATGTGGTCACACAATTTGCAGTAGTTAAAGTGAAGATTTACAAAAACAAAAACACAAACAAAAACAAAAAACCAAATTATTTAGTGTGTATCAGAATGCCTTCTAGGGTGGGGCACCTGAGTGGCTTAGTCAGGTAAGCATCTGACTTCAGCTCACGTCATGATCTTCCAGTTTGTGAGTTCAAGCCCTACGTCGGGCTGTCTGCTGGCAGCACAGAACCTGCTTCAGATCCTCTGTTCCCCTCTCTCTCTGCCCCCCCCCACATTCTCTCTCTCTCTAAAATAAATAAACATGTTTTTAAAAATGTCATTTTGGGGCACCTGGGTGGCTCAGTTGGTTAAGCGCCAGACTTCAGCTCAGGTCATGATCTCACGGTTTGTGGGTTCAAGCCCCATGTCAGGCTCTGTGCTGGCAGCTCAGAGCCTGGAGCCTGCTTCAGATTCTGTGTCTCCATCTCTCTTGACCCTCCCCTGCTTGTGCTCTCTCTCTCAAAAAAATAAACATTTAAAAAAAATTTAAAAAAATAATAAAAAATTTTAAAATGTCATTTCAGGGAAGAACTTGAATTGAAATCCTTTTCACCTACTAACAGCAGGATAGTAACAAGCTTCTCAGTGAGTCAAACTGCTTCATATATCCAACCCAGCTCTTCCAAAGAATTCAGAGTCGATCTCTAAATGTAGTATTATTAATAATAGTAATAATAGCTAACACTTATTTCAGGCTTCTTTTGTGCCAGACACCAAGATATGCTTTTTATGTGTATACTTTAAATGTTTATTTATTTATTTTTGTGAGAGAGAGAGAAAACAGGGAAAGGGGAGAGAGAGTGGTGGACAGAGAATCCCAAGTAGGTTCTTCACTGTCAATGCAGAGCTGGATGTGGGGCTTGAGTTGAAATCAAGAATCTGACACTTAACCCACTGAGTCACCCAGATACCCCATGAGTAAACTTTAAAGAGTGGTTGAAGTAGGTTTATCCCCACAACAGCCCATGGGATAATGTTCTATTATCCTCATTGCATAAAGAAACTGAGGTTTGGGGCACCTGGTCGGTTAAGCATCTGACTTTGGCTTAGGTCATAATCTCATGGTTCATGAGTTCAAGCCCCATGTCAGGCTCTGTGCTGACAGCTCAGAGCCTGGAGCCTGCTTTGGATTCTGTGTCCCCTTCTCTCTCTGCCCCTCCCCTGCTTATGCAGTCTCTCTCTCTCTCTCTCTCTCTCTCTCTCTCTCTCTCTCTCAAAAATATACAAACATTAAAAAAATTAAGAAAAAAAGAAACTGAGTCTGAAAATATTCAGTGTTTAGATGAAAGGTCATAAAATTAGTACAGCCAGAACCAAAGATTAAAATGAGTTCTGGGGCGCCTGGGTTGGCTCAGTTGGTTAACCTTCCAACTCTTGATTTCGGCTCAGGTCATGATTTCACCATGGTGAGATCTAGCCTGGCAATGGGCTCCGTGCTGAGTGTAGAGCCTGCTTAGGATACTCTCTCTCTCTTTCTCTGCCCCTCCCCCATTGTGTGTGTTTGTGTATGTGTGTGTGTGCATTTGCGCTGTCTGTCTAAAATAAAAACATTCAAAAAAATTCAAACTGAGTTCTTAATCGTAGTAGATTTCCAAGTCAATTAGACAAAAACCTGCAAAGTACATAAAAGAGAAAGGATGAGGAAAAGATATTTGAAGGCAATGCTGCTATAAATACACAGACAAGTTCAACCTTTGGGTTAGAATGATAATAATTAACATTTGCATAGCGTGCTTTAATTTGCAAAACATTTCCGTTACATTTGATCTTCATAGCAATTCTGAAACACAGAAAAAGAAGTCTGTGATTTTCATTTTGCAGAGGTGAGGTTGAAGTTCAGGAAATGATTTATGACAACAGATCACTGCTCTGCTACTCTAGGTCAGCAGAAAAGTTCCTCCGTTCATTTTGAAGTCTAAGACCACCATAATACCAAAATCTGATAAAGACAGACAAATACTACAGACTAATTTCACTCATGAATATAAGTTCTAAATAAAATATTTTCAAATTAGTATAAACACAGAAATTCTAAATAAAATATTTGCAAATAGAATCCAGCAGCATATAAAATAATTACAGTTGACCCTTGAACAATGTGGGGCTTACAGATGCCAACCTTCCACTCAGTTGATAATCCACCTATAATTTTGGATTCCCCCAAAACTGAACTGCTAATAGCCTACTGTTGACTGAAAGCCTTACTGATAATATAGTCAACACATAGTTTGTATGTTACATGTATTATATACTGCATTCTTACAGGAAAGTAAGCTAGAGAAAAGAAAATGTTAGGAAAACTGTAAGGAAAAGAACATACATTTGCAGTACTGCATTGTATTCATTAAAAAAATCTGTCTCTAAGTGGACCTGCAGAGTTCAAATCCATGTTGTTCAAGGGTCACTGTATATACTATGACTCCCTTGGTATGCACCATTCTGGTATGACTCAACATAAAAAAGCTCTCAATATAGCATATCATACCAAGAAATTAGGGAAAGCATAATACAGTGTCAGCCTCCTAAAGACACATTTGATAAAACTCAATAACGATTTCTAATTAGTTGTGTGGGGGGGGGGACCATGATGCTTCTACTCAGTGCGTAGCACTCCATCTCATACTACACAGCAAGGTCTCAAGCATTTGGTAAATCAAGAACACACGCTCTAATATAAGAGAAGAAATGAGACATTTAGGCCCACTATCAACTGAACATGAAGGATCAGATACACTATATATCTGACATATATGCTTAACTTATCTGTACAGAAAACGTGCAAACAAAGCCACTAAATTAACAGGCAGCAACCTTGCTCAGCCCTTCCTGGCACAACCACCTGTCTATAGGAAGGTTTGGGGATGCATGCAGCTTTATCACTAAGCAGCTCGTGGTTGGATGAGGCGAAAGTCCATCAGCCATGATCAGTGGGTGCTCTCCCCCTCTATCATGGGATGATAAAGCCCTAATCAGCCCATGGGGAGATGACCCAGGGACATCTTTATTGGAGGGCACGCCAGCAGTCTCCACAGTCACTAGTCCCTAAAATCTAAGGTTGCAGGCAGTAGAAAGAATGGCAGTGACAACCTTCTTTCTCTTTGATGGGCAGTGGCAACAGCCCCAGCCAGATCATGCCTCACCCAGCCACGGAACTAGTACAAGCACTCCCCCACCATGGCAATCTCCGCTGTGCCACAGATCAACCGACCAGCCCCAGGGGTCAATGCACAGAGCCAGTTTTGAGAACAGTGGTGTCCATGCACACGTAGATGCGGCTGCTTGGTTCACGTGAGAGAGAGCATGGTTTGTGCACTTATGCTTTGCAATGAAGCTATAGGTGGAACACATCACTGTGCCATCTGTCTTAGGGGTGCAGAGAGTGGACTGAATAGTGGGTCCTGAGAGGTCTTGAGCCAAAGCCCAAGCTTCTTTGGGGAATTTTGTTAGCTCATCAGAGTGTTCAAGGAATGGGAAGAGCAATTAGTGTAAAATAAGCACTATTTTCTCACCTCCTTCTTCTCCTTCCCTAAGTCACAGAAGGAATACAGTGACCCAGAAAGTTCTACCTGACCTGCAATTTTTATTTCAAAAATGCTGAACAAGAAAACTGTTCATCTCCTCTGAGACCCCCAGAAAAAGAACTGATTATTAGCAGCTGCCTAATTGTTATACTAATGATCAAACTTCAACAAAAGTAAATTGTTTTTTAAACACAGGGCTTTTCAAAAATTAAAACTAAACAAAGCAGCATTAGCCTCATAGCTAGAGAATATTATTTCTTTGGACTCCAGCTAAAATACAAGCCTCACATTGCCTTATGCTTTATTTGTTTATAATAATTTTATATAGAAACATCAGGTTCTTTAGCAGGTTTTGAACTCTATGTAGAATTTTGTACCTGACCTGCGTGGCAGCACGCCTGTGCCAGTTGAAGTGTTCTAGTTCACTAACTCTTGTGTATCCCCAGATATTTGGTTAGCTGGGTCAAAATTGCAGAGGCCATTTTAAAATGCATGACCCAAGTGTTTTTGCTCAGCAATATTATAAATCTAAATAGGCAATACTGACAATTAGACTAAAATGGATACATAAAAACGAATCCTTTAACTTCTACATGCTTTTATTTAACCAATTTAAAACGTGCTTACATGTTTGAAATGTCCTCAGTAGTAAAATCTTTCTTCCTAATTTTGCAATTTGGATATTCCAAAACAAAATAAATATTCTAAGAACTACTGGTCAATTAATTATAGTCCAATATGAAGAGATACCATTCTACTTTTCTCAGTTAGAAAACCAATTAATTTACCTTAAATATTTCCACTTGTTAATTTTCTCCCTAAAAGATTTGATGTATAGGAAATATACTCATGTATTTTTTTTGGTTATCACAAAGACCCAAAGTTTCAACAAAATTCCATTCCTTTGTAGAGGGCCAGTATGTATGCTGAAGGGGAAGCAGTGTTTGTTGTGGAATTTGAAATCCCAACTAATGTAAAAGATTAATAGTAATTATTTGAGTCTTTCCTTGGTTCATCTTTTTCATATCATGAGAGCTCCTCTTATATACACACTATCCACGGGCACATTTATAAAATACTGTATATTTACAGAGTTTAAAAAGCAAGAGGAGTGCAGAGACACAATAGAAAGACTAGGAGATAACCAAGTGGAATAAATCCAGTTAAGTGTTCCCATCAATTCTCATGAATTTGAGAGCAGAATGGTCCAGTTTGGGATGCTTCCATGGTGACAAATAAGCCAAAGTTCTATGGATAAAAAACAGTCTTATAAAAGTTCAAGAGCCTATGAGTAAAAGGCTAAAAACCTAGTGAAACCTTTCCATTTGCTCTTAATGCATTGGAAAGTTACAAGCCATCTGAAAGAAAAAAAAAAAGCTTACATTCACCATACACACAATAGTTTTCAATACGGTCTATTCCCCTCTAAATATCCCATGAGTTATACACAAGTAGGCAGCTAGGAAAGCTTAGCACTCATTCATACTTTTAATCAATATTTGGGCACCTCGTATTACACACACTCTGGCAAGTTCTGGGAAGACAGAGGGAGTATCAGGATAAATAGGTAGTCTCTAATGAGGAATGCATGGCAGGTAAACTAATAATCATCACATAACATAATTTACTATCAAATGAGAAAGGAGAGTATGAGAGAGAGAGAGAATAGTTAACTGTTTCAGAAGAAGGGATGACATCCTAGAAGAAATACACTGAGTTGCACAAGAATGAGGATGCATTAAGGTAGGGAGTAAAAAATGATCACCCTGGGGTCACTTCTTGAATGAAGAGCAGAGAGATCTTAATGGCCACAGGAAATGAGGAGCTCTGTCTTTAACTTCTAGTCCAACAAATGCAGAGCTGAGAAATGGTGGTGACAAATAGATTTATAGACATGAGAGAAGAGTGGTGGCTTAGGATCTGGATGACAGGGCTATAGACTGCAGGGTCAGACAATGCAAGTCCAGGCAAATTTGAGGTCGACAGTCTTCTTTGGCTTTCAGTAAAGCACGTGACCACTGTGACACACTGATTGCACTGGTGGTTTTAGCTTGGTGAGGATACAGAGCCCCTCCTCAAGACCTCACTCACTGTGCCCCATTTGGCACCAATAAAATGGTGGGGATGAACATTCCACATGCAGATCTTTGTAATGATTTTATAAACTACAAAAAAGAAGAAATGAAAGGGAGACTTCACCCAATTGTTCATCCAAAACAATAATGAAATCTCTTTTAAGATCGTAAAATCTTCATAAATTTGATTTTGAAATTTTGCCTTCATCTTACAAGCTTTTGTCAGATTGCAAAACACCATAATATGACCCAATAATAATAACACTTCTACTGGAGTGTTCAGTGTTTATGGCAACATAATTTGTGATGATAAGACATTCAAGACAGCCAATATATAGGACAAATCAGAAATGTTAAAATAAATTATAACTAACTGCTGTCATTTAAAAATTATCTTACATTTAATGATATGGGAAACTGTCCATAATATGAAAAGAATTAAAGTTTACATGCTATATATCTCTTTTGGTCCCACTTTGGTAATACGAAAAAAAAATTGGAAAGCAATTGCCTCGGGATCAACAGTGATTCTCTATAATCAGTGCAATCAAAGATCAATTGATTTTTTTTCTTTACACTTTTCATCATTTTCTAATTTTTCTGCAGTTAACACCTATTCACTTTATAATCAGAGAAATACTTTGCATTTTTAATCAACTGGATAATAATCAGAGAAATACTTTATATTTTTAATTAACTGGATAAGAATAATTAACTGGATAATAATTAAGGAAAACATAGACGCTCAAAACTCTACTTGCAAAAGATGTCCTGGAATTGTAGCGACAAAAGTTCACTTTCTACGCTGCTGAAGCATTCATGCCAGGTTTTGACAATAGTAGTGATTAGGGCATGTTATGTGCTATTACGGGAAGATCCTCCTGTTGACCCATATGATGAGGAAACTCAGTAATCTATGGCTGACAATGATGTTGAGAAAGCAGAGATAGATGACCGTCCAACTAATGTCCCTAGAGTCATGGGGAACCATTATACTTGGACCAAGCAACATGAATTCCATGTACAAACCAAACTTAAATGCTTTAAAATGTTCCAATTTAATGAATTAGAAACCATCTCACAAAATTCAAGCAGTAGCCTCGGACCACCTAAAGGTCCCTAACCACAATAGCAAAACTGCTTCAGCAGCCTTTTTGGAACGGCACAACGGTATTCTAAGACTAATTTGACCAAAAAAAGCCTTAACTATGAGGCTAAAGACCAATGAAGCACCACAGAGGGAATTATCTCTAAGTTGGGAATTGTTCAGGAAAGGGTATTAGAAAAATGAAGATACTATATTGCAAGAAGGGGGAAGAGGAGGAAGAGAGGAGAAAAGAGTAGATTACTCAAAATAGTGATTACTTGCATGGTGGAAAAAAAATCAACATGGGGAAAGAAATCTGAGTCAGACCCAGAAATGGGACCAGCAGAAACAGACACCAAGAGTAGGGAATCTAGATAGCTAGATGTTAAGTATGAGCAAAGAGTGGAATTTTTTTTCAGAAATCTACAAAAAGAGAGAGAGAGAGAACAAAATTCTATGCATTCAATTTCATTCATTAGCCTTTAAAATGCTCTGTCCAAAATAAAATTTATAGCACTTTCCAACTTCTAATGGTGTTCTGTAAGCCAAGCATGATCAAAGTTGGCTTTCTCCTAGTAGCTGGAAGCCAAGACCAGGTTCAGAGAATGACACAAAAGCTGAAAGCCTCCAGGCAGAAGAGGTGACCCCAGCCCTCTCCCTGAGAGGAGGTCAGACATCTGGCAGCCACAGCTGGCCCCGAGCGAGGCAGCAGAGAACGGTAAAGCCATGTGCAGATGGTTACGAATGAACCTCCCAAGGAGAAGGGCAGTGAAACGGAGCAGAGAGGAGTATCTGGACAGACTGGTTTACAACTCTACAGCTCTGAGAGGTCCGAGGTGGCTGCAGCAGCTCCCAAAGAGGAAAAAAGGCCACAGCCTGAGAGTGGAAAAGGGCTCCTCGATCCTAAGAAATCTCATTTAGGAACTAAAATCTGACTCAACTGGTGGTCTTGTTTTAAACAAAACATGTATTTATCTTCCTCCACACACTTTTTAATGGTTTTTTCTTTCAAATACCAAAAAAGGACAATAAAAGACATTTGAATCTTTTTTTTTTTTTGAAGTATTTTCCTGTGGTTTTAAACCAACCTTTTGAGTGAGTTTCCTGTCACTGTAGATGACGCTCCTGGTTCCCTCGCGTCCTGTGTTCCACACTCACCGGCACCAGCTTGGAAATCTGTGGTCTCCGTTTCCGGCGCTCGGAACCCCTAAGGTCCAGTGCTGGCAGGTGTAGTGTTGTTGCTCCAGGACTCCACCAGGGCTTACGGTCCACTGGTCTGCCTTCACCGTCCCTTTCTCACACCTCTCTTTAGAACCTAGAATCTAGGATTTGTCATTATGCACACCCCCTTGAATCCCTCCTCGCCCCTCTTGCCCCTGCTTCACCTTATACTCACCAGCTGCAGCGGGCGCTGTGGCCCGCTACCCTTTAGAATGGAGACCATGGTCCCATAGCTGCCAGAATCACTGCTGCCTGAAGACTCACAGCTCACCTGCTTTCTGGGAATGGCTTTTGGCAATAGGGATTTGTCCTGTCCAATCGTCCAAAGCATCACTACCACCACCCCTGCCCCTCTCCAAGGGCAGCTTGCATCCATGACAGGGGTGCAGAAGCCTGGCTCCCTAGCCTTGACCTCAGATAACACTGAACAAGCCCAGCTCCAGAGTCTGGTAGGACTGGCTGAGACCTTGGTTGCACCTGTGTCACAGTACCTTCACCCTCGGCCCCATCCTGCTTCACTTGCTTCTTTGTCAAAGGATTTCCCAGTAAACCTTCTGCTCGCAAATGTTCTCTCAGAGTCTCCTTCCAGGGAACCAGACTTAACACCTAGCAAAGCCCAACTCTGCCTCATCAGTCAGGGTTCTAAAAACAAAAAATGCCCTCACATCCAAGAGGGGTGAAAAGTGAAAGTCAGTTTTACAAAGTCATGAGCAAGGTTGAATGGAACAAGGAGTGTTGTTGAAATGGGGGGTGGTATAGAAGAAAGAAAAGGATCTTCTTTAGTTCTTTAGCTATTGATTCTAAGTCTAAGTCAATCCCACTAAATAAAAAATGAACATTCATGACAGCAAGGCTTTACTTTGTTTTCCATTCCAGTTGTATGAAAAATCAATTAAATCCAAGAATATGTACTGAGCATCTACTATGTATCAGATAATATGCTAGGCACAGTGCAACACCAGAATAACCAGTTATTAGCAGAAAGAGTCAAACATTCAGCAAATCTGGGTACATGATACTCATTGATTTGAAAATTAAATGTACTGAATCAACACATTCTTTTAGAATCTGGTAAACAAAACCATAAAAATATAATTGGCACACCATTCTCCATACAAGATTAAATTTAATCACAAGGATAAAATTGTCTTGCAGACATTTCTTTAATCCACCACAAATGTAAATATACCAGCCAGCCTATAAGAGAGAAAACTACCTCTCTCCACTGCCTTCACCTGTCATCAACTCTGCCTTTTGTTATGTTATACTGTGATGCTATATTCAACCCTTTACTTCTTAATTGATAAATAAAGCTCCTCACTATGCTCATGTTAAAGTTTGGGGGCTTGATTTTAGAGTCCAATAGTTGTGATTTTTAATGAAGACTTTATAGTTTCAGAGAAGCTGTAGTATTACTTAACAACGACTTGAGTGTTTTGGCAACATCCAATTCATTAATTTCATTAAAGATTTCAGTCCAGTGTCTAATGGGGATGTCCATTTTCATAAATTTGTTTTCTCAGTGTCACCATTTCACTGCTAGAGGATGCTCCTTACCTATTCATCATTCAATGAAGTAGAATTTCTTGAGTATCTGTCATACTCAAGACTGGGAGGGCACTGTGGGATGTCAATGAACTAGAATGATGGGACAATGACACGGACACTTAAATACTGAATGATAGTGACAAATCCTACACTTTGTACTAGGCTGCAACCCACTGGATGTCTCTTGCTTGTCAGAGGTAACTCACTGGAAACAACAGAAATGACCACATTTTTCTTGTATTCATTACTTGATTTCAGGAGAGATATTTGAAATCTGTGCCCTGGATTCAACGTTTTAAGGGGAAGCCCACCAATCTTTGTTAATTGCAAAATAAACATCTTTCTAACAGAAATAGAGCCCACATTGGCATTATCTGTTGGGCATACATGTTCACTCTAGCTAGACTCCATGCTAAGTTTAAAGAGGAGAGAGAAATTTGAAGTGAGATTTGAAAACAAAAAGTGCTCTGGAGGCTCATTAAAGATGCATATGTCATGCTAAAGCAAGTATCCGTAAATGGCATCGGACTGAAATCTGACCACAATGGAATTAAATCAGAGATCAATAATATGATGCTTTTAGCAAAGATTGCTAGAAAACATCCAAGTTTTTAGAGATTAATGACACATTTCTAAATAACAAATAGTTTTTTTTAAAGGAAAGAGTCATCAGAGACCTAGAAAGTATTCGCACTGAATGATAATAAAAACTCAGCATGTCAAAATTTGTATGTAGATGCAGCAAAAACAATCCTTAGAGAGAAAGGTGTTCTTTTAAATGCCTATATTAGAAAAGAAAAATGTTTAAAATCAGTGATTTAAGTGTCTACCTTAAGAAGCTAGAATAAGAAGGACAAAGGAAAAGAAAGGAAAGAATATAGATAAAAATGGAAATCAAAGTAATAGAAAAAAAAACAATACAGAAAATCAACAAAGCCAGATGCTGGTTTGTGGAAAGACTTACTTTAAAAAAAATGCTTCATCACACATATAGCACATGTCTACTCTTATGTTTTGTTCAGAGGGGAAAATTGCTCCAGAAAGATTAGCCATTAATATTTATTCCATTAAAAAAGCAGGAAAAAAATCATATTTATGCATGCAATAAATAGTTTGGTTTCATATGTCTGGTCAAATTGAGTAGCCCACAGAAAAAGACCTAAACCACATTTTAAATTGAAACACATACACATACACACCACATGTGGGAATTTGCCCAAAATATTGCTATTTTTATTAGAAAAAAAAATAAGATCCAAGGTTGCTTTTAAAAATAGAGGATTATTTCATTTCTATATTTTTTCATCTCATATATGAAATAGAGCTGTTTGAAATCATTTATAACTACAGTGTAGACACTTTTCTCTCCACCCTTCTGGTAGTTTTCATGCTGCATTATTTTTTAGTATAAAACTCTCTACATAACTAAGAAAACTTTCAGGGCTCCATTAATGGCACACTTGTCAGAAATAATGCACTAAATATATAATTTTTAAAAGCTATAGTTTAAGCTGCTTAGAATTCATCTTGATGAATTACTGCCTATATTCAGTAGGAACAGGAGATCTTGGTACACTAGGAAGCTTTCCAAAAATCCAGCCTAATTGTAGACGAGTGGCAATTGCTCAGCAACATGGGAGGTGATTGTCGTCACAGTGACTGGATGGGCGCCCCAGGCGGTAGAGCCTCCTAGGTTGTGGGCAGAGAGACCAAGAAGGGGAGGATAGGAGTGCCAGGAAGGCCAGCCGTGGCATAGATGAACAAAGAAACAACAGGTCACTGTGAAGACCAGGCTTCCCTGTGCCCTTCTGTCAGCGCTGAGGCCAGGAGAAGGCAGCAGAAAGAGAAAACACCCAGGGGCCAGAGGAATTCAGGAACAAGTTTCAAGGCAAAGGTAGACTGGACCTGTCTTTACATGGACATGATGTGGGCAGGAACATCCAGGTTTTGACCAGTAACTCCAAATAAAGGACTGAGAAATGATTAGCTAGAAGGTTCTGTCGTGTTGCCAGTTTGCATGAGCTAGGAGAAACAGCAAGTTTACTTAAAACTATGCACAATAAATTCCCTTTTACATTTATTTATTCAATCAACAAATATTTATTGAAGGTCTTACATGTGCCAGCTCCCACACTAGGCATGGAGATAATTAGGACAAGCTTTTGTAAAGTTTACATTCTCGTGGTGGAGGCAGACAACAAAAAGAGAAAACAGATTAAAGGGATACTTTTGGAACATAATATTGCTATAAGGGACATAAAATAGGGTGATATGATATGGTGTGCCTTGCACAGTGTGTATGGAATGGGGCTATTTTAGAACTGGGATCTGAGCAGGTCCCTGAGACAATGCAGTCACATAGGACCCTATGTTCAAAGGGGCCCCCCCACTCTGAGATTAATACCCTGCAGTTGCCATATTAAAATTCTTGGTAATTCTATCTTTAGCTCTGTGTTTTGTAAGTGGCGTCTGATGGGTAATGGAGCATATGCTCGAGGATGGTTTCTCAGGGTCTGTGCCCAGTAAGGGCTGTGGCACCAGTGCAATGAGGCTCGAGGTTAAGCGTGACCCCCAGGAGCCTGTGAGGGTCTGCACTTGGCCTACAACTTTCTTCATGCCCAAGGAAGCATGACATTAAATAGCAAATAGAAACCCCATGACGGTCAAAGAAGAGACCAGAAGAAGAAAGGTACAAGCTTGTTTCCTGCTTTTAAAACCAAGGGACTCACATTTTCATTTTGCACTGAACCCCACAAATTATATCCTTGGTCCTGCTCTGAGAAGGGGCATTTGGAGTAGAGGTTGGATTATTCCAAAGAGGGAGAGCTGCAAGTGCAGAGGTCCTGAGGTGGGCATAAGCTCAGTGTGTTCACAGAACAGAAAGCTGACAATGGCAGGAAACTCTGATCAAGGCAGAGGCTGGAATGAGGGACAAGAAGAAAAGGCACAACCAGGAGCTGAGGGAGGACTCCATGGGGTGGTCCAGGAGGAGTTTTCAGCTCTGGAGAGAGGGGACAGTGATGGGGAAGGGGAGTAGGGGAGGAGCTCAGGTGTAAAGATTGTCCACTTCACTTCCTGAATTGGCCCAAAAAGTCCCAGGGGGCCTCAACCTTCTGAGATCTGTCACCTTCCTGGGAAGCTGGGAATCCCATATTCTACACCCAAGCTGGCTTTGAGCTATGGGCTGCTTCAGTCGTCCACATTTGTCTCTCCATAACACACACTAAATGATGGCCCCACCTCTGTGTCACAGCCTATGTTCCGTGTGCTGCTCTCCCCTGCCCCTGCCACTGGATCTTCATCCCAGGCTCCCAGGCTCCCAGGCCTTCTTTCCGTTTTCAGAAGGACCACGCTTAACCTTGCCCTGGGCTTGCCTCCACTCAATGACTTCTCCTCTCTGCCACACCCAGCCAATTCTGCTCCCCTCCTAAGACTCTGCATAAATGTCCCTTCGGAGTCCTTGTGCAAACCCCCAGCCTGGCTTGGGTCTCTGCACTGTTGGTCCACTTCTTCTGTAGCAGTTGTACATTTAGTCATGTGGTCATTTGATTAGTATCTGTCTCTCCAAATGAACTGTGAGGTCTTTAACGGCAGGGAACAGGTCCCTTTTGCCTACACTGGAGTGCTTAGCACCCTGCCAAGGGGAGGCATATGCAGGCTGTCAGTCATGAAGGTCTAGAGGAGCATGGGGTGGGGAATGAGCCCTGCTGAAGAGCTGGTACTTTGAGTTGGGCTTTCAGAAATGCAAAGAAGGGAGTAAGGGATCTGCCTTAAAAAGGGATCTTAAAAAGATCGGCCTAGTTTAGAATGTACTCAACTATGAAGGCTGAGAGGAGGGAAGAAATGGACAGGAGAAGACCTTTTCCCTATTGCATGCAAGGTCCTGGAATGTGAGAGGTGGCCAGCAGAGCAGCAGAGGCCTGCCAGCCAGGACAGTCGCCCATCCCTTCCTTCCTAGCCCTTTCAGATCTCCTCAGCAGGCTTTCTGGTCCTGTCTTATTCACCGGCAAAAAGCAGTAAACCAGGTCTCTCCTTGGAACATTTGGGGTGAAAACCCAACACCCTGGGCTGCTCAGAAAAAAAGATTCATGGAGTGCCTTAGGTGGCTCAGTCAGTTGAGTGCTTGACACTTGTCAGCTCAGGTCATGATCTCACAGTTCATGGGTTCGAGCCCCATGTTGGGCTCTGTGCTAACAGATGGGAGCACATCCCATCTGTCAAAAAGATCCCTCTCAAAAATGAATACACATTTTTTAAAAAAAAGAAAAAATGATTCATTGGAAAAGAAGCTTTAAGTATCATATCACTCTGATAAGAATATAAATTAAGGAGAAAATAGCTCTGTGTGGTAGGCAGCCTCTAACAGGTCCCTCGGAACCCCCACCTTCACATAGCGACACCCTGTGCAGCCCCCCCCCTCGAGTGTGGGCTAGACTTAATGAGTTGTTTCTAAAGACAGAATGACAGCAATGATCAGGTGACCAGGCTGGGATTCGGTTATAAAAAGATTTTGCCTTCTGCCTTACCTACCTTCTTTCTCATGCATTGCTTGCCCTGGGGAAATGAGGCAGCAGCCTCATGGAAAGGCCCACGTGGCAAGGGACTGAGGGCTGCCAGCAAACACCTGGGTGGGCTTCAGAGAAGGTGGCCCCCACAGACCTGACCTCAGCCCCAGCCAACAGATTCACAGCAACCTCATGAGAGATTTGCACCAGAGGCACCTAGTGATGCCAACTCAGATTACTAATCCACAGAAGCTATGAGACTAGAAATGTTTGTTGTGTTAGGCCATTAAGTTTTGCAGTAATTTGTCACACAACACTAGACGCCATACACTGCTATGCATCATTTCTGAACTCTACACCTGTGCTGAGGTTTGAGACTTGAGCACCAGCAATGTGCTCGGCACACTGGCACGTGGCACAGTGCGAGCTGCAATTTCTGCCCAGTGGGGTTTAGCAAATAGCAAACACAAAAGGAACTATCTTTTTGAGGAGTTTTTATAGTGCTGGTTATGTGAGCAATGTTTAGAAACCCACAATCATTACCGATATCCTTTCCTTAAAAAGAAACTCATGAAAGAAAAAGGAATTTGGGAGTTTCGATTCCCTTTTTAAGAATATATTGAAGCATGTGTCCACAATATGTAATGCTCAGTGGACTGGACCAGTTCTTTCTCATCCCAAATTCACATTGTGAACAATCCATTGCATACGTGGCCTTTGAAGGTCTTGCCTGTTCCCTCTCTCTCCTTCTCTCTCTCTCTTTTCCCTTGCTTCCTTGCCTCTCTGCCTTCCCTCCTTCCTTCCTTAATATTACAGGTAAAGCATTAGGAGCCCTTTGTCCATTAAATAAAGTATCCCTAAATTATGGCAGCCCTCAACCTAACTTTTTTAACTTGGGCATCTCTCCTAACCCACGTAGATAGAAAAAGTTTAATACAAACAAGGAAAGTTATTACAAATCATATGTTTAGTTTAGTACTAATCCGCCTCTGCAATGTAGTGAGCTCCTTAGAGTAGTGCTTCTCAAATCTTATTTATACAGATCACTTGGGGAATCCTGTTAAAACATAGTTCAGTAATTCTGGGAGGGCCCGAGATTTTGCATTTCCAACAAGCTTCCAGTCAAAGCCCATGCTGCTGGTCCCTGGCTCACACTTGAAGGAGAAAGGCCACCCCAGATGGAGACATTTTCTTATTTCTGGGCCTGAGTAACTGCCACTGTCAGATGAAGGGTTGCGTTTACTGACCTCTTAAATCCTACGAACTCATGACACTCCCCTCGAGTCTGCCCTTCCTTCTCTTCCCCCGTGACCCCCGTTGCAGTACTTGGTGCCACCACCTACAGTGTCACTTGTCCCCTCTCAGGTTCCCCTCATCCCCCGGCACACCCACATCTGATCCACGTGCAAGCGCTGTCGCTTTTGTGTCCTGTATCCTTCCTTACATCTCCACCTACCTGTCTTTACCTCCACTTCCAGCCTCCACTCCACCTGAGCCATTTGCCCTCCTACCCAAGCCAATGTCACCAACCCCCAGGGTCTTTGGATAAGGCTCATCTAACTACATCATCTCTCTGCTTAAACCCTTCAATAATTCCTTAAGGTGGCCTATGTGAAGTTCTTTTAATAACTCAAGATCTTTTCAGCTCAGAGGCCTCTGCACAGGCGATCCATTTGCCCTGAAAACACCGTTCCCCAAGTTTGTCATCCTGTGGGTGGGGCTCTTTTGGAAGGCCTGCCAGACCTTCAGAGTAACTGAGGTATCTTTATTATGCAGTCTTTCAACAGGCTGTATTTTTCCTTCATAGCATGTATTACAATTAATTTATTAAATCTCACGTGAGTGTCTGGTCTGTGACGGGCTGACATCCACACTCACTCTGGGTCGCTGATCTATCCTCAGTGTTCAGCACAGGAGTGGCACATGTGGGCACATGATCGAAATTCTTTGAATGAATAATTATCTCCCACCCACATTCAGAATTCCAGATAGATATCTCTATAGCGTATCTATTACGTTCTAATGGGAACTAAAACATTAGTTAAAGATTTAATCTTGGCCTCGCAACATGGGGATGTTAGACATACTGCCTTATAATTATTGTACAGTTTCCTTTCTAGGAAGGCTGTGCATGCTGTGGCTAAGTGTGATAATAATTAGTGGATGGATGCAAGGGGCGTATGGCTCATATACTGAAGTTCCAAATAATTGACACAGGAATTCTAAATATTGACACGAACAACGCATAGAGAACACGTGGTTTCCAGGCCTCCTCGTTTAGAACTTTAGTTTGCCTCTGCTTTTTTTTTTTTTTAACAGTGAATTAAAGAAGTAAATCCCTTGTCTATCAAAACCCCGGACCAGTCGCAGACACAGACAAAATTCGTGGCCAAGCGGTGTCTATCTGGGAGGTCTGAGTAGAGGGCTGGGGAGGCCCCCCCCCACAACGTGACCACAGTACCTTCCTAGTCACCTCAGTTCCACCAGAATAAATGTGTTTCTTTAGAATTTGAAGAGCCCTGTTAAAATGCAAATACCCTTTGGAAAGCTGAGCCATCCAAGGTTAGAGAAACAGTTTCTCCTCAAGCCAGAGTTATGTGTACACAGACAAAATAGGTGCATTTTCCTAAAGTGTTTGTTTTTTCTACCCTAACAAACTCTAACGTAATTTATATTTTAAACCAAATACAGAAATATTATAGAGTAATACCAAAATTTGCATGAATCTTCAAATGAAAGGAGAGATTCAAGGAAATGTTATGAGGAACACTAATTCAGGCCTGAGGTATTAAGGACCTGTCTTTGGCATACTTACAAAGCACAGACAAGAGTGTTCTCTAACGAAACCAGTCAGCCGGTGGGGTTGGTGGAGGGCGGCATGGGTTTGCAGGGAGGGTGTGTGCTGGGGACTGCTGTTATGTACTGTCCTTTCAGAGTAATAGATTCCTTGTTTTATTTTATTTTATTTTATTTTATTTTATTTTATTTTATTTTATGTTTTATTTGAGAGAGAGAGAGAGAGAGAGAGAGCATGCAAGCAGGGGAGAGGGGCAGAGGGAAAAAAGAGAGAGAATCTTCAGCAGGCTCCACACTCAGTGTAGAGCTTGACATGGGGCTTGATCCCGTGACCCTGGGATCATGACCTGAACCAAAATCAGAAGTCGGATGCTCAACTAACTGGGCCACCCAGGTGCCCCTACATCCCTCATTTTAACCTTGATCCGTCACCAGCCATGCCCAATTCTGGATTTCCCAGCCTCCTTTGCAGCTAAGCACGCTTCTGTGACTAAATTCTGGCCAAGGTAACAAAAGATGAATTGTGATGAGACAATTTCTGAAATTTTCCGTAAAGACAACTGGCAAATGGCCCATCTTTCTTTTCCCTTTGCCTTCCTTCTGGCTGACTGCCGATTTCCTGTGGGGCTGAGGCTGGAACAGCCAGACCTGGCAGTGGGAACTCCTTACACTGGATGAGTCAGACAGAAGGGGCAAGACTTGCATGCAGGCCCTGGATAGTCGGCCCCAGACTTTACAAAAAAGAGAAACAGAAGCCAATCCCTTGCTGAGGCCGCTGCTGTTGGGAAAAACAACAAAACCTGGAAACCTAAGCCTAACGAGTACAAAAAGTAAAAAAAGAATTACAAAGCAATTTATTACCCTACCTGGGACACTTTTGGAGGGAAATGGGCATTGAAACAATTAAAGTTATGTCATTTTGAACTATTTTTTATTGACTAGCATTGGTGTTACTATTTTGATGGATCTACAAAATAGTTCAAGAACTGTTTCCAAAAATAAACTTTTTAAAATAATAATTAATACATACCTGTGGAGTCAAACTTGAAAACTTCTTCATATTGATTATCTGAGTGCTGGAAAGTAACATAAGTAGAATTATTCTTGGTGCATAGCCCCTTGCTCTAATTAGTTTCCTAGCTAGCTCTCTCTTGAATGTCATGCCACTAATATTTTTGTCTGAAAAATATACTTTCTTCAATTTGGTTTTGGTGTTACCTTTTATCTTTTTTATAAAACTGCCAGCAGTCTTCTTCAAAGTCACTTTTTGTGGTTAATAAGTCTTAAAGCATTAGCATCTTCAAGGCATCTCAATAGACCATAATATTTTTAATTGAGAAAACTTTTCTCTACACGTAAGTAGTATATAAATTCTGCTAGCCAGAGAATATTCTCAATTCTAATTTCTGTAATGGAAATGTGTAAATATTTCCACCCAAGCTTTTATAGTCTCTTTTTAACCTCTACTCAAAATAAAGTTTTACTGATTTCCACTTACCAAGGGGCAAGGAGCAATTGGAGAGCTAGTGGAGTGAATTTCACTGTTGCACATGGGAACATAAAGGAAACTTTTTTTCTAGAAGCACATCTTAATCCACAACTCCTACGTTGAAAGAATAAACCACTTAAGGTTTTCAAGGTGCTTTAACAGATAAGTCTTCCTCCAAAGGACCAGGTTGGCCTAACTGTTCTCTTATTTTTGTATCACATGGGCCATCTATTATTTGCAATAAATAACATACATGCAGGTAATTCTAAACCACAAATTGGCCCACAATATGTCTATGCTTAAACTTTTTAGTCACTCTGCACAAGAAAATGTTAAAACTCCTTAAGCTGACTTCGTATGGAAGCCCCCCTAGCTTCAACCTCTTCTCTCTTCAACCCACTGCTCTTCTCTTACACAGTTGTGTTTTCTGCACTCTCCCTGCCTCAACATGCCCATCCTTAATCGTGCCCATGAGGCTAACTCCTCCCTGACCTTCAAGATTCAGGCCATGCTTTATTTCATCTTGAAAACAGCTTCCAACACCTCTTTCCCATCTCCAACCCCTCCCCAGTCTTTCTCCAGGCCCCCACCTGCTTGTTGTACATATGTTCACAGTCCTCAGGACGCAGATCTGTGTTAGGTGACTGTCGTGCTTGTCACCCCAGGGCCAGGAACCCCTTGAGGGCTGGCTATCAGGACTGTGTCCCTGGAAACAAACACAGCATCTGGCCAAAGGTGGAGACATTCATGGAGGGTTTGGTGGAGGAGAAAATCTCAATCATGGCTCTCAGCTGGCTTTGGATGCATTAAAGTTCAAAAAACTGAATTTATTCATCACAAGAATCACTTCTTATTTAACTTCAAGATCAAATTTCATTCAAGCTTGAAGCTGTATCTGCTGACATATTTCTTAGTTTAAACTATGGTTTTATAAATAGTCTCCAGGTCTCTAATCAATCAGTGTTGTCCAGCAACTAGAGGATCACCACACCAAATGCCTTCTATTCTCATGCCTTTGAATGTGTCTAAAATAGAGCAACTTGGGAAACAGGGATGAGGGACCGTTTCTTCCCTTTCCAGAAGAACTTTCTGAGCTTCTGTGTGCTATTGAAATGAGAGACACTGAGAGATGAGACCACAAACCAAAAGTTACACCCTTTTGGTCTGAAAGGTTTGGACAGACACTAGTGTTTCTGGAAGACAAAGAGAATCCGCAAACATGAGAATGTGGGAATGGATGTTTGCACACAAAGGAGGGCACGTTCTGGAAGCATATTTGTAGACCATGGTGTAAAAACACTTAAAAGTCACCAGTAAGAATACATGTGAGACAAAGGGCTTTGACTATAGGGAAGGGGCTCGAGCGCACTCAGAAGGCTAGCAGATTCATACTTCCACAGATGAGCAAAACAAAGTATAAAAATGAAACTCCAATAGTCATTTTCCCTATACATTACATCCTGGTAGAATTCCCATCTCTTAAGAGGAAACCTCTGTGACCACATAAGAAAAAAACGTTTTTAATTTCATTCCAGTTTTTAAACGAGTCCAAACTAAAACAAAGATTTTATGACTCTCTCAGTCTGCCATGCGGATTTCCGCCTCTGACAAATGCCAGGAATCCTTGTGGCTACTTTAGATGTTCAAACCATTTATTAAGAGTAAAAGAGTGCCATGTCGGAAATCGGGCTCCAGAAAGGTAGCTGAGGCCACCACTTTGGACACCAGCCAGAAGAAGATTTCTTGGCAACCAAATGGGCAGTTTTAGGAATTTTACAATTGTTTAAACTCTCCTGTGCAGTTTAAGAACAGTGTTTTCAGTGGCAAGGAGGTGCCATAGAGCTGCGAATACAGATGGAAGTATTTTCTCCAGATCATTGTATTAAGCTGAAAATGAAAACTAAAACACAATAAAATGCTGCCATTATCCACCAGAGGCTTCAAGAGGAGCCAATTCTGTTCTAAGAATTATTGGGCTATTGGATAAGCAGAAGAAGAAACCGAACACGAATTTTGAAAAACACAGACTTTGATTTTCAGTCGAATTGACACCAGAATTTTGGTGGGATGGAAAGGTGTATACTGTACATTGGACACAGCTGTCTTTAAACCATGCAGTAACTGGACATTGAGAAAATTATCTCCTCTGGATCTATGTGAGTCCAGGATTGAATACCACTGGAATGCATTTGGATGTAGATATAAGGAGGCAGGAAAAGAAGTGAGATCATATGGTTAGCTGCCGGCTAGATGGAAGAAACACTTGGCAGTGATGGAGGCCATTCAGTTATCCAGACAGCCTCTGGAAGCAAGTCTACCACAGTGTCTGAAACGCACACACACGTTCACACACACGCACGCACAATAATGTCTCATTTGGTGAGAAGTAAGGCATATTTTCAAAAATGCAGGTGCAATCTGGTGAAAGCCAAATTAGGTCCGCACCTGACTTAATAGTATTGTATCAATGTCAGTTTCTTCTTTTTGCTAATGTACTCTGTTTCTGTAAGATATAATCACTAAGGGAAGTGCAGGAACTCTTTGTACTATTTTTTGCCACTTCCTCTGAGTTTGAAACTATTTCAAAATAAAAAAGCTATATATATAAAAAAGTAAGGTGTAAGATACATTCTTGACATGCCACACGTTGAAGATGACAGGCTCCATCAGCTTAGGCCCAGGGTGGCTCTGCTCAGGAGGACTGTCCCACTGCCTCACTGACCAGCCTAGTACCATCATGTGAGTGAGAAATAACTTCCATATTGTTGCCATTACATATTTAGATATCTTTGTTACCACAGCCTAGCCTACCCAGATTGATACGGTCCCTCCTTCTCCCACTAGTCCATGACTGAGCTCCATCTATCAGAGTTCTAAAAGAAGAGAAGGAAGAAAGACAAACTTTCAAATGAACTAAGCTTGTGAAAAAACATTGAAGGCAATTTAAATGTCTTCCTTTAGTTATGTTCATGCAGCAAGAGCTGACTAGGCAGAGCTTTAGCTAGAGGAACTGCAGTTCAAAAGTTGTCTTCTAGGCAGAGGGGCGCCTGGGAGGCTGTCGGTTAAGTGTGCAACTCTTGATTTCGGCTCAGGTCACAATCTCATGGTTTGTGAGACTGAGCGCCGCATCAGGCTCTGCACTGGGCATGGAAACTGCTTGAGATTTTCTCTCTCTCTCTCTCTCTCTCCATCCCTCTCCCTAGATCAAAGCTCTTGTTTTCTCTTTGTCTCTCCCTCTTTCTCAAAAAAAAAAAACAAAACAAAAACAAAAACTGCTGTCTTTTAGGTAAGGACAGGAAGACCCCTTCAAGCAGGACAGAATAATGTGGTCATGGCTGTCTTGGTCATTCAAATTTAGGGAGTCCCAGCCCCCTTTGCCCTGGGAGGGCGCGTGATGGGGCTTTTGTGGCATGGCAGAGACTGCCTCTTCTCCTGTGGTTTGGAGACCTGAAAAACTGGTAAACTTGTACTGGAGACCAGGACAAAGAACTCAGCCCCCACCTTATTGGATTTGGGATGTTCTCACTGATGTCTACAAGAAAAGCATGAAGGGCCTTACAAAAGAATATATCATGAGGGAGGGGAATGTGGCTGGAGATCTGGGTTCACACCAAAGTCTGGGTGATCTTGAGAAGAGAACTCTTTCTGGGCCAAAGTATGGCTGAGCTCAGATGGACCTTCTGACCCAGCCACCCTGGTATTCAGACCACTTTGGACAGTGAATGGCTTAGGAGGATAAGTCCAAAGATTCTTACCTTGGAAGACCAAGAATGGAGTATAATGCTTCAGGAGCCAGGACTGTCCGTCTCAGAGGCACTGAACTAGCAGAAGCACCATCCCAGCAGTGCACAAGGGTAACAAACTGGTGTGGGAGCAAGTGGAACTAGTGGGTAAATCAGATTCTCCAACAGTGTGTACACCAAACAAAATAGCACCCTGAACTGGCTAAAACCCTGGAAATCTCGAAAAACTGTCACCGGAAGATGGGGTTAAGCAAGTATTCCAGAGGAACTGAGTATCCTGCTAATTTAATACATATTTGACTCTGAAAAGTAGCCATAAACTTTTTTTTTTTTTGCAGTTCTAAGCTATGATGGATCATATCAACTTCGCTTGAAAAACATGTATAGAAGAAGTAGATCTTCCATGGAAACCTATATTGTAATGTTGATGGATGGCAAAAAGCAAGTATGAGTTTGTATTCTCTTTCAAAGACATTACTTTAGCAAAAAGAGTATTGGTTAGAGGGAATTGAACTCTGTAGCACTCTAAGATGAATTCTAGTCTTCTGATCCAGATAAATCATACATGAGGCTAATGGTAGAATCAATGCCTAGCCATGACCTTGGAAAATAATGAAGACCAGGAGAGGGGCCAAAAGACAAGAAATGGGCAAATGCTATTTCAATTTCCAGAAAGAAGAAAAAGGCATATTCTGAATACCATATGATTTCAATCTCAGGCAAGCAACATGAACAGCTTATTTAAAGACCAGTGTGATTGTTATGAGCTTTGATAGGCTCACTGAGAACAAGCCATTTTAGATTAACCTCATTTCCTTTTTTGAAATGGTTGTTACACTAGTAGCTTAGAGAAATGTGGTTGATGCAGAAAATGTTGATATCAGAAAAAACATTTGACAAAATCATGATAAAATGTGGGCAATGTGGATGAATGGGGATAGTGATGAGTGGGTTGATGTATGACTGAATCAATTAATTCATTCGTTTCATTAGTGATACATCACAAGATTCAGACCTGGGAATTGTCTTGTTCAATGGTTTTTATTTATTTTTAATTTTTTAAGTTTATTTATTTATCTTGAGAAAGAGAGAGAAAATGACAAAGAAAAAGGGAGAGAGAGAGAGAGAGAGAGAGAGAGAGAATTCCAAGCAGGCTCCACACTGTCAACACAGTGCCTGATGCAAGGCTCAAACTCACAAACCTCAAGGTCATGACCTGAGCCAAAATCCAAAGTCAGACACTTTAACCAACTGAGCCACCCAGGGGTCCCTAACATTTTTTAATGATATAAATGAAAACATAGACTACGTATTTATTAAAATCTCAGATGATGGGCAGACTATCAGAGTCCAAAATTATATCAAGTTGAATCAAAGGACCAACTAACAAGATAAGGATTTTAAAAATTATTCAATTTTCTTAATAATCAAGTTTTGATTCCTTTTTTCCCCTAAAAATAGTGAAAGCCAAAGCTAAAAATTTTAAACTGTTTTGTAAACTTAGTAAATCATTTCCAAATTATTCAGGTAAGGATATATTGCCCAGTGTACAACAGAACATAATAGGAAATGACATTCTTTTGAAAAGGCTAATTTCTTCTTAAATCTCTTCTAAATCAGTGCATTTCATTTCTTGGTAATTCATAAAAGCCAGAAGAACCCTGTATTTTCTTTTTCTTAATCCTCTCAGAAAAGATTCTTTAAATGAAAATTTTTGTGCTAAACCAGATGGATAATTTGTTTCCCAAATGAGTAATTTAGAGAACGCTTTTCCATGGAGCTTATTATGGATGGCAAGAATAAAGTGTTCCACAGGCCAATAGATTGGGAAACCTTGGGTCAAACTTGGCTGATGCATTTCACTTCTGCAGAGTTTTGCAGTCTTGGAATGTGGTTAACTATGCTAATATAAAAAGGAAAGCCCCACCAGAGGCTACAGCAGGATTCCAACCAATCCCATGGTTGGTCTTTCTAGTGACCAGTCCCATCCTGAAACCATCTAGGAGTAACCAGGATTGCCTCATTAGCATAACAAAACACTTCTGAGCTGGGTGAATTCCAAGAGTTTTTGAAGCTCTGAGACAGAAAACAGGGAAAAACACTAGATATATTTGTTTATTATACTACACTCTGTATCCTATAAATTGATATATCAAATCTAGACTTGACAAAATGTCAGGTTTGAATTTTTGGCAAAAATACTGCATAGGTGGTGTTTCATGCTTCTGTCAGGAGACACACATAATGTCTGGTGGCTGGAATGGGACATTTTAAAAACCAAAACTAGTAGTCCTATTAGCTACAGAGGAAAGCTTTCTTTCAGTCAAGGTACCAGAGGTTTGTCATCATATTCTCCATCCATGGTGCAGTACCTGCTAAGTACCTCTTACCACCTGTAACTCATTTCCTTTTCTTAGTTACATTTTGCTGTTACCATGTTCAGTTCCAAATTGTGTAGCAGGGGTGTGAGAAATAAGTCCATTGCCACAATCAAAGGGGGGACATGGAGACTCGGACACAGTGCAGCAAGGTTTTAATCAACGTTCCTGCAAGAGCAGGTGTCTCATGGACAGGCATACTCCAGGCCATTACAGCAGGCAATTTATCTCCTAGCATGAAGTCCCTCCCCTGGTTCCTCATTGGCTGAGTACTACAGAGGTTACAGCCTCATCCAGAAGTCACCTATGCCCACATAAGGCCAAAAAGTAGTCTGATTGGAACAAATGTACATTCCTCGAGGTGATGCAGACACTTCAGTTCTTTGGTGCCTACTCATTGCAAAGCCCGTGAAAAATAAGCCCAAGAAATGGAGAGGGGAAGAACCAGGAAGTGAAGTGTCTAAGGGTTTGGGACTCCATTGTGGGGGGGGGGGGATGGGTTCATACATCTTTCCAATAGGTTGTAAACCTACTATTAACTAGACAGACAGCACAGCTTTTATCCGTTATTTCTGAAAATGAATCATCTCACTTACATCTCACAAGGGATAAGTCTCTTTTAGCCCCTGCAGGAGAAACAGCTTATAATGAGAGAGGTGATCTACAGCTTTTCCACTCAGAATGTGTCCTCTTATTTCTTGGGGTTTCTGTACCCAGTCAGTCAGAAAAAGAAATGGATGCTTACATCTTGATAATCACCTCCTACCCATAAGTTGGTATCTTAGAGAAGATCTACACAAACGGTCTTTCAGACTAAGTGGAAATACAGGACAGTGCTGTTGAGGTGTCACTGAATGTGGGTCAGCATCAGCAGCAGGGTGGCAGCCTGATGGCACAGAAGACATCAGGAACTCAAGTCCTCTTGAGAAACATAACCAATCACTTGTTTTGAAAGAAGGAAATCAACCTCATCCTTCAATAGATGGTTGATCAATGGGCACTTAGAACCCCTTTGATTTCAGAGATTAGAGGAAATACAGTCTAAGACTGTGCTATTGAGGATAAAGAGTGTCTGCATTCCAGGTGCCTGGGTCACCGACGATGCTCAGTCGGTTAAGCATCCAACTTGGGCTCAGGTCATGATCTCACCATTAGTGAGTTTGAGCCCCACATTGGGCCCTATGCTGACGGCTCAGAGCCTGGAACCTGCTTCGGATTCTGTGTCTCCTGCTCTCTCTGCTCCTTCCCTACTCATGCTCTGTCTCTCTAAATAAATAAATAAATAAATAAATATTAAAAAAAAAAAAAAAAAAGAATGCCTGCATTCCAAACCAAGATGCCATTCAGGGAATCTAAGCAACAGTAAGTGGAGTAAATGAGATGGAAATAAAATTCTTTTTCATTTTCCTCTAATGCAGGTGAGCCATATGGCCACCTGCATGATAAATAATAACCCCTTTTCCCAGACAAGGAAGCCAGAACGCAGGTGCAGTCAGCAACAAACACCATGGGAAGTAGGAGGAAGCCAGTAAGGCAGGGGGAGCCCTGTGCAGAAACAGGGAGTTGAAATGCCATCTTGAGGACAGCTGCCACAGCCAGGGAAAGGGAATCCACGGATAAGCGCAAGGCTGCAAAAAGCAGAGTCTGTCCCTGCATGTCTAATACTATTTCAGGGGCTGAGGGGTTCTTTCCCCAAAATACTCCTCTTAACACATTTAGTATCACCTGAAACTCCTTTCAAGAGGAATCATCCCAGAAGAAGACTTTTGAAAGTCACTGTTAAGCACATATTACATGGCAGAGGTGTTACTACCACAGGTCTGACTAGAGCCATGGTGACCAGGCACTAACCTTGTGGACGTGTAAAGAAGACAGTTCTTGGGACCAGTGCCTCCAGATCTCCTGACCGGCCCTCACCTTTTCCTCTTCTTTCTTTGTTCCCTCCCTTCTCAGCAGCAGAGATGGTTTGGGAGGGAGAGAACCAGAGCTGAACTCATCTTCATACCCCCCCTTCTCCCATAGAGGCATCTGGGAGGCTGGGGTAACCCAGTGTCACTTCCTAGCCTGGGACTGGGATGGTGGAATTGCTGCAGTGACCTGGTGCCATCCAGATCACAGGGCTCAGATGTTTATCCCTGACATTCAAACAGATTCCTCACACTGGTGTTGTGACTGCACTATGAATAGGAGAAGATCACTTATAAACCATCTGTAGGACTTTAGAGAGTCAGCACAAGAGTAAAGGCTGTGGCATTCCCAGCCTCAATGGAACAATTGTTTTCAGCAGAGAATACTACCCTCTGCTATAAGGCTAGTCTTTAGGAGCAATCTAGACCTTTCCAGTCTCATGGCTCATCCCCAGTGTGTCCCCTACAATGCTTGGTCAAGTCTCCCTCCTACACATCCATGTGCATAAGCACACACACGCACACACTCCCACACACGCACGTGCTTGCATACACACTGCTAAAATACTCAGCTTCTCAGACTCCCAGGATGTCAAGTGAGCCATGAGATGTGGAGGTCCCTGGGATGGTCTTACCTTCCTGAATAAAATGTCAGTAGGAAACAACTCTTACTGGTCAGTCTGCCCCACCTTGTTCCGGCCTAGTGTTGCAGTAACAATCCCATGACCCTGAGGATAAAAACCACACACTAAAGACAGTGAAGCAGCAGACAGAAGGAAACCAGCTCCTGGGGCACATTTGATCACATTTGGCATCAGCCAATCAGCTGCCTACCTACAGACTTCTGCTTATAAAAGAAAAAAGAATCCCTTTGTTGAACATATTCTTAACTGACAGTCCCCTGACACCCTGGATTTCACTGACGTGCACATTGGCATCATGTCCTTGGCTGTCATTGAGAGATGCACTAAGGAACTCTACTGTAACTGTTGCTATTGATTCTATTGCACAATATAACTTGTCTCTGTGTCTGGTCTTGACCCCTCCAATCCACTCTCCATTCTGCGGTCAGGATGGCCTTTGTAAAATTCAAACTTGAGCATACCACGACCCTGTTAACAACTCTCCAGGGGCTTCCTGCAGCAGAAACAGCTGACTGTCCTCCAAATCCCACGCCCCCTTCCAGAGTGGGGAGATATTGCTGCCAAGTGGCTGCCCAGCCAGGGATTATCTTTCCACTCCCCCCTCCTCCGGCATGTAGGGGAGACTCTGGGACAACTTCTTACCACTTACCAGCGAATTATGTGGAAGCAATAGGAGTCATTTTCAAGGCCAAGGTGATTAAGACATACCTATGTTCTCACGACTTCCCTTTCACCCCCACTATCAGCAGAAGATGGAGGAGACACCCAATAGAGTCGCCATCTGAGGTAAAACTGCCCATCTACCAGAAATACGGTGTCAGAGCACTATGAGGGTTCTAAGTACACTAGAGTGTGCACTGAGCCACCAACATCTTGGGTGTTATTCACTACAGCAGCTGACAGTACACTAATACACTTTACATAAACTGTAAGGCAAAGTCCAAAATCCTTAACATGGGCACAAGCCTTATCTCCACCTTACCTGGAAACTTCCTTACCTGCTCTTAGACCCCTGTGCCTCGCTGTTCTTCCACTTCTTTGGTACTCACTGCACATGTCAATATTTGCACCCAGTGCCAGACTGTGAGCACCAAAAGCACAGAGGCATTTCTCTCTGGCTTACAACTCTCTTCCTAATTGACTAGTACAGAGCCGGATAGGTACTAGGCAATCAGTGAATACCTGTTGAGTGCATGAGTAAATGACCTCATTTTGTTAGAACAACTTTAGTCTCCCTGTTTAGGGAGGTTCCTGGGAAACATCACTCATGTTGCAGGCATTGCTAGCAACTTTTAAAATTCTATTAACAATGTTATTCTTACATGATCATCTTTCCCTCTTTGCTCTTGCCACTAGCAAACTCAGAGACAGAATTACAGCCTACCTTTAGGAATTGCACAAGCCCTAAGCGTATGGCTTTACATATTTTCCCTTGATCTAGTTCCACATAGTAATTCAATCTTATTTCTCTCACTATCCTGAGTTTATTATTCTTTACCTGCAAGTTCTTAAAGTACTTTTGTGGAGTCTCTTAATGCTTTTCTGTGCAGAGTGGCATGTAAAAATTTTTGTTTCATTCTTAATGAGAGGGTTGGCTTATAATTCCTCTATGCTTATGTTAACTTGGGAATAGTTAAAATTTATCTCTTCCTTTATTTTGCTGATAAGTATTGAATCTTCCCTGATACAACTTAGCACAAAGTTGCCTAGAATGGATTTATATTACTTACCATAAAGGTCACTGTGACATAAGGCAGACGTTTAAAAGATATTCTTTATCAAAATCATAAAATGTAAAGATGATAGAGCTCAAAAAGCATGTAGGGACCATATAGTCTAATTCCTTCACATCATAAATGAGAAAAGCTAAAAGCCAGAGAAGTAAAATGACCCTCCAAAGGCCATACATACGGTTCTGGATCTGGGGCCCAACTCAAGTGAGCTGGATCCTAAATTGGTCTTCTTTTTACAGCAGCCCCCAAGCCTCCAGTTACTTTGAACAGGGCAGTGGGAGAATGAACAATGGCCCCCAAGATAGCCACATCCTAATCCTTGGAACCTGTAAATGTACTTACATGGCAAAAGAGACTTTGCATAAATGATTACGTTAAGCACCTTGAAATGGGGAGAGGATCCTCAGTTACCCAGGTGGGCACTAAATGCAATCACGGTGTCCTTGTAAGAGGAAGGCAGAGGGAGATGTACCTACAGAAGAGGAGAAGGCAAAGTGACAACAGAAGCAGGGACTGATGTGGCCACCAGCCAAGCCTGCTGCCATAGAATCCAGAAGAGAAGGGAACCCGAATCTCTCCTGGAGCTTTCAGGGTGAGTGCAGCCCTGCTGATATTGACTCTAGCCTAGTGGTAGTGATTTCCTGCAGTGTGAGAGAAGAAAACTGTGTTGTTTATGTGCCACTAATCTGCAGTAATTCACTACAATGTTAAGAAAAGACTAATACACGAGAGTTGGCAAATGATGGCCAATGGACCAAATCTGGTCTGTTGCTTGTTTTTTGTAAATAAAGTTTTATTGGAACAGAGCCTTGCCTATTCCTTTATGAAATGTTGCTGATTGTTTTTTGCTACCCTAGCAGAGTCAAGTGGTGTGACAGAGACCACATGGCCTGCAAATCTGAAGCTATTTACAACCTGGCCGTTTACAGAAAAAATTTACTGACCCTGCTTTCAGCTACAAATTATTTCCATCTTTTCTCATATTTTCATTGTCCTCTTGCACTGGAAATAATGCATGTTCATTATACAAAATTAAAACACTACAGAGTAATGTTTTACCTGGAAAGTAAATTTCCCCTGACAACTCTCATCAAAAGTGTGGGGCATGTTCCCCATTGGTTCACTTTCTCTACACATATGATAACCTTTACCATTACAATTGTGTTATCAGTGTTTGTTACATTGATATATATTCATAAATTACAAAGGACTAAAAACTTCAGAAAGATGATACAGTCGTGACATGTTTTAATACGTGAGCCAGCGGCAAAAAGAATAGCATAAATTTGACAGGTGCCAAAGGTCTGTGCTGGAGATCCACGTGTGATGTCCAACTGGGAGCAAGTGGAGTGAGTGGTTAATGGCTGAGACTTTTCATCTGCCAGACCCAGTCCAGATACCCTTTCCTCCTGTGGGGCTGCCCCTTTGCCTCTCTGTGTATCAACTGCCTCATGGATAAAATGGAGATAGTAAGATACATGGAGCAAGGTCATTAAGTAACAACTGTAAGAGATAATAATGTGAAGCACTCCACACAGTGCCTGGCACACAGTCAGCCTAGATACAAAATGTTGCCATAATGTAATAAATATTGCAATGTTTTGGTTTAAAATAGCTAAAGAAAATGATCTTTTAAAAATAACTGCACATGGGGCGCCTGGGTGGCGCAGTCGGTTAAGCGTCCGACTTCAGCCAGGCCACGATCTCGCGCTCCGTGAGTTCGAGCCCCGCGTCGGGCTCTGGGCCGATGGCTCGGAGCCTGGAGCCTGCTTCCGATTCTGCGTCTCCCTCTCTCTCTGCCCCTCCCCCGTTCATGCTCTGTCTCTCTCTGTCCCAAAAATAAATAAAAAACATTAAAAAAAAATTAAAAAAAAATAAAAATAAAAATAAAAATAAAAATAACTGCACAGAAGCACCTGGCTGGCTCAGTCAGTACAGCATGCAACTCTTGATGTCAGGGCTCTGGGTTCAAGCCCTATGTTGGATTTGAAGATTACTTAAAAATATAAGCTTAAAGGGGCGCCTGGGTGGCTCAGTCAGTTGGACAACCGACTCTTGATTCAGGCTCAGGTCATGATCTCACCATCGTGAGATCAAGCCCTGCAGTGGGCTGGGCGTGAAGCTTGCTTGAGACTCTCCCTCTGCCTCTCTCCCCAGCCCACCCAAATAAAAAATTTTTTAAAAACTGTCTTTTTAAATCAGTCACTCAATCAATCAATAAAATCTTTAAAAATAGATAAAATCTTAAATAAATAAATAAAATTCAAAAAAATAAAAATAACTGTGCAAAACTTTTCAAGTTTAGTTTTTTCTAACTATAAAATTATTATTGTAGATAATTTGACCATAAGTGAAATCACAGAAGCGTTAAAATTAATCTCATCACCCTAAAATTACTATGCTTACTATTTTATCATATTTCCTTCCAGTCTTTCTCCTGTGTCTACATATTTATGCCCATTTACAAAAAAAGTGAAATACCGTTATAGGTAACGTTTGTGCCTGGCTTTTTTCATTAAAACCATTTTTCTCCATGCCATTAGATGTTTTGGGAAAAAAGATTTTAAGACCCAAATACTGACTGAAGTGTTTTCCATGGGTGTATTTCAAGTATTTTAACCATAAGTACGTCCTAGGCACCTACCTATTCCATGTTAGCCTTTCTGGCTGATGTTGAAACATGAAAGAGGAATTAAATGTTTTGCCTGCCTTCAAGGAGCTTATAATTTTGCATATGCAAAAAATTTTTTAGAGAAGCAAGGACATTTGTAGCTCATAATACAAGATAGAATAAGGTAGATAAGCATGAATTTTAAAAATAACAGCACAATGGGCTCAGGGATGAGTACAAAGTAAAGTTTTTCTCCCCCTTTGAATTTTTGGCTACCTAGTTCCTCAGTCAGATTTGAAAAAAAAAAAATAAGTTACCATCATTTGAGGGGTCACAGAGCTAGCAAGAACATTTTTTGCCAAGAAAGGAGAATGCTACCCCCCAGTGAGCACTCTCTGGGAGATATTTTGGAAAATGCCACAAGTTCTTTTAAAGAAAAGGAAATGAGGAGATTGTCATGTCTGTCTCACCTTAAATAATAAAAGCTGGGTCGGCATCAGAAATTAGAAACAAATTCTAGGAAACGTCTCTGAAGTTTCCACAAGGTGATCCAATTAAGATATGACTGGCAGCCATGAAAAGCTATGATATTGCCAAACCACAGTGAAATTGTAGATGTAGAAACACAAGAAATATCTTGCTGGATAACCAAATAGTTTTTAGAAGAGCCATATAGTATAGACTTAAACTTCCAAGACATCACTGACTATTTTTCTTGCCCTCCAGCCAAAGATAACCTAAGACAAGGGAAAACACTGGCTATCCCACGAAAGCCAGACAAGTAAACAGAAATTTGCAATGAATCTTTCTTAGCCTCAGCAAAGGCCAGGCCTAAAATCCATCTTCAGCACATTAGAATGGAATCTCTTAGGTCAACTAACAAGACCCCCCTCCTTGCAGGGGTGCTGACATCGAACCACTCCGGAATCCCCTGCTCCACACACCTCCATCTGCTGTCATAAAGCGCTTTGTAAACTGGGCACCAGATATTCCGGGCATCTCAGAGAGCTACCAGCTCCCCCTGACTCCAGAGAAAAACCAGCTCCCAGCTCAAATAACATCTGGTCCCATATATAGTGAACGCATCAAGGCGGTATCCTTCGAATTGGATCATTCTAGATGACAGGTGATAGCACTAATGAAGGCCGGAAGAAGTAGACATCAAACCCACTCCACAAGCAGGGACATCAATTTTTAAAAAGTCAAAGTTCTCCTGATTCTTTCGTATTCTTGAGTGGTCACACTGAAGACCAAGATAAGCAGGATAACCTGGAAACTTAGGAAAATCCCCCCAAAACAGGATGCGCTAGTTGGTTGTATAATAAAATCCCATTTTTCTTAAAAATACATCATTTTTATATGATTTCAGTTGTACTCTTATTAAACTTGTCCCATCAGTTAGAACATTTTGAGATCATGAAACATTTTGAGATTATTTGTTGAGTGCCTTTTGAGAAGAATTAGATTCTTTCTGGAATGTGATCAATCAAGCAGTACTATGAAGGGCTGGCCTGCTGTGAGTACACAGTAGGCTATTCATCATGTATATAGGGAAATGGGGCAAAGAGTCTCTATCCTCAAGTTTAAGTTTCTGAGGAAAACAGAACAAACACAAATGTCACTGTAGCAGATATTTTTAATTGCCAACCCAATATCCATCAAGACTGCCATTTCCAGTCTTCTAACAGACATTGATTATGGCCAGGTGTAAACCCTACAGTATATGCCCATGACTTCAAGGAGAGTGGCCCAAGTACCACCCTCAGGGGAAGGGCCTGGTGAGTCTAACTCAACAATGACAGTCCCATTTCCCTTTGCATGTCAGGCCAATGAGATGGCCAAGTGAGGTTTGTTGAGTGGCTTCTGAGAAAGATCCTCTTGCTTAAAAAAAGAAAAAAGACAATAAGAAATGGATCTTCATGCTCTAGATTTTTCTTTCTTGATGTGATGCCTAGAGCAGCAGCAGCTGTCTTGAAACCATGAGGTACAACCATGACTAGGAATACTTACTACCTCAGGACAAAGCTGGTTGTGTTGAGAATCGCAGAAAAGGAAGACTTTGATGAATTATTGAGCTGGTAGTGTACCCCATTCTGGACATGTCTTCTCTGCAAACTTCTCGTAACATGAGATAATACATTTTTCTTAAAGAATATGCCATTCCAGGATGAATTTTTTAATACACACAGCTGAAAGCCTCCTGGGTGATACAGATACATAAACAAAGATGCTTTGTCAAAGCGTACTGTCAGCTGATGCAATGGAATAAGAATTCTGAAAAGAGCAACTTGGCCATAAAGGAGAGCATATGCAGAGATGTGTAACTCAGCTGTTAACAATCCAAGTGTTTTGGGGGACATTGTAAGAAATTCCTTTTCCTGTTTTTAGTTCCAGGTTACCAGTTAGGCAGGCCAAGCATCTTATCTAGACAGAAATATCTTTGGAGAAAGAAATTTAATAACAAATAAACTAAGAAATATTTCAATTTACACCAGTTAGAAGAATGTGTAAATTAAGGAAGTAGGTGAAGTGAGATGAGTAACTTCTTTAGGTTCTTCTGATAAAATGGAACCCAGTAAGTGAATTTTAAGAGCATTTTATATTTTAATTATTTTCCTTTTTTATTTTTATTTTTTTTAACATTTATTTATTTTTGAGACAGAGAGAGAGAGAGAGCATGAACAGGGGAGGGTCAGAGGCAGGGAGACACAGAATCCGAAGCAGGCTCAAGGCTCTGAGCTGTCAGCACAGAGCCCGACGCGGGGCTTGAACCCACAATCTGTGAGATCATGACTTGAGCCGAAGTCGGAAGCTTAACCGACTGAGCCACCCAGGCGCCCCTATTTTCCTTTTTTAAAGCATGATTTATACAGTGTAGATGTGCTGATCTTACATGTACCATTCAGTTTTGAAAAATGCTTATCAAGACACAGAACATTTCTGTTGCCCCCAAAATGTATCCTCATGCTCCTTCTAACTTAAGTTATTTTTATGATCTGTGCTTTCTGTATCCTTTCCAATGCATTTTGCTTAGCCTGAAGTCATGAAGATATCCCTCTAGGTTTTCTTCTAGTAGATTTATTGTTTTAAACATTACATTGAGATATTACATCTATGTCAAGTTGATTGTTCTGCATAAAGTAGAACACACATAATAAGATACACACATAATAGGATATTCATATACGTATGAGTCTCATTGTTCCAGTACCATTCCTTGAAGAGATTTTCCTTTCCCCATTAAATCACTTTAACATTCATATCAAAAACTATTTAGTCATATATTTGTGGATTTATCTCTGGATGCTCTATTCTGCCCCATGGATCTATCTACATGTCCAGCCTGTCATCAATACACTCTAATCTAATTAATAGTGTGGAAGTCAAGTAGCATGAGTCTACCAACTTGGTTCTTTTTCAAGATTTTTTGGGCTGTCCTTGGTCCTTTGCTTGTCCAAATAAATTTTATAATTGTCTTATCAATTTCTGGATAAAAGTCTTCCAGCAATATATTAAAGGTGATGGAACAAGGCTTTGCTATGAGAAAGATGAAACAAACTTTGAGGTGAATATCCTGGTGGCAAGCATGTGCCTGGGGATAAAGGGAGCAAACAACATGTGTGTCAAGGGCAATTAGAAGCTTTTCTTGATTAAAATCTTTCACCATGAGCCAGAATGGGGACTGCTTAGACTGAATCATGTCCCTTCAAAAATCTGTATGTTGAAGCCCTTAACCCTCGGTGTGATGGTATTTGGAAATAAGGCTTTTTTTTTAATGTTTTTATTTATTTTTGAGACAGAGAGAGACAGAGCATGAGCAGGGGAGGGTCAGAGAGAGAGGGAGACACAGAATCTGAAGCAGGATCCAGGCTCTGAGCTGTCAGCACTGAGACCGACACGGGGTTTGAACCACAAACTGGGAGATCATGACCTGAGCCGAGGTCTGACACTTAACCGACTGAGCCACCCAGGCGCCCCGGAAATAAGGCTTTTGAGAGCTAATTAGGTTTACATGAGGTCATGGAGGTAGGTCCCTTATGATGGGATCGGTGCCCTCATAAGAAAAGATACCAGAGAGTTGTTTCCTCTCTCTTTCTGCCATGTGAGGACCCAGTGAGAAAACAACTGTTTACAAGCCATGAAGAGATTCCTTCCCAGGGACCCAAATCACCTAACACCTTGATCTGGGACTTCCAGCCTGCAGAACCATGAGAAATAAATTCATTGTTTAAGCCCCCACCCAGTCTATGATATTTCATTATTGCAGTCTGGGCTGGCTGGCACAGAGATCTTAGGGGAAATTATCATGGTCCTTAAAGTTGCAGGTTTATTTTAAGTCAAGGGGCCATTAGAACTTACAAATGGCAGATTGATTGTATGTATTTATTGCCATTCCCTTCCAAACCCTACTAAAATGACAGGAAAGACAAATATCCAACCCATAAATGCTAGAAGAATGGGAGAGGAGATATGTCAATCAACTTTTTTAAGGTGGAAAGCTGATGGGGAATAACTGACCTAAACAGAGCAGAGGAAGAAGAAGCCGTTGAAACCAAGAGCCTACACTGAGGAGAAGCAAGTGATTTGTTGTGCACAGCCCAGAAAGGACTGAGAACTGGAAGCAATGGCTCCCATTAACACGTGGGGCTGAAACAGTAACAGTGTAGCCATGGGTCACAACCCTGCAACCACAGAAGAACAGCTCTTCTGTGGAAATAGGAATATGATGAAAGCCACGGATGTGATTTCAAATTTTCCAGCAGCCACATTAAGAGAGGTAGAGCTAATCTTAATAATACATTTTACTTAACCCAATATGTTATTATTTCAATATGTAATCAGTATTTTTAAATGTGTAATGAGATATTTTAGTTTTTTTCATAAAGTCTTTCATGTTTGTGTTTTACTCTCACAGCACATGTCACTTCTGACCAGCCATTTTTCTGTGGCTTCATGGCCACATGTAGCAGGGGATGATGGTATTAGACAGCATGGGTCTAGAGCAATGGAACCAAAAACCCCTGAACTCAAAGACACAGGCACATGGCAGTCTCAGTTCCCGAACTGAACTGAACTGAACAGGAGTTTTAAATAAAAGTCTGCATTCCAGCTTCCTCTTGCCCCAAAACCAGAATATAAGCACCTGTCTCTTGGGGTGCCTGGGTGGCTCAGTCGGTTAAGCAGCCAACTTTGGCCGAGGTCATGATGTCACGGTTTGTGGGTTTGAGTCCTACATCAGGCTCTGTGCTGACAGCCTGGATCCTGCTTCAGATTCTGTGTCTCTGTCTCTCCCTGTCCCTCCCTCACGCACGCTCAGGCTCTCTCTCAAAAATAAATAAACATTAAAAAATTTTTTTTCAATAAAAATAAAAAATAAGTGTTGGTCTCTTCTCTGGCCCCAATTCAAGAGATTGGGTCCTTCTTAGGGCCTTGGAAGAAACAAAAGCAATTTAGAGGGCTAAATAAAAACTTCAGAAATCACAAACCTCAGAGAACTACTAGAATATATTGCATCCATAAAGCAATACCAGGATACTGTAAATATTAATAAGAAAAGTATTTTGAAAATTAGAAAATATGGTAGCTAAGTAAAAATGTCCATGGAGAATTGGATAACAAAGACAAAGGAATCCCTTAGATGAGTGTAAAGATAAAGAGATGAACACGAGAAAAGATAAAGAATTTAGAGGATCAACCCAGGGGATTCAACATGCAAGGGAGTTCAAGAACAAGACAGGAAATTCACAAGGAAAATGAGGAAAAATTTCCCAGGAGATATTACTTTTTTTGTTATAAGCCTTATGGTGCTATTTAACTTTCAGAAGTATGTACATATATAACTTTGATAAAAATTTAAAATCATTTTTAAAAAAACAAAAACTGTTATAAAAAGGAAAAAGGACTTTGCTTAGGATGGGTCTGACAGAATAATGAACTGTTCATGATGGACACGTGCCTGTTATTAGTACCTGATAAATATTACATGACCAGAGGCAACAAAACCATCAGAGAGGTGGCCTCCTCCCCACCCCATGCCTGGTTTTATAGCACTGTTTTAATGCAATAGCAACAACAAAGGTCTCTAGGCTTCAAACTGATGAAAATCTCAGGTGCCTGGCTGGCTCATTCAGCACAGCATGTGACTTTTGATCTCAGGGTTGTGAGTTCAAGCCGCACATTGGGCATAGAGCCTACTTAAAAAAAAAAAAAAAAAAACAACCTCTAAAAAAATAATTTAAAAAATTGCAGAAAATCTCATTTGAGCTTCAAGACATTTTCGTTCCGATTCAGAACTTGTGGTCTACACATTTCTGTGGCACTTGTCATCATCCTATCAGAGAAAACTCAAATGAAACAAAGGACAGAATATGCTTTGGCATCCCCTGGAAGGGTCTCTGCAGGAAGCGTCCACACCTTGACAGGCAGGGCCTGTGCCCAATGCTGACTGTGCCAAGGCTGCCAAGAATGAGGAAGGCAAAGTGGCAGCCAAGTTCCCATGTTCAGGGGGCCTCAAGGGGCGGGATTCAGGCGTTCAGGGGCGGGGAGCATCCACGAGTGCCCTCAAAGGGTCTCCATCTTTGAGAACCAGCCATATCAGAATATGGGGAGCAGGCTGTCAAAGCACAGATTCCTGGCCCCATCCTGGACCTGTTGGATTGATAGGTCTGGAGATGAGACTCAGGAACTGGGTTTAAAAGGACCCCCGTACCTCCAACGTTGCCCCCATTAATTTCCATGCATGCCAACCAAAATTAGAGAAACAGCATGCAACTGTGGGAACTCAGCATGGAAAAACCTAGCTTCAGGCTCTGAAGCTTACATTAACCTCAAACTGTGTCTCCATGAGGTCCTTCTGGTGGGCCTCTTGAAGAAAACATTTCAGATGAGATCTACAGGCCCGAGCAGCCATCTACTTCATGGGCTAGAAGAACTTGACATGGTCATCTGGGTCCAAATATCCAGATATATCCCAGGCAAACACTCACCCATTGCATCTACACTCACGAGTTTAAAAAAAAGCAAAAAGAAAAAAAGACATGTTGCAAATAGGGCGAATAGGGCTTGCCTTGGACTTAACTATCAAGTCAGGAACTTTTATCCCATTTCCTTCTTGTTGGGTGACCTTGAGCACACACTGCTGGGAGAGGAAGTATTTATTCTATCCATTTATTTAAACCATCTCTGCTGAAAAAATAGGCTCATCATATGCTTGGGACCTTCATGTCATGACGGTGGGTGGTACGGCCACATGTGTGAGGGTATGTGCATGTTTATGCAAATGCCTCTCACACACAGCACTCGGGAATTGGAGCTAAGCCAAGGGCAGATATTAATGAGACACTTGATTAAGATCAAGCCCTGCCCACTCATTTGAAGTGTGTGTTAACAAAGCATCAAGAAAACGGGCCTGAGTGCCAGTTCTCCAAGAACATGTGGGGGGCAGCCCCAGTCTGTGTGTGTGCTGGCCGGGAGGCAAACATTCACATTTCCAGCTGCTGGGAACCAGATGAGAGAGTGGCCCGTGTCACACCGCTGCTGCTGCTGCGGGTGAGGGAATGGGTCTCTTGAAGAAAACATTTCAGATAAGATCTACAGGCCAGAGCAACGCTCCCGGGAAGTTCAAAGGCCTGCGGAGAGAATGCAGCTCTCTCCAAAGGCGAGTGTTGGCCTTTGCCTCCCTGGGGCACTCTGGTTGAGGCTGTCAGCTCTGCATGGAGAACAGAGACTGAGAGGAATTATAAAAATGACCAGAATGAGGGTGCCCGTTGGTCTCCAAACAAGACAAAGCTGCCTGTGTCTAGGAGCTCTGGCTGCCCTCTTGCCTCCAGGAAGCAGGATGCACCAGAGGCTCTCAAACTTGGGCCTTAATTCATCCTTCCGTGTCTCCAGGGCTCTGAGTGTGAGCATCAGGCAAGACTGCGTGCAGAAAATCTTACACCTAGAACATGTGAGGACTCGGATCGTACTCAGGGATGTCTTGGGCGCTAAATATGATCTAAGCCCATCTTTGGCAAGGTTTGTTAATGAGCTCTCACATTCTTCTGAAAGAGATAAGTCTATCTGGGAAAGGTAGGTCAGATGATGAGAGATATACGGGCATTTGGAGGGAGGGGACAGGTAAAAGTTTGCAAGACAGAAAGAGGGAGTGCAGTCTGACTATGATTAGAATTTTACACTAAGGATATGTATCAAGATTAGACTTTTGCACCAAGGTGATGATGGTGACAATGACACTATTTTCTGAGCACTTCCTATGAACCAAGCTCTAAGTACTTTACCTATATTTACTTTGTTTATTGTTACAAAAGTCCTGGTACCACCTCCCTTTTTTTTTTTTTTTTTTTTTTTTTTTGGATGAGGAAGCTGAGGCCCAGAGAGGTTTAATTACTCATCTAAGGCCACACAACTATTAGAACTGAAGTCGACCTCACACCAGTACCCCTGAGAGATACTATCACCACAGTTCTATCCACATGAAAGATAGCTTATTGTTTTCCAGTTTTGCTCTTTCTTGGAGAGAAGAATAAAAATGAAAAAACTTAGAATGGTTTTGAGAGAAATCTGGGAGGAGTTTAAATGCGATGAAAGAGTTCTGGATATGCTAAGAAGTGAGAATGATGCAGTGAATCTTACAGGCACTACCTTCCTGGTAAAGGAAAATATTGAGTCAGATTGCTCCAGGGCCTAAACCTCACTCTTGGGAGTAACATAAACTCTTTTGGAGTACTCAGATTAGCCAGAGGAACATCTTTTGCCTATGAGCCTAAGTGCCCTGAGACATCACCGCAGACTTCCAGGAGGGGTGTTCCATGCAGAGGCCTCAGCAGGATGACCACAGTGGGCACCTTTCAGCCCAGTGATACATGACTGGAGGGTGTAAATGCTACTTTTCTCAAGGTTGTTTTGTGACACCGACTGACTGTCTTCACTGCAGATTCCCACCCCCCCCCCTTATTTTTTAAAAAAATTCTGCATGGATTTCTTTGTTATAGAATATCTATTTAAATATTATAGAAGTGCCCCATGGACCATATGCTGGTCTGGGTGCTGTTGGTAACAAACATGAGACAGGCTCTTCCTTCAAGGATCTCACACTCCCATTTCTGAGACAGGATTGACTCACATCATGCAACCAGAGAACGAAATAAAGAGAGTTCTTCTAGCCCATCAGATGCTCTGTGCAAACTGGAAAACAGAGATGCTCCCTACTCCAAGGGGATTTACTCCTGCTCCCACTGCTTGTGAGCAGAGAGCATGGACTGAATTTTTGTCTCACTTCATCCTCTTAGCCAGGTGCCCTATGTGGAGTGAACAACTTACACAACCTTATATGAAGATAAGACCCAATAAATTAAATTTAATCAAACTTCACTATGCTGATTATCAATAGCTGAAAAGAAGATGACTAGGCTATAATTATCAAAGAGCATTCCACACTTTAACGTCTAAATCTACCAAGGTCACTGCGCCTGCCTCTTATGCTCCACCTTTTTCCTGACTTTAATGTATGGATCATCTGGGCTTCTAACTTAAGGTGCAACTTCATTCTCTGTCACTGACTCAGAGACCACACACCTATACTCGAACAAGGGCCTAGCTCATCAGTTTCCTTTTTCTATTAAATAATTCCAATCAATAAACAAATACTGGACTATCTTTCAGCTTAAAAAACAAAGGTTGACCTCATCTTTTTCAACTGTTGCCCCAATTCACTCTGCTCCACTTCTCAGCAAAACTCCTCAAAAAGTTGTCTAAACTCCATCTCCATTCCCCCCACCCCCATTTGATTGTTTTCCCCTTTGCAAGCCTGGAACAGACCATGTCCAACCCCTCACTTACAACATGGTGGTACCTGGCACTTACTGTATCCTCTATCCTTGGCCTTTGGGCTTTAGTCACAGCTGAGATAGAAAGAGTCCCAGTTTATCATCCTAATACAGGACTATCAAGGAGCTCTAAATCTGGGAAGCAATGAGACTCCCGGAGTTTTTCTTACAGCCTTCAAGGTTTTTATTCCTCCTTTCTTCTTTTGTATTTAAATATCTGTTAGATCAGTCTTTCCTTATCTTAAATGTCTTTCAGCAACTTTGAGTTTGAAGCATAGAAGCCCCTTAGGGCATGACTTGCAAATACCCACAGTGTCCAGGCAGGGGGCGTGAATGAATGAGACTTGCTAGGAAGAAGCAGGTAGTAGATAAAGAAGATAGACACTGGGCTTAGAGTTGGGGGTGCAATAAGGAGTAGTGAGACCACAGTCAACTGCAAGGGGACAGCCACTGTCCTATCCAAACGGGACAGCCACTCACTAGTTCAGACCAACTATTGCTCTGCTGCTTTGCTAATGTTGCTTCAAATTTTGATTTTTCAAAAGAAGTCGTAAATCTGCCTTTTTACGTGAAATCTCCAAGTATTTAGATACTGGCTACCAATTCAGATTGTCTACCCAATGCTGTGTGGACCAACCAACCAGAAGCCCATCAAAATACGTATGGGGACTGGAGCTGGCCTCCAGGTCTTCCGTTTGTAACCTCGATCTGATATTTTCATACTGAATTCAGCCTCTGGTTGATTATGTCTCTCAAGTTTCCCCACGGTTTTATTATTTCTTCCTCATTCTCTCAATCTCTTTTCTTGGTTCTTGGAAATTAGAACCAGGAAATAGATGGACAGAAAGCAATGTTTTATCCCACACACCAAACGTAGAGCTTTGTTACTGATTCACATTATACTTGTGAGTCAAGATTTGTTGCCCTTTTTCTTTCTTTAGCTTATTTCTGTTCTCAATCAGAGCACAAAGAATAAAGTTCCAGGGTGACCTACCAGAAGACAGAACCACCCAATGGAAATCACTCCCATTGTTTGTGAGCTGAAAAGCCCCAAGCATAAGTCTGACTAGAAAATTAAAAGGCAAATGAGACAAGCTCTGGACCCAAAAGATGAGTGCCTAGCAGTTTTTCCCTCATTCAACGTATCACCAGTGAAACTTCCTTCTGTGTTGATTTCTTCTAAGAGTGATGGCTCTTCGAGCAAGGGTTGAGTACAGTGCAGCAAGCCATCCTTACATGCATTCGCCTAAATTTCAGGGGCCTGGAAATGAAGAAAACTCCAATGTCAACCAGTAAAGCTAGAAAAAGACCTCTCCCTAATCCCTTAAGGTTAAGAAGTTTAGCCTTTCTTAAAATACAAAATTTCTGAGGCGCCTGGGTGGCTCACTCAATTGAACATCTGACTCTTGATTTCAGCTCAGGTCATGATCCCAGGGTCTTAGGATCAAGCCCCATGTCAGGCACTGCGCTGGGCATGGAGGCTGCTTAAGATTCTCTCTCTCACCCTCTTCCCCTCCCCTACTCATGCTCTCTCTCTCTCTAAAATATTTTTTTTTAATTTTTAAAAAATATTATAAAATTCCTTAGGAAGAGGCTGTGTTACTTTTGTATCTTAGTATCGAGTAGGTTTCAAACCGTTCCTGAAAGACTTATTGCAGAGGAGAAGTTTCACCAGGAGGTGAGAGGGACATTTACTGCAGACCTTTCAGAGTGCATTAGTGCTCACTGATATCCACATGCGCCTTCCTATTTCCCCTATTCCTTCATAGTTAAGTTGATTACATGACTAGTTTGGCCAATGAGCTAGCACTTCTGGTTGAAGTGATCAAGTATCTGGTATTCCTTTTATCTTCTCTCTTCTGCTCACATGACTAGAAGCATTCGGCCCAGACAGCAAAGTCACGCGATGATTTCAGAGTCACTGCTTTGGAGGACAGCTGCCATGGACTTCACAGAGTGAATAAGAAACAAACTAGTATTAAGCCACTGGAATCTGGGGATATTTGTTACAGCAGCTATCATTACTCTAACTAACACAAAGAGAAAACAGAAAGAATAGTGAAAATTTGCTGCTAACCATTTCAGTAGCCACTATGCTACTGGAGTTCTGGGAAAGAGAAGCTATTTACTATTCCACACATACAGGAAAAAGTGCAACTTATAACTCATTACCCAAGTTCTCAGACCAAGTTATGAGACAAGGTCCATCTTTTCTCTGGGATTGTGTTGTCCAGACTTGCAGGTCCTTGAGACCCATCTCAAATGTGGCTCTCTCCACTGAAAAGCTCATATGGTTACCACAGTTTTTCATTGTTGGAACTTTAACATTGTTTGTAAGCCCCATGCAGTTCTGCTGAGGTAAGTACAGCTCACATCAAGGTTGCCAGTGAGCTCAGGCAATGAAAAGTTGTTTTGAAAGAAAAGTGTCTCTCCAAAGCCCAGGTGGAACAAAGGAAGATTCACGCCTGACTGCAAGAAAACTATGTCGTCTGCCATAGGTGATGGAAGAAAGAGAGAGATGCCATGACTTAGGTCCTTCAGCTTGTTTTGTTCAACTGGTTTGACATACTTTCAGCACTGGCTTCAATTCCAGAGAACCTGCTTCAGAATGACGAATTTGGTTTTCAGACTCCAGTTATGGAAGCTGAACCCCTCAAACTCTGATCATCCAGATATAAACAGAGACCCTTCCCTCAGCTAAATAGATACACTAGGACAAAGAACTGTAGCCTCAAACAAAAAAAGGCCCATCTTTGTCCATTAAAAGAAAGAAACAAAAAAGAAAAAGAGGAAAAGGAAGAATAGGAAGAAGAGGTTCATGCCCTATCTTCCTTATTTGACACAAATGCAGAAAGGCGTGTATATTTGGCCATGCCAGAATCCAGTATCCCATTATTTGTTGAGAGTTCTCCCAGTATTTCTAACTCATATTCTCCCTCAGTCCACCACTATTTGAGGATTAACTTGCTCCCCTCAGCTCACCGATTCAGATAGGTAAGAAGAACTCTACTTCCTGCTAATTTAGCACCAGGCCAATAGGAAACATTAACTTTAGTCTTTCTCAGAGCCAAAATGAACAGGAACCATGGCTGCTGGGTGAGGGAGTGCATGTATCAGCTCCAACACATGTCCTCACTCGTGACACTGCTCCAGATTTGACACCTAACAGGGAGAATCCAGCCATCCCAGCTTGAACAACAAGCCCACCTCCTGGCTGGGGAGAGTGGGGCACTGTGATTGACAGTCTACCAACTCGGGTGAGCTAATTCCCTGGAATGCACAGAATGGGGATGAGGTAATTTCCTGGAAAGGAAATGGGGTGCTATTAGTATGAATGGGGAACAGCAAAAATAACAAATGTCCACCGCACCTCCTCCCTAAGTTAATATATTTGATTTTAACCCAAGGCTCCTGGAGACAGATTGACATCCGTGGAAAAGCAGGAAAGCGTCCCTTGGCTTCATCATAAAGGAGACAGCACCATCCCATAAAACATCCCAACACTGGAAACTTACAAGGTGCCTGTATGTATATTTCCTCCTGGGAAATTATTAGTCTCCTATTTCACAAATGAAGAAAGGCAGGCAGGGAAGAGAGAAACCCTGCCCAAGATCATCAGCTAAGCAGAAAGCCTGCCTGCCATGCACCAAAGAACTCAGGCATCTCTCCCTATCGAAGGGAGAATTCATGGGTATCTCTGCAGAGCCCCTCACTACCATTGGAAAAATTTCCCAAGATACACATCCTCTTGGGGGTGGGGTGTGCAGCTGTAAGACAGGCCTCTATGTTGACTGTTACTGCAAGGGTTTGAGGGGTTAGGCAGTGGGTGGGAGGGGAAGGGACCCAACATTAAAATTTTCAAAGGTGAAAATATTTTCCTGAAATACAGTGTCTGTGTGCAGTAGGTGTCAATATAACTGACCTTCTGTCTTGAGCTGGAGCTGGGAATGGATTTTTTTACAGGAAAAAGGAAATGCATGGGTGTGGAGCTGCCAGCAGCAAAGGAAGTTTCCAGGCGACCTGTCATGGCGCAATTTATAGACATAAGTCTCTGAAGGGCTGTAGCGAGGCTGTGGAGAGGGTGTGATTTGTTGGTTGTGGAGCCTGGCACCTGGCATCCGTCCATGCTGACTTAACTCAGCATGCACGTGTATTGCCCCTATGCACAGCAGTATCTGGGCAGTTAGAATGAAAGGAGCAGAAAGAAAACGCACTCATCCAGAGGGAAATTTTAAAATGGAACCCAGAAAGGAGCAAAAATCGTGATTGTGGGGACGGGTTGCTGGAGGAAATGGCTGGAGGGTAATGAGCCTCCCTTGGCCTGAGACTTGACTTAAAGCAGCAAATTCAACTTGCCTTTCCATCCCAAAAGACACATAGGACAGATGCTTCAAAGGTCTTCTGAAGAGAAGGCAAGTCCCTCTTAGCTGTTAAGTTGGGTCCACTGGGAAGTGAACAAATGAACAAAGGGACAGAACCAAATAACTTGACGCCCATCACCACCCCCAAAGCTTCCCCACAGAACAAGGGAGTCCAGAAAGAAGCAGCCCGTAGCTCTTCAGCAAGAACCAATTAGGCAGTAAGGCATGACAGTCAACACACGTCCTGGGGGAGAGGCCATGCAGTGTTTACAGAGCCTGGCAGCTGGTGCCAGAGCTAACAACCCACACGCACGGCCCATCTGGGCAAGTTTGAAAAAGTAAACTCGTTTCCTCTGGGTCTCGATGGCTGCAGCTCAAAACATTCTGCACAGCCACATTTGCTTCCCGCCTCTCAGATTCCTTCCAGAAAACCCACACATCTGTATACACACTTTAAAATAAATATGCATAAAAGCAGAATCCAAGCTGAGGGGAGTTGGAGGGGGTGGGAAGGGCCTCTGAGGTTCTTCTCTGGGTGGACCCTGACCCAAAGCTGCTTTCCTCCCCAAGGAGAGCCACCCTGGACAGGCTTTAATTGTAGCATTTTCGAGAAGTGTGAGAACTCGTTAGAATATCATACCTGCTTTGTGGCTCCCCATTTAACACAAATACAATTTTGAGGTCTGCAGCACAAATTTTCTCCCCCCAAAGACATCTACAAACTTCTGAACTGAGCTCAGAGGGTAAAAAAAGCCTGAGTTTCTCTTCAAGTTCATTGGAAACTCTCCAACCCAAGACCCATCCCCACCCCATCCCCCCCACTTTGCCAAAGGTTTTTCTTCCCACTAAGACAGGAGAAGCCAAAGATCTGCTCCTGCTCTTTGAGAGCTTATTCTTGTCCATTGTCCAAATCCAGTCTGAGATTGACCCCACAGATCACAGGGATGGAAAATGCCGCCCCGAGTTGTGGAAGGCTGAGGATGAGTAGCTGCTCTTTTGATATATTGTGGACCCTAAGATTGCACTTGAGGGCAAGAGAAAGAATGAGGTTGGAGCCAAGCTAATTCAGGGCACAGCTGAACAATGAAAAGGTGCTACAGTTTGGTCAACGGGCAGAGAAAGTGGAGAATAATACTTAGCGCATCTGCCAGCATATGGCAGTGTCTCCTGGAGGCTAAATTGTGGACCCATCACTTAACTTCTTCTTTCACTCAGGTCCCTATAAAAGGGCCAAGGTATTAGTTCTCACATTCATGAGGCTCAAAGTTATGGCAATGGGCATACTGGTGAAAATGTCAGGAGCTGGCTTCATGCCCATAAAACATCAGCCTCCCCAGGCTGGCAGCTGCCAAGGGCCCTCCTCCGCCTGGCAGACACCTTCCGCCATCTGTCTAGGTCCATCTCACACATCACTCCCTCTTAAAGCTCCACCCATCCGAGCAGATCTAGTTGCCCCTTGTCTGGCCCCCAAGAGCTGTGGCCTCCTAAGTTTTTGGTTTGCGTGCTCCCTAGAAGCAGTTTGAATATCCATACACCCTCTCACACAGTTTTAAGATGACATAAAAAACTTTTACTGGAAGTTTAAATAGTTCCAGAGGATGTCATTTCCTTAGTATTGTAAATATTAGCATTTTAAAATAAAATTATTACATTGCTCTTTAAATGTTGCCAAAGGGATCTAGGTATCCAAGCAATTCTACACTCCGAAACTTTATCAATTTTAAAAATACGTGAAAAGTCTTCGTGTTTATTATTTATTTATTTTCTTTGTTTATTTTTAACCAATCTCTATGCCCAATGTGGAGTTGGAACTCATGACCCCAAGATCAAAAATCTCACACTCTTCTGACTGAGCCAGTCAGGCGCGCTCATGAAAAGTCTTCTTTATCAACTTATTGGTCCATTTTCTACTTGAACTCACATTTCCATTCTATTTACTCTTTGTACATTTTAGCAATTGTCGTATACTTTCATGTTGGAATGTTTTTTTTCACAAGTGATCGTTGTACCATTCTTTTCTGGAACAGAAAATGTAAATACGTTGAAATTTTAATTTCATTATCACTGTAAATAAGTCTGTGAGTTTTAAGCAGCTTTTTTTTTTTTTTTTTTTTTTTTTTATAGGGCATTATTATTATTCTTTTTTTTTTTTTTTTTTTTTTTATTTTTTTTAATATATGAAATTTACTGTCAAATTGGTTTCCATACAACACCCAGTGCTCATCCCAAAAGGTGCCCTCCTCAATACCCATCACCCACCCTGCCCTCCCTCCCACCCCCCATCAACCCTCAGTTTGTTCTCAGTTTTTAAGAGTCTCTTATGCTTTGGCTCTCTCCCACTCTAACCTCTTTTTTTTTTTTTTCCCTTCCCCTCCCCCATGGGTTTCTGTTACGTTTCTCAGGATCCACATAAGAGTGAAACCATATGGTATCTGTCTTTCTCTGTATGGCTTATTTCACTTAGCATCACACTCTCCAGTTCCATCCACGTTGCTACAAAAGGCCATATTTCATTTTTTCTCATTGCCACGTAATATTCCATTGTGTATATAAACCACAATTTCTTTATCCATTCATCAGTTGATGGACATTTAGGCTCTTTCCATAATTTGGCTATTGTTGAGAGTGCTAAGCAGCTTTTTCTACACCAACTTATAACTTCAATAATTATTTGTAAATAACCATTAAGCACAAAGGTAAATTTTATTAAAAATTCACATCTTAAAGAATTGAAATGGCACTTTTTTTAATCCAATTAGATGTATCCATGGATGAAAAACATTTATTACTAGGATGAGATAGGGTTCAGAGTCACTTCTATTCTTATTTAATATTTCTCGAGGCACTTCTGGCTGGCTCAGTCAGTTGAGCATCCGACTCTTGATTTCAGTTCAGGTCATCTCAGGGTCATAGGATAGAGCCCTGCATCAAGCTCCGCACTAAAAAATAATAAATAATAAAATAATAAAATTTAAAAAGTAACAATGGAAAAAAAAATTTCTAGAGAGGAAACTCTGAGAAACATTGTTCTCCCCAAAATAAGATATGAATGAGAAGTTTTATGATGCCAAAAATTCCATGACAATCTCTAAAGTTAGTAGTGACCTATCAGCTGACAAACCAGTTTGATCCTTAAATTTTTTTGAAAGAAAAGAATTAGAAACCATAAGAGCTGAAAATACATTTGTTACCCAGTCATTAGTCATTTGCTTTCCTGATTCTGGGAAATACACCAAAAAGACTGTACCCAAACTTCTCAGATGACTGCTAATTATACCTGCTACTCATTTACTTAGAGCCCTCTTGTTTAAACTGAAAGGGTTCAGAAAATTAAAATACTTGTTATTTCAATACAACTTTGCCAATACAATATTTTTTTTCTACTTTTGAAATTGAAATATAATTCGCATATTATAAAACTCATCCCTTTAAAGTGCACAACTTAGTGGGTTTTAGTGTCTTCACAAAGTAATGCAGTCATTATCAGTATCTAATTCCAGAACATTTTCATCAACTCAATTAAGAACTCCTACACTTTATGAGTACTATTCCTCATTGCCCATCCCCCAACTCCAGCCAAAACAATTTTTAATAAAATCACATGCTTTAAATATATTTGCTTCAAAAGCTTGGATTTTCAGATTTAGCTGATTCTGTTCAGGGAAATGTCTCCTATATAACCTGTCTAGCAAAGTAGTCCACACTGTCAAGCCAAGCAGCCAAACCAGATTTAGTTTCAGTTAGAAAAATGCTGATTTCAATTTCAAATATATGTGTTAATATGCATCCCTAGCCAACAACCTTATTTCTGAATTTGAATTCTGAAACAAGAGATCAATACATAGGCAAATAAATGGTAGACCAGTTGTCCAATCAAGAAGGCACGGCACCATGTCATGAATTATCTTGAGGAAATAGGCTTTTGTTATTGCTTATTGGTGCCCCCTTTACTTCATGTTTGAGACTCTTTCTTTAGGAGGTATATATCCTTTGATGTTATTTTGAGGATGGAAGAGGAGAAGTTGTTGAGCAGAAATCCTCATCACCCCCACTGCCTCACTCTACAAAACATCTAAATTCACAGGCCCAAATACTTTCTTTCTGAGCATCACATTTCACCCTTAGCAGAACTGCATACAACACAGCAAAAGTGTGGTAGACATAACGATGCACCATGAAGATCCCCTCCAAGGAAACCCTGGCTGCCCAAGTGTGGGAAGTGAGCCAGCAGATGGCCTGCAACTGTCAGCTCCTTCAGGGTTGGCCTCAGCCTCAAGAAAGCCAGCCTTGTGTGCCTTTCCTGCCCAGTGAGGACCCATCTGGTGGCCAGTGCTTGCTCCAGAGCTCCCCAAGAGTTGCCAAGCCTTTGTCAGGCCTGCATCTCAGTTTGACTTCTGCCCAATCTTGTTTCTTCCCCTCTCCTATGGCAGGTGTTGATTCCTATAAATAGCTGGCATCCCAAACTCTGTTTCAGCTTCTGCTTCTGGAGAACTCAGCTTATAACACAAAGACACTAGGTTCTCTGCAGGTCAGTGGTGTCCAGTTACAGAAGGTTTGCCAACACCAATATGTTGAATCATAATTTTACTGCCCCAAAGACTTTTACACCCCTGTGCAAGACCCCATGGAGAGACTCATAATGAGTAAGAGCCCATACCTCTCTCTGGCCAGGTGAATTGGGAGTTGAGGAAGGTGATAGGCAGCCATTTTTTCAGCCAATGTGGAATTTGAGCATCTGAATTTGATTCCCTTAAAACCAGCTCAGCCCACATACACCCTGGAAGGCCTTTGGATTTGCAGTTCAAAACTCCTTCCCATACACGTTGTTTGCCCTAATAATCACACACTATATTTTAATTGATCCATGTGAACACCTTTCTTCTCCATTTCACAGAGAGCTTAATGGAAAGCACTGAGCTTCATTCATGCATTCATTCATTCATCCAGTCAATCAGTTACTCAATCAGTCACCAATAACTTTTTTTTCAAACAAACATGTCCTGAGTACTCTCTATGAACTGAGGGTCCATGGGTGAGTGACACCTGACATCTACCTGGTGTAGATGACCATGCTCCCAAGAAGCTCACAGTTTTGTAAGAGAAGGAGGGAAGAATGAGGGGAGTGTAAAGAAACCAATGACCCAGAGGCAGTGAGAGTGAAGGCAGACTCTAGACTCAGTCACACTGAAAAAGGGAAATGATGATTTTTATTACTTAACTCTTGAAATCTCAGTGTCTCCTTAGATAAAGTAAACATTGTCAGCTGTTTATCAAATAGAATTTTATTTAACTGAAGTAAATACTGGAGAAATATTGGAGCACTTAGATTTTCCCCCTTTAGTTTACACAGATTTGATTTGATGTGATGTGATTTGATTTGATTTGATTTGATTTTTAGATAGAGAAAGAGAGAGCATACATGCCCATGAGAGGGGGTAGAGGAAAGATTAGAGGGAGAGAGAGACTCAGCACAAAGCCCAACATGGGGATGGATCTCACAACACTGAAATCATCACCCAAGCCAAAACGAAGAGTCAGATGTTTAACTGACTGAGCCATCCAGGTTTCGCAAGCATAGATTTTAGTAAATGGTTAATTTACATGAACATTCAAGAGCTTTAGTCTTTAAGAGTTAGTAAAATATGGTCCAATTGACATTTAAATTTATCTCAAACTCCTGATTGTCAATGGTACTTTTCTCCTTTTTGCCAATTTTCACTTCAAATCTCAAAGTACTCTTAAAGAAAGGTAATATTACATAAAAACAATAGTACCTAATGCTTATTGAAGCTTACTATGTTCAGACACTCAACTAAGTGGTTTTAACCTTCATCGTTATTTACTCCTTGAAATAATCCTATGACTCACATACCATTATTGTCTCTACCAATGAGGAACCCAGGCTTGGAAAGTTCAAGATGCTGCTGGAGGGAGGTGCTCTGCAGCAGGTTAAGGGGAGAAGAGAGTCGCACCCCCACCTGGCTGCGTGCCTCACCTGCCCCTGCCTGAGATGCTCTGTGCAGGTCTCAGGTGTCCAGAGTCTTTCTCTGGCTCTTCAAAGCATCAGGTCCATGCCGCCCCAACAGAATGAAAAGGCACAGGTCAATGTCACCCACAAAGTCCCAAGCTAAAAGAAATCTCATCTACAGGCAGATGATTGGAAGTAAAGTTGTCAGTAGCTACTTCAGCTATAGCTCTGTCTTGACAAACTCATTTCCAAAATAGCAGAAAATGTTCCCCAAGGTCCCCCTCTTCTCTGTGACTTCTCAATGCTGGAGGTGCACAGCTCTTCTCTCAATGACATCCATATGCTACAGGCTGGCCCTGGTACATCTCCAGCCTGAGCCTTGCCCCCAGTCTCCAATCATGTATATCCGCTGGCCCTTTTGGACATTCTTACTTGGGTGTTTAAAAGGCTTCTCACACTTAACATGTCCAAAGGGGGTTCAGAGAGTCTCCCAAAATAACCTGTCCTTCCACAGACTTAGTTCATGGCAACCATCTTATGTTCTCTGGGGAGATTTTAGGTTCATTTTGACTTCTGCTTTCCCTCACACCCTACACAAAACCCATCAAGTCTATCAGAACCCAGTCACTGTGATCTCTCCTTTGATTAGTGCCCTGGCTCCCAGACTGTCTTCCTGTTTCTGCCCCTGCCTCTGTTGTGTCTCTTCTCAACACCAGCCAGTGATTATAGAGCACAGGACTCCACTGGTGAAACGCTTAACAGGTTCCCATTTCACTGAAAGGAAAAGCCAGACTCCTCTCAGATGGCCCTTGGGCCCTGAACAATGGGCATCACTGCCCCACTCTGCCTCCATAGCCCTCCCCCCTCGGTCCCAGCAATGTGACCTCCTTCCTGTTCCCTCTGCTGGAATGTTCTACCCCAGGTACCTTCCCGGTTCATCCCTTGCTGTCTCCGTGACTTTACCGCATGGCATCCCCTTGGCAGCACCTCTCTGGCCACTCTGCTCCAAAATGCAACTCCTGCTCTTCCTGTCCCTCCTCCCACTTTCCTGCTCTTATTCCTCTTCACAGCACCTACCACCATGTGATACTCCACACTTTTACTTAAAAATCCTGCACCCTTGGGGTGCCTGGATGGCTCAGTCAGTTAAGCAGTCAAACATCTGACTTTCGCTCAGGTCATGATCTCACGGGTTCATGAGTTGGATCCCTACCTCGGACTCTCTGCTGCCAGCACAAGACCTACTTCAGATTCTTTGTCCCCCCCTCTCTCTGCCCCTCCTCCACTCACTTTCTCTTGAAAATAAATAAATATTTTTTTAAAAATCCTGCATCCTTTGCCATTCGGACAGAGAGTTCTTGTCTGCTTTGGGCTCTACTCTTTCCAGATCCCAAGATATCAGGGCTGAGTAAGGAGTCACATGGCAGGAGAGCTGAGAAGGGCTGCCTGACCCCAGTGAGAGTTATAGGTGTGGAGTTTGTTCCCTTAAAGCCAGCACACCTTAACCCAACGCTTTGTATTTGTTGAGCTTGCCCTTCCCTGAGAGGTGGCAAGTCAGTTACATACCTTCAGGCCACGGAATCACAACTGCTAATCGAGATGCTACCTTTCAAGCAGCTCCAATTCCCCAGCAAAGCTGTTTCATGAGCTCATAAGCTATAAAGGAGGTGAGAACAGGATTCTGCCAAGGGGTACACATACCCTTGGCTGGAGACCCAAACTGCCTGCACCTTGGTGCCATAGATGGGGAGAATGCCTACCTTGTCCACCCCAGGAAGTATTGTGGAATCAGATGGAATGAGGTCTAGGAAAGGATCTGAACTGTTCTCCACACTGTTAATACATTGATAAGTTCACTTTGCCCCACAAGGTGTGTGTTCTTGCCTTTGAATCCAGAGTACAGTTTACCCCAGGAGCTCACCAAGGACTTTAGTAAGCTGCCTGACGCTTCATGACCTTAGTGTGTGCCCCCATGAGCAAGGCAGGGAAAAACCATCACAGTTTTTCACTAGCTGAAGAGGAATCCATGCATCTCTTTCTCTCTCTCTCTCTGTCTGTCACTCACACACACACACACACACACACACACACAGAAAGCAAAAATAAAAGAAAAACTGGCATCCTGTATTCTTGATTTCCTTCTTGATAATCTTTCCTTCTAACAACTCTTGCAGAAATTTCCTAGTGGATCAAATGGAACCTCTCCCAGGGAAGACCCTCTACTCACAGATGGCCACTGACGAAGCAGCCAAGAGTGATCTGCGGTGATTTTCCTTCCTCACACAGCCCAGCTCGCTCACCCCACTCCCAAACTCTGCCAACAGGAGATATAAAGAACCACCAAGCAAAGCTATTTATTTCAGACTCCCCACTTGGCTAAGACTCCTCCAATCACAGACTTCCTCTTTACCTGTGACAGTTCTCCCACCCAAGCTGTGGGTACAGATATTTTTCTCTTCCTGGTGTAATCCTGTCACCCTGGCACCTTATTGTGGCTACAGCTTTTGGGGGCCAACACCCACTGAGCATACCGCTTTCACTTCTCTCTTTTTAAACATCTCCAAATATCAGGAGGTCTCTAATCCTTCTTATTTAGGTTGGTGGCTTTCACGGGTAGAATGTTTTGGGTTTCTATATGAAAGGTGTTTAGGTTGGCACAGTCACAAATGGCACGCCAACAATGTCAATTCTAAAACCAGTTCTCCCCTTTTTGGGTGGCAATGGGGTCTATGAATTCAGACACTCCCTGAGATGCCAGACAGCCTCCACTGCTCCCTTCCAGTTAAATCTAGATAGCGAGAGATAAACACCTCCCCTCTCCCATGAGTATCTCCCCCTCATGTTAATACTGCCAAGGGAAATGCCTCTTAGAGCCAAAGCCTGGCCAGTGAAGGAAAGAAGAGACGATACTTGCTAACGACCAATGTCAAGACATGATCCCCAGGGAAGACTCTCATGGGCCCTGAATCACCCACTGACCTGGCAGGGATTTTTTTTTCTCTTCTGGAACTCATCTTTGTACCATCCAAGAGATGTGAACCAAACTCAGTGTCTTTGAAAGAGGAAACTGAGAGCAATAAAGTTTCCCTGTTCTGTAAGTGAGTTTGTTTCCAGCATAGGAGCTCTTTTCAGGAATGGAGAGGTGGCCACCAAAAAAGCAAAAGTAAGCTGAGCAAAGCCAGAAACAGGCAGCCATGCTGTGGTATAAATTAAAATCCAGCAGCCCAGAACCCTGGTTCTAATCTTAGACCTTCAAAACAGCCTGCTCTCTGGCCTGCCTTTCAGCTAAATTATAACACAGAACAGAAGCCAAGTAAAATTCAAAAAAAAAAAAGTGTTTTAATCTTTAAAAGGCTTTCCAGAGCATAAATTAACAGGCCATGATAAAAATATGGGGTGAAGGAAGCAATTTAAGTGGCTGTTGAAAATTCCTGTCTGTATGATTCTGAGAGAGTCATCTCTCAGATAGAGCCTTGCTGGACACTGGGTTCCCATCTGCTTGGAGAAGGAGAGAGTTTAGTCTTTTCTGCCTTTGCTAATGAATTCTAATCCATTCACATATGATGTTGATGTGCTAGCAGTGCTGAGATTCTGAAAATTGCAGTGGTGAGATCTGACTCCCAGATCAAGCTGCAAAGCCTCTACATAGAGCTCAAGGAAAGGTTGGAGAGCAGGAAGGCCAGTTTTAGGGGCAGAGAAATGAATTCATTATAAGGCAGGTCACACCTCTGAACCACAACCCTAGATCCAAAGCAAGCAGTTAGAGAGAGTGTGTCTACTGGTTGGGAGACCTTGCTCTCAGATCCATAGAAAATGCTTGTGAGGGCATTTTGTGAGCTCAACAGCACTCTTTGAAATCCAGTTCTTATTTTGGGCTGTGAAAGAAGAACTCCTCTGGAGGCTTGAACACTTGGAGTGTAAGCAGCTGATATTAAGCTTTGATTGCCAAGGCACCCATTTTAAAGACAACATCTCAAATAAATGTATTGCCAGCTGTGTGACACAGCTACTAGTGAAACAAGCAGATAAGGAGCCAGGCTGCCCCCACCTGTGAGGTTCCCTGTTTAGAAAGCCCTGGATGAACTAAATAGATCACTTAAGGGACCCCACTCTTCCCTTCCCATGGCTTAATTCCACTCTTATGTTTTAAATTCACCAATGAACCTGCAAAACCCTAGACACCAACCCCTCAGCCCCAATAATGGCATAACCCCAGGTCTGATCGCCCTCTTTCTCTCTCCCTCCCCCACTCCACCCCACACCTCACTGCCCCACAGGCATGCTATGTACCCTCCAGCACTCCCAGGCATTCCTAGTTGATAGCATCAGTATTTATAGGCAGAGACCAACAGGAAACAACCCTTCATGACATCTGGTCAGGTTCCTTCTGCCAAGAAGAGCTTCCGCCAAACATGACCACTCCCTTCAAAGTCCATCTCAATTTCCTATCCTTCATGAAGTGGTTTTCAGCTCCCAAAACATTTATCCTTTTCTGAATCCCCCATAGCCTTTTATATATTTTCAGTAGCATTCATATTCTGTCTTGCATCAGTCGTTTGTGCACTTATTGTGCCCTTCAGTAAGGGTTTGTGTCTCTATGTCATTGAGTTATGCTGTTCAATCATTGCGGAAGTGGAGCAAATCAAACCCAGTGTTCTGTGATGGCAGGAGAAACTTCTAGCATGATAGGAACTTCCACTTTCAAAGGTGCTCAATTAATACAGAAGGAATGGCATATGTCCTGGGGCAATATGCCTAAAGCAGGTTGGGGGCCTGGGGTGTCCAAGTTCCCTCCACATTGATTGTAAGAACTGAAAAACATTTTCTAGAAGTCCATTCCAATTGCTTTTAAAACTCCAGCATGGAGGCACCTGACTGACTTAGTTGGTAGCGCATACAACTCTTGATCTTGGGGTCATGAGTTCAAGTCCCTTGTTGGGCATAGAGTTTACTTAAAAACAAAACAAAACTGCAGCATGATCATTCACATGGAAATTTAGGATGTTGTCCACTTTCAAATTATAATCCTACATATCCGTTAAGAAGTACATGTTAATTTGCTCACTCATTTGCATTTCTGAAAAACTAGAGAATCAGAAAATTTACAAACAGCGATTAATGGCAACGCTCTGTGGAACAGTAATTTTCCAAAGCTGTCAATCATGCAATTAGAGAATCTACTGACACCATGCCCTTGTAATAGGAGTCTTTTGTTTGTGCCTGCCCAATATCTATTATCCCTTCTTCTGATAATGACACCCAACCCAGTTCTCCTTAGGATTATCCCCCCAAGCCTCCTTCTGGTTCATGTGAGTTTACCAGTCCCTGGATGCAAGGTCAGACACGCGACCACAGCATGACAAACATAGTCAAATATTCTGGACACAATAATTGGAGTAGAGGTAGGAAGATAATATACCTAAATCATTCACATTAGAATAATATGTGAGGTGCCTGGGTGGCTCAGTCAGTTAAGCATCTGACCTCGGCCTAGATCATGAAATAGTGATTTTTGAGTTCACGCTCCTTGTCGGGCTCTGTGCTGACAGCTCGGAGCCTGAAGCCTACCTCGGATTCTGTGTCTCCCTCTCTCTCTGCCCCTCCCCTGCTTATGCTCTGTCTCTCTCTCTCAAAAATAAATAAGTGTTAACAAAATATTTTTTAAAAGAATAATATGCAAATATGCTAAGCAATTGGAAAACATGTCCTTTTTCTCCCAAGGTTGCTCAACTGTTAGAATATAAATATGGATCTATTGATGTCTATCTTTGCTCTCACTTGAATGAAGCCAGCTCAAAGGGAAGCAGCCTAAGAGGTGGAGAAAAAGAAAGACTGAGTCCTCATGAAAATCAGTTTGAGCATTTAGATTAAGTCATGCCTGAAATTCTAGACTTTAGTCTTTAGTTATCTAAAGTTATCTAACTTTAGTTAGATAAACCAGTGAAGTCCCTTTTGCTTATGTCTTATTGTGAAAAGGTTGACATCACTGTGACTATGAATCCTGACTAATGCAGCACAAATGATGATATGTTAATAGTAGCTACCATTTATTGAGGACGTAGTATGTGCCAGGCAGATTAAACATATATTCTCTCTAAGGTTTAGAGCCATGTAAGATGGCCATTATAAGATTGGTTTTCCTGGTGAGGAAACTGAGGCTCAGAGAGATGAATGTTTTGTCCAAGATCACACCATTAGTTAGTAGGAGAAGTGAGATTCGAACTCAGGTTTTCCTGCCTCCAGAATCCATATTCTTTTCCCTACACCAGGCTGTCTCATCAAGGAAAGGATAATTTTTCACCAAATCTTTTGCTGTGTTGTGTGACTTCAATGCCCAACAAGGAACTCTGGCTGGTCTTACCATTCAGAAGGAAGGAAGGAAGGAAGGAAGGAAGGAAGGAAGGAAGGAAGGAAGGAAGGAAAGTCTGAGATCCAGACTCCAACACCCTCTGTTAGGCTGGACTCTTGGAATATGAAGACTGGAGCTCTATTACACAGCCAAGGGAGAGGTGAAAATTTTACTCTGACACCAGATCAACTTGCCAGCTCCAGGGTCCCATCCATTCACTGGAGTCAGCACCAGAGGGAGACAGCTTGTACTTCAGCAGGCATCTGGCTGCCCAAACCTTGATGATGTATGAGTCAACCCCAATGAGGACTGTCATCTTCAGTAGGGAGATTATCTGGGATTATCAGAGATTAAGGGGAAGGGAAAAAAGGGTACCTGTTTAATCCCATGGCTAATGAGTTGAGAAGGAATTCTCTGTTAAAACGAATCTGCCTGTTTTACAGACCACAAGTCTCTTTTCTCCCTTTGGCCTGAGGCAAAGCCAGATTCGAATGCCAGCTATGGGATCACTTGCATAAAACTGGGTTGCCAGTGTCCCGGACTGTGCTCATCCTTTCCTCCAGAATGCCTTCTTTACTCCTTAGTGAAACCTAGATGTGTATGGAAAGGAAGATTCTTTAAGCCTTTACTATTTATTCTTCCTGTAGCAAAACTGATCAAAGACACTTAAAAATGAGAGAGTAGAAGGAGTAAAAAGCCTGTGAGAAAGCAAGGGGCCACCAACTCTGGGGAAGGACTTCCCTACTTTACTAAGGCTGCTGCTGGCCCAAACCATAAGAGCAATGGGAACTTGGCAGAGCCTCCACCTGTTTTGTTTCGGAGTCAAAGACTGAAGTTACAGAACTGCAGCAAGAATCCTCTGCTCCTCAGTTATTCAGGGGATGGTCAATGCAGAGTTGTCAAAATAGCACCCCTCAACCAGTGATCATAGAATGAGCTGCTTTCTCTCTTTTAACCATCATCTTTAATTTAGTGTTTAATTGCAAAAATAACACACAAATCCACTCTACTTTTAACAATTAAAGTATTTGGATATTTCTCCAGTCCACCACTCCAATCCCACCCCCTGAGGTAGCCAGAGTTAGGAGCAACTCCTTCTAGATACTTGTGTGCACACACGTATACATGCACATGTGTGCACATATATGCTCTCAGAAACCTTATAGCATTTTTGTGTGAATTATATGTCTTTACATAAATGGTATGTTACCCTTCTATGATTTGTCTTTTTCACTCAGAGAAGCATCCTGGGGGTCCATCCATGTTGAAAGCCACTGTACCCTCCACCTGGACTTCTTGAAGCAGAGCCAAGTACCGTGACGTTGCATGGCATTAGCTCATCCACTCACCATGTTCCTGCTCTTTCTGTCTCACTCAGGCCGGGTCAACACTGCTTCAACAGCATTACTTAATCCACATTGGGTCCCAGTTAAGTCCAGATAAAAGGACATGCCCACTGTGGCTCAGGAGTGTCCTCCAGCACCTTTCCACACCTGTGAATACCCACCAGTCTCTCTGCCAAGTGGCCTGAGGAGGTGGGCTTGGGGACACCACAGCCACTCCACAGGAGTCCTCTCTCACCGGCCCATTCCTACTATAGAAGATTCCCAGGGGCTGGGCCTTCCATGAAAGCCATCATAGAACAGCGAAAAGGACATGTATTTTAGAATTGGCAGATTTAGGTGTAGATGCTTTCACCCAGCCCATTTACTTACCAGCTGTGTGTTCTTGGGCATCTTATTTAACTTCCATAAGCCCCAGTTTCCATGTCTGGAAAATGCAGTTAATTCTAGCTACCTTGCAGGGTGTCTTCTTACACCAGTATCTGAGAAGAGTAAGCTGCTCTTTTGATGACATCATGAGCTGATGCATCTGCAGGGGGGCTCAAGTTATCCAGTTTAGGGGTCAACCCAGGAACTTTCCAGACCTTGACAGAGGGAACTTTGCAGGCAGAGTTGCAGATGCTTCACGGTTACATCAGGCCTGAGAATTCACCTAATAGGCACCAGGACCCCAATGAACCCCAAACTACCACCAGAGAAGCTTATTGGCCATGCAGCACCCACCACCCATGGCCTTCCAACCAGCCACACTATGGGGACGTATGGCCTTGGGTGCCACAGGCCTTCTCTGAAGCATCAGTAGCTCAGGCTTTCTGCCTTTAGCCTCTCTCTGCCCCTTGCCCCTTGCTCATACATTGGTGTCTCGAGGCAAGAAACTCAAGATGAAATGAATCACGCCCTTGGACTTGCCAGTTCAGAAAACAGCCGGAGCTGTGATAGAAAGAAGGCAAAAGTTTTCTTCCCAAATTTAAATTTTTTAATAAATCAGGGGTAGATTTTGGGTTGGGTTTGACAGGCATGGCAATACAGCAGAGTGGTAAAGAAGCCAGCTTTGGAGACTGAGCCGTGTGAGCTCCAACGCAAGCTTGAGCACAGTATCTCTGATCTGAGCCTCAATTTCCTCCTTCCTCACACCTCTACACACCAGCCCTGGGATTGGTGCATGGTCAGTGCTTGATAACTGGAATCTATTCTTCTTTTTCTCTAACACCCCTGACTCTTCAGTAACATGTGTGTCCATGAGCCGGCTGAACAACCAATTTCTTAAACCCTTTCCAAATGCTTTAATGTGAGTCAAAGGAAGAAAAGAAACAAAATGAACTCCAACCACAGGTTGTCATATTCCAAAATGAGGAGGACCACCTCGGAACCAAGATTTAATTCCACCAAAAAATAATGTTCTGCAAATTGTATGAGCACTTCAGAGTTAAACAGAAATCACAAGAGTGTGTCTTTGCCTGTGAAATTTCTAAAATCAATGTGAGAAGTGGCCTCACTATCCTCATACTGCTAGTATCTTCTCTTATTTACTGGGAATTCTAGTAACACTTTACTCGGGGACAAACCCACCATACACGTTTAATCTTTGGCACAACCTCTGAGATAGAAGTACTATTACCCCTGTTTAATGGATGGAGAATTGGGTGCCAACTCAGTGATTGGACCTCAAGCTCTCAGCCTCTATCTGGGGACTCTTTTCTTCACCAAGGTTCCTTCTCTGTCTCCTTAAGGTGTGTGTGTCCCACTGCCTCACAGCACTGGGACAACTTCATGACAGGAAATGGAGTCAGGGTGAACAGGTTGGGACTCCGCACCCAAAGGTCTGGCTTGTAGTCTATACCCAGCCTTTTGAGCATGAGTAAGCTCCCATCTCAGCCTCCATTTATTAATGTGTAAAATGGGCAAAACCATTCCCCACTGGGCCAGATGACATAATGCATGTAAATTATAGATCACTCCACAAATATAATGCAAGGCATGTAAATTATCAACAGTCCACAAATGTAAAGCTGCCAAGTCCTTGGCAAGAAGTGAGATGAAAACTGGACATCACGAAGTATCTCATCAAACATTTACTGGACCCACCAGACCTGAATCAGAATCTCTGAGGGTGAGGATCAGCATGTGAACAATACCCGCAAGTGATTCTCATGCACGTTCAGGTTTGAGAGTTGCTAGTTCACAGGTGTCATGGCCTAGCATACTTACTGTCAGTCACAAACAAGTAGATTATTAACACACCTCACCAAGATGCAGAAGAGTCTTTAGGTTAAAGTGGACTTCGGGCAAGGAAGTGCAAGCTGCGCCTGTGACCCGGGCAGCTGGAGATCACTCACCATGAGGAGCTGGGGTCTGAATTTAGCTTGAGAGAACAAAGGTAAGGAGAAATTAGTGGTGGGAGACAGCAGTGGGAGAAGCATGGGCTAAGGATGGAGCTACTGATTTGAGGGGTGGTCTCCCTTGATAAGACAGCTGTGACTGGCCTCCCAGCAGATTACATGAGGCTGAGTGTCGTTGCAAGAATCATGCAAGGTACTATATGTAAAGCACATGGCAGGTGTTCAGTTAGCTCCTGTGACCTTCATTGTGATTTCCACAACAGCCTCCACTATCCAGCACAGGCTGTGTCCATGCACATCTGTATGAGTCAACTTCTCCCCTTCGTGTGTACCCGTGTTGAGAAAGAGGTCAGGAAAGGGCATTTGCATGTTTTAAAACAGGCCCTTTGATCATTTGTAGAAACGCCTATCGTCAATAGGAACCTCAGAGGGAAATTGGGGTCCTGTTTTGTGCCCTCCAGGCCTCTGCTAAGAGTGACCCCATCATCAAAGGGATCGTGGTAAACCAACTGCAAACCAAACGAAACTGGTTTCTAAGAGGAGAAGTGATTCAGAGTGTGTAGCAGCTCATTAAAAAAAAAAAAAAAAAAAGCATTTGCTAATGAGTGCAGAAAATGCCAGTAAATGAGAAGGACCCCCTCCATTATGATGGTCTCAGGGTTGCTCAAACCTAATTTTGCAACAGCAAGGACAGAATAAAAGCACTGAGAGCCGGTTGTCCTCGGCTCAGAGACAGGATAATCTTGGAGAAACATTTTACGGTGTATCGCTTGAAGAAAAGTGCATTAGTCTTTCCTGAAAAAACATTTGGTTGACCTTGAAAATAAAAGCATTCATGAGAAGTATGAGCAGAAGTTTTCATTCTTCCTTAAGCCCTCGCTTCAGAGGGACAAAAAATTCCACCCTCCATTGCAACGCCACAATGCCAAGTTGCCAAGCAACTGATCTTTTATGGTGGATCGCCACGGAGACCGATGTAAACAAAATCATAAATCCCATTACCCTGCTAAATACTGGGTCTGGGTTAGAAAGGGAGCAAAAAAAAGCTGCTTTTCAGGTTAAAAGAGATCATATGAAACGGTGAGCAGCGAGATTTTAGTCAGAGTAAATTGTCATGGGTGAGACTGTAATTAATGTAGCTCTTTTTTTTCTTTCAATGGACAACAGCCCTTGATTCTCCTGTATCAAAGAAAGCAGTCATAGTTGGAAGAGTCATTTCCACCTGAAAAATTAACTCCACCACCCCCGGGGCCCAGGCCCAGCCATGGAAGAACCAGTCCATTGTGGCTCTTCCCAGATGGCCTCCAAGTGGACCTTCTCCAATACCCACTCAGATCAGCGGTCAGCCATGACACAGCTCCTTGAAGAAGGCTCTAGAAACTACACTGTGTACTTTGTACCTTTTCAGACAAAGGGAGAGACAAATGGCATTTATGGAGTGTGACTCTGGTAGACACTGTGGCGATGACCAGTTTGTGGGATTTCATTCATTCTTACGACCCTCCTGAGAGGTAGACAGTGCTATTCCTACTGAATCTACAGGAAGCCAGAGGCCCAGAGGTTGAGGACATCTTATCCCAGGTCACACAGTTAATGATCAGAAGAACAGAAATTCTAACTCTCAAGTTGAATTAAAGATTCCATGAGGCCCCCACCAGCTTGGACCTAAGGCCCTCTGTGTGCAGAGTTTTCTGCCTCAAACTGGGCAACAAATCTCACGTTGGGAATATTAATCCTTCTGAAGGCCACAGCTCGTGTCACATTTCCCATTAGAATGACATGGGGCTCTTTAGGGGTATGCTGGTTAATGTCTAACAACAGGCTCCCTGGAGACACAGAGTAAGCTCTGGTCACTGCGGTGTAAATACTTCTACCACAGTCCATTTCAACAAAAGACACACCATGCGCTCTCCTGAGCTGTAAAAGCCTACTCTGGCACGCACCAGCTGTCTTAAAAAATATCAGTACCCTGGGCCAACCCCAGACCAGTCAAACCAAAATCCCTGGGGATAACGCCCAAATCTTGGTATTTTTAAAAGGTTTATTTATTTGTTTTTGAGAGAAAGAGAGAGAGAGAGAGAGAGAGAGAGAGAGAATCCAAAGCAAGCTCCACTCTGTTAGCGCAGAGCCTCATGTGGGGCTCAAACTCACAGTGAGATCATGACCTGAGCCGAAGTTGGAGGCTTAACTGAATGAGCCACCCAGACGCCCTGAAATATCTTGGTATTTTTAACAAGTAAGGCCAGGGGTTCAGAACCACTGGACTAGAACCTTCATACTCAAGGGCCTGTTGGCCTTTTTGGCTTTGTTCAGTTAAGAAGGCACCAGGCTCCTGAAATAATCATAGTCCATGCATCACCTAACAGCAAGCCCAGAGCTCAGCAGCCCCAACATCACCATTCTGTCAGTGTGATTTAGCACAGGGCCATATGCCTTTGCCCCAAGTCTAGGACCCCGGCCATCTCTAGACAGGATCTCCTCAAGCCAAGGAAACCAACCAAACCAGGTCAGTGGAGATGTAGAAACCTGGAACACACAAGCCCCATCTGAAGGGGGCGGCAGCTGCTCAGTTAGGGTGGCTTGTTGGCATGATGAGAAAGTGCTGGCATCATCAGCTGCATCTTCCAACTTTTCCAGACAAGACACAAATGTGGACTTTTATGTGAACTCTTCCGGGTGTGGCAACTAAATCAAGTTCAAAAAATTACAGGCCAAACAAAATCATCCCATGGGCCAAGTCCAATCCAAGGGTTCTCTTCTGCAACCCCTGCATCTGGATCCTTAGGCTGTGCTTCCTGTCCCTTTGGCCTCCAAGAGAGGGGGTTTGCTCTTCTGTGTTCTCAGCAATGACACTGCAGGCCTGCAGGACAGCACAGGTCCTCATGTGCCTCTCTCACCCCTGCTCCTCAGGGTTTTCACTCAGCCAAAGATCTAACCCAGAGCAGCAGTGACCAAGAGGAGATAGCATGCTCTGCTGTCCTGAAACAGACCTCAAGAGAACGATTCCAGTGCTACTGTTCTACTTGGGAGGTAATTCCAAGAGATGCTGGTCGGAAAATGGGGAATCAGTAGAGGAGGCAGTAAAAGGTTTGCTTAAGCCAGCTATTCCAGAAGGCAATCCCTGGGGGAACCTTGGAGGCAGTGTGGAGCATCCTCAGAATTATCCTAACCAAGAGGCAAGAAGCTAGGGCATTTATCCGATGCCTTGTCTGTCTTCTGGAACATCAACTTCACAGCACTTCTGGCCAGTCTTGAGCATCTCCCATGACCAGAAAAAGCTTTCACAGGTGTCTACTATGTGCAGCCTTGGTGCATGGAGATGAATGTCAAGGGGAAGTGGGTAGGGCATGGACAGCCTCTACTCTAAAAGGAAACCAAAACGTCAGTGTCAAAATCAGAAAGCTGGGTGAGGAGCTCACTCTGGGGTACAGAGAATAAGAAAGTGACCTTGACATCAAGTTTTAACTTACAAGATGGAGAATGAGGACCCCAGGCCTGATAGAAGAGATAAGATCAGCGGGGTCAGGGTCAAGACCTGCTACACCTCCCCAGTCTGGTTGTGGGGTACAGCCTCTGTTTCCTGGCCCTGCCCTTCCTTAGCCTCTTGGGCGGGCTTCCAAGGGAGGCCAGGACGCAGCACCTGAGAGAGGAATCCTAAAAAAAAAAGAAGGCCCCCAGAAAGTTGTCAAGCAGCCGGATGAACCCTTGGGGCCTCTTTCTCTGCTTTCTTCTCTCCCTTTGGACACTCCAGCCCCTGCCTGCAGATTGCTCCAGCTGGGGCCAAAGCCAAGATGGCCAGAGACAACCACAAATTGTGGAGGAAGCGGCAGTTACCCCCTAAGAGGACGTAAGTACCTGTGTTGGTGCAGGTCTGAGAAGCAGATGCCGAGACAGGATGAAACATGCAAGGATTTTGTTAGGGAAACGCCCAGAGAGAAAATTGAGCTGGAGGCGGCTGGGAGAACCAGCAGACGCAAGGCAAGGCCGACTGGTTAGAGAGGAAAGAGGGAAGGAGAGCTGGGTGGGAGCAGCCCCAGGGAGGCAAGGCCCTCGGGGAGTCTTCAAGCCGGTCAGCTGTCGGGCTCTCTCCAGACAGGTCTGCCCTGCAGAGTCCTGGAAGCCGCCTCAGCACAACCACTGTAATGGATTTCAGAGCCCAGAGGAGGAGGGTGGCCTTTGGCCAGTTAGCTCCCCCTTCTCCACTGCATACACAGAATGCTGGGAATACTGAGAAGGGCACTGGATTCCCCCAATTCGAACTGATGAGGACCCAAGTAACTTTCACTCAGAGTTAAAGGAAAGAGGAAAGGATAATTAGGTATATAAAAAGGAACAATTATTATCTCTAAGTTGTGGGATAAATAATCATTTTTCCTTAACCTTCCCTATATTTGTCAATTCCCCTATAGTAAGAATTACTCCTGTAACTGGTGGTAGAAGGTATAGTAACTTGGATCCCATTCGTCAAGCCAGCACACCCACCCATCCCAGCCGTGTCCGCTAACAGCTTACAGCCTTCTCAGCCTGGACGCCAGCCGCTGGCCCTGGGTGTTCGCCCATCTTCCATCTATCTCCCCAGCAACTGACACAGGAGTGGGAAAGGGCGCCCCCTGCCTCAGTGGACCAGTGCTGCTGTGCAAGTCCAGCTCCAGAGTCCCCTGGGGCCGGGATCCTTCCCTGGGCCCTGCTTCCCTAGCCCCCTCTCCTGAGACCGCCAGGAAACAGATCCCTTGCACAAGAATCTTTGGCTTGGGCTCTGCTTCTAGGAAACCCAAGCGAAGACAGGGAATTATTTGTTTCCATCCCCGCATAGACTCCAGTGAGGCGTTACTCTCAGGTTTACAGCCTTTGGTCTGCTGTACAATTTATTTGTGCTATGAAGCAATTGCTTTAATTTTCAAATTCCCATGCTTGCTTCTTGAAATGAAAGATGACTTTATCTCAAGAGTGGCAAAATCCAAAATCCAGAAGGCAGCGAATGGCAATACAGAAGGCCCCCCTGGTGGGGACTGAGATTGGCTGGAGAGTGATGGCCTCATCTCAAAGGGGCGCCCCTGGCTGCTGCCACACTGGAGTGTGGACTGGAATGCCTAGGCCTCCTGAATTGTTAGGACATTCCAAAATGCAGATATTTATGTGAAATCACCCGATTTTTAAATGTTGGCTCAGAGTTTTCTAAAAACCCAGTATGGGCCAAGCAAAACACGTCTGCGACTGAGTTTGGCCTGAGAGCTGTCATTTCAAGTCCTTTGTTTTCTTGAACAAGTTGGGAAAAAGAAAAAAAATCCCCTCTGCCATGTACCCCCACATGCTTACTGAAAAGGGGATATTTCTTTCCATTGTCCCTTGTCCTTTCCCCAAACCCAACCAGAAACCTCTCAGGGGAACCCCAGGAGACTCTGATCCATGTAAGAGGAATTCCAAACACACACTCCATCTGCATTTCTGAGCTGACTTGGGGGGTCCAGAGACTTGCTGTCTCCCCATCTGCACTGAGATGTTTCTAGGGTGTTCACAGAGGCAAGAAATGAACTCATTCCTATTTCCTGATCATAAACTCAGGAAATACTAAAGGTTTCCCACACAATCTCCTCAAAATGCTTTTTCAGGTCAAACTTCCCAACCCTGGCCCTAAACTAGGGTTCTTTAGTGCAGAAGGCCCTGCTGCCTTCTAGAGGCTCTATGGGTCAGAGGAAGCCACACACACACCCCCCAAGGGTAGCCCCCACCTCCGCTCTGTGCCTGATGAATACTTTCCCCGAAGTAGTCAAAACTGACTTCAGTGAAGGGATTTTACCACTTCCTTGGGACCCAGTGGCACCATATAATCAGCTTTCCTGTGAGAGCATTTTCCTTTGCTCAATTTCACCCCATTACATGTAGTTATATCCCTATGAGTTCAGAGACCACCCAGCACCCTCCAGTTGTTTGGGCTAGTTTTTAAAGTACTCCAACTTTGACCAAATATTGTTCCCGTAAAATCAATCTAATTCTATTCATCCCTTTGACTCATTTTCTGCTGTCCCATGCCGAGGCGGCTCCCAGGAGGCTGGGAGGGGAGGTTCTTCACTGATTCAGTCAGCAAACACAGAGCCAGGCACTGAGCTAGGCTCCTGTGACCTCTTGGGTGTCACTTCCAGTCCTGGGCCCTTGTTCTCCCAGGTGCCCCAGGACTTCAAATTGCCCAGGACCCTTGAAGGGTCAGATTGGACAACGTTCCATCCCTCTATAAGCTGGGGTTACAGTGTCAGGGAAGGACTCTCTAAGCCTAGAAGAACTCAGGAAGTGGCCTTGGGAGACCCCAGGACTCGGCCTAGGGGCACCCCCAGCGTTGGGGGTGACAGCATCTGACTCCTGAGGAGGTTGGAAAATTAGATGAGACAGAGGAGAGGAAGCGCTTGGCACAGGTAAGTAGAGTGTCAACATCAGACTTGATGCTGACAGAGGCTGTGTGGGACAAGCTGGATCCATCCCCAGGGCAGAGTGTGACAAACAGGGTGGCGTTCACCAGAATACACTTTCCCTGAGCGTCTAGCTCATTCATTCATTTTACAGGTATCTATTGTGTCCCTTCTGCCCTGAGAATATGATTTTTGAGTGAAGACCTTCAAGAAGAAGCGAGGGAGCCACACTGAGTCCTGGGGAAGGAAAGGTATTCCCAGCAGCAGGAACAGCAAGCACAAAGACAAGGCATAGTCCGCGAGAAGCAAGGAGCCCAGCCAACTAAATGAAGTGAGCAAGGGGACGTGGGGACTTGCATATGTCAGAGCAGGAATTTTGTCTTTTGCTGTGAGTGAAATAGGAAGCCGAGGCACGACATATCTGACTTACATCCAAACGGAAACATTCTGTCCACTGTGTTGAGAATAGACTAACAGTGTCCAGGGTTTAAGCAGAGAGATGGTTAGTGGTTCATGGTGGCCTGAGCCAGTGATGTGACCTTGCTTGCAGTGAGAAGTGGTTGCATTCTGGGGCGCCTGGGTGGCTCAGACGATTAAGCGTCCGACTTCAACTCAGGTCATTTTCTCGCGGTTTGTGAGTTCAAGCCCCACGTCGGGCTCTGTGCTGACAGCTCAGAGCCTGGAGCCTGCTGCGGATTCTGTGTGTGTGTGTCTCTCTCTCTGCCCCTCCCCTGGTCGAACTCTGTCTCTCAAAAATAAATAAACAAAAAAAAAGCTATTTAAAAAAAAAGAAGTGGTTGCATTCTGGCTACGTGTTGAACAGAGTCCACATGATTTGTTAACAGATTGAACATAAAGGAGTGAAAGAATGGGAGAAATCAAAGTGGCTCTTTGGTTTTGGACTGAGCAATCAGAAGGATAAAATTTATTTTGAGACAGAGTGAGAAAGAGTGCACACACACAAGTGGGGCAGAGAGAGAGAGAGAGAGAGGGAGAGAGAGAGAGAACGAATCCCAAACAGTCTCTGTACCATCAGCACAGAGCCTGACGTGGGGCTCAAACTCATTAAACTGTGAGGTCATGACCTAAGCCAATATCAAGAGTCAAACACTTGACCAACTGAACCACCCAGGTGCCCCAAGGATGAAATTTCTATTCACAAGGATGGAAGAGGAACCAAGGATTCTTTTGGAAAATTAACATCAGTTCAATGTTGGGCATGCTTAGTGGGTGAGAACTATTATACTTATCAGTAAAGTCCTCAAATTAACAGTTGTATAGGACTGGAGTTCTGAGGACAGCCCTGACTGAAAACTGATATATTTCAATTTATCAGGTTCAAGATGGGATCTATAGACATGGAATTGAGTGGGATCACCCAGAGGGTGAATATGGAAAGAGAAATAGAGGCCCAGGCACAGAGGCCAAACATGTCGTCACAGGGTGGCTTTAAGAGGTTATTCAAATACCAGTTTACAAAAGAAGTAATCCTTTCTAACAAATCCACAGCCAGAGAGTGAAGAAAAGAAATCAACAAAAACAGCCCACATACACACACACAAACCATTCACTCCTCTCCCAGAAAGTAGTCTTGAGGAATTTAGTCCTGGAGAAAATACATAAAATGTTCCTTTTTTTCTCTCAGTATTTTTTTTTCATGATTTTAGCTCAGCCGTGAACTTCACAGCCCCGTTCATGACTGCTACATTTCATTCCCTCCAGTCCTTGCCAGGCCAGCTTTCTTAGATGGCCATTGCTGAGCCTTAAAAGTTATCCATAAATTCTGTATTATCAGATCTCATCATTTGCGTTTCTGCACGAACAGTTCTACTGCAGGCCTGATTGGGTCAACTGGAGACTCCTCCAAGCTACATGGTGAAGCTGTGGCGTGGGCATTCATGCTTTCTTGAGTTGTGTTAATGAAATAAAGGGCACAAATCTCATCTCTAATGACTCTGTGATATTTAACATTATGTGTCAGCTTGCCTGAGTTAAAGGATGCCCAGATAGCTGGTGAAACATCATATCTGGGTATGTCTGATAGGGTGTTTCTAGAAGAGATTAGTATTTGAATTCATAACCTGAGTGAAGAAGATGGCGTTTGCCAATACAGGTGGGCATCTTGCAATCCACTGAGGAAGGGGTGGAACAAAAAGGCTGTGGAAGGGTAAGTTCGCTGTCTGCCTGAGCTGAGCTATCACTCTTCTCCTGCCTGTGGACATTGGTGCCCAGTTCTCAGTTCTTCAGTTTCAGACTGGAACCACAGTATCACGGACTTTCCAGAGCCTTCAGCTTGCAGACAGCCATGGTAGCAGGTCTCAGCCTTTATAATCACCCAAACCAATCCATCATAACAAACCATCTTCTATATATCGATATCTATATTGATATCGATATATAGATATAGATACAGATATATATATATCTTATTGGTTCTGTTTCTCTCAAGAACCCTGATAGACTGTACCTGTTAGCTTTCTCAGTGTCGCTGCAAAACAAAACGCCTCCAGCTGGTAGCTACAACAATAAGCATTTATTGTGCCTTCCAGCTCACATTTCTGTGGTCAGCCAGGCTTTGTGTTGAGCCTGAGTCCAGGCTGCAGATTCACTTTGGTTCTGCTTCTCACATTTCCTTGTCTTTGGGGATGAACAAGATTTCCAGAACACATTATCATGGTGACAAAAGAAGCACCAGAGGACAGATCTAATCTCACAAGTGCACTTCAAGTTTTTGGTTTGTTTGTATTATATCTGCTAAATAGCCCACTAGCCAAGCAAGTCACGGGGCCAAACCCTACATCATTTGAGCAGGAGAACAGTCACCATGTCCAGTCAAAAGGAAAAGGACATACACAGAAGGAGAGGTTAAAAAAAAAAAAAATGGGAACAATTCTGCAATCGGCCATATCGGCTTTTCTTTGACTCTACTCTATAGCAATGTCACATGGTGTCAGACATTTCACAGTTGAGAATACACATGCGTTCATAGTCTTTGCAAGTCAGTAACAACAAGATCGAATATGGCCGGGGAACTCTGTTCTTTGGAAGCAGAGCTGCTGCCTTGAACCTGACTTGCTAATGCACCCAGAACGTTTGTGAAGTTGAATAAAGAATTACATCTCCAGGGGCGTCGGGGTGGCTCAGTCCATTGAGTATCTGACTTCAGCTCAGGTCATGATCTCACGGTTCGTGGATTCAAGCCCTGCATCAGGTTTGCTGCTGTCAGCATAGAGCCTGCTTTGGATTCTCTGTCTCCATCTCTCTCTGCCCCTACTCAACTCATGCTCTCTCTCAAAAATAAATAAAACAATAATAAAAAAAAAAAAAAAAGAATTACATTTCCAGATGAGAAATCTGGGTCACAGAGGTAGACGAGTTTCTTACAGGATGGTTGGATTTCTGCAGTGTGCCGTAGAGGAGGCTGGGATAAGTGAAATAGGGAAACCACTCAAGGTATCCTGTTATGGTTATTAATATAACTTTTCTCACCCGGGTTTTACAAATACAGGCCATAAGGAAATTGGCCCTGGACATTTCACACCCAAGTGTTTGCTGATTTGACCTTCTAACCACAGGATTAGCAAGACCCATTTACTCTGGCTAGTTCTGCAAATTCTTCCGGTTTCATAATTCAATCAAAGATAGTAGTAAAAGGGATGAAAGGCTGCTCATGGGAAAGCCAAATGCAGAGGGGGAACAAAAATAAGGGGAATCAAAGACTTAAATTTTATGGATGTCTTGAATTGGTTTGGCAACAAACCAAACAGAAAAAATTCCTTCCCCTCCTTAGCTGGCATATTTCCACATCACAAAAGCATTGTGTGGTCAGGTTCAGCTCTGAAGCTTCTTCTCACAGAAGCCCCAGCCTAAGGGAAAGCCCAGATGTGAAACACAACTTTCAGACTGCGGTGTGCAGGAAAACTGGTTGGTGGCTCGCTTCCTGCATCAGGGATATCCTGTCCCCAGATGAAGAGGCTCCCAGGAACCCACTAGTTAACAATTCAAAGAAAAACGATGTTGTTTATGTAAGATCTCCTCAAGTGTAATGGTCAAAAGCATGTGCTTTAGAATTAAGGAAACCTGGGTTCAAATCCTGAAACTGTGATGTTGGGCACGTTACTTAACCTCTCTGATCCCCAATTTTCTCATTTGTACATTGGGGGAAATAATGGAACCTGCCTCATAGGGTTGTGGTAAAGATGAAAGGAAATGGTGCATGGACAGCATTCACACAGTGCCTGGGTACCTGGCAGTTATTATACCTAGGAATTTCTGGAGGAAATTTCGTGCAATCACAGGTACTGCTGTCCAAGAATCCTTCCAATTTCCTATCTCCCCTGCTTTTATTGGAACTGAAAACAAAATACAGATCATCTTCATAAACGCTAAAGACATACAAGGGCAATATTCTACCTACCTGTGGAAATGTATCCAAATCAACCCAAAGAAAGCACCCTCGAGGCTGGCAGAAGAGGCAGGCCTGCAGCCATTTGGGATAGACACCAAGCTGGACGCCAGTGGGCCCTGTGCCTCTCACACTTCAAAGGACTCGTTTGGCCCTTCTCTGACCACCCTGCGCCTCCCCGTCCTCCACATGGAGTGAAGAGGCCACGGGCTCAGGACAGGCCCACCTAGAGCCCAGATCTTCTTTTTCTAAACTACACTCTTGGTAACTGGGACCCCGGTTTCTCTGCCCAAAGAGTTTTCATGCCTGCTTCCGGGGCCTGTGGGTCTCTTTCCCTGATTTATCTCCCATGATGACTTTTGCTTCCTGTGCATACATGTTAAGCCCAAGAAATTACCACGAGGTGGCTGTTTGCAGGAGGCACAGATAAGGCTTGAATATGCCAACTGGCATGTTCACCCTCACACATTCAAAGCCCGTGTGGTGGGAACAGCTGGGCTGTGAAGCAAGCAGGGTTTGGGCTGAGGGCTGAGGACTGACTTGTTCTCCCCACTCAGGAACTCCCAGGAATCCCAAGAAATCCCAATTCAAATGTAACCTTCCAGGTTGTTATGAAGAGTATTTGACAAAAGGGCAAGGTAAGATATTTATTTAAGAATTAGTTCATAAATTTTATAAATACAATGTATGTATTTGTAAATTGTAAATGTTCAGACATCTGGTAGGTAGGCCACCATGTGTACATTTGCTTTGAGCCCTATAAATGTTAGGAGCGGGTCTATCACCTAATAAACCCCAGAAATTTGATGAATATTGACTGGAATCTGACGTTTCTTCCGTTTATTCACTTAGAGATCTCTGAAGCAGAACTTTCTGGTAGCTCACCCAAACCCCAAACACCTCCACACCACCCAGGAGCATAGGGAGCAGTCATAAATGGTGGTCTCATTTTGGCTGGCTAATTCCAGTAACAAATAATGCCAAGAGGCTCATGAGAGTTCCAGAGTTTGCAGAATCCCTGAAGTTGCACCCCACCCCATAGACCAGGGCCCAGTTAAGAGACGGTGGCACGTTACGTTTTCCAAAAATGGCTGTAACATTTTTTTCCTTTCTCATGCTTTTCTAGGACCTTGCAACTAACCCACCAAGAGATGGAGAAGCCTTGAACCTGCTCACACTGGTAGAGTCTGTGGAAGTGATGCCCCTTGATTTCTAAAGTTAGATCATAAATGGTGACAGAGCATCTCTGGGGTGTCTCCTTCTGGGGATTTGCCTCTTAGGAGCCCTGAGCCTCTCTCTAAAAAGTCCCACCGCTCTGACATGGACATGCTAGAGAGTCCCCATGGAAAGACCTTGTAGAGATAGAGATGCTTAAGGAAAAGACCCACGCTTCGAGTACTAACATGCAACCCAAGATAGGGCCGCACAGATAGAGGCCAGTGCCAAAACCACAGGAACCTACAATCAGATTTTCTATATTTGCAGAGACTAAACAATTGTTCTGATGATCTTTGATGGTAGCCTGTCCTGCATTCAAGGTGGGAAGGTGAAGTCTATACAAGTGACTGTTGTCACTGGTTTCCATGGCAACTGAGTACTGTGATGCTACTAATAGGTATCCTCAAATCTGTACAAGACCCCCAGCCTGGCCCCCTCTCTGGACTTGTAGGCCCCAGGTCACGCAGTGTCAGCATATTTCTCCAGCAGACAGCACCACCAAGCCTTGGCCCCAGGCCAGGCCCAGACCAGAGACTTCACACAAGGGCTAGCCTGTTGAGTCCTCAAGTCCTTGCTTGGTCATGCAAGTCCGAGGGTCGGTCATGCGAGAAGGGCCCAGGATCAAAGTCCTGGCCCGTCCTAGGTTTGAGGGAGGATAGAAGGAACTACATATATGAAAATAATGGCAAGAGTTTTCAATACTCTCACAAGCCAAGCATGTGCAGGTCATAGCTCTCTGGGGAGAAGTGGGGAAAAAAATCTATTTATATCTTATTTTTCTTTATGCCATTTTTCATGGGTACATCAGGTCAGCCATTACTTATGCACCCTGGGCTGGGAGTTGTGTGGTCTCAGGCAAGAATCACAAATGTAAGCACCCACCAGGGCCATGGCAGAAATGTGACCAAGTGCAGGAGACTGGAAAGAGCTAGTGAAGAACTGGAATATAATCCACTTCCAACAAGTGGAAATGTCAGCCTACTTTTGCCAGCTGTTCACATTTCTTCTTCAAGAAACCAGAAATTTGGGGCCCCTGGGTGGCTCAATTGGTTAAGTGTCCGATTTCGGCTCAGGTCATGATCTCACAGCTTGTGAGTTCAAGCCCAGCACTGGGCTCTGTGCTGACAGTGCGAAGCCTGCTTCAGATCCTCTGTCTCTCTGTCTCTCTGCCCTTCACCCACTCTCTCTCTCTCCCTTAAATAAATAAACATTTAATGGGGAGCCTGGGTGGCTCAATTGGTTAAGCATCCAACTTTAGCTCAGGTCATGGTCTCTTGGTGCGTGGGTTTGAGCCCAGAGTCGGACTCTGTGCTGACAGCTCGGAGCCTGGAGCCTGCTTCGGATTCTGTGTCGTCCTCTCTCTCTGCCCCTTCCCCTGTTCATGCTCTGTCTCTCTCTGTCACAAAAATAAATAAACAATAAAAAAAATTTTAAATAAATAAACGTTTAAAAAAAGAAACCAGAAATTCATATTTTGCATAAAAGCTCTCATTTTTAAAATTTTGGCAACCAAAAAGAAACAGTGGGTGCTATGCTCAAATCCTAGGGCCTCACCATTTCAGTGTGTGCAAGTTGACTTCCCAGCTGCCAGTAACAGCATCTCTGGGCCTGGGAGTTTCTCTGAAGCACTGGAAGGCCCTGTTGTCTGTGTGCAGAGGCTGGAATTATCAGGGAGTTAATGTCCCAGGAGCAGGCCTCACCAGCTGATAGGACTTGGTGTATAAATGCCCCAGCTCCCTCTCTCTAGGTTGGGATAATTCCGAGGCCTGTATCCTACAGTGCTTCCCGGACTTTCCACCAGGAGAAAGGACCATCACTAAAAAGTTTGATCATGGACCTTAGTTGTCTTCTCAACTTTCTCTCTCTTATGTCCATAATCCTCTGCTGGCGTTTTCTGGAATCACCTCCCATATAAGCTTTATGCACTTGAATCTTGAAACCTACTAATGATTTTTTTAATGCCCAGAGCCACTGTATAAGGTTGTACATCACGTCCATTTTTCAAGGACATCCATGAAGGGATAGAATGTGTGGAGGGTAAAATCCAGCCTAGCTTCTCCCACCAAGCCCACTTTAACAGCACTTGAGTGACAGTGGTGTCAGCCAGAGACCAAAGCACCTTTCTGGAATTCACACATAGATGTCAAATGTACTGCCAGGAGCCAGAGAAACATGTCAGAGGCCAGAATGGCTCCTGGGTGACCAGTCTATACCTTCTGACATAGAGGATGCCTGAGTCTGCCTTTGCCATGGAACAGAGCCCAGTCCTCGTTGCCATAACCCATCCTGCCTCCTCTCCCATGGATGCCATGTACCTTCCAGAGTTTTCTTATTTTCTCCACTATTTCTCATCAAAATTCCATCTGAAGGAGGTAGTAAATTAATTCCTTTACAGGTAGGTTTATATGATGAGCCAAGGTAGCACTATTGCCCAATGCAGAGGTATTTATGTTTTTTGGAAATGAAAAAGTCAACACAAAACATTCTTGTATTCGTTCATATAGTAAATATTTACTGAGCACCAGGCATTGTTCTATGTGCTTGGAAATAAGTGAGTGAAGAACATAGATAAGGGGGCATCTGAGTGGTTCAGTTGGTTGAGCATCCAGACTCTTGATTTTGGCTCGGGTCATGATCTCACAGTTCATGAGATCAAGCCCCACATTGGGCTCTGCACTGATGGTGTGGAGCCTGCTTGGAATTCTCTTCCTCCCCCTCTCTCTGCCCCTCCCCTGCACTCTCTCTCTCTCTCTCTCAAAATAAAGAAATAAACCTAAAAAAAAAAAAAGAAAACAGGTAAGTGTCCCTGTCCTCATGTCACTTAAATTCTTATTAGAGGAGGCAGTCAATAAACAAGCATACTTTATTTTACAGAGCTTTATTGAGATATAATGCACATACCAGAAAAATCCATTTAAAGTATACAGTTCAATGGTTTTTATTATACTGAGGTTTGTGCAGCCATCATTTTCTTCACCGCAGAAAGAAACCACATTCACATAAGCAGTCAGTCCCCATTCCAAGACCCTCCCCCTCACTTCAGCCTCTGGCAACCACTAATCTGCTTTCTGTCCCTATGGATTTGCCTATTCTGAATATTTTGATATAAATGGAATCATGTGACATGGGACTTCCTGTGACTGACTTCTTTCAACATTAGCCTAATGTTTTTAAGGTTTATCCATGTTGGGGTATATATCATTCATTCCTTTTTATAGCCAAATAATATTCCAATGTATGGATATACCACATTTGATTTATTCATTCACAAATTAATGTTTATTTGGATTGTTTACACCTTTGGGTTGTCATGAAGAGTGCTGCTGTAAACACTCATATACATGTATTTGTTTGGGGACCTATTTTCAATCCTTTTAGGTATATTCTTGGGTGTAGGATTGGTAACCCTGTGTTTCACTTTTTGAGGAACGACCAAACTGTTTTCCATAGTCACTGCACCAGTTTGCATTTCCACCAGCAATGCATGAGCACTCCTATTTCTCCATACCCTCGCCAACACTTACCTTCTTTTTTTTTCTGTTATTGCCATCTCGGTGGGTCAGAAGCAGTATCTCACTGGGATTCTAATTCCTATCTCTGCAATGACTAATGACATTGAGCATCTTTTTTACATGCTTGTTGGCCATTTGTACATCTTCTTTGGAGAAACGGCTCAAGTCCTTTCAGCGTTTTTGAATTGGGTCATTCGTCTTTTTGCTGCTGAGTTAAAAGAGTTCTGTATATAATCTGGATACTTCTCAGTTGTAGGATTTGATAAATATTTTCTTCAACTGTGTGGGTTGTCTTCCCACTTTCTAGATGGCATCTTTTGCAGTACAAACTTTTTTCAATTTTGATGAAATGCAATTCATCTACTTTTCTTCTGCCATCTGTGCTTTTGGTATCAAATAAGAAAGCTTTGTTAGCCCGAAGTCACAAAGATTCACTGCTCTGCTTTCTTCCAAGAGTTTTATAGCTTTAGCGGTTACATGTAGGTAGAGGTTTAAGATGCATTTTGAGTTAATGTTTTGCATACTGTATAAGGTAAGGGTCCAACTTCAGTCTTTTGCCTGTGGATATTCAGTTGTCCCAGTACCACTTGCTGAAAAGATTTTTCTTTCATCATTTAATTGCTTTGGTACCCTTGTTGCAATCAATGGAGCATAAATAGAGGGGTTTATTTGTGGACTCTCAATTCTATCCCATGGATCTATACAGCAAAAAAAAGGGGGGGGCAGTTAAAATTCAGGTAGAGATTGTATTGTCTATAAATCAATTTGGGGACTATTTTCATCTTAACAGTATGATATCTTCCAGACAGGAACAAGAGATGCCTCTCCATTTAATTCTTTGAGTTCTATTTTCTGGCTTTCAGTGTACAAGTCTTGCACTTCTTTGTTAAATTCATTCTTAAGTATTCTATTTGTTTTGACACTATGTAAGTGGAATTGTTTTTTTAATTTCATTTTTGGATTGTCCAGTACAATTTTTTTACTTTTTAAATTTAAATTCAAGTTAGGTAACAATAATTTTTTATATTGATCTTGTATCCCACAACCTCACTGAACTCATTTATTAGTTTTCATAGTTTTTTAGTGGATTTTCTGTATATCATGTCATCTGCAAATAGAGATAGTTTTACAACTTCCTTTACTATCTTGTTGCCTTTTGTTTTTTCCTTGCTTAATTGTTCTGGCAGACATAATTTTTATTTATTTTTATTTTTTTTTTATTCTTTACTTATTTTTGAGAGAGAGAGAGAGATACAGAGTGCAAGTAGGGAAGGAACAAAGAGAGAAGGAGACACAGAATCTGAAGCAGGCTCTAGGCTCTGAGCTGTCAGCATAGAGCCCAGCGCAGAGCTCAAAGTCACAAACTGCAAGTTTATGACCTGAGCTGAAGTCAGACACTTAACCGACTGAGCCACCCAGCACCCCAAGCAGACATAATTTTTAAAAAGTAAACAACACAGTATGTTAGAAAGTGACATGTACAATGGAGAAAAGAAAAAGCAGGGGTGCCTGGGTAGCTCAGTCAGTTCAGCATCTGGCTCTTGGTTTCAACTCAGGTCATAATCTCACAGTTCATGAGTTGGAGCCCCATGTCCGGCTCTGTGCTCAAAGTGCAGAGCCTGCTTGAAATTCTTTCTCTCCCTCTCTCTATGCTCCTCTCTGTCTCTCTGTCTGTCTGTCTCTCTCTCTCAAAATAAAAAAATAAACTTAAAGCAAAAGAAAAGGCATATCCAGGTAAGGAGTATGGGGTTCCTGGGGGTTAGAGTTGTGATTTTTAATTGCCAGTGGATTTTAAATTGCCACAAATTTAATTTGTGATTTTTAATGTCAGTGAGGAGGTGACATTTGAACATTTGAAGAAAGACCTGAAGGAAGTGATGGAGTTGCAAGGGTTGAACATCCCGGCAGTGGGAACAGCCAGGGCAAAGAGCAGAGGCAAGAATGTGACAGGCAGGTTCTCAAGGAACAGCCAGAGCCACTGTGGCTGCAGCAGAATAGCAAGGATGTCCCACATAGAGTCTTGTGATCGGAGGGGCTGGAGCAGAAGAGTGGCCTCACCTGACTTATGGTTTGGAAAGGATTGCTGAGGTTGTTGTGCAGAGAACCTTCCAAAGGGGTAAAGAAAGAATCAGGGAGGTTAGCTGGGGGCTAATGCAGTAATCCTGAGAAAGGTGACAGTGGACCAGGGCAGTATCCAGGGTGATAGTGATATTGAATTCTACATATATTTTTTTTTAATTTTTTTTCAACGTTTTTTATTTATTTTTGGGACAGAGCGAGACAGAGCATGAACGGGGGAGGGGTAGAGAGAGAGGGAGACACAGAATCGGAAACAGGCTCCAGGCTCCGAGCCATCAGCCCAGAGCCTGACGCGGGGCTCGAACTCACGGACCGCGAGATTGTGACCTGGCTGAAGTCGGACGCTTAACCAACTGCGCCACCCAGGCGCCCCAGAATTCTACATATATTTTAAAAACAGAGTTGACAAGATTCATTGACAGTGTAAAAAAGAGGAACCAAGATGAGCCCAAAGTTTTTGGCCTAAGCAAGTGAAAGGCTAGGGTTGTCATCAGCTCCCTGGTGACAGCTGCAGAAGGAACAAGTTGGGGAAAGACCAAGAGTCACTTGACACGTTGAATTTGAAATGTCTATTCGACTTCCAAGTAGAGCTCTCGGGTAAAGAATTAGATAAACAAGTCTAGATTCCAGAGAAAAGCCCGAGTTTGAAATATAAATCAAGAATCTTTACCAACTAGATGGCATTTGAAGCCATGCAATGGAACATGAGCCCCAAGGGAGTGTGTCCATAGAGGAGACAGGAGGCCCGAGGTCTTAGGTGTGGAGTCTTCTGGTATCAACAGGTTGGGAAGAAGAGACTGAACCTGGAAATGAGGCTGAGACGGAGTTGCCAGTGAGGTAGGAGGGAAACCAGGACTGTGCAATGACCTGAAGACAGGCGAAGAAAGTTTGTGGAGGAAGACCAAGTGATCAATTGTATCAATCACTTCTAAAGGTCAAGAAAGATGAAGGCCAAGGTCTGACCGCTGGCAAATTGCCCAAGGAGGGAGCTTATCATTTTAGATATCACAACATGGAAAAAGAAGGCTTTTTTCTCTATATTCCTTATTGTTGCAGAGGGGCACAGGTGGGCAGGGCTATGGGACCAGGGTAAGGGCCATAACGAAGCATGCAGCCAGAGATAGTACCTGGTTCTCTGGGGTCTGTTTAGCTTCCTACTGCTGCATAACAAATTACACCCAGCTTAGTGGTTTGAAACAACCTTCTCATCTCAAAGTTTCTAAAAGTCACAAATCTGGGCATGGCTCAGTTGGGTCCAAGGTGTAAGAACTGTGGTCTTATCTGAAGGCTCACCTGGACGAAGGAGCTTGATTGCATGGTTGTCAGCAGGACTCAGTTCCCGCTGGCTGTTGGCCAGGAACAGAGAGCTGACAAGATGGAAGTCAGGCTTTTTGTTGCTTAATCACAAAAGTAACATCCCAGCACTTTTTGGTTTGTATGTCATTTTGTTTTTATGGGGTTTTTTTTTGACATTCCAGCATTTTTGCTGTATTCTCTTTGTTAGAAGCAAGTCACTAGGTTGAGCCCACACTCAAGGGGAGGGATTACACTGGAGCATAAGTACCAGGAGGCAGGGGTCATTATAGGTCATGACAGAAGCTGCCCACCACAAGCAGGTCCAGTGCTTCCAAATGGAATTGGGGGGAGGGGGGGTGGGAGCCCACACAACATTGACTGGCATTTCTTTAGTGCATATAAACAATGAAAAACAAGGAAGTTATTTCTACTCAGGAAATGAACTTATCAATGAAGCTCTTTGTCAATACTTTTCATGTAAATCCAGGTCTTAATATGCCAAAAAAACTTACCAGAAGGAAATGTCTATTCTATTGATGGTTTTATTCAACTTAAAGCAATGATGCTCATCACGAGCACCACAACTAAATGGAAAGTTCTTTGAGCACAAAGATAATCTTCTTACAACTCAACACCAGCACGCCACCTTGCATACAATTTGCATACGTGAATGACACATTTTGCAATGTGGTAATTCTCAAAAACAAGAGTGGCAAATTATAGAAGAGGTAGGTTAGGTCATTCCTGTGAGTCCAGTTCCATGAGGTCAAATTTGGGCTCTGCCACTTATCACCCGTGTGATGTGGAGCAAGTCACTCCACTTCTCTGTGCGACAGGAGCTGCATATATAGAATGCAGGTACTAATCTCCATCCCCCAGACCACTATGTTGGTTAAATGTGATACTGCATGCAAAGATACCAAACACAGTCTTGGACATCTCTACCACAAGTGCTTGATCAAAGAAGGTCATCATTATTACTGCTATTTTAATGAACATAAACTGGTTTTTTTTAATTTTTTTAATGTTTATTGTTTATTTTTGAGACAGAGAGAGACAGGGGAGGGGCAGAGAGAGAAGGAGACAAAGCAGTCTCCAGGCTCTGAGCTGTCAACACAGAGCCCAATGTGGGACTCGAACCCACAAACCATGAGATCATGACTTCAGCCAAAGTCTGATGCCTAACTGATTGAGCCACCCAGGTGCCCCTAATGAACATAAACTATAATAACTGAAGGCATTTGTATGGAATGAGATGACTAAATAAATTAAAGCATAAAAGGTCCTTTACAGGTATACAGTGTATACCTGGCTCATAGCAAGTGTTTAATAAGTGGACATTAATATTATGACTATTAGCTTTAGGCTGAAAATGATAATTACTGAAGAATTTGCATGCATGCATCCTCATTTACTCTTAACCATATCCATTCTTCAAGAACAGTCCTCAGCGCAGCTCTTCCTGGTATCCTTCCTGATTGGTCATATCTAGTTTCAGTGCCTTTAATAAAACTTTACCTATCACTTATCTGTAAGGAAAATTTGCCATGCTCTATGCCTATGTGCCCCCAGATGCTAAATGCTATTCTTAGGCCTGTTCTGGGCATGCCCTAGTTCCCTCATTTGGTTGTGGCACCTCAAGAGCTGGACCATGTTTTCCTCCCTCCACACAACTCCAGGACCTGGCCCTCTGTTGTATGCCCAGTCCTGAGCCACCCAATCCACGTGCCATACCGCCCCAGACACGGTCGTTCAGGGGCACAGCCAGATACTACTGCTGGGAGATCATTCGAGCAGGCTGCCCAGAGGGTGAACAGAAGGCTGATGGAGGGCTTTGGAGAGGGCAGGAGATAGACAAAGAAACAGAAGCATGCCGCCAAAAGGGCAAAGGCAAGCTTCATGGTCACATTCATCCTTACAGAGAGTGGTGGCCATGGGTAACAGCTGCTCCTGTACCAAAGCCTCCCACGTGGCCATGAAGTTGAATGATGGGGATTCAAACACGGCTCTGTCTCAGCCTGCTTCATGAGGTACAGTCATTCCATGGTGAGGGGAGCCTTTGAAAGTGAATTTGGTCAAAAAGAGAGGGAATGTTCTTGAATCAGCCAGCACAGCTCTGTCAGAACCTGTATGGCTTTAAGCTAACTTAACCTCTCTGAGCCTCTCAGTTGTCATAACAGCTAATACTTACTAAGAAATTCCCGTGTACAAGGCACTGTTCTCAGCGTTTAATATCATGATAAGCCAAGTAGATAAGTATCTATTTTAATGATGAGGAAACTGAGGCAAGGGGAGGTGAAAAACTTACCTTGGCTCATGTAGCTCAGAAGTGATGCAGGCAGGATTTGAATCCACATTCCCATTATGGTTCTAACTTCATGCACTAGTGAGGGCTCTCCAGAGAAACAGAACAAATGGGACATGCAAAAAGAGATTTATTATAAAGAATTGAGGCACACAATTAGGGAGACTGACAAGTCCCAAGATCTGCAGAGTGAGGTGGCAAGTTGGAGACTCAGAAGAGCTGTTAGTGTAGTTCTAGTTTGAAGGCCAACAAGCTCAAGATGCAGGAAGAACCAATGTTTCAGTTTAAGTCTGAAGGCTATAAAAAGCTGATGTCCCAGTTTGAAGGCTGTCAGGAAGAAAGAATTCTCTCTTACTTAGGGGAAGGTCAGCCTTTTTGTTCTATTCAGGTCTTCATGATTGGATGAGGCCCACCCCCATTAGGGAGAGTGATCTACTTTATTCAGTTTTAATTTAAATGTTAAACTCATTCAAAACCACCTTCACTGATACACCCAGAATGTTTGATTATATATATCTGGACAGCCCATGAGCGAGGCAAGTTGACCGTAAAGTTAACCATCAGGTCTCACACGTGCTACTTAAGAATTAAATGAGACACTATTTGCAAACGTTTAAAAAACGGGGGGGGGGGGGGTGCTGACAAACAGTGATCAGTAAATGGTAGCTTAAAAAGAAAAGAAAAGAAGGGAATGCAAGCTGGTGCAGCCACTCTGGCAAACAGTATGGAGGTTCCTCAAAAAACTAAAAATAGAACTACCCTACGACCCAGCAATCGCACTACTAGGCATTTATCCAAGGGATACAGGTGTGTTGTTTCAAAGGGATACATGCACCCCCATGTTTATAGCAGCACCATCAACAATAGCCAAAGTATGGAAAGAGCCCAAATGTCCATCGATGGATGAATGGATAAAGAAGATGTGGTATATATATATATATATATATATATATATACACACATACACAAATATATATATACACATACACAAATATATATATATACACATACACAAATATATATATATACACAAATATATATATACACACACACACACACACACACACACACACACACACATAATGGAGTACTACTCGGCAATCAAAAAGAATGAAATCTTGCCATTTACAACTATGTGGATGGAACTGGAGGGTGTTATGCTAAGTGAAATTAGTCAATCAGAGAAAGACAAAAATCATATGACTTCACTCATATGAGGACTTTAAGAGACAAAACAGATGAACATAAGGGAAGGGAAACAAAAATAATATAAAAACAGGGAGGGGGACAAAACAGAAGAGACTCATAAATATGGAGAACAAACTGAGGGTTGCTGGAGGGGTTGTGGGAGGGGGGATGGCTAAATGGGTAAGGGGCATTAAGGAGTCTACTCCTGAAATCATTGCTTCACTATATGCTAACTAATTTGGATGTAAATTTTTAAAAATAAAAAATAAAGTTAAAAGAAATTAAAAAAAAAAAAGAAATGTAATGACTCTTAGGTACATCGAAAATATATGCATTCATGAGACTGTATGCACACACAACTTTGAGTTGTCCAATTATAAAATTTAAAAATATATATTATAAATTAATGTATGTGTATTATTAATTATGTATTATATAACTACAGATTTTACTCAACTTATAATGGGGATGCCTCACAATAAATAAGTGCATCATAAGTTGAAAATAAAAAAAAAGAAAAGAAAAGAAATTTAAAAAGAGGTGAGTGACTCAGCCTCATTATTAATAAGTAGGTTTGAGGTTCAGGGTTTGGCATGGGTTTTACTCATTTGTTATTAAATGTGCAGCCTGGGACGCCCTCCTAGACCAGAAAAATCCATACAGGGGACATTAGACTTCCAATATTTGGTACGAGAAGGCCATGAGAGAAGGGTCACCCATTCATTCAAACTAAGTTTCAGCAGGCATTTATTAAGTGCTTGCTGCTTGCCAGGCAATGTGCTGGAATCTCATCTGCTCACTTCCTGCAATCTTCACAGTGCCCCATGCACAAGTCGCCATCATTCCCACATGACAGACAGAGATAGAAGCACAGAGAGCTGGAGTGCCTTACTCAGGATCTCTGAGCTGATAAGTGATAGAGTCAACACTTGAGTTCAGATCCGCAAAATATGTCCCTTCATTTCTATGCCAAAGATGTCTACCTGGTTTCCAAGGATCTGGCAAATGCACCCCAAATCAGGGCTAAGATCTTGCCCTAAGACCTTCCACAAACTCACTTTGGTCAAGACGAAATAAATATGCATGGGCTCAGGTTTTAGTAATCGCCACTTTGGAACCTACTCAGTCGAGCAGAGGAAAAACATCAGTTATTTCAGTAAAAAACGTTTTTCTTATTCTAGTCCATCAGTGTATCGTCCAAAGTTACAGAGGAAAAAAAAACAACCTGAGGGAAGTTCTGTCCCCTTCCTGTATGCTTACTCTACTCCAGAATTAGATGGACGTGCTAGAGAGGTTGACTGTCATACCAGCTGTTTTTAATGGTAACTGCACTGCCTTGCTCCCCACCTAAGAGCTCTCTGTGGGAGAGAAGAAAACCTGAACTCAGAGCTTCTCTGCGAGGCAGCCCACAGCAGGAGTCAGGATTCTGCTCTGCAGAGGAGGACCCAAGGATAGAGAGGAAGAGACTTGTTCCAGGGCAGAAGGTGGACACAGGGGATCTCTAGAGGTGAGCCTTAGACCACAAGTATTTTAAAGAGATGGACCTTTCAAGGGAAGGGAGTGCAGATGGCCTGACCTATGACGGTGGCTTCCCACTCTTCCCTGTGCTGTGAAGCAGCCTCACTGGTGGGTCTCTGTAGCCCTCAGAAGCACATCAAAAGTGCCTGGGGTGAGTTTAAACATTTGGAAACTAAGATAAGAATCAGAGGCAAGCAGCCAATGCTTTTCTCTTCCTCTGGGGTCAGTTCCATTTTCAGAGCCCTCCTGGGTCCAGTGAATGACCTTTGACTGCCTCCAGAGAGGCCAAGACCAGGAGGGCAAGTGGTCTGGCAAAGGGCATGAACCGTCTCCAGAAGTCCTGGGCGTCTCTTGTTACTTTCACACAGCACATGGGGTTAACATTCCTACTGACTCAGGGAAGATTCTCCAAGGATAATGAGTGCAATACGAAACAGGGCTTCCCCCTCTCCCCCCCCCCCCCCCCGCAACTGGGCTTGAAGGGGGGGAAACAGCAATCAGGACTCACTCAAGTTCCAGGCTTCTCCAAGGAGGGAAGAGCCCCCAGAAGTTTCATTTCTTTTGCTCAGTTTGGAGACATTTTCCTCCAAATCATTCTGTTCAGCCCATCTTCAGCCACAACTGGCAGAACCTACAACATGGTTCTCATGAGCTTTAGGAATCCAGCTTCCTAATTTTTTCCAATTCCAAATATAAAACAAACCAAAAAAGCATTAAAATAATTGTACTTCAAAGACTCTTTCTAATTCCTAGTGGCCACAATGAAATTAAATAAGAATCAGTCTCTCTCTTTCTCTCTTTCTCTCTTTCTCTCTCACTCCCTGTCTCAATCTCTCCCACTCTCTCTCTACTTTTTCTCCCATCTTTAAGGAAAGGAAAATAAAAGCTAAAGGACACAAGGCCCATGCAAGTCCAGGAAATACTTGCATGAAGCTTCTTTAGCTTCTAACTAGCATTTGTAACTGGGGATTAGCAGAGCAGCCTCTTGTAATTACTGCTGTTGCCCCATTTGTGGCTATCTCCGTGAGGCCAGTAAATCTTGAAATTACAGGCTGACCACCCTGGAGAACTGAGACAGAGTCAGCCACATCTCTCAAAGGCACTGCCCTGGGCGATTCCCACCCCCCTCAGCTGACTTGCTTGCCAGGGAGAGGGCCCCGCCTGGGAGTGACTCCCCAGACCTCACAGTGGCTTGGAAGTAAATAAAACCAGGGTGGGTGGCCCAGGAGGCCCTGCACCCCTTGTGAGTAGAACATGGGGCAGCTGGCTCCTAAGGTCCCCGTCACACTTCCATCACCCTGCCCCAGCTTGGACTCCTGGTTAGGGCCCCAGAGATGAACCAGGAGGACAGACACATAGAACTGAGAAGGGGAATGTAGAAATGCCTTGAAAAGGAGACTTTGTCTCTTGAAATACTGTTCCTCTCTATTGAGGAACATGGTACCTGCAGAGGACAATTAGGTTAACATTATCTGTCATTTTGTATAAATGGAGCTCAACATATGACTTGAGATTTAACCACAATCGTGACCATGACTTTTTTTAAAAATTTATTTATTTATTTTGAGAGACAGAGAACGTGCCTGTGCGTGGGGGATGAGCGGAGAGACCAGGAGAGAGCATTCTAAGCCGACCCTATACTGTCAGCCCAGAGCTGGACATGGGGCTTGAACCTATGAACCGTGAGCCAAAACCAAGAGTTTTGGCTCTAAAAAAATGTCAAAGTATTCAAAATCAAATAGCCAAGACCTACTGACTGTTGCTCAGGATGCTGTCTGGGCTATTTTTGAAATGACACTCTTACACCTTCACGAGGACAAAGATCAGGAATGACATTTACATTTTCTCTCTGCAGGTCCTTTAAAAGGAAACATTTTTTGTTATTTCCCCCTATAGTCTGAGGCCTTAAACACCACATTTAAATACATTAAGACAAGACCAGGATTAGGAGATGTTAAAGGCCCTCCCAATGCCAAGAGCCTATGATAATGAAAGGCAATCTCAGTGTTCTGCGCCTGGTGATTTTGCCCCCTTACATAACGCATTTCATTCAGCTTTTTCAGTTCGGTTACAGATACCTACGAAATCTACTTTACGACTGCCTCTTTCAATTCTGCCACTTACAAAAGCACAGTAGCATATTATTTTGTGTGAATTCGTATAAATAACACATGGAGGTATACATTAAAATAATATTTCCCAAGCCATTTAGCACTTAGTAGTGGCTGGCTGTGCAGATAATCTGTCTTATCTACTCTCAGCTGAGGTCTGCCAGACCCTGCACTCAACGTCCTAATTCCCCACCTACACTCCCTTCAGCATCTCAGAACAGGTGCCACTGGGGGCTCTGAGGAACCCTGCCTGACAAGGCATCTCGTAGGGCTTGAGCCTTTGCCTTCTTGCGAAGAGAATGACCCAGAGGTCAGGAGACTTGTCCAAAGCCACAGAACAAAAAAGCCTAAATAAATAAATAAATAAATAAAATGCTTTCTTCCTACTGTCCCTTCTGCTGTCCTCAGAACACTGGAAGTCTGAGAAGCGCCCATTCAGATCTGGATACTGCTGGCTTTTCACTTCAGAGGGGAGATCCATCCACCACACTGATTGCTGCACTACACAAAAGACTTTCTGTACACAGACAACAGGAAGTTCTGAATTATGATTCTTACACAACGTTGCATTTTAAAAAATGACCGAAAACGAAAAAGAGAGAAAGAGACGAAACAGGGCAAGAGGGCGGAGAGAAATGTAGGAAGGGAGGAAGAAGCGCAGGGGAAGTCCCAGGAAGCTGTTTTGCAAAAGAGGTCACAGGGCAGTTGCTCCAGGAGCCGCTGGGAGGGAAAGGGTGGAAGCCCAAGAATTCCCTGCCGGCCGGGGATCACTTTGGAACTGTTTACCGCGAGAGCCCCCAGGGCGGGAGCAGTGCACCCTGCGGCGCAGACTTCAAAGTGCCGGCCGGACATTAACATACTGATCCTTCCGCCCCTGCCACCCCCAGCCTCGTGGAGCCTCGGGGGGTGGCAATCTGCCGCGGGGAAACTGAGGAAGAAAAAGGAGCCAGTGGAGAAAGTGGGGATAGCTCCGCGACTCTGCCAAGACCCATTACTAACACCAGCCATCAAAGGTTACTGCCCTTTGTCATCAGCCGCCGGCCTGCACGCCCCAGGGCTTGAAAGAGACAGTTCTCTCTGCGGCCAGAGATACAGGAAGTCCCAGGTGAATAATAAAAATCCAGTAGTTTCCAGGCCCCTTCCATTCAAGGCGGGCTGTCTCGGTGGCCCACTTTGATACCGACCCTTACTGAATTCCTAAGGACTGGCAACATCCCGGCATGCCCTCCCGCAGCCCCCCAAATATTTGCATCCACTCAATGCTTGGATTCCCTCTCCGCCTCCTACAGAGAAAAGGCTGCTGGAAACCCAGACGCCCCGTGGAGGGGACTGGTGCCAAGTCGTCTGGGGCCCCCTCCCCCGGGGAAGCAGGAAGCACAGCCAGCCTTGTCACCATGCCCTAAAGTAGGATGGATGGCCCCTGTAAGCCGATCCTCGCTAATGTAACCATAGGTGCTATTTCATATAAATACATCCACCCAGACATTTCCCATCAGCACAGCGCCTTTCCCCGAGGCCGGCTCTCCCGCCTCTGCCCCCTCCACAGCCTCCAACCACCCGGGTTAATGACATGCTCCGGGTGGGGACCCGAGTGTGTGAAGTGTCTTTGCAATGGCAAATAAGGGGCCCCCAAAGCCTTCCTTTTCTCCATTTATCATTTTCTATAATGTACCTATCACATCCCCTGCTCCTCTCGTCTTTGCCAAACTAAACAGCCTTAGTCGGGCTAATCTCTCCTCAGATGGAGACCAGGGCCATAAATCTAATCACTGTGCAAAGAAGGCCTTCCCTGACCATGCCTTGGGCGCTCGGCACAGCACATATTCTAACACACACAGCAGATAATGGTAGAGCCGCTGTCACAGGGCACATTATAAAATACAGATGTTGCAATAATGCCCCTGTTGTGAAGTTTCAGCTGTAAATTGGCCAGCCCACTAAAGGGATAAAGGCCATTCAATTTGCTCATCAACCCCACCCTCTCTCTCCTTTGTCCTTTGTCTCCTTTGGCACATTATGTTTGAATGAAATTTGGGGTGGAAACTGGAAAAAGAGGACTCGGCTCTGGCTGTGTGAGGATAACACGGAATTAAATCCTATTAGCTTCTTGAATTAATTTTAAAAGGTAATGACTTCAGTTAAACATGCTGTCTGGGTGCATTTTTTAAGAAACAGGATACCTTCTCAAGTCCCCAGATCTGATTTAACACTTCCCACACACCCGTGACGTGCGGAGGCATACTTCCCATTCACCTTTTTCTCCCAGTCATCCAGGCATTGACAAGGGATGTCGTGAACTTATTAATGTCTTTTTCAACAAATACTAAATTTTCCTGGTGTTCTGCTTTCAGAAAGTGAGAGGAAGGGCGACTTTTATACATCTTTAGAGAAGAGCAGCAGTGGGCTAAATCTCACAGAACATATCTAGGGATGCTAATGTAAGGTCTTCAAGGAAGGCAGGTTTACTGAGAGCTTCCCTGAGTCACCAAAGAAACCACATTCTCCTTTCATCTTTCTCCTCTCCCAATCCTCCTCAAAAGAGGCGAGTAGTTCCAAGAGATAGAAAGTACTGGAAAGAGGAAATATGAAGAGTTTGTTACTTTTCATGCTTTAAATGTCTGCCTGGAGCAAAGAGCTGAGTTTGAGACTTGGGAAGAATGAGTTATGGGCCACCACCGGCGCCCAAGAAACAAACCACCTGGCTCGGCTTTCCCCACACAGGGCCATGGAACTGAAAAACCCCACTGTTTTGTCTGGCTCTCATTTTGAACAGTAAATAGCCTGGAAAAGACCTAGGTCCCAAGTTACCTGATGACCCAGGATTCCCCAACAGGTCAGGGTGAGAAGCTGGGAACTACCAGAAAACCCTCAATTCTAAGAGTAAGTGTGGACCATCTTATCAAGCCATCAATTTATCTGATGGTAAGCACTTGAAAATATTAACGCATACCTTAATTTTCTGTAAATGTACACACCTAATGTATGTACCTAAAATATTATGCATATATTTATTTTGTATTAAATGTAAAATTCACATAAACCTTTATAGAGAGATGGAACAATGCAACAAATTTTGAACGTATCCCTTTAGAAGTCTCACAGCTGGCAGGTGCATCCCTTCCTCCAGAAGTCAAGTTTGAGAAGCATCTTAGTGGGCCATAGCCCATCCCCTAGAAACACAGAGCCAGGAAGGAGTTGGGGCCTAAAGAAGAAAATTAATGCTAATATTGCAGAGGCCTGGGTGGGGAGTAGCTGAGCAGCACAGGAAGCTGCTCAGAGGAACACAGAGTCCAGGATTGGAGTCCAGGTGTTCCAAGAATTATCCCGATGAGGTACAGGAGCCATAACAAGATAAATAGCAAGAGTCAGGACCTTTCTTGTAGTAGACCAGGGAATCTTCCTCTCTCTCTTAGTTTGAGCCCCCCCTCCCCCACTGCCCCAAGCACACCCTGAGATAAGAATTCAAACGCAAGCAGTTTACTTAGTAGGGGATCCTAGGAAATACCAATTGGGAGTGGAGAAGTGAGATGGAGTACGATAGGCCATCCATTAGGCATGCATAGTCAAGCAAGCTACCACAGTGAACAACTGGAGCTTGATGTCTCTGGGGAATTCTGGAAGATACCATAGAACACATGATTCCACAGCATCTCACTTGACGTGCAAGGGCACTGGGGTACTTTACACACCAACTTCCAACAATCACTGGTTGGAGGCTGTTGGGGGTGAAAAGTGGTCATGAATTCCCTGCACTTGGGCCTGCTTGAGTAGAGCTCACTCCAGAAGACCAAAAAAAGCCCTCAGGCAAAGAGAGGCCAGGGCTGGCAGTTTGAGATGAACATGCACTGAAAAGGGTAAGGGTGAGGGGGTATGGGCAAGGTGGACACAGCAACTGCTGTAGCCTCTGCATGGAGGGCTCTGGTCCTCCTAATGATTGAGCATCATACACGGTGGCTGATCTTTAGATAAAATGATGTACTATCACCACCAAAAGCTTTTGTATCAGGCAATGTAGATGCTTTCTATTTGGTTCTCCCAACAAACCTATGGGAAGATGCTGTGATTACAGACAAGCTAATTGGCCATTACAGTTGAGTAGCTTCTGCAGAGTCCTGCCACGGGTAAAGCTGGGATCTCAACCACAACTCTGTGGTTATAACCTCTGCATATGTGGCCAATATAGAATGCCTGCCCAGTCACACCTTCTTCTGCAGGTTACTGCCCTACCCGTGGCCCTGCCAGGAGGCACAGTTAGGTTTTTGTAACATGTGCCTGAGCTTTCCCACCTTACCTGTCACTTGAGGTCCCTCATACAGTTGTAGCCAGCCTATAGCTGAAGCTAAGTTCATCTGAAATCTTCTCTACTCACCCGCATGGTGCCTGGTCTGAGATGGCTGAAAACGCTTGAGACTGGCTGGGCATCTCTCATTCTCTCTCTCTATGGCCTCTTCATATAGCTAGCTTGGGCTTCCTCACAGCATGGTGATCTTGGAGAAGTTGGAATTCTTCCATGGCTGCTGGTTTCTCCCAGAGTGAGTGTGCCAAAGCATTGCTTTCACTGTATTCTATTTCTCAAAAGCCACCAACCTGCTCAGACTCAAAGGATAGAATACCTTCCATCTCTCCATGAGGGGATGTATGCATACAGGGAAAGAGCAAATTGAGGGAGGGTAGCCATCTTGGAGACAAACCATCCCATAGCCACTGGCTTTTTGCTTCAAGCACTGGCAACTCTATTTGAGACATTACCTGCCTATGGCAGATGGCATTCCAGAGAGTTCACACTCCCAGGAGCAGTTCTTAACTGCAACTCAAAGGGAGTCTAAATGTTCAACTTCCTCACACTTGACTGAGCTAAATCAGAGGTAGAATCTGCATAGTCCCCAGAGTGATTGAGCCACAATCACCCAGAGTAGACACCTGCTTCTTGCCATACCCACAGTGGTTGCCTTACCCTCTCCAACTCAATTCCCCACTGTTCTACCTGCACCTCCTGAGATCTCCTCTCCAAAAAAAACTTCACCAAAAAGACTATTAGAACTAGTACACAAATCCAATAAAGTTGCAGGATACAAAACTAATATACAGAAATCTGTTGCATTTCTGTACACTAATAACAAAGTAGCAGAAAGAAAAAATTAAGAAAACAATCCCATTTACAATTGCAGCAAAGGGGCGCCTGAGTGGCTCAGTTGGTTGAGTGTTCAACTTTGGCTCAGGTCATGATCTCAGGGTTTGTGGGTTAGAGCCCCATGTCAGGCTCTGTGCTGACAGCTCAGAGCCTGGGGCCTGCTTCAGATTCTGTGCCTCCCTGTCTCTGCCCCTCCCCCACTCACACTGTGTCTCTCTCTCTCAAAAATGAATTAAAAAATTACAAAAAATAAAAAAAATTACAATTGCAGCAAAAATAATACAATATTTAGGAATAAATTTAACCAAGGAGGTAAGAGACGTGTACTCTGAAAACTATAACACTGATGAAAGAAATTAAGAATGAGACAAACAAATGGAAAGATATTTCCACCCTTACGGATTGGAAAGACCAATATTGTTAAAATATACATACTACTAATGCAACCTACAGATTTAATGCAATCTCTATCAAAATACCAATAATACTTTTCACAGGACTAAAAAAAAATAATCTGAAAATTTTTATGGAATCACAAAAGACCTGAATAGTCAAAGAAATCCTGAGAAAGAAGAACAAAGACAGAGATATCACAATCCCAATTTCAACATATACTACAAAGGTATTGTACTCAAAGCAATAAGATATTGACACAAATATAGACACATAAATCAATGAAACTGGTTATAAAGTCCAGAAGTAAACCCATGCTTATATTGTCAATTAATCTTTGACAAAGGGGGCAAGAATATATGATGGAGAAAAGACAGTCTCTTCAATAAGTGGTGCTGGGAAAACTGGACAGCTACATGCACAAGAATAAAACTGGACCATTTCCTCACACCATATATAAAAATAAATTCAAAATGGATTAAAACCCTAAATGTAAGACCTGAAACTATTAAATTCCTAAAAGGAAATACAAGCAGTAATCTCTTAGCAACTTTTTTCTGGATACCTCTTCCAAGGCAAGAGAAACAAAACCAAAAATAAACAAATAGGACCACACCAAAATAAAAACCTTTTGCACAGCAAAGGAAACCATCAACAAAACAAAAAGGCAACCTGATGAATGGGAAAATATTTGCAAATGATATATACAATAAAGGATTAGTATACAAAATATATAAAGAGCTTATACTACTCAACACCAAAAAAAAAAAAAAAAACAATGAAAACAAGCAGATGACATTTTAATAAATATACATTTTCCCAAAGGAAACATTCAGATGGCCAACAGACACGTGAAAAGATGTTCAAAACCACAACGAGACATCACCTCACACCGGTCAGAAAGGCTCGTATCAAAACGACAAGAAATAAGAAGTGTTGGCAAGGATAGGGAGAAAAGAGAACCCTCATGCACTATTGGCAGAAATCTAGACTGTGGTACAGCCACTGTGGGAAACAATATTTGACTATTCGGGGTCTTTTGTGATTCTATAAAAATTTCAGATTATTTTTTCTAGTTCTATTAAAAATACTATTGGTATTTTGATAGGGATTGCCTTAAAACTGTAGGTTGCATTGGTAGTATGTATATTTTAACAATATTGGTCCTTTCAATCCATGAGGGTTGAATACCTTTCCATTTGCTTGTCTCATCCTTAATTTCCTTCATCAAAAAATTACTAGAGGGGCGCCTGGGTGGCGCAGTCGGTTAAGCGTCCAACTTCAGCCAGGTCACGATCTCGCGGTCCGTGAGTTCGAGCCCCGCGTCAGGCTCTGGGCCAATGGCTCGGAGCCTGGAGCCTGTTTCCGATTCTGTGTCTCCCTCTCTCTCTGCCCCTCCCCCGTTCATGCTCTGTCTCTCTCTGTCCCAAAAATAAAAAAATAAAAAAATAAAAAATGTTGGAAAAAAAAAATTAAAAAAAAAAAATTACTAGAAAATACCGTATAATCCAGTGATTCCACTACTGGGTATGTACCTAAAGAAAATTGAGAAAACACTAATTTGAAGAGATATTTGCATCCCTGCATCTATTGCAGTATTATTTGCAGTAGGCAAGATATGGAAGCAACTTACATGTCCATAGATAAAGACGATGTGGTTTATATACACAATGGAATATTACACAGCCATAAAAAAGAACAAGATCTTGCCATTTGCAACAACATGTATGGACCTAGAGGGTATTATGCTAAGTAAAATACATCAGGCAGAGAAAGACAAATACTATATAAGTTTAAAAACAATTGAACAAACAAACAAACAAAAAAACCAAAATAGACTCATAAATACAGAGAACACACTGGTGGTTTCCAGAGGGAGGGGGACTGGGGGGGATGGGCAAAACAGGTGAAGGGGATTAAGAGGTACAAACTTTCAACTGTAACATAAATAAGTAACAAGGATGAAAAGTACAGCAGAGAGACTATAGTCAATAATATTGTCATAGGTTGTACAGTGACAGAGGGTAACTACACTTATCATGACGAGCATTAAGTAATGTATAGAATAGTCGAATCACTATATTGTACACCTGAAACACTGCATGTCAGCTATACTTCAATAAGAAAAATTTAAAAAAAAAACTTGCACCTAAATCCTTTTCTCAAAGTCTGCTTCTGAGAGAACCTACCAAACATATACCCCATATTCTCCCAAAATATTCCTTTCTTGGGTAAATTAACTATAGTTGCTTTCTTTTGCTTTCAAGCAAAGAACCATAAGTGATAGAGTGTAGAAAGGAGACAGAGAGAGAGTATGAGAGCCACAATTGTCTGAGTGCCAGCCGGCATCCTGGAGGGACATAACAGTGAAGCCACAGAGGAGGCTGCTCTGTGGAAGAGATTGGGGCAAACCCATACAAAAAGAAATGCCTCTTCAGGGAGGCCATACTGCAGTTTTGTTCCACTTCTCACTTGTGACTCTCAGACTCTATGGACTGTCTTGCCCTTGGAATAAGAATGTGATTGGGTCGCCTGGGTAGCCCAGTTCGTTGGGCGTCTGACTCTTGATATCAGCTCAGGTCATGATCGGAGCCCACTTGGGATTCTCTCTCTCTCTCTCTCTCTCTCTCTGCTCCTCCCCCTTAAAATAGATAAATAAACATAAAAAAAAAATGTGACTCTGTCTCTTCTCTCCTGTCCCATCCCCTATAAGGATTGGCCTTATGTGTGAGCTCTGTGACTTAAATAACAAATGGAATGTCCTCTTGTCCCAAACATCTCCACTAACAGGGACATAGGAGGATTAACAGAAATAAGGACATCTTGTCGCTTTCCTAAGGTATGTCTGGGGACAATAAAGTTGATAAAATTTGACCTTTAATGGGATATAGTGAGAGATTTAGTGAGGGCTGATGGAAGAGGTTATAGAAGCCCAGAGGACAATCCGGGGGACATTTTGGCACGATTTGTAGGATTTCTGGTCAGAATTAGATGCCAAAGGATTGTGTGGGTATCTAACCAAGGCTTCTATTCTACATTAGGTATTTATATCTGGGGACCCCAAAACTCTAAAAACACAGACATTCCTCTTCCATAGAGGAAAACATTGATTTGAAAAACGCAGGAAGCACCTGATATAGAAAGGTTCAGTGACTTATCCAAATAAATCCTATGAGACTGGGTTCATAGTAGAGTATCCAGACAATTTATCATCTAAACTGGAACACTTTTGAAAGTGAAACAGGGAACTATGAATAATTAAGCCAGGACAACTGGCACAAACCAGGATGTTCCAGGCAAATTGTGACATGAGTTTAGGAGCCCAGGGCACATTCTGCTTCCCCAACTGGAAGTCATGTTTGGCTGCAAGTGAAAGTCTAGGATCTGCAGTTAAATAAAAGTGGTAAGTCCCATATTCCTGCTTGGTAGGTATGGAATGGTGGAAAATGTGGGAAATGCGCTGGTCTTAGAACTAAAAAGACCAGCATCCAAGTCCAATTCTACACCTCCTTAACTGACAGGACTTGGGCAGATCTCTTTACCTCAATTAACCCAATTTCCTCTTCTGTAAAATGGGGGTGATTCCCCACCATTCACAGGGGGTGTTGTGGAGATCAAAGACTGATGTAAGAGAAAGCACTTTGTAGGCTCTCGTCCAACAAATGGGCGGTGGTGTTGTTATTTGTCTATTCCGCAGCAAATCTGGGCAACCTCATTGCATGAAAAAGCTCAGATCTGATACGTGATTTCTAGCAAAGTTATGGGAAAAATTGCCCCCGTATTTCCATTCTGTTGACTTCATCTTGAGGCATGTCCTTTTTCAGACCACCAGGCCCCTCCTTTCACTCAATGTGAAGGCAGTTTTGACCCTTGAACTTTTAGCACCTTCCTCATTGGGGAGAAAGAACAGCTCCACATTTAAGTGAAAACGCATGTATATTCCTTGACTCTCTGCCTGACACCACTCACTTTCACCAAGAACAGGCAACAGGAGTAGCTTGTGTTCAGCACTTGGACGTCTGCGTGGCCAGCTTGAAGGGTAACATGGAAAAACTTATAGGGGCATGAGGAGAATAATATGGAGGTTTTCAGCTGTAAAAGAAGACCACACACATGGTCCCATGTGGATTGCGCCCTGGACCCTCTTCAAAAACATGGAAGTTGCACGCTCTGCAGCCATGCGTAGGCCTGGTTTAATTAACTGTAGGCCACAAACGGGCTGGCAAACACGACGCCGAAAGGCTGTCCATTTCTGTGGTAGAAATTTCCCATTGCTCTGTGTTCCCTGATAAGATAGTATGTGTGGAGAGTACAACCTGAATGTTTGGCAGATGGTTCCATCTGTTTTTCCATCATTTTGAATTTAGCAGGAAAACCCCAAGATGTGTTTTGACACAAGCATGCTTTTTTCCTTCTCCGAATTTTGAAATGGCTGTGTTTGGAGGCTAATTAAATCCATATGCTTCTGATTCATTTACACTTAACTCATCAAAATGTTGTTTTGTAATAGTCATTTGAAGTCCAAGGCGCCTCTCTTGAGCCTTTTTTTCTAAAAACCAGGAAGCTATGGTTTGCCAGCCAACAGCAGGGTTCTCATACCAAAAGGTTCAAATATGGTTCAAGACAAGACCCTACACCCTGGAGATTCTAGCGGTTAGGAATTGTCCTAAAACATCACCGTCAAGTGTAGGGTGTGACTGAATCTGCTGTTACTCTCCAAAGACACTGTTCAGAATGGTAGAACACAATTTGTGAGAGAAAAATTGTGCTAGAATCACTGGGCCCCATAGGGAAATTTAGTTTAAGTAGCAATTGGGTGGTTCTTCCATTTTTGAAGAAGAGTTTTCATTAAGCATCACTAAGATTTATAACTGCAGGTTTCATGCCAACCCGTTAATAGCCTCCCCACCGTTGATTTTTGCTATCAAATCTCACTTATGCTTCTTAAAAAAGTATCCATAATGCGGACATAAAGCAAAATCATAACTCCTATTCTTTCAATGTCATAGCAGAGCATTATCTAACCAGCCCACCTGATTTCTGAAGTTGGTAATCTATGTTTGACTCAATATTTACTACAGTTTGGGGCCTAGACTCTGTAAAGTAAGATATTAAGTTGTAGAGTTGAAAATTAGTGTTGTCCACTAAAAAAGCAAATATCTCTATCCAGGAAAAAAGATACCTGCAAAGCTTGCCATTTTGCTGGGCTGTAGGACATTAACCAGTTTCGTAGCTAACTTGGCAATATGATTTCAGCACTGTTTTCTTTGACTGACTGTATACACCAGTCTTTCCTATCCTCCCTCAAACCTGCTTTACTATCTGCTTGGTTTTCTCATTAACACAAAGATTTATTTAATCACACTCAATGTGTGTAGGAGGGTCCTTTAACTTTTTGAAAATGATACTTTGAAATTTCCTAGGGCTCGATCTTGGCTCATCTCATAGACCCTTCCTTCTGCTGCTGCTAGTCGGATACCTATGTAAAGCAAATAAGCACTCAAAGAGTTGAAAGTTGAACAGATGCAGCACTAGAAAAGGCCCAGAAACTCAGTCTAGAAGGAGGGAAAGGAGAGGGTTTTGAACACTGAATGAGTTAACCTATGTGGTCTCCTTTCAGCCATGTAACAGCTCTGATGCAAAGGCATCAGCCCACTTTCTAGGTGAGAAAAGTGAGGCAGGGAGTGGTTAAGTAACTTACCCAGAATCACACAGCTTTTGGAAATGGCAACACCCAGGTTTGAACAGGGAGCTGTCAATTCCAAACCCACGTGTGCTCGTCCCTCCACATTTCCCTCTGCCATATTGTTAAAGACTTCAAGGGGTGAGGCTGTAAAAGAATCACTGAAGTGGAGAGAAGAAGCAGGCCCCACCAGGCCAGGATGGAGAGCAAGACAAGCGGGGCTTGTTCCACAGAGAAGTAAGTCATGCATGTTCACACTGACAGGAAGTATGCCCAAATCTCCCTGTGATTGGACAGTGGCTCAGAATAAATGTTGGTTTTTTTTAACGTTTATTTATTTTTGAGAGACAGAGCAAGACAGAGCCTGAGTAGGGGAGGGGCAGAGAGAGGGGGAGACACAGAATCCAAAGCAGGCTCCCAGCTGTCCGCACAGAGCCCGATACACGGCTAGATCTCAACCGGAGCCAAAGTCCAAAGCCTAACGGACCAAGCCACCCAGGTGCCCCAGAATAAATGCTTTAAAAACAAAAACAGGGGCGCCTGGGTGGCTCCGTCGGTTAAGCGGCCGACTTCGGCTCAGGTCATGATCTCTCTGTCCCTGAGTTCGAGCCCCGCGTCAGGCTCTGTGCTTGTGGTGACAGCTCAGAGCCTGGAGCCTGTTTCAGATTCTGTGTCTCCCTCTCTCTCTGACCCTCCCCCGTTCATGCTCTGTCTCTCTCTGTCTCAAAAATAAATAAATGTTAAAAAAATTTTTTTAAAGAAATAAATAAAAATAAAAACAAAAACAAAAAAAAGTCTTACAAACCTAAATGACAACCTGAGTTACCTCTTTTACATTATATAAATAAGTACAAGCATAAAACCAGGGACTCATCCATTAGCTTAACACTTGGGAGTCCCTGGCTCCGGTCTGGAAAGGGTTGGGGCGGGGGAGGGGAAAGGGTTGGTTGGTTGGGAAGAACTGGGATGCTCGGTGCTGCCCCCCCATCTGCTGGAATTGAAGGTGTCTGCAGGGGCTGGGTTGCTGCTCTGCGGCATCTGTGATGCTGTCCAGCTGAGTCTAAGGCCAGGTGGCCAAGTTCCATTTTGGGGTGACATGTAACACATCCAGGCCACAACCTCCCATCTACCTTGTATCGTTACAGAGCTGACATTTTGATCATCTGTCTGACTCCTACTTTATCTATACTTGTTAGGTTTTACTGGTGTGAATCACACCTCTCTTCCTCCACTGAGTTTGGAGTACTTGATGCTATAGGAATATGCTACACAAATTAACAAATTATACATAAAAATCTATAGAATTCAAGGTAGCAACACTAATTAACATGATGTGAGAGATGGATTCTGTTGTCTCCTAGACATTAAACCACTGGCGCTCTTGTTGGCATGGTCCCCTAGGGAGCCCCACCCACTCCATCATTCTCTTTCCTACCAATTTGACACTTTCCTTGAAAGGTACACCTTGGTATCATTTTGCCTTCATTGAGTACAAATTCATCATTAATAAGACTACCTCAATTCTTGCCCTATTAACTCAAGGTAATGAAAATTCTATTTGGCACTAATATGACCCCAAACATAAATGCAGACACAGGCCTATACATACACAGTAGTTCTTGGGTTATAAGGTGTTGACCTAGATCAGTGTTTCTCGAGTTTTTCATTATTACCCACTCAATGAGCTTCTTGAGACATATTTTTCTCCTAATCCCATCCATGAAATTTTAATACCACAGACATACGGTATATCCGTTATATGCCATATGTATAGTTAAAGATTTTAAAAGATTACAAATTTTTCATCACACTCCTCTAAGAATCAATTCTTACCCCCTAAGGAACAATATCATGCCCTTTGATAATGCATAATCTAAATCAGTGCTGCCCAACAGAAATCTAATACAAGCCGCATACTGCATATAATTTTTAAATTTTCTATTAGCCATATTAAGCAAATAAAAAGAGACAGGTAGAATTAATTTCATAATATATTTTATTTAATTCAGTATATCCAAAATGTTATCTTCCAGCAGATAACAAGTACGAAAACTTCCTAATGAGATATTTTATGTACTTATTTCTTACTCAGACTTTAAAATGTGTTTTACACTTCAATTACAATTCAATCTCTATTAACCACATTTCAAGTTCTCTATAGCCATATGCAGACAATGGCTACAGGTATTCACATAACTCGAAATGATCAACTCATCCAAAAGCCAGGCTTACTTTCAGAAAGCTTGCAAACTGCAGAAGATATGTGTGTGGACCTCCAGAGACCCATAGATTGCAGTTTGGAGAAGCACTGACTTGGACAGTAAGAGTTTATAAGAACCCATCTAGTCAAACTTCAGTGAGCAAAGGAACCCTGCTCCTGCTGGTCAGCAATTGCAGCAAATCAAATGGTCAAGGGAGACTCTCAAAATCACTTGTCTCCTTACTCAGCTCCTGAGTCCCCACCGCTACTGTCTACTCTGTTCCTCGCGTCATACCCCATGCTCCTCTGCCTCATGGCTTCTCATTCTTGTCTTCCTTCCAAGTGTACCCTCCCCATACACCCCGCCCTTCCACTGGCTGCCTCCAATTCCAGCTCTGATCTGACAGGAGCCGATTGGGTGGGGAGGTGGGCATCTCTCCAGGTTATGGCACCTCTTCGAAGTGGAGCGCTCCCTCCACCACCTTGATGGAGGTCCCCTCATGAGAACGGGCTCCAGGCAGGAGGACAAAGTGAGGGAAGAGCCTGCCTACGTTGCCCACTCTAGACCCCCTTTTCTTGGAGCCCCAGCCAGCCTTCCTGGCTTTCCAGAGCTGAAGGTGTCTCCAGAGTCTTACCTCACCAGCCACACTGAGAGGAAAGAGAGAAGGGGGAGTAAGAGAACAAAGAGACAGCCACTATCCTCCTAAAGTTGCAACTCAAAACTTGCCACACACACACACACACACACACACACACACACGCAGTGGTCCCATTTTTTATGATCTTCAGGACTCTACTTTGTCCTTGACCTGTTTTCAGAATGCCACTTGCTTGAACATGGGGCTGGGTGGAAGAAAGGAAGAGAATGGAAATAAGAGAACTTCCAACCATCTGGTTTTGGATTGCATCAGAGAGCTATTTTTGTGGCACAACCCTGTACACACACACACACACACACACACACATATGTACATATAGCTACCAGTCTTTGTGTTTAGGAGAACATGAAATGCAGTTTGCATTCCTTTAGGACAGTGATTGGACTCTCTGCTGCCCAAGAGGATATTTGCAATATCTGGAGACATTTTTGGCTGTCACGATTAGGGCTAAGCATGCTGGTAGCATGTAGTGGGGAGAGGTCAGGCATGCTAAGTATCCTGGAGTACACAGGACAGCTCCCCGTAGCAAAGAATTATCTGACCCAAATGTCAGTAGTGCCAAGGTTGAGAAACACTGAGCTTTAGGGAAAGAAAATTTGTTTCACTGGTGAGGGGTTAGGGAGACCTAAACGCAGAAGAGGGGGAGTAAAAGAATGAGGGGATCTCAAAGCATGTTGGACAACTGAGAGAGAGCAGCCTGCCATTGAAAACACAACCCCCATTTGTATGCTGGAGAGATGTTTTTGCTACATTATTGCAATAGGGGGAAGACACGGGTCGCTAGGATGATCCAGAAATGGGATGGAATGTAAGCCTCTGAAAGTCTGGGTGCCACGCTTAGGCCAGAATCCAGAACTTGTTGAAAGATGAGAGCTTGTCTACTGCCCCTGATACTCCACAGAAGAAATGTAAAAAATACTGGCGTGAGTGGGGTGCCTGGGTGGGTCCGTCCGTTAAGCGTCTAACTCTTGGTTTCAGCTCTGGTCATGATCTCATGATTCTTGAGATCAGACCCTGCGTCGGGCTCTGTGCTGGCAGTGTGGAGCCTACTTGGGATTCTCTCTCTCTCTCTCTCTCTCTCTCTCTCTCAAGAGTGACCTCTCATCATACTCTGTCTCTCTCTCAAGATAGATAAACATTAAAAAGAAAAAAACAAAATAAAATGATTTTAAAAAAAAATACCAGGGTGAGAGATGGCCAGCCCATAAAAGAACACAATAGCTCGTGTTAAACTTCTGAACCAGTCACGGGTAAATCCGAGGGGCTCTCCACCCTCTCTTCTCAGGGCACATCGCACATTGTGTACACACACAGAGCCTTGTGGAGATGGGACTTCATGATTCCTGGTAGTTTCCCCATTTGTTCTTCTATGAGTCCAGCCTTCCTCTAAACTCTTTTCAACATGCTGGGGAAGGCCCTACCGCCATCTTAATCTTGCAGGTGGGAAATCTAAGGCACAGAGAAGTTAGATCAGTGGCCCACCACCATACAGCTGGTGAGACGTAGAGGCAGGATTCAAACTAGGTCTGTCTGATTTGATCTGTCCTGGCTTGACACTTGACCACCAGGCCATGATGCCGTTCGGCATGGAGATCTCAGTTAATGGAGGCTGACACCTTCAGATTATTAAAGCCAAGACAAGCAGATGTTTGAATCCACCGAGCATCTCCCCTAAACCATAGCACCGACAGTTCACTGGGCCCAGGGAGAGCACAAGAGGCCAAGCTCTCACAGACTGCCGTGTTCTTTCCCTTCCCCTCTCCCCTTGTGCCTACTAATTGGAAAGTCCAGGCACCACACTTTATCTGCACGATAGAAAGCAAATTTCAAGGCACAAGAAGGCAAGCTTGTTCCCAAGGACTCTCTCAGTAGTTTTAAGGAGTAATTGAAACTCGTAGTTGACCCCAAGCCTGTGGAGTTGGCACCAGGAGGAACACAAGCATTTTATAAATGCTCTTCCAGGAGGGGAGGTGAGCTCACTTCCTGAGGGAATTACTGCAGGGGGTGTCTGCGGGGGCCAGCCAGGCCCGGCTTTCAAACATCTGAAACGGCCCACGGTGTAATCAGGCATGAATATTGATTCAAATAAATTATGCATGTTTATACACTCGTTTATTATTTTATTCACACGCTCGCTCCATGTAGTTAGCCTGGGCAAGTGCCATGGGGCTAGTCAGCTCTTGGATGCTGTAAAAATCAGTTGCTTTGAAATATTTGGTGGCCAAAAGGAAATCCAAGTCGTTAGTGAAAATTATAAGCAAAATGACAGCAAATTTCTATCATCTGGAAGGGCCTTGGCAAGTCCAAGTCATCAGGGTCAGACATTGCCCTATTCCTTGGGCTTTCATGAGACCATGGAAGAGTGAATATGGACGGCTCCAGAGCATTCTAGCAATTATCATTTTAACAAATAGGGCTCTTTTCTAATATTCACATTCCTTTCGCATGGCCTCATGAAAACACAAACATTCACTCCATCCTCAAAAAATGCAGGCGCTCTGGGAGGAAAGAGCTACCCGCTCAGCCCCGAAGCCAAGCTGGAGGAACCAGAGATTGGTGTCAGGTCTTGGGTTATGAAGCTGATGGTTTCCGACTCAGTTGATAAACTAAACCATACCTCTGGGGGCATTGTCATGCCCTGCTCCAGGGGCCCTTCAAGAAAGAAGACATCTCTTCAGAAGAGACCCTTGGAGGCACCCTTCCAGAAGCTTTGGCTTACATGTTGGGTGACAGTAGTCGAGAGTGGGCAGACAGGCCTGTCTGCTCCCAGATGGGAAGTAAGGTCACCAGGGAGAGCCAAGGCCCTGACAGTTCTGTGAGTCTAGATGTGCAGACTAAGACCCGAAGGAGACCCTCCACATGGGAGGCTGAGCTCTGATGGTCAGGGTCTGCCCTACAGATGGAGCTTTCCCCCAAGAAGCTGCCTTTAAAGCTATTCCCGAAGCCTTGTGTTTTGAGGACTAAAGCTGATACTGCCTTTTTCACCCTCATCTGATTTCTGGTGCTTTGTCATTCAGTTACCAGCCCAAAAGGGAAATAGAACAAAGAATTCCGCTTTCCTCAATACATGATACAAGGAAACTTATATGCTTCAACTTACTGAAAAGTCCCTGAAATCAACCTCAGTACACTATTTTTTCTCTTGATAATTATTTCAGAAGGTACTCACGCCCCAGAAACTTGCATTATGGGTTATGAATGTTTAAATTAATACATGAATTTACGTCTGTACTTTTTATGGATTATTTTCAAATTTCATGGTCTGAGAGAATTGAAAGTAAAGTAAATAAAACCCAAGAACAACAAACTCATCTCTGAAAGAGATAAAAGTTTTCACTTTCCATGTTATGTGTTTCTACAGTTTTTTAAAACAATGAGGTGAATTATTTATGTAATAGGAAAAAAATTGTTTTTAAAGAAATGAAAAAGCAGCAACACTTAATTGTAAACACTTAGACTCTTGGAGAAAAGAAACAGTATCCCAAAGTTGGGAGGGCAGAAGGAAGGAAGTTTAAAAATTGTGTCACTATAATCCCAAAGTAAAATTCTCAATAGTTTTTCACTGAAAAGATTGATCGCTCTGGTGTCATAATGGACCCAACCTCAGAGTTAGAATCCTAAGAGCCTGAGATGGAAAGTGGTCCTTAAGTAAGTGCCCTCAGCGGCACGTGGACTCAGCTGTGGCTTCCAGGCACTAAATATTAATGGAATGGGCATCTGGACATCTCCGGACACCAGCGGAAAGGAAATTTTCTAATGGAAAATTCTAGGTGCTAATGGAAGAGAAAATGGTAAATGTGAACCAAATTAAGAAAAAAGATCAGCATCGGGCTAGTTACATCAGTAGAGTGTATCTCTCTAATCACAGAAAACAGTGTGGCCAACAGGCCTTTGAAGCCAAATGTCCAAGCGACAGATTTGAGTGAAATTAATCCCCAAAACTCATTGGCAAGCTACATGCTGCATAGTGTTTCCTCTGTAGCGATACCTCCTAGCGAGACATTTTTCTCAAGCTTTTCTCACAAGGAGATCCTATATTGGCAGATTTATTAGTCGGTGTTATTATCCTTACAGAACATTCTATACAGAAAGGGAAATACTTGTTCGTTAATTTCTTTGTACATTCTTGACTTGGAAATAGTTGTTAAAAGAGTGATGAAATGGAGTGAGTCCTAGAGCAACGTCCCTCTACTGTGTCATTCCTTGTGAGCCCTCCTTCCCCTGGAACGCCCCCCACACAAGTAGGCCAACACAGAGGAGGGGCCGGCATCCACACCCACACACACAGTGCGTGCATAGGCAGACCACACGTGTACATGCACTACACACACATACCACATACACATCACACATACTACACACACCACACACACACTACACACATACACACACACACACCACATACACACCATGTATACTCACACCACACAAACTACACACACCACATGTACGCAGCCACACACACTACACTCACACACCACAAACACATATACATCACACACACACACTACACGCCACACACACACACACACACACCACACTACATACACTACACATACCACACACATACACACCACACACACCACATACACAGAAATACACCACATGCACTACACACACCACACATATAAACCACACACATGCATACATAACACACACATACCACATACACACATACACATCACACACACGCTACACATACCACACATACACATATACACCATAACACATACCACACAACACCACACATATACACACCCCACATAGATGCAACCACACACACCCCACACAGCACACATACGCAACCACACACACAATCCACGCACATACGCGTCACACACACACACTCCACACACCACACAGACACACCACACACACATATACACCACACACTAAACGCACAGCACATATACACGCACTGAACACATACCACATATACACACCACACACACACATACCACACACACAGACACACCACTTACATACACCACACACATATAAATACCACACACACCCCACACACAACACGTATACACATATACAGCAACACATATACACATAAGCACACACATACACATACCACACACACATTCACACACCACACACACACTACATGCCACATATACACGCCACACCACACCTACACACACACCGCACACACACACACAGGTACACACCACACATACCACGTGTCCACGTATACCACAGACCGCGCACACATACACACACTACACATACCACACATACACACATGTGCCCGTAAGCCCTGATTGCACAGGTAGCAACCCCACTGTGCCAGTCTGTGGTCAGTATCTGAAGAGTGAACAAGGGCTTAGCTAGTGCGGGGCCTAATTTCAGAGACCTTTGTGCCACTGGGTAGCCAAGTGTAACAACATCCTGTGCTACTTCCAAGAGCACAATAGGCTGGGCCTCTTTCAGCTGGGAGGGGTAAAGGGAAGGGGGAAGACATTGTGAGTCACAAATTTTACCAAAACAAAGTGGACTGCATTCCACATTCTAGAAAGTGTGAGCAGCACCGATTGTATGCGTGTGTGAAAAGGAGCAGGAAAGCCCAAAACAAGCTGAGCATTCTTCTCAAGCATTTTTAAAGCAAAATGAACACTTTTTTAGAGAGGCAAGCTGTGATTTGCCATTTTTCTGGGAAGTCCCTACGTTTCCATCATTAAAGGAAGAGTTAAAAGATGGTAAATACTATGAGCCCTTAAATAAAGTGAGATTCATCTCCAAAATCTAGTGTCCAGCAGGGAAAAAAAATCAAGTGACAAAACCATGCACAGATTATCATCCCACTTCTGAGGAAAGAGAACTTTATTCCATGGCCACATCTATGTGTGTGAATGCACAGAAAAAATGACTTGAAGGATCCACCCCAAACTGCTAACAACTGTTATCTCTGAAAAAGGAAATGGAATCCCCAGTGAGGAGAAGCCAGTGATGAAGAGGCTTTTCACAGTATTCCTAATTCATTTGACTCTCCAAGAAAGAAAAATTCACTCTGGTATTACCTGCAAAATGACAAAGGCAAGAAAAAATAATAGAGGAGGGAAAAAAGAAATTGGATTTACACACATAAATAAGAATTACAACTTTTTTTTAAACGTCATGCCTCAGTCGGCAGGATGCCCTGGTATTTTGTGTGTTTTTAAGCCGAAGGCACTTTCAAGGTCACTAGTGGAAAGCAAAAGACTTATAAGACACCAGGAGTCTCATTGTAAGTCTCTTGTGGGTCCCTAAGCTCTGAGCCGAGTCTAGGAGCTCCAGGGGCTTGATGGCAGCAGACAACACTGTAAGCGGAAAGGTTCCAACTCCACCTTGGCCTCTTACCTGTTGGGTGGTCTGGGCTATTCCCTTCCCCTCTCTAAGCCTCGATTTCCCAGTCTGTAGAATGGAGTTAAAAATAGTATTTACCTCACCGGTTGAAAAGAGTGACAGAGATAAAATTCTATGATTCAGAGAGGCACTTAATGGGGCACTGAGGGTATACAATAGTTGTTCTAGAAATATTGACTACCGTTATTAAAGAAGCACCATGAGGCATTCCCACCAGAATGCATGATATCATCCCAAATCCAGAATGAACAAGAAGACTCCACTCACACACTCAGCCGTCTACAAGGAGTTATTGAGCACTTTCCATGCACCAAACGCTCCTGGTACTGCACTCCAGGAGTACTCACTCCAGGAAAGGAGCAGCAGTTCCAGCAGAAGGAAAGGTGCTAGGTGCCTCAGGAGCACATGGGTGTGGGTGGCGGAGAATTCAGGCCAGTCTTAAGAGAGGGGAATCAGGTCAGGATTCTCAGAGGAAGCAACATCTAAGACTGAAAACAGTCAGGTAGAATGAGAATATGTCCCAGACAGAACTCAGGAGCAAAGCTTAGCCGTGCAAGCAACTCAGCAGGTAGCCAGTAACACAGATAGTTCAGGTGGAGCAGGCGATGCGAATGCAGGGGAGAAGCTCGGGAGGTAAGCAGAAATAAAAGATCGTGTATATCTAATAAATTCTCCTCCCCGGCACATTACACACCCAGTTATAGGTTTTCCCTGCTGGGCTAAACACTGCAGACTGGCTCATTGCTCTGTCAATGGAAAAACTATGTGTCAGGTCAGGGGAGGAGCCTTTACAGCAACAAAAAGGCAGGACCGGGTTGGGAGATATTGGGGGAAACTAATGCCCACAGGTAAGAAGAGACATCGTCGAGTGTTTGTGAGTGTCAGGTATGAGCCACAGACAGATGAGGGTAACTAAAACCTAAATGATATGAAACTCCCACCTTAGTCTCCCTTTGCAGACACTTGCAGGTCAAGATTTCCCAAGCCTCATCTCAGGGAGTTTCTAACGCAGTGTACTCAGCTGGGCCAACACAGTAGGAAAGTGCCAAGGTGACATGTAGTGGGGAACGGGTTCTGGCTCCTTCCAACAGAGCACTTATGGTGCCCAAGAGAAAATCAACAGACCTACACTTTGAGTTTGAGCAGATGAGCACGGGGAAGGGTGAATTCTTGGAACTAGAATGAAGCCCAGGAAAATGAAGAGGTTGATCTGATCCCAAATTCTCTAGGAATCGAGAATAAGGTCATCAGTATTCCTACCTTACCTTTTGCTCCCTTTTTGGTTAGGTTAGAAAACTATGGCCCACTGTCTAGTTTTCCTTTCTGTCACCAACACTGGTCTATGGATTGTTATGGACTCAGCTTCAAAGCAATAACAAGTTGAGGAATCCCAATGTCCAGTGCTGACACAGGACCCACTGTCTCCAAAGACCTAGGAGCCATATGTTGTATCACAGGCTCCCACCCCCACCATCCACATGATCGGACCTGGGTGTAGCCACTCCTTGGACTAGCCAAGTGAGAAGGAGCTGGGCCAGTGAGATTCTCTCACTCTTGCAAACTTTACTTGAGAGACAAGAGAATCCAAGCTGAGAACCCGAGCCGAAGGGATGCAGAGAGAGGAGACACATGAAGTACAGTAGAAGCCACAAGAGGCCATAAGCAAACTGAAGTTACAAGGAAGCCACGTTTTGAGGAAGAAGACAACATGAGCCGAATGGAGAGGAGCTGGTTGGTAAACAAAAGAGGAGCAAGAAGAGACCATTAGAAGGAAAGGCTGAGAGAAAGGCCACGAAGGAGAATGTAAAACACTCACGAAGAGATGCTGGTGCTCTCAGGAACAATGCTGCATCAGGGAAGGAGCCCCAAGTGTTTCCCAGATCGCTATCTTTCACCTCCCGAGAGGCTGGCTCCTTCACTAAGATGGTGGGCTCAATACTTCTCACCTACCTCAGCCAGCCTGAATGCACTTCCTGTCCTGGGGTCCAAAGAACCTGGGAACACAGATGAGAGACTCCGAGAGGCCTGGAGGAAGACATACACCCTAAGGACTAGGAGAACATGGGTATTTTTCACTAAGTCTCTGCCACCAATTTCTGAGGAACTGTGAAACATAGGAGTAGTGCCAAAAATACAGACATAGAAAATCTTTGTCTGGGTTTTATGAGGGTGGGCAGGTCGTGGATCCTACCACCTTGTGAACTTTGACTCTATTTTGTGCAAGATTCTAGGGCAGAAAAATCAGACCAAAGGAGGTGGTCATAGGAGCCAGCAATGGCTTATGAAGAATTGTTTGTAGCATATTTAACACATCTGCTTTTCTAAAACTGGAATGGAAATTCAAAGAGTTTCTGCTAGGCTATGCTTTTAGAGGAGTTCACTTTTTCCACCTTTGCCCCCGTGTGGAAGCCATTCTTTAAAATACAGACTTTAAAATCAAACACATCCCAAAATGTGGTGAATTAGGCACTATGACTCCTCAGTCCTTGAACATTGTGTCCTTCAAGTTTGACTTTCTACATCCAATAACATGTGATTTGTCAGCCTTCCTAAATTCTCCCTAATTACCACTATTTTTGTTAATAAGAGAACATACCAAATATATACCAGATAGCCAGATAGCCAAATTTATTGGTTTGCTAAGACTCTTCCTCCTGCAAGTTTTCTTTTTTTGAATAGTAAGCAGCTTTTATCAGTAATTTATTTCCAGAAGCCAAAAAGGCTGTATATCAACTTTCAACTACCTCCTGTCCCCAGAATCCCCTACTCTCACAAGCATGGAAAAACTAGTTTGTCTTACTGTTTTCAAGGGGCCCAGCCCTGTCGGCCTTCTCCTTGGGCATCCCAACTATGAAACCTGGCAGCAATTCTGGTTTTTGCATCAGTGCCTGATGCAACTCTTCAGTGAAACTGGGTTAGGGTGGGAGGAGACATGTCAAAGCTCAGGTCTTATTGGAAGCTGAACCATGACTAAGACATAGGAAGTCAGGACTGAGGCTACCAAAGATCTCTCTCTTCTGTCTCAATAGCTTGGATCTTCACTGGTCTTATCGTTCTTTATGTTTCTAAATCCGATTGAGGATTTCCACTGCCGGCCACGGACCCAGCTGAGATGAGATGAGATCATCTCAATAAGATGAGCCAATAAACTTGAGCACATTCCTGGTTCAAAAGCTTGAAGTGATCAATAAGACATTTGCTACTGTCCCATCTATCTCATGGAATGAAATTTATGGAGCCATATTGGGATATATGGTGATATTTTCAAACCTGACATCAGACTCATCCTTGAGGAGATCATGGAGGTATTAATATTTTGAGCCATCAAGATCTTTCTTGGTTGAACTCCAGTTGAAATCAATCGTTGCCCACATAGTCTTGTTCTCTTCCTATCAGATGAGGAAATGCTAGTACTGCTTGAACCACTGCATCACAGCCTCAGCACTGGGGGCTCTGACACAATGGGATACAAGATTTTTTTAATTCTGTCACTGTATTTTTGGTCTCTGACTTATTTTTGTTGTTGTTGCTGTTTCTAAGGATTTCCATCTTTCCACTTGCACCTGTTCTTGCATACTGCCTACTTTATCCATCAGAGCCCTTAGTATAATTTTTTGAAATTCCCAGCTGGATAATTCCAACATCCCTTCCATATGTGCTACTGATGCTTGCACTATCTCTTATATTGTGTTTTTTGTCTTTTGCTATGCCTTGTAATTTGTTTTTGATAGCCTGACATGGTGTACTGGGTGAAAGGAACTGCCATAAATAGGCCTTTAGTAACATGGTGGTGAGGCACAGGGGGTGGGGGTGGGAGGTGGGAGGGAAGCATTCTATAATTTTGTGCTTAGGTCTAAGCCTTTTAGTGACACTATGATCCTGGACTGTGAACTTCACAAGTGTTTCTCAGTTTTTTCTCCTTAGATGGGACAGGATGGCTACAGTGGGCTGGAGTTGGGTATTTCCTTCCCAGGGTCAGGCTCTGGTAAAATAGTTTCCACTGAGTGCAGGCCCTGTTAAGAAGAGCTAAGTGCTCTAGCCTATTTCAGAATGGCTCCTTTTCTTGTCCCCTGCTGGGCAAGGGAATTTTTCCCAGATATTTGATGTTTACTGTGAGGACCTGGTCAAGTTCCTGGAGGTAAATCTCACAAAATTGTGGAGAGTTCTCCCCCTGGAGAGTTTTTAACTCTTAGACTTGTCTACTCTGAGCCCCCCACCATTTACCAATTCCAGTTCCTGCTCTCCCAGGTGGCACTGGTTCCCATACAGCTTCTACTTGGCTCTGCTCTAGTAAGCCATGACCTCCTGTCTCCCCAGCCCTGGGGACAGAGGTTTGCCCTGTGTCCTCACTTCTCTTACAGATCCAAGAAGAGTTGTTGATTTTCCAGTCTGTTCAGGTTTTCACTTGTTCTTAGGATGGAGTGGTGGCCTCAAGCTCCTTCCACGAAGAGCTGGAAGCAGAAAGTCCCAAGAATTTTTTTAAATCCCCTTTGTCTCCACAATTATACCATGAAACAAGACAGGGAGCATGACACCACCATCCACATTTTAGGTTATCTTTGTTTTTAAGATGTACTTATTTGAAATGTATTGGGGAAGTTGCAGCGAGTGGGGAAAGCATGACTTTTAAAATTATAACAGCTTCATTACAAATAATTATCTCCATTACACTCAACATTTTTTTGAGTTTATTTATTTATTTTGAGAGAGAAAGAGACAGCACAAGTGGGAGAGGAACAGAGACTGAGAGAGAGAGAGAGAGAGAGAGAGAGAGAGAGAGAATCCCAAGCAGGTTCCATACTGCCAGCACAAAGCCCAAAGCAGAGCTTGAACTCTCAAAACCGTGAGATCATGACCTGAGTTGAAACAAAGAGTTGGATGCTTAACTGACTGAGCCACCCAGGCGCCCCTCCATTACACCCAACATTTTATGTTATCTTAGAGTACATTCTAGAAATATGCTTGAGAAATTAAAAATACCCTCTGATCCGTGATCTGACCTAAATCAAAAAACCTAACAGAAATCAGGGAAAATAAAGGCCACTGAGCTAAAAGTAAGTGCTTGACCCTTTGGTGTCCAAGGGCCTTTCATGGAAAGTAGGGATCGTCAAAGTCTACTGGCTTTACATGGATGCTTAACTGGTGTGCTCTGTGCATAGTGACGCGACTGGTTCTGGCAGAGGGAATGCCTGAAAGGACAATGTTTGGGAAATGCAGGCAAGACCCAGGTAAACATTTCTTCTGAATGGAATTAGTGCTGGGAGGAGAACAGTGATCCAAGAAGACCGTTTCTTTTGGTAATTTTGTTAGTTGTCTGCGGCAGATACTGCATATTATTTCAAACATCATCTCCTACTCTGTCTAGTACAGGTCCCTGCTCTATAGAGGCTTAAAAGGGGGAAATCCACCCTTCCCAGACTCCCTAAAGAAGCATTTGTTGCTCTCCAATTGGATCCGATTATTGTCTGCATTTTTATGGGAGTAAGCAAGCGTTCTAGATTATACCAAACAGATGCATCCATGAGAGACTTGGAAAGCGTCAGTGAGTGATGGAAGGCAGCACTCATGAGGGAAGAGGGATCTGTAGCAGCCATGGCCAAGGTCTCCTCTATGGTCCCAGCAGCATGTGGTCTGGTTAGTTGGCAGTGGGGGCAGTGAGGTTTCTGCTAGAAAAGTCTCATTGTGTGGTTGGTGTTTCTTCTGGTTGCTTATTCCTGACTATGTAGTGTCCAAGCTTAGCTCCCTGGTCCTACCAGAAATTCTGTACTAACTCTGTTTGAACTAGCTGGGTGGATTCTGTTGTTTGCCTTTGAGAAAACTTGGCCTCTTCATGGTTTCCAGGCAATGAGGTGGCAGGGAATGGCCGCACAATCCATCCATATCTTTCTCTCTTCTCCAGTGCTACCACATGACCAGATAAGGCTCTGAAAGATGAATCATCTGAAAGATGATTCTGATGGGCCAGCTAAGAGACCTGAACCTAATCTTTAAAATACACTAGAAAGACCAATGTGAAAAGTTCAGAATTTCCTCACAAACTCTATCCTGAAAACACTGCTGATATCTTTATGTTTGAAGGAACCTATCTTGAAGAAATTAATCATATCCTATATTTTATACAGGAAGCCCACTTCAATGAGCTTCATAATAGTTAAAATTTTTTTAAGAAAAAGAACACTTAAAGGAAAATATGCAGTCCAATTCATTAGTGAAGAGTTTGATAAGTTGTTTTTCTTTCCCCTGTCACTTCTTTTACATCTCTGAATTCAGAACTTTTTATTAGGCTTTAACATAGGGTTTCCATGTTTCATTGAGGTTCTCCTCAAAAGATTTTTTTTAAGCAACTGCATTTATTCTGAGAACATATCTATCTCTGCTACCTTCCTTATTAGGGCAGCTTACCCTTATTTAAAATCTGGAAGCTGACCTAGGGCTATAGGTTTACACAATAAAAAGAACTCATGGGGCATCTGGGTGGCTCGGTCAGTTAAACATCCAACTCTGGATTTTTGGCTCATATCATGATCTCATGGTTCGTGAGATCGACCCTGTATCAGGCTCTACACTGGCAGTGTGGAGCCTGCTTGGGATTCTCTCTCTCTCCCACTCTCTCTGTCCCTTCCCTGCTTGCTCTCTACATCAAAATAAATAAATAAACTTAAAAAAAAAAAACTCATTCACTGAGTCACACGTGAAAACCATGACCCAGAAGCTCTGGGCACAGAGCACATAAATAGTAAATAAATAATAATTATGGAAGAAGGTATGAGTTTGTAAACAAAAACTAGATGTCTCTTATTTTGAGCCTGAGTATAGAACAATGTCAGGAGGATGGGGACGAGAAGGTTTTAAGCACTAGAAAAGGAATTTGATATCCATAAAAAAGATTTCACCATCTTAGGAAAGGATAGCTCCTCTCGCTCAGTTACCAATGGCAAAAACCTGGTAGTTATTCTCCACTCCCGTCCCTTTCTCACTTCTCATAGATGATCCATCACCCAACTTCTCCGTTCCAGCTCCAACATGTTTCTTGAATTCATCGATGTCTTTCCAAGTCTTCTGGCAACGTCAAAGTCCAGCTGAATATCATCTCTGGCCTGGACAACTGAAGCAGCCTCCTGACCAGCCTGCCTGCTTCCTTGCCAAGCCTCCTACCAGCCATTGTCTTCATAGTAGCCAGAGCCAACGTTAGCCACAGGGCAGCAGGCCACACCTGCCTCCACACCCTGCTTGGGTCCTGCCCACCTTGCCAGGTTCATCTCAGTACCATCCACCATGCTTCATCACGTTCCCCTTCCCATTAATTACAGGCCAACCTCCTTTTTTTCTCAGAGCCCACACAGGAGAACATCTTATCTGCCTGGAATGTCCTTCCCTGACTCTTTGTGGCATTCACTCAGCTCTGAGCTAACTGCCACTTTTCAAGCCAGGCTCTCTCCCACCCCCTCCCCCATACCCCCATACCTCATGGTATGTCCCACCCCACTGCCCCTTATACTCTCCCAGCACCTGTTCTTTTCCCACAGATTGTCTCAGAGTTTGTAATCATATATTTACTCGTATCTTATCCTGCTTATGTCACTTCCCCACTAGACTTTAAGCTTCTCAAAGACTGACCCTTCCCTATTTTATTCACCATTGTGTTCCTAGAACGTAACATTGTGCCTGGCACATAGCAGGTTCTTACGTGTATCCATTTTAACTTCTGGACAGATCAAAAAGCTGCTTAGGATATTAATTCAGAAGGATTTAGCAATAAGCAACAAAGGGGGAATTAAACTTAAATGAAGAAAACTCTGGTTGAAAAACGGATCTGGCCAGTACCTCCAGAAGCTGGGGGGAAGAAATGACAATTAATTACATATACTGCTCACTCTGTGTTGTTTCCACCTGCCAGTCTTCAAAAATATAGATAACGGCCCTTGAAATTGGAGTTGCAATAACCAGTTTGTAAAGCAGCTCACATTATCTACTAATGTTACAGGTAAGTTTATCCAGAAATCCACTCTTACTGTATAAGCAACAGACGCATGTGCAGGAATGCAGGAATAATACTTAATTATTCATAACAGTCCTAAACTGGAAACCACCCGGTGACCACCAACAGTAGGCTAGATACATAAATTACGGTTTAGTCATGCAGTATAACACAACTACCACCATAGACGGCAATAAGGATGAATTTCACAAACTCAATGATAGGGAGGCAAAAAAAAAAAAAAGTCAGATGCTCAAGTCACAAACTGTATGATTCCATTTATACAGAACTCAAAAAAACAGACAAAATTAAACTATGGTGTTTAGGGATACAAGCTTAAATGTAAATGTATTGATCCTATTGATCCTAAGAAAGAGCAAGAAAGTGATTGTCATAAAATCAGGGTACTAGTTACTTTTAGGGAGCAGTGGGGCCATGAGGGGGTCTCTAATTGCTGATAAAGTTCTATTTCTTGACCAGTGTGGTAGCTAAATAAGTGTTTGCTTTCGGGTAAATATTGAACGGTGTTTTAAAAAACTAAATATGCATAAGAATCACTTATTTTTGTTTTGGAATAGAGAGAATGAGAGAGACAGGGGGGAAGGGGCAGAGAGAGAGGAAGAGAGAGAGAGAGAATCCCAAGCAGCATGGAGCCCGATGTAGAGCTCAAACCCACGAACCCACAAACCGTGAGATCATGACCTGAGCCGAAGTCAGACGCTTAACTGAATGAGCCACCCAGGCGCCCCTAAAAATAACAATTCTCAAGCCCGAGACCCAGAGAGGATTCAAAGAGTATAACTCAGGCCCAGGAAGTTACACTTTTTTTTTTTAATTTTTATTTATTTTTGAGAGACAGAGTGTGAGCAGGGGAGAAGCAGAGAGAGAGGGAGACACAGAATGCGAAGCAGGCTCTAGGCTCTGAGCTGTCAGCACAGAGCTGGACGCGGGGATCACTCACGAACTATGAGATCATGACCTGAGCCGAAGTTGGACACTCAACCGACTGAGCCACCCAGGTGCCCCCAGGAAGCTACACTTTTAACAAAGGACTTGAGAGATTCTAAGGCAGGTGGTTCTCAGGCCAGACTTGGGAAAATAAAGATTGACAACCTCAAAGTTGGAAAGGACTTTAAGGGACAGTCAGAAAGCTTACCCAGATTCCCAATTTATCGTTTTGTCATGAAGGGCTCGGGGGCTTCAAGATCCTTCCTTCAAGCCCTCCTTTGATCCAGGCATGGAGCCCATTGGTAGGGGACAGAAATACAAAGACCACTTGCAACCCAGCAACGGTTTAAATAAACTTAGAAACAAAGTGAGGGAGAAGCTCAGAATTGTACTGCAGTGTCTCTAAGGTCACAGCTGTGTGTCTCATGAGAAAATTAACCATTGCAGAGTTTCTTCACTACATTTGATCACTTTTGTAGCTTTTAAAAGAGTGGCCATATAATCATCACTGGGCTCAGCGTTGCTTATTTGTCAGGTGCGAAGGGCCATGATCTTGCGATGTGCGATATAGAAAACCAGGCCCGTCTTGGTGGAGGTGTTAAATCTGCAAGCACCCATGTCCAGCACAGCTGTGCCCTGCTGGAAAGACTGGTTTTCTAGGGAAATGCAGGCGGATGGAATGCGCAGACCCATTGTTTCCTTGCCTCTCTAACAGAGAACTTCCCAGAGCTTTCTCTCTGGGCAGCAGCTCCTGGGCCCCAGGCCTCTCCCAGGTGCCCTCCCCACCCCCACCTGCACCCGCAGGGCTCTGTGCCTCACAGAATGGTATGCAAGCAGTGGTGATAACAGGGAGGCTGCCGATCAACTCTGCTGGGCTGAAGTCACCATTGAAAACCACTCAGCCAGAACTAGCCAAATATACCCATTCATCAGAACCACTTGCCTCTTAAAGTTAGGTCCTAATCCCTAATGCTACTCACCGAAGAAGCCTGTGTTGTGTTGTGTTGTGTTGTGTTGTGCTTCAGTTCCCTGGAGACTTGTGATATCTGCACGCGGTGGGGTCTTCCCTTTATTTTTTGCCTGCTCCTCAACCCCTCTTGGGTTCTATGATTTTTCAAGGACCTGTGCTCAGGATTCCTCCAATGTTGACTGGAGCCAGACATGTCTGGGCACATCTGGAATCCCTATCTTTCCTTTCCTGGACCGAGCGGACAGCTTTCCCTGAAAACCCCCTTACTCTGATGATCCCACCTGCCACCTGGAGTCCTCTCACAGCCAGTCCCAACCCCAAGCTTCCCAAGCCTTATTGTTGCCCAGATTGCTTCCCACCAGCCAGAGGAGTGTGTTCTGTGTTTCAACCTCACCCTCCCATCTATAACCCCATAAGCAAAGGGAAGCTGCTGGAAAGGGTGTATTCCTAAGCTGGAGAGTTACAATCAGGGTGGGCTTTGAGGAAAATGATCAGGGGGCAGTAAGCTTCCATTGCTTTATTGAATTTGGAAAGTCTGTGAAGGAAAAAGTATTATGCATATGCAAGCATAACCTCTTAACGCATTTTCCAAGGATCTCAAATGAAAAAATTTAATACACAAAATGGGAAGAACTGCAACTTTGTGGGTGGTATCCTGGAAAAAGCTTTGGGCCAGGACGAGAGAGAGAAGGATTCTCTTCTCATTTCTGCCAATAAATAGTTTGAGGCCTTACGCAAATTGCTTGGTCTTCGGTTTCCTTATTTCTACAAGGAAGCATTTGGATTTACCAACAATTTCTTCCAGCTCAGAAATTCTATAAATTTATGGGTACACATTATTCGTATTCTATTACATGTAAGTAAGGACTATGTGAGCAAAAACTTGACCTCAAGACTTAACTGTGCTACTTGTCTCCACCCATCTTTTCCCTCCCTGTCCCAAGTAATATTAAATTTCCAGCAATGCCTGCTGGGTCAGCGTCCCACCTGCGCACCACGCATGTATAGTCATTTGTGTCCTCAGTAATTAGCTTATTCTCTCCCACCTCATCCCTGGGTTGCAAAAAAGAACAAGCTATACAGTATAACATAACATAATAGGAGCAATTAGGGTTGGGGCAAAGTCAATAAGCCTGGAAACTCCCAACGAGAGAATAAGATATTCAAGTCCCATAAAGTTGTTATCGTTCCATCTCAGATTTGGCCCCAAACTTCCTGGAAGCCAAGGAGAAAAAGGAAGCCCCACAGATAGACAATTAGCACCTTAGAACAGAAAGTTCACCAACATATGAACCAGCGCTTTCAGGGATGTGCGGCTTCCCTATATCCTATTTCCAAAAGATCTCTGGGGCTTTTCATATGGGAACAAAAATCAACAAAGTGGATCCTGCACTCAGCAGCTGGCCCTCAGTGAAATCGGTGGGAGAGAGCATCTGGCTTATTTTTGTACCATTTCTCATAAAACCTGCAGTAGTCTGACTATAGCTACAAAGTCAGGTGATAACCAGTGCTATGCACGAAAAGGAAGAGGCTTAAGGGGAACAGTGAGTGACGAAGTTGACCAGAACTGTTTTCATAGAATAATTAGGCAAGTCCTTTCTGACTTGATGGCATCTGAGCAGAGATCTGGAGGAAGTAAGGGAGAAAGTCTCCAGAATCCCTGAAAAGAGCATTGCACGCACAGAGAGAGCAGCAAGTATAAAGGCCCTGAGGAAAATACCAGCAGGAGGCCAGGGTGACTAGAGTCGGGTAGGTGCTGGGACTAGGGATGGGGAGATGGCATCAGAAAGGAATAAGGTCAGAGGCAGCGTGGAGGACAGATTGTGTGTGGCCAGCAGGGCTTTGGCTTTCACTGTAGGTGAAATGAGAAGACATTGGAGGCTTTCAAGCCCAGTGTGATTGATGTATGTAGCCAGAAATAACTGCAGCAGGGGCATCTGGGTGGCTCAGTTGCTTAAGCCTCCGACTTGATTTCGGCTCAGGTCATGATCTCCGGGTTCATAGACTCGAGCCCTGCATCAGGCTCTGTGCTGACAGCATGGAGCCCCTGAGGGATTCTATCCCTCTCTCTCTGCCTCTCCCTTGCTCACACTCTTTCTTTCTCTCTCAAAATAAATAAGTAAACATTTTTTTTAAAAGAAATAACTGCTGCAGCTTCTTCCTCCTTCTGAAACCCCAGAAGCTACAGAGAGAGCCAGGACCCCTCCTCTGCCATTGATGGGATCTTCGCAATCCAACCTGAAGATTCAAGGTATGCATAGCCCTGAGAGTGAGCAGCTCCTTAAATTTTGCCTCACCCTGGTCCAGAACTTGGCTCCCAAGACGAGAACCCCAAGAGGGCTAAGACAGTAGTTTCCAATTGGTCTTTGTTCCTTGTATCCTGAGGGTTCTTCAGAGAGATAAACACCCACCCCTGCTTGCTTGAACAAGTAAGTTCTGTTTCCATCTGTGTCAGAGCTTCTGTTTTTTTGTTTTGTTTCGTTTTTAAGATTTTATTTTTAAGTAGTCTCTACACCCAATGTGGGACTTGAACTCACAACCCTGAGATCAAGAGTTGCAAGCTCTGGGGCGCCTGGGTGGCTTAGTCGGTTAAGCCTCCGACTTCAGCTCAGGTCATAATCTTGCGGTCCGTGAGTTCAAGCCCCGCGTCGGTCTCTGTGCTGACCGCTCAGAGCCTGGAGCCTGTTTCCGATTCTGTGTCTCCCTCTCTCTGACCCTCCCCCATTCATTCTCTGTCTCTCTCTGTCTCAAAAATAAATAAACATTAAAAAAAAAGAAAAAAAAAGAAAAAAGAGTTGCAAGATCTACCAACTGAACCAGCCAGGCGTCCCAGAGCTTATGTTCCCTGTCAGTCAGTTATTGCTTGCAAAAAAATCTGTCTGGGAAAAAGGATTGCAGGATATTCACCAGACTGTCCTTGGTTATCCGTGGTCATCATAGGTGGGTATGGGAGGGAGGATAGAGGAAGCCAGCAGGCAAGGGTAGAAGTTATTCTAAATTGTTGCAACTATGTACTATAACCAGGCATAAATTTTGTTCCTTTTAAGGGAACATGAGGGGCACCTGGGTGGTTCAGTCAGTTAGTGTCTGACTCTTGATTTCTGCTCAGGTCATAATCTCACAGTTCATGAGGTTGAGCTCCCGAATAGGGCTCTGCACTGACAGCGGGGAGCGTGCTTGGGATTCTCTCTTCCTCTCTCTCTCTGTGCCCCTCCACTGCTCATGTTCTTTCTCTCTCTCTTGTTCTCTCCTCTCTCTCAAAATAAATAAATAAAAATTTTTAAAAAATAAAGGAAACATGGTATGAAAAACTAAAACCTGTAAAATTATTGGAAGATGCTGGGATATGACCATTCTGAGGTGGTCCTTCGTGGGTGCTGTTCAGTCTGGATAAGGAAGAGAAAACTGGAAGGGAGAGAGGACGGGGAGTGCTTTGTCCTGGTGGGCACCCCAAAACTTTCTGGATTTAATAGTAATAAAAGGCTGAACTTGATGATTCCACAGGAAGCGTGTTGAATTGGATGGTTGTCTGCCACAGACACAACCAAACAAGAAGCAGGGTATTGAGAAAGCAAGCCTCTTTATTGGTATCCTCAGGCTACCTTAACAAATGCTGCAAACTAAGTGGATTAAAATAAGCAAGTTGTATCCTCTCATCTTTTGGAGGCTGGTGGTCTGAAATCAAGGTATTACTAGGGCTATGTTCCCTCCAAAGACTCATGGGGAAAAGCCTTCCCTGCCTCTTCCAGCTTCCCACAGCTCTGGACATTCCTTGGTTTGTGGTTCCAGTTTCGGCCTCTGGCTTCACATGTCCTCTTCTTCCTTTTCTCTAAGGTGTCTCTGATAAGGATCTTGTGTTGGACTTAGGGCCCACCCTAAACCTAGGATGATCTCCTCTGGACAGCCTTCATTTAGATATGACATTCCAAGATATGACATATCTTTTTGGGAGCCACAATCCATCCCATCCAAGGGACACTTATAGAGACAACAGCCCACAATAAATGGTAGATGTTACAGCCTCCACCACCTGGGAGAAGCAGGAGTGCAGCCCGAGGGTGTTGCCAAGATAAAGTGAGATGTCGAGCACAAAGTAACTGCACATAGTAAGAATTCAACCCCACACGTGTAAGAAGCAGGGGAGAAGCAGGAAGGGGCACGAAGCCAGAAAGCAAGCAGCTAAATGAAGGCTCTGAAGTCAGGTGAGCAGGTGTGACGGGATCAGCAGGTCAATGAGGTAGCTGGCACAGGGGACAACATGATGACTGGGTGTGGCACAGCAGTTTGGGACCCTGGCTGCACTTTAGAATCACCTGGGAACTTCTTAAAAAAAATTAAAACTCAGTCCCCTCCCTCAAAGATTCTGATTTAATGGGGTTGAATTGGTGCCAGGGCATTCATACTTTTTAATGGTCCCCAGGGGATTCTAACGTGTGGCTCAAGTGGAGGAACACTGGTAGCTGATAGAGCAGTTGAGGGAAGTTGTCCAAGACCTGGGTTCTTCTCCAGGCTCTGATGCTCTCCTTGGACCAGTAAATTCACTTCTCCCTGGTGATGTGGTGTCGCTCAGAGAAAATAACTAAGGTTGCTTTTTTTGTGCTTGTTAAACACTCCCTCCACACGATCATCTTAGCTTTGCTCCTGCTGCCGGGCCAGTTTTGAGACCTTTCGTGAATGCATACTGCTCTGATTTTGCTTTCCATAGGCTCCTGCACAACTGGAGTGATTGCACTATGCTTCGGGACTCCAGCGTGGCCAGCTGTTCAAATTGTTACAAGATTTTAACGTCCATGTGATGTGTCTATCTAAGGAGACCCGTATTCTTTCAAAGCATTCCCCAAATGTCAGCCACGGTTACTTAAAGACCCCCTCCCCATCGACGGCACGGCACCATGGCTCACTCCTTTGTCCCTCTATTCTGAGTACTCTTTCCTCTGGGGTCTGAGGAAACCTCTTTTTTTTTTTTTTTTAATGTTTAAAAGAGAAACAGTGTGATCAGGGGAGGGCAGTGAGAATCCAAAGCAGGTCTATGCTCTGATATGTTAGCACATAGCCCATTATGGGGCTCAAACCCACAGACCTTGAGATCATGACCTGAGATGAAGTCAGACACTCAACCGACTGAGCCACCCAGGTGCCCCTAAAACAAAATCTTTCATTCTCATATCTAGCTTGAGCAAGAAAGAAGACACAAACTCACCAGAGCTCTTTGTATTGCAATACTTACTCATCTCTAGGCCTTAGAGTTTTATTACCCATGTAAAAGTGTTACGGGTGACCATACAATATCTTGAGATACTAAATTAAGTGTATTTTTTTTAACCCTCTCCCCCATGCAAGAAAGTAACCAGGCCTGTGTTGATCCTCACAGTCATGCCCTGGATCCTCAGAGGGCAGCTCAAACAGAGCACAGTCTTGGGTGTGCCCTCTTGGGTGTGTTCCCCACGAGAAGCAAGCCCAATGAGCAACATCCAGCATCCTGGGTTCTGAGATAAACCCACTGAGTGTGGCCAAGGAGCTCTTCTATTCAGAAGGGGCCCTGCCATCCTGTTTAGACATTCTAGACACCACATCTGAACTGCAAAACTAAGCTACATTGGGAACAGGATAAATAATCTGTCAGGGATTGAGAACTAACATAAGGCTGAAAATAAAGATTAAATGAGCCCCTCCTGGGACAGAGAAGAGGTAGAGGTAGGAGTTTCCTGGGATTGGTATCAGCATAAGATTTGAGTGACTTTATTTTTTTTTTTAATGTTCTGAAATTCCACAGTGAAATATCCAGGTTTAAAGATAATGCTAAGCCCTCCTAAGAATGCAAGTAACAGAGACAGGAAACAAACAAATCTCCTAAGTTACTGTGCTGTGGTAGAAGAGCACTGAATTGGGAATTGATATAGTTGAGCCCGCCTTCAGTGCTACCTTGTCATTAACTACTTATGCGACCTTAGGTAAGATTCATAGCCTTTCCAGGGCACATGTTTTCTCACCTACAAATGAGGAAGTTGAATTACGAATTATTAAAATGGCCTCCTAGGGCACCTGGGTTGCTCAGTCAGTTGAGCGTCCAACTCTTGGTGTCAACTCAGATCATGAGCTCATGGTTCGTGAGTTCAAGCACTGTCAGTGCAGAGCTGGCGTGGAATTCTCTCTCTCCCTCTCTCTCTTTCTGCCCTCCCCCACTCACTCTCTCTTTCAAAACTAACCATTAAAAAAAAACTTTTAAAAAATAAAATAAAATGACTTTATACGGGCGCCTGGCTGGCTCAGTCAGTTGAGTACCCAACTCTTGATTTCAGTTCAGGTTATGATCTCATGGTTCATGAGATCAAGCCCCACATTGAGCTATGTGCTGACAGTGTGATGCCAGCTTGAGATTCTCTCTCCCCCTCTCTCTCTGCCCCTCCCCTACTTGCACGTATGCACTCTCTCTCAAAATAAATAAATAAACTTTGAAATAAAAAATAAAGTAAAATAAGCGCACCTGGGTACTCAGTCAGTTAAGCGTCCAACTTTGGCTCAGGTCATTGTTTCACAGTTCATGAGTTCAAGCCCTGCATTGGGCTCTTTGCTGTCAGCATGGAACCTGGAGCCTGCTTGAGATCCTCTGTCTCCCTCTCTCTCTCTCTCTCTGCCCCTACCCCACTTGCTCTTGCACACTATCTGTCTCTAAAAAATAAATAAACATTAATAATAATAATAATAGATAAAATAAAATGGGTTTCTACATTTAGAGGTACAAACTTACTTTATTTACAAGGTAAATAAGTCATGGGGATGAAAAGTACAGTATAGAGATTATAATCAGTAAGATTGGAGTGGTGTTGTTTAATGACAGAAGATGACTACACTTATGGTGAGCGCTGAGTAATGTATAGAATTGTTGAGTCATTATGTTGTATACCTGAAACTAATATAATAATGTATGCTAATTATACTTCAATAAAAATGAATAAATAAGTAAAAGAATTATGTTAGACTCTTAACAATGATAGGTAGATACATACATACATACATAAGTAAATAGATAAAATGGCTTTCTACATACACCATAATCCAAATCCATGGGAGTAAGCTAAAAATTAAAAGGGAATTATTATTTGTTTACAGTGAGGACCAGCATTGAGCTGGGTGTTCAGTGAGATCTGTTATCTCAATAAAATTTTACAAGCTATAATGACACAGGTGGTTGCCCCACTCTATATCCCTTCTACAGCCGAGAAAACTGAGGTTTCTTGGCTTAAGTAATTTTTCCCAAAGTCACACAACTTGTAAGAGGTGAAGTGTGGGATTGCCTAGCTAGGTTTATTTGACTCAACAACTCGTTAAAACATGATTCTCTATACTTGCGATTTTGTTTGTGAGTTTTCATTGTTAGTTGGAGCCTAGCACAATCCATGAAACACAATCCATCCAAAAACATGGTTTTTGGGGAACGAATGTTGACTCTATAATCCGTAATCAAACTGGTTCACCAGAAACCCACAGCAGCTAGAATAGTGCCTAGCACACAGTAAATGGTCCATAAATATCTGTTGTTAGTAGACTACTCCCCCAACATATTAGCCCAACATGCTGCTACAGCTAAAAGGACCAACAGGTTCAAATGTTTGGTCTAGAAGGATACCGGAAACCATGAATGAAGCAGAAATAGCATATCCTTAACACAACAGGCTATGTGCTACTCACCATGCGTTGTGGCTGGTCCTGCGAGGCTTTATCTCCCTCCACTCTCTGTACCTGCATAGAGAAGTAAAGGAACTGGAGAAAATTCAGAGTTGAAAGTGCTTTTGTGAGTGAACAACCTTAGACTATGGACTCTTCAGGGATCCTGGGTGGCTCAGGCAGTTAAGCGTCCGACTCTTGATTTCGGCTCAGGTCATGATCTCACGATGGCGAATCAAGCCCCACATCAGGCTCCACGCTGGTCATGGAGCCTGCTTAAGAAACTATATCTCTCCCTCTGCCCCTCTCCTCATTCACACTCTCCTTCTCTCCCCCCCACCAAAAAAAAAAAAAAGTATGGACTCTTCAGTCTCCAGTGCTCTCTTCTCAGTCATCATTGTCTCAGCCAATCAACAGAGTTGCTACTTTTTCAATCTGTGGTTTGTCTCTAGTCAGAAAGCTACCAGATGATCTCCAAGGCAATGTTTGTGTTCAAACATTCCAAAAAGCTAAGCTGAAAAAAGGCAATTGTGCTTGACATGACACTTACACTGATTCAAAGATATACTGAATTAGATCACCACAATCTAATTTTAGAATATTTCCAATGTCCCTCAAAGAAACCCTATACACATTTGGAGTCTTCCTGGTCCCTGCTTAGCCATCCCCTTCTCCAGGCATGGATTTGTATAGATGATAGCTAGCTAGCAAGCTAGATAGAGATTCATTTATTACATACATGTATTATGTATGTAATGTACTACATGTATATTTTGTTATGTATACACTACCTATATATTATATATTATATATTATATATTATATATTATATATATACACAGTTGACAAACAACATGGGGGTTAGGGGTACTCACCACCCACTCAATAAAAAAATCTGTGTATAACTTTTGACTCCCTCAAAACTTAACCACTGATAGCCTGTTGACCAAAAGCCTTACTGATAACATAAACAATTGATTAACACATATATTATATATTATATATTATATACTGAATTCTTACACTAAAGTAAGCTAGAGAAAATAAAATGTTATTAGGAAAAGCATAAAGAAGAGAAAGTACATTTAGAGTACTATACTGTATTTATCGAAAAAAAATCCACGTGTGAGTGGATCTGCCCAATTCAATCTTGTGTTCTTCAAGGGTCAACTGTATATTTTCCAGAGAAACAAAGTCAATAGTATATATGGAATGATGTAGAATATATGATATTTACATATATAAGGATATATATTATATGGCATATACAAGGATATATATCCAACATATTGAGATATACATTATATGAAACATATATTAAGATATAGATGTTTCTCCAACTGGTAATATTTCTCTGAAGAACTCTGGCTAATATACCAATCTTTCCCCTGAACTGATTCATTGTCTGATTCCTGTGTCTTAGGCTGGATTTCTCAGGAAAGACTTCTGGGACTCAGATATATGTGGGCAAGTCAAGGAAGCAGCATACCTTGCTCAGGCAGCTTTCTTGGGCTGACATCAATTCCCAGAGAGCGACTTCCCTGTGAGTTGTTATCAGCAACATTCCTGGCAGCTTGGAGAATGAGTGCCCTGTCTTGAAGGGGGAAATTGGGCAGCATACGACAGCATCCACTCTACCTTAAATGTTCCCATGTTCGCCAAATCAATGTGAAATTTGAAGATGTTTTGACTAAATCAATCGAGAGATAAAAGTCATCCTTTGTAGTCTGTGAAGAGGTCTTCCTTAGCTGTCTAAGAGCTCTAGCAAGCAAAGCTGAACAAGAAACAAAGAAAATTCGTCCTTGCTAAGGGACAAAAGAACTGTACAGCAACTGGCAAGGGCACGGAGAAGCTAGTGTTTAGATATTAAAAGAAAATCTTTACTTACACAAAACACTGGCAGTCAAAATGGAGAGTCTCACACACAAACACAGGCAGGCTGATAGACTGACAGAAAGACCAGTCGTTCTCAAGGCAAACATCTTAAGTTACAGCAGCTCTTGGCTTATTTATTTTCCCCATTAGGTAGTGCATTCAAAGGACCTTCATGTGATACACTGAAGATCAAAGTACATTTTTTCAGAGGAGAGAAAAAAAAAAACCCAGAAAGGACCAACTATTCCAAATATACATATGTTCTGAGTTGTGAATATTTTCCATCCTTTGTTGTAGGAAAATAAGTTGAAGACAGGAAAGAACTAGGTGATAGAATCAATTGTGTACATATCTTTGTCAAGAGAGGACGACGCCAGATTCAGTACAATGTGAGCCTGTCTGGAAGCCGAAGCTTTCAGAATGTAAAATAATCAGTGACTCCCTTGCTGGCTATATCGTCTGCTGCTATTACATTTGAGACATTTGTAAAAGTCAATTTTCTTTTAAAGAAAAACAATAGCATATTGTGACTTCTGGATACCAAAGCATTTTCATGGTCTCAACCTTTTTTTTTTAGCCACAGACAAGAGCTTTTTCTTGCAGAAAGTCTTATTTCCCCTTCTATTTCAAATATAGTTTAGATTAAAGGGCCTCTTCTACATTACACTTGTGCTCCCACGAAAAGAAAAATCACACATTACATTCTTGAAAATTCCCCAATAGAAAAGTATTCTAATGTACATTTAGCAGCACAGTTCAACACATATTGATTATTGGCCTTCTGTGTGTCAGATATTACGGTAGGCACTGAGGCTATACTCATTGGCTAAGACACAGTTCTTTTACATATATATATATACACACATACATTTATTTATTTATTTATTTATTTATTTAGAGGGTGGGGAGGGGCAGAGGAAGAGGGAGAAAATCCCAAGAAGTCTCCAAGCTGTCAGCGCAAAGCTCGACGCAGGGCTCAAACTCATGAACTGTGAGATCATGACCTAAGTCAAAATCAAGAGTCAGGCACTCAACGGACTGAGCCACCCAGGTGCCCCAAGATACAGTTCTTACTTTCAAAACATGAGGAAGACAGGCAGCCCCAATGCTTGGTGGGAAGTTTCAAGACAGCACATAAAGGACCGCTCTCATGACGCTGTGGAAGCCACCTGCCCGGTCCTGGGGAGGGAGTTAGAGGACAAGGTAAGGTTTCATGGAAGAAATGGCACATGAGCCTAGTCTTAGAGGCTGAGCAGCAGTGATGCATGGGATGCATGAAGCAGGGATGCATGAAGAATCCTGGGAAGGACCTTCTAGGTTTGGGGAATTGTAACCCCAGGCCCCTCCTTGTTATTGTCGTTCAAAGAAAGGACAGGGTGGGAGGAGGTGAACTGGAGATGTGGGCAGAAGACAATCGTGGAGAGCTTTGAATGCCACATTAAGGAGCTTAGAGTCATTAAAGAGGATCACAGCCAGATCTGCTTTTTTTTTTTTTTTTTTTTTAATTTTTTTTTTCAACGTTTTTTATTTATTTTTGGGACAGAGAGAGACAGAGCATGAACGGGGGAGGGGCAGAGAGAGAGGGAGACACAGAATCAGAAACAGGCTCCAGGCTCCGAGCCATCAGCCCAGAGCCTGACGCGGGGCTCGAACTCACGGACCGCGAGATCGTGACCTGGCTGAAGTCGGACGCTTAACCGACTGCGCCACCCAGGCGCCCCAGATCTGCTTTTAAACTAGTCCTTCAGGCAGCCGCACGGAGGAAGAATTTAAAGGATACAATACAGAATCAGAGAGACCAGCAAGGTAGTTCTTACAGTCCAGGCAAGAGATGGTGAGAGCCAACCAACTTTATTAGGCAGGGGCACTTGGGAGCCAGACAAAAGGGCAAATGTGACAACAATTTTCGAAGCATTAGGAGGACTGGATTACTGACAGGTTTCAGGAGTGAGGGACAGGGAGAAATTAAGGGTGGTTCCCAGGTCTCCGGATTGGGCAACTGGGTGGAAGGATGGATGCACAGGCTGTTGGATAGTCAGAATTCAAGAGAGTAGATAACAGAACAAAAGGATAAGGAGTTTGATTGTAGGTATCCTGAATTTGAGGAATAGTTAGATGTAGATGTGTCTAAATCTTTAAAGAGAAGTCTGAGCTGAGCATGAACTTGGGACTCATTCTCATTTTCAAGCATTTTAAGGGTATGGATTTTTGTCTATTGTTATGTGTTTTATTCACTGCTCTATATCCAGCCCCTGGACCAGTGCACACCATAAGTAACCATCAGGTGAACAGCAGTAAGTTTATGGGAGTGAGGGAATTGTTTAGGTAGAAATGCAGAATAAGAAGTCGCCAGAGGACACACGGTCACATTGAAACAGATACTCATTGGGCATCTCCACTTCTCACACTGCCAACACCAACTTTATATTTCAAGTTTAGTAGAAACTACAAAGGAATTGCCAGTTAAAATTACACATCACAATTTCAGTACTTACTGGGGCACCTGGGTGGCTCAGTCAGTTGGGCGTCCGACTCTTGATTTCAGCTCAGGTCATGATCCCAGGGTCATGGGATTCAGCCCCACATTGGGCTCATGGAGCCTGATTAAGATTCTCTCTCTCCCTCTCCTCTGCCCCTCCCCACATGCTCTCCCCTGCCCGCACAGGCACACACACTCTCGCTCAAAATTAAAATTAATAAAAATTTTAAAAAATAATTTCAGTACTTCCCGTCATGCAATTACCTCCAGAGTAATAAAGCACAAGAAAAGCATTTTCTTAATCTACAGTGGGAAGACAAATCCATTTTATGTATTTCAACTGATTTTTATGAGTTAACGTGGATATTACAAATGGATGAGAAACGCACACAAGCCCTTGCAAACACAAACCTCTAGTGTTTCATCTAATTTTTAAAAACTTGCAAAGAACAAATTATATAATAATAAAAATGAACAGTTTGGTCTCCAGATCTATGTATTCGTGCCAGCTCAAGAAATCCACTTAGGTGGCACCTGGGTGGCTCAGTCGGTTAAGCGTCTGATTCTTGGTTTTGATCTCCATTTCGTGAGTTCAAGCCCTGCGTCAGGCTCTGTGCTGGCAGCGTAGGGCCTACTTGGGATTCTCTCTCTCCCTCTCTCTCAGCCCCTCCCCAACTTGTGTGCACACACTCTCTCTCTCTCTCAAAATAAATAAATAAACTTTAAAAAAAAACCCTCCATTTAGAAGACTCAAATGCACTTCAAAATTATTATGTTGAAGAGCGAATTTATGATCTTGCCCCCAACTCCTGGTGAATGGCACCATCGTGCATGCAGAAATACAAGTCAGAAAACTGGGAGCCATCTCCCACACCTCCCTCCCTCCTGCTTGTCATAGCTACACTATCCCCAAGTCTTGTCAGCTTCACATCTTACCTACCTCTAGAGCCAAGTCACTTTCTCCCCCGTCACTCCATGCTACTCCAAGGAACTGCCATCTGCCCCCTGGACTTCCCCCACAGCCTAGTAATTCTCCATCCCTCCCCGTATTGTCTCTGACCTTTCCTCCCTCCACCCCAATGTATTTGGTGCCAATCTGAGTATTTCTGTTTTTTCAAAACACAAACCTGTCACATTTCCCTCCTATATGAAGCCCTTCATTGGCTTCCCAAGGCTCACCCAATAAGGACAGATCTCCTTAAGTGACCTAGAAAGCCTTCAAAACACAGCCTCAGCCTCTCTCTCCAATCTCAACTGGCCCACTGCCCACACTTGCTCTGGGCTCAGACTTCCCTTCAGAATCTAATTACACCATCCCCCTCCTACCCCAGGGTCTTTGCACTTGCTATTCTCTCCATTTGGAACTATCTCAGCCCCCACTCTGTAACCTAACCCATTTGGGCCTTGGTAACCCTACTATCCTTCATGTCTCAGCACAAACATTCCTTCCTCAGCCTAGGTCAGATTCCACTATTAGGGGATTTCACGGAACTCTACTGCTATTCGTCAGAACACGTGTCACTTTATAACTATACACATTCTTCACTATATAATTATACATTCATTTGTTTAATTAAATAATATCTGTTGGACCGTAGTCTTATGTCTGTTTCTATTTTTTTAATTTTTTTAAATGTTTATTTATTTTTGAGAGAGAGTGAGCACGTGAGCAGGGAAAGGGCAGAGAGAGAGACACAGAATCTGAAGCAGTCTCCAAGCTCTGAGCTGTCAGCACAGAGCCCCACGTGGGGCTTGAACCCACGGATCATGAGATCATGACCTGAGCCGAAGTCGGACATTTAACCAACTGAGCCACCCAGAAGCCTTCATATCAGTTTTTTGAACCCTATTATACACCCAGCTCCTAGGTCAGTGCTTGGTACATAGTAGCTGCTAATAAATATCCACTGAAGTAATAAATGCATGAATGAGTAGGTCTGTGCATTTTTCTCTACAATGTCTATTTTGGATATTTGGGAGGATTGGGAATTATTAACCAAAAAATATCTCCCAAAACATAAGTACCACATGTTTTTGCACCTACCTCAGTTATTATACAAGCTATGCCCACACCTACTCCTTGACAAAAACATTTATTTATTGGTGATTCATCTGATTTAACCTTTCAAGTTGAAGTGAAAAACTAGATCAATACTCATGTAAAAATGTCAGAGTCCCTCCCCTTAAACATTCTGTCACTAAAAAGAAGGAATCAACGAGAAATGGCAAATCAAAAGCTAATTCATTCCCTCCTTACCATAATACTTAATATGGACACTTTTTAAAGTCAAAATAAAAAAAATATTTTTTAATGTTGCTTTGAACAATCCATATAACTTTATGGAAAGTTAATCAGGATATTGCTGGTTAAATATAGAATTTTAAAAGTGTTAGGCAAGCTTTGTAAATATATTTTAAAGAACCCATACCTATATACCTTAGTCAGTGTTTCACATGGTTGTTTTCTCAGCCATAGCGGGAGCAGGACTCACTGATCTTTTTATTGCCAAGGGCTCAGGCCCACATGCTCACCACCCACTAGCAATAAATGCTCCTGGAATAAATAACTGCCAGTTTCAAAACTTTCATTAAATGTTTCCTCTTTTTTCAAAAATAACTAGAAGGCATTCAGTTCAAAATAGTGTCCAGAGATTGAATCTTCAGTGTTTATATTTATTATTTTTCCTATCTTCCTCAAAAAAAAAAAAAAAAGATACTCTGTTTAATCAGAGAGAGAGTTGTGATGTTTTTCGCACCACCTTCTAAGGTCAAAGCTGCCTGACAACAGATAACTCTGTAGCAAGGTAAGAAGGATGGCAAATCGAACATCAAGAATTACTATGTCAAGAGAACAAATCTGGAAGAGATGGGTAGTCTTTTCACTGCAGCAGCCCCTGGAGAGTTGCCCTTTAGATCAGTTGTGCTAATTAAGAAGAAGAAAAAAAACAATTTATGACTCAATTGGTTAAAAGGCCTCAAATCCTGCTGGCAAGAAGGTTTCTTGTAGAAATTTTGGGACCTGGACCTGTATAAATAGGCATAACTGAGTCCAACATTGACAACGAAAATCTTTCCTCATGTTCAAGGTGAACGTCTTAATGTATGTTTCCCCAGAAGCAACTCTGAGGAAGGATTTGGGTACAAGTAGCTTATTTAGGAGTGGCAAGTGGAGAAGTGCAGTAGAGAGAAACAGAAGGGAAGACAGCCAGCAAAAGGTCCATTATCAAGAAAGTCATCCCTGTGTTTTACTGGAACTCAGTCCCACTGGGGAATTCCAGAGCCAGGCAGAAGCATGGGATTCTAATTTATTCCAGTCAAAAGGCAGGAGATCTGGGGTATGTACATACCAGTCTGACCTTACTAGAAAGCTACCTCCAGAGTTGTTCATCCCTCAGCTTCTCTAGCCTGCTGTGAGGGCAACAGAGCAGGTTTCGTGGCCAGAGAAAGCCCTCTGGCAGAGATAATGCAGCTGCCAACAGTTGGATTGGGCTAGCATGTTCTACTGGGGTAGGGACAGAGGATAGAGCAGGGGCACCCATTCATAGCATCTGCCACGCTGATGAATGGTACAGAAATAATTCCTATGCCTTGAGTGCTTGCTCTGGGCAGAGTCCTTTACATTTATGATTTCGTTTTCCAAAGCACAGCAGCCCTGGGAGGTAGATATTATTATGATAATTTTACAACTAAAGGGAGAGGGTAGGAACGTCTCCAAGGTCATGCGCTAATGTACCGCTCCAAAGTCTAAGTTCCGAACCACTACCCTATGCTGGAGGGATTATCCCTGCACCTCAATAAATATACACATACCACCCATTCCTACACCGTGGAATTCACGCAAGACCAGAGTAGCCTTCCTAACCGTCGGGCCATTGCACTCTTTGCCTTTACTGGTTCTTTCACGTTGGCATCGAGAGCTGTGCCAATTATTCAACAGTCAGTTGACCAAATACAGGACAACTTTGTGCAGGGTAGCGGAGCTCTATGGGCCTTTCACTGAAACTTCCAAATGAACATTCCGTGTGGCCAAGTGCTCAGCGAGAAAGAAGGTCTAATGAATCTGCATGGCGTATGACTAAAAGCAGCGCCTGAACCACCCGAGCTTGAATACAATTATAAGGGGGTCGTCCCAGTGCTCAGGGCACAAAGTAACTGTTATCTGAAGTTGGAAAGGAATTTCCTGAAATAGCTGGTAATTGTACAATGAATCACATCATAAATGCTTCCTATCCCCCAGTCCCTGATCATGACGACAAAATTGGACCAGTTAGGGCATTGATCTAGACCATGAAATTATTTTCAGAGGCTTTCCCTCCAACAGAGAAAAATCCATGTACCTAAAATAGCCTCCCTTTAATAGACTGTTACAGTAATAAAGGGGTTTATTTGATGGAACTTGCTGTGTATACTCAAAGTGAATTTGAACCAACCAAATTTCCATCCTCCTGAAAAAGTATGATAATAACTTCCTATGCATTTATGCATTAAAGTCATAGCATTTTTATTCTGTTTTGGGAAAAAAGTTGAATTATTCAGAAGTTATACTTCTAACTTCTCAGAATCCTCACTTTTTCTTTTATAATTGCTTAAAGAATCTCCCTAAATTCTTTGACTCTATGGAAAGCCCACTACTAAGAAAAAAATAATAATCTGTCCCATAATCCTTTTTAAAACTACAAAACTATTAAAAAACAACTAAAAAGGTAATCGCATCCAATACAAGATCAAATGTTTAGGAGAAGCAGGAGCTAGGAGCTCAGCTGACCCAAGGAATCTTCCAGGTTCTGCCTGATGCTGTTAACTTTCTCTGTCATGCAAAGTTTCTACCACGGTTTGCATTCTCAGGAGGCCAAAAAAAAAAAAAAAAAAAGTGTGAGCGGACCCCACTGTCTGCGACAATTAATTACTAGAAGTGTTACTGCAGAAAGGCATCTGGAACAACTTGAAAATCAAATTAGATCATGAAACATTAGGGTCTTCTGAATTCCAGCTGATAAGGAGTCCCCTGAGATCACCTCTTCTAGAGGGAATTTGGTTTGTTCTTTTAACATAGACGTTGTAAAAAGGCCAGTGTGTAGTAGCATGAAAGAACATTTTAGCTACCCTTGGGAGGAAACCACCAAAACGTGGCCTTAGGAATGACTGTTTCATAAATGCAGTGGTGGGGACTCCTGAGGTCTCTGTGATGTCCTCTCCCATTTAACCAAGGACCATCTCCTTTTCTCCCAGCCACAGCAGGCTTCCTTTAGAGACACACTCTTCTGAATACTAATTCAAACGCACTGTGGTTCATGCTCAAATGTAAAGGATGCCCTTTCTCTACTAAAATGTTCTCCTCTGTAAAGCAGTGGAATAGCTCTAATTTTGAGATGAACTGGTTAGGCTTCACATGAAATAATAACTCCTAACTCATAAAACCTCAGTCAGAAAAATAAATGTGGATGAAGAGTTTGTGGTATGGGGAAAATCACGAGGTATTGGCATCGCCATCATCAATGTTGTCGTCTTGATTGTGACTTGTGCCAGCCAAATACATCACCTGTGCATATCAGCACAGATGTGGCCGTAAAAGCACTAGGCTGTGCTAAAAAAGATGCTAAGAAATAAGAGACTCGTTTTTTTAAAAATGAGTGAGGGTAAAGCTGCAGTTTATCTCATACCTAAAGAAAAGCAATTCCCTATCTTCAAGCTCAGCAGATAAAAGATAATGCAAAACATTAGAAACTGTGTACATTGATATGGAAAGGAATATTTAAAATTTTTTTAATGTACAAGATAGAGCAGCAGTTTGATACATTACCTTTTGTATAAAAAAGGGGCATATATGTATACAGGCTTAATTATATTTAAAAAAATCCGGAGCCCTTGTGTGGCTCAGTCAGTCACCTGACTTCAGCTCAGGTCATGATCTCACAGTTCATGGGTTCAAGCCCCACATTGGGCTCTGTGCTGACAGCTCAGAGACGGGAGCCTGCTTCAGATTCTGTGCCTCCCTTTCTCTATGCCCCTCCCCCGCTTGCGCTCTGTCTCTCTCTCTCTCTCTCTCTCTCTCTCTCTCTCTCTCTAAAAAGTAAGCATTAATAATAATAATAAAAATAAAAATAAAAAATTTTTAAGAGATAAAATCCTAAAATGACATCTGCCTCTGCAGGTAATTTGGAGAATTTGAAGTCAAGAGTAGAACAAGGACACTTTTCATTCTCTCTCTATACCTTTTCATGCTGCTTGGCTTTTTATCATGTCCATATATCTCTTCTTTTTAAATACTGAATATTTGGAAATGCACAGCCTGTTTAGAAAGCAGGAGCAGAGGGGTGTCTGGGAGCATCGGTTGGTTAAGCATCCAACTCTTCATGTTGGCTCAGGTCATGATCTCATGGTTCGGTTCTTGAGTTCGAGCACTGAGTCGGGCTCTCTGATGACATCATGGAGACTGCTTGGGAATCTCTCTGCCCCTCCTCTCCCCCCCCTCAAAAATAGATAAACTTAAAAAAAAAAAAAAGAAATTCCTTATTATAAAAAAAAAAGAAAACAGGAGCAGAGAAGCAGAAAATCCAACCTCACACGTTAGGGTTCCAAAAATTACACAGATTAGAAAGAATAAGTGGCATGGAATTAGTATTCATTTTAGGGAAAATTAAGACCTTGATAAGACACTAATTTGGGGGGGTTGGTGAGAGGCAGAATACTGGTTCCCCACATCCTAATGCTGAGATTAATTATTGATTAATATGTTACGTTACCTGGAAAAAAGAGACATTGCCAATGTAATTAAGTTAAAGGTCTGGAGATGGCGAGTTTATCTCTTGGGTGGGTGAGTGATGGGAGAATGAAGCTTAACCCTGCAGGGAAACTCTGGGCACAAAACACAAGCCTCGGACTTATCCAACCCAAGCTGAAATATGGAAAGGTCCAGAAGGGTCTGGAGTACAAGCATTTCTATTCCCATGGAGTTGGCACATGGATATGTTCACCAACTCAGAAGCTCCCCAAACCCCCACACTTAGGGGTTTTGTAGAGTTTCCATCACATAGACACATTTGATTACATCATTGACCGTTGATGATTGAACTCAGTCCCCAGTCCCTCTCCTCTCCTCGCAGGCTGTAAAACGCTACTGATACAAATGAAGGCAGGGAGGCGGGTGGTCCAAAACTTCCAGCCTTCTGATCACAGGGTTGGTTCCTCTGGCAACCAGCCCCCTCCCTAATGCCCTCCTGGGGCCCACGAAGAGTCAGCTCATTAGCATAAACTCAGGTGTGACTGAAAGGGGCTTATTATAAGACATTCTTCTCACCACTGTCACTCAGAAAATTCCAAGCGTTCTAAAAGCTCTTGTGCAAAGTCCAAATATGCTCCAGTACAATATCACACGCAGAGATGCAGATTCTAGCAGCTGGAAACTGAAGAACACGCTGATGAGTCATGGAGGTACGACGGAGCACTGCTGGCAACCACTCTTTAAAAAAATTTTTTTTTAAGTTTATTTATTTATTTTTTTTTAAATTTTTTTCAACATTTTTTATTTATTTTTGGGACAGAGAGAGACAGAGCATGAACGGGGGAGGGGCAGAGAGAGAGGGAGACACAGAATCAGAAACAGGCTCCAGGCTCCGAGCCATCAGCCCAGAGCCTGACGCGGGGCTCGAACTCACGGACCGCGAGATCGTGACCTGGCTGAAGTCGGACGCTTAACCGACTGCGCCACCCAGGCGCCCCAAAGTTTATTTATTTTTGAGAGAGAGAGCGCACGCGTGCACTTTTGCGCACAAGCAGGGAAGAACAGAGAGAAAGGGAGACAGAGAATTCGAAGCAGGCTCCATATTGTCAGTACAAAGCTGGATGCAGGGCTCGAAACCACAAACCATGAGATCGTGACCTGAGTCGAAAGCAAGAGTTGAGCACTTAACGGACTGAGCCACCCAGCCTCCCCTCCTGGCATCCATTTCTGAGGTCAATGTAGTGACCTACCAACCATCACTGGGTGTCTCTGGCAGATACCTGTGGATGGTTCCTAACATTTCTGGGGCTGCATCTGACCAGGAGCTTTGTTTATGCTTTTACAAGTTGTGACAGCAGGATCCGTGGAAAGAAACACAGGAAATAAAAGAGTTAAAAAAAAGGGTGAATGTTGAGGCCAGAACAGCAGTGGCAAACACGAGGTCCCTGTGCTGTCATCCCACTCATAGAAAACACTACTGATCAGTTATGTCACTCTCCTCTTTGACCTGAACTCACTCAAAGTACTCTTCAACATCAGATGATTGGAAGCCACTCACAGACTATCAAACTTGGCTCTTAAATTTTTAGCTACAAACTTACCTAAAACAACACACACGTATTATTTTATTGTCTGTAGATTAGAAGTCTAACTCAAGTCTCACGGGGCTAAAATTTAGTGTCAGCAGGGTTGTGTTTCTTTCTCTAGACTCTGGAGAAAATCTGTTTACCTGCCTTTTCCAGCTCTTGGAAGCTGCCCATAATCCTTGACTTGTGGCCCCTTCCTCCAAAGCCAGCAATGGCAGGTGAGGTCCTTCCCAAATGGCATTTGACCTCTTCTGTCCCTCTCTTCTGCTTTTAAAGACTCCAGTTTGGACCCACCCATCCAAAAAATCCAGGATAAACTCCCCATCTCAAGGCCCTAACTTAATTACATTAGCAATGTCTCTTTTTTCCAGGGAATGTAACATATTCACAAGTTCACAGAATTAGTATATGGACCTCTTCAGGGAACCAATATTCTCCCACAACATCCCCCCGCCCAAGTGGTGTTTTATCAGTGTCTTAAGTTTTCTTAAAATGAATCCAGATTCTATGCCATCTCGCTTATTCTTTCTAATCTTCATAATTTTTGGAACTCTAACATTCACAAAGTGGCATAAAATTTTTACCAAAGCTGTTCTGGGTGAGTAGGCAGATATACTCTAAAGGTTTGTTAGCTATACATTGTGAAGACTAATTCAAATCGTAAAGTCATCTAAGTGTTTGAAGTAGACAGAACTCCCTCAAATAATGCAGATTGGATCAGAATCTATCAGTTTCTGGGTGGCTCAGTTGGTTAAGCATCCGACTTCAGCTCAGGTCACGATCTTGCTTTTTGTGAGTTGGAGCCCCGTGCTGGGCTCTGGCTGACAGCTGCTGCTTCGGATTCTGTATCTCCCTGTGTCTCTGCCCCTCCCTTGCTCATGCTCTGTCTCTCTCTACCTCTCAAAAATAGATAAATGTTAAAAAATATTTAAAGAAAATAAAATAAATAAAAAACAAAATTAGCTTTATTATGGAAGAACTGACACCAGCAAACACTGGCTCGACCAAAACTCATATTGATGAACATGTAAAATATCTTTGAGCGTACAAAGAGATATTCGCACACCCATGTTCATGTAAGTGTGATCAGTAATAGCCCAAAGGTAGAAGCACCCCAAGTGTCCATCAATGGATGCATGGATAAACAAAATGTGGTAAATCCATACAACGGAATACCATTCAGCCTTAAAAAGGTATGAAATTATCACAGGTTACAACACAGATGAACCTTGAGGATATTACGTTAAGTGAGATAAGCCAGTCACAAAAGAACAAATACCGTTTGATTCCACTTAGATGGGATACCTAGAGGAGCCAATTTCGTAGAGACAAGAAGTCAAATGGTGGTACCTAGGGACTTGGAGGAGAGGGGATAAGGAGTTAGTGTTTCATGGGCACAGAGTTTCTGTTTCACAAGATGAAAAGAGCTCTGGGGATGGATGGTGTGATGGTCGCGCGTCAGTGTGAATGTACTTCATGCCACTGAACCAAATACTTAAAAACGGCTAAAATGGCACGTTTTAGGTTATGTGTACTTTACCACACTTTTAACAATGAAGATTTTTAAAAAGTGTTTAAATATCTGTAAGCCTAATTGTTTTAAAAATTGTTTACAAAACGGTTGCAAGGTTTCCCATGATAATATGAGAATACAGAAAAGTTCTTTCCTACGAGCAGATGCTTTTCAGCAACGCAGAAACTGGAGAGTGAGATTTACATACACTTCCAATGCTTAACAGTCTAGAGAAAAGCTATTACCGCATTGCCTCCACCAACTCCTTTGTCCTTTGCACAGGAAGTTACAAAGCCCCAGAAAGTCCTAGAGTTTTGTTTTATTTTGTTTTGTTTTAACCTACAGGCTCTGTGGCGCAATACCCAGGCAGCGATTATTGGTGTCTGGGCATGAGCACAGGTGAGAAAGTAGGTCACCCAGGGGAAGCACCTGGGGTTAGGGCTTCCAGTCAGTGAGCAGGCACTGAGTTAGACAAGGCTGTGGATGGACATTGACAGGAAGGTGCTGGCAGCTAGGCTGGGCATTCGCCTTCCTTCAGAAAGTGCTGGGACCGATTGAAGGTTTTTGGCATAGGGCTTGCTTGAAAAACCTGTGCCTGAGGAATGGGATTTTGTCATCATGCATGAGAACCAGCTGGAAGACTATAATAGTCGTGAGAGAAGTCCTGAGTGCCAGGGGGCCAAGAGGCGCACCTGTGAGGGAAGAGAATGAGCATGAGTGAAAGGACATCGGGAGGGGTGGTGGGGTGGAGGGAGCCATGCGACTGCTTGAATGGGGGTAGGGAGTAAGCCGGCCAAGAGAAAAGAATAAAAACACGAGTGTACATAGAGTGCCAGGCATGGACAGACATTGATGCCTTTTGGGTGGGGGATGGGAGGGAGAGGAGCGATATTTTGGCTAGAGCATGACAACTGAGATAGAGATTATAAAAGTCCTGAGTTATAAAGGAATTGAAGGACCAGAACGTGTGGCCATACAGCACCCACACCCCTGCGTGACCAAACTCTGTCTGCTGGAACTCAGTAGCTGCCGGTCCTTCTGGACAGGACGCAGCAGTTTGCAACACTATCACTCCCTAGTGTTTCCCCTAGAGAAGCTTGTGTTTCTCTGGCCACTTAATTTATTATATTTTTTACCACTCAAAAACATTGAATTTTTTGGGTTAAAATACGTCTTTTTTTCCCCCCTCTTATTGACTGAATTTCCTACTTCTCTTAAAAGAGCTTCCTTGGGGCGCCTGGGTGGCTCAGTCGGTTAAGCACTGGACTTGAGCTCAGGTCATGATCTCATGGCTCAGGAGTTGAAGCCCGGCGTTGGGCTCTGTGCTACTGTCCCTACCCACCAGCTCCTGGTAACCACTGTTCTGCTCTGTTTCTAGGAGTTCCACTTTTATTTATTTATTCTTTTAGATTCCACATATAAGTGTTACTATGCAGTTTTTGTCTTTCTTTGACTGTTTTACTTAGCATAATGCCTTCAAGATCTGCCCATGTCCCGCCTAGCAAGATTTCTTTCTTCTTAATTTTTTTTTTTTTTTTAGAGAGAGAGCATGAGTGGGGCTGGGGGTAGAAGGATAGAGAGACAGACAGACAGACAGACAGATAGAATCTCAAGCAGGCTCCATGCTCCGTGCAGACCCAGATGCAGGGCTCGATCCCACGACCTTGGGATCATGCATGACCTGAGCAGAAATCAAGAGTAGGACACTCAACGGACTGAAACACCCAGGCACCACTTCTATTTTATTATTTTATTTTATTTTATTTTATTTTATTTTATTTTATTTTATTTTATGTAGAGAGAGATTTCCTTCTTTTTAAAAGCTGAATAATAATACTCCATTGCTTATATATACACCACATTTTCCTGATACATTCATCCATTAACAGATATTTAGGCTGTTTCCATACTTTGGCTATTGTGAATTATGCTGTAACAAACATGGGGATAGCACAGATGTCTCTTCAAGATAGTGATTTCATTTCCTTTGGACATATACCTAGAAGTAGGATTGCTGGATTATATGGTAGTTCTACCTTTAATTCCTTGAGGAATCCCCACACTGCTTTCCACAGTGGCTGCACTAGCTTGCATTCCCACCAACAGTGCCCGAAGGTTCCATTTTCTCCCCATCCTCTTCAGCACTTGTTATGTCTTGCCTTTTTGAAAATAGCCATCCCAACCCCTCACACATAGGTGATATCTCATTGTGGTTCCGATTTTCATTTCAACAGGTACAAATTTTACATGCTTAAAAAAATTTTTAATGTTTATTTTATTTATTTTGAGAGAGAAAGAGAGTGCACATACACAGGTGAGCAAGGGGGGGTTGGGCAGAGAGAGAGGGAGAGAGGACCCCAAGCATGCACGGCACTGTCTGCCGAGCCCGATGTAGGGCTTAAACTCAAGAACTGTGAGATCATGACCTAGGTCCAAATCAAGAGTCAGACACTTAACCGACTGAGCTACCTAGGTGCCCCTAAATTTTGCATGCTTAAAAAATGTTTTTAGGGGTGCCTGGGTGGCTCAGTCGGTTGAACATTCGACTTCGGCTCAGGTCATGATCTTGCGGATCGTGAGTTTGAGCCCCACATCAGGCTCTGTGCTGACAGCTCAGGGTCTGGAGCCTGCTTCACATTCTGTGTCTCCCTCTCCACCCCTCCCCCACTTGCACTCTGTCTCTCTCTTTCTCCAAAATAAATAAACATTAACAAAAAAAATTTTTAACAGTTTTAAATTTCTGCCACTTGCTCATGCAAAGTTTTAAAACATGGTAACTAGGAAGAATTTTAAGAAATCATCATTTAAACATCTTGAAGAGACCATTATTTTAATCTTACTCAGAGTCATTTCAGGCATAAAAGCTGACATTAAGAGTGGTATTCATGGAAGGCAGTCCAGGTTTCTCAGTCAAACACTTGAAAAGTTTTCATTTGAAAGTTTTATACAAATTTCATATATAATGTTTTCCCTAAATTTTTATTTATTTATCTAGTTACTTATTTTTGTTATAATTGCATAACATAAAAAGATGTAAAAATTCCAAGCCCCCCACAGATAGGTGCCTTCACATCTCCGCCAGTTTATTCCATTGTGTTGTACCAATTCTTTCTATGTGCATCATGGCATAAAAACGTTGGAAAGCACTAGAAACACCAGAAGAGAGAGTATCAAGAAGTGATTGGTGGGGCCAGATAGAATTGTATGTCTGCAGAAGAGGTGGGGGGCAGGGATATAAGTGGAACACTCAGTGGTGGGTGGGCTGGTAGCCTGTTTCAAATCATGAAGGTTAAACAGAAGTGTTCACCTGTATAAGCAAATAATGAACTGCAATCCATAAGCTGCTTTCTCCTTGGCTTCCTCCAGGCCAATGCTTGTTTGTAACTGAATATTTCTTAAGCAGTCTGTCTGTCATTTTACCCATAGCTAAGTGACTTCTTAATAAAACATCCTATCAACATGCAAATTCACAAGGGAAGAGAGTTGAGGTCGCCATTTTATGGATTTTTACTATTACTCACATTTAGAACCCCTCATAGTGTTTATAGTAAATTAATAACATTGCCTTACATACAAAGAATAACTGAAATGTCATTGTAAGATGATCGCATCAAAGAGTTGGTTGACTTATATAATGCAGCGGTTTTTTTTTTTTAATCCAGGTTTGAGCCCATATAGTGCCATCAACTACACACATTTGCTGACTTTCAGCTTGTGTAGCCTCATTCCCCTGGAAAAGATTGCTCGGGTTTCTAGTCTTTACCTAGGGTGTCATGTTGATACAGGAAAAGCATGAAGGTGGTAGCTGAGAGCTTAGCCAAGTCGGGGTCCAGAAATAAGGACTTCTAAGAATAGGGTTTTCTTTCAGGTGCCTCTGACTCTCCCCCTCCCCCACCCCCCAAGAATGCCCTTTTCCTCTTCCTTTGACCTGGTCAATAACCCTCTTCCTTTTCTCAGCATCCCCCTCCCTAGACCCTGCCCTCTCAGGAGACAGGGCTCAGACTCACATTCCCTGTGCTCCTGGGTCCTACACCAGTCATGTTATTCTACAGTTAATTGTTCTTCTTCATACCCTGTTCTGCTATGAGTTTGTCTAGGACCAGGATAATATCTTTTTTTAAATGTTTTTATTATGAAATAGATCACGCATTCGAAAGTATATTTGTCACCTGTATGTACATTTTAAAGAACAATAATAAAATGAAACTTTTTTACAATTTCTTTCAGTAGGCTACATGCCCAAGGTGGGACTTGAACTCATGACCCTGAGATCAAGAGTCATGTGCTCTACTGACTGAGGCAGGTAAGCACCCCAAAGTGAATCATTTTTGAAGCTTCCCAATCCCTTTGCCTCCTGCACCCCTAGAGGTAACCACTTCCCTGAGAGGGTTTGTCAAGCTCTTGCTTTTCTAGGTACTACCTGGTTTTGACCTTTGTATAAATGGAATTTATGTATGCATTTTTATGAGAATTGCATCTGACCTAGGTATTTCACCCAAGATAACATTTGTAAGATTCATCCTTGTTGCTCTAAGGTAGCTAGGTCTCGTTTATTTTCACCTCTTGGTAGAATTCCATTGTGTGATTTCTCCATAGTTTACCTTTTCTACTTTGATGGACATTTCAGTCATGTCCATTTTATGCTATTACAAACGATGATGCTATGAACGTTCTTGAATGCACCTCCAGGGCCTCATCTTTCTCGCATAGATATATCTAGGAATGGGATTCAACCTTTCCAGGGGATGCCAAATTATTTTCCAAAAGCAATTTTCCAGCCTGCACTCCAACCAGTGGTGCCCCAAAGTTCCCACTACTCACAGTCTTGGTTAAACTTGATATGGTCAGACTTTTAACTTTTTGGCCAATCTGGTGGATATGAGATAGTATTTCATGGCGTTTTTAAGGAAGATGGCTTTTTCATTCCCCAATTCCCAGCACCCAACAGAAGACTCTGCAGCAGGAGCTCACAAATCTGTTATCTGATGAATCAACAGCAACAATGCAAGGTGACAAGTGCCAGTAGAGACGAGAATGTTAAGAACATATTTGTAAATCTTTCTGCATATCAGGATCACCCAGGTATCCTTTTATTTTCTCATTGACATTTTATATGAAAAACTTCAAACATACAGCAAAATTGGAAGGATTTTACAGTGAATACCCAACCTGGATCCTACCGTTAGCATTTTACCACACTTTCTCTAAGGAGTTTCTTTTGAAGAATGTCAGTTCCCCAGGGCTGAGACTCTGATTCTATAGCTCTGGGATGGGAGCAAAGAATCTCATTTTGTTTCTTCGTTTCTGTTTTTAAACTCCCCAGGTGATTCTGATGAGCAGCCAGCCTTAGAAACCACTGCCTGAAGGAACTTGCAGCAATAAATAAAGAAGACAGATTTATAATTAGCCTAACAGGGCTCATTCTTTGTGGGGGGATTAGAGTTCTGCTGCGTGCCTAAAGCCATTTTCTTAGACCACCAGCATTCCTCGGAAATGTGTCACCCCATGTCAGATTGGCGGAGGTGTGCGCAGGTTCCTGGGAAGTGGTGGGTCAGGTCCTCCTCGCCCCAGAAGCCAAGAAGCACCCAGGTCCTGTCCACCCTGTTCCCCACTCTGATAGTTGCAGGAACTTGCCCTTCAGATCCAAGCCAGCTCCTTTCAACGTTTGGGTGTTTTTAGGGGCTGAACTATATACCCCCCAAATTCCTGTGTTGAAGCTCTAACCAGTACGCGACTGTGTTTTGAGTTAAGGTCTTTAAAAAGGTAATTAAATTAAAATGAGGTCCCGTATGGTGGGTCCCAATCCAATATGACTGATGTCTTCACAAGAGGAAATTTGGGCACAGACACGCACAGAGGGAAGACTACGTGATGACCTAAGAAGATGCCAAAGAGAAAGGCCCCAAAGAAACCAACCTGGACAAGACCTTGATATTGGACTTCCAGCCTCTGGGACTGCGAGAAGATAAATCTGTTGTTTAAGCCACCCAGTCTGTGGTACTTGGTTATGGCAGCCCTAGCAATCTGATACAGGTGTAGATGGGAAGGCTCCAAGTGTGGGGTCAGATGGCAGGGCAGGCAGACCCAGGCTCCCACTCCCTTCTCCCACAAAACAGGCCTCCATCAACAACTGGTCATGGTTGCAGGAGAAGGTGCCACTGGCCCCAGGGCCCTCCCCACGGGGCTGCTGGGAAACAGAATGTACCTTCACTCCAGGCCCTTGTTCCTCAGAGGGGTCTACCCCACAAACACAAGGAGGAGAACTGTCTATACGTAGGAGGGGTCTTCAGAGCTACCAACAGTCCTGCCTGCGGCTGACTGGCCCCCCAGAGCACAGCACCGTGACAGGGCTCAAGAACGTTTCACCCCTTACACCTCAACCCTTCCCCCTAAAAGCTCACCCACACGGAGCCTTGATTCACACAAACTCTCTCACTCACAGCGTGAAAAATGAACTGTGGCTCATGCCCCCAGATCTTGAAGCACGTAGCTTAGGTAAATGCATTTCGGTTCTGTGCCTCTTCCCACCGGTCTCAGTCATGACAAATGATGAATTCTGAGTAGCAATAATGCCAATTGTGTAAAACAGCCCTTTGTGTCAGACAGAGGCTATTTGTTTGTTTGTTTGTTTTGTATATACCACATTTAATATCTCTTTTAGTCTTCCTAGGTACAATTAGAACCTCATGGTAACTTTTTGGACCTGCTTGATTGCAATCAGCTGTTTCTCCTGGCCCTGACCCATCAGCCACCACCGTCACCCTCCCCACCAGCCAGCCTGGCCACACCTGCCTCCCACAGTTTAAAAATCTCCTTTGGCAGTTCATTTCTTACCACATTCTCCCTTGGCAAGGCTTGTCCCCTGCAGGTCTTGTACATAGGGGACTGTCATCAGGAGTCCTAAGTGGACTCTCTACACGAGCCCTACATGAGCCTCTCCACTCAGTAATGGGGTCCCCTGGAGCCTTTGGTTTCACACTTTGCAGATCTCACCCCACCCCTTTTGTTTCTAAACTGTTTGTTTGGATTCTTCTATTCTGCAATCCCGTTTTACTTCTTATTGCTGTTTAAACAATTCTCCTTTTACTATTTCAGCATACTCAGCACTGCTATTCAATTGCTCACTCAGTCTCCTAATTCTAACCAACCACCTTTAAATATTCCTTACCCCTCCAGGCTTCAAAGCCCCCGCTCTTCAAGTTGGCTTGGCTGTGGGTATCTTCCTGACAGGAAGGAGGCAGAAGGTGGGGGTGGCTTATTTCAGAACTGGGATCCCTACACTGAACAAAATTGCTTTTTATGAGAGCTCGATCTGTCTATCCAGGATCAAAGAATGGCTGCACCTGAGGTGACTGTGCAGGAGTGGTGGATAGCTTCTTAGATGTGGACAAATGTTTCTTCTGAACCCTCAATCAGTCATCTGAAGCATTCCAGTCGCCGGAGGTTGCTCTGAGGGAGGGATTGAGTGAACATGTTTGGCACCCACTTTTAGCGGGAGCCAGGAAAGAGGGGAACACACAGTGAAGAATGTGTCTGGGAGCACCTGGGTGGCTCAGTTAAATGTCCAACTCTTGATTTGGGCTCAGGTCATGATCTCAGTTTGTGCGATCGAGCCCTGTGTTGGGCTCTGCGCTGACAGCATGGAGCCTGCTTGAGATTCTCTCTCTCCCTCTCACCCTGCCCCTCTCCTTCTCTCTCTCTCTCAAAATTAATAAATTTTTAAAAAGTTACAATGCAAGCATTAAAAACTAAAGAATATGTCTGTGTGCATACAGATGTGTGTGTGTGTGTGTGTGTGTGTGTGTGTGTGTGTGTAAGTAACAAGGTTAACAACTTAATCTCAAGTGGCGACAGATAGTCACAAAGGCAGAGCCAGGGATGACCTTGCCCATCAACAGATTTGATTACGCCCATGTGATTTGTTTCAGACCTGTTTAAAGAAGTCCCTCTGTTATCTCCTCTTTTGATGTGTCCTTAATGTTCCCTCTGGTCCTGCCTTAATGCCCTCAAATCTCCAACTTTAGAATTACTTCTCTGGATATGGGACCACAAGTCCAAGTTAACTTGCAAAAATATTGCCTAGTAGCCTTGTCAACCATTAACACCTTGATGCCAATTGGCTTATCAGACTCACAGGCTAGAGCTGAACTCTGTTGCCTGGAAGCCTTGTCAGTCATTGACACCTCCATACCAAGTGGGTTATCAGACTGGACAGTGCTAGAGCTGGTTTTGCAGGAAGGGATGGGGCACAAACAACTTTAGAAGGGTGGAGGCAACTGTTTGGTGACAAAGAGCCTGCCCTGGTGGGGAGTCTCAGAGAAATGCCAGAAGGTAACAACATATGGGGCTCTGGGCCCTGCAGAACACACATATTTCAGACTTGATGATTTAACATTTCTAGCATCTAGGAGTAGAGGGAAGAGGGGGACAGCACCGAGATTATTTTCAAAGGCTGATTTCAGAGGAAGGAAAAGACGGCAGGGAGTTCTCCTGCTCTTGGGAGAAAGGATTTCCAGTGAGTTCCCCTCCTTGCTGACCTTTTAGGTTCCAACACCACAGGCTTTCTCTCCCTGTTTCTTTACATCACCACTGGCCAATTCGAACTATTTACACTCAAACTGTCTTTGCTCCAATTATAAAGCGTTTGACTGAAATAGAACATAATATGAACACATTCAGTATTAACTAATGGATGTAAGACCACAAAATCTGGGTAGCTCTGTAATCTCCCTGTTCTGCACTATAAAGGGGGACAGGAGGCTCACGCAGCTTCAGGGCTCTTCCCTGCACAGACCCCGTCCAAAGCCAAGGACTGTTTTTTTGTGTTTGTAATTTTGAGTCCCTAAAGAAGCACCCCCATCCCACACTGCATAAGCTCAGACCCCACCAAACGTGGATCCACCCCTGATTATCAGCCTTGGCCACATGCTCAAGGATCATGTGGCCAAGTGTGCTTGCTGAGGGTGGGGAGAGGGGCTCATTTTAATGAGGAAAGGCAAACTTCACAAGGTCTGCTGGAATTTCTCTGCAAAATTAGCATACCTAGTGACTTTATATTGTGGACCTTTTAAATATCCTTTGCTAAGCTGTTTCTCTTTTTTCTTATTCCCCCCCCCCTTTCTCTTTCAAATTCTAGACTACTCTATTTGGAGACGTATTTATATCTTCCTCTTCCTCACCCCACCCAAGTTTATAGGAGGTTCTGAATAGAGTCTTTTGATATGACACCAAAATGTAGTGTTTCCGAGTGAAACGTTGGTGGGTTTGTTTTTCCAACTATTATGACTCTTGGGATTCCTGCTCAGCTTGGATAAATGGATAATATCTATTTAAGACCATTTTTTACTTAAGTCCATTGGTATGAAGTGACTTTCTGGACCAGCCTAATTCACAGGGCTGCCCAGCATTCCAATGCTTAATTACCTAGTGCGTCTCAAACATAAGCACTCTGGAAACTCAAATAACCCTGTTAAAGAATGGAATATCATCTTTGGGACAAAGAGACAAACTGTGACTCTTAGGTTGGTTGTATGCTTTTTTTTTTTTTAAATAACACCACACACACACACACACACACACACACACACACACACACCCCTCCCTAATCACACTGTCAGCCCAGAATGAGGTGAGAAAAGGCTGGTTTTACCTAAAGGGCAGCTAGTTAACTCTTTATATTTTCAAGAAATTATCTTACCCTCCCCCTCATCTGTAATTCATCTATATTCATAATGTGGACCATTTAAAATAGCACCTTTCATCTGTGTGTGAAACACAAGTGTAGCCTGCAGGTTTGAGCAGATGAAATGTTAAACACTGTAGCAGGGTCTCTCCGGAATAGGACTTTCCATTTAGGGCAAGAGGCTGAGAGCCCTTCCGCATGGAGGCACTTCCGTCTAACCCCATCACCCAAGCTTGCCTCGTTTGGGAAAGCAGCGTGGGTGGGAGCATTTGGGTGGCATACCCCAAAAACCACAGTAATTGGAAGGGAAAAAAAGCAAATATCAATTAGTAATTCCTCAGCCAGCTACCAATCTTGGTTTCCAAGGGACTCCACCTTGGGCTCTTCAGAAGCAGCAGCTTCCCAGGGACCTCGGACAGAAACGACGCGAATCTACATACATCTTGGTGCACTGAACATTTCCCCAAGGGAGGCTCTTGTTATCTGCCCGGCTTCCCTGGCTCTCTGCCTCCCTGTCAGCCTGTGGGCCTGTCAACCAGAATGATCCCAGCTTCTCAGGGCTTCCGTGGGAATGCGAGCAGGAAAGGGCTTTGAGAATTGAGGACAGGCAAGGTGGTGGTGTTCGGCCGCGCTCTGGGCACCCCGCACTTGCCGGAGCGCTGGGGATGCTGCAGTGAGCTTCCCCGCTCCCCTAGCAACCCCCGCCCCCGGGTTCGGGCAAGTGGCTAAAAGTTAGCAAATAAGGTGGGGGTGGGGACGGAGCACAAGGTGGGGTGGGGAAGGCGAGGTGGCGAGCCGAGACCCCCCGCCCAGAGGCCCCCCGCAGACAGGGCCGCGGGGGGCGGGGAGGGGGCGGCCGGGGCTCGCAGGAGCTCGCGCGGCTGGGCGCCTCCCAGGAAGGCGGGGAGGGGAGCGCCTGTTTACCCAGGAGGGCTGTGCTGATAGCACGTTCCTCGAGTTTACTTTGCTTTCCTTGAGTTTATTGTAAAGGGGTAAAGTTTTCGGATCTGTCACGTGACCCTGACAGGTCCTGCCTATGGCGCGGCAGACCACCCACGCCGAGGGCCATGGAACTGCTTAATAGAAACAGGCTTGTAATTGTGAGTCCGCGCTGCACTCCGCCGAAAGCCTCCGGCGGCCCAGCGCGCCGGGGTTTTTACACTTTCCGTTCCTTTTGTAAAGACGGAGGAGGAGGAGAAGACGAAGACGAAGACGAAGAAAAAGACGACAGGGAAGACAAAGAGACCCGCAGCGACAAGGCTAGGGGGAGACGAGGGAAGACGGGGAGAAGACGGAGGAGCGGAGGACCAGGAAAGGGGGGCGAGGGGAAAAAAGGAATTGATGTGAAATCCAAGCCCAGCGTCCGCGCCATCGGCACCCGCGCTCCGGGCAGGGCTTGACGGCCGGCTATGGTGAGTGCAGCCGGCGCGGCCGCCGCCGCCACCGCCGCCTTGCCCTCGCGCCGCGTGCGCCCCCGGGGCCGCGGGGTTGCGGGGCCGGGCGCCCCGCGCGGCGGACAGAGGGCCGGGCGCCGGGCGGGAAGGGGGGGGGCGGCGCGCCGGGGCCGCGGGGCTGGGTGGGCTGCGCCGCCGGGGCGCGGGAGCGCCGGCCCGCGTCTCCACGCTCGCTCGCTCCGGGCCCCCGCCCCCCGAGGCCGGCCCCGCGGAGCGGGGCGGGGGCCGACGGCGGCGGCGGGCCCGGCCGGGGAACGGCTCCGGGGGGAGTTCTCACGGAGGGGGTCGCCTGGGATCCCATTTTCACGCTTGAAAGGGTCGCCACCTTGGCTTCCGCTCCGCAGCCTGCTGGTGGCTCCCGACTCGCCAGCTGAGGCAGAGCTGGGTCGGAAGGGCTGGTGCGGAGAGTGACAGCGCCGGGGGGAGGGTGCGGGCCGGGAGCGCGCGCACCGGACCTAGTCCTCTCGTCTCGGAGGCGCTGGTGGAGACCTGCTGGAGGGCACGGGCGCACGCTCCCGCACCCACACCCGGACGCCTGGAGTGCGACACCCTGGGCTAGGAGAGAAGCACCTTAAAAGCCCGGAGCTCACACATTCCCCCCTCCTTCCGCCGTAGGTGGGAAAAAGGGCCAGAGGTGCTTTTCTGAGTTCAGGAAGGGGGCACGGGTGGGAGAGAGGTACGTGTTGACTCTTGCGCCCACGGAATCGGACGTTCTGGTGCCTGCCACCCATTAGAGAGGTCGCCGGCTAGCCGGGTGCTGAGTGTGGCCTCAGGGGAGTCCTGAAGTGGGGTGGGCTGATTCAAACCCCTTTAGACCCGATGCCACACTGGGCCCACAGGACCTCCAGAGACTGTACCTCTGGGATGACATGTGCTATGCCTCCAGGTATTTAAGTTCATGCTAAAAATGACTCCTAGTGTGTGGATGAGCAATCAGTCCAAACTTTTCAGATGTCAATTTACAACACCTAAGAAGAACCATATGGATTGTTGTCTATGGAAGACACCCAGAGACCAATCTTTTCCTAGACCTGGGAGAGAAGACTACTTTCTTCCGCTTTTATCCTCCCCGGGGAGGGGAAATCTAAAAGGACTAGACAGAAATAAAGACCCACAATGGGTGGCTCTAAATTTTAATAATTGTGTAACTGAGGTCTTGAAATACAATAGTGCTTTTTCAGGACTATTGCATTCTGTGTGTGTTCCGTTTTTGTTTTGTTTTTCCTCCAGTAGTTCAACATGCAATTAATTGCCTCCACAAAGAAAGACAATGCTTTTTGGTGTCATCCTTTGTTACTGTAACTTATTATTTCTGGGTGGTACCTCAGGATAAATTGTTGCCTCAGGTGCATTGTGCACCCATGTTGTAAAACAAGGGGCTTTCAATTGAGAGTTTGTGTGTGTTCCAGTTGTCACCCAGCTTCCTTCCACAAGGCTGTAAAATGCCTTTGAGTCCAAGACCTTTTTATATTAAAATGTTGAATCAAGGTGGACACCAATAGACCCATTCTCAATTTGGGGTATTAGCTTCATTTCAAACTCACTGTGAGAAGTGTATCTAATTTCTGGTTATAATCTAGTCCTAATCTAACAAGCTATTTGAATAGGAGTTCACACCATTTGGAATGATTTGGGCGGGGGGGGGGGGGGAAGGCTGTTTTTACAAATTGTCTTCAACTTTCTACAGATAGCAAAACAATATGGATTAAAATATCTGTCTTCCCTGTTTTTATCCTCATTCCTCTCTCTCTCTCTCTCTCACACTCACACACAAACACACATACACACCACACACACACACACACACACACCTTTTATTTTCTCCCGCCTCTGCCACAGTGTATAAAGCCCTATTGAGACATGTAGGCGTGATGTGTAAACCGGATTAGCAGTATGAAAGAAAGACACACAATAAGCTGGAATTGTTTTACTTCCCTTTCATTTCTCATGCCTATATCTCTAATAAATTTGTTGCTCCAGCAGTGGGTCAAAGGGATCATGTTGCTCAGCTTCTTTTTCATGCAAGACCCAATGGCAGAGATCACTGAAATGAATGGTGTGCCTTCTGCCAAATGCAAAGCTTGATACAGATATATTAGATGGGGAGATAGAGATGAGGCAAGAGAGAGATGGAGAAAAAAATGTTCAAAGTCTGGGTCTTTCCAGAATACATCTCTATCCACTGGAGCAATGTGGGTAAGAAGATACTTGAGAAGGGGGGAATCAATACAAGGATCAATGCTGTGTTTTCTTTCAAGTTCATTGTAGGCTCTGGACATTTTCTCTGCTGCATAAAGTCTAATTCCCCTTTTCAAACTAGTATTTGAACCTGGAGTAATAAATGTGGAGATTTCTGGGATCTTCTCAGGACATCTCCCCTCTGCCACCCCACCCCAGGCTCACTACAGACTCAAAAAATGCCAGTGTTCCTGGGTTTGTGCTGTAGACCCCTCATTTACTCTTTTGTGGAATTGGGAGCAGCTTCCCATTAAAGGAGATCAGGGGTAATTAGCAGCATTATTTTGACAAGTTGGCTAGAGCTGTTCCCTTTCCTCCAGTCCTGGGGAGGGGGGAATAGGGGAGGAAACAGAAGGTAGAAGGGGAAGGGGAGGGGAGTCATACTTAGGGGTTTCACATTCTGTGGCTGCTGAGTCTTTTTTTTCACTCCCACCCCTGAAACCTTTTAGACTCATTTTCTACCATCACCTTTTAAATAAATACAAAAGCTGCCAATGAGAAAATAATAAGGCATTCTTAGGGAGCCAAGAAAATGTGGTGGATGGTGGCATACTTGCTCGAATAGAATAGACTAGTTATCCAAGGTACCTGCTTTGAACTGTTCAGGCTCTGGCTCATCACTCACATCTTGCACCCTGGGCTCCCCACCCAGAAACAGACATTACATCAAATCCCCAGTTCCTCTCCCCATCCCAGTCTCTCAACAGGCATACTGTGGGACTTAATATAATACTTGCACTTCTTTGCATTTGAAAAGAATATTAAACTCAGGCAAAATTATAACATGGCCCAGAGATCAATTGACTGGAATACATTTACCCCTTTATTCATTTCTACTGTGCAAAAACTAGCTAAATCACACTAGATTTTAAAGACCCATTTAGTCTCATCTGAGTAACCAGTGAAAAGTCAAATCTCACTATGGTTTCTCATTACTCAGCCAAGCCCACAATTGCTTATCATTGCAATGTCCAGATACAAAGGGCAGATATTTCATTTCCCAGTGTTATCACTTGGATAATTGGATGTCAATTTTGAGATGTGTGTGGTGTGGCCATGGATGTTTGAAGTATTGGAATGGAGAAGGGAAAATATATGAAGGATTCAGATTTTAAAAGTTTAAGAATATCTGTTTGAAAACTACAGACTCCTATGATGAAGTCTTGGATAATGATGGGGAGACCCAAATGACAATTGATAGAGACCATACATTCCCCCTTTACTTGGAAAGGGGAAAGACAGCACTCAACTGTTGCTCCAAAGAGGGCAACTCCTGCTGGTTGAAAAGGCCCCAAGCTCTCACTTATCTGGTAACTCTCAGGAGGGGAGCCACCCTGCAGAAAGGCCAAAAGGGACTGTCTTCCTAGCAGACACCTTCCCAGGCCTGGCTGCTTCAGCCAGCCTCATTTCAGGTCTGGAGAATCCTTATGGCTAAGTTGAAGTTAACAAACCCGGTGTGGCACAGCAGTCCCCTGCACAGGGCATGCATATTAAAGCCGACAACGCTTACAAATGTAAATAAGGGCAGATTGATTAGGAACAACATTATCGCTGGGAATGTCGCACTCGCATGCATCAGCAATGAGGCAAATTGGGGGCAGCCTCAGCCCTGACCACCCAAGTCGAGCAGGCTTTTACACTGGCTCCTCTTCCCTTTCTTAAAACGTTACAGAAACAAGGCCAATTAGATCCTCAAAGTAATTCATCTCTGTGTATGAAAAAAGCAGACCACAGGGGAAGCGGCGGGTGGGGGTGGGGAGATTAAGATAGCGCTTGTTAGAGCCCAGGCTGGGGACTGCGTCCTGGAACCGATGGGTAGAATTTACAGGCCTGGACTATTGTCTGAGATGCTGAAAAGTTAACCTATCAAACAGCGGGTGAGGAGGCTGAGGGCGCTGAAAACCGGGGAGATCAATGTTTAAAACGTTTAGGAATTAAGTCAAACTGAGGGAAATGAGCCCGAGTGGAAGAGGCTTTACCATTGAAATGGTGCACATGTAGAAGCAGTCAGAACGAGAGGATATGCAGCTGCGTGCAGAGAGTAATAAGTAACCATGATGTGTACATAGCCTATAATTTCACTTTAGAATTCCATAATCCAAGTGGCTATACTAAAATTGCTATAAATAAAAGATTAGGAGGCACAACTAATGTTCTGGTCTCAAACGCTGTAAAGGAATGTGAAAAGACAAACATAGCAATAGCAACCTATGGCTACATGATTACCTTGCTACATACATACAGCACGACTCAAATATCAAAAGACTGACATGTAAAACTAGGGGCACCCGCGTCAGGCTCTGGGCTGATGGCTCGGAGCCTGGAGCCTGTTTCCGATTCTGTGTCTCCCTCTCTCTCTGCCCCTCCCCCGTTCATGCTCTGTCTCTCTCTGTCCCAAAAATAATTAAAAAACATTGAAAAAAAAAATTTAAAAAAAACAAAAAAAACAAAAAAAAAAAAACCTAGGGGCACAACCCCCAATTCTCTGAAAAATAATTTCCAGCGGCAAGCACTTAAGAGTTTGACTTGAAACGTCTGCAGAACCAGTCAGTAAAAAAAGGTAGAATGAATCACCTTTCCTGCTTTATGTTCTTTATCAAACAGAATAAAGATCAGGATATCGCTTCAAGATTAAACTTGCTATGTGTCGAGCCCAATCTTCCTTTGATATTATATTTTAAGGTAGTGTCATTTTAATTGCACGGTGCTTGCCTTCCCTTCTGGATTTTAGCAGCCCTCCCAGAGCTGCGCACAAAATCACGTGCTCCTTCAGAGTTTTGAGTTTTGAATTTCCGCGCTAGCCGAGTGCTCCGGTCCTCCTGTTGATCTCGAAAACATCCTCAAGACACTTTTACTGTCTTTGTCTCTATTCTACGAGCCACCCTATTCCGCCCAGGGTCCCTCACACGTTCCGCCGGTTTGGGATTCAGGAGACAGGGCCTCCCATTGACACCAGGACGGAGAAAAAGCTAGAAGGAAGGTGGGGAGGCTGGGTAGGGAGGAGAAAGGGTTCACGTGAAAGAGGAAAAAGAAAGGAAAAGGGAAAGGAGGGAGGGGGAAACCGCCAAAGAGGAAGGAAGAGAGCGGGGAGGGCTGCCGACAAGCCCCCCGCAGGAACCGCGTGGGCCGCCCGGGTGGCCGGCGCGCCCCGCTGCAGTCCCCTTCGGGCAGGGGCCGCGGACGCCCGGCAGCTGAATGGGAAGGGAACCCGTGCGCTCGGCCATTGGCCGGCTGCAGGGAGGCCGCGCGGACATTGGGCAACGTAAGGGGGCCGGACCGCCTTCAGGAATGTACTACGGCGCGTTCGGCACGTCCGTCAGCGCCGGCGGGGTGCTAGCCTCGTCTGGGCTCCCGGGAGGCCGCGCTGGAGACTTGGAGTCCGCCCGGCTCGAGCCAAGCGCACCGACTTCCCTACCTGCTCCGCCTGGGCCGCGCGGGGAGTCCCGGAGCTCGGGTGCGCGCGCAGGCGGAGGCACGCGCGCGCCTAGGCCTCCCGGCAGCCGAGTGCGCGCTGCGCTGGCCCGGCCCTGAGTCACGTGGCCGCATGGGCTCCGCCTTCTCCCTGCTCCTCCCCCTTTCCCTCCATCTGGGTTTCTTTCTTTCCTTTCCTCTCCTTTCTTTCTTCTTTTTTTTCAATGAACACACACCGTGTGCATCTTAAAGCCACACTGCTCCAATTCACTGCTGCGGTCGGCTTCTAGCTGCCGCGGGGTCCCCCTCTGCAGTTCAACCACGTTTTTAAAAAAGAAAAATACTAAAAGGAAGCAGAATCGAATTTGCGGGGTCTGGTCCCTATCTCAGGGAGGAATTTAATAACTTGCAAACTTAAGAAAAACAAATTACACTCCTCAAAAATTCTATTTTTCAATAAGCGGAACTGTGTAGATAGTTTAATTTGTCTATGGCCCCAGGATCTACTTCAGAGGGTCGCGTGTTTTCCTCCCCAACGGGAAGCGAATCCCCGGGATGTCTCGGTGACACTGGCCGCAGTGTCCTGACAAGTCCTCGCAATCAGCGCACAATTTGTTTCGAATGAATCCAACATCAAAGCCTTTATTCTCCCCAACGTCACGCTATTATTAAATATAACAGGATGCGTACCAATTTTTGAAAAAAATAAAACTTTAAAAAGACTTTAAGTAAACAAAGGCACATGAGTAATAAAAGGGGGGCGTCCAAACGAACCCCAAATAGGAAAACTTTTTTCTCTTAAGGAAACAGTTCCGTTGCTCCGGATTGTTAAAAAGATTCTGTTGTTTCTCTTTTGCATATGTCATATTAAAGATTCAAATAAAAACGCCTCTGCCTCCACAAGACTACTTCGGTGTCTGGATTCCACGTTTTAAAAACACTGACTCCTTCAAACGGCGACTGTGCTGCCGTGGGTTTTGGTGTGGGGTGGGGGGGAGGATTTTAAGAAAGGGTGGCTTTCCCCAACGTCCTTACTTTCCTCTTTAACTTTCCATTTTGTTTATCTTAATGCGAGGCGTTGTTCCCTGCGAGAGCCTAAGTCTTCTCTTTAGTTAGAAAAGAAAAGAGAGGAGAAAAAAAAAAAAATCTGGCACACACTGGCGCACTATCCACCACCCTGTCATTATTGGTGCAGGCCTGGGAATTCAAGCCGGACCTCCCAGTATTTGCTGCAGCTTGAGGCCAAGGTGCCTCTGAAAGGGTTTTCTTTGAGGAATTTCAGAAATTGTTTAAGCGCTTAAAAAAATATTACATTTCCCCCCGTGTCTATCGCGAGGCAAATGCTCGTGGATGTGTGTGTGTGAGAGAGTGTGTGTGCGCGCGCAAAAGGCGTCTTACAAAAAGAAGACACTGTTGAAAAGAAAAGAAATAAGAAAGAAAAGGGAGGGGGGAGCATTCCTTAATGGAAGTATTGCATGCGAGAAGGTTGGCGCTCTCGGAGGCTCCCCCCGAAGCCGGGGATGCACACACTGGGGTTGCCTACCTGGGTGGTCTCTCTACTTTGGTGAGCTGTTGCTAAGCAGCTAATAATAGTCATGTTTGCTGAGTAATTTCTGCCCTCCGCGAGCCAATCGCGTCGCAGAAACCCAAGCCATCTGACAGCCCCGGGGGCGGGAGCTCCAGCCTTTTTCTCTTTCGCTCGGTCTCTCCCCCTCCACCCCCTCCCCTCCTCCTCCTCTTTCTCCAAATGGAGAGAGTTCTTTTTTTTCTTCTTCCATCTCATCTATTGAATCAAGGAGCTGCTGCGGCCGCTGCCCGCTGCACACACACAGAGCGGAGTCCCCAGGTCCCGGGAGCGAGAGAGGCGCGCTGCACTGGGGCAGAATGGTCCAGCGGGTCGGCGAGGAGCACAAGAAAGCAGAGTCCGGGACCGAACAGCCACCGCGAACCCAGCAGCCAGAGCCCGAGCAGCCCGAGCAGCAGCTTCAGGAGCCGCCACCGCCAGCAGCAGCCGCCGCGGGAGCAGCGGCGACGGCGGCTGCCCCGGCCCGGCAGCGCTGAGACCCGCCGGGCACCCACGGACCCTGCGGCAGTGGCTCTGCGCTTACCCTCCGCGGCCGCTCGGGCGACCCGGGAGGCGCCGAGGGAGACTGCGAGGCCGGCGGGAGCGGCGGGGATTTGCTGGCGCTTTCTGCAGTGAAGGGGTCGCGGCGCGGGGCGGGGGGCGGGTAGGGGGAGTTGGGGACCGCGAGGAGCTCCGCGCGAGCGCCCGAAGGACAGGCTGGCTCCGCGCGCCGGCTCTCGCCTTCCCGAGAACTGGATGTGGGCAGCGGCGGCCGCAGGGACCTCGGGACCCCCGCGCAATGTGGCAATGGATGGCGCAGGGTCTGACTCCCCGGCAGCGGCTGCGGCCGCAGCGGCAGCAGCGCCCGCCGTGTGAGCAGCAGCGGCAACAGCAGCAGCAGCAGCAGCAGGTCTGTCAACCCCAGCCCGAACAGCCGGCGGCCAGCAGCGTCCACGCCAGCCGAGCGCCCGGGCGCGCCGGGAGCCCGCAGCGGCGGCGGCAGCAGCGCGCCGGGCCGCCCGGGAAGCCTCGGTTCCCGCGGCGGCGGCGGCGGCGGCGGCGGCGGCAACATGGCCTCGGCTGGTAACGCCGCGGAGCCCCAGGACCGCGGCGGCGGCGGCAGCTGCAGCGGGGCCCCGGGCCGGCCGGCCGGCGGCGGGAGGCGCAGACGGACCGGGGGGCTGCGCCGCAACGCCGCGCTGGACCGGGACTATCTGCACCGGCCCAGCTACTGCGACGCCGCCTTCGCTCTGGAGCAGATTTCCAAGGTGCATTTCAGACTCTCTCCTCTCCTCCCACTCTCTCTTCCCTCCTCTTCCTCTTTGGGATCGCCCCCGCCACACACACACACACACACACACACACACACACACACACCTCTCCAGGAAAAGAAGCAGACAAGTGGGGATTGAAAAATTCAAACCCTCCCTCCGGTCCTAGGAGGAAAGGGCTGTCTGAGGTCCGCAGGGGGTGGAGGGTGTGTGTGTGTGTGTGTGTGTGTGTGTGTGTGTGTGTGTGTACGCGCCCTCCCCGGCAAGCCTTTTCCGGAGCACTGGAAAGCGGTCCACAGAGGACCACCTCGAGGGCGGCCTCAGCGCGGCACAGCCCAGTGCCCCCAGCCCCGTAGCCCCCTGCTCCCGCGCCCCTGCCCCTATTTGCAACCTAAACCCCTGTAATGCTGCCACATTTCTTAACATCTTGGAGGGGGAGGCGGAGTGGAGAGAGGCGGAGAGAGGAAGGGGGGGGAGGGAGCCGAAATAAAGGTGGTTTCCTCTTTTGGCAGCCGGTTTTGCTTTTGTTGAACATGAGATCTCTACCCTCTTAAAAATTATCCTTGGAAGAGGGCATCTCCCCTCTTCCTTTTTAGTTTTTGAGCCACCTCTTCTCAGAGCCTGAGGGGAAAGGGAAAGTTGTAAACAAATTGCCACCTTAAATCCGCGGTACTTGTCTGCCAAGCGGCCGGGTTCATTGTGTTTACGAGGCTCGCTGAAATGTGTGGAATCCAGGGAAGGCGAGCACCCAGACGGGGGCCCGCCGGGGCAGCGGCCAGCGCCGGGGAAACGCCGCCGCCGGGAGCAGCCAGCGCCCAGCCAGGACCCCCGCCTGCGCCGGCCTGGGCCCTTACCCCGTGCACTTGGCTACTTTTTACGTTTAACCAGATGGGAAGGGAGAGGAGGGAAAGATCCATGTGGCTGCCCTCTTCCGATCACAAATGTTGTCGTAAGTTGCAGATGGCTGCCCCACTTCCTAATTCAGCTCACACAGCGTCTCCCAACGCTATGGAAATGCGTCGCGAGTGAGCTCCGGCGGCCGCGCTCACCACGTGGATCCCCACTTACTACCACGCGGGGCGGGGGTCAGGCTCGGGGAGCCCGCAATACATTGTTCCCAGAGCGCGCTCGTCCCCCAGCCCCCATCCCTGCCGGGGCACCCCGAGAGGGGTAAAAGATGGGGCTTGACTTGCGGGGAAGGGACCCTTGGTTTCCTGGTTCTTAAATGGTGGGCTCCATCGCAGACATTGAGCAGCCCCTCCCTTCCCGGCTCCGGGGTGAATATTGCCTGTGATGAGTGATTTCTCTCCTCTCTGCCTCGGCTTCCCTTCCCCCTGTTCTTGCAGCCCTTCTCCCCAACGCCCCCAAGACACCTTCGGGGATGTTGCGCGGGTCGAGCGGGGGGTTGTCCCTGCTGTCGCCAAGGTGCAGCTCCCACGCTGCAGCCCCACTTTGATTTATGTCCAGGCGCCCCCCACGCCGCTCGCCTTACCCGGGGCCAGCCTGGGTTCCAGTCCCGAGGGCACCCCCCACCCACGGATGTCGCGGGATCCGCGGGCGGGTGCGCGCAAGCCGGCGTGGGCGCGCGGGCCGCGACTCCCCGGCGCTCACTCCTCCCTTCTGCTTCATCCTCAGGGGAAAGCTACTGGCCGGAAAGCGCCGCTGTGGCTGAGAGCGAAGTTTCAGAGACTCTTGTTTAAACTGGGTTGTTACATTCAAAAAAACTGCGGCAAGTTCTTGGTTGTGGGCCTCCTCATATTTGGGGCCTTCGCTGTGGGATTAAAGGCAGCTAATCTCGAGACCAACGTGGAAGAGCTGTGGGTGGAAGGTAAGAGACCTAGCGCCCGCCGCAGCGACCTCTCGTCCCCCAGCCCAGGCCCCCTTCCCGTCCTCCTTCCAACTGATAAAGATATTTGCCAGCGTCCACCTAGAGCCTTTCTGTGGCGAGCGAGAACCCCCTGCCCGCACCAGGGGGAATTGTTTATTGTTTGGGCGCCTGGCTGGGAGCCAGGCCCGCCCGACAAAGGCCGCGCTGTAATCTACTCGGGGCGCTGCGCTTTGCTAGGTGTTGTGGGAGAGAGTGGCGAGGGCGGGCCGGCGGGGGCGCCAGGCCCCTCCGCGGGACGGACCACTCCGCGCGGCCGGGGACCCCTGGGGCCTGCCGCCGCCGCTGCTCGCCTCCGCCGCGCCGGAGACGCGGTCGGAGGAAGGCCTCTCGGCTCCTGGCTCTCCTCCTCGGCGTCCTTCCCTCCCCCACCCCCACCCACCACGTCCAAAGAGAAAGAAGGGGGGGGCAGAGAGAGGCCACCCCTCCGGCTGGAGGGAGTGCGCGCGCCCCCGGCGGCCGTGGCCGCCGCGCCGCGGAGGGTGGGGGGCGGGCGCAGCGCGGGCCTGCGGAGGCGGCGGCGTGTGTGGTCCTGTTTTTGGACAGCTTTCAACTCTGGGGGAAAAAAACATTTGTCTCAAGGTACAAAAAAAAAAAAAAAAAAGTGGGGGTGGGGAGGAAAGGAGTTGAAAAAAAACCAGTAAAGCATAGACTGGAACGCATGTTTGCAAAGTAGATTAATGTTTCCTCGCGGGTGGGGGCTTTTTAAATGGTATGATTTGGGGGCAAGGCTGCGTTTTGCAGGCTGAAAGAAATGAGTTTTAAGAACGCGGGTTTGGAGGGCGGGGCCACGCGGGAGCTCTCCAAGGCTTTCTGCCAGTCTTTTATACACATTCCTCAATTTGGGGGTTCTCGAAGTGTCTTTTTTTAAGCAGTTGTAAATTTAAAATAGATTCCCCCCCCCCCCACCCCCACGACGGAAACATTTTACATTCTTTTGGTCGCACGGCTTTTTTGTTGGGGGGGTGGGTGTTATTGGTGGTTGTTTTTTAATTATTTTCTGGAAAGTAACAGATTTGCTATTTGGAAACATTTAACCCCTAAACACTGCCTTGGATATCTCTGACAATAGGATGGGAAGGAAGGATTGAGGTAATTATGCAGATTTTTCAAAACAGAATATCTTGAGCATTCCTAGGGAAAGCTACCTAACCCAAAATTTGGAAGCCTAAGAGTTATATGTGTAATTACGTGAATGATTCCTTTTAGGATGCTGAGAACTAACCTTGGAGAATATTTTGTTAACTATGCCTTGTTTATGAAGATTCAGCTCTCTGTGTTTTGCAAGCATATGGTGGAGTCTTTAATTGAGAAGTGACAATTAAAATAATAGTCCAAGTAATTAAGGCCAGAAAACATTCTTGCTTTAAGTAGCTTGATAATTAATACAAAAGTATTCTTTGGATTGAATCCATGGGGTAATTTACCTCAGTTGAGCACTTCAGCATCATTGGTAGATAAAAGAAGGGTTTTATTGAACACCTGTGATATCTTAGCACCAAGCTTACTGAGCACCAATAATGTCCCCAGCACGTGTTAGGTACTGTAAGGGTCACTGAAGTCTGTGAGACACTCTCTGTGCACAAATCCACTCACTTACAAAATACTAGAGTTGAATGGGCTTGCAGTAAATTTGAGCTCACAGTTGAAGTGGGCCATGAAAGTCAAATGGGGAAAAAAAGCTTCTGCGGAAGTGAGGCAAATTAGGGTGACCTGGAGAGAGAGAGAAGGAGAGAGGGAGTTCTGCACAAGAGCTCAGAAAGGGGGTCAAGCAAAGCCCAAGTGAGTGGAGGCCCCTAGTGTAGTGGGAATAGGGTGCCATGGCTCATGTGTGCCCTGGAGCACAGGGCTGTAGTTCAGAAATGATGTGATTGGCTAGGCTGTGGGGAGCTGGATGAAACAAGGGATGAGCAGAGGGGCCTCCCAGCTCTGTCCATATGTTCACACTGCACCACTCAGACCAATGAATTTGCTCAGTATCAGTGATGACAAAAGATAATTTTTTGCTATTTTGAGCAAGACTTTTAGGTAGACCTTTAATACATGTAAAGAGAAGTGATGCGATTTATTTTCTTAACATTGTATATTTCTGGAAGCAACTGTGTTTCTGCATTACACACTTCATTGCAAGTCCTGAAAGAAGGAGGAACATGATTAGGGGCAGTCTCCCTGAGCTGCCGCTTAGTGAGAGAGTATTAAGGAGTGATACCTCAGACACTCAGGACTCAGTTTGCCAACTTTGGGCCTCTGAGTTTTGGTATTTTCAGCGTGGCTCACAAGTTCTTTAAGCAAATGTTATTTTACTTAATGCTATCACTTGTTGAGCAACTGCCATTACTGTTTATTATCTATTATCACAAGGCTTACAACTCAATAAAGTAGCCATCTATTATATTTATTTTTATAACATGATAGTGTATGTGGTATTTCTACATGTAATAGCTGAATTCTTGTTCCATTTTACAATGGCAAAATGTCCACTTTGCCTACTAATGATTTAAGTCAACTTGGCCTCTTGATTTCTTGATTTGTCATCATTCATTCATTCATTCATTCATTGGGTATTAGATTCTTCCCGGTAGAAGAAGCAATAGTTTCATAAATGCAAGGAAACCCCACCAGGGATCCCATGAGGCCACCATACCATCTTATAATTTTAACATAAATTCAAAGAAGAGGTAACAGTGAGGAGGTCTTGTTTATGGTGTAGTGAACTTGGTGTTCATATCAGCAATAAATAGTGTAAGCATTTGTTTTCAGGAGTTGGAATTTCCTGCTGTCCTACACTGTAGCAGATTAAAATGAGCAGCAACTCAGAATTTAGGTTAATTTGTACTTTAATCTCTTTGATAAATTCTTCATCACTATGAGCACAAGAAGTCTGTTAGATGGTTGTTTTCTTAATGGAGACTGTAAATGTTCTGAACATAAACATGGGTGCTTACTACTCTAAATAAACCAAATGAATAGAGATTGCGTATTTCCCTAGTTAAAAAGCAACAGACTGAGAAAGCATAAGAGATTTTAAGGGGAGGGGAATGCTGAGGGACAGCTTGGAAAAAATGCTATTTCCCTTGTGATATTTAAAAATATGACCTACCACACACACTACATAGATAAATATACAAAGGCAACTAGAGATACATATATCTACATACCTACACACGAATACATATTATATACCAGGTGATTCCTGCACAATATGTGGGGTTAGGTGCGCCAACCCCTCCACAATTAAAAATCCATGTATAACTTTGACTCTCCAAAAACTTAACTACTAACAGCCTGTGTTGACTGGAAGCCTTACTAATAACATAAATAGTCAATCAACACATATTTTGAATGTTACACACATCATTTACTGTATTCTTACAATAAAATGAGTTAGAGAAAAGAAAATGTTATTACAAAAATCAAGAGGAAGAAAATATATAGATATGGTAGAGTATTTATATCCCCAAAAAATCTGCATATAAGTAGACCTGCACAGTTCAAACCTGTGTTGTTCATATATCTCCACTTAATATTTGTATTTGTGTGTACACATAGACTTACTACATCTATCTTTGTATCTGCCAAGATAATTGTTATCTTTTTAATATAGCCGGCAAATTAAAGGGATCCACTTGATAGGCTACATCACTGATTTGACTTTCATGCTTTTAACATGCTGGGGAAATGTGGCTTTATAAGGACAGTTTGAATACATTGGCCACAATGTGCAGACCAATATAAGCTAGATAAATAAGATTCTGTCCTATTTTTATCTCATTGGTGATAAGAATTTTTTGATTCTCTTGTTAAAATGTTCGTACAACGATTGCTGTCATCATTGTAACAGCAACCAGTTTCTTTTAAGAAACTCAATATACATTAGATGTTAGCTTAGGTCTCAGGGTTAGAGTATTTGCAAGTCAGAAATACCAAATTTAGCTCACTTGTGAATAGAGTCATGAGGTTTAGTAAAAGAATATGTGGAATGATGTTGTGGACATCTGCTGTTACTGAAGCACATGCCAGTGGTGGCAAGGTCTGGGAGAGACTAATTGTTATTTAAAAATAAAAATATTCGGGGCACCTGGGTGGCTCAGACAGTTGAGAGTCTAACTTTGGCTCAGGTCATGATCTCACCGCTTGTGAGTTTGAGCCCTGCATTGGACTCTGTGCTGACAGCTCAGAGCCTGGAGCCTGCCTCAGATTTTGTGTCTCCGTCTCTCTGTCGCTCCTCTCCCCCCCCCCCCCAAATAAACAAACATTTAAAAAAAAAATTTTAGGGGCACCTGGGTGGCTCAGTCGGTTGAGTGTCCGACTTCGGCTCAGGTCATGATCTTACAGTCTGTGAGTTCGAGCTCCGAATCAGGCTCTGTGCTGACAACTCAGAGCCTGGAGCCTGTTTCGGATTCTGTGTCTCCCTCTCTCTCTGCCTCTCCCCCGCACATGCTCTGTCTCTCTCTGTCAATATTTGTTTTTAAAAAAAATTTTTTTAACTTTTTAAATAAATAAAAATATTCAGCACATGTTCTCCATGCCTGCTCTGTGCCAGGCATTGCATGAAGCTCCAGAGAGATGTTAGTGAAAGGCCACAGTCCCTGCCCTCAGGACCTCCACCCAGCAGGCACATAGACCACTGGCACTAGGGCAGGGACGCCTCCCAGAACAGCCCTGACAGGGGGTCTGAGCCAGGCACAAGGGCTGGAGAGGTGGGGGTGCTGCTAGGGCATTCCAGAACAGAGGAACAGCTCCTGCAAAGGCTCAGAGGCTGGGGGTGTGGCCTCCAGGAGAACTCCCAGTGCTTGACTCCAGTTGGGACATCGGTCTGAGGCGGGGAGCCTTGGGGCCTGGAAGGCCCAGCTGCATGGCAGAATGGTCTCTGCTGTGTGCAGGGCATTCGGCTGAGGGGCTACCAGCTCTTCCTTTTAGTCATTCTTTGCCTGTCTCATTATCTGTACTAGCATATTTGGCCTCTAGTGCCCTCCCGGGACTGGAGTGCTTCAGCTGGATTTCTCTCCTCTGGGCACAGAAGGGAAATACTTTATTTTTAATCTTGTCCATTTCTCTGTTGGCTTTTCCTTTTTTGCTTAGCACCCATATCTTCCTGTCTCCCTTAATAGCTACTACCCCCCACTCCAACCCTCTCTCAGATGCAAGTTTGTTGTCACAACTCTCCAGTGGCAGAACATTCATTTATCTCTTTGAGATTTGTTTTTCCCCTCAAGCTTTGCCCAGCCCCTGGCGTCCTTTACTACAAGGGGTTATAACAGCCTTGAAATGAATCCATATTGCGTTGTGTTTGGTTATTAACATCAAAGGAAGAAGGCACAAGTTGTGACTCTGATTTTTTTTTTTTGTTAAGGAAAATTTAAAAAGATGTTCTTAATGCCTGCTTGATGCTTATAAGTGCTCTCAAGTTTGTTTCTTGCTGGTATGATGGTTTCATTGTTCTTGGCTTGAACTCAGGCAGTTGTAGGAGATAAATGAGCTCCACCACCTTTCTTTAAGTTTAGAGCAAGTTTTCTCACTCTTGACATTTTGCTGGATAATTCTGTGTTATGGGGGCTGCCCTAAGCACCCCAGGATGTTTAGCAGCATCTCTGAACTCTACCCACTAGATGCCAGTAGCAGCCTCCCAGTTGTGACAACCAAAGATGTTTCCAGTCGTTGCCAAATGTGGCGGGCGGGGGGGGGGGGGGGGGAGCTGCACAAAATCACCCCAATTGAGAAGCACTGGTTTAGATAATAGATTCCAATTGGAAGACTCATGCTGTGCAAATGGAGGGCTTTTATTATGATGACATTGTGGCTGCAAATGCATTGCCTTACATGCAAAGGAATTTTTTTTCTTTAAGATAATGTCCCCTCCCCATCTCCATATTTACTGATCTAGGTAACTAATTTTTTATGCTAATAATTTAAGTTTTTTGTTTTTCTTAGAATTACATTAAATATCAAATAAAATGCATGACAAGTTGACAGAGTGAGGGAGGTGGGGAAGACACTGTGTGGGTGGGGGCCAGCTATGCAAGGAAGAGAAAGCTTTATATTAGAATAGATTTTCTTCAGGTAACTTAATTTTGAAGACAGACCTTGTTGCATTTCAAGAAGCGTAGGATGAAAGTTTTATTTAGCATGAAGGTGACTTTGTAAAAAGCAGGAAAAGACACCACTAAACTTAGTTCATATTGAAATAAGAGCTCCTTTTGGAAGCCCGCTCAGTACATTAGCTCTTCGGTGGTCTAGCTCTCCTCCAGATGTTCCTATGACAAACTGCTTTTCCCCGGGTGCCCTTTTGCAGCAGAACCAAAAGGATAGTGAGGGGCTGAGACCTTGAGCCCATATGGGCAATATGAGCTCTGATTTTACTGCCAGTTTCTGCTCTGCAGGGCTGTCAGTTTGGGTGCATTTCACAAGGAACAAGGGACACAAGACCTAATGAAATGCAGCGTATTCTCCTTGGTCCCCTAAGCACTTTGAAAAATTAAGAATATGTTTATTAGCTAGGTATTGATTAGATTGCAATAGCAGGCGCACACATACAGGTGCAAGGAATTGTGGTTTTTCTTTTACATCAGGAGAAAAATAGTTGAAAAATTTACATCCAACAATAATTGCTTTAAAATACCAAATAGCCTCAGGTGCCTTCTCCCCAGGGCAGCTGACCCTGGGAATCTTCCGTGTCTCTTTACTGCCTGCCACTCTTGATCCTGCCAAGGAGTGTAGAAGCCAGGTTGGGCAATGGGGTGTTTCAGATCCACGGACCGCCGCTTGGAGGCTCCAGAAGATGACAGCTTCCAGATGTACGAACCGCCGGATCCGTTTGTTTGGATTATGCACCACAGCTGATGGCGAGATTAACGCTGGCTGGACAAGCTATGGGAGATTTGTCTGGTTTCCACAATGCTGTGTTTATATTTCATTGGGATTTCTCCTTCAAAGCTGACCTCCCCATGACCCCCAGAGCTCTGTCCACTCAGGCCAAGCTGTAACTTGTCTGCCCTTCTTCTCGTGTTGGGGGGTCACAATTGTGCAGCGGAAGGGGCTGCTTTCATGGTTTACCACCCCCCACCCAGCTCCATGCCAGCTGTTCACCCAGATTTAGCCCCAGAAAAGTACTCTTATTTTATGAGGGTAGGAGGTGGGGAGGTGGAGGGGGGTTTGATTTTAAAAGTCTTTTTGGCTTTTAAAACAAATATGGAAATGTTTTTAAATTACTTAAAATTTTTTTAAGATGTTTTATTTATTTTTGAGAGAGAGAGAGACCAAGTGCAAGTGGGGGAGGGGCAGAGAGAGGGAGGGAGACAATCCTTAGCAGTCTCCAAGCTGTCAGCAAAGAGCCTGACATGGGGCTCGAACTCACAAACCGTGGCACCATGACCTGAGCTGAAGTTGGCCGCTTAACTGACTGAGCCACCCAGGTGCCCCTAAACTTACTTTAAAGGACACCATATCTAATAGGGGCCGTTTTGCAGAAGTATAGTATTTGACTCAGCACTAGTGTGATACTATTTTGAAAAAAAGACATCCCTAAATAATCGCCATACCTGTGTGATTCTGTTATTATAACACTATTTCCTTTGCCCCTCGCTGGCTCCCAGAACCTCTTCTCCCAACCCCCCTTTGCTCCCTCCCACCCTTCTTTCCCCCCACAGACTCCTAAACTGCCCTAATCATTTCTTCCCAGTAGATCTCTGGAGTTACTAGTGTGAAATCTGAAATGGTAGTAAATCTGGTTAATCACAAACTGACAGGAGGGAATTAGAACATGTATTATTTCAAACCAGCTGTGGGAGATACCAAATCCCAAGCTGCCATTTGCATCCTTGAGGTTCTTGTCTTGGTAATGGGTGGTGCCCGGACCTTACTCTCTGATTGGGTCTTGTCAGCAGAAGATATACTTCCCCTGTTGAAGAGTCATGGCATCCTATGGACTTTTGAAGTGCCTTAGAACTCATTGACAAATGGAGTGTTAAATAAGTCTTGGTCCCATGTGTTTAATGTGTTGTATGGAGTATGAAGAATTGGGCCCCTTAGCATTTCTTGAGATGGTAAGTGAAATGTAAGCCAATACATTCCAACCCAGGCACCATACTTCAGGCTTTCCATGGATGGAACCCTCACCAAAGGCAAAAGGAACATGGTGCTTGGGCATAGATGGAAGAGGACAGATTTCCTTATCCAAACTTTGGCCGACTCGGCAGCATTAGATGGTCCATCCCACATGAGAGGTCCCAGAGAGCAGAGGGTTTTGCTCATGAAGGCACTTCCAGCAGTTCATACGGAGAAAGCTCCCTGGGATTTTCTTAGTGGGAAGCTTCCCTGACTACACAGGTACCATCAGGGTCGTCAGGATATAAGCACTTTTATTACTTGTTCTCTGCTTTCGAACTTTGAGTTTGGGCCCTTCATCATAAGACCTATTTATTGGATTTGTTTCTCTTAAACTGGATTTAGGATTGTGTTTTTCTTTAAATGGCAGTTTGTTTTCCTACATGTATGTATCTTTAGGTTTGACACAAATAATTTCATCTTCCAAAACAGTAGAATGCTGCATTGGGAAACTGCTTGACTGTCATAGAGATTTTTAGGAAAGATGCATCCTGTCCACAACCTTTCAAGACTCTGACTATTTTGTTGTATTTGGGTTCAGAGCATAGCTGGAAAAACAGCTGTCATGTGTTAGGGAAACTGTGTCGTTTGTGGGCAGTCAGGCACCTGCTCATGAGTGACAAGTTAGTTGTTGGGGAGATTTATAATGTGGATGTAGGGCCCTATTTCTAGAAACCCAGTTGTGAGTTGACCCAGATAGTCCACACTGCATGTGGGTCCCAGAACACCACTGGCTATGAAGGTGAGGCTAGTGAGAAGCAAGTCTCCGTACCACAGCACAAGCTTGATTTATTCTCGTTAGGATAAATGAAAAGAAGCAGTAGGTTTCCCCAATTTATCAACAACATAGTTTTCAGTTATTGATGAAACACGTACAAAAGCAAGCAAAAGGAACTGGAAGTAGGCTTTGTTAAGTCAGTGTGCATGATTTTTTTCCCCTTAAATCATTGCTTAAGGGCTTCTGGCCCCTAGCTCAGGAATCCTGCCCAAAAATGCCAGATGTATTACACAGTCAAGTACTGCAATGTAAACACTGCTCTGTGCCATGAGGCAGGGTGGTCCATCTCCTATTAAAGAAGAGCGAGAGATTGAGAGGGAAAAAGAGGTAAGCCCTCTGCAGTGGCACAGTTGTGGTCGTGTTGTTTGTGTTTTTGGCTGCAGAGTCAAGATTTGGAAGTACAAAAACCTAGATGAATTAATACTTTTTACTGGCAAAGAAAAGCAGCTTGAATTGGGATGCCAAAGAGAGCACGATGTAGCTTGGATAATGTTGCTTCATTGGGTCAGATAAGTTTATAAAATGTTGAACCGAATGGGGAGGGGCTGATAGGAAAGAAGCTGTTGTTTTCATAGCAGCATCTGTGAGCATCACCCTTTTCATCTGCTGTGAGCTCAATTGAAAGGTGAGTGAAGTAAGGCAGGGAGAGACCAGCTTCTTTCACCCCCCTCTCCCGTGTATAAGAAAGCCTCCTGGCTTGGTGCACCTTCTGTGTGTAAACCTAAGAGGTATCACAAAGCTTCTCTGGTGTTTTGTAGCACTGGAGGGGTGGGGGGGGGGGTGGGGTGGGGGGTAGCCCAAGATCTATGTTGCAGAGTAAATGGCCTTCCAGTTTGCTCCCAGTTCCTAGATTTCAGTAAAGCAGCTACTAATGATGTTCATTTGGAGGTAAGAAAGTAACTGGACACTTTGAGCCACCCCTCCAAGTACAACTTGTTTTACAGTGCTGCGGGCAACCCAAGGAAATTGGAACGCCTAGGCATTAGCTGTACATCCAAATAATCTAATACTAAGCAGTCCTTAGCCTTACTAACTTTAGGATGTTTAAACATTAATATGAAGGTATTTTGGGAGTTAGGAGGAAATGGGGTTTCAGTTTGAATTTGGGGAGTTGTTAAAACAACTTGCAACCTGCAATAATATTATCCTGATTTTAGAAATCCATTCTGTAGAGTGATCTGAGAAAATTGCTTTTAGAAACAGGGATGGGAAACAGGCGTTTTGAGATTCAGGAAAATGCAGGCTTCTTGACTCTGGCTCTCCCCCCACCTCCCTCCAGCACTTTTTTTTTTCTGTTTTGAACTCTCCCATCTCCCCACCCCCATTCCCTGATTTCCTTTGCTCCTTTAGTGGGGAAACCAAGAAATTTCACAAAATAGACTTAAATATCACCCAGTGTCTTTTGAAATAAAAGCATTCTAAGAGAATAACAAAAGAATTTTCCCTAGTTGCCTAAGAAATTATTTCTTCTCTTACCTGACTTTTCTCCATGAGGTTCATACATTGTTGCACTAAGTTTAAAAATGATAAATATGATGCCATCATTTTAGGCTACACATGATCCAGAAAAAAAAATTGCACGTTTAATATGTTGCTTAATTGCAAACAAAGCTTGCAATTTGAGAGAATTGGGATTAGGGCTAAATATCTATTAACTGCTCTTTCTAGAGATTTGGGGAATAGGATGACCCTTTTTTTTTCTTTTTTTTTTTTTTTTTTTAAATAGGCTACAGTTTCACATGGCTCCCAAAAGAAATCTCTCTCCCTTTTTGTTTCCCACACCAATTGATTTATCATTTTGCTTGCAAGCAGATCCAGAATGTTAGGGCAAGAACACACTCACTTTTTTCTCGTAACTTTTTTGTTGCGGACCGAAACCAGTTGACTTGAATAAATTTTTCTGAGGCCTGAATGTAGCCAGCAACGTGGAAAAATCTTGCCATTCAGGGCCGTCTGAATGTACATTTCAGCCACACAGTAAGCTGCATTGGTAGGCACTGGACTGCTAAATACAACCATTTTTCGCAGCAGCGAGTTAGACAGGTGATTAGCATAATTAGCACCGAGCAGCTATACATATGGTAATGCTGAGTGTGTAAATGCCAGCTGCGGTGTAAAATTTATGTCAGGGGTCGGCAGGGCTGTGCGAAAGTATTGTGTTCCAGCTGCAGGTCAGGGCCGCCAAAGCTTACCTCCTTTTCTCTTGTTGGTGAATACGCCAAACAGAAGAGAAAGACAGAAATATAACAGATACGGCTTTGATGGAACAGCCCAGTTCTGTGCAAGAAGGACTGTTCTATAAAACACACACATACACACACCCTTGCACACACTTGCAGAAATCCCGTTGCTTTCTCTACAAATCGTGTTTACTTCATGCAGGGTGCACGTAAGCGGCAGCCAGGATGCAGGTTTGGGGAGGTACAAGGACCAAGTGATTTTTCTGGGAGGAAAAGTTTCAGTCACTGAATTCTTACAAGGCGTTAAGAGTTGTTCTGTTTCTTTCCATCCTCTTGCTGACCGCCCCCCCCCCACTCCTGCCCACATTGTTTTCCTTCAAATTAAATGGGAACACCCCTACCTCCCCCACCCCCACCCCATGGGATAGGACTGTAATATAAGGTTCCAACAGCAAGACTCTCTTCCCAAATTGCTTGACTGGTTTTAGCAAAGGACTAGAAGTTCCTTTGTGTTGTTTTTCTGGGGCAGCTCTGCTCACCACTTCACTGCCACTATCAGACCCATGACATCCTTTATAGATAAGAAAAGAATCAGTAGGGCTCTTGCTGGAAAGGAGGACAGTCTTGAATGGTTCACACCCTTGGGAATGCATGATGGGGGAATTTATGGCTGTGACGAGTTCATGAATTTTCTCTGCTGTCCCCTCCCCTTTTTTTCAGTTGGTGGCTATAAGGAGCAGTGGTGGTGACAGAATATAGTTCACACCATGCTGACCTGGTGATGAAACTTCCTCGAGGCACCAGGGGGTCCTTATGCATCAGTCCCTAATCCAGCTAATCCTGATGGCAACAAAATCATGAAAGTGGCCCCCAGGGAGGGTGTGGGAGATAAAGCAGGCCAGCGTGATGTTCCTCAAGGCCCTGGGAGCCTGCCTGTGGAGGTGGGGACTCACATTGTCTTCTCCCCTGTGCGTGCTCAAGTAGGAGGCCGGTGCCAAGAGGCCCAGGCCGTATAATGGCAAGAAGACTGTTGAGAGCAGAGAGGTGATGTCAGCCCCACAGAAGCTGAGAGAAGGGAGCTGGGGTTAATGTTATGCAGCAGCCCGAATGCTGGGGTAGAGAGCCCGCAGCCCGGGCAGGCACTTGGCTTTTGTTGTCGTGGTTGTGTTGTGTTCTGTTTTTATTTTTTGAGTGAAGAATTTAGGAGGCCTTAACTAAGGACTTAAAACTTGATAACAACACTGTCTTTGGTCCCTGGTTTCTGCTTCTTGGTCCAGCTTTGCCTCTGAGCATGCTGCTCTGTGTCGAACCCTCCCAGGCTTGCTCAGCTCCTGCAAAAGGACAGGACTTGAGTTTGCATCTACTTGCTTATAGACTGGAGCATTCAGGTGAATCTTGGTAGCGCCTGGGACAGTTCCCAGTGGGGCAAGTGTGCAGTTAGGGATAGAGCAGATCTCCATCCCGTTCCAGCCTGCCGGAAGCCAGGAACATTCTTGAGTCCACAGGCTGTGGCTTCACTCGGCCTGTCTTTGAGGGGACGGGGGGGGGGGTTGACCGCAGCCCTCATTTGCCACAGCAGCAAGTGACCAAAGAAGAATGGGTCTCCTAACAGATGCAGTGTGATCTTGGGAGCTGCTGGCCCTGGAGAGAATACCAGGTGGGGGGAGCTGTGGCAGGCAGCAGGTCCAGTGTGGACACAGTGCTGGGCTGACCTGATCGTGTCCGACAGGGTGAGCGGGCAGCTTCAGGGAAAGCCATTCAGAGAAGCAGCCTGGGCGGTAACAGATGGCACCACAAACAGCTGGTGTGGGGGCTTGTGGTGGGCACATGCTCAGGCCTGCTACCCCTTCCACCACGTTCCGCCCTCCTCACCACCACCACCCCCCTCAAGCTGTCCCTGGGGAGGTGTGGGGATGTGTCCTGCTCTTGTCTTGTTTTTGTGGTTTTCACTCACTGGGCTCACTTCATGAAGGCAAATTCTCTTTGGGCTATCTGATTCTAGCATTTTCCCATGGCAACACCCAAGGGCACAATCCCACGAGGAGAAAAACAGCCCTGAAGCTTAAGCAGCAGTTGGCTAGTCATGAATAAAAGAGATGGCTGGAAGACTGACTAAAACTCACAGCTCAGGAGTTTTCAGCCAATTGCCCAAATTACGGAATCTTCATTTTTTTCAATTTAGAAAACGAGCTGGTGCTAATAATTTTGCAGTTACACCCTTTGGAGATTTGTAGTTTTTCACCCTCACAATAACTAATCGCAACATTGAAAGAAGGACCTGAAGTAACTAAAGGGGAAGGAAAAAAAATCTCTCTAGAGGCTGTTAGATAATTCATGGGATTAATCAAATGCAAATGCTCCGCTTGCATATACACAGACCCCATTTTCCTAATTGGACTCTGAGTGGGTACTTTTCAGGCTGAAAGGGTCATTTGTTTTGACTGATTGACTTTTTGAGGCTTTGGGGAGAATTAATATCTTATACAGATGACTGCCTGTTCCCAAGGCTCTGTATTGAGGCTGTTCATTCATTTATTCCTCTGACACACTGAGTGTGCGCATGCGCCTGGTGTGCCGAGATAAGTGGGCAGCGGGCGGTGCCTCCCTGAAAGGACTTGGAATTTACTGGCAAAAATACTTCGTTTGGTCCCTCAGATCACCTTTATGTGGATCACAATAAGCTTTTGCTAAAAGTTTTGTGCATGAATGCTGCAGCCGTTTATTAAGCTCTGTGCAGGGGCCATGCTGAAGAATGGTACAAGGTGGGAGAGCATCATGAGGGGAACATCTCTTGTCTGCCATGGAATGGAACAGCACTGGCCCAGAGGTATGGACCCCTGGGTGGAATGGTTTCTCACCTGTGCTGGCCCTTCTTCACCTTGGAAAACCATAATGGTTTGATTTAGGGAGGAAAGGATCAGCAGAGCTTGAGGAAGAACTTCTTTGGGGAAGTGATGCTTTTTACCCCAGCTCTTTCAAAGAATTGGTTTAAGCCTCAGATTTCTGGAGAATTTGCAGGTAAAGAGGCCTAAAGCTGTGTACCCTAGTCTCTCTAACCCCCTCCTCCAAATCAGGCCCCTCTGGGGACCCCAAGGAAAATGGGGGGCTGGTACTGCCACCCATGAGGTTCTACTGAAAAAACTATCTCTTCACAGTGGCAGTAAACACTGTGGGAAGCAATGTTGTCCTTTAAGCAAAAATGCCATCCGTTGTCCTGTGTAATACTCTGGTGCAGGTGCATTCTAAAAGCTCTAGCTATGAGCTTGACACAGTCTGGTATATGGAATTCAGGACTTCTAAACTCATATCCTCAACTAGTGCTCAGAAGCCACAAGGCTCTCTCCAGGCAGTTGGACTAGGGTTGAGGGTCGGTTCCACCTCCTCTCAGCTGGGGGACCTTGGGCAATTGCAGCTACTTTTCCTCTTCTGTAAAATAAGGGTGATGGATGATACATGCCCTGTGATGAATAAGCAACCGAATGAGTGGATGAGTTCAGGGTTTGGGAAATTTCACAACACATTGTTAACACTCACACCAATTGATGAGGTTAGTAGTATCATTTTCATCCCATTTCATAGAGAAGGTTGCTGAAGCCCAATTATGTCACAGGGACTCGTCCCAAATCTCAGTGCTGCCTTTCTGGTCCTGGTTCCCACCACCTGACTGTCCAGTCAGCTTGCCCCAGCTTGATGAGGGAACAGCACCGCACTGAGCAAAATATTTATAACTAGGTAAAGAATGAGTGGGAAATGGGTTTGCAGATGAAAAACATACACAAATGTAAAAGGCTATTTCGTGTCCCAGGATCCTGAGATAACATTTTTCATGAGTCTTGTTCAAAGAGTTTGATTGTTATTTTATTGTTAAAAGTTATTGCGTTTGGAAGAAGGAAAAGAATATAAGAGGACTTTAGAATTTAATGAATATGCATGTTTTGTTTTGTTTGCGTTGAGCTTTTTAATTCAGATCCCTACCAAGTAGCTTTCTTGTTTTTCTCTTTTTGTCACATGGAAGTCTTTAATTATATGGGTTCTTTGCAGAAAAATTAAGAAGTAGTGATAACCCTCAAAAAGGGAAATGGGTAAATATTATCCATAAACCACCACACAGCAGTAGTGGCTGTTCACATGGCTGTCAGCATTCATACATCTACATCACAAATACTGGATCATATGGTTCATTCTGCTCAGTAGTCGGAAATAATTATGCAGTATTTCATGAACAGATTGTTTTTTAAATAGAAAGGACCTTGACCTTGAACATGGGACAGAGAAGGGAGAAAAACCATCTCCCCCAGACTGCACCTGTAACTTCGGTCGCTTGAAATGGGGTCTGTGGGGCTTCCTGCTGATGGAGCATCACGCTGATGTGTGATGAGGAAGACTCACAAGAAAAGGAACAGCTTTGGGCTGTCACCCCGTTGTGATTTAGGATAGGCATTTGCTAGGGTAGCAAAAATCAGGGGAGTCCATAAAGTTGCTCTGTCCAGAGAGGTTTCTGTTTCTGGTAGCTTGTTCCAGAGCACCTTGGGTGAATACTGATGTAAGACCATACGAACGCTGAGCAGCTTATGACACAGGTACACCCGAGAAGGAGCTAAGTCTACCAGTGCAACCAAATGAATGACATAATTATGGTCTCACCAAGCTCCAGCCACACTGGCCTCCTTTCTCTTCCTGCAGCAAGCCAGACATGAGGGCTTAACAGTTGCTGGTTCCTCTGCCCAGACACTGTCCCCCCCAGCTCATCACAGTCAGCTTAAATGTTACTTCCATTTAGGTCTCCCCAGGCTACTCCATTTGAAGGGGGCTTCCCCCTTCCCCACCACCCAGTAACTACCCTGGCATTACCATCTGTGTTTCCTCCAAGGCACTTGTCATCCCATGAGATTATCCTATTGATTTGTTTGTCTACTGCTTGTGTGCTTCATTGGCCAGCAAGCCTTTTGGAGAACGCACCGGTCTCACCCGCGTTCTCACCCCGCATAGCACCCCGCTGTGTAGCACACAGCAGGCACCTTCATATGCTCACTGGGTGAGTGTTAGGACTCTTTGTCAAGTAAAGTGGATGAAACTTTTTAAAAAGTTACCAAATAGTTTTGCAAAAATAATAGATGGAATGTTAAATAAAATATGGCCATGTCATATGTAAAACCGAATTGAACGCTACTGAAAAGTAGGATACAGCATAGGTGCTGGAGGCCATTCAGGGTTTTTGATCTCCAGTTGCTCAATCTACCTATGATGAGAGTCTTGTCTTGGTTGAAAATGATTGTCACATTAGCAAAATATTACATTTATCACTAGAGCAAAGAAATGAAGGAAGAAAAAAATATTTTCAGTTCCAGAGACATGATAGACACCTTTATTAAAAAATATACGTCTTTAAATATACATTTTAAAACATCTAAAAAAGTGACACTATAAAGCCCTTGAGGTACGTTTTATATCTTGTAGGAAATAGCATCATTTTTGAAAACCCCTGTAATAAAATAATTGCTCTAATGTGAGGTTGGTCTGGAAGATGTAGATAGTTCTTTTCAGGAGCATGAACCTTGCATTTGATCTGTATTTTTGTGTGCACTCGTCTCTTGGATCCTCACTTTATGGGTTATAGTTAGAGGCAGCTGCTATAAAGCAGGAGAGGTGGGAGGGAGTGTCTGTGGTCCCACTCTGTTGATGTTTGTTTTTACCTCATGGTTGAATTCACCTGAAGCTCTAAGCGTCAGGAAAAATAAAGGAAGTAGGACTTTGTAAGCAGAATGAGGGATCGTGTGCTGTGCCAATGCTTCAGGAGCTGGTAGAAATATAAATGATTTATAGGTGTGGGGTATTGATGTCATATAGCCAGAAAAAAGGAAGGAGTTGAGCTTTTTTTCAAAAAGGCTATTTGGAGATCTTGGCATGGCAGTCTGTAGCTTTTCAGAAGTGACCTCTGGACTAATAATTGGCTTTTTAGCCTCAAACAGCCTTTTTATCTCCAGAGAATGTGGATTGAGTCTAATTCAGTTCTCTAGTTAATTGCTTGAAATAATACATTGTGATTCCTGCCAGAAGGAGCCAGACCCTGCCTGCAGGCAGCTTTATAAGAGCATCCTGAAAAGGCCTAGGACTTCATGTAAATTTATCCTTTGTTGCAAGTTTCCTATGTTTTCCTGTGGTCTTTCTTTAACTTCAAATTGATTGCAGTATCCTGGGCAATTCCCCAGGGCATTTGTCAAAGTTTTCCGCACAAGAAATCTTAATACTTTCTGTAACTGACTGATAATATCCTTCCCTCTGCCCCTCCCCATTTCTCCTTGCCCCTCCCCGCTCCTTCTTCCTCATCCTCCCCCTCCTCTCTCCTCTTGGACACACCCAACAGTATGTTGGGCCTCACCTCACAGTATTCCGCAGGGGCCTTGGCCATCTGCGTGGACCCACACACATGATCCTGCCAGTCTGTGAATCTGGACTAGCTTTCCTAATGAGGGCATTATTTGCTTTTTAGCCTGCCCCCTTGTTTATAAAATATGCCAAGAGAACTAAACAGCCCGCTGTTCCCAGTACTTCCTTACTTGCCCAAACCAAATGTTTATGTCCTTGAATGCTAAACTTGAAGAAAAAGGATTCCTCCTCGTGGGAAAGCTTACCATGATTGCTGAAGGCTCTTTCTACACTGTAGCTGAAGGCCTGTTTTCCAGTAAACATGCAACTTACCAGTGACTTTAGGAACTCTTCAGACTCACTGTTCAGACTCATCAGCTGGCCTTGGAGTGTATGTGTGTGTGTGTGTGTGTGTGTGTGTGTGTGTGTAGGGAGGGGGAGAAAGAAGGGTAGGGGGTGCTGCTTGCTCTAGGATTGTCTCTCTGCTGCCCTCCCGGGCCCTTCTGGAACAGCCCCTTCCCTGTGACCATATTGGATCAAAGCATGCTCTCCAGAGCACTCCCAATTGCATCCCCGCACACCTACCCTGTTGGGAAGTGACACTCCCTCCACCCCCCCCCCCGCCCCCCCCACCCCCCCCCCCATCCCCACCCCCCGCCCTGCATACCTCCCAGCCAGGTCCAGCATTCTGAGCTTGGCTTATTCTAAAGCCATAGTTGAAATATAACCTAAGACCTGAGAAACAAAACAAAAAGCGTACCTTGTTGCCCTCGCCTGTAGCATGCCCCACTGTGGCCAGCCTCCTGGAGAGCCCGGTGCTACTGGGGCAAGGCTTCTGGGCTTGCAACAGGTTCAGGATCCCTGGGGAGCTTCTGGAACACAGGCTGCCTGCTCACAGGGAACTCAGAACCTGGTACCTTTGTTTCCGGATGCTGACCAGGTGAGTCTGATAGAGCCAGGATCCAGAGACTGGCTGTCCTGGCCACAGCTGAGACATTTGGTTCCTCTCAAGTACATCTGATGTAAATCACATTATTTATCTTCTCCTGGCAAGTTTTCTGCTGAGCACACATTTGCCACCTTTCTTTGTTTCTTTTTCAACGGGGAGAAACATTTCCTTGTTACCTTTACTAGATTATTTAGGAGAAGAGTGTAAATTGAAGCCGTTTATCTTGAAATGTGCTGCAGGGGCACATTGTTTACACAAGTGAAAGAAATTGTAACAGGGGTATTTGGTCTGGTCTGCAAGGAAAAGGTGTCTCAAGTTTTCCTTCCCCTTCCCCCTTTATACATATGGCACATTAGTTAGAAGGTGCACAAAGCACGTATGCATTAGGTTTGCATATGCAACAGACAGGACAGTTGTTCATGGCCTTAGTATTTTTTCCGTGTTTTTTTTTTTTTTAATTGGTGAAATGAACATTGCCAGTAATAATAAAGTGAATGTTATCCCCCAAACATCAGCCCTGCATTTTCATGACCAGAGATAATTTATCCTGTATCCTGCACCTCTTAGTGAGATAACAGAACATGAATTCACGGGGATATTTCTGTTCTAATTGAAACCTGTACATGTTTGTCAGTTGGTGGACGAGTAAGTCGCGAATTAAACTATACTCGCCAGAAGATTGGAGAGGAGGCTATGTTTAATCCTCAGCTCATGATTCAGACCCCGAAAGAAGAAGGTGCTAACGTCCTGACCACGGAAGCTCTCCGACAACACCTGGACTCTGCCCTCCAGGCCAGCAGAGTCCATGTATATATGTACAACAGGTAAGGTGGCGGGAAGAAGCGGCTGGTTTTACTAAATAAGGTTGTGCTGGAAATATGCTTCCAGTGTTCAAGTAGTTTTCTGATAAGTGGGATTTTCTTAAATCTTGAATTTCATTTCTAGAGTTTGGTAACAGATCAAATATGTTATAATGTATTTTCACTAAGTATCTTGGCACTATATACCCAGATGAGTATGAGTTTTCAAGTAGCCATTTGGGTGGCTATACAGCCATTCTGAGGATCTTTCCTGCTTAAGCTATTTTTGGAGCAGTTACATTTTGAATTGCCTTTAGTCAAAAAGACTGAGAAAAGAGGGGCATCTGGGTGGGGCTCAGTTGGTTAACCGCCTGACTTCGGCTCAGGTCATGATCTTGTGGTTCGTGGGTTCAAGCCCTGCATCAGGCTCTATGCTGACAGCTCAGAGCCTGGAGCCTGCTTCGGATTCTGTCTCCTTCTCTCTCTGCCCCTATTCCACTCACGCTCTCTCTCTCAAAAATAAATAAACATGAAAAAAATTTGAAAAGAATGAGAAAAATGAAAGACTTTACGTATGGTTACTTTGTATTCACTACAGATATTGACAGCATGTGTCACAAAGCATATAGCGGTTGAGTCACTATGGTGATTTCTTACTGACGGGTAGGCAGATATGGTGGAATTATAATACAGCCTCACAAAATATTTCCCTTTAGCTTCAAAACTAACTTAACAGTGCTGTGGGTATAATAAAAGCATATGAAGAGTTCTGGAACAAAATTGACAGTCCTTCTCTATTTAAACAGTGCATTATTCAGGGCACGGACCACATCATGTCCATTCTTCCACCCCCAGCATTTAGATCAGAATTTGTTGATTGACTAACTGCCTAGATTGATACATTTGAACTGGATCTTCTCCCTGAACTATTGGGATGACTGTCACTAAACCCTGTTTTCAGGGGACTGCTTACTCAGTTGGCATTTGCCTAACCCCAACCTGTCCCTCACCTCTTAACTGACTGGTTGATGATACAGTTTTTCACAGGGGAGGTGAGGAAGTGCCACTGTATACCTATTCAGAGGCCAGGGAGAATGAGGGGAGAAAATAAAAGGAAAATCTGTACTTGTCCCTGCTACAGTAACCTCCACTCCCCATGGTCTTCACTGGATTGTCTCTAAGACCCATCTAGCTGGAGACAGCACCCTAAGGTCCAGCATGAGTCACATATCTTTGACATGCTCTTGTTTCCTCATCTGTAAAGTCAGTTACTGATCAAGTGTGGTCTATTATCCTCAGGAGGTTCTGAGAACGAGATATATAATGTATGAAAAGGAAGACGTAAGGAGGTATTCTAGCACTCTTGTCAAGCAAACTTGGCTAGTGAGCATATCCCCGATCTTATCAGCACATCCCTCCCATTCTGCAGTGGAAGCAACTCCCCAGGGCAGTTTTGCAGAACTTTCAAGTAGAGGGCCTGCTGGGAATTTGGAAATAAATAAGTTCCAGGGCCACTGAAAGCTGCTGTGACCCATTCTTAACACAATGGGACCCTACCTTGAAGGACTTGTCACTTAGACACTTAAGGAGAAGATGTGAGTGTCTGTACAATGAAATTATATTCTTAATCTGAGATGGAAACAGAGAACTTTTATGTGTTGGAATGAGCTTTAAAGAACACCTAGTTAAACCCATCTCATTTTTTAGACGAGAAAACCAGGAATTAGATTAACTGGACCATTTGTCCAAGTTCATACAATTTTTAAACACTAGAGCCAGTTTTCAAACCCTTTCTTCTGGCTCCAAGCCCAGGGGCTTTTTTAAGGCACAGCCATGACCTCTCAAGCAAGTGTAAATGAGTTCACTGATCAAGTGATATTGACAACCTACTCAGGCTAGATGGTATGTGTTGATGCTATGTGGAGTTCAATATAAACATACACATAGATATATGAGTAGGTGGGTGGGTGGATGGGTGGGTGAGTGGATGGAAGGATGGATGGATAACTTGGGCCCTGCATTAGGAGCCGATGGTCTAGTTAGAAAGAGGAAAGTATCACACCATAGATGGGCATGTACGAAGCCAAACACAGATACTCCCAAGTCCAGGTGCTCCACATATCAGACAGATCAGACCAGCAGTGTTCTGTGGTTCATGAGAAAGGGGTCATTTTCAATAGCCCTGGGCAAAAAAAAAAAAAAAAGCCTAGTGGGAAGGTGTGGCATTTCAGTGAGGACCCTGAGGGATAGATGGGAAGGTTCCACAGGGAAGAGGGCTAAGTCCAGAACATTGCTTTGGGTGACCAATAAAAAAAAAGAAAAAGGAGATGAATAAATAAACTAGAGCAATTTAGAGAGACTCAAATTTTTTTCTCTTGGATTTCCCATCCCTATACTTTCCAAATTTCTTCTTTTTCAAGTTAAACTCCCTGATACACTTGGAAAGGCATGTGCTTATAGAGCATTTTTCTAGAGATGTCAGAGTTCTATAGTATTCTATAGATAGATGATAGATAATAGAGATAATTGGTGATCAGTATATTTAATAACATTTCTATAGAACAAGAATAAAAAACTGTAAAGTAGGAAATCTGTCTACCTGGCAATGCTGTTTACAGCATTCATGGTTCAGAGCAGAATTCGTTTGGAACACTGTCTGTTAATAAGGACGTTAACTGCCAGTAAAAATAAGTCAGTTACGTTTTCCCACCTAAATATATGTTAATACATTATAAACCTTACTAATTAGTCTCCACGTATTTTGAAATTGTGATAATTCAACTGAATTATCTGCCCTGAAGTTGTGCAGTGTATGTAGAAAAGCAGATAATGGCGTAAACAAGATTATTGGGAGAACACTTAAGAAAACAGGACTTTTCAAGTACTTTGGTAGCATTCATTTACATAAGCACCCACATGTTAATTACAATTGAGTATTATCTATTCATTAAATTAAGCTTGTTGAGTCTCTACTTGCCAAAAGTTGTGTTCGTTTTGACAGATACCTAAAAGTGATCAAAATCGCAGTTCTTTCTATATGTTCTGTAGTCCTGATTTTGCATGGATTTCCATACTTTATTACAGTGAGAAATGTTTGTCTCTCCTTTCTATTTCAACAGGCAGTGGAAATTGGAACATTTGTGTTACAAATCTGGAGAACTTATCACAGAAACAGGTTACATGGATCAGGTATATTTTCTTTTTTTGCATATAATTCTCAAAAATTCCTCAATGGTATGCATTAGCCTAATATGTGGCCTGTTTTTGTTTTTTTTTTTTTAACTTTGACAGATAATAGAATATCTTTACCCTTGTTTAATTATTACACCTTTGGATTGCTTCTGGGAAGGGGCAAAGTTACAGTCTGGGACAGCGTACCTACTGTAAGTGTGTGATATCATTTTCTGATGTCTGATTTCTGAACTTTAGAAGGTTTCTGTGATGTTACTTCATCATTGTTTATTCTGTTTCAGTTTTGAACAAGAAATAAAAACATTGAGATTCCATGGGCATGTTTTGAGTGAATAGTTGGGGGAGAGGGGACTTTAGCAGAATGTTTTTCCTCTTTTCAAAAAAAAAAAGTTCTGAAGGCATCATTAAATTTCATTCACTTTTACCAACCTATTTATATGCAAATAAAATGCAAATTATTTCAGAGTATGTATGATTTTTAACTCTTTAATAAGATATTTGCAGTTTTGCTGACCAAGCCCTTCCATAGGTTTAGTTTATTTTTTAAGCAGAGAATTTATTAGTGTGTGCATGTCAGAATTAAACATATTGAGTTAAAGTTCAAGATCTTCCTGTGAAGTAAAATACTAACCTTTCTTTGGATCACATTAATGGCATTTAAGGGGGAAATCCGCTATCTTTGAAGGCCGTGGCAGGGGATGCTTCACAGTTTAGCAGTTGGATATTATACATACCACGTCATTTAAGGAATAATTGTTAATCAGTGTAGACATTTTCAGTTAATTATGCAAGAGTTCGTGCTTGGGTTATTGTTTCTGTCCTAGCTTGCACATATCTGCAAAAGCAATTTGCAGTGGCCATACCCTGACCTTCAGTGTACAGTTTTAGATGGGAAATAAGGGGTTTTGTGTTTTCTGGTTGGGAGATTCTGAATAATGACTTCAGCCTGGTTAAGCAGCTACAGTGTGGTTTGAACCACATAACAGGCAGCCAAAAGCCTTTCTGGTCTGTCAACAGCACAAATTCAAAAGTGAGTGTGGGGGGAAGTGGCCTTGATGGTGGTGATGGCAGAGGCAGCGGGGGGCTTTCGGGGTCGACTGCCAGGCTGTCAGAGAGAGCTCATAAGTGTGGGATTATTAAAGGTAATGGAGATCAAATATTTTGATTGATGACATTTACAAAGCATTTATTAGGCTGGCAAGTGCTAATTTGACATTGTGATTCCTTCTCCCACCCACCCCCCCACCCCCCTAATTTTGGATCTCAGTCTTTTGCTAGGAAGTGCCCTTTGGCTAATTCTGTAGTAGGTATTAAATATGACATATCAGCCAGTAAAGATTCTTTGATCGCTTCATTAATTTACAAGCTCTCTGCTTGGCATTTTTGTTCATGAATTACTTTCCTGACTCAGGTTTGCATACAGATACACTGGAAAGGAGCATTTATTTTGTATGCCAGGGTCCCAGAATTGCAGCACAACCAGAAAGCCTCATGCAATCCAGACACAATATATACAATATATGCCGTCTTGGAGGCTTGGGAAAGAGGCTTGGAAGCCTCCTTTCATGGTCTCGCCTCCTAATTTCTTTCACAGAGGTAAGCCTCCTTTGCAGTGGACAAACTTTGACCCTTTGGAATTCCTAGAAGAGTTAAAGAAAATAAACTATCAAGTGGACAGCTGGGAGGAAATGCTGAATAAGGCCCAAGTTGGTCATGGTTACATGGACCGGCCCTGCCTCAACCCGGCTGATCCAGACTGCCCTGCCACAGCTCCCAACAAAAATGCAACCAAAGTGAGTACAGTCCTCGATTCTTCCCTGAGAGAGAAAAACTTGATGTCTTTCCCCCATTTGGAGTTCTATTATTTTCATTTTTAAGATTTGATTCTCAACGACTTTTTTTGTCTATGGAGCTAAGTTTGTTTATAGAGCTAAATTTTGCTGTAAGATTTGCCATACGCCTCTCATTAGCCTTGTTATTAATGTTCTCTCTGAAACAAACAAGCCCTTAAAGCACTGGATTTTAACAAGGCATGTGACCTGCCTACTGATTCCCGTAATTATGTGGCTGTCTTTTTATTTTAGCCTCTTGATGTGGCCCTTGTTTTGAACGGTGGATGTCATGGATTATCCAGAAAGTATATGCACTGGCAGGAGGAACTGATTGTGGGTGGCACAGTCAAGAATAGCACTGGGAAGCTTGTCAGGTAATCCAACATATGGAGGAAAAATCCAAGCCGTCTATTTTTTGTCCTTTCCTCAGAAACACTTCCCTTCTGACATCTGCAAGTGTATTTGCATTAATACCTAACTGTTATCCTAGCTAGCCGCCTGGTGTAATAGAATCTTAGGAAATATTACTGGACCAGACCAGCTTGAAAGAACACCTTGTGGGGAATTTTTCAAGAGGAGATTTGTTGTTTTCATTGAGACTCTAGTTAGTGACTACAGGTTTTTAGAAGACCTGTCAGGTAGAAGATCAGGACAAGTGTAAAGTGGGCAGAAAACATTGGTCATAGCCAGTGGGGTGAAATGCTGTGACAGCTAAACAAGAATGATCCTCTGTGCACTCGCGGACTCTGCTCCGGCAAGCGTCAGGCTCTCCGTCTGAGATCTGTCCCTTGGGAGAGCCGTCGTCTGGGATTTCTGCACAGGCAAGCACGCAGCGCTGAGCCCAGCATATCTGGTCAAGCTATCTACTCCCCGACCCTTCCTGTTTCACTGAATAGAAACTGAGAAAGGAAATTGCCTATTAATTTAATTTCGGGGTATATCTGTAAAAGGTTTTGTAAGGTTACACCTTTAATATGGTACATCAATCTATTAAATAAAATAACCATCAGGTCCTGTTTAATGGAAACATGTGCTCACATAGAAGGAGAGAATGGCCACAAGTGAGTTGGGGGTGCTTGTTTGTGATTCTAAGCAGTGAGAACTACTTCCTGGAAATGCTGATGTTGTGTCTTTACCACCCATCACAGTGCCCATGCCTTGCAGACCATGTTTCAGTTAATGACTCCCAAGCAAATGTACGAACACTTCAAGGGGTACGAGTATGTGTCACACATCAACTGGAACGAGGACAAGGCAGCAGCCATCCTGGAGGCTTGGCAGAGGACGTACGTGGAGGTAAATCGCCAGCATTCCGACGCCTACCTTTGAATCTGGGTACAAACCCCTTAGTTACTAAATACTTCATTGTAGTAATGTTTTAAAACATTTTTTTTTCATTAGAATTTATTTTCAAAGCAAATTGTCATTTTGGGTACTTGGTGGGATGGAAACTTTTCTTCCTTTCCTAGATAGACATTGAAAATCTTAATGTCTGGGTGATGCTAATTCTAATTGGGATGCCTGAAATATTCTGAGTAACCAGTTGTGAACTCCAGAACTAAGGCATAACAGTGTTTAGAACAACAACAACAACACTTGGTTAGCAAGAAAAGGTGTCTGGAAAACATTAGCAAGGCATAGAATCTATTCACAGCTGCAGTCCCCTTGGTTAGGTCATATGACAGGAGCTGGCCTTTGTTTCCCAAGCAGTGACCTCTGCTGAGCTGCATGTGACCTTTTAAAAGTGGCCAGCAAACAAAGTGGGGGGGAGTCACCACAGGAATGAGTTGTTTTAGATTAGTGGGGAGCCGAGGGGACCCACAGATCAGTTGTACAGTGGCAGAGAGGTGAATGGGTGGAGTAAATAAAGCTTGGAGTGGGCTTCAAGGATTCTGGCTCACTGCAGCACCAGATTCTCACCTGATTAGCAATGGCCTTCATTGTTCCAGGCCCAGGGTCATTTCATGTTAGTCCAAGTTCAAACCTGGATCATGTAGAACTCTTTAATGCATCAGAAAAAAGTGAGGGTTGAGTGGAGGGGGCATGTCCCCCAAGATCTGTGCTGTCAAAGCCCATTGAAGCTTTAATTCCATGTCGGACTTGATCCTTATGTTGTGACCACAGGTAGTTCATCAAAGTGTCGCCCCGAACTCCACACAGAAGGTGCTTTCCTTTACCACGACGACCCTGGACGACATCCTCAAGTCCTTTTCTGATGTCAGTGTCATCCGAGTGGCCAGTGGCTACTTACTGATGGTAACAGTCAATTCAGTTCTCCTGGGGGATGGGGCGGTTGGTTTGGTTTTTAGTTTTTATCTTTCCATGACCGCTCCTGCTTTTTAACTGCTCTTAACACACACGTGCATCCAAGACAGAGAGAGCTCTGCTTCATAACGGTTTCAAAAGTGGTCGTGTAAAGCGTTTTCTCCCATTTGTAGTTTGCCCATCTCTGACTCATATCATTTCATGTGATGTCTGTAATGTAAATTTTTTGTTGTTGTTGGATTCAATAAGTTCTACTTTTTGATTTGGGGTGATGGGTGGGGGAAAACATTAGAATCCTTACACATTCTAATGTTTGGCTTTTGTTTTGTGTCTCCCCCCACCGCCCCCCATCCCCCCTTGTTCCTTCACCTGCCCCCCACCCTGTGGTTCTGCTCGCAGCTTGCCTATGCCTGTTTAACCATGCTGCGCTGGGACTGCTCCAAGTCCCAGGGTGCCGTGGGGCTGGCTGGCGTCCTGTTGGTTGCACTGTCAGTGGCTGCAGGATTGGGCCTGTGCTCATTGATCGGGATTTCCTTTAACGCTGCAACAACTCAGGTACTAAAGGAGCCATCCATCCACTGTTTATTGACAAACACCCCTCCCCAGGCTTAGCCCTGCGGCCTCCTATGTGTCCCTGTCACCTAAAGAGTCTTCCGTCCTTTGCTACCAAGATGCCACACTTCGGGGGAGGGGGCTGCTGCCTCAAAGTGGAGCTCTTGGCAGTGGGGGGTGGGGGGGTGGGTCTGAGTGGGCTTGTTGCTTGGTTGAGGCACTTCACTTATCAGTGAAATTAAGACCATTTATTAGAGCTGTGGTTCCCAAACTTAGGTGTTTGCTAGAGTCACCTGGAGGGCTTGGACAACTCAGACTGCCCGGCTTCACCCCCAGAGTTTCCAATCATCACTTCTCAGTGATGCTGGTCCAGGGCTCATGCTCTGAGATCTGCTGCTTTCCATGAGTCAGATTCTTTCTCATTTATTAATTTTAAAAAATATAACGGAGCTTAGAAATAGAAATGCACAAGATCTCATGTGCGCTAAAACAGCTCGATCTGGGGGATTTAAGCCTCAGAGAAAACTAGATTCAATGGTGTGAGCTGTCCTTTGGGGAGCTTGGGGGGGGGGGCTCTGGGGGTAGTGTTTTCAAGGGCTCGGGAGTGGTCAGAATTGGGCTTCACGCATCTAATCTGCTGCCCTTTGTTTTTGCTGCAGGTTTTGCCATTTCTTGCTCTTGGTGTTGGTGTGGATGATGTTTTCCTTCTGGCACATGCATTTAGTGAAACAGGACAGAATAAAAGAATCCCTTTTGAGGTAATAGAAAAAGAAGAAAGCTTTGGGGACAGCCAAACTGCCCTCTGTTCTTGAGTTTTTGTCCTCTAATTTTCTGTAATCTGGCCCAATAAATATTTCAGTCCCAAGTCAGTGACGTGGTACTGGCTCTAAATAAGTAAAAGAAGTTAGAAGAATCTCAGAACACTTATTCTAAGGCCCAAATTTGCTTTTCTGTTGTGTGTGTGTGTGTGTGTGTGTGTGTGTGTGTGTGTGTCTCACGTTGTCCCCATCACACCCTCCCCCACACCTTTTTTTTTTCAAGTTTATTTATTTTGAGAGAGAGCAATCGAGGGAGGGGCAGAGGGAGAGAAAGAGAGAAAGAATCCCAAGCAGGCTCCAACCTTCAGCACACGGCCCAGTGTGGGGCTCGAACTCATTAACCTTGAGATCATGACCTGAGCTGAAATCAAGTGAGGACATTTAACTGACTGACCCACCCAGGTGCCCCTCCCCCACACCTTTTAAATCTGAAATTTTTACTTAAATCATTATCTTGCAGCTCTGTGCTTTGGATGTCAGAGCCATGAACAACACATAACCATGTAGATAATCCTGAGAACTTTCTCAATGCCAGTGTTAGGGGGTAAGGCAGAGATCGCCCTTTCTTTCTTATACCCCAATGTCAGCATTATCGACTCTCTGCTGTCTTACTTTGTCATGTATGTGAATTGTTCACACGGTCTGTGCTCTGAGGGCACCCTGCCCTGTGCAGTTTTCAGCACTGTGGTTTCTCATGCTCAGGACAGGACTGGGGAGTGCCTCAAGCGCACGGGAGCCAGTGTGGCCCTCACATCCATCAGCAACGTCACTGCCTTCTTCATGGCTGCATTGATCCCGATTCCCGCTCTGCGGGCGTTCTCTCTACAGGTGAGTCTCCAGTGATGAAACCTATGGTGAGCACCCCATGTTGACTTTTCTCCATTAACACGCTTCCAGTCCTACTGTAGCATATACCATATGGAGCTCGTGTGGGTGGGTGCTTCTTTAAGCCATAACCCTCACAGTCCCCCTAAAATACAGCCCAGGGTTCTTCCCTTCCTTTTAGGACTGTAGCCCAGATGCCTGTGGCCTGGGTGTCCTCAAGACCTGGTGCCTTAGGGAGCGGCTCTTTCCTTTACAGTTAAACTAAAATGACACCAGAGCTGCTCCATATAGGATGCCAGGAAGCCCCTGCTCCAGATATCCAGAAGTCCTCTGGTCTCATCCACAGTGTGGCCAGCTTCTGGCCATCCCTGCTTCGAAATCCCACTCAGTTTCTGTGCTTACCCCAACATGCCACCCTCTGTCTATTTCCCTAAAGCAGCCTCAACACAAGGCAGTTGTACAGAACACACTTCATTGACTATGAAGACGAGCTTGCAGTATAGACCAGGCTAGGCGATCACTTAGAATTGAACACATGGGGGTTATAATGGGTGCAGATCCTCCCCCACTCCTGTAGTCCAATCTACACATAACATTTTTTTTTTTCTGAGAGAGAGAGAGGCAGAAGGAGAGGGGGAGAGAATCTTAAGCAAGCTGCACGTCCAGCGCAGAACCCTTCATGGGGCTCAATCTCACAACCATGCAATCATGACCTGAGTCAAAATCAAGAGTCTGATGCTTAACCTGCTGAGCCACCGAGGTGCCCCTGCGTATAATTTTTGACTCTCCCCAAACTTAACTAATAGCGGCTGTTGACTGGAAGCCTTACTGATAACATAAACAGTCAATTAACATATATTTTATGTTCCGTGTGTTATATACCGTATTCTTACAGTAAAGTAAACTAGGGAAGGAAATGTTATTACAATCCTAAGGAAGAGAAAGTACTTTTACAGTGCTGTACTCTATTTATTGAAAATAGCCTCCAAGTGGACCTGTGTAGTTCCAACTTTAGTTGTTCAAGGGCCGGCTGTATTAGCTTCCACTGTGCAGATGTATTGGCCACCCTCTGCCTGCAGGGGGTTCATTGGTGGGCCCTTTCTTGCCACTTTTCTCCCTAGTTCCCCCACAGTCTCTTCTGTCCTCTCCTCTGCCTTCTTTTGGTCTCCTCGTCCCCTCTCAGGCTGCACAAAAAGACTCAGAATTCCTTTCCCTTCCTTATGCGGAGCAGTTTGGCTCCTGCATTGTTCTCCTTCCAAACTAGGCCCTTTCAAAGCACCAAGATATTTTTTGAACAAAGAGCCAGCTTATGTGAACGGTAGGAATGGAGAGCTCCCTGGGCTGGGGCCACAGCAATGGTCCATTCTATGCTTGGCCTGCAGTGCCGGTATCGCCCTTCAGCTGCTTGAAGCCCCCAGGGATCCGGAAATGGATCAGCACAGCAGGTGAAAGCTCACCACCCAGTTTGAGATGCGGCCTTCTTGAGCCCGAGATGGTTTTGGGTTTTGATGTCTCAAAGACGTTATTGCAGTTTTGTGAATTAAATTCAAATTTTACCTTTCTTTTTCTCTTACAGTGTGATGCGTAATTTATGAGATGGCCAGGTTTTTAAAGGAAACTACCTTTGGTGTCACTTTTTAAGCCTTATTACATCCGTCTTCTTCATGTTGCTTTACTCTTGTAAATCACCAAAAGGTGATTGTGACCAGGAAGAGAAACGGACAGATGATAAATTATGTTTCTCTTTATACTTTGTCAACACGCTTCGCTCTTTTGTAGTCTTCATATTTGAATTTCACTTCACTAATGGCTAATAAAGACCTAAGCAAGTAATGATGCTACTGCATTTGGGATGCTAGACTTACTTAATATTTAGTGTAAGACAAGACATGAAAAAAGATTTTTATACCAGTCACTATGACCACCACCCCCAGAAGAAAAAGGGTTTATTACAAAAATATATATAAAAATAGAAGCAGTAAGTGAATTAATGAATAAAGGTAAGCCTTTAATGAGCAAAGCACAGGAAAATGAAAATATAAGTGCTCAGTAATGTGGAAGATGAGTGAACATTGCCACTAAATTATGGGTGCAACCAAAGTTCTAGAATGCCTTTTTGCATGGGCATCTGCGCCCCCGCATTTAGTCTCCCGTTCTTATTACATATAGAGCAGATTCTAGTATTGAAAAATTGTGCTCCTTGGACAGTGGGACCCTGTCTCCCACCTGTCTCCTTTTCTGCTTGCCTTTTTCTCACTGTTCTTTATTTCCGCTCTGCCTCACACTCCTTCTTTTCTTCTTGTGTGTGTCTCTCATTTTCTCCTCTCCTCTCTCAGTATACACTGATGATTCATCAGGACATACCCTCCTTTAATGATATCCTATGGTGTGGTGCTGAAAAGCTACATGAGTTTTCCTTACGTCTTTTAGAAAATCCAGTGCGCTAAATTCTCCCAAGGTAAGCACCTTACCAAGAAGAGAGGAGTACTGTGAGGTTTGCATTTCTATTCTGAGCCACTGGGGTACCACTTTAGAAAATTAAGGACTTCCAGGAGTCTTCATTTATTAAAGACTGGCTCCGCCATAGCACTGGCTCATGCTCTGTCAAAAAACTAACAAAAGCAAAGAAAAGGAAAGAAAGAAGAAGATAATGTAAAAAGAAAAGAGAGAGAATGTGTTTTGCAGTAGTCATCAGAAATTTACATTGGTTTCCTTTTAAATACACTGACATTCAAAATCGACCATTATGTAGCTTCTTCTCTTTCTTTTAGTGAATGACATTAAGTTGTGCCTCTGGGTATTCATTTGTGTTTATATTTTCAGGATACTACAGATTAAGCCTCAAAAGAGAGAGATCCACAGTGGTTCGGCCTAATAATAAGTCCATGTTAATTTAGGATTTTTCCCTATGGAAATTTTCCAACTGTCTAACTTTACACAAATAAATAGAAAAATTTTCCCCAAAGAAACCATCTTAGACTTCCTTGTCAGTGTCCATCCATCTGTCCAAATACCACCTCTGTGCCAGAAAACAGTGGCTTTGGTAACCAGTGCCCCGCACTGGGCTTTGCTGGTAACTGAGTGGTGTTTGTTCTTCAGTGAAAACTCCCAGAACAGAATGTCTTATTGTTCCAGACAGTATGAGGGTTTCAATGAGGGCCCCCCTAGGCAGGGCCCAGTTGTCTCCGTGTCGCAGCAGGGCCACCATGGGTGCGTTGCAGGGAGCAGGGTGGAACACAGAGGATGGGGACATTTCCCTTAAGCACCGGAATTAGAATTGATTGACAGTGCAGATCATCCCCATCATCTTTTCAGATTTTCTACAATTTCTTAAACTCCCCTTTGCTCCAGCAATGACACATGTCCCTTGCTGAGAGACCTTGCAGTTATTTATTTATTTATTTTTACTATTTTAGCGCACTTGAACAGGGCATTGAAACTGTGTCGTTTTCTTGTCAGAATATGTGCTCCCTATGTATGTAATATGCCACTTGACAGTAAGCATGGGCGAGATGCTACACTTTGGAGTTCTGGGGTTCTTCATTTCCCCCACAGACTCCTCCAGTGGATATGGCTGATACCAGATGTGTTCCACAGTCACTGTGGAAGCATCGGTGTCATTCGGCCCAGAGCACCTGGGCCACTTGCGTTCCTCATCCTCAGGAACTTCTGTCCAGAGTGAGGCCCAGAGTGTTCAATCTGCATTCCACCCCTGAATTCTGAACATGCCTATCATAGAAAGAAAAGCTGAAGGGATTCCACCTCTTGGACTGAATTTTCCTGAAAAATCTCCTTGAGAATCAAATCCGTTCTTCCCAGCACCCCTGTGGTCAGATTGGTCAGGAGTCCTAACCCCACCTGCATCCATCCCCTCAGGAAGTGACCAGGTGACAACAACTCCCAGGTCTCAGGCTGAGGGCTTTGACATCAAGCCTGTATTTAAATTCTGTTTACTCCATAACCTGAGGCAGGTGACCATCCTCTGCACCTCGGACTCTCTGTTAGGTAATAGTGTCCACAGCAGTAATAATGGCTCACCTGGTTGCTGTGAAGACCAGGTGAATCATGTGTTAATTCCCTGGTCTCTCATTACTCCCCCTTTTACTCCTTTCTCTTTCCCTCCACAGGATTTTACGTGTCCCCCCTCAGACACTGCTTGTCAGTTTCCTCCACGTGGTACATCCTTCCTCCTTGCCCCCCAGAGTCCTATTTTTGTCTTCTACACCTCCCAAGTACCTGCCTTGACCACCCTCTGCCCGCCATCCCCACACACACCCGCACCTGCACGTTCTTTCCTCCTCTGAGCTGCTCTGAAACCCTGTGCAAGCTTTTACTACTGTATATATCAGCCTGAATCATAATTTGTTTAAAGGTCTGGCTGTGTCGGTCCTTGGAGAGCACCAGGATTTTGTCTTATTTCTCTTTTTGTCTTTAGTACCCAGCTCAGTACCTTGCCTTTTCTTTTTAAAGTATTTGCCTCTTGGATGAATCCTCCAGGCAAAATAGTGATTTGCTTATTAAAACAAGTCTGACCTTCCATACATTAGAGTGGTTAAGTCCACAGGTTTCATATGTTTTGAGTTGATGAGGAATCTCAAAGCAGACTAAGAAGAGAGAAGTTATGTAATTTTTAGCAGAAGACTTGATTATTTTTCAGTTTTGTAGACTTGACAGGGAATAAATTATTGAAGGTCCCTTTCCAGAACTTACACTTGCTCTCTCGCCTTGAGCATAAATTCACAATTACTATGAAAAGTTTTTTGCAAAGTTCTCTTCTAATTCTGTTAGGTATCAGTTATAATCAGTCAGGTTTTCTTTTCTCACCTGGAGATTTACCCAGTTGGGGAACGTTTTAGAACTAAGTAGTTCTTCAGAAAGCTTCCTAAGAATTTTTAATTTGCAAAAAATTTTCTGATGATTTCTTGGTTACTTAGCATTCCAATTGCTTTTTTTCTTTATTGTGCCGCTTCTTTCCATGCTTTTCTGAAGGGGAGAGCCCTTTCAACTGTCCTCTGTTGACTTTCCCCTATTAACAGCCCAATTGTGTAATTTTTACTAGGTCAGCAGGAGATTTGCCAAAGCACTACAGAATCTAGCCCCATGTTTATTCTAGGTTATGGAGTGACTTTTGAATCTGTACTTATTTATTCTGCATACTATAATCACACGCAGGAATTTCTTTCTGCCTTACTCTCCTTGACCTTTTATGTTACTGTGCTCGCATACCCCACAGGCTGCTCCAGAGGCTATTTGGAATGTGCCTATTAAAAACCTCAGGGGATGTGTTTGAAATTTTATTTCATGTTTTAAAGGTGACATTTTGATATACCCAATCCACTTTACATATAAATATTCTAAGTATAAAATCAGAGTTGCGTGAAACTCTTAGAAATGTTCTGAAAGGGGAATGTTTGTTTTAAATTAAAACATCTCAAGTATATTCTGTATTCTGCCTTTGTAAATTTGGTTTGGTTAGGTTGCTACCAAGACACTCATTTCATTCCTGTGTTTGTACATCATGGGTTCGTGAAATTCTAAGAGATAGAAAGGATCAGAACGATGGGGCCTGTTCTAGTCAGATGGTCTCTTAATGATGGAAGAGAAGCAAAAGGATGAGAAACTCCAACATCTATTTCAACTTTCTTTCATTTCCTTACTGAAGTGTTTAAAGATGATGTTTAATTTTTTAAAATTTTTTTAATGTTTATTTTTGGGAGAGAGAGAGAGAGAGAGAGAGAGAGAGAGAGAGAGAGAGAGCATGAGCGGGGGAGGGGCAGAGAGCAAGGGAGACACAGAATCCGAAGCAGGCTCCAGGCTCTGAGCTGTCAGCACAGAGCCCAATGTGGGGCTCGAACTCACAAACCGTGAGATCATGACCTCAGCCGAGGTCGAATGCTTAACTGACTGAGCCACACAGGTCACCCAGAAAGATGTTGTTTAAAACATCTTTATTTTCAGTGCAGTCCTCTGGCATATTGGTGACCTCTGCTTTTCTTTTTTTTTTCTTTTTTTTCCCCTGCTTCTAGGCGGCTGTAGTAGTGGTATTCAATTTTGCTATGGTTCTGCTAATTTTTCCTGCAATTCTCAGCATGGATTTGTATCGACGGGAAGACAGGAGATTGGATATTTTCTGCTGTTTTACAAGGTACAGTTTCTGGCTGCTGTGACTTTTATTTGTTGGGTACAAAGTGGTAGGGTTTAGAGAGGTCTTTAGTCTGTGGACTTGGAAGAAAATGTAATCAACAGGGCTTGTACCAGCGTGATGGAGGCAGAGGAGATAATGGACGGAGGATGCTTTTTTAGGGATATCGAAAGACTGGGGCTCTCCCCGCCCCCTCCGCCCCACCCCTGCCAACAGAAGAAGCAATCACAGCCCCAGGGTTGTGATGTGCATGGCCATTATTTCTCCTGTGGATCAGTTTTGCTGATTATCAGGAGTGTGTCATATCTGTATGGATTCAGGCAGAACAAAGGTTTGAAAACCAACCATCCAGAAAAAATACAGCCCTTTGGGTGTTGTGGGATTGGGGGGGGTGTTTTGGGGCAGTTTTTAGGAATTATGCTTTGAAGGGGTTCATCAGCGTGTAACTTGATTTTGTCAGCCAAATTCAGGTTCAGCCATCCATTTGGCTTCCTTTGACTTACTAGTGTCTATGTCCAGATGGTTAAATCAGGTGACATGTGTGAAGTTGAGCAGTACGATATTTTCCTCCTAAATCAGAGCTATGTAAAATGGATCTTGTCAGTCATTGGCAAAAATGAAAGTACTTTGTTTCCCTGTTTCAGTTATACCACTACAACATATTTTTCCCTCTCAGCCCCTGCGTCAGCAGAGTGATTCAGGTTGAACCTCAGGCCTACACGGAGACTCACGATAACACCCGCTACAGCCCCCCGCCCCCCTACAGCAGCCACAGCTTCACCCACGAAACCCAGATCACCATGCAGTCCACAGTACAGCTTCGCACAGAGTACGACCCCCACACGCATGTGTACTATACCACTGCTGAACCACGCTCTGAGATCTCCGTGCAGCCCGTCACCATGACCCAGGATACCCTCAGTTGCCAGAGCCCCGAGAGCACCAGCTCCACGAGGGATCTGCTTTCCCAGTTCTCGGACTCCAGCCTTCACTGCCTTGAGCCCCCCTGCACCAAGTGGACACTTTCATCTTTTGCCGAGAAACACTATGCTCCTTTTCTCTTGAAACCAAAAGCCAAGGTAATCTACCAAAACAGAAGATTCTTGTCTTCAAGAAATGGCAAAACAGTCTCCTTTGGAATTCATCAGGTTGCTTCTTTGGGTGTCGCTTCTTTCAGGCCTTCTAAAGAGTCCATCCGTTTAGCATGTGAGGCCATTTTAATGAGCTCATCTTCTACAGCAGTGAATCTCTATGCAGCAAGTGCTTCTGTGAATTTAGTTCAACTTCTTACATTATAAACATTTCATTCTTCATGAGCTTATTTTTAAAATATGCTTACTATGATTACTTGTTTTTCCCTGCGGGAGAATGACCCCTACATGCTGCATCCAGGCCATTGTGGTGATAAAAGTGAGGTCTGGGGCGCCTGGGTGGCTTGGTTGGTTAAGCGTCTGACTTCAGCTCAGGTCATGATCTCACACTCCGTGAGTTCGAGCCCCGCGTCAGGCTCTGTGCTGACAGCTCAGAGCCTGGAGCCTGTTTCAGATTCTGTGTCTCCCTCTCTCTCTGCCCCTCCCCTGTTCATGCTCTGTCTCTCTCCATCTCAAAAATAAATAAACGTTAAAAAAAAAAAAATTAAAAAGTGAGGTCTAAACCAAACAGCTTGCTTTTGTTGAGGGAGAGTCGATCCCATCCTCTGACTCTGATCTTGTGCCTTTTACTGTGTTACAGGTCATGGTGATCTTCCTTTTCCTGGGCTTGCTGGGGGTCAGCCTTTATGGGACCACCCGAGTGCGCGATGGGCTGGACCTTACAGACATTGTGCCTCGGGAAACCAGAGAATATGACTTTATTGCTGCACAGTTCAAATACTTTTCTTTCTACAACATGTATATAGTCACCCAGAAAGCAGACTACCCAAATATCCAGCACTTACTCTACGACCTTCACAAGAGTTTCAGCAGCGTGAAGTATGTCATGTTGGAAGAAAATAAACAGCTTCCCAAAATGTGGCTGCACTACTTCAGAGACTGGCTTCAAGGTAAGGTACTGCTAGAGGGCGTTTGCCCTTTGTAAACTCACCCTTTGGCCCTTGGTGTGTTCAGCGTCCACAAGTTCCCTTTGTTCGCTTAATTAAAGTGTTAGATTATAATGTAACACTGACGTGTTTCATTGACTCCTAAGTGTTGCTTAAAATTCTTATATAGACTGTTTTCTGGGGCAGCCTCCCAAATCTGGCTTTCACCTATTAAATGATGCAAACAGTTCACACGGGTGACTCAGGAACTTCTGTAAGAATTTATGGGTGCACATTAGAAAATGGGAAAGTATGTTATAAAATAGGGAGCTGGGTGCTTCTGGTGCTCTTTTTTGGATGGTGGTCAGTTGGATGACCAAGTGAAATCAGAGTGATGGAATTTCTAGACTGACTTCTTGTCAGATTATGGCTTACTATACCAGCGGATTTTGCATCATTGGTGAATATAATGTAAAATTCCATATTTTGACCGTCTTTTGATTTGGCATATGAAATAAACTTATCAGTGCTTAACCACATCTCACAGTACTTCATACTGTAATAATGAGTCAAATTCTGCTGTAAAATGCCTTTCTTACTTCTTACCTTGTTCTTAGAAACATTTCTAGGAAACGGTAGTCAGCTGAAGAAAAAAAATGGCTTAAATATGCTCCTAACTGCTGACTGAATATGAATGTATTCAGTGATTCAAAGAACATCTGTTCATTTATTCCGTGTTGACACATGCAAAGTGAAGTGGGGAATCAAGATAATTATCCACACAATTCAAGCAAAAATGCTTTTACTGAAATACCCAAATAATTATGGCCCCCAACATTTTTTGGCTTAAGTTATCCAAATGACTGTCTTAATTTCCCACTTAATTAGGCTTGTTTAAACACAGATTTGAGTGCCTTTTTTGGTCTTAAGTCAATACACTTGTATGTAAAGATTAAGCAGCCAATTTCCCTGTGAGTTTGCATGGAATGGTAAACAACTTGAGTTTGATTGAAAATTCTTCAGTACAGTTTTTCTGGCCTTGACTTCTGTTCTTACAGTTTTGTTCATACGTATATACCAGATTTGACCTCTTTTTTTGAGGAAGGCAAAGAGAACCACATGATCTTAATACTATTTTTTAACATGCTCTGAGATTAACTCAAATTTGTTCCAAGTCTTATTTTTGACAGTAGTTTGGGAGGTAGTGTTTTTCAGATAATGGGTCAAAACAGGACCAGACAGTTGAGAGATTCCCTGCTTTTCATTTTTCCTCCCTTGGCCAAAGACATGCAAATAGCTTGCCACGAATGACAAAAGAGTGCACTGCCAGTATCTGAGCAAAGGAGGCTTGTTGTAGAATTGATTTCAGTGTCTTCAGCCATTCCTTTGGAAGCTCAATATTGCATGTTAGGCGGAGCTTGGGAAGAGGGCAGAGGGGTATTGTCTGCAGGCAGTGCTGAGGGCTAACCTTTTTATAGCGTATTGTAAATTATCCCTATGCTTTCATCCATTTAAAGACCTAAAGCAGTTGGACTTGATAATCACACTTTTTTAAAGGTGCCATTGAATCATGTTCTGATTGCTAACTGAACAGCACCCACCTAAACCAAGTGAGACCTGTTCATGCTCCCAAGTCAGGGTCCCAGCCAGCTCTAGAACTCTGCTTGTGACTCTTAGGAGGTCTCACAGAGAGCACTGGACACAGAATGGCCAGATAATGGGACACTTGGGTTGCCTAGATACTTTTCAGGCCTGTCAAGTGGTTGATTGGGTCTTTGGACACTTCCTGCAAGGAATCAGCTCTCCTTGAATCATTCAGAACTTACTGTGCGATTGTTAAGTGTTGGGAACCTTGTTGGTTTTTAGTGGAATTATCACTAAAAACCATGTCGTGCTGTTAATCTTTATCGACATTCCAGTAGTTTGGGAGGAGTAGTTAACTCATACAAAATACATAATGGTAATACCACATGTTATCTTTAAATGCACATGCAAGGAAGGCTAAGTTGCAGGTAAAAACCACACTGTACATCATGTCCAAGTGGTGTTCGTTTATATTTCACACTGAATTATGCAGATAAAATTTAAATTAATGTTTTCTTTTTAGGGTTCCATATCAAGGAGAAATTGACAATTGGGATAATTAGCTCAAAACTCTCACTAGAAAATGAAATTTAGTATAAAATTTAAAATGAGACAGGTTCTAGCTGAAACTTTTACGTTTTGCTATAAGATGGCAGTGGAGGCAAAAGCCGTGTGCCTCGTTTTGTGTATAGAATCATGTTATACATGCATCTTAGGCCAACTCATTGTTACTCAAGCTTTTTAGCAATTAGTCAGAAAATAAAATAATCTGAGTATACGGACTTAACTTTTCTATGAGGTCAGTGACTAGTTCTCATTGGTGTTTGTACTCCCAAATAGAGTGAATGGCATGGGGAGGCCGGCAGCATGGATGATGAGTTGAGCTGAGTTGCCGACAGGGTTGACCTCCCCAAATCCAATCTCTCTTACTTTGGTTCACTGTAGGGTGTCCCCAGATCCTTAGTGCATGAGTATCTTAAACTTACACTCAGATTTTTGGAACACCCTATTTGCCACTAGACATCATCGGTGCCCACGATAACTCTGCTGATCTTATTCCTGCCACCTTCCTGAGCACCTTACTGTGTTCAGGGCAATTTAGAGCATCCACGGTTCAAGCCAACCCTGGAACTCTGGATCCTGCTGCCTGGATCCAAAGCTTAGCTCCAGCCCTGGCCTGCTAGGTAGCCTTCATCAAGTTGCTTTCCAAGCCTCAGATGAGGAAACTGAGTGGAACCATAATGCTAACAGGGCTGTCTCATGAGGTGGTTGTAAGAATTACATGAGCAGTGATCAGTGTAAAATGCGAGACAGCTCAGTGCTCACTGAGCACGAGTGGCTCCCTAGGATTAAAGGATCAAGAGGGAAAGGGTTAAAGTACCACACAGGCCATGAAGTGATGAAATTTCTATTAAGGCAAGGAAAACAGACCAGGTCTCTTTTCTGGGGAGAGGAGGGGTTGTTTTTCCTCTCCTGTTTATTTTTTTTCAAAAACAAAAAAAGGCTTTAGGTAATAAAATAACATCTGTTCCATACGGCTTGTTGTGTGCATGCCTCACTGTGAAAAACAGTCTGTGTGAGAGTTGGGAGCGCGGCTGCTCCGGTGGTCCCCCCCGCCCACCGCTCCTCCACACTGGGCCTTCTTTCACCACCAAGCCCACGGGCCTCATCCCCACATTGTTCATGTAAAAACAATGCCCACAGCAATGTCAGCAGGAAGGTTTAAAGAGAGAGACAAGGAGACAGGGTCCTGTGCCGCCCTCTCACCCTACTTCATACCCCAAGAGCTTAATTATTTTGAGCACTAAGGGAGCCAGTATTTTGGGGGGTGGTGTCTTTGAAGTCACTCGAGGCATGTCGTGAAATGAAAGGAACCCTTCTCCCTTCTTACTGGCTATGCCTAACCCGTGCATACGCAGCTTGTTCAAAAGATGTGGTTTCCTGAGCTGCCGGGGCTGGGGAGTTCTAGTTGGGAGGGGATTTAGGGGAAGCAGGGCAGTGGGAAGGGGGTGGGGTGTCAGGAGGGTGTGGTGGGGGGAGAGTGTGTGCACACGGGATCACTCAGCCCCTAAGGCCGGGTCACCAGGGCCCTGTTTTCTCTTCCAGTGCGCTTATCTCTTTACAGCTGTAGCCAAACCATCAGGTCTGTAATGATGGTTTTGATTACAGAGGCCAAGCACAGCTGTGTGTGGTGGGCTGGTGGGCTCGCCCATCCCCCACCCCCAGAAAGCCCTTTCCTTCCCCTCCCTGTGCTTGCGGTTTGTCATCTGTTCTCACAGAGCCCCCTTGTATTGGCCTGTGGCTTCCTGTTCTCAATCTGATCCAAATTTACCCCATGAGGCATTTCCCTGCGCACACAGGCGCACCCGAGATCCCTCCCCTCCCCCTCCCCCACACCCCCCTTCTGAGGAAGGGTGGCAAAGAGGAACAGTCGAGAGTGAATAGGTGTTGGCTGTGATCTTTACACAACCTGGCAGCCGATCCCACAGCTTGTATTAGCTCCACAAGCCGAACAGATGGAACAAATTGACAGAATCGTGTTCACTCACCCTGGGCTCGAGAAGCAGCTGAGTTGCTGTTTGAAGTTGGGAGTTTGAATGCGTTTTTCCTTCTCTGAATGTACTGAAGAACCCACGGCTTCAGCACCTGACCGTGGCATGAAGTGGCCAATGAGCCCATGCGTCGTCCTCACCCAGCCAGCCGGCTCTCCCAAGCTCGCTCTCTCTCTCTCTCTCTCTCTCTCTCTCTCTCTCTCTCTCTCGCTTTCTTTCCAAATAGCCATGGGGGAGAAGCAGGGGTTTCTTTTTTTATGTAAAGGTAAAACACGTATATTTGATTCCCAGAAATGACTATTCCCCTCTTCCGCCTTTGAAGCAGGGATTGTTAGCAACCTGAAGTTCACTCATGACAAGTCTAATAGTGTCACTTGAACTTGATATAGGAAAACAAGTAGAACAGAGAGTCTTTGAGGTTGACGTCAAGTACTTCCTTGTCCTGCTCAGCGTCCTCAGCCCATCCCGTGGATCGTTTTGGTTAAGAAGTGTAATGTGTTATACACGTTTGCCTTTTCTAGGACTTCAGGATGCATTTGACAGTGACTGGGAAACTGGGAAAATCATGCCAAACAATTACAAAAATGGATCCGATGATGGAGTCCTTGCCTACAAACTCCTGGTGCAAACCGGCAGCCGTGATAAACCCATCGACATCAGTCAGGTACTCTCATGGCCTGACACCCTGGGGGTTTCAGAGGGCATCGTTGAGCAGAGCTTTGGGAAAGCTGCTATACTGAAGACTGTTCGACAGCCTACCATCCCAGCCTGCGCTGTCTGGAGACCTGAGGCATCAGGGGCTGAGAGAATACTGAATTGGCTCTGATTCACTTCATCCCATCAGCTAACTGTGTGACCGCAGGCAGAGTGCCTCGCTCTGCTCCTCTGTCAAGTGGGGACAAGTGTGTTACCCTCCCTCGGGGGCAGTTGTTCTAACCAAGGACCCTCAAGGCAGTGCAGGCTCTTTTGGATCCTAGAAAAGCTGTGTTGTACTGTTCTCTTTTGAAAATAGTACTTGTTACCATGTTGGTCTTGATTATATTCCGACTTGGAGGGCTGGTAGCAGTCATTTGAATGAGCAGAATTTGGGGCGGATGTGTAAGTTAGGAGACCAGAGAGGTTACTAGAGGGGAGGATTGGTTGCATTCGACTCCTGGGGTCACCCTGGCCCAGCAGGTAGAGGAGGAGGCTAGGCATGTGGCTCTGTGGTGAGGCAAACAGAGATGACGGCTGTTGGACCCTGAGCGCACCCACTGCTCTGATCACCCCGCTAGCTAATAGGAACTGTTTCAATTTGGCGATCGTATTCTGCAACTACATCTGCATCTTTGGCGATGCCTGCATCCCGGCATATCCCTTTTGATTCCTCGGGCGTGTTGGGAGTGTGTTCGGACCCTTCAGATTTCACATGAGTCCAGCATTACTACCGGCTCTCCCCGGATCCCATTCCCTCTGCTCCTTGCAGCTTACTTGCTTCCCTCAGGCAGAAAACCGTCATGCTAATGATCTTCCCAGCAGCTCTGTTTATTGTCTCCCCTTTTTTGCTGGCATTAAAGGTGACAGATTTACAAAGTACATTGTTCAGAGTTATTATGGAGTGTGAACTTGGTGCTTTATGGCCGCATGCAGCAGGCTGTCAGGTTTGACAAGGATGTGGGCAGAGGAGCCTGTCGGAGAGATAGCAGGGGGATGCCCAGGGGCTGGGCCCGGCTTTAGGGACCAGGGACAGGGAGGAGCAAACTTGATTGAGCCAGGCCCCCGGATATCACTTCCTCTGCCTGGGAGGGAGAAAAGCGTGCTGCGTGCACGGAGGCCATGAGCTGTGCTATGTAATTCCAGAGACGGCTTGAAGACATGCAGTTGTTACATATCCCGGGGATTAATTGAATCCAGACCCCTGAAATTTCGTTTTCTTGCTCTACTCTTTCTTCCTTCACTCTTTCTCTATTAACTGCTGTCACTGGTGTTTTTCATTTTGTTAAGAAGGCCCAAAGCATTGGAATCAGGCCTGCACCTAAAGTAAACAGGAACAATATATTTGTGTGTTTGTGTATGTGTGTCTCTCTCACAGTGTTTTCACCTAAGCAAAGCCCACAGGACCTAGTATTTGCCATGCCCGGGATGGGGCATGCTAAGCGTGACCACATCCCTCAGAAATCAGGTTACCCAGAAAGAGTGGAGCCGTGCACAACCCCTTCCACTCTCTGGCGATGGGCATTTTGTGAATACACAGGTCATAGGAGGCTAGTGTTAGCAAAATTTATACAGATGTTGTTTTATTTTTATAGCTCTCCTCCATTTACTGGGTGGCATTTCCTTCAGTGTTAACAGCAGAGGTTAACTGCACACAGACGTGTATGGGGATTCTTGCCAGGTTTTTTTTTCCCCTTCCCCTCCTATAAATATGTTTCTCCAGATTGTTCATTCTCTGCCTTGGCTGCAGACAGTCTTTTAGCATTCAGATTTAATTGGTGCAGTCAATTCCTGGACCATCTGCAGGACTGTGTGTGTGTTATAAACACACCGATTACCGCACCCTCTGATAAGTGCGTTTTGAAAGAAAGCAAAGGTGCTCTGATGGGATTTTGTACATGTTCAAAGAAGGGGCATTCTAGTCATTATTGCAAATGCTGGGGCAGGGTTCTGCTCCCCCCACCCCTCCAGGGAGGAGTATGTTTACCTCCAGCCCCATTCTGAAGGACCCCTGTTCTTCCCATTTCGCAGTTGACCAAACGGCGCCTGGTAGATGCAGACGGCATCATCAACCCCAGTGCTTTCTACATCTATCTGACCGCCTGGGTCAGCAATGACCCCGTGGCTTATGCCGCCTCCCAGGCCAACATCCGGCCTCACCGTCCTGAGTGGGTGCACGACAAAGCTGACTACATGCCGGAAACCAGGCTCAGAAGTAAGTAGCCCTCCAGTGGGGCCCGCCGGCAAAGGGCCTTACCCTGCTCTCCCAAGCTCTGTCATGGCCCTCATCTGCTGACGCTACCCAGGGTTCAAAAGTGTAAACAGAACAATATATTTCTTTGAGTTTAAAACTCTGGGAGACACAGGAGGATGTGTAATGGGATACAACCCGTGCTCTGTCACGTTGGGACGTGAGAGCCCCTAACCTCCGTTTGTAGCTTGCATTCTAGGATGTCCACCAGGCAGCTCTCTTTAATGCCAGCTGTTCCATGTGAAAGCTGGGGACGCCTCCAGGTTGAGTGGTATTTTACTATTGCAGAGTTTTATCGCTGGGGATTATATGTTTATCTTTACTTTGTCAACTCTGGCGTTGAAGGGATTTTTGGCAAGTTGGGTCATTCCTATAAGCCACCAAGCACCTGTATTCTGTCAAATCTGTTGAAACTGGAGCAGAATAGTTCTGTACACAGCAGCGTCCTCTTCCTTTCCTCTCTCAGCCCCGACCTGGAGAGGTGGTCCCATACGGATTTAATTTGCATTTATGTTTAGAGGCGTTAGTAGCTTATACCTTGGATATGAGGCCGAGGGAGGATGTGACAAAGAAGACCGGTCCCTTTGCAGACATGGCTGGAGAGGAAGCGGGTTGTGCTTCTCTGTATCTAAACCCCAGAGCCTTGTGGCAAGCAGCCAAGGCTTGTGTTAATGAAAATTTATAGTTGAGATTATAATAGGGCAAATCATGTTTAGCAAGTCAACTGAATGACCCCAAAGGGTCTGGAACACACAACGGCAGTAACTAAATGCTTGTTGTGTGAGGATTTCTTCCCCTGCTGCTGAAGACTTAGCATTGCATTAAAAAAGAAGCATGGAAGGTTTAAGTGTGTTAGATCACTAAAAGGATAAGAAAGTTAAGCGTTTTTCTCAGTAAAGCATGACTTTTGAGTTATTTTGTTCTCATAAGTGATTGAGTAAAACAGTTTGAACTTCGTATTTTCTCTTGTGTCAGTTGAACAAAAAAAATGCTCCCACCATTGAATTCTTACAAAAGTGACTGCTTCTAGAAGATTAAAATCAAAGGTTAAATAAATACACAGATCCTGGGCTCCTCCTCTCCCTAAGCAAATTAAAAAAAAAAAAAAAAATCAAATGTTGATTATTGAAACCTTTTTGAACCAAAGATTAAAACTGTAAAGGCCCGAAGACTGCCCTCGGTAGCTCGTTAGGGGAGAAGTGCAGTGAGGGACTCTGTTGCACAGTTCCCTGTCTATCCGTTGCCATGGCGGAGAATGCGGGATACAGATCTGGGGATGGCCGCCAGCAGGGTTTGCCACGTCTCTTCCATGCCTGGGGCATGCCTGTTGACCAGAGCCTTCAGCCACAGCCCCTTCCCCCTGTCTTGTCTGTCCAGTCCCAGCAGCGGAGCCCATTGAATACGCTCAGTTCCCTTTCTACCTCAACGGCTTGCGGGACACCTCAGACTTCGTGGAAGCAATCGAAAAGGTCAGAACCATCTGCAACAACTACACGAGCCTGGGGCTCTCCAGCTACCCCAACGGCTACCCCTTCCTCTTCTGGGAGCAGTACATCGGCCTCCGCCACTGGCTCCTGCTATCCATCAGCGTGGTGCTGGCCTGCACGTTCCTCGTGTGCGCCGTCTTCCTCCTGAACCCCTGGACGGCCGGGATCATTGTGAGTTCATTCGGAGGGTTTTTGGGGAAGTCAGATTCCTTTCAGCCTAGCTCTTGCTGCAGCCGGGAAGTTGTGTTTATGTCTGGGCCTCTGGAGGAGGGTATAGATTGCATCATTCTTACTATATTTATTCTGCTGGAGGTGGCGAGGTTCGTGGTTAGGTAGTAGAGCCTTTAATGGCCTTCATCCTGTGTCCCTTCTCCTAAGACTTTAAACTTTCCATGTAAAGATAGGGGAGTTTTTAAACACATGTTCTATAGCAGCTCCTAGCATTTATTAAACACTCTGAGCATTTATTAAATACAAATGTAATTAATTTTTTTAATTTTTTTTTTCTTTTTACTTAAAGGGCCTTTTTGTGACTACATCCCAGACCTAACATAGAGAAGATTCTTCTAAAACAGGGGAGGGGGAGTAATTAGAGAAATTAGGACCAGGGGTACAGAGGTAAAATGGGTTTTGAGATGGTTTTGTGGGTGGTATGTGTTTCAAACATTGAAGGATAATGATGAACTAGTATTGCTGACCGATTTTTTGGCATCCTTCTTCCAAGTATAATACTCTCAGATTTGAAGTAAGTTTCATAGAGAGTCTAATAAAATCATGGCAGTGTTTAAATTCCATGAACTGTGGTATAGACTTCAAAATGCCAAAATTATAAAAACAGAGACCAGGGCTGGTTTCTGTACCATAAGTCTGTGCAGCAGGTATGTTAAAAGGTAAATGTTTAGTCTGCAGGGATTTTCATGGTACTTAAGCAATTGATGTTGTCCATCTTTCATTAGCTTACTAAAAGAAAGCAAAGGAAACTTTTATCGTACTTGCTCCCCACCCCCGCCACCACTGCCCACTGCCCCACCCCCAACAAGGAAAGACCATTCACTCCTTGTCTTCCGCCCGGGGAAAGTTTACCATTTTATTTGGATTTTCTCCCCTTTGACTCAAGAAACTCCAGTGTCTACCTCACAGATTTTCTTTCCATCTCTGCGCAAATTTTTACAAGGCAGATGGAAGGCAAATAAAAGCTTTTCCTTGGATTTAACTGTCGGCCGTGTCCACCCGCCTCTCTCCTCATTTCTTCAAAGTGAAGGCGCCTGTAACCTGACCCATGTCAGCTGACCAGAAGGTCCTCTTTTTCCCTAGCCATCCTCTCTTAACCCATGGGCTCTCCAAACAAAAGCAAGGCTGCCTTTGCGTAAAAGAACTTTTATTCACCCGTCCTGTCTGCTTTCTTTAGGATGCAGGGTACAGAAACCCAAAACACTAACGTTTCAACTCTGTTGTAAGTTTGGAAGGACACTTTCTGATGATTAAGATCAAAACAGAAGGAAATACCTGGTTTTAAACTGTATTAGATTTGTAGCTAGTGACGAGTCCATGTTTGTGTAATTCTTATATGCCTAAAATGGAATAATTGTCATTTTTTTTTTTTGCTTTCTAGAGCAGGTGTGTTGGAAAAACAATTCATGGTAGAATACTAAGCGTTGCCTCTATGTACTCCTTGTACAGGCTGATGTCCCAAAACTGTCCCAAAATCTCCCTTGTCAGCAGGGACACGGTGAAGTAAAGGCAGGTGTCCAAGTTAAAGCAAGTCAGCGCCTGCCTTCTGTCTGGGTCCCGGGTGTTTGTCCATGCCCCACCTGCAGCGAGCCCCTCCCTCCTTTGTCTTCAGCACCTCCAGTGTGTGTGTGTGCCCATCCACTCATGCTGTGCATCTTCCTGAAGGTGACGGTCCTGGCTTTGATGACGGTCGAGCTCTTTGGAATGATGGGCCTCATTGGAATCAAGCTGAGTGCTGTGCCTGTGGTCATCCTGATCGCTTCCGTGGGCATCGGAGTGGAGTTCACCGTTCACGTTGCTCTGGTATGGTGGACCTCTTCACTGAGAACTTTATGAAGAGGCAGCGTGTTTCCTCTTGCTCTCGTAGTCTCCCAAGTTGGAAACCTTTCCATTTTCTCCAGTGTCAAGGAACACACATAATGACATGTCCTAGTGAAGAGGCATCAGAGCACAGGCAGTCCTGTGCTGGGACAGGCTGAAATCTAGGCGGTGTCCTTCCCCACTGGGAAGGGGGGAGGCCCACTAAGGAGAAGGGCACGGAAGGTGAAAGAATACTGGGCCGGGTCAGCGTAGGCCAGGAAGGATTCTGCTTATTTGGTGCCCTTAGTGTCAGGTCCATAAGTTGTCACCTTGGTTCCTAAGTTCCATGCTGTGAGAGAGAGAGAGAGTGTGTGTGTGTGTGTGTGTGTGTGTGTGTGTGCGCGCGCGAGCGCGCGCGCGCACGCACGCACACACGAATATGCATGGGTAAGGTGAGACCACACTCATAGGCCTGGCAGGGATGGCGTGACTGAGTGTGAAGCAGGTCAGCAGCCAAGGAGATACCCTGGGGCCGATAAGGCAGAGGAACTCCTTCTCCCAGTTAAGCCCACCCAGTTCCTTCCACCTCCTGGCCTCCAAATTCATGAAAGCAGAAAGTAAGAGAACTGGGGTTGTTCTCAATGGCATTTCTCCCCACTCTCTCATTCTGTGCCTAGTCCCGTGAATGGTTTGTTGGAGGAAGTTAAACGTCAGGGTCTTTAATCCAAGAGGCAAACCAATTGTGTATATTTCTCAGAAAATGATTCAAAAGCCTCCTAGCAGTGTGTGAGTTCTGTGCACACTCACACTTATTACACCCTCATCCTTGGGGTTATTGATAGGTGCTCGATAAATAGTTGCTGACTGAGTAAATACTCATGTTTGGAATGCCCTACCTAGGAAACCTAGCACTGAGCTTGGGTCAAAGTCCTTTTGGCCTTGCTTTCTCAGTCACTAGCATTGATTTTCTTTGGGCTCAACACGTGGCATATGCATGCGTATATGTGTGCATATCTGCACATATGCTGTGTCTTGTACCTTCTTAGTTTCTCCACAGGAGTCTTTCAGGGCCATTTTTATGCACTTTGGAGACTGTAAACTTTTGTGTTTCAAAAAAAATGTTTTGTTGAGGTTGTTCTGTTTTTCCTCAGTGTATAAGGAACAGCTGATAATACAGAAGCAATATTCTCTAAATTTGGAGCGTACCCAAATTTTTTTCCTCCATTGATCTGAGAGGAGGGAGAGGGTATTTTTTTTTTTATGTAATGTTTATTTATTTATTTTTGAGAGAGAGAGAGAGACAGTGATAGAGAATGAACAGGGAAGGGGCAGAGAGAGAGAGGAAGACACAGAATCAGAAGCAGGCTCCAGGCTCTGAGCTGTCAGCACAGAGCCTGACACAGGGCTCGAACCCACAAACCATGAGATCATGACCTGAGCTGAAGTCCGATGCTTAACAGACTGAGCCATCCAGGCACCCCTGAGAGGGGATTTTTTTTTTAAAAAGAAGAGCCCACTAACCTAGAGCTTAGAATGTAAATAATTCTTAGTATCATTTCTTCAAAAAAGAGAAAACCTTGAGAGTTAAGAATCCACCAGTCATTTTATTCTGATGTGAATGAAAATCACCTTTTTAAAAAAACTTTGGTAGCTAGCAATGCAAATAAGAGCATTCTAGAACAGGTTGTTACAGTAAAAATGAAAACTGCAGCCTTCAAACTGTTGTGGTGCCCTGGGCCTCACACGTGAGGTAGTGTGAACATAAATGTCCATACCGGTGCTGGGTAAACAATTGAGGAATGCTTCTACCAGTTGTATAGATTTAATTCCAAGAATTTAAGGACTCTCAAGAGCCAACTCAGCTTTGCGAGCAGTAACCCCCCACTCAGTGCTGGTAGCCCACACTTTCATTGAGACACTCTCTACACTCAGGATATGGTGTTCCTACCTGATCCTGTATGTGAAGATCTATTTAAAGCAGGCAGTTACTGCTCTTCCAAGGTGTGTAAAATGATGGAATAAGGTTGGTGAGGAGCACTCTTCAGGGAATCAATGGTTCCTGTCAGCTAGCTATTCCCACAGCCTAAGTTGTACATGAGATGATAAAACCCTGCTTGACCCCTGTGGCCTCATGGCCCAAGTATGGCACAAAATAACATGGTTCCAAACCATCTTGTTGCTTTTCTCCCAAAAGAAGAAAGGTAATTGTGTTGACCCTAAAGTCAACCCCACTCTGAAAGAGCAGATACACTTTAGAGAAAGTATGGACACTCATAGCACATTTTTGTAAACGTTTCTTTCTCCATCTGCTCAGAAGAACAACCTTAGTGTTCTTCCACAGGCTACCCAAGGGATGGGAATGCCCCCAGTGTGTTATAGACCTTGATTTATTTTTTTTATTTTTTTTTTAAATTTTTTTTAACGTTTATTTATTTTTGAGACAGAGACAGAGCATGAACGGGGGAGGGGCAGAGAGAGAGGGAGACACAGAATTGGAAGCAGGCTCCAGGCTCTGAGCCATCAGCACAGAGCCCGACGCGGGGCTCGAACTCATGGACTGAGAGATCGTGACCTGAGCTGAAGTCGGATGCTTAACCAACTGAGCCACCCAGGCGCCCCTAGACCTTGATTTTTAAGGGGCTGTGACCTGCAGTGTGCCCGAGCTATCTCATCTCGGCATGTCCCAGGGCAGCCCTTAACTTTCAGGCAAAGAAAGGACTTGTGCCAGCCTCAGTCCTCTCTTTTGGGGCCCCGCTGAAAGGCCAGGCAGGGTATAACAGTAACTGACTCATGTTAAAATGGTCCTGGGTCACACTGTCAAGCCAATAGTCTGATTGGTGTCAACAGCATTCTTGACCTAGCAGAGCTTTAGGAAGGTAAAGGAGGTGGGGATATAACCACATGGAGTTAAAATAAGCTTGAATTTCTTTTTTTTTTTTTAATTTTTTTAATGTTTATTCATTTTTGAGAGAGAGGGAGAGAGAGAGAGTATGAGTGGGTGAGGGGCAGAGAGAGAGAGGGAGACACAGAACTTGAAGAAGGCTCCAGGCTCTGAGCTGTCAGCACAGAGCCCGACACGGGGCTCAAACCCACGAACTGCGAGATCATGGCCTGAGTTGAAGTCAGATGCTCAACCGACTGAGCCACACAGGCGCCCCAAAATAGGCTTGAATTTCAAGTCCTGTATTTTTCTTGTGATACTTCCATGGTGTTTAGAGAACACAGCAACAGAAATGCCACGTCATCTACGAGGAAATACGTACTTAGCACCCAGTTGCACACAACCCTCAACTAAGCCTACTCGGAAGTAAGATCTTGACCTGCCACAAAATCAGAAAGAATGCTGTCATTCTCACACCACAGCTCTCCCATGTGAATGCTGTGTGCTCATTCAGGTTGGAGTGGGGGGGGGCGGGGAACCCAAGGGGAGTAGCAGTGAATAAAGGGACATTTTGCTCCTTTTTGTATAGTTTTGGTTTGGTTTTTAATTTAAAGTAAATATGCTTTCTGTCTTTTTTTCTCATTGTTCAAGATTTGCGTCAATATCAAATATGATGCAATATCATGAACAGGTCATTTTAGCGTAAGCCTAGATTTAGGTACCAGAGCAGCCCGGATTAAATAGCCCAGGAGCTAAATGGGAAGCTGTGAGGAGGTCCGTACAGGTCCATACAGACCAATTAAAACAGCTTGTATGTAGCATGCTGGACCAAGCTGACCATGGACCAGGCCCAGTCCGGGCATCTGCTCACCCCACGTCTTCTCCTTGCACAGGCCTTCCTAACAGCCATTGGTGATAAGAACCGCAGGGCCGTGCTTGCCCTGGAGCACATGTTTGCACCTGTCCTGGATGGCGCTGTCTCCACTCTGCTGGGAGTGCTCATGCTGGCAGGATCTGAGTTTGATTTCATTGTCAGGTAAGCAGAAGGGGAGAGAATCCTTATTTTTAAGAATTGTTACCACTGTTAGGATCTCTGTTGCTTACTTCCTTGTGTGTCCAGTAGACAGCAGCATGTCTTCATTGTGACTCTACTCTCCTTCCCCCTAGACTGATGGAGGTATAACTGACAAATCAGAATCGTAGTGTCTAAGGTATACAGCATGATGTTTTGATATGCCAACCAGTACATTGTGAAATGATTACCACAGTCTGTGACTCCACTTTCTCTTGCGTTTATTAATTCAGAGATATGCTGAGAGGTATAAGGAAAAGGTCTTTTTTAGAGGCCTTTTAGGGAACATCTTGGGGAGAAGAGACGGAGAGTCTGTGGCCAGCAGCAAAGACAGCTCCACAGCTTGAAACCAGAGGGCCACCCAGCACCCCGGCGTTGACCTGGGTTCCCCTCAACTGCCCAATTTTGACCTTGACTTCTCTTCCGAAACTATAGAAAACTTAAAAATACCTGAAATTGTCACCTACATTTCATTCTTTCAAGAAGCAAAGGTGGCATGCCCAGATTTCACATTCAAGTTCTCACTAAGATTTAGGGAGTCTTGGGTATGTGACTCTGGTGCCATGTGTTTGAAATCCAGGCCTAGTTTGGATACTTCTCCTTGGAACCCAAGGCAGGCAGTTTCTGGTAGATTTATGAAAAATGCGAGTTTGTGAGGTAGAAAAGAAGGGCCAAGGTTTCCTTCTGAAAAAAACTTGACAACTGCAGGGAAAGACCATTTTCTTGTCTGAAGAGCCTCCACAGCATCGTAAAGTAGCTACTCTTGGATGTGACAGTGCTGCTCTGTGGAGGGACAAGGCCAGAATCATCAATAAGTGAAAGGCCAGAATTAGAACCGTGGTAAAGCAGAACCAAATGTGAGACATGACTGCATTGTTTGGGATGCTTCAAATAATCTGGAGAGAGAATAGAAAAAGGCTTTCTTGGTGTGCATGCCTGTAATAGGTCTTTGATTTTCAAGTAAAAAGAAGAGGGTTTAAAGTTTCAGCCCAAGTTCCCTTATTACAGAAAAAAGATCTATCCATTGGTCTGTGACATACCCCATAACCCGTTGGGCAGTTCGGCAACAGAGAGTTAGCCTTCCTTGAAGGAGTGCCGGAGTTTACTGTGTGTAGTTTAGTACAGGGTAAATGAAGAGGTAAAATAGCTCTTGCATCGTGGACCAGTACTTCTCACACCACAGAGTGCTTATGAATCATCCAAGGCTCTCTGCAAATGCAGGTCGGATTGCACTGGGTGCAGGGAGCGTGTAGAGTGGGATTGGCATTTCTAGCCAGCTCCCAGGTGATAACCCAGGCTGCCAGTTTTCTCTGCACACACTGTTAATCACCTGACAAGCCAATTAGTACATTCTTGTTTGCCAATACCAGGTAGATAGATGTATGCCTAAATTAGATCAAGGTTTTGGCCTGAGTTTTATTTTCAGCTCTTAACTTCACTTTGGCTTTTCCTTTATTTCCTTAGCACACACATATTCAGGCATTAGTAGATGTTTCTTTATGGTATAAAATCCCTGTGTCAAGCAGAGTTTCTTCTGTGTTTTTCCTCACTCGACACAATGCAGTTACAATCACCTCAGTGCCATTTTACACAACGAATAATGTGGACCCCGATGGCCTCCATGTAGCTTACAGTCTCTGGGGGGAGAGAGAGTTCATGGCACTTCAGAACCATGGGAAACACTGAGTGTGATGGGGTCTCAGAGGATCTAACTCAGCCCTGTGGGGACGCCAAGTGAGACACAGAGGGGAAACGTAGCCAGAATTAGAGCAACCAGCTGGGAACCACGATGGAGGGCAGAATCCCAGCTCTCATTCAACCCATAGCTTCCTGTTCTCTCCCAGAGATATCAGGGTTCTTGTTTCAAGCACTTAAAAGGGCTTCCCATTTTCTAGAACTGGATGGATTAACCTGATAAAGCCCTCACTGAGGTCAACTAAATGAGCAGACATTGTATACGCTAAGCCGTCAGAAATCTAATTGGTCTGTTTATTCTACAGTTAGATGGATGGGATGCAAATGTCTTAATGCCTGCTGCTGATATATGCTTCAGCCTAAAGTTCCAGCAGTTTACATTAGAGCAAGACATTGGCGGCTTGGTTTTTACTAATGCAGTTCAGAAGTTTCTAGTGTTTACAATAGCTGCAAGGTATTTGTGTTTTTATAGGGAATCTCTCTCCTTTCATCTAATGTCGAAACATATATAGTCATGGCAAAGTTTGGTGCCTGTTCTGTTTTATGATCAAGAGGACCCTTAACAGATAGATATCTTGCCCTCCCTCTTCCCAGAACATCCTGAGCTCTCCACCCCCCACCGCAGCCCCTCCTTGCAGCAAAATCGCCCTACACTCAGTTCCAGAAATGCACGTTTGCGTGGAGCTCACTCCCTCCAGCTGTGTGGAGTGTCCTCCAGCAGCTCTCCCGGGCTGACAGGTTTACCTTGGTATTCATGAAGGATCCCAGACCTTAGCCCTCAATGGTGGGAAAGCAGGGCCACTTGCGCACTCTCCCCTTCTTCATGGTGCTGCGGCCTTTATGTTTGAATTGGCTGACGCAAAACAAGAGTATTCAGAGATGCTAAATTGTTCAACAAAAGCTTGGCCCGCAGAGCAGCCCCCTCATTGTGGACCGCCCTCCCCCGCACAGAATGGGCAGCGTTTTCTCTGCAGAAAGCGGGTTCTTGTGTTCTAAAAAGGTTGCAATTGGAGCTGTTTGGTAAAACTGGAACTCACAGAATTCTAGGCAGAAAGTTGTGATTAATGAAAGCCCAGGGAAAGCCTTACCTGATACGCTAGAGACTTAATTAGAGATTCTGCTCTAAGATGCTGAAGCATTTCACAGTGGATTAGCTGCCTGCAGAAGTGGGCTGCTTTTCCTCCTGAGCTAAATTGTTTAAATTCTACACCCTTCACTTCATTTGTTTGCTTCTGCTGGGTTTTCACGGACGGGGCCCCTCTGCATTGTATTTGTGCTTCCAATCTGCTCAGCCATTCAGCTCACATTCCATATTTTTGTGTTTGTGTAACACATTCATAAATAACATTACATGCCAGGAGATTTCAGCAAATTAACAAACTAATTTTTCTCTCTTCCCTTCACGAACTAACACTTTGGGTTGTGGAATGTAGTCCTCGAGAGTCACAAGGTAAAAAGAGAAAAACAACTAATGTCGTGCTGAACCACAGTCTTTTAAACTGTGTGGGTTTTGTTAATTTTGGGTTTTGACGCGCTGTGTAATATTTGGGCACGTGAAGGCTTGCTGCTCTTACTTTTGCCACAATGAATGTTCCTGTGTCCCTTTTATCTTCAAGGTATTTCTTTGCTGTCCTGGCAATCCTAACAATCCTGGGTGTTCTCAATGGACTGGTTTTGCTTCCAGTCCTGCTGTCCTTCTTTGGACCGTATCCTGAGGTCAGTAATTGTGCCGGGCTGTAATGGACAGTCCCCAGGCCACCTGAATGCTGTTTTTCCTTGTGTCACTGTTTGTTTAGATCTTTAGGCAGACCCACATTGCCGATTGTTTACTTTTTCAAAATATTTCAGTAATTATGAAGTTTTTCATAGAAAAACTATGGCTTTTTTCCTCTTCAATTTAATAGTTTGGGAGATGCAGGACTAGTTTTGTTTGGGTTTTTTAAACCAACTGATTGGCGGCCTGAGTCGTGTAGTTCTGTATCAGTGAAGCATTTTCCACTCAAGATGAATATCTGGGCTTGAATCAAAGGAAGAGGGGCACAGCCTGCCTTTCCAAAGTGTAAAAGCAGAGGGCAGCTCTTTTGCTCCAGCTGTCAGGCCTGATGGTCCTCGAGGTGGCAGAGTGGGGGAGGGGATAGCAGGAGAGGCTGGGGCAGTCGGGGGATGGGTGCAGAGACCCCTGAACAAATACTGTGCTTTGCACTTTAAGTGTGACCAGCAGGTAAATGGATGATCACACTTTTAACATGGAATCTCCTTCAATAGGTGTCTCCAGCCAATGGACTGAACCGACTGCCCACCCCTTCCCCTGAGCCGCCCCCCAGCGTGGTCCGGTTTGCCGTGCCCCCCGGTCATGCAAACAATGGGTCCGATTCCTCTGACTCAGAGTACAGTTCTCAGACGACAGTGTCGGGCATCAGCGAAGAGCTTCGGCACTACGAGGCCCAGCAGGGCACCAGGGGCTCTGCCCACCAAGTGATCGTGGAAGCCACAGAAAACCCTGTGTTTGCCCGCTCTACAGTAAGTCACCCTAGAGGCCAGCCCCTGCCTCCTCTATGCAGCAAATCCCAGACGGATAGGATTTAAAAATAAAGTATAGGTTAGGTAGAATCCTATGAAATTGCCAATCTTTGACTCCAACTATAAAAACATGAGTTGCGTGTGGTTCTATCTCATATAGGTTGAAAAGGGCAGGGGTCAGTAACAGTAGCTACAAAAAGCATTGGTATGTGTCTTGTTTGGGCTAAGTATAATTTGAGTTTAAGGGCCAGAGGTAAAGCATGCTTTGCTTTTTTTTTTTTTTAAGCCGTATATCATTTTAGAATAATACTTCTTTTTTTTTTAATGTAGTGGTATTTTTATTGCCAACAAAATGATTTTCTTTTCCTCTCACTTCTGTTACTTTTAATTGCCCTTGGTACAAAATTATTTCAATTATTAATGTCCAAGATTTTACCAGAAGGAGCTGGAGGGAGCAGAGAAGCTTAGCCTTCAGTAATTCAGGACAGCCATAAGCAGCCTGGGAGCCCCTTCTCAGAGGCTCTAAGAGCCGCAGCCATGCTCCCTAGGATGTCCTTAGCCCCCCAGGCCTAGAGCACAGCACACAAAACCCGAGGAAGGTTCTAAGGCGCGTGCTGCTCCAACTCAGGGCCTCCTGCTGTCCCTCCAGGAAATGGGTATTCCAGTCCCAGGCCAGAGCAGCCCTTCCATGAAAGAGAGAGAGGCCAACCAAATAACCTAAATTTTCCTCCTCTTACCCCCCGTGACGATGCCTGCTGAGCTGCAGTGTGAATCTGGTTTTGTTCAGCGGGAGCCTAAAAATAGGTACAAGCTGAACGACTTTGAAGTTGGTCACGGTCCTTTTGATTGATGTGGCCACTGTGTTGCTCCATGCTTTGTATAGAGACCCAGAAACCAGATTCCTAACAACCGGACAGAGCAGCACTGCCCCATGGAACTTTCTGCGATGATGGAAACGCTCCCTCTGTGCTTGCCAATATAGTAGCCACTCACCACATGTGGCTGTTGAGCACTTGAGATGTGGCTAGTGCCACGAAGGGACTGAATTTGGAATTGTTCTTAATTTAAATGCAAATAGGCATATGCTCCTAATGGCTACCGCCCTCAACAGCATAGGTATAGACAGTCCTGCCGACGTGCTGCATTTGCGCGAGCCGGAGCCAGATGCTCAGCAGTTCACAAAGAGGACGAGCTTGGGATCTGACTGTGCGGCACAGGGTGGAGTGGCAAACCGAGAGGGGGGCAGCCCGGGTGCTCTCCAACCACAGCCCTGCATTTATGGGCAGCAGCTGTATGTGTCTGGCCAGCTGTGCTACAGAAAGCCTAGACATAGGGTCCAAATAAGGCCTCTGCCACGTCGTGGAGGTTCTAAAAGAACAAGTTTTTCTTTTGTGGGTGGAAGGCCCAGTTGGCTCCCGGGGGCCTCTCCCAGCCATTTGTGGGGCTGACTGAGCACTTGGTGAAGAGCTGTGTGTGGGTGGCCGGCGGGAACTGGAGCCAAGAAGGGAAGGCTGGGAGCGGCGGGGGGCGATGCCCTGCCTGGGGTTAGCACCCCGCCTGTTTTAACCTGCCCTCGCCCTCTGCAGGTGGTCCATCCCGAAGCGAGACATCACCCACCCTCAAACCCTCGACAGCAGCCCCACCTGGTCTCAGAGTCCCTGCCTCCAGGACGGCCAGGCCAGCAGCCCCGGAGAGAACCCCCCAGAGAAGGCTCACGGCCACCCCCCTACAGACCGCGCAGAGACGCTTTTGAAATTTCTACTGACGGGCATTCTGGCCCTAGCAATAGGGACCGTGCGGGCCCCCGGGGAGCCCGTTCTAACAACCCTCGGCACCCAGCATTCACTGCCATGGGCAGCTCTGCGCCCAGCTACTGCCAGCCCATCACCACTGTGACAGCCTCGGCGTCCGTGACTGTTGCCGTGCACCCGCCGCCTGTCCCCGGGCCCGGGTCCGGTCGGAACCCCCGAGGGGGTCTCTGCCCGGGCTACGGGGACTACTCTGAGACTGACCACGGGCTGTTTGAGGACCCCCACGTGCCTTTTAACGTCCGGTGCGAGAGGAGGGATTCCAAGGTGGAAGTCATAGAGCTGCAGGACGTGGAATGTGAGGAGAGGCCCCGGGGCAGGAGCTCCAACTGAGGTATGTGCGGCCGGTGGGTGGGCCTCGGCAGCAATGGAGGGGCACCCAGGGGCACGGAGGGCAGAGCTCCCTGGGGGTTCTTTAGGCTGCATCCTTGGTGAGCCCCTGGGCATTGGCATGTCCCACACTGAGCCCCAGGGACCTCTCATCTCCCTGGCAAGGATGCCATGTCCAAGCTTTGCCATCCTCGGGGAACCCATGGAGCCCCAAACTGGGTGTCTCACCTCGCTGCTCACCTGTTGAGGGTTAGTGCAAGTTAACAAAGACGCTAACAGCTGCACCTTTCACCTGGTTTTCAGGCTTTATAAAGCCCCGCCACAGGTATGTATGCCACACATACAGCTCGATGCGTTGGTTACACAGTGAACACATCCATGTCGCCAGGCCCCAGATCAGCCTCTCATGCCCTCCACCCAGCACCCCCAGCCTGAGTTCTAATACCACTGAGCAGTTTGCCTACTTCTGTGCTTTCTGAATATACAGACTCATATACCCATTGCTTAGTTTGACTTCCTTTTTTTTCTTTCAAAGGGTGAGTAAAATCTGAAGCAAAGAGGCCAAAGATTGGAAGCCCCCCCCAACCCCCCCCGAACTGCTTGAAGAGAACTGCTAAGAGTTATACAGATGTGCGCACCGGGAGAGCAGTTCAGTGTTACTGTAACCGACTGTATTATTTTGTGAAATAGTTCTATAAATATTTAAGAGGTGTACACATATGTAATATACGAAGGAACCGATGTAAAGTAGTGCGATCTGGGCTCTCTCCACTCCTACCCCCCGAGTGGGCGGTGCGGAGGCCACAGCGGGGCCCCTCCTGATTTGTACATTGGTCTCTGTGCCACAACCAAGCTTAACTTAGTCTTAAATTTCAGCATATGTTGTTGCTGCTTAAATATTGTATAATTTACCTGTATAATTCTATGCAAATATTGCTTATGAAATAGGATTATTTTGTAAAGGTTTCTGTTTAAAATATTTTAAATTTGCATATCACAACCCTGTGGTAGTATGAAATGTTACTGTTAACTTTCAAACACGCTATGCGTGATAATTTTGTTGTTTAATGAGCAGATATGAAGAAAGTACGTTAACCCCGGTGGCTTTTCCAGGTGTAGTTGGATGCGATTCTGTTTGGCTGTGCGTGTGAACACGTGTGTGGTTTCCCAATGTACTGTACTGTGATATTTTTTTTCTTTTTTTGTTTCTTTTTACTGTCTGTAACCCTTCGTGGGCTCCGCCCTAGTTAGGCTGGAAGAGTCAGGATATCTTTATTGCTTGGTGCTGGTGGAAAGCTAGCCCTGAATGTCGCCTTATCCCTCTGCCCGACTTGCTTCAGGTACAGGGCGTCTCTTACGATCATTGGCTGCTATCCAGACACTCCTAGTTCATGCCTCAGAGGAGATGGGCTCCGCTGTGTGGGTCATTGTGGTGGACGTTGGAACCTCAGGGTTTAGAGCTAACATCTGTTCATCTTCATTGGTGTTAAAGAGTTCTAGAACGTGCTTAGTGGTGAGCCTCACCTGAGCCATGAATGTTACTCTAGAGTAGGCAGCATCGTTGTACCTCTCGTGACACACACACACACACACACACACACACACACACACACACACACGCCCACACACCCTCAAACGTTCAAGAGCAGATTGGAAATCTTTTGGAGACAATGATCCTGCTATGAGTGGAAAAACCTGTTGATTCTGGGTCCACAATAAACCTGGAGGTGATGTTTTGAGTTCCTACAATTTAAACTCCCCTCTTCCTAAATTGCACAGTTGGTGGGGCTTTCTAGATCTCTTTGTATCTTCTTTAAAAATAAGTAGTGAGCATCCAGTGTGGTGGTATGGAGTTGGAAGTTCTACAGGATGAGAGCTTCAGAAGGATCCTTCTCAGTGCGTTAATGTTAACATTATGAGTACACGCTTCTTAAATAAACTGTGTCCCTCCTCTCAACCTTATTAGTGTTCTTTCAATGTGACATTGATCGAAGAGCAGGGAGATGTTAATTGCATACACCCCACTGAAGAATGTATATGGAGGCAGATCTATCAACCAGGCATTATTTTTAAAGATTTGCTTCTGTATCGATTCTGTTGTCTTGCTTTGAGGTTTGGTCTTCCTCAGCTCTTAGCCAGAAACCAGCAACTGTCGGGGAAGCAGTGGATACCCGGACTAAGCTACTGTAGGAGCACAAAAATGGCAGCTTCCATTGTGCCCTCCTGTTTTACACGGAAAATCTCAGTCAAAAGTCAATGGGCTCCCAGTAGTACCGAGCAGTATAGTGACCTCAGACCCTAAAACTTGCCACAAAACTGTAAGATACTAATTGTAAGCCACCTGTGGCCGCCAGGTGTGTGTGTTAATGTGCCAGGGGCCCCGACGGGCCCACGTCTACTGTTTGGTGCCTCTGTCAGCCACACTGTCTGTCCACCTAATAGCCAGCTCTGCTCAGAAAACTTAGGTCCTGCGTTCAGGAGAGAGATGATGCAAAATTCTGAGGTCTGCTTCCCTCTGGCTCGTGGCATGCCCTCCTCGCTCCTTTCCTGAGCCCAGCTTGTGTGGCACATGACAGTTTGCACAGCCCTGCTTTCTGCACAGTGTAGAACTTTCTCCCATAGTCACATTGGCAAAGGGAGAACTCGGGGGCTGGCAGGCAACTAGAATTTCTCTCTCTCTCTCTCTCTCTCTCTCTCTCTCTCTCTCTCTCTCTCTTTCTTTCTCTCTCTTTCTTTAAAATAGTTTTATTTTGTCTGTCTTGTTTGTTCATTTGGATGTTTTAATTTTTTTTAAATCTTTGCTGATATTTATAATTTTGTATCATAAGAATGTTTTCCTACAGTATTTGTCATGCCAGTTTATAACAAAAAATGCAGGGATTTTATTTCTATTGGAAACACTATTACAGCTATGTTTTACTTTTGAACAGAATTTTTATTTGTATAGAGTGCTTACTAATGTTAAATAGTTCAGAGTATATAACATCTTCATTAAAGACTCATGGTAGGTTTTAGTGTAAGGAGTTTAAAGGAAATAAATATTCAAACTGGGTCTCATTGTCTGCCAATTTTGGCAGAAATGGGTTTGTGTCATTTCAATTACAAAGATAAAAGTATGCCATATAATTTATTTATATGAAAATTTATTTTTGTAGTGTACATAGTAGTCATCAAGTCTTTTGACAGAAGTATATTTTTAAAGAATTTATATGTGATGAATCCATGATGTCTGGAACTTTGCTGAGACATGAGTGGGGCACGCTTTTCATTGTAAAGTACAGCAAGGAAAAGAAAATGCTTAACAGTGTTAAGAGAGTGAGATGGAGTAAATATTCATGCAATTGTGTATTAGTTACCATTTGTGACCTAGTGTGGTTCTCATTTTAAACCTTGGAAGGCAAAAATGTACAAACTCTCTAAATATTAATGTTCAAACACTGATAGAAATTCTAACATGAATAAAAAATAATATAACTTGTTGGTTATGTCTTTGTTCATAGAATGTTTTTTATTACAGTGTTTTATGTAGGTAGCACATCAGACCATCATAAACTTTGTTGATTTGTCTTAGTAACATTGCTAAAGAATCCTTTCCTGTTCTACCTCATGGAGGCATTGTTGATATATGAAAAGTTCTAGGTTTTTATTTTCTGACACCGAGAAAGCTCCTCAATTACCATTCAAAGTGATCCCCTCCTCATCACTTAACATCTTTGTGATGCCTAATAATTAGAGGGAACATTTATAAAGATAAATTTGATGACTATTAAAATAAATGGAGGTGCCATACTTAAATAGGAGGGCTGACGATACGGGACTGATTGAACCTGATCTAGAATGTTTTCTTCTGAATGTTTATATGATTACATCCCATCTTTACTAGAGCCATGGAGAAAAATAAGACCAGGAATATCGTAGCGATCTGAAAGCAAAGAGCGGTGGGGAAGAACTCAAGACCCAAACTGTTACAAACACATGGTGAGAGGTCGGCAAACTGCAGTCCATGGGCTTCCTCCTGTTTTTGTAAAAATTTATTAGAAGACAGACACACCCATTGACATACAGATTGTCTGCCTATGGCCTCTTTCCAGCTACAGTAGCAGAGTTGAGTAGTTGTGACAAGTGTACAGCCTACAAAGCCTAAAATAATTTACCGAGTGGCCCTTGGGAAAGAGTTTGCCGATCCATTTTAAGATAGGGTCGTCCTAGGCCGATGATACTCAAGTGGGGCTCATGGATCAGCAGCATTGGGGTGTCTTGGAAGTTTTCTAGAAAAGCAGAACTTTCACTGCCACCCCAGACCTACTGAGTCCTGGGAGTGAGGCCGGGAATTGTGCTTTAACCAGCTGTCCATAGTTCTGATGAACGAGCAGAGGCAATCCCTAAATTCCTTCCAGCTGAATGTGACCATGGTTCTATTATTCGACTCAGGCTACACAGCCAATGCAGGCCAGATCTGAAAACAGCATAGACATCCCAACTCCTCTGGGTGGTCTTTCCGCAAAAACGCATGTTCATCCCTGGGAAACAGTGGAGGAGACCTGTCAACTGCATTTGTGTCTGGGAGGCCAGAGAGAGGAATTCCTTTTTGGTGCTCTACTACTGCTGTGGGGCAGAACCTCAGTGGAGGGTGTAGGCCTCAGACCCTCATCCACCCTTCCTGCTGAGAGGGTTACGTACAGGTGACCAACTCTGACTTGGGCAATTCTCTTGAAACCCTGGAGCTTCTTTTTCCTCATCCGTATATAAACTAAACGCATATCCTTTACAGACATCTGAAGGTCAAAAGCTGTGATGGTTGTGATGAGGTCTGGCCCAGAGGGGACAGTAAGAGTCAACTGAAAGAATTGGAACCTCTGTGGACCCTACACTGAATAAGATGCTTGGGTAATATAACGTCTTCCTTGATAGATGCTTTATCTTAAAAAAAAAAAAAAAAGTCATAAAGTGTTAAGCAGGGTTTTCTATCTTATAACCTCATCTTCCTACCATGGGTCTAATCAGCAATCTGTTCCTAAAGCCCTTCAGTGGTAAATTTCATACATAATGCTCATTTGGTTCATTCAAAAGTCATGAGGAGTTGGTACTCCCTAAAACTGGCATGGAAAATATTAATTGCATTAATTGGAATTCAAATTGAGAGACGCTTTCTTTTAGACATGTTTTATACCACCAAATGACCATTCATTACCATCCAATTTTATATTCTTTTAAAATTACATATACCTAACTAAGTAAGCTAATTTAGTTTTTCATGTTGGCCTAGGGAGAAGTTTTTAATCAGATTTGTGTCCCAAAATCCACCATATTTATTCAGGACTTAGGTAAACATAAGGCCCCATTATTTTTGGCACGATGGGCATATTTAACAGCTTTGGGAATGCTGCATGCTGCTAAATTTCGGGCAGCAGCCACGTTGATGTAAAGGCAGGTGTTTCATTTTTGGTAACTGGCATCTGACCTCCCAAAAGGAGAAGAGGAGATGGCCTATTAATCATCCAAAAAGAATATTTGCCAAGTTTTAATTACTTTTAATGAAGGTTGCACCTAATGAGAACACGCCTAGAACATGAATCTGTTTAATCGTTCACATCAGAGCCTGTTGGATGCCATTTTCTGCCTCAGTTCCCTGCCGGGAAATTACAACAACTGCCATTACAGGGGTCTTGAAGGGACATTCCGGTGTGTTAGGAACTCGGTAGACCTCAGGAAAATGGAGGGACCCAGGGGTCTCTGTTCCATGAGGAACTGATCAGTAGAGATGACCCAAATTAAGTTTGGCCTGGCCAAAGCATGGGCGTTCTACATGGCAGGGTGTTTCTTATCATTGATTCCCACCAACTCTTTAGGAATTTCTTTTCTTGGGGCAAAGAGAACAAGCTTTTCAACTGAGACGGAGCCTGTGCCCTGACAATGAGACACCCCCCACCCCCCCCACCCCCACTGCCTAGGAAGCAGTGTAATCTAGAAGAGGCAACCACAGCCATATCTTTCTCAAAGTCGACCAAACCCCTTTACATTCCTTTTTCCTGGAGTGTGTTCTCTTCATTCATCTGCTTCCTATTTACAGAACTCAAGACTGAGGGCATAGGAGTGTGATGTAAGTTATCGATGAGGGCAAAAAGGGAAAAAAAAAAAAAAGCCAAAATAAGAGTTCACACTAAAGCAAGCCCAGAAAATACCTCTGTCAATAGTACCATCTTTGTACACAGTGGACAACAGCTTGTGTTCTCGTGGAAAAGGGGGTGGGGGGTAAGAACCGGTTTTATTTTTATAAAGAGAAAAATCATGTAGATGGAGGGGAAATTGATGAGCAAGTTCTGACTGGTGAGTTATTATTATAGGAGGATTGCAGCCTGAAGCCCACACTAAGATGCCAAAAGAATAATCTTTGTAATTACAAATTTCAATCAGCAGCAGCAGTGGGTAGCCTGGTGAGAGCCTCTTTTGCAGCAAGAGGAGAAGCAAGATGAGGCAGGAATGGAGAAAGGCAGGAGGCCCTCTGCTTCGCACTGGGAGAGAAAACAGCTATCTATCAGAGGGCACGCGGCCAGATGTCCAGAGTGAGGCCAATACCGTGGAAAAGGCCAAAGTGCCGCCCAAACTAGGAAAAGACCGTCAAAATGAGGAAGGGGCATGACAAAAGAGAGGAATAGAACACCGAAATACGAAGATCTTCTTCAAAACGTCCACGGGCTGCAAGGGCACTTGCCAGCCCATAATACTTCCATTGTGACCAAAGCGTCAATGAACACACCTGGCCCTTTCATCCGATGGATGCTTTTTCTTTTTTTATTCAGCTCCCACCTTACGTGGAATCATGGAAGGTTATCATGAATCATGACAATTTGTCATGGATCATGGAAGGCTAAAGCCATAGGAGTCCTTACCCTCTGGGACTGGACAAATCTGGAGAAGTGATAGGACATTCTTAACATTAGCCAATGCCTTCAGTAGTCAAGTCAGGCTTCGGCCCTAGATCTGGTGCGGTCTGATGTTCTTATCCTCTCCCATTGCCTTCATTTCCCAGCCATTTGTTTTACGTGTTATTTTCAAAGGTATGGGTGACTGCTACACAACTACTACAGCAGAAGAGCTTCTGGACACCTCGGCTCCCATGTGTGTGCCCGATCCTGTGCTCAGAGAGTGTATGTCTGCACTGAAGGCAGATAGCTGCAATGGACGAAGCAATTAGCAAATCTCTGAATTATCCTTCTGATTACACTTAAATTCCAAAAGCTAATTGGCTAAAATGTTCCTCCTTAATTAGAAGCAATTAATATGTGAAGCTAGGTTTGCATTTCACAAGAGAGTTTGCGTTTCATGATTGAAATCTCATAGTTCATTTACTAATGGTCTCTAATGGCTCGTAATCATAAGGCACACACAATTAGGGTGGGATTTTCAAAGTGTAAGTAAGGGAGGATGGCTGGATTTATGACCTATTCTTCCACTGCTCAGGACATAGCCCGCATCCACCTGGGACTACAAAACACACATCATGCCTGCACACGCTAGCCCAAACACACCCACACATGTAACAAGTCCCGACCTGCCAACTTTGACCCCTTCCGAATTTCCTCCCCTCTCTCTTGTCCTCTCTCCCCTGAGAAGGCTTGTCTTCTCTCCCTTACTTGGTCAAGTCAGACTTTCAACAGCAACGCCAAGAGAAGTCTGGATAGAGTACAGATAGTTGCTACTGATGGAGGCCCAGCCTGGGGAGCAGTAATACTGGTATTCTTGCTCGGCATGTGTCAGGCCATTGGTTATTTCACCGAACAAACCCGATACACATGACATCGACAGAGACTCCGAGTGCACAATGAAATAGGGGAAATAGAGAAGGAAGAGATAAAGCAGGGAGCTGAGGAGGGAATGAAGCCACAGAGACATGAGGAATGACTGTGGTGAGTTAAGAAAGAGAAGACAGAGGGGCGCCTGGGTGGTTCAGTCATCTCACGGTTCCTGAGTTTGAGCCCTGCATCGGGCTCCATGCTGACAGAGCCTGGAGCCTGCTTCGGATTCCGTGTCTCCCTCTCTGTCCGCCCCTCCCTAGCTTGTTCTCTCTCTCTCTCTCTCTCTCTCTCTCTCAAAAATAAATAAACATTTAAAAAAAAAAAAGAAAGAAAGAGAAGACAGAGGCAAAGCCTGAGTCAGAAGCATCATCTGAGGAGTCGAGGCCATGATAGGAGTCCCTCACCCACACCAAAGTAATTTCTTGAGAATAGTGGTGAATCTGAAACCAAGAGAGAAGACAGAGAATAAAAGAACAGTTCCTTTGTTGTATGTGTTCGTTGTTTCCTCTTCCTTTTACTTTCCAAAATCTTAGAGTGAGAGATGTAGTGTAGGCCAACTACAGCCTATAGGCCAAATGCAGACTGTCACTTGTCTTTGTAAGTAAAGTTTTATTGGAACACAGACATGTTCATTCACTTTTGTATTGTCTATGGCTACTTTCATGCCACAGTGGCAGAGCTAAGCAGTTGTCACGGAGACCATAGAGCCTATGAAGCCTAAAATATTTCCTATGTGGCCATTTAGAAAAAGCTTGCCACTCCTGATTTAGAATATAATGCCTCCATATCAAATCAGGTGTCCACTCTGACCACTGTACAGACAATGATGTCAATCCTTGCTATTCCTCAAACAGGCCAGGCACTATTTTGCTTCAGGACATTTGCACTTACTCTTCATCCCACCAGGACTGGACATTTTGTCTCCCAGACAGACACAGGCTCAGTCCCTCATCGAATTCAGTCTTTTTTGAAATGTCACCTTCTCAGGGGGTCCCTGCCATCCACTTTAAAACTGCAAATACACTCCGCACCTCCCCCCCAGCACACCTCTCTCCCTCTTGTGCCTAATTTTCTCCACACCATTATTTCCTAATATCCTCTATATTTTGCCAACTTATCTGTTTATTGTCTTTCTTACCTTAATAGAATGTTAGCTCTTTGAGGACAGGGATGTTTGGCTCTGGTGTTTCCTACTGTATCCCTGAAGGCTAGAACCATGCAAGTACAGTATTTGTTAAGAGAATGAACCCTACAAAGTACCTACTATAATTACTCCCATTTTATGGATGAGAAAACTAAGTCCCTATGGGGTTACGAGACTTGCTAGAAATTGTAATGCAAGTAATGGATTTCTGAGCCTCCAGGCTTAAGTATGACCAGTGGGAACTCTTTCCATTGCTACTTTTTGCCTCTACTGTGCATTCTTGCCACGACTAGTGACTGAGCCTAGTACCCTATCTAGATTCAGGCACCATTCCAGATTCTGGGTAGGATAAAAAGAGTAACAGGGCCACAGTCCCTGATACAAAGAACCTTAGACTCTATTTCTATTTCCCTACGAATATATATAAATATAATGACACATATACGTGCATTTTTGTTTTGTTTTAGTGTACTTTTTATTACAGGAAATGTCAAGTACACAAATAATAGCATAGGATAATGAACCCCCATGTATCCAGTTCCAACAACTGGCAACATTTCCCCAGTTCCGTTTTGTCTGTCCTCCTCCAGTTTCTCATTGTTTACTGGAGTACTTTAACACAAATCCCAGACATCATCCCATTTCACCTACAGATACTTCATTACGTATCTCTAACCAAGAAGGATTTTTTTTATTATTGAAGTGTAGTTGACACGCAACGTTACATCAATTTCAGGTGTACAAAACAGTGATTTGACAACTGTATATATTATGCTATGCTCACTACTTGCTAGCTACCGTCTGTCACCATACAACTGTATTACAATACCACTGACTCTATTCCCTATGCTGTACCTTTCATCCATGTGACTTATTCATTCCATAACTGAAAGCCCATACCTCCCACCCCACCAGTTTTACCCAACCCCCTCCCTCTCTCCTTCTCTGGCAAACTAACCACCCTGCTATTATTACACCAAACAGAATTACCAATAATTCCTTTAAGTCACAGAATACCCAATTCATACTAGAGCCCCCTGATTGTCCCAAAGTTGACTTGTGCGTGTGTGTGCGTGTGTGTGTGTATTTATTTTCTCATATGTTTTCATGCAAACCTTCCTATAATTATTCAAAATAAAACAAAAAAAGGTGGAGTGCCTGGCTGGCTCAGTCAGTAGAGCATGCATATGGCTCTTGATCTTGGGGTCACAAGTTTGAGCTCCATGCTGGGTGTAGATATTACTTAAATAAATAAACTTTAAAAAAAAACAAAAAAAGGAAACAAATGGTTTTTTTTTTAATTTTAGAATGAAATATGTTAGATAAACGAAGAGAGATATACAACCAAATATAATATATAATATGATACATCATTTTTAAAAAAGGAATAAATCAAGCAAAATGGGACCCAAGGGATGAATAGATCAGGAAAGATGTCATGAAGGAGATGGCATTCAAATTTGCCCTTGAGAGATAGGATTTCAGTAGGTAGAGACTGCGGGAATGACATTATCAATAAAAGAAACAGGCTGAGCTAAGTCCCAGAAGATAAGAAATTGAGGGTGTGTCTGAAAAATGAGAGGTCCATTTTGTTGGAGCAGATGTCGTCCATGAGCTATGGTTCTCAGAGTGTTGTCCTAGGACTAGTGGCTTCAACATGACCTGGGAAATTGCTGGAAATGTAAACTCACAGCAAACCCCCACCCCCACCCCAAGCTCCACTAAATCATAATCTTTGGGTTGGAGACCCAGGAATCAGTTTTAAGAAGCTGTCCAGGTGATCCTTTCTTTCTTTTTCTTTCTTTCTTCTTTCTTTCTTTCTTTCTTTCTTTCTTTCTTTCTTTCTTTCTTTCTTTCTTTTTTATTTTAAAGTTGTATTTCTTTAAGTAATCTCTATACCCAACTTGGGGCTTGAACTCACAACTCTGAGATCAATGGGTGTGCTCTTTCAACTAAGCCAGACAGGCGCCCCTTTCCAGGTGATTCTTAAGCTCCCAAAGGTTTAGGAAGGGCCCATGTAGGACACATGGGAAGAAAGTGACCTTAAAAGCTAGCCTACAGATAATGACCTTATCTGTTTGCCCTCTGGAAAACTGTTAAACAGTTACCTGATTGTGCCTGTGTTTCAAAGCTCTGAAGGATGGGTGAGAGGTACAGAAATAGAACCTTGAAGGAGGAAAAGCATAGGAAGCTATTGCAGTGGCTGTAAAATGGAATTACAGCAGCAATCCATTGTTTGTGTCTCCCACCATCCATTTACTCGTTGGGTTCCCATAACCCAATTTTCATCTGGAGGAACCATCCCTTTCCCGACCCTCAGCCTACTCACTGCAGGTACAGTTGTCCAAGGTCCAGGGTTTATCATTGACTCAGACTATCCAATACGTGCATAATTACTTGGCCACAGTGGTTGGTTCAAGGACGGGAGCAGGAACCAATTAGGATCTGTTAGATGTTGTGAGACTTCATCTGAAACTTGTAAGAGTAGATGTGCTTTGAGAAGATGTGCTACCCAATGGGAAACATGCACCTGTCTTGTGAGTGGTGTGGAAGACTGCGTTTCTGAGAAAGGAGCCAGTACAGTGGAAGAAGGCACAGTCAAGGAAATAAGGGGATGAAGTCAAAACTGCTTCCATCATTTGAACCCTGGATCAAGCTGTACCTAAAGCTCAACATTTTCAGTTCTGAAAGGCTTTGTGGTCTGGCCAACTGGAGGCAGGGTTTTTTGTCCTGAATGACCTAAACTTAGCATGGCATTGGGCTTGATGAAGGGAGCCACAGATTCACAGGACAGTGACTTGGGATTGTCACTAAGAGAAGAGATTGAGGAAGCCAAACGTGATTGACATTGTTGCAGGTTGGATTCCATGAGAAGCAGACTCTGAGAAGGACATGTGTGGGGGGCGGGGGGTGGGGGGGAATGTTCACTGGAGACAGTGAAAGAAGCAACACTGAGCAGAGGGAGAAGTCGAACTGCCACACAGCTGGTCCTATGGGGACTGAGATGGCCCTTCAGAGTTGGATCAAATTATAGCAAGGAGGCCAGAGCTCTACACTCTCACATTGACCAGTCACTGGATATAGGCTGCCTCCAGAAAAGGGGCATAATATTGGGCCAGGTGTCTTTCTTCCACCAAGTGCAACTCCCAAAGAGAGACTGAGCCGAGCCATCAGCCACCAACAACCCCACAGCTGGGGAAGAGTGCTGAATCTGGGTGCGGAAGGAGCAGCCCAGCATTCATGACATCCAGGTTTCCTGCCCTAGTGCGCAGCTGTGAGGACAGGAATGCCTGCAGTTGAAATGAGGGAGGGAGGAGGAGTTGATGCATCTGGGAGAGGGTGGAGGCAGTTTTGAACTGGTTTAAACCTCTGTTTAAACATTTAAGGAGATGTTCCCAGAGGTCCAGACTGACATCTATCTAGGGAGCACTGGAATAGAAAGCAGAGTTGACAAGCACCTGCCAAGAGAGATTGGAGGTGGAAAGGGAGGAGGATGGAGACTGAGGAGTTCCCCATTTAGGGAGAAAGGAGAAGAAAAGGAAACTATGAAGGGAGAAATGAGGAGCAGTTAAAGAGGTAGCAGATTCAGGCAGTGCTGCAAATTCCAAGATAGTCATACTAATAGCAAATACAAATATTCCCTCTGTGCCAGGCTGTGATCATTTGTGGGCAAGGAACTTAAGGTGATGGCAGACGAGTTGGGTGGGGGTTAATCAGTTGATGAGCAGTTAAATTAAGGAAAGAATCTGGAATCTGGGCATAAGACAAGTGTAGTTGAAGCATGTGTATTGGCTGACTAAAACATAAAAGTCGTCAGAAACAAGAGTATGCTTTCTGCATAAATTTCCTTTCTACTCTGTTTTCATTTAATAGCTTTATTGGGATAGAATTCACATACCATCCAATTCGCTCATTTAAAGTGTACAAGTCAATGGTTTTTAGTGTATTCACAGAGTTGCACAACCATCACCATGGCCAACTTTAGCACATTTTTGCCTCCTTCTAGCTGTGACTCCTCTAGAGCCTTCCCTCAGCCCTGAGTAACCATTAATGTATTGTCTGCTCTGTTTTGAACATTTCATATGAATGGAATCATATAGCATGTGGTCTTTTGTGGCTGGCTTCTTTCACTTAGCGTAGTGTTTTCAAGGTTCCTCTGGGTATTAGTAATCTTCACTCCTTTTTATGGTCAAATAAGATTCCACTGCATGGCTATACCATGTTTGTTTGTTTGTTTGTTTGTTTGTTTGTTTTTATCATCAGCCAGCTGATGGACATTTGCATCCTATTCATTATCTCCTAAAAATATTCATGTACCAATTTTTGTATGGACATCTTTTTTCATTTCTCCTGGGTACTGCTGGGTCATGCGGGATATCTGTTTGTTTAATCATTTGAGGAGACATTTACAGGAAGATTGGGAGTGTTTCCCATCCAAAAATGCATGATAATAATAAAACCAAACAAATGACCATCCCAAGGAATGACAACCTCTGAGATTCCAAATCTTCAGTCCTAAAGAGATAACCCCATTTGGTCACAGGGTAGCCATGAATTTAGCTGTATCCCCACCCTTTCCTGTCACCACCTGTTCTTGGGGGTGGGATGAGTAAAAGAAGAATAGAACAGGTCCTTTGATCCTAATAATGTACATATTTTACTTGCAAAGAGTATTATGCTGCTTATGATAGAATCTGGAGTTGGAGTCAATCTATCCAGTAGATGCCCTAATCTTTTTAAGTTCCTCTGTGGGAACTGGGAGGGAGTAAATGATGCATGATACTGTGTATCAGATGAGAAAGGATACTAAATGGCAGGTCAGGTTAAACTTTGGGAAGAGGTAAGCAGAACCTAGAAATTCAGAAGCATGAAGGGTCATTGTGAACTGGCAGGGTCATTTTGGTATTTCTGCCGGAGGCAGGACTGGTTTTTGAGGTCACCGATCTGGCAGAGCTATTGGCACCCTATGAATAAATGATCAGATCAGATGGGAGTAGAGAGGGTGTCCAAAATAGAGCTGACATATTTGCCAGGTGCTGGGCTTTACATTCCCTCTCTTAGGTAACCCTTAGAGGCAGCCTAGTGTGAAACCGTAAGTCCAATCACGCAATTAATTATACTAAGGCTCAGAGAGTCTGTCAGTTAGGGTCCAACAAGAGAGGCAGAGCCAATAAAAGATGTGACAGATAGATGATAGATGGGTAGTTAGATAGGTAGAGACACAGCCGGATTTACTACAAGAAATTGGCTTATGCGGTTGTGGGGACTGGCTAAGCAAGTCCAAGGTCCTCCTTAGGGAGGACAGGAAGGGAAGATAGTGATCAAGCTGGAACCCCAGAGGCACAAGCTGAAGAGAATCTCTAAACTCAAGGAAAGCCTGTACCTTCTGTGGAAGGCCTTGCAACTGATGGGTCAGGCCCACTCATGATAATCTCCTTTTTAATCAATTTAAAGGTGATCGATTAGGCATTGTAATCACAGCTGTAATATTCCTTCACAGCCGCACCCACGTTAGTGTTTCATTAAATAGTAAGAGAAGGTGCGTGCATGTTACAAAAAGGCCACTGCTTCCTTTCCAACCCCCCAATTATCAAAGAAGAATAACCCAAGCAGAAACTAATGAAAGAGAATGCTGGGGACTGTAGTTGAGCCTTTACAAGGAGACACATCAGAAGTCACCACAGAAAGGTTAAGGAACTCTGTTGTCTCCATTATGAAGAACAGAATCCATTCTTACTGGTTTAAGCCAAAAGAGATTTCCTACAAGGTAACAAATGATTGAGAATAGGAACAATTACTTAAAAGGCTGGAGAAAAAAACTGGGAGCTGTGTTCTGAGAAGCACTGCCAAAGCCACAGAGGCAGACTACCAAGAGGGTTTCTGCCTCTTTTAGGATCAAGAAGCTGGGGCACCTGGGTGGCTCAGTTGGTAAGCATCCAATTCTTGATTTCTGCTCAGGTCATGTTCTCACAGGTTCATGAGTGTGAGCCCGCATCTGGCTCCTCCCCACATATGACTGTGCAGAGCCTGCTTGGAATTCTCTCTCCCTCTCTCTCTCTGCCCCTCCTGCACATGATCTCTCTCACAAAATAAACACACAAACTTAAAAAAAAAAAAAAAAAAAGGTTTTAAATAAGATCAAGAAGCCACCAGTGAAACCGGCCAGTTCTTGACAGCTCTTGACTGAAGCCGCCACAACCATGCTGCCCAGGAGAAACACCAGAAGCAACACAAATATGTCCCCAGACTCACTTCTGCTTTCTGTCTTCTTTGCACCAGATGGGTGAGACTAAATCAGATCCTAACTCCTGGCTGCGAGGGGGCCTGGGAAATGCTTTCAGTTCCTCACCTCTGAGATGTAAGATGGATGTTAGGCATCAATCCACCACAATAATATACAAGGTCCTCCAGCCATTAGAGAGCAAAGCCAGTATCCATGACAGGCTCTTAACCCCCACAGTACACTTCCCGTGATCCAGAATGGTCTTTCCTCCCTTTTCAGATTTGGGACTTTTTTTCTGGGCCTTGTCTAGAGATATTCCTGGTCTTTACTATCTAAACTTGCATTCACCTATTATAGACAGTTTTCATTATTGTCATTGGCTGCAGACTTCTCTGAAACCACCTATCCAGGAGCAAATAAAAACAACCCACTGTGTTTCTACCTGCTCACATGGCCTCAGGCACTGGGTGGAGGCTGCGATTATGTGGAACCCTCTCTTCCTGAGCCAGTCACTCCAAAATCTTCTGTTTAAGGAAGCTAGCAAAGGGGTCACTGGGCAATTAAACCTAGTGGTCTTAGTGATACTTGGAATGAGAAGAAGCATTTGGGAAACAAACAAACAAACAAAAACCCTTCTGGCAACAGTGTAAGGAGAATCAGGTCTTCTTGGATCTTCTATTTGTGTCCTGGTCATATCACTCCTGCACCCCAAAACTCCTGAATAAATCCCAGTGAACACACCTAGGCTAGCTAGGTGGGCAGTTCATGAATGAGGAAAGATTTACACATGGGTCAGTATGAAATTTAGTTCCTTTGTAGCCATGAGGAATTCAGAAATAGACATTTTAAGGTCTCTAGAGAGAACCAAATCAGCATTCCTGGCAAATATCCCCAATATCAAAGTTCTAGGTAAATGATACATAACTCCATAAATCTAAGCAAAGAGATTTTTCTGGCACAATTGTACAACTTCTTTCTGGGGAGGCATCTCCACAGTAAGTCTTTGTTTAAGGGAAATAACCTTGCTTCATGTGGCTTGTTCAGTAAATACCACACGTATATAATTTGGCTGTATACATATGAGGACTGATAAGTCACACAGCAAGACCTATGTACATATTTATTTGGAACAAGTTGATTTTCTGTAAGATCAGAAAAATCCTTGTGGGTCTGAAGAGATTATATGTTTACTGACACTGGAAAAAGTTCATGGTCAGTTAAAAAGCAGATTACTGGGGCGCCTGAGTGACTCGGTTGGTTAAGACCTGACTTTGGCTCAGGTCATGATCCTGAGTTTGAGCCCCTCATCGGACTCTGTGCTGACAGTGTGGAGTCTGCTTGGGATTCTCTCTCTCTCCCCCTTTCTCCCTGTCCCTGCCAGCTGCCCCCCACCCCCCCCCCCCCCGCCGCTCTCTGAAAATAAACAACAAATAAACTTAAAAAAAAAAAAGGAGATTATAGGGGCGCCTGGGTGACTCAGTTGGTTAAGCGCCGGACTTCAGCTCAGGTCATGATCTCACCATTCCTGAGTTCAAGCCTTGCGTGGGGCTCTGTGCTGACAGCTCAGAGCCTGGAGCCTGTTTCAGATTCTGGGTGTCCCTCTTGCACTTTGCCCCTCCCCCACTCACACTTTCTCTCTCTCTCTCTCTCTCAAAAATAATAAAATAAACATTAAAAAATTTTTTAAATAAAAAAGATTACAAAAAAGTATGTACATTATAATCCTTTTTCTGAAAAAAATTATCTTGACAGCAGAGGCAAAGTCAGAGAGAGAGTACGTTTTCATGATGTGATTCTTACAAATAGTTTTCAATATTATTTCTTGATATTAATGTAATATTATTTAATAATTATTATGTCATTACTTAATGTGTTGCCTTATTCATTGTTTCTTCTGTTATGTCACTTCAGTGTATCATTGTTTCAGGTGATTTTATGTTTCGTGTGAATCTGTATGTCTTAATTACTCTGCAAAAAACAGCTTTCATGTTATGAAGAGAGACTTTATTATTTTCCTTCCTCCCTTGTTTTCCCTCTTCTGTCCCTCTCCCCCACCCACCCATCTTTCCTCTTTTCCCCTTTCAAACTAGCATTTTGAAAACTAGCTTTCTTCAGGGATTGCTCACAAGCACCCATGGATCATCATGGAAGCAAGGAGCCTCCTAGAACTTCGTGATGACCACAGACATGCTCTGGAAGAAACGAAGGCAGCCTGGCCCCTGGGAGATGCTGTGAGGCAGGGCCGGGCTGGGGTCTGCCATCAGACAAAGGGACCGCAGCACATGGGAGGCGAGCAGATGCCAACAGACAGCTTTTGTGAGTCCCTTCATGTTAATTAACTTTTGTGAGAACTTTCATGTTAATTAACTTTGCTTGAGCTTTCCCTGGACTTAAAAGCTTTGGAGTGGTTTGTTTTTGCAAAATGCTTTGACTCCAGGGAGAGCCGCTTCAAGAGAGAAAAAAGGAAAAACAAAAAGAAAGAAAGGGAAAATTTTTAAGTGGGGTTTTACTTACCAGGAAATTTCTACCCTTGGCTCTGTCTCTCCCCTCCCCCTGCAAGGACTGACTCAACCATCAGAGAAAATTTTAATGGCCTTTTTTCTTTCCCTAAAAAATAAACCAGAACCAGACTTCCATGCAGTAAGAACTAGCTTTGCCTCACCCAGGCGAAGACAGGTGTGTGTGTGTGTGTGTGTGTGTGTGTGTTAAAGGAAGCAATTTCAAAGTATGAAGAACTTTGGCCTAATTTATTTCAAGCTAGAGAAAAAGGAAAACAGAGCTAGATTTGTGAAGGCCAGTTCTGTAGGTGAATAACTTGCCCATCCACAAAGTGGCAGGACCCAGGTGAGAGACAGGTGGTGGTTTCATTCCTAGTGTTTCCAAGATTTTATGTGACAGAATGGGATGGTAGAAGCTAACAGGGGCCAAGTAAAAAGAGAAAGTGCTGGAAAGTGGAAGATCTAGTCAGCCATCTAGTTATTAATAAAGTCTACACAACATCAAACTACTGACTTACTTTTCTTCCTTCCTTTTATTATGAACATGTTCAAACATATAGAAAAACAAAGTTGAAAGAATCAGATACCCACGATCTATATTCTATAATGAAAATTTTGCTGTATTTGCTTTTTTTTTTTTTTTAAGAGAGAGAGGGAGAGGAAAAGAGAATCTCAAGGAGGCTCCAAGCCCAGTGCGGAGTCAGACGCTGGGCTCCACACAGGGCTCTATCTCACAACCCACAGTGACATGGTGAGATCATGACCTGAGCCAAAATCAAGAGTCAGACACTTAACTGAGCCACCCAAATGCCTCTGTTCCATCTGCTTTTATCATGTATGAAATTACCCATCCATCCCTCTCACATGTCCATCAGGCCATCTTATTCTATAAGATTCTGAAGTTGCTGACATTGGTATTCTTTACCCATAAGCACTTCAGTGTGCACCTATTAATTAGAATTCAGTATTTGTTTATGGTTTGTGGAATTTTTTAGATAAAATTTACATACGGAGGAATGAATACATCTTAAGTGGACCTTTTGATGAATTTTAACCAATGCATACAATTTGTCTTTTTTAAAAAAGTGATTTCAAATTTTAAAAAAAAGTTGCAAGAATAATACAAAGACCTCTCATTTGCCCTTTTCCCAAATTCACTACTTATTTTTTAACTAGTCACGAGTAAGTTGTATATGTCATGTACCCTTGCTTAATAATTTTGTGTACATTTCCTAAGAGCAAGTCTATTCTTTTATTTAGGAGGTTTGACTTTGATATTACACTTTTAATCTAAACTACAGTCCATATTCCAATTTTGACAGTGATCCCAATTCTTCCTAGCATTTTCCCCTCTAATACAGGTTCCATTCCTCTGTGAATTATGGTTTTAAATTTATTGTGTCTTTCTTTATCTTGCTTAATGTTTTTTGGCTTAAATTCTACTTTGTTTTAAATCATAGTGATGATCCTTGAATTCTTATTGTTTCCATTAGCCTGGTAAATCTTTGTCCATCTCTGTATTTTTACTCTTTTTGGTTCACTGTGTTTTAGGTCTTTTGTCTCAAGAGTCAGACACCCAACTGAGCCACCCAGGAGCCCCTAGGTGTGTCTTTTGATCACAGCATGGAGTTGGGTTTTGTTATATAAGCCAATTTGAAGATATTTTCATATATAGACAAGTTAAACCTATTCACATTTAACAAGATGACCTATGTTTGGTCTCAACTTTGTCATATTTTTAAAGTTGTATTTGCTATGCTTCTTTCTCTATTAAGTCTATGATCTATATTAATTTTAAAGGTTTTTTGGTATTTAAGAATTTTTGTTCTAACCTTTTTTTTTAAGTCGGCTCTATGCGCAATGTGGGGCTTGAACTCACGACTGAGAGTTCCATGCTCTACTGACAGATCCAGCCAGGTGCCCCAAAGAATTTTTTATTCTAGTTATTACCTTTGTAGTTATACATTTTATAGTTTCCCTAACTCCATTTTTTTTTGCTTATTCTCTTATTATGTGACTCCTCAGTGGTATCTTCTTACTCCTGCTCACCACCATACATAACGATTTTATGCTGCTTTCCCCCTCTTTGACCTGTCTCCTTGCATTTTTAGTTGTTTTCTTTCTACTTTGTCAGAACATATAATATTTATGCTTTCCACCCATATTTGCTCTCTAATTTACTCCCAGATCTACAATTAACTATATTAAGTGTTCATCATTGGTTATTTGGCTTAAGTTTCCTCTGTTACCACTTAGTTGGATGAAGTTCATTCTCTGCTATACTCTTCAGGAAGGGCATATGCAACAGTATTTATTCCAGTTTGGATAGTCTAGGTGAGTATAAAATCTTTGACTAGCATTTTCTGTCCTTGAGCGTCATGAAAATGCTGTTTCACTATTGCCTTACTTCGTATGTGGCTCATGAGAAGCCAATACCCTGCCTGATTTTCTAACCTGTAAGTAATTGGATCTTTTTGCCCAGAGGCTCTGAGGATGTCTTCAGTTTTTGTTTTTGTTTGTTTCTTTCTTTTGTTGTCTTAAAGTCTAATGGTTTTACTAAGATATGTCTTGGAGATAATTATATCAGTTTTCAAAGTTACACTGTGGTTGTATATGTAGACTGAAATGTTCTTTTATTTCCAGAAAATTGTCTTGGATGATAAATTTAAATACTAGTTCCATTACAATGTTTTGTTTGTTTCTTCAGAGACCACATTATCCATGCATTGGACCTTTGTTATCTGCCTTCCATTTTAGCCACTTTGTCTCAGGTCTTTTTAACCTCTTTATCTCATTTGAATTCTCTTGATTGTCTATTCCTTTTTGATATTCCTTAATAAGTTTCCACTGAAATTTATTTTCCACTGGGATTGTAATTTATTCTTTTTTTTTGTAATTTGTCCTTAATTTCCCAATAATTGCATTTTTTTCTTCAGTATCTTTCAATTAATTCATGTTGCCCTTCTTGTTTTACAACCATTTCTATTCTTAGGGGTTTTTTTTTTCTTTAATTTTATGATTCGAGGATTTAAAAAAATCTATCTCCAGGGCACCCGGGTGGCTCAGTCAGTTAAGCTTCTGACTCTTGACTTTAGCTCAGGTCATGATCTCACAGTTGTGAGACTGAGCCTCATGTTGGGCTCTGCTATGGGTGTGGAGCCTGCTTGGGATTCTCTCTCTCCCTCTACCCTCTGCCCCTCCCCTGTTCACATTCTCTCTTTCTCTCCCTCAAATAAATAAATAAATAAATAAATAAATAAATAAAATTTAAAAATCTATCTCCATGTACGTGTATTTGCTTTAGGATGCTTAATTCAGCTTAGAGAGTAGTGTTAAGTTTTCTTCTGCTTTGTGAATAGTTTTTGTGAGAAGAATTTTCATTAGCTCAAATGTGATGATTAACATGCTCTGTTTTCTTTTTATAACTAACTGTCTCATAGGAAGTCTTCTTGATTTTTTTCAATTTCTAACTACTTGGGGGCAGTTATTTTATTCCAGTTTACTAAAGTGTATCTTCTTTAATAGATGATATTGACAGTTGTGGTGGTGGTGGGGTGGGGTGGAGAACTGATTGGTGCAATAGTGTAGTGATAAATGTTTAACAACCAGATCTCCAGTGGGAGAAATAGTCTGAATTCTAACAGTTGCCAGTTTCTGTGGTGCATGTCCTCCCTCCATGGTGGATTTCAAACTACCAAAGGGATGTTGCTGAACACAGACTTGGGAAGAGATGCTGTCAGTCTTTGTGAGCCATTATATCTCCTGAACATCTTGTTTCTCTTTTATTTTTGCGTGATCTTTAACTTCCCCTCTCATTTCCTTCTTGTCCTTCTTGGCAACATCTTCAGGCACAATTCTCATTTTTCTGTTTGATTTTTTCCATGGAAGCAGCAATGTTTCTTCAATGATGCCACTTCTGGTGCTGCTTATCTTAAGTTCCTCTGCTATAGCTAGTGCTTTGAATTATGAAGTCCCAGACATGTGTTCAGTATTTTGACACTTACTGTTGGACTCCTCTGGAGTGATTTTGCCTATGCTTCAACTGAATTTTTTCCCTCTCTTATTTTTTATGGGTCACTTAAGTCTTCTTCTTTCTAACCACCACAGCAGTGGTGGGAGTATCCCGGAACTTGGTATTTATTTCTTTGTTTACATGTAATTTGAAGGTCAAGGAATTCTCTGTGTGTTAGTAATGCTGAGAGAGTGGGTCATGCATGGTTTTATTTGCACTTCTTAGTAATTTTATGTTTTGGGAAATAGATGTATAAGGATAGAAAGAGAGATTTGGATTCAGGCAGCCATCATTACCTCTCAGACATGAAGACTCGTTGGGCTTGAGTTTTCATTACCAAATTCATTGACTCTTTCAAAGTCATGTTGATATAAAATGTGAGTTTTTCACTTTACCTCACTTCAAGTGAGTTTGGCCCCTTAGACTAAGTCTGTGTGTCCCAGTAAGTAGACCATGATTTTAATAATCAGGTAGAATGTGAGTGGTGGAATCATCCCTACAATTCTGGGTCAGTGGGACTTGAAAATTGATCCAACCAAAACTTCAGATCAAGTCTCATCCAGCTGCTCATGTCAGCCTGATCCCAATGTGTACCAAGTAGGCAGAAATGCTTGACCTTTGATGGCACTAATAGAAGGGGAGAGAGTGAAATATGTCAAAATAATAGTAATTTACAACTATTTTGGGGGCGCCTGGGTGGTTCAGTCAGTTGAGCGTCAGACTCTTGATTTCGGCTCAGGTCATGATCTCAAGGTTCATGGGTTCAAGCTCCACATGGGGCTCTGCGCTGACAATACAGAGCCTGCTTCAAATTCTCTCTCTCTCCTCCTCCCCCCGCATGTACATGCACATGCATGCACTCTCTCTCTCTCACACACAAAAATAAACATTTTTTAAAAAGCGCTATTTTTAATTTTGGTGTACAATGGAGTAAGGTAAGTCTTCAATTACAAGCTGTTCAATGTTCCCATGGCTCTCAGTATTCACAAATGCATTTAATGTTCATTTGTTATTTAATCTCATCGCAACGTGTTCCACACATGAAGATTTATCCATCTTTGTGTTTACAATCTCTGTAAAAAAAAAAAAAAGTCTGTGTGCACGGATCCATGAGTAAAGTTGTTGATTTGTTGACTTTATGTTTTAAAAAGTTTTTTTGTTTTTGAGTGAGTGCCACACAGTCATAAAATCAGTGACTCAGCAAAACACATAGGCTACACCAAACAATCTATAGCACAGCCTACAACTCAATGTGCTCGCACACTAATTCACTCATTCATTCATTCAGTCCATCAACAAACATATTCTGAGCACAAGCTCAGGAACGGTTCTAAGGACTATAGGAAGAGGAAGTGACTCTGACATAGGCTCTAACCCAAGATAGCTGGACACTCAGTTCCTTGCTGCCTTTCTGCCTCCAATTTCTATTTCAACTGTGGGCACTTACTGTATCTATATAGCATTCAAGGACTTGAATAAAAAGATGGAAATCCTGAAACTGAAAGAGGGCAACACAAATCAGATGTCCATCCAAGGGATTTTTAAATGTATATATACATCTCCTTTGGATCTTCAACAATGTGCTTTTCTTTGCAGAGATTGTCTTGCACATGATATAGGCCACTCTCGGTAAGCAGCTTGCTCTGAAGCAATCCATCATGCTCAACTCCTTCAATCTTGTAATTTTTCTTGCTCATCATACATTTACCAACAGAGCCCCTTAATTATACATGCCACTGCAGGGTCTTATTATGCAGCTCCAGCTTCCTTCACTGACTGGGTGAAGTAGACCCCATTCGATTTCCTAGTTTCATTGAAGTGGAGAAATGCTTCAATACCCCTCATCTTAAATGTACAGCTACAAAGCTCCCTTGCTTGAGTTGTATTAAAAAGTTTATAAAGAAGCAAAATGATTAAAGCTGGAAGGGGTCCACTGGCTTTTGAGATTATGGATTATTTTTTTATACTTCTCCACATTTTCTAATTTTTTTTTAGTGCATGTGTATTGCTTTGTTCAAAACTGCACAAATGCACACACACTAAATGCACACACACTAAATGCACACACACTAAAAATTGCAAGGAAATATACCAAAATTATACAGTTGGAGAAATTTTTATATTCTGCATGCTTTTAGTATTTTTTCAATATTTTTTTTTTAATTTTTTTTTTTTTCAACGTTTTTTATTTATTTTTGGGACAGAGAGAGACAGAGCATGAACGGGGGAGGGGCAGAGAGAGAGGGAGGCACAGAAGCGGAAACAGGCTCCAGGCTCCGAGCCATCAGCCCAGAGCCTGACGCGGGGCTCGAACTCACGGACCGCGAGATCGTGACCTGGCTGAAGTCGGACGCTTAACCGACTGCGCCACCCAGGCGCCCCTCAGATAACCCTTCTTGATGAATGTAAAGATTTAATTTAAGACCTTCCCAGCCTTATTGACAGTTTTAATATTTTCAATACACCAGACTATTCACTGCATCCCTGAGGCTTTTGAAAAGCAAGCCTATCTCCCCTTCCCTCCAACACACACACGCACATACACACACACACACACACACACGCCACAGTGGTGATCTCTAGGTAGTAGAAATAAGATTTTGGTTTGTTTTTGGTTTTTGTTTATCTCTATTTTCTATTTTCTTCCGTGTTGCTTCCATATTAATAAACAGTTAAAAAAATAAATTGATCATGTAAATAACTGCCTCCCAGGCAATTAAATAAAACATTGCTCCATTTTCTTACCAACATTTAATATTATCAGAAGTTTCCATTTCTAGAAATCTGATGGGTAAGTAGTATTACCCAGAGTGATATTAATTTGCATTTCCTGATTATTAATAAAACAACCATAGGTATATTTGTCTAGCTCTGCACAAAGTTTACACTGTCATAATTACACCACTAAAAAAATAAATTTATGATATATGGTAGAGTAGCGTATCTAACCTTGATCTAAATCTGCACTTAAATACAGTAGCCCTTGGGGCACCTTGGTGGCTTAGTGGGTTAGGCGACCTACTACAGCTCAGGTCATGATCGTGGTCTGTGAGTTCAGCCCGCGTCAGGCTTTGTGCTGACAGCTCAGAGCCTGGAGCCTACTTCGGATTCTGTGTCTCCCTCTCTCTCTGCCCCTTCCCTGCTTGCTCTCTGTTTCTCTCTCTCTCTGTCTGTCTCTCTCTCAAAAATAATAAACATTAAGAAAAAGAACGGTAGCCTTTGAAACGTGTCTAGTTCAAATTGAGATGTGCTTTAAGTCTAAAATACACTTAAGTACAAAAGACTTGGTACCAAAGAAGAATGAAAAACATTTGTTAATAATTGTTATATTGATTACATGTTGAAATGGTAATATTTTGAATATATGGATTAAATAAATTACATTATTAAAATTAATCACACCTGTTTCTTTTTACTTTTTTAAGTGTGACTACTAGAAAATTTCAAATTACACAGATAGCTCACATTCTCTGGCTCATGTTATATTTCTCTTGGACAGCACTATTTTAGAACAGTCAATTTTTTTCTATTTTTTTAATATCAAAATTAATGTTATACATTTTCTAGAAACATTTCTACCTTGTAGTTTTCAATGTATTAATGTAGAGTTGTTCATAATATTCTTTTATAATCTTATTTATTTATTTATTTATTTATTTATTTTTGAGAATGAGAGAGAGAGAGAGCACAAACACACAAGAGCAGGGGAGGGGCAGAGGGAGAGGGAGAGAGAGAATCTTAAGCAGGCTCCCAACACAGAGCCTGACACAGGGCTCCACATGAGGCTCGATCACATCACTGTGAGATCACAATCTGAGCTGAAGTCAAGAGTTGATGCTTAACCACCTGGGCCCCCCGGCACCCCTATAATCTTTTTCATGTCTACAGCATCTGTAGAGATAGATGTCTCTTCATAAAATTCCTGATTTTTGTTATTTATGCCTTCTGTCTTTTTTTCTTAAGCAGTCATGCCAGGGATTTGTAAATTATCAATCTTTTTAAAAAACCAACTTTTGATCTTATTGATCCTCATTTTATATGTCTATTTTGCATTTCACTAACTTCTGCTCCTATATTTATGTCTTTCTTCATGCAAGCCTCTTCATGTTTACTTCACTGTTCTTTTTCAACTTCTTGAGAATGTACTTCAGTTGTTTTTTTAGACTTTTTTCTATTTTAATATGTTTTACATTCCCTATGTTTTAATATGTATTATTTTGTTCAGCTTACATACTTCCTAATTTCCACTGTTGTTTCTTATTTGACTCAATACATTTAGGAGTCTTTATCATCATTTCCAACCAAAGAGAAATTCTTTCTTTTTTTTTTAATTTTTTTAATGTTTATTTATTTTTGACAGTGTGAGACAGAGCATGAGTGGGGGAGGGGCAGAGAGAGAGGGAGACACAGAATCCCAATCAGGCTCCAGGCTCTGAGTTGTCAGCACAGAGCCCAACTCGGAGCTGGAACTCACAGACTGCAAGATCATGACCTGAGCCGAAGTCAGACACTCAACCAACTGAGCCACCCAGGTGCCCCTAGAAATTATTTCTTTTAATTATTGATTTAACTTTAAGTGACCAATCTCCAACATAATTTCATTGTGGTCAAAGAATATTCCTCTGTAAAATTTATTGAGACTTGTTTTTATGCCCTACTAGATTGTCAATTTTTGTATGTCTCAAATTTGCTTGAAAAAGACTGTGTACTCTGCAGTTGCTGGGGACAGATTCCATATATAATTTAGGTTGAGTTTGTTGATCATGCTCAAATCTTATTTTTTTAAGATTTTACTTTTAAGTAATCTTTACACCCATCTTGGGGCTCAAACTTACAACCCTGGAATCAAGAGTTGCATGTTCTACTGACTGAGACAGCCCTTTGCTCAAATATTCTATAGGGTGATTTTTTTCCATCTGCTGAGAGATATGTTTTTAAATTTCCTCCCATGATTATGAGTGTGTACATTTCTTATTTCAGTTGCTAAATTTTAGTTAAATATATTGAGTCTATACTATTAAGCATTTATAAATTTAAAATTATTATTCTTATAAGTCTAGTCTGTATCATTAGGAACTGGCTCCTCATCTCTCAGAGTGCCCTTTGCCTCAAAGTCCATTTTATCTAATATTCATAAAGCTACACCAGCTTTCTTTGGTTAATACTTGTATGGTATATGTTTTTCCATTCTTTATATGTGTCTCTCTTAAACAGCATATAGTTGAGTGTTTGTTTTAATATATGACAGACTGATAATTTTTTTCTCTTATCTGAAGAATTTAGGTAATTTATATTTATTAGAATTATTGGCATATTTTCACTTAAATATACAACCTTATCATGTGTGTTCTGTTTATCCCACTTTTTCCTGCATATTTTACTGAACTTTCTTCCATGTTTTTCTCATGGACTATTTTTACATCCCTCTCATTTTTCTTCTTTTGCTAGCTTAGACGTTATAGATGTTTCTATTTTATAGTTATATAAAAAATTACAATTAGTGTATTTAATTGATGAAAGATAAAGTTAATAAATACTATTCCAAGCTTTCTCCAGTGTTCCCAGTCTCAGTTAATGATAACTTCCATTTTCCAATTGTGCAGGCCTAAAACCTTGATCAGGGTTGGCTTCACAGGTTTGTGACCTATGTAGTCACACAGGGCCCCACAATAAAAGAGCAGTGAGATTGGTTTAGTGCCTGCTGTGGCTGTCTTGAAATTCTTTATAAATTTTGAAGAGGGGGCCCTGAATTTTTATTTTTCCCTGAGCCCTGAAGATTGTGTAACTAATCATGACTTTAATATGTACTTGACTCCTCTTTTTCTTCATGCTTTACATCTATTCCATTATCAATTCCTATTGGCTTCACCACCTAAATATATCCACAAATTGACAATTTCTCTCCACCCTCCTTCCCACTACCACCATCCTAATCCAAGTCACAGTCATCTTTTGACTGAACTAAGTAATCTTAAGCAACTAAGTAGTCCTTCTCAAACTCAAGTCAGATCACGTCAAACTCTCTGAAGGCTCCTTCTTACTCAGGGTAAAACTTACCAAGTCTTTATCATGACATAAAAGACCCTACAGGATCTGATTTCCTATTTCTTTTCTCACTTCATTTCCTACTACTCTCCCTCTCTATTCAGATCCAGCCATGCTAGCATCCTTCTTGATCTTTGAGCACTCTAGGCATGTTCCCAATTCAGAGCTTTTGCAGCTTTTCTTCTTTCTACATGGAATGCTCTATTCCTCTATCCACCATCCTCACATACTCACCCCACCCCACACCCCAGATATCCACATAGCTTGCTTCTCAATTCTTTCAGATTGACTCAGCAGTCACCTCCTTTGTGCAAATTTACCTAGCTATCCCATCTGTAATTTAAAAGCCAAGACCCAATATTTTATATTCCTCTGTTCTGCTTTAGTTACTCCTATGCATATCACTTTACAAGACGAATTTTTTGCTTTTATTTCTTTTTCATTTTCTTTGTTCTAACTAGAGTGTAAGTAAGCTCTATAAAGGTAAGGGATTTGTCTGTTGATCATTACATTCCCAGTGCCGAGAACACTGCCAGATACATAAAAGAAGCTCAAAAACTTTTGTTGAACGAATGAATGAATGAATGAATGATAAGACCATCTTTGAACACTCTGACTTCATGAATTACTCCAATATATTGTTGTTGCCTTATATTTTATTCTATTTATTCTTTTTAAAAAGTAGACATTATTGTTGTTTCTTTACCATCAGAATCCATTTAAATTTGCCTATATTTTTACCACTTTCTTTGCTCTTCATTCTCTCTTGCATTTTACACCCACCATCTGTGATCAATTTCCTTATGCCTGAAATATATCCCTTAGAATTAAAGTTAATAAGTGTGTGCTTGTTATAAGATTTCTCAATTCTTTTCTCTAAGATTGTTTTTTTCCCCTAGGTAATAGTTACCTTCTTTCAGCACATCAAAAGTGTCATTTCTCTGACTTCTGACTTTCATTATTGCAGATGATCTCTCAGTCTATTAATCCATTGAAAGAAATTGTCTTGATTATTTAGTATGTGTGGTAGGTGGAAAATCACCCCCCAAAACATGTCCATGTCTTAATCTCTGGAATGTGCCCTGTTTCTTTATTTGGAAAAAGAATATTTGCATATGTAGTTAAATGAAGGATCTTGAGATGAGAAGATTGTCCTGGATTATTGGGTGGGCCCTAAATGCCACCACAAATTTTCTCATAAGAGAATGGCAAAGGGAGATTTGACATACACACAGGAGAGGAGGCAATCTGACTATGGAGACAGAGATTGAACTGATTTGTCTATCAGCCAAAGAACAACGAGTGGTGGTAGCCATCAAAAGCTAGAAGACTCAAGAAATAGCTTCTCCCCCATAGCCTCAAGAGGGAGCAGCCCCACTGACACCTTCATTTCAAACTTTTGGTCTCCAGAAATGTGAGATAATAAACTTTTGTTGTTTTATTATTTTTTAATTATAATTTATTGTCAAATTGACTAATATACAGTGTGTAAAGTGTGCTCTTGGTTTTTGGGGTCGATTCCCATGGTTCATCGCTTACAATACCCAGTGCTCATCCCAACAAGTGCCCTCCTCAATGCCCATCACCCATTTTCCCCTCTCCGCCATCCCGCATCAACCCTCAGTTTATTCTGTTTTTAAGAGTCTTTTATACTTTGCCTCCCTCCCTCTCTGTTTGTAGCTATTTTTCCCCTTCTCTTCCCCCATGGTCTTCTGTTAAGTTTCTCAAGATCCACATATGAATGAAAATATATATCTGTCTTTCTCTAACTTATTTCACTCAGCATAATACCTTCCAGTTCCATCCATGTTGCTGCAAATGGCATGATTTTATTCTTTCTCATTGCCAAGTAATATTCCATTGTATATATAAACCACATCTTCTTTATGCATTCATCAGTTGATGGAGATTTAGGCTCTTTCATTAATTTGGCTATTGTTGAAAGTGCTGCTATAAACATTGGGGTACCTGTGGCCCTATACATCAGTAATCTTGTATCCTTTGGATAAATTCCTAATAGTTCTATTCCCAGGTCATAGAGTAGTTCTATTTTTAATTTTTTGAGGAACCTCCACACTGCTTTCCAGAGCGGTTGCACCAGTTTGCACTCCCACCAACAATGCAAAAATTTCCCGTTTCTCCACATCCTCGCCAGCACCTGTTCCTTCCTGATTTGTTCATTTTAGCCACTCTGACCAATGTGAGGTGGTATCTCAGTGTGGTTTTGATTTGTATTTCCATGATGATGAGTGACATTGAGCATCTTTTCATGTGCCTGTTGGCCATCTGGATGTCTTCCTTGGAAAAGTGTCTATTCATGTCTTCTGCTCATCTTCACTGGATTATTTGTTTTTCAGGTATTGAGTTCAGTAAGTTCTTTAGGGATTTTGGATACTAACCCTTTATCCAATATGTCATTTGCAAATATTTCTTCCCAACCCGTCAGTTGCCTTTTAGTTTTGTTGATTGTTTCCTTTGCGGTGAAGAAGCTTTTTATCTTGATAGGTCCCAATAGTTCATTTTTGCTTTTAATTCCCTTGCCTTTGGAGATGTGTCAAGCAAGAAATTGCCTGCTTTCTCCTCTAGGGTTTTGATGGTTTTCTGTCTCACATTTAGGTCTTTCATCCACTTTGAGTTTATTTTGTGTATGGTGTAAAAAAGTGGTCTAGTTTCATTCTTCTGCATGTTGCTGTCCAGTTCTCCCAGGACCATTTGCTAAAGAGGCTGTCTTCTTCCATTGAACACTCTTTTCTGCTTTGTCAAAGATTAGTTGGCCAGACTTTTGTGGGTCTAATTCTGGGGTTTCTATTCTATTCCATTGGTCTATGTGTCTGTTTTTTGTGCCAATACCATGCTGTCTTGATGATTACAGCTTTGTAGTAGAGGCTAAAGTCTGGGATTGTGATGCCCCCCACTGTGATTTTCTTCTTCAATATTACTTTGGCTATTTAAGGTCTTTTGTAGTTCCATACAAATTTTAGGATTGTTTGTTCTAGCTTTGAGAAGAATGCCGGTGCAATTTTGATTGGGATTGCATTGAATGTGTAGATTGCTTTGGGTAGTATTGACATCTTAACAATATTTATTCTTCCAATCCATGAGCATGGGGTGTTTTTCCATTTCTTTGTGACTTCTTCAATTTCCTTCATAAGTTTTCTATAGTTTTTAGCATACGGATATTTTATATCTATTCCTAGGTATTTTATGGTTCTTGGTGCAATTATAAGTGGGATCCGTTTATTTTCTTTCTGTTGCTTCATTATTCGTATATAAAAATGCAACCAATTTCTGAACATTGATTTTGTACCCTGTGACTTTGCTGAATTCATGTATCAGTTCTAGCAGCGCTTCAGTGGAGTCTTTTTGGGTTTTCCATGTAGAGTATCATGTCATCTGCCAAAAATGAAAGTTTGACTTCTTCTTTGACATTTTTAATGTCTTTTATTTCATTTTGTTGTCTGATTGCTGATTCTAGGACTTCCAACACTATGTTAAACAACAGTGGTGAGAATGGACATCCCTGTCGTGTTCGTGATCTCAGGGGGAAAGATCTCAGTTTTTCCCCATTGAAGATGATATTAGCTGTGGGCTCTTCATATATGGCTTTTATGATGTTTAAGTATGTTCCTTCTACCCCGACTTTCTTGAGGGTTTTTATTAAGGATGCTGTACTTTGTCAAATGATTTTTCTGCATCTATTGACAGAATCATACAGTTCTTATCCTTTCTTTTATAATGTGTTGTATCACATTGATTTGTGAATATTGAACCAGCCTTGCAGCCCAGGAATGAATCCCACTTGATCATGGGGAATAATTCTTTTTATATGCTGTTGAATTTGATTTGCTAGTATCTTGTTCAGAATATTTGCATCCATGTTCATCAGAGTTTTTGGCCTGTAGTTCTCCTTTTTTGTGGGTCTCTGTCTGGTTTGGGAATCAAGGTAATGCTGGCTTCATAGAATGAGTCCAGAAGTTTCCCTTCCATTTCTATTTTTTGGGGACAGCTTGAGAAGGATAGGTATGAACTCTGCTTTAAATGTCTGGTAGAATTCCCCCAAGGAAGCCATATGGTCCAGGACTCTTATTTGTTGGGAGATTTTTGATAACTGATTCAATTTCTTTACTAGTTATGGGTATGTTCAAATTTTCCATTCCTTCTCGTCTGAGTTTTGGTAGTGTGTGGATGTTTAGGAATTTGTCCATTTCTTCCAGGTTGTCCAGTTTGTTGGCATATAATTTTTCATAGTATTCCCTGATAATTGCTTGTATTTCTGAGGGCTTGGTTGTATTAAATACAGTTTCATTCATGATTTTATCTATTTGGGTCCTCTCTTTCTTTTTGAGAATCCTGGCTAGAGGTTTATCAATTTTGTTTATTTTTTCAAAAAACCAACTCTGAGTTTCATTGATCTGCTCTACTGTTTTCTTTTCTTTTCTTTCTTTCTTTTTTTTTTTTTTTGGATGCTATATTGTTTATTTCTGCTCTGATCTTTATTATTTCTCTTTATTATTCCTTCTGCTGGGTTTGGAGTTTCTTTGCTGTTCTGCTTCTAGTTGCTTTAGGTGTGCTGTTAGATTTTATATTTGGGATTTTTCTTGTTTTTTGAAATAGGCTTGGATTGCAACGTATTTTCCTCTTAAGACTGCATTTGCTGCATCCCAAAGGGTTTAGACTGTTGTGTTTTCGTTTTCATTTGTTTCCATATATTTTTAATTTCTTCTTTAATTGCCTGGTTGACCCATTGGTTCTTTAGTAAGATGTTCTTTTAAACCTCCATGAGGTTTTCCAAACTTTTTATTGTGGTTGATTTCAAGTTTCATGGCATTGTGATCTGAAAGTGTGCATGGTATGCTCTCAATTCTTTTATATTTATTGAGAGGTGTTTTGTGACCCAGTATGTGATCTATCTTGTAGAATGTTCCATGTGCTCTTGAGAAGAATGTGTATTCTGCTGCTTTAGGATGAAAAGTTCTAAATACATCTGTCAAGTCCATCTGGTCCAGTATATCATTCAGGGCCATTGTTCTTTATTGATTCTCTGTCTAGATGATCTGTCGATTGTTGTAAGTGGAGTATTAAAGTCCCCTGCAGTTACCACATTCTTACCAATAAATTGCTTATGTTTGTGATTCCTTGCTTTATATATTTAGGTACTCCTGAATTCGGTGCATAAACATTATAATCGTTAGCTCTTCTTGATGGATAGACCCAATAATTATGATATAATGCCCTTCTTCTTATAGCATTTAGTTTAAAATCTAGTTTGTCTGATGTAAGTATGGCTACTCCAGCTTTCTTTTGACCTCCAGTAGCATGATAGTTCTCCATCCCCTCAATTTCAATCTGAAGGTGTCCTCAGGTCTAAAATGGGTCTCTTGTAGAGAGCAAATAGATGGGTCTTTTTTTAATATATATATCCATTTTGATACCCTATGTCTTTTGATTGGAGCATTTAGTCTATTTATATTCAGTGTTATTATTGAAAGATTTGGATTTAGAGCCATTGTGTTATCTGTAGGCTTCATGCTTGTAGTGATGTCTCTGGTCCTTTGTGGTCTCTTTGCAACATTCCACTCACAGAGTCTCCTTTAGGATCTCTTGTAGGTCTGCTTTAGTGGTGATGAACTTCTTCAGATTTTGTTTGGGAAAACCTTTATCTCTTCTCCTATTCTGAATGATAGGCTTGCTGGAAAAAGGATTCTCAGCTGCATGTTTTTCTTATTCAGCACACTGAAACTTTTCTGCCACTCCTTTCTGGCCTGCCAAGAGAGTCAATAGATAGGTCTGCTACTACCCTTATGTGTCTACACTTGTAGGTTAAGGCCCCGTTTGCCCCTAGCTGCTTTCATAATACACTCATTCTGCCAGTTTCACTATGATATGTCATGTAGATCAATTCAAGTTATGTCTGAAGGGAGTTCTCTGTGCCTCCTAGATTTCAATGTCTGTTTCCTTGACCGGATTGGGGAAGTTCTCAGCTATGATTTGTTCAAGTACACCTTCAGCCCCTTTCCCTCTCTCTTCTTCTTCTGGAACGCCTATGATACAGATATTATTTCATTTCATTGAATCACTTAGTTCTCTAATTCTCCCCTTGTGTTCCAGAATTTTTTTATCTCTCTTTTTCTCAGCTTTATCTTTTTCCATAATTTTATCTTCTATGTCACTTATTCTCCTCTCTGCCTCTTCAATCCTCACTGTCACTGCCTCTAGTTTATTTTGAACCTTATTTACAACATTTTAAAATTCATATGACTATTTTTTAGTTCCTTGATCTCTGCAACAATTGATTCTTTTCTGTCTTCTATGCTTTTTTCAAGCCCAACGATTAATCTTATGACTATTATTCTAAATTCTTGTTCAGTTATATATTTTTTTTATCTGTTTTGATCAGTTCTCTAGCTGTCATTTATTCCTGGAATTTCTTTTAAGGAGAATTCTTCTGTTTCATCACTTTGGCTAGTTTTCTGTCCCTTAGTGTTTTAAAAGCTTGTTATGTGTCCTGCAACTGTAAGCACTACTATATAAAGGGGGGTCATACACTGTCCAGGGCCTGGCCCTTCAGGATGTGTTTTTTGCAGTGTGTTACTTGCTCTCTGTTGTTGTGTCTCTGGTTGGTTGCTTTATCTCCCTACTTGTAGTGATGTTTTGGACCCTCCGCCAGATGTGCTTTGATTTGTTCATTGAAGTAACCCTGGAAAGGAAAACAAACAAGCAAACAAAAACAAAAACAAAAACAAAAACAAAAAAACCCAAAAACAAAAAACCAGAAACACCAGCTGCAGCAAAACAACAGGGTGGAGGTGTTGTTGATGGAAGAGAAATGACAGGGGCAGGGAAAAAGAAAAGAAAAGAAAATTGAGCAGGCAAAGAAACTCTTTCCAGAGAGTTAATGGCTTAATCCAGAGAAAGAGAGAGAGGAAAATAAAGAAGGAGATATAGAACAGGTATAAAGGGAATAGATTAAATATGTCTGCTTAAACAAACCAACAACCAGAATAACCAGACTAGAGGAGGAAAGAAATATAAAAGAGAAAAGGAAGGGAAAAAAATATATATATACATATATACATATATACACACATATATATATGTGTGTATACATAATATAATAAGAATTGTCCAGGAATTAAATCCAGAAAATGCAAAACCACTGGGTGCCTTGGAACCAGTGACAAAGCTGTTTGGGAGGAGAGGCTGTCTGGTTCACTAGCATCAATTCCTCTCCAGTAGATACCAGGCACAGAGGGGCGTGGTTTGGTGTAGGCAGGTCCTACCTTCCCTGTGGGCCTGCTGTCCATCCCTGAGGCCCCACCTGGTGACATCCCAGTCTCTCCTCCACTAACCAGGTGTCCCAAACCACTCTGTTCAGTCTGTCCTCACTGTGCCGCAGACTCGAATGAGGAGTTTTTCCCTGCTCCACCGACTCCCACACCTCCCTAGTGTTTGGCTGGGATTTAAACCCCGATGTCTTTAAGGGTCCTGCTCCATGTGCCCTGGTTGGGGGAAGTGCCATTCCTCATCCATAAATGGTCTCCGGCTGGTGGGCACAGCAGTCTTTGTCTTTTGAACAGTTACATACCTCTTCCCACAGCACTCCAGTGAGGGGATCGCTTTCTCCCACTGTGGACTGCGCCTCTGAACTACTGAGCCCAGGGCTAGATCCCCTACTCCCCAGGTGTGTGAACTGGGCAGCTGGCCCCAGTCCAGAGGAAACCCCACAGTTAGAGATTGGATCTTTCTCCATCCTGGTCCGTGGCTTTTCTCTTGTCCAAATACAGGCCTATACTTCCCCAGCCTGTTTTTCTCTTCCCTTTGTCTCTCTGCAGAAGGGGATCCCTTCCCTCCATTCATACCTGGCCCATTTTATCTCTCCCAGTTCGCACTCACCCAAGGCCTGCCAGCTTGTCCCGGTGAGTCCCTGGAGGCGTCTCTGTCACTCTTGGAATTCAAAGTCCTTTGGCAACACTGCTGTGTTTGAGAGACAAGGGAACTTTGGGTCCCCCTACTACTCTGCCATGTTGGATCCCCCTCCTTTGTTATTGTTTTAAGCCACTATATTAGTGATAATTTCTTACAGCAGCCACAGAAAATGAATACAGCATGTTTGAGGTTCAGTGTGCCTCTTAAATATGTGAATACATATCTTTAGTCAGTTCTAGAAAATTCTTATATGTCAGATTTTTCTCAGTACATTAAGCTCTTACCTTCTTTTCTATATTTTCCATTTTCATATTGTTTCTTTATGCTACATTTTGGATAATTTGTTCTGTTCTGTACTGCAGTTCATGGATTCTGTCTTCTAAAACAAGTATTTTATTTACTGATTTTATTAAAGCATTTTTTACTTCAACGAGTTTTGTTAGACTCATTTTTTACCTCAATATTTATTTATTTTTGACAGAGAGAGAGAGAGAGAGAGAGAGAGGGAAGGAGGGGCAGAGAGAGAGGGAGACAGAGGATTTGAAGTAGGCTCCATGCTGACAGCAGAGAGCCTGATCTGTGGCTTGAACTCACCAACCATGAGATCATGACCTGAGCCAAAGTTGGGCAGTTTAACCAATAGAGCCACCCAGGTGCACCAACTCATTTTTGTATGTGTAACATGTTTCCCATGTTTTATAACTTCCTGTTCCATGCAGACAAATAAGTTGGCATCTAGAAGACCCTTTAAGCTAGACAACAGAGTTCCTAGGAGCCCAAAGGGTGCATGGTTCCACAACAGTTTGATGCGTCTAATTAACAATAATTAACTCCAGAGAGAAAGAAGTACCTCAAAAAGAACTGTGTTGTGACTTTTGCCACGGAGTGGAATGAAATACATAGAAATCTATAGTGCTTTTAAATTCATATTGGTTAAAGTGATGCCAGCTCAGACTAAAAGAGGAGATTGATGTTATGATCCTCATTTTCATAACAGGTTGTAAGATTTTAACTAGTACTGATGGTCCTCTCCCCACGCCAATTCCACTATTCAGTCTATGTTTCCTTTTAATGGAGAGCTTACTTTCCAGGGTTCTTTATCCAATGAACTGACCCAAATCTTTATTAACAGAAATTTAAGCCTTTTGTCTCACTGCACAGGGTTTCTGTGGTCTTCTACTAATTTTTTACCATTGAACATGGTCAAACCAGTAGATGGGTCTTCTGACTTTCACTCACACTCTTCCCTATTCCTGTTGTGTGACATAAACCCTATTCCCCTGGAAAATCAGAATAAATCAACCCATCCAATGCTTAATCTAACCTTTTCTTGATTACTTAGTGGTTATAGTAGCCTCAAATGATCAAGATGAAAGTCGTAGCTAACAATTAAGTGGTTGTGTACCCACTGGAAGCATTCCTTTCTTCAATATTAAGATTCTAAATCAAGAGACCCTAAAGTAGCAAAGCCAATAAACAAACTTTGCAAGTGACAATAAGGAAAAAAAAATGAAGTGGGTGATAAATATAATAGTGAGAGGTGTCATGCTTTCTTCAACTCATTAATTCTGGCAATGGGAAAAACCACACTATTGGTCATTGATTCCGAGTATATAATGTATCCCTTAAGACAACATGCCAACCTCATAAGATGTTGGCAACACACTCAATCTTTAATTGGCTATTTTGTTGTAAAGTGAAATGCTTTTGAATATGTGGGAAGTGAAACCTATTTCATTTTTCCATTGCCTTACTTCTTTATGGAGTGAGCTTCTTTGTCAAAAGCACAAAGATGCATAAGGAATTCAGTAAGACCATGAATGCAATTGCTAGAAGAAACATGGTAGTTGGGAAGCAAATCCAAACCCAAAGTATGTATTTATTTAGACTCATCAATTGTAACAAATGTACTCCTGTGATGGGGAATGCTATTTATGGGGGAGCTATGCTTCTGTGGAGGCAAGGAATACCTGAGAAATAGCTGTATCTTCTGCTCAATTTTGCTGTGATCCTGAAACTGAGCTAAAAAATAAAGTCTATTAAAAAAAAAAAAGGTATCTACTTCATGATCATGCCCCCTTCTCTGTAACCAACTTGCCATGGGTCAGGCTGGCTTGTCCTCCCAGGCATAATTGACTGTTTGTTATTGGGAAGACTTCTAGTCATCAGCAGGCTATTAGTAGTTACATTTTCTGGAAATCAAAAGGAATGCAACATGGATGAATCTTAAAAATATTATGCTCAGTGAAAGAAGCCAGATTTCCAAAAACACTTTTTATATAAAATTCTAGAACTGGCAAAACATACTCAATTTATTGTGATTGAAATTAAATCAGTGGTTACTTTGAGAGTGTGGGGTGGGATAAACTAGGTAGCAGAACAAGGGAGCTTTCTGGTGGATAGAAACTTATTTATTTATTTACATTTATTTTAAGTTTATTTATTTTGAGAGAGAGAAAGCACAAGTGAGGCAGGGGAAGAGAGAGAGGGAGAGAGAATCCCAAGCAGGCCCCCCATTGTCAGTGTGGATCCTGATGTGGGGCTCGAACTCACAAATGTGAGATCATGACCTGAGCCGAATTTAGACACTTAACTGACTGAGCCACCCAGGCACCCCAGGGATAGATACTTTCTATATCTTACTCAGAGATATTAATTTGTTAAGTCCTGTGGAGAAATAAAGTTAAGATCTGTGCTTTTTACTGGATGTAAGTGACATCTCAATAAACTTAATACATGATATATGTATGTGTATGTATACAAATATATGTGTGTATGTGTATACGTATATCTGTTCTTTGTCCCACTCCTTTCCATTCTTCCTTTGAGAAGATATAAGATCCAGGATCTAGATAATACAATCCCAGAGAAAGGAAATTCCAAGGCCCAGATGGAGAATGGAGGTCTGCAGGAGGGAATTCTCTAACTAAATAATGGAACAGATAGATCCCTTCACAAGGAAGCCTTAGGACTTCTTGTGGAAAGTTGTACTGAGAGGCAGGTGTGGGAAAGAAAACTAAGGAAAAGAAAATGAAAGGCAACATTAACTTCAAAAAGGAAAAGTAAGGAAACTACCATGATCAGAGTACTCTATAATACTCAGCTGAGGGTATGGGGCACCTGGGTGGCTCAGTCGGTTAAGCATCCGACTTTGGCTCAGGTCATGATCTTGTGGTTTGTGAGTTCAAGCCCTGCATTGGGCTCTGTGCTGACAGCTTGGAGCCTGGAGCCCGCTTTGGAATCTGTGACTCCCTCTCTCTCTGCCCCTCCCCTGCTAATGCTCTGTCTCTCAAAAAATAAATAAACATTAAAATTTTTTTTAAAAAATACTCAGCTGATGATAATATTTACATAATCATAATAATGTAAATACAACATATTAACCAATCCTAAAATTTGTAACATAATTATATTGGGGGACAGAGGAGGGAAGGCTGAAGGGATGGATCCGCTACAGTAATATGAGGTGAGTAGATAAAATGGATGAATGAAAAGTAGGGTACACACATTAGAATTACATACATGTAAATGCCAGGAAAAAATAGCTTAAAAAGTTGAAACTAGTTGCTCGGAGGAAAGGAATGGAGTATGAAGAAAGCAGGAAACACCGTGCTTTGGCACAAACTATTGACTATTATTTCTCTTTATGAATATTATACACATGCCACATTGATAAAATAATAATTACCTAAAAACTGTTGTGGACTTTAAATTGTATTTACAAGGTAACATTAGCCTTTCCAACTATAGAGTTCAACCTTCTAAGGATGTTTCTAGAGCAACTTGAAAACAAATCTGAAGCCATTTACTAAGTAAGGTAGTTTATTAATTCAAGAGGCTCTGGAGACACACATAACAGACACTGCAATTTATCTTTACTCATTTATTTGTTTACTTGTTTCAGAGATTCAAACTGAAACCATATAAACAAACAAACAAACAAACAAACAAAAACATTGAAAGCAGCTCAGCAGGAAGGAAGAAATGGGAACACTTAACCTCCCTGCTGTGAGTGGGAGTAAGGACACTCTCTCCTTAGGCAATTTGCAGACTGGAAGATCCCTTTACCACCATCAACCAGTCGATTAAATAGGGTACTTCCTCAATTCTAAGATCATCCATTCTGATACCCAATATTAATTTAATAACAACTTTGAGTCAGGCAGAGGAGGGGTGACTGGCAAGCCTAGTTTGGCATGAATTGCAAGATGCATGCCAGGTTCAGAAATATTAATATATGAAGACTGTGCATCTTTCAACTGAGGGAAACTTTAAATACCTTGTTTCTTGATTTTCCACATGTCCCATCTGGGGCCTATTGGTTTCAATATATACATATTTTTTAAATTTTATTTGAGAGAGAGAGAGAGCGAGAGAGAGAGCGCATGTATGAGCAGGGGAGAGGGGCAGGGGGAGAGAGAGAGAGTCCCAAGCAGGCACCATGCTCAGCATGGAGCCGAATGCAAGGCTCCATCCCAAGACCCTGGGATCATGACCTGAGCCAAAATCAAAAGTCAGACGTTCAACCAACTGAGCCAGCCAGGCGCCCCTGGTTTCAGTATTTTTATACAACTGTTTTACTGGAAGCAGTCTCCAGGGTCTAACTGAGGACCTTGCTCCCTCAGCTGTACTGTCAGCTGCCAACAGCTCTTGACAGAGTCCTTTCCTATGGTTTGCCTTTGGCTTAGAAGAGACATTTTCCCCAAGTTCATGCCCCCTCCCCAGAACAGCTTGCATGGAAGAATGGTGGGGGAGGGGTGTGAAAGGCCTTTGAGCCCCAGAGCTGCCTGGGAGTTGGCTGAGGCCTTTGTTGAGACTGCCGGGCACCTCAGCTTCTCCCTCTGCCCAATCCTGCCTGGGGGATCCCCTCCATGCATGTAAATCCCGAGAACACTCCCCAACAGAGCACCAGTATGCAAATCCCTCAGAGACAGCTTCCTGGGAGGCCAACCTGGAACAAAGTTGAAGTCTAATTTCAGATTTTGGCCTCCTTTCATGCCGAAGGTAAGATTCTCTTGGCATGTAAGGTTTTTAGGCCTGAGGACATCATCCCTCTCAGTGTGAAAATGAAGGCATCATACCTGAAGCCTTGATTTACTTCCTAAGGCCCAGGGCTGGTGCTTTTCTGGGCCAAAGCCATTCTCTTAAGTTCCTGAAGATGTGACTCAGAGGCAGGCTACCATCCTGCTGTACCACTGAAGTGACAGAATCTGACTTCTGAAAATTACTGTCCCTGAGCCTTCATGTCCTTTTGTGTAAACTGAGGGTAAAAGAAAGAATTGCTGGAAAGCATTTAGCACAGGCTAGTGTGTGGCAAGGGCTCACAGAGCATTCTTTCCCATTCCCAGTCATCCGCCCTCACCCATGAGGGCGATTTGCTCTCAACATCCTACATAAGGTCAGGGAAATGGGCTCAGCCTGGCTCAGAGAGGATGCCGCTTGGGGCCTTCAGTGAGGGATAGAATCAACCGGACAAGCCTTCCAAGGTGCAGCAGGCCACGGAGGGTGCTGCCTGGGGTCTCACCCCAGCCCCAGGGAAAAGGCCACTGCATGCAATGACCCAAGAGGCATTGAGGAGAGAGCTTAGGCTGCCTCTGGTTCCCTTGGGAACTGGAGGGGGTGTCCGGATGTGTCCCCTTTCTGCGTTCAGCTGGGAATGAGCTGGTGGAGTATTTTCCCCTCCAAGCAGAGAATTATCTGTTCCTCCCCCGCCCCTCCCCCACCTCCTGCCCCATCCACTCGTAGCTCACTGGTTCTCTGGGCAACCCCAGTTAGCAGTTTGGGCCTTTCTTCCTGCACACAATTGACATGGAGCTCCCGAATCTGGTCCATTCAAACATCACATGGAACACTCCGTTTTTGTCACTGAGCTTCTAGAAACGTGATCTTATCCAACCCAGGCAAAATGGAGCTGGCTTGTCCTCTCCCGGTGACAGTGTGTTTCCTCCCATGGCATGGCATTTTCTGTAATTTTTAGATTTAACATTTCAAATTATTTTTAATGGGGGCTCCGATAGATGCTAGCTTCTGGTTATTTTTTTTCCCCAAATGCTGAAAGGTTTGATTCTTCCATCTATCCATCAACAAATCTCATTGAATGACGGTGCTCAGTGACCCAGGATGCCACCGGAGACAAAACAGACCATACATATTTTCTGGTCTCCCTGGAAAATTAGTGCAAACACTTTCATCACTGCAGAGAAGGAAAATATGCACGGGGAGGTGAAGATTTGCTTTTGTTTTGTCTTGTTTTGTTTTCCTAAGAAGAGACTTCCCCCTCATCCAAACAGTGAAATTCATATTGTTCTTATTTGTCTGCAAATTAACCAGTTAACTAGAATCCCTACATTCACTCATTTTTGCAAGCCAAGGCCCTTTTTTCTCTCCACCTCCTAGTCACACTTATTCTAGGATCACCGTCTTTCTCCCCTCCAGGACTGCTTGGAATTCATTCTGGTTTTGCCCTGCCATGTTAAAAGTAACATTTAAAATATTTTAATTTGATTTCTTATCCCATCTGTCTTCCTTTTTTAACCCCATTTTAAAGAATCCCCTTTACTCTACGAACAGCCTGCTTTTAATTCGGTGGAAAACTGGTTGGATTGCACAGTCCCTTTTCTCTCTCCTGTTAGATTTTCCCTTTTATGAAAAGATACAATCTAACCCTCTGGAAATGAAGCAGGAAGAGAAGCAGGGGCTCCTGGCCTCACTGCAGCCCTCACGTTGTGCTGTCTGGGAAGTCGTCCCCTCTGTTAGGTGGAGAGGACAATTAATCTCTTCCTACATGGAAGTGGTGCCTGAATGCTTTAAGATGAAAATGTTTGTGTACAGGGTGGTCTATTTAAAACAGTTCCCATATGATGCAATGCAACTTGAAAAGGAAACCCTTTCAGATGACTCACCCATTTAACAATAATAATTAGCATTGGAGAATCTTGTTTAGAACACTCAGAAGAAGAATAGTTTATGATTTCTTAAGAGTTCACACACTCCCTGGAGCTTCAATCAAGGCAGCGTATTAAAGCCTGACATTCATTTTCATTTGTAAAAATTTGGAGAAGGGGAGACCAGGTTTACCAGCAATTTAAGAGAAAAGGACTTAGGGAATTTAGGAGACTTCAAATCCAGCTAAGCCATTAGGGCAACCTAGTTATTCAAACAGCCAATAAGATGTTGGGATGCATTAATAAAAGCATAACGAATGTCTCAAACAACAGAGGTGATGATCCCCTTGTACTCTTTAATGGTCAGGCCATATTTGGGGTATTTTTTCAGTTATAGGTGATGAATTTTAAAATAGATATCAATAAACCAGAAAGCAGCCAAAGAGGACAGCCTGAAAAATGAAAGATCTAGAAACTGTACAAAATAATCATTCCTAGATTAGCTAGGAGAACAGGGTTCAGAGTTAAACAGAATTGGGTTACAGGCCCAGCTCTATAAATTACCAGTTGTGACCTTGGACAACTCACTTAACCTTGCCTCTGTATTATCATCTCTAAAAATGGGTATAATAATACCCAGGAATAAGAATATGCCCGGTGCCTGGCATATCACATGTGCTCAATAAGTATTAGTATTATTGTTAACACTGACAACAAAAATCATCATTATGCTATTACCTTCTAGTTGTGTAACAATTTATATGTAACACATAAATTGACTTTGTATTATCATGTTTTCTAACATACACATGTAATATGAGTTGGGCACTGCTGTTCTCATTTTCAGAAGTAGAGAACCTCCTTGGCCCCAAGGATCCTTTCTTTTATGCTCAGCTGCCAAGCACCAATATCCTATGCCGCTGCCATAAAGTCCTCACAGCCGGCACCAGCAGCTGACAAAGTGAAGCCACCCTAAGTCTGAGGAGGGGCTGTGGACAGCCCCAGATGGAGAGTCACTGTGATCACAGAGCCTCTAGTCAACCTGGTCCTAAATGTCCACTGATGGATGAGTGGACAAAACAAATGTGGTATATACGTACAGTGGAATATTATTCAGCCTTACAATTTAAGGAAATCCTGTAATATGTGACAACATTGGATGAACCTAGAACATAATGCTAAGAGAAATAAGCCAGTCACAGACCAATATGCATGATTACCTAAATTAATCAAACTCATGGAAGCAAAGAATAGAACTGTGGTTGCCAGGTGCTGAGAGGGGGGTGAAAATGGAGTTGCCAATCAATAGGTATACAATTTCAGTTATGTAAGATGAATGAGTTCTAGAGATGTACCATACAATAATCAGGCCTATAGGTAACAATGCTGTATGGTACACTTAAAAAAAACAGTTTAAGACGGTCCATCTCATCTTAAATATTCTTACCACAAAAAATATATAGAGAGAGGGAGAGGTCTAGCCAGCAAGAAAAGGCAACTTCTTAAAGTGATATGTGTGTGTATGTGTGTGTGCACCCATGCACATATGACAGAAAGAGAAAGAGAGAGATGAACTGATGTATCAGTTCAAATTATACCAGCATCCTTTTAGGTTGACCGAGGTCATATCAACACTCTGCCTTAAAATAGAACAAATAGGAGCACTGGGGTGGCTCAGTTGGTTAAACGTCCAACTCTTGATTTTGGCTCAGGTCATGATCTCACGGTTTGTGAGTTCTAGCCCTGAGTCAGGCTCACACTGACAGTGTGAAGCCTGCTTAGGATTCTCTCTCTCTCCCCCCCCCCCCTCTTTCTCTTTGCTCCTCCCCTGCTTGCTCTCTCTCTCTCTCTCTCTCTCTCAAAATAAATAAATAAACTTAAAAAAATAAAATAAAATCAAGCAAACAGTATGGCAATGCCAGGAATAAAAATAGAGGCATTGAGAGTTAACCAACTGTTTTTTAAAAAAGTATTGTGTATGTGAGTGTGTGTGTTCATGTTTGAAAGGAAAAATATTTTAGGGTTAATACTGGTTCTCTCTACTTAATAGATTAAAGGTATTTTTTCTGTTTGATCTCAACTGCACTTTCCAATTTTTAATTTTTTTACAACGAGCTTGTCTTACTGAATAATAAAGGACAAGTAAGACTTTCATGACAGTCTTGGCTATACTGGTTCACAGAAACTAGAAATGTCCCAATTTCCAAAAGATGGCGAGTTGACAGAGCCTACGAGTGTCCATCCAATATCCATTCTCTCCTTGTCCCTTACCATCAGCCTGAGACTTTACATGCGGCAGCACTGGGCCCAGAAATCACTCACTTTCCTTTGCATCCTGGGCTGGTCACACAACCCACTTCTAATAAGATGTGAGCAGAAGTCACTGGGTGGGTTTTAACTTTATTCGCCTGTAGCAATAGGAAGAGTTTGTATGAAACATGAATTCATGCATTTCTCCTACCTAAGAGAACTAAGACAGAACTAAAGATCGTGAAAGCCAGGTGGGCAAACACCTGGAAATAGCATATTGGACAGAATCCTTAATAAGGTACAACCCCCCTTTGCCTTCATTGCAAAAATGTAGAACTGCGGCTAGACTCCACCATTTTGGGGGTCTTTTCAACTAATCTAGACAAAGCAGTGGTAGAAACCAAGGTAAAGGAGGCAGGTGAGGTGTGAGTCTTTTCCTCTCCTAAATTTGGTAATTCTGAATGTCACAAAGGTCCTTTGTTTCAGAATACTGTGTGTTCCAAGCAATTCCCGGAATTTTTTAAATGGCTTCCATTTTCCTGGAGGAGTAGCTTGTAATGATCTGCTTGGCTCTCTGCCTTTAACAGCCCTCTACTGGAGTCACTTAACCCCCAATTTGTAGATTCAGCCCTGCTCCCAACCCTGTCCTCAGGCAGAGGGAAGGTATGTCCACCCAGCCTCTCCTGCCTGTTTTTACTGGTCACCAGCTCATCTATGAAGAGCAAGGATCCCTGTTAGTCTCTGGCAGAGACGGGCATTTACTCCTGGCTAGGAATGAAAAACAAAAGATGTATTTATTTTTAAATGTCTGTTTGTAAATGTAAAACAAAGGTGAAATCTTAGAAAAATAAGTACTCCCAAACACTTGGCAAGTATCAGCCCTCCTAGGTGGTCAAGGCGTTTAGTGCATGGGGACCTTCTGCTTCCAATTGGTCACAGGAGGCTTAGGGGATCCTTTAGGATTTATTCTAATTTTCCAGGAAATATCCCACTTAAAGGGAGAAAAAAAATACTAAAAAAATAATCCCATGAAGCCTCCATTATACAAGCCTTAACATACAGCCTCTTCCTTTAAAAACTTGCACATTTCCATACTATCCTATTTTTATTCAGCACAGTCAAAACTGTGCTGCTTTTTTTTTTTTATAATTTAAAGAAAGTAATTTGATGAAATTTAACAGCCCTAATGAATTAAGCTGAGGAAAATGCAGAAGGCTTTAATAACAGCAAACCTATTGAAATGAAAGAGCCTATACATTGTTCTACTGACAGACTTACTAGCAGAGCAAACCAGATGTAGGTTGCCAAGGGAAGTTCAGCTTGTAAATTGTAAGAAAAGAATATATTGCCAGGCTCTGCTGGGCTCTGTTATTTCTTCATTAAAATGCACTGTCAATCAGGTTGAAAAGAAATGTCTAATTAACACCATAGGGCACCAAAAAATTTAGTGTCAGAAACTCAGCTGCTATCCCCCTTTACAACTGTATCTCTCTAAGCAACTCCATTCCTCTCTTTCAACCCTCCCCCAACAACAGAACCCCTCCCCCATATCCTACTTGCTTATGATCAAAAGCGTCAGAGAAATTGCAAAATGCAGTGCATTACACAATTCCCTCTTTATAGCTGTGAACCAGCTAGAACTAAAGTTTCCAGCAACTTCTCTTCTTTGTATGCCCGGTATCCATGCAAAGACTCAAATACAATGGAACATAACGAAAACCAACGGTCCATCTTGAGATCTCTTCTTCCAAGATATGGAAGAATTAAAAGAGTTCTAGCCTGGCAGAGTCTAGTCCTGGCTTTACTACGAAGCCACTTGTGGGTCTTGGGGGATGTTCCTTCATAGTACTGAGCCTCAGTTTCACCATTCATAAAACAGAGGTAAGTAATAAAAGGTCTTGTCAGTCCATGTCAAGGATTGCTTCAAGGATCAAATGAGACAAGGTGTACACAAGGGCTTTGTAATATTTAACGCATGATTATTATTACCCCAGTGTCAGCAGAGTTGTCTGAAGTCCATATGTGTTTGGTTAGTTGGAGGCTTACTGCCTCCAGAAGGGTCATGGTCCCTCAGCTCTCCTCTGCTCACACATTGCTCATGCCCAGTGATGGGCACTCTTAGAGACTGAGTGGAAGCTGAGTTTGGAGGAAGTTCTAGAAGAAGGAAATACAAGATGTTAATTAGAGACTCTGAAGTTTAGACTAGAATCTTCTCCACTCCCTCAACATCCAGGCACCAAATACTGTTGGTTTCTCCATCATAATGCTTCTCTCTCTTCCACACATTCTTTCCATTTTCATCTTTCTTAGGATCACACACTGGCATTCCTGCCATGGACTTGCTGATCGATTTTTGTGCCACCTTCTCCCTCTAGTCTCTTCTGCACATAGCTATCAGATTAGTCCTAGTTATTAAACCCCACTCAGCATACATCAGTCTCACTTCTGCAGATTTCAGCGATTCAGTTGGGTCTCTATACAAAGGACCACGTTCTTCACCTGGCATTTGAGGCTCCCACATATGCCAGTATGTGCATCACAGGCTCACCTCCCATCACTTCCTTTCTAAGTCTGTCTGGTCATTTTTAAGACTTTTGTTCTTTACTCATACTTTTAATAGCCCTTTTTATTTCTTCAAATATAATCCAACATAGTTATTGTATATTTTTTGTGTGATCATTCTAATGTTTGATGTTTTCTCTGGTCTGGTTCTACTGTTTGCTGTTTTGCAGACTCTCATTCATGGTACCTTGTTTACTTACATGTTTTCTGATTTAAAAAAAAATGAAACATTATCAATAATAACCAAACTATGGAAAGAGCCCAAATGTCCATTGACTGATGAGTGGGTAAAGAAGATGTGATACACACACACACACACACACACACACACAGGAATATTACTTAGCCATCAAAAAGACTGAAATCTTGCCATTTGCAACAATGTGGATGGAGCTAGAGTGTATTATGCTAAGTGAAATAAGTCAGTCAGAGAAAGACAAATACCATATAATTTCACCCATATGTGGAATTTAAGAAACAAAACAAATGAACATATGGGAAGTAAAAAAAAAAGAGAAAGAGAGAGAGAAGAAAACAAACATAAGAGACTCAACAATAGAGAACAAACAGCATTGATGGAGGGAGGGAGGTGGAGGATGGGCTAGATGGGTGATGGATATTAAAATGGGTACATTTTATGATGAGAACTGGGTGTTATATGTAAGGGATGAATCACTATATTCTGCTCCTGAAACTAATACTGTACTCTATGTTAACTAACTGGAATTGATATAAAAATCTGAAAAGAAATTGATTCACATTCTCTATAATTTTATCTAAAAAATTATTTGAGGACTGAATTTAAGGTACATTCTTCCAGAGAGAATTTTAGTTTGCATCTGCCACGCATCTGTGCATTTGGTTCACTTTGAACTAAATTCTTGGCTTCAGGTTTAACTCTCAGCAACTTAGGAATGCTTGACTGGCTCAGTCAGTAGATCATGTAACTCTTGGTCTCAGGGTTGTGAGTTTATGCCCCACATTGGGCATGGAGTTTACTTTAAAGGAAAAAAAACAGTAATAACAAACCTGCAGCATGTTAGGAATACAAGGAACTTCCATGATTTGGTAAAAATATCTACAAAAAAAGCAACAAATAACATCATATTCTATAGTGAAGTTCATAACAGTTTCCCTCTAAGATCACAAACGAGACAAAGATGACAGTTCATACCCATCTTATTCAGCATAGTACCATAAGTGCTAGCCACTGCAATAAGACAAGAAAATGAAATAAAAGGTGTACAGAATGGAAAGGAAGAAACTGTTACTGTTTGCAGATGATATAATTGGCTATGTAGCCCAAGGTATCTATAAAAATCTCCTAAAACTGATAAGTGAGTTCAGCAAAGTTGTAAAATGCAAGAGCAATATATAAATATCAATCATAGGTTAACAATGAACCTATGAAAAATGATATTATGCAGTATCAATTATAATCACTGCAAATAAAGCACAGTATCATTTATAATCATTGAAAATAAAACAAAATACTTAGGTATATGCGTCATAAAGCATGTGCAGAATTTGTATGTTGGAAATTACAAAATACTGATGAAAGAAATCAAAACAAACCTAAATATATGTAGATACATACTATATTCGTGAATTGCTCCCAATTGAAAAATATAGTAAAGATGTCATTTTTCCTTGAATTAATCTATAGGCTTAATGAAATACTATTAAAATCTTCATGAGACTTTTTGTAGACACAGACAAGTTTGTCATAAAAATTATATGGAAAGGCACAAGCCCTAGAATAACTAAAACAACCTTGACAAATGAATAAAGTGGGTAGATTTACTCTATTTGAGGCTTACCATAGTAGCTACAGTAAGACCATGTGATATTGGCAGAGGCACAAACACAGAGATGAAGAAAACAGAATAGAGAGCTAGACCCACACAAATATGCTCAACTGATTTTTGACAAAGGTACAGAAGCAATTCAATGGAGGGAGGATAGCTTTTTCAACAGGGTGCTGAAGCCCTTGTGCATAGACATAAACCTTATAACTGATGCAAAAACCAACCCAAAATGGATCACGGAATTAAATGAAAAATGTAAAACAATAAAACTTTGGGGAAAAATATAGAAAATCTTTAGGATCTAGAGGTAGACATAGAACTGTTAGATTTGATTGTAAAAGCACAGTACACTAAAGGACAATTTGATCATTTGGACATTATCAAAATCAAAACCTTTTTTTCTGTGAAAGTCCTTGTGAAGAACATGAAAAGACAAGTTACAGACTGGGCGAAAATATTTGCAAATCATCTATCTGACAAAGGACAAGTACCTAGAGTATATAGAAGTCTCAAAACTCAACAATAAAATAAATAAATGAAAAAATAAACAAATAAATGAATCCAATTGAAAATAAGCAAAAGATACAGATATTTTGCCCAAAAAGGATATACAGGTAGCACATGAAATAAGCATATGAAAAGATGCTCAACATCTTTAGCCATCAAGGAAATGCAAACATTTTAAATACAATGAAATATTATTATACACCTATAAGGTTGGCTAAATAAAAAATAATGAGAATACCAAATACTGGTAAGGATGTGGAGAAACTGAATCACCCATACATTTCTGGTAGGAAGGTAAAATTTTACAGCAGCTTTAGAAAACAAATTGGTAGTTTCTTACAAAATTGAACATGCTACCACTGTATGACCCAACAATTGCACTGTTGGACATTTTATTTACACACAACTTATACATAAACGTAGGTAGCCCCTATATTTGTAAGAGCCAGGGTGTGGGTGGTTAAACAAACTTTGCTGCATCTATATCATGAAAAACTGCTCGGCAACAGGAAGGAACTATTGATACAGGCAACATGCAACAAGTTGGATGAATGCCCAGGGAATTATGCTGAGTAAAAAAAAAAACCCACAACAATCCCCAATGGTCAAGGAGGGTGGAGAGGTCACATGGTGTGTTACGAAAAGGCAACAGAAGAGATCCTTGTGGTGGTAGAACTGTTCTGTATCTTGACTGTATCAATATCAGTATCTTGTCTGTGATACTGTACATAGTTTCTAAAGATGTTACCATTGAAGGAAACTGGATAAACACTATACAGATCTCCCTGTATTATTTTGAGATAATTGTATATGCAAATCTACAATTATCTCAAAATTTAAAAGCTTAATTAAATTTAAAAATATTTGTGCACACATGGTAATAGGAGACAGAAATGTACATAGAGGAAGGAATGTAATTCTTCCAGTGTTAAGCAGGGAATTAGGAAAGTTTTCATGGATAATATGGCCTTTGGTCTGATTCTGGCAAGGTGAGTGAATGTTCTCCAGATGGACAAAGAAAGAGAGAAAGAGCATTGAATCAGAGGAAGTATTCCTCCCAGATGGGTAGACAAATTTGTCCACTGTGGGGGAAAAAATATTTCATGATGTGTTCCCTTTTTTTTTTTTTTTTAGTTTATTTATTTATTTTGAGAAAGAGGCAGAGAATGGAGAGAGAGAATTCTAAGCAGTCTCCACACTGTTAGCACAGAGCCCACTGTGGATCTCAAACTCACAAAACTGAGATCATGACCTGAGCTGAAGTCAAGAGTAGGATGCTTAACCAACTGAGCCACCCAGGTACCTTTGTATTATTTTTTTAATTGGTATTTCCAGGGATGCGTAAAATCCTCCAAAAGAAATTGTCCAAGAACAGAAGTAATCAGGTCAATTTAGCTTAAATGAAACTGTGTCTCTTCTAATCCATTTTAGTAAAATAAATTAACTTGCTGATAAAGAATTCGAAATTTGGAGGTAACTTCTGAGTTATGATCAATGTAATTATTGTGTTGATTAAATTATTTGTTTAAGTTTATTTATTTTGAGAGAGAGAGAGAGAGAGAGAGAGAATGAGTGCACAAGCTTGCACAAGCAGGGGAGGGGCAGAGAAAAAGGGAGAAAGACAGAATCCCAAGCACGCCCCACACTGTCAGAGCAAAGCCCAATGCAGGGCTCCAACTCAAAACTGTGAGATCATGACCTGAACCGAAACCGAGAGTCGGACGCTTAACTGACTGAGCCACCCAGGAGCCCCGAAATCATTTTTCCTCAAATATAATTAGGATAAATAAATGGGTCAATGCTTTCATTTGAGACTCTGTGACACAAGAGATTTCTACAATAGTGTATTTATTATAGGGTTATTTTATTTATTTTTAGCAAAGTAGCGATGTTTTTGAGGGCGTCTTGCCCCTCTGTTCTGCCTGAACTCTCCATAGGGAGGTCTGAGATTCAAAACACATCATCATTTTGAAACACAGGTTAATACAAAGATGGGATTAAGATAAACAAATTACCTTAATATCCACTTTGGAATGCAAGTCTTCCAAACAGTGGAATATTTCTCTGCTTACTGTGATCTCATCATCTCATGAATTAATCGGCCTAGAGAAGAGCCTCCCTGACTACCACGTAACTGGAGATAGATTTTAAACCACAAAATCTGATGACACTCCAAAACTAGTTCATGAGACTCCTCTGAGCATATCCGATTATCTACGAATAAAGGAAATATTTGCATTGTTAGGTGGAAAATCTGCAAGTTATTTCATCAGCTCTTAATACATCCATGAGCAAAGCAATGCCAGCAATCCGAAGCTGGCAAGGATGCAGACCTTAGCAGGCCGGCAACTGCAATACTTTACCCAGGGCTGGGGGCATCTTTTTAAATGTTATTCAGTTATTTTTTTGGTTTTTGGTCATCTAGAATGCTTCATTTATTATCAGACCCCAGACGGAAACTAACTTGTTGAGGTTTATCAGGGCTGACTGGCCCTAGGAAAATGGAGAGAGAGACACAAGTCTCGTGTGTGGCCTCCATCCCCTCTTCCAACTGGTTATTTTTTTCCCTTCACCTTTCTTTAAACTCCCCACGCTCTGGGACACCCCTCCCAATCCACCTGCCTTCTCCTAGAGATCTCCTGGAAATATGGATTTGGAGTGTCACCAGCCTGACCAAGGCAGAGCATCTGCAATACAGTTGAGTTGTTTTATTCTTGTTTTGTTTTATTCTTATTTTTTACATATTTATTTACTTCAAGTAGGCTTCACGCCCCTAACCTCTGAACTCAAGACCCTGAGAACAAGACCTGCGCTGAGATCAAGAGTCAGGACACTTAACTGATTGAGCCACCCAGGCACCCCAGTGAGCTTTTGTTTTAAATCAACTTTGAGAAAAGGCACAAGGCAACATGTGTGGGGCCTGGAGAGATCATTGATTTGGTGGCTATATGATGATCCAATGTGGCTGATTCCCAATTGTCAAACAGCGTGGTGGTGTTCTTCCAACACACAAGAAGACTTGAATAGGCATCTGCCCTGTTCCGGAGGCTCTGCTAGGTACTGGGGACAACAAGAAGATGTAATCCATGCCCTCAGGTGGCTCAAGTTCTACGAAGAACACAGGGACTAACGGAAACAATTAGAACACACAATGAGTTGCTCCACCTTCTAGTTTCCACCGCATTAGGCACAAACGTCTGTTGGCACTTACCTCACACCATGGCTTCTCCAGCTTCTAACAGTGTCAGCCACATAGCAGGCTCTCAGAAGTACCTGATGAAATAATGAATGAATAAACAAATGAACAAGCAAAACATTATTCAAGTTACCAACACAGAATGTGGTAGAAGCAATTAACTGGCTGGAGGAAAAGGGAAGTTTTATAAGAGATGGTGATTTGAATTGAGACTTAAAGCACATACACAGTGTCTGACCTTGAATGAGCTTATAAGCAAAGATAGTTTGATTAAGTGGAAGTTCAAGTGGAGAACAGGCATTTGGAGGCAAGTGGAGAAGGTTTCAGGCAGAAGTACCTTCAGTAACTAGCTTAGGACCTGGCACATGGTAGGAACACAAGAAGTATTTATCGAAAGAACGCATGAGTGAATGAATGAATTGATGAACATAACAAATAGCATAGACAAAGTCACCAGTATTGTAAAAAAGTCAGCATATTTAGGGAATGGTATATTTGGAAAATTATATAATCATAGAAGAGAGAAAGAAGACAGGTGGTTAGAACAAAAATAATGGAGGATACAAGAAAAGCATAATGCAAAGAGCAGAGCTTCTTGGGAAGAGAGGAATTGGACAGGGAGAAAAGAAATTTTTTAAATGAGAGCATGGGAATAGTTCAGGTACTACAGAACCAGAGGTCTGGTTGTTGTGAGAAATGAACTTAACGATTGTATATCACGAGTCAAAAGAGCTTTCAGGCAACAGGACTCTGAAAAGGAATAGAGGTACATAATTAAGAAAAGGCGAAACCTAACAATCATGGTCCAGAAGGAGCTGACCCATAGGAAAATAAAAATAAGAAGAGTCAGGAGAAAATTGATTGTCTTTAAGCCAAGGCAAACCTGAGCGTGCTTTCTTAGACTGTGTATTAGTTATCTGCTGCTGCATAACAAATTAACTCAAAAGTTAGTGGATTTAAACAGAAATAAACATTTACTACCTCACACAGCTTCTGTTCATCAAGAAGTTTAGTTGGTGGTTCTGGCCCCAAGTCTCTCATGAGGTCGCAGTGAAGGTGTTGGCTGGGGCTGATGTCATCTGAAGGCTCTACTGAGGCCAGAGAGTAATCTGCCATGTATTTGTGGGATTTTGTGGGATTCCTCAGTTTTGCCCTTCAGGGGAGTCTCCACAAAGCCACTGATGTCCTTAGAAAATGAAGCTGGCTTCTCCCCAAGCAAGTATCCCAAGCAAGAGGGCAAAGTGGAAGCTGCAATATCTTTGATGACTGAGTTTTGGAATTCGAATTCCCATTATTTCTGTAATATCTTATTCATTACACAGATCAGCTCTATTCAAAGTAGAGCCTCCACAAGGGTGAATAATCATCCAGAGACTATCTAAGAGACTTTCTTGGAGGCTGGATTGGAGGCTGGTTATCACAAATTACACTCTATACCTAATCTGCTGTTCTCTAGATTTCTCAGGTAGGTTCGATGGCAGGTGACAAAAGTGACCTTCTACAGATCTGAGATTATGACATCTTTCTCATGGCTGGTAATCCTCTAAAAGGAAAATATTGGTTCCTAATCGTTCTAGCCAGGCTTTCAAAGATGGGACTCATTGGCCTGGCTTGAATCCAATAAGCAACTATGAATCAAATCACCATGATGGGGTGGAGGTGAGGTGTCCACACAGGAAATTCCATCTGTACTGCATGTATTGAGCATGACGGATCTACCAGCAGTGTGGCAGGAGCTAACTCTGGTCAGTTCTGGTTCTGGCCTGGTTCCCCCCAAAAGAAAAGATGCAGAGCAATTAATGAAAAAGGTGGCAGATGCTCTCTATAACCTCAATGTTAAAAAAGACTCACTCTGCTAGGTCTAAGGTCTTCATTGGCTGGCATAACATCACACATGTATCTCCTTGTCTCTTTTTCATCATCATATTTTTACCATCTAAGCATATTGAAAATATAGGTATATCATTTAGCAAAATTGTGCAAGACTTATACACTGAGAACTATGAAACATGGTTAAGAGAATTAAAGAAAAACTTTAAAAAATACAGAGATATACTATGTTCATAGATTGGAAGACAGAAGATGGTTAAAATGACAGTTATTCCCAAATTGATCTGTAGAGTCAATACAATACAAATCAAAATCCCAGAACATACTTTTTTGTTGTTCAGATTGATAAGGGGATTATAAAATTCATATGGAAATGCTCAGGACCTAGAATAGCCAAAACAACAGTAAAAAAGAACGAAATAGAGAACTTATATTACCTAACTTCATAAAGCTACAGTAATTTACACAATGTCTTATTAACATTAAGAGAGACAAATATATTAATGGAAGAAAATAGAGTCCAGACATAGATAGATAGATAGATAGATAGATAGATATAATCAGATGACTTTCAACAAAAGTACAAAGGTGATTCCATGGATAAGGATTGTCTTGTCAATAAATGGTGCTGTAACAGTTGGCTATGGATATGTTAAAGAAGGAAATTCAATCTATATCTTACACAATATATAAAAATAAAATGGATCACACACTGAAATTTAATTCCTAAAACTATAAACGTTCTAGAATAAAATCTTTGAAACTTTGGGTTGATCAAAGCTTTTATAAAACAGCAAAAGAATAACACATTTTTTATTTTATTTTGTTATTTATTTATTTTTACATTTTCAAGTTAATTTTTATTAGTTCCTATAAAAAATAGAGAGCACAAGGCAGGGAGGGACAGAGAGAGAGGGAGACACAGAATCCAAAGCAGGCTCCAGGCCCTGAGCTGTCAGCACAAAGCCCGATGCCAGGCTTGAACTCACAAACCATGAGATCATGACCTGAGCCAAAGGCCGACACTCAACCAACTGAGTCACCCAAGTGCATAATACATTTTTTTTTAAATGATGTTAGACTTCATCAAATTAAGATCTTCTACTCTTCAAAAGACAGGTTAAAAAAGTGAAAAGATATGCCACAAAATGGGACAAAGCATTTGCAAATTATATATTGATAAAGGATTTGTATCCAGAATATGAAAAAAAAACCTCTCAAAACTAAGAAAACAATCCATTCTTCAAAACTCATCAAAAGATTTGAACAGACTAATGAAAATATTCAGATGGCAAATAAGCCCATGAAAAGATGGTCAACATATTAGTCTTTAGGAAAAGGCAAATTAAAATCACAACAAGATACTAATACATACCAACAAGTGTTGGTGAGGAGCAACTGAAACTCTCCTACCTTTCTGGTGGGCATATAAAATGCACAGCCAACTTTGGAAGACAGTTTGGCAGTTTCTCACAGAGTTAAGCAGATACCTACTGTAAGACCCAGCCATTTGATTTCTAGGGATTAAGATCTAAATTTCTTGGAATTTATTCAGAGGACATAAAAGCATAAAAGGAGTTGTACATGAATATGCATAGCAGCTTTATTTATAATAATCCCAAACTGAAAACAATGGAAATAAAAATCAATAGATGAATGAATTAAAAAATTGTTTTGCTATTTCATGGAATATTATATATATATATATATATATATATATATATATATATATATATACACATACATAATGTCATGGAATATTATTCAGGGATTAAAAAAAGGCATGAACTATTGATATAATACAACATGGATGAAGTTCAAAATAATTATGTTGAGTGTACACCCTCTATGATTCCATTTTTATAAAATTCTAGGAAATTCAAACTAACCTATAGTGTTAAAAATACCATTGGTTACTTGGGAATGGGGGAGAGGCATAGGGAGGACCAGGAGGGAGGAATGACCAAAGGGCAGGAAGACTTTTTTGGGGTGATGGATATGTTCATTGTCTTGATTGTAGCGATGGTTTCACAAGTATATATATGTGTAATTTCTTTTAAGTCAGTTATAACTCAAGCTGTAAAAAAATTATAAGATCTTAATTTACCTCCCATTTTTCCCACTTCCACCCTCTGCTTTTGACAACCACTATTCTGTTCTCTGTATCTATGAGGTTGTTTCTTTTCTTTTCTTATTTCTCTTTTCTTTTCTTTTCTTTTCCGCATTGACTTTGTTCATTGTTTATTTAATTTACATTTTTCAAACACATGGTAAGCTGCTCTATACCAGGGGACTACAAAGATAGCTGTTAGGGGAAGAAGATAGCAATAGAAGCCATCAGAGCTCAGAGGAAAAGTATTGGCGAGTTCGGAAAAAGGTGTTATTAACATTTTCAAGGAAGAAATACCTGAAGAAGGTTGGAAAGACAGTCTTGAACTGATGCTTGAAGAATGAATATGAAGCTTTTTAATGTTATGATATTTTATCGTCTATTAAATTATAAGCAATTCAAGACAAGCACCGTGCCTTATATTTCTCAGCTCCCCTTATACCTGCCAGCCTTGCATGGAGTGAGTAATGAATATGTATTTGTGAATTAATAAATTCATATGGATGGACAGATACCCAGACTTCTCAACTTAGAATTTCCATTTATACTGAGCAATTCCCACAGTTATCATTAAGCTTCGCAAATTTGTGTTCTTTGACACACACTGAGATAATCTAATTTTTTGAGAATGTGATGGTGACGTTGCCAAAATAAAAATGGGAGCATCTTAGACAATATGGAGATAACAGCTGCCCTTCTGTTATATTAAAATGTTAATCTTGTTTCCTTTAAACATTTTCAATCTGAGGGCAGAAAACATTCATTAAAATGTGAATGGAGTCATATGCCACTAAGGTGTGAAATATTTCAGGTTCACCTTTCAAAACCAAAGTCCACAGTGACCGTGTGGGGCAGGTCATTACTGTTAAAAAATAACTTATGGGTGTCCACCTGCTGTATTCCAGCAGCTACACCTCAACCGGGAACACCATGAGTCCACTAATTACATGCTTGTGATAGCATCAAGTACCAAGTCAATGAAAGAAAAAAGTGTTAGCAAATCTGTTAACAAATCTGTAAGACACAAATCATAAATTCTGCTTTTTTGTGTGGGTGACTGCCTCACATACCTACTTGTTATTTTTACCTCTGGGTGTTTCCTGAATCAAGAGAAAGAGAAAGAAATATAGGGATTGAGGGTGTTGCATGTTTAAATGGTAACACCACACCCCTAAGTGACCCCAGGTGGTGAGTAGGAAAGAAGTTTCTGGCCTGTGGAATAAAAACCAGGTTGATACTGGTTATATAACTCTATTTCAACATGGAGAGACAGTAAATCATATATAAACTATTAGCAATGGTTTGCCCCAGACCCTGTGGGTTCTGGGAAGCTAAAACAACGTAAATAACATCTGAAATTTGGAACTGGCATAAAGTGCTCCATGTCATTCAATTCTTTTAAAATTGATACCAATTTTATTTACAAATTGAAGCAGACAAATTCCCTCCCTTGATGTTTAAGAACTTACTGGATTTCAATTTTAAATAACCAATTCTATCTGGCTCCTAGCTACTTGAACCTGTTCCAAGTAAGAATTTTTTCCTTGCTGCTGTCAATGTATGCAAATATATTAAGTACAAAATAATTCTCCAGGCTCATTCTGACCACACATATTTTGAATTCTCACTCTTCACACAATGAGATGCCAGAAGTACCATAAACAAAATTGGCATGCTGTCAAAACGTGGTTATTCAGAAAGGACAAGTGCACTTGTCAGATGGAGACACTGTAAATGTGGTTGGGAAAGATGATTACAAAGTGTTTCCCAGCATTTCTGCCTGGTCATCGAGAAGAGATTCACTCTCAGGCCCTCTGACTCTGCTAGCACAACTTCTTGCCCCAGTGATTTTCTAGCCTGGTCTCAAAGTGGTGGTGCGCAGGGGGTGGAGTACATGGCCTCCAGAGTAGATCTCCACATCTCATGCTGAGTTTCCACAATCAGGAAAGTGACAGAGTGCATCTTGTTGACATAGGATGTGGACATATTTATGTAGGGCTCCATTAGACCCACAGCTTGCCAGCCTGGCTAACTGCCCAGGCATTTCCTCTCAGAGGAAAATTTCCAGAGGAAGTGGGCAGGGTTGGGCACACTGGGATATAGGTATGGAGAGATTCATGTGGCTCCAGGTGTGAGGAAAGGGATGCCAGAAAACATTATCAAGCCCTGAACTTTTGGAAACACTGGAGTCTGCAGAAGGTGAGGAAAGTAGGTTTTTATTTCATTACTTGTAGAAATATCAAGATATAGCCTCCAAAAGTATTTTCATAATGAATTCAGGAAACACTTATTGGGTCCAATTGAACCAGAAGCTGTGTGAGGTGCTGGGATCACGAAGATGTTTCTCTTTGGCAAAAGTTAAGCAGATACAAAATTACTGAGGAAACATTGATGGATATACAAGTAACTGATGCAGGTTTATGTATCAGCTAAGATGCTTCTGGCTGGAAATAACAGAAAGCCTGATTCAAACAGGCTTCAATGATCACTGAAATATCCTGGCTCAAAGAACTGAAAAGTCTATAAGCAGGGCTATCTTAAGGCTTGATCCAGAAGCTAACTCATGTTACCAAGGCCTCAGCTTCTTTCTCATTCTCAAAGCTGAACACCCTTCACTGCTTTCCCCTGAGATTTGGTCCTCTCATGGTTCCAAGATGGCTGCCACCAGATTCTAGGGCTACAGTTTGTCTACATCCAGCAGGAAAAAAAGAGTGGTATTGTTACACCTTTCCCCTCAATGTCCTGACCACAATGCTGACTGAACCAACACGGATCGTAAGACCTCCTGCCGCCATGCAACAATTACTGTGGCTAGGAGATGAAATGTATGATCTGAATTAACCTCTAGATCACATGTCAACCACAAGGGTAGGAAAATAGTTCAATTTATCAAACACTTGGTTGGAGATGCTGGTGCAAAGGATGGGCCGGGTGGTGGGGGGGAGAGATGGACTTCTGATTCTGCCTGAGGAAGGGTAGGTGTGAGTGGGAAAGACGAGGTTGGGGAATCCTTCTCCAAAGAGGAGATGACAGATGGGACCAGAATGTGAAGAACCTTGAATGTCAAGTTAAGAAATTTGGACCTTCAAACTATGAGCAAAGAAGTTGGTAAAGCAAATCCATAGCATAAGTCAGATGGACTTACCAGTGTCAAAGCATAATTTTCAGTAAGTTAAAACATGACTCTCACATAAATATAGGATAAGAACATGTCAAAAAGTCTATTCAGTTCATTAATTAATGAGGAATCCACTAATAGTGTAAAGAGTATCAAACTGGTTTGAAGAGCATCTGAGGGACAAGGGTTTATATAGCTCATCAGGAGAGGCATTTAAAAAAATAAAAAGGATATTAAAAGAACAGTACTTGATTAGAAATGAAACTTGTTAATGTGTTTTGGGACAATGAAATCATAACCCTTGGGGTTATCTTCTCCACCTGAGAGAAATGACTTGCCTTTCTACTGGACAGGACACAAGTTAATACTTAAGTCTGCATAGAGTCTGAGTCTTTAAAAAAAAAAAAGATAGTAGCAAGCAGGGGCAGCTGGGTGGCTCAGTCAGCTGAGCATCTGATTCTTGATCTCAGCAGAGGTCGTGATCTCAGGGTTGTGAGTTCAAGCCCTGCATTGGGCTCTGTGCTGGGTGTGAAGCCTACTTAAAAAACAAAACAAAACAAAACAGTAGCAAGAAAAGTAAAATAATAGTACAACCTCCTAGACCTAGAGAATTAAATAGTCCTTAGGTGGGCCTGTTAAAGAATGCTTTAGTATGATATTAAAAAGATGGCTATCTTCTTGGCTTTCTTTCTAAGTTTTCAATAATGTTTTTCTTAACAATCTATTTAAGACAGTTTGAGATTTCTCTAGGTGGACTTGAACCTTATAGAACTTGCATACCAGTGAATACTGCTAATTACAACCAGTTTTAATTAGTCATTAGAAGAGGTTTGAGGAAATCTATTCAAAGAAAGACATTTTGACTGATTTCTGGAGGGGAAGGTAAATCAATTCAGCCACCCTTCACTGGAAGGGGAGGTCCCCTGCTACTGTCAGACAAGAGAAGAAACAAGAGAAGCCAGTAGAAAGCAGAAGGCCTGGGCCTCCAGCACCCACAGAGATGACTTTTCCAGGGGGTTATTCAGAAAGCAGCTGGAGTGGAAATCAGGGCCTATTTCAACACTGCCAGTCAAAGAAACATCACTTCTGAACCCATGTTAGCCTGCAATAATCCCACCTCCTGGTCCCTTTCTCACCCATAATGTGTTTTGGTTAAAAAGGAAAGACATTCTATACATTCAGTAATTAAGTACGGCCAAGCTAAGCCATGTTTAGACCCACATTTTTGAATAACAGATTTATTAATGATCTGGTTGAGAGAATCGAACCATTTGGTGTTTGGAAAAACTGGAAATGTTTAAAATAAATATCTGACATCCTTATTCTCTGACTGCTACAATATGTCCAGTTATTTTTAGGGGTAAAATGTTCATACTGAAGATGAATTTAATAGAAATTACATAGCAGTTTTCCACTAAAAATATGGCACATAGTATTAAAAGGCTAATATCCATTTTTACAAAATGGAAACCATTTATTTCAAAAGCAGTTCACCAGTGCAAAAATAATTTTTTTTTTTTTATTGCTAGAGTCTTTGGTGTAATATTTATCATGCCCTAGAAGATACACTCTATTGATGTTCCCTAAAAACAGGGTTGCTACATTTAGGAAATAAAAATACAATATGCCCAGTGAATTTGAATGTCAGAAAAATACTGAATCATTTTTTAGCATAAGTATGTCCCATGAATATTTGGGACATACTTGTGATTGAAAAATGGTCCATGAAGATGTCCACATTCTAATCTCTGGAACCTGTGAGTGTGTTACCTTACATAGCAAAAGGGATTTTGCAAATGTGATCAAGGTAAGACTCTTCAAATGGGGAGATTATCCTGGATTATCCGGGAGGGCCCAAGGCAATCATAAACGTCTTTGTAAGAGACAGGCAGGAGGGTCAGAGACTGAAAGAGATTGGAAAATGCTACAATGTCAGTTGTGAAGATAGAAGAATTCCCAAGCTGAAGATTGCAAGTGGATGCTAGAAGTTGGAATAGGCAAGGAAACAGTATCTCCTTTAGAGCCTTCAGAAGGAACACAGCTCTGCCAACAGCTTGACCTTAGCCCAGTAAGACCCAGTGGAATCTCTGATGTACAGAATTGTCAGGTAATAAATTTGCTGGAGTGCCTGCGTGGCTCAGTTGGTTAAGTGTCCAACTTCAGCTCAGGTCATGATCTCACAGGAGTTCCGGAAGATGGCGGCGTAGGAGGACGCTGGGCTCACCGCGCGTCCTGCTGATCACTTAGATTCCACCTACACCTGCCTAAAGAACCCAGAAAACCGCCAGAGGATTAGCAGAACGGAGTCTCCGGAGCCAAGCGCAGACGAGAGGCCCACGGAAGAGGGTAGGAAGGGCTGCGAGGCGGTGCGCGCTCCACGGACTGGCGGGAGGGAGCCGGGGCGGAGGGGCGGCTCGCCGGCCAAGCAGAGCCCCCGAGTCTGGCTGGCAAAAGCGGAGGGGCCGGACGGAGTGTGTTCTGACAGCAAGCGCGACTTAGCGTCTGGGAGGTCAGAAGTTAACAGCTCTGCTCAGAAAGCGGGAAGGCTGGAGGACAAAGGGAGGGAGAGCTGCTGAGCCCCCGGACGGACGGCAGAGCTCAGCTTGGCGGGGAACAAAGGCGCTCGCCAGCGCCATCTCCCCCGCCCATCCCCCAGCCAAAATCCCAAAGAGAACCAGTTCCTGCCAGGGAACTTGCTCGCTCCGCGCAAACACCCAACTCTGTGCTTCTGCGGAGCCAAACCTCCGGCAGCGGATCTGACTCCCTCCCGCTGCCACAGGGCCCCTCCTGAAGTGGATCACCTAAGGAGAAGCGAGCTAAGCCTGCCCCTCCCGCCCCCGTGCACCTTGCCTACCCACCCCAGCTAATACGCCAGCTCCCCAGCACCACAAGCCTGGCAGTGTGCAAGTAGACCAGACGGGCCACACCACCCCGCAGTGAATCCCGCCCCTAGGAGAGGGGAAGAGAAGGCACACACCAGTCTGACTGTGGCCCCAGCGGTGGGCTGGGGGCAGACATCAGGTCGGACTGCGGCCCCGCCCACCAACTCCAGTTATACACCACAGCACGGGGGAAGTGCCCTGCGGGTCCTCACCACTCCAGGGACTATCCAAAATGACCAAACGGAAGAATTCCCCTCAGAAGAATCTCCAGGAAATAACAACAGCTAATGAACTGATCAAAAAGGATTTAAATAATATAACAGAAAGTGAATTTAGAATAATAGTCATAAAATTAATCGCTGGGCTTGAAAACAGTATACAGGACAGCAGAGAATCTCTTGCGACAGAGATCAAGGGACTAAGGAACAGTCACGAGGAGCTGAAAAACGCTTTAAATGAAATGCAAAACAAAATGGAAACCACGACGGCTCGGATTGAAGAGGCAGAGGAGAGAATAGGTGAACTAGAAGATAAAGTTATGGAGAAAGAGGAAGCTGAAAGAAAGAGAGATAAAAAAATCCAGGAGTATGAGGGGAAAATTAGAGAACTAAGTGATACACTAAAAAGAAATAATATACGCATAATTGGTATTCCAGAGGAGGAAGAGAGAGGGAAAGGTGCTGAAGGGGTACTTGAAGAAATTATAGCTGAGAACTTCCCTGAACTGGGGAAGGAAAAAGGCATTGAAATCCAAGAGGCACAGAGAACTCCCTTCAGATGTAACTTGAATCGATCTTCTGCACGACATATCATAGTGAAACTGGCAAAATACAAGGATAAAGAGAAAATTCTGAAAGCAGCAAGGGATAAACATGCCCTCACATATAAAGGGAGACCTATAAGACTCGTGACTGATCTCTCCTTTGAAACTTGGCAGGCCAGAAAGGCTTGGCACGATATCTTCAGTGTGCTAAACAGAAAAAATATGCAGCCGAGAATCCTTTATCCAGCAAGTCTGTCATTAGAATAGAAGGAGAGATAAAGGTCTTCCCAAACAAACAAAAACTGAAGGAATTTGTCACCACGAAACCAGCCCTACAAGAGATCCTAAGGGGGATCCTGTGAGACAAAGTACCAGAGACATCACTACAAGCATAAAACATACAGACATCACAATGACTCTAAACCCGTATCTTTCTATAATAACACTGAATGTAAATGGATTAAATGAGCCAACCAAAAGACATAGGGTATCAGAATGGATAAAAAAACAAGACCCATCTATTTGCTGTCTACAAGAGACTCATTTTAGATCTGAGGACACCTTTAGATTGAGAGTGAGGGGATGGAGAACTATTTATCATGCTACTGGAAGCCAAAAGAAAGCTGGAGTAGCCATACTTATATCAGACAAACTAGACTTTAAATTAAAGGCTGTAACAAGAGATGAAGAAGGGCATTATATAATAATTACAGGGTCTATCCATCAGGAAGAGCTAACAATTATAAATGTCTATGCGCCAAATACCGAAGCCCCCAGATATATAAAACAGTTACTCATAAACATAAGCAACCTTATTGATAAGAATGTGGTCATTGCAGGGGACTTTAACACCCCACTTACAGAAATGGATAGATCATCTAGACACACAGTCAATAAAGAAACAAGGGCCCTGAATGATACATTGGATCAGATGGACTTGACAGATATATTTAGAACTCTGCATCCCAAAGCAACAGAATATACTTTCTTCTCGAGTGCACATGGAACATTCTCCAAGATAGATCATATACTGGGTCACAAAACAGCCCTTCATAAGTTTACAAGAATTGAAATTATACCATGCATACTTTCAGACCACAATGCTATGAAGCTTGAAATCAACCACAGGAAAAAGTCTGGAAAACCTCCAAAAGCGTGGAGGTTAAAGAACACCCTACTAACGAATGAGTGGGTCAACCAGGCAATTAGAGAAGAAATTAAAAAATATATGGAAACAAACGAAAATGAAAATACAACAATCCAAACGCTTTGGGACGCAGCGAAGGCAGTCCTGAGAGGAAAATACATTGCAATCCAGGCCTATCTCAAGAAACAAGAAAAATCCCAAATACAAAATCTAACAGCACACCTAAAGGAAATAGAAGCAAAACAGCAAAGGCAGCCTAAACCCAGCAGAAGAAGAGAAATCATAAAGATCAGAGCAGAAATAAACAATATAGAATCTAAAAAAACTGTAGAGCAGATCAACGAAACCAAGAGTTGGTTTTTTGAAAAAATAAACAAAATTGACAAACCTCTAGCCAGGCTTCTCAAAAAGAAAAGGGAGATGACCCAAATAGATAAAATCATGAATGAAAATGGAATTATTACAACCAATCCCTCAGAGATACAAACAATTATCAGGGAATACTATGAAAAATTATATGCCAACAAATTGGACAACCTGGAAGAAATGGACAAATTCCTAAACACCCACACTCTTCCAAAACTCAATCAGGAGGAAATAGAAAGCTTGAACAGACCCATAACCAGCGAAGAAATTGAATCGGTTATCAAAAATCTCCCAACAAATAAGAGTCCAGGACCAGATGGCTTCCCAGGGGAGTTCTACCAGACGTTTAAAGCAGAGATAATACCTATCCTTCTCAAGCTATTCCAAGAAATAGAAAGGGAAGGAAAACTTCCAGACTCATTCTATGAAGCCAGTATTACTTTGATTCCTAAACCAGACAGAGACCCAGTAAAAAAAGAGAACTACAGGCCAATATCCCTGATGAATATGGATGCAAAAATTCTCAATAAGATACTAGCAAATCGAATTCAACAGCATATAAAAAGAATTATTCACCATGATCAAGTGGGATTCATTCCTGGGATGCAGGGCTGGTTCAACATTCGCAAATCGATCAACGTGATACATCACATTAACAAAAAAAAAGAGAAGAACCATATGATCCTGTCAATCGATGCAGAAAAGGCCTTTGACAAAATCCAGCACCCTTTCTTAATAAAAACCCTTGAGAAAGTCGGGATAGAAGGAACATACTTAAAGATCATAAAAGCCATTTATGAAAAGCCCACAGCTAACATCATCCTCAATGGGGAAAAACTGAGAGCTTTTTCCCTGAGATCAGGAACACGACAGGGATGCCCACTCTCACTGCTGCTGTTTAATATAGTGCTGGAAGTTCTAGCATCAGCAATCAGACAACAAAAGGAAATCAAAGGCATCCAAATTGGCAAAGATGAAGTCAAGCTTTCTCTTTTTGCAGATGACATGATATTATACATGGAAAATCCGATAGACTCCACCAAAAGTCTGCTAGAACTGATACATGAATTCAGCAAAGTTGCCGGATACAAAATCAATGTACAGAAATCAGTTGCATTCTTATACACTAACAATGAAGCAACAGAAAGACAAATAAAGAAACTGATCCCATTCACAATTGCACCAAGAAGCATAAAATACCTAGGAATAAATCTAACCAAAGATGTAAAAGATCTGTATGCTGAAAACTATAGAAAGCTTATGCAGGTAATTGAAGAAGATATAAAGAAATGGAAAGACATTCCCTGCTCATGGATTGGAAGAATAAATATTGTCAAAATGTCAATACTACCCAAAGCTATCTACACATTCAATGCAATCCCAATCAAAATTGCACCAGCATTCTTCTCGAAACTAGAACAAGCAATCCTAAAATTCATATGGAACCACAAAAGGCCCCGAATAGCCAAAGTAATTTTGAAGAAGAAGACCAAAGCAGGAGGCATCACAATCCCAGACTTTAGCCTCTACTACAAAGCTGTCATCATCAAGACAGCATGGTATTGGCATAAAAACAGACACATAGACCAATGGAATCGAATAGAAACCCCAGAACTAGACCCACAAACGTATGGCCAACTCATTTTTGACAAAGCAGGAAAGAACATCCAATGGAAAAAAGACAGTCTCTTTAACAAATGGTGCTGGGAGAACTGGACAGCAACATGCAGAAGGTTGAAACTAGACCACTTTCTCACACCATTCACAAAAATAAACTCAAAATGGATAAAGGACCTGAATGTGAGACAGGAAACCATCAAAACCTTAGAGGAGAAAGCAGGAAAAGACCTCTCTGACCTCAGCCGTAGCAATCTCTTACTCGGCACATCCCCAAAGGCAAGGGAATTAAAAGCAAAAGTGAATTACTGGGACCTTATGAAGATAAAAAGCTTCTGCACAGCAAAGGAAACAACCAACAAAACTAAAAGGCAACCAACGGAATGGGAAAAGATATTTGCAAATGACACATCGGACAAAGGGCTAGTATCCAAAATCTATAAAGAGCTCATCAAACTCCACACCCGAAAAACAAATAACCCAGTGAAGAAATGGGCAGAAAACATGAATAGACACTTCTCTAAAGAAGACATCCGGATGGCCAACAGGCACATGAAAAGATGTTCAACGTCGCTCCTCATCAGGGAAATACAAATCAAAACCACACTCAGATACCACCTCACGCCAGTCAGAGTGGCCAAAATGAAGAAATCAGGAGACTATAGATGCTGGAGAGGATGTGGAGAGACGGGAACCCTCTTCCACTGTTGGTGGGAATGCAAATTGGTGCAGCCGCTCTGGAAAGCAGTGTGGAGGTTCCTCAAAAAATTAAAAATAGACCTACCCTATGACCCAGCAATAGCACTGCTAGGAATTTATCCAAGGGATACAGGAGTACTGATGCATAGGGGCACTTGTACCCCAATGTTTATAGCAGCACTCTCAACAATAGCCAAATTATGGAAAGAGCCTAAATGTCCATCAACTGATGAATGGATAAAGAAATTGTGGTTTATATACACAATGGAATACTACGTGGCAATGAGAAAGAATGAAATATGGCCTTTTGTAGCAACGTGGATGGAACTGGAGAGTGTGATGCTAAGTGAAATAAGCCATACAGAGAAAGACAGATACCATATGGTTTCACTCTTATGTGGATCCTGAGAAACGTAACAGAAACACATGGGGGAGGGGAAGGGAAAAAAAAAAAAAAAGAGGTTAGAGTGGGAGAGAGCCAAAGCATAAGAGACTGTTAAAAACTGAGAACAAACTGAGGGTTGATGGGGGGTGGGAGGGAGGGCAGGGTGGGTGATGGGTATTGAGGAGGGCACCTTTTGGGATGAGCACTGGGTGTTGTATGGAAACCAATTTGACAGTAAATTTCATATATTAAAAAATAAATAAATAAAAAAAAAAAAAAAAAAAAAGGTCATGATCTCACAGCCCATGAGTTCGAGCCCCACATCAGGCTCTGTGCTAAAAGCTCAGGGCCTGGAGCTTGCTTTGGACTCTGTTTCCCTCTCTCTCTGCCCCTCCCCCACTCATGCTCTTGTCTCTCAAAAATAAATAAAGGTTAAAAATTTTTAAATAAATATGTTGTGCTTTTAGTCACTGAGTTTGTGGTAATTTGATACAGGAACAATAGGGAAAGTCATACAAAACTTATACTAGAAAATTATTTGTCATTAATTTGACATTCAAATTTTATTTGAGTGTTCTGTGTCGTATCTGGCAATTTAACTAGACATTGAAGCAATGGGATGTGGCAGAAAGCACTCTCAGAGGAGACAGGTGACTACAGGGATAAAATTCTTAACTTTGGGCCTGATTCCTCAGGTATAAAATGAGGGGTTTGACCTAGCTGATCACTGTGGTTCCCTTATAGTCCATGATTCCACTGAAGAAATATTCTATTGCCAATACAAAATAAAATGAACAAATTTTTAAATGTTCATAGTTCAACACCAGTAATGAAGAAGCAGAAAGAGAAATCAAGGAATCAATCCCATTTAAAATTGCACCAAAAACCATAAAATAGAATGAATGTAACTGAAGAAGTAAAAGATCTATATGCTGGAAACTATAGAAAACTTATGAAAGAAATTGAAGAAGACACAAAGAAATGAAAAAACATTCCATGTTCATGAAATGGAAGAATAAATATTGTTAAAATGTCTACACTATCCAAAGCAATCTACACATTCAATGCAATCCCTATCAAAATAACACCAGCAGTCTTCACAGAGCTAGAACAAACAATTCCAAAATTTGTATGCAACAGAAAAGACCCCAAATAGCCATAGCCATGTTGAAAAAGAAAACCAAAGTTGGAGGCATCACAATCCCGGACTTCAAGCTGTATTATAAAGCAGCTTGTAATCATCAAGACAGTATGGTACTGGTCCAAAAACAGACACATACATCAATGGAACAGAATAGAGAACCCAGAAATGGACCCACAAGTGTATGGTCAACTAATCTTTGACAAAGCAGGAAAGAGTATCTAATGGAAAAAAGACAGTCTCTTCAGCAAATGGTGTTGGGAAAACTGGACAGCAACATGCAGAAGAATGAACTTGGGCCACTTTCTTACACCACATACAAAAATAAACTCAAAATGGATGAAAGACCTAAATTTAAGACAGGAAACCATCAAAAAAAAAAATCCTAAAGGAAAAAACAGGCAACAACCTCTTTGACCTTGGACATCTTTGACCACAGCAACATCTTACTTGACATGTCTCCAGAGACAAGGGAAACAAAAGCAAAAATGAACTATTGGGACCGCATCAAGATAAACAGCTTCTGCACAGCAAAGGAAACAATCAACAAAACTAAAAGCAGCCCACAGAACAAGAGAAGATATTTGCAAACAACGTATTGGATAAAGGGTTAGTATCCAAAATCTATAAAGAACGTATCAAACTCAGAACCCAGAAAAACAAATAATCCTGTGAATAAATGGGCAGAAGAAATGAACAGACATTTCCAAAGAGTACATTCAGAGGCTCACAGACACATGGTTCAACATCACTCATCACCAGGAAAATACAAATCAAAACCACAATGAGATACCAACTCACACTTGTCAGAATGGCTAAAATTAACAACTCAGGAAACAACAGATGTTGGCGAGGATGTAGAGAAAGGGAATCCCTTTTGAATTGTTGGTGAGAATGCAAACTGGTGTAGCCACTCTGGAGAACAGTATTGACTTTCCTATACCCCATACCCTATACCCCAGAATTGCACTACTAAGTATTTATCCAAAGGATACAGAAATGTGGATTTGAAGGGGCACATAAACCCCAGTGTTTATAGCAGTACTATCAATAATAGCCGAATTATGAAAAGAGCCCAAATGTTCATCCACTGATGAATGGATAAAGAAGATGTGGCATATATACACAATGGAATATTACTTGGTGATCAAAAAGAATGAAATCTTGCCATTTGCAACAACATGGGTGGAACTAGAATGTATTATGCTAACTGCAGTAACTCAGAGAAAGATAAATACCATACGATTTCACTCATATATGGAATTTAAGAAACAAAACAGATGAACACAGGGGAAGGGAAGGAAAAATAAGATAAAAACAGAGAGGGAGGCAAACCATAAGAGACTCTTAAATTCAGAGAACAAACAGGGTGGCTAGGAGAAATCAGTGGGGGGGGGGATGTGCTAAATGGGTGGAGGGCGTTAAGGACAGCACTTGTTGGGATGAGCACTGGGTGTTATATGTGAGTGATGGATCACTGAATTTTATTCCTGAAACCATTATTACACTATACATTAACTAACCTGCATTTAAATAAAAAAAATTTTTTAATTAAAAAAAATGTTCATAGTTCAGGATAATTGTCTTCAGTTGCTGAATGCATTTGTGTTCTGTCTTCTTGATCTTTAACCACTCACCCTAAAATGACCTACCCTTTGAGCTGTCTGTGTGTGTTACATGACCAGAGCATGGTCCTTCCACAGCACTATGTTCTCATACTTCTTTCTGTCTCCTCACTGCAGCCCTCTTCACCCCTTCTCCTTCTGAGCTCTGTGGCAGACAACACTATTAGATACTGTATTAGTATTCTATGACTGCTGTAGCAAATGACTCCAAATTTAGTGGCTTCAAACACCACAAGTTTATGTTATAGTTTTGAAAGTCAGAATTTCAAAGTATGTTTCACTGGGCTGCAAAGTGTCACAAAGCTGCATTCATTCTGGAGACTCTAGAAAATCCATTTCCTTGCCCTTTGCTACTTCCAATAGCTGACCACGTTCCTTGGCTTGTGTCCCCACATCACTTGGACTTGTTTCATCCTCACATCTCCTTCTCTGACTCTGACCTTCCTGCCTCCCTCTTCTAAGCACCCCTGTGACTATATTGGGTCCACCCAGATAAACCAGGAAAATTTCCCCATCTTAAAAGCCTCAACTTAATCACATATGCAGAGTTCCTTTAATCATGTAAGGTAACATAATCACAGATTCCAAAGATTAGGACACAGACATCTTTAGGGAGCCATTATTCTGCATACCACATCTACCCAATCTCTATTCTCTCCTAATTCCTTTCTGACAGAGTATATATTTGTTCATGGAGACGATAAGATTGGCTTCAAAATTTATTTCAATCTCTTGAAGCTACATATGTAACATAGTCTGGCCAATGAGATGTTAGCAGTCTACTGGCCAATGAGAAGTAACATTCTGGGTTCCAAGAAAGCTGTTATTTTCTTGATTAAAAGAAGAAGATTCAGCTGGTGTGTACCTTTTGCCCTCTGCCATTAACTCTTCATTCCGCTTGGAAAATCAACATGATACCCAGAAGGACAGCCACTATATTTTGAACATGGGAATGAAAATCACACATGAAAGATAGTGAAGCCCAAACAGTCAAAGGATCTGAGACTCCTGATGGCATCGTGGAAATGCCACATTAGCCTGAGCTTGCCAATCTATAGACTTGTTACCTGAGAAAAAGGCACCCTTAATTGTTGGTGCCAGAATAATCAGTTTATGCAACTGAATCTGGTTCTAATAGACACAAGTTCTATCCAAATAATCACTAATCAAAATGTGCCCCATGGACCAACAGCAAGGACATCACCTGCCAGTGTTGGAATGTAGAATCTATGGCCCTTTTGCAGATCAGCTGAACCAGAATCTGCATTTTAACAAGAAAGTTAGGCACTTTCATTTTCTAGGAGTGATATGTATGCACTTTAAAGTTGGAGAAGCACTGCCCTGAAACTCACAGAGGTCAGAGAGGGAAATGGCCCTGAGCTCTTCTGTCCTAGGCTGGAAGATACGGTCTGTCTGGAAACAATGCTACCTTTGGGATTTACTGGGATAAATTTCAAACACTGGAAGGTTGGTGCAAAATTGTATATACACAGTCATTAAGTATGTTTCTCACACACCACCACCCCCACCAGTTACCTTGATTACTTTCTTTCCTTGTTTCTACTATAAAGTTATATTTCATTACTAGTCAACCTAAGACCCTACATGTATTTTATTTAATTAAGACCAAGTTGATAAGGAATTGAAGGCAGGGTGAAATCAGGAAAAGGAGGAAGATTACCTTGTCATTTAAATTTTAATTAGTTTAAATTTTAATTAATATTTAAATTAATCTTTAAATTTTTATTAATTTAACTTTCTTTTAAATTTTAATTAATCTTTAAATTTTAATTAATATTTTAAATAGGTAAATCCAAAAGTTACAAACGAGTATACAGTAAAAAATCCCTCCCTTCTTCAATCCTTCTGTCCAGCTGTGAAATTTTTCTCCCTTAAGGAAACCACTATGACCAGTTTCTTGGGAATTCTACCACATGGGACCTTTGCACGTTAGAAGAGGCAAAGAAATGCAGCTAAAAATCAAAAGTGAAGGTAGATTGCTCTGAATTGTACTTGCAAGCATACATTAAGATTAATCTTTCTCATTATCCAACTGCTTTCTGTTAAGATCTTTGCTGGCATTTTAGTTTTCTCTGTCATAAATAAAATATCTGTCAAGGAAAGATCAAGGATCTTAGCACCCACTCATCCCAGAGGATTAAGGAGATAGCATTTATAAAAACTTTGAGAGTCTCAGAGGAAAGCTGAGTGGTTGTTAAAGCTGTAGCCCCTTTTATCTGATTTGCATTTTATAATTGTCTCCTCATCCCCAAGCCTACCACACACTCCCCTCCACCCTGTCCCCAACACCTTCTAAGGGTGAGAGGTTCATAAGAAAGGATGATTGACATAGGGCAAGGTTACATAGAATGTTTATGTAGAATGAGGACTTTTGTTTTGTTTGCCTAAAGCTTCCCAACTCACTTGTTCTCTAAGAAACCTGGAATTTCTTCCAAAAGAGAGACACCTAATTGCAAACTTCATAGTTTTCTGGCTTTATTTAATAATTCAAATAATTTAAGACTATTTTCTATTCTTTTTAAAAATAGTTTAATAATTCATATTCTTTCTTCTTTCACTTAGTAATATATTATGGGCCTCACTGTTCTGAACAGCTGCATTGCATGGCATTTGAAACTAAGAATGCCTCCTGTGTTCAAAGACACATACAAGGAGACTCGGTTCACATTTACACAGTCCAATCAATATGTTTTTGAGGGCCTACTGTGTGCTGAAAATAAAGTGTATACTGAAGAGACCCAGGGTGTTTTCCTGTCCCAGTACAAAGTCTGTAGTGACAAGTGTGAAATTGAAAGATTCAGGGGGAGTTCTCTGGGACCTGAGAAATGAGAAATGCTTAAATTGCAGTGGTTTGGGAAGACTTCTTGACTTTGTCCCGGATCATTTTGAGTACCCAAGTAGACTTACAGACAGATGGCTAGACTTTTCTAATCATAAACAACTAAAGTAGACAGAAATTAATAGACCTATGTCCTTTTAAAACACAAGACCTTTAATTATAGCACTGTTGGGCAGAATGCTGAATGATGGTTTAAACCATCTGATGGGCCAATGTACAAAACAATAATTGCCATGTACATTCCAAATTAAAGGGCATAGCCCATAAAGATAGTATTAAGAGTTTATATTTCCTTCTCCTTAATCTTGTACTATAGTTAACCTCTTAGACCCAAGACATTTCTAGCAATTAATGATTGGTTGAGGTTAATAGTTCTGACAAAGCTTTGGTTCATTGATCCTCCTCAGATGGTCATTAACCTCTAGAATCTGGTCATTAACCTCTAGAAACAGCTAAGTAGGATGCAAAAAAGCATTTTACCTGTATTCTTTAAAAGGTTGTATAATTGTTTCATACACATAGTTCGAATGCAAGAAAATGTCTCTCTTTTATTGTCTAAGTATATACATGATGGATTGAAGTTTTTCTACATTTTTATTTCTGGGATTTTCTTCCAGTACAAAAGAATAATTTGACATAAATATACTACCTTATGTAGAGAAAACTATTACCAAGATCTGGCATCCTAAAATGTTTATATTGGCCCAAAGAAAAAAGGGTGTAAAATTCACTTTAAAAAATGGAAGTGATTGTTTTTGTCTTTAATACTGGGAATGATTTTATTAAAAGTTACAGTGAGATGAAAATTGGATTGTACGTGGGTGTCCCTTGAAAATGGTGCCATATGTGTCCCATGTTCTTAAACGAACAGAGTATAAAGTGTAGTTGAAACATTACAAACATAGGACAGTATATTATTGTAACCACAAATTATATTTTTACAATAATTTGTTCTGATACAGGAATTTTCATAAGGAAAGATACAAAGTCTCAGTGGATCACAATGTTGCTCACTCCCAATTCAACATTTAATAGGCTTTCTGCTGATTTTTACATCCTGAGTCCATAAAGCTTATTAAATGACACTTCAAAATTTCTTTCGATGGTGGAAGCTCTGGTTAAGTGAAAAAGCCTGTTGGGGTTTTCCCCCTGTAGTTTCCTAATTAGGGCTTCCTTATTACATCACGAACATTAATCACCACATTATCCAGTAACAGATCAGACTTACCCTATCTTTCAGATCCTCATTAATCTACCAGTAAAGTTATGAGCTCCATTAATATGGTTACATTTAGAATGTCTCCCTGAAGCACAGTCTATTCATTACTGGGCTGAATAACTCAAAAGCCATACGTATCCTCCAGGCTGAAGATGTTTCTAAAATGTCAGCTCTGGGCAGACCAGCCTTCCCCACACACTCCACATTAAGATTCCTACAGAATGTTTGCTTTATTTACTGCTTTGCTTCCTATCTTAGTAGGAGGAAAATTCTCTGAGCAGGGTAAGTGTGCATCTTGCAAAGACCAAACCATGTGTTGCTGTCCAGAGTTTGACTGTTTTCCACTTGGAATGCAGAGCTAGTCCCACTTGAGAAAAAAAAAGTGAGATCTTCCTACAGTGGGATCACCCCATCAAGCAGAGGGAGCACTGCCAGTTCCTCACAATCCTAAACTGGCCAGAGCTTCCTGAATACAAATTTCCTTGGATGAATGACAGTGCAAATGACAGAGCATGGAGTTCACCTGGCCACAGTCACATTGCTGAATGTGGCCAGTTCAGATGCACAGCCTTATGTGGTCCTACAAGAGTGCCAGTCATAGAAATGAAAGACTCTCCAACCATTCACAGTCTGTGGGGCTCCCATAAATGCCTATCATTTTATTGGGAGTGTGGGATTTTCTTTAGGAACATGACAGGAAGAAGTCTCTGAGTCTCTCAAGTTGCCTTAGAGTTCAACTCGCTGCATCCCTGGCTGGATTCAGCAGTTACTTTTTGCATTTTTATTTTCTGTAGAGCAGTGTATGGATTAAAGCATGCCTTTGCCAACTAGGGGATGTAAAAATGAATAAGTAGTTAAGATATATCCTATATGCATATGGTGTTTATCATAAGACTCATCCCAGAGAGCTTAAATAAATATAAAGATACTCTCAAGCAATTTTAGAATATTAGAAAATATTTTTCTGAAAAGAAAATAGTGAGGTCAATAAATATTTTGTCCAAAACGTCACATGGGTAAGACAAAACTCAAAGACAGACAAGGTGAAAGAAGGAAAATATCAGTAAAGGCAGAAGTCTATTAAAACAACTCAGCGATCACTTTTTTAAAGACTACATGTCAGGGGTGCCTGCGTGGCTGTCTGTTAAGCATCCGACTTCAACTCAGGCCATAATATGCTTTGTGGGTTTGAGCCCTGCATCAGGCTCTCTGCTGTCAGCACAGAGCCCGCTTTGGATCCTCTGTCTCCCTCTTTCTCTGCCCCTCCTCTGCTTGTTCTCTCTCTCTCTCTCTCTCTCACACACACACACACACACACTCTCTCTCTCTCAAAAATAAATAAGTAAACTTAAAAAAATCTTTGAGGACTAAATTTCAAAGACCAGAAATTATAGTTTTGTGAGCAGAATAATGTGAATATCAAAAATGTCAGCAAAATAATCTAGTCCTGAAATTTGGGGGGCTCATTTCATCCTGGAGATCAAGGAGACTCCTGTATTATTTAGTGAGGTACAATGAAAGGTGAGGAAAAATTAAACAGGTCTGGAAATAAATGAACAGTTTCCGGGTTTCAGACAGGCATTTCTCAAAGTCTGTCGCAATTTTCTTGTGGAATATGGGGAAAACTAAGGCCTGGATAATGGTTTGGTGGATTCATAGCTGAAGCAAAGGAGCAATGTATTAATATTACATGGAAAGGAAGGTCTGTAAAGGAGAGGTCTAGGGTTCTGTATTTGACCTTGCACCAGAGAAGTGTGCCTCTCAGATTTGTAAAGTATGTAAAACTCAGGATTCAAAAAGGTCTCTCAAGATTATACAGCTGGTCAGAAATCAACAAAATGAAACGTAATGCAAACAATGAAACTAAAAACCTGCATTTAGGCTGAAAAATGCCACTGTAAAGTACACAAACTAGCATAAGAATTTTATATGAAAAAAATGTACATGCACATGTGGAAACACACTCTAGATGTTTTAGTTGATTTCAAGGAGAAAATGAGCCAAAAGTGTGAGCTGGCAAATGAACTACCTAATGAGATCTTAATTTATATTAACAGAAGGATGGCGTCCAGATCAAGGGAAATAATCATCCCAATAGGTGGGTCTCTGGTCAGTCCACATCTGGAGTTGCAATTCTGTGTGCCACCCTGGGGAGGCCAGGCTGGGCCGAAGGGTAATGGAGAACAGGCAGAGGTCAGCTATGAGGGAGGTCGAGGGGATGATTAGGGGGGATGCTGAGAGAAGCAGGCTAATGAGAATCTAAGTCTTTGAAAACTTGGGAATTTCCCATAACAGGAGACCAGACTTATTTTTTCCAGAATGAAAGTGGAATGTTAAAGGGGCTAAGAGAAAATTTAAAATAAAGGAAATTCACTATTATATAGTTCTACCACTCCAATGCAAGTTCAACAGCACCCTGATATAGTAATTAAGAGGCTCCTTCAACAAATAAGTGACCTGAGAAAGAGAAGAGAAATGGATGTTTTAAAAGAGCCTTAAGATGGGGCACCTGGGCAGCTCAGTCCGTTAAGCATCTGACTTCGGTTCAGGTTTATGATCTCAAGGTTTGTGGGTTTGAGCCCCGTGTTGGGCTCTGTGCTAACAGCTCAGAGCCTGCTTCAGATTCTGTGTCTCCCTGTCTCTCTGCCCCTCCCCCACGCTCTCTCTTTCTCAAAAATAAAATACTAAAAATAATAATTATTAAATAAATAAATAAATAAATAAGAGGCTGAAGAGATTTATCAGCCAACCAAATCATGTGGATCTTGTTAGATCTTGATTCCAACAACTACCTGGTAAATCAAAGAATTTTGAGATATTTAGGGAAATTATTATTGTGTTTTAATTTATTTTTTAAGGTTTTTTAAAATTTTGTTTTTTGAGACAGAGAGAGAGAGAGAGTATGAGGGTGGTGGGCAGAGAGAGAGGGAGACACAGAATCTGAAGCAGGCTCTAGGCTCAGAGCTGTCAGCCAGAGACTGATGTGGGGCTGGAACTCGTGAATGAGAGATCATGACCTGAGCCGAATTTAGTCACTCAACCGACTGAGCCACCCAGGCACTCCTAGGGAAATTATTTTTCAATAATAGCTCTACTGAGATATAACTCACATGCCAGAAAATTTACACTTTAAAAGTGTAAAATTCAGTGATTTTCAGTATAGTCAGTATATTGTATACCACTCACCCCTATTTAATTCCAGAACTTTTTATCACCCCCCCAAAAAACATCCCATAGTCATTAAGAGTCACTGGCCATTTCCCCATTATCCCAACCCATAGTAAAATTAATCTATTTTCTCTCTATATGGATTTGCCTTTTCTGGACACTTCATATAAATGGAATCATACAATACATGGTCTTTTGTGTCTGGCTTCTTTCATTTAACATAGTGCTTTCAAGGTTCATTTATGTAACATGGTATCAGTACTTTATTTGTTTTTTATGGTTGAATAATATTCCTTTGTACGGATTATACCACCTTTGTTCATCCATTCAGCAGCTGACAGACATTTGGGTTGTTTCCACTTTTTGACTATTATGAATAACACTACCATGAACATTCATGTCTAAGTTTTTATATGGCCATATATTATCAGTTCTTTAAGGTATATACCTAAAAGTGGAATTGCTGGGTCATATGGCACGTTCATTTTAACATTTTGAGGAACTACCAAACTGTCTTTCCAAAGTGGCTGTACATTATACATCCCATCAATAATGTGAAAAGATTCAAATTTCTCCACATACTCACCAACATTTGATGTTATACCTTTTTATTACAGACATCCTAGTAACTATGAAGTGGTATCTTATTGTGGTTTGGATTTGCATTTCCCTAATAATCAATGATATTGAGAATTTTTTTCATGCACTCATTGGATGTTTGTATATCTTCTTTAGACAAATGCCTATTCAAATAATTTGCTGATTTTTATAATACTTTATTTATCTGTTTTTGAGTTGTAACAATTGTTTGTATATTCGAGATACAAGTCCCTCACAGCTATATCATGTGAAAAGATTTTCTCCCGTTATGTCAGAGTTGATTTTTCTCTTTCTTGATGATATCACTTGGCATAGCGTTTTAATTCTTGATAAAGTCTCATTTATATAATTTTTCTTTCCCCAGTTGTATGTTTCTCTGTGTTTCTATAATTGGATTTTAAAAATAACTTTTCCAGGGGTGCCTGGGTAGCTCAGCAAGTTGAGCATGGGACCCTTGATTTCAGCTCATGTCACGATCCCAGGGTTGTAGGATTGAGCCCCATGTCCAACTCCACACAGAGTGTGGAGCCTGATTAAGATTTTCTCTCTCTCTCTCTTCCTCTCCACCACTCATGCTCTCTCTCTAAAAACAAAAAAATTTTCCACCAATTAATTTCATGTAGTGAATTAAATAAGTTATTAAAAACATGAAACAACAATTGTGTTGTAGTTGTGGAGATGTTAAATGCAACACATTTGATTTTATAATGGTAACTTATGAGACTGCTTTTCATGATAAAGGTGTATACCTAGTCAACTTCAGTTTTTAAATCCACATTATGTCAGCAGTTCAATTATCACAATGATTTAGTCAAATCTGAAAGGGAACGGACTCCTCTGAAAATCACCATAAATAGTAACACACTCATATCATTTGACAATTGTTTCCCTTGCCCCAAATTTCACAGAACAGTTGTTCATGAATAAGGAGGGGAGGGAACATCACTTCTAAAATTATCCTGAACCTAGTAATATCAACCTGGGAAGGTCACCTCTCCTTCCTCCCGCCCCCAGAAGGGGGAACTAATTAGAATCAGGAAAAGTGAGAAAATGTGATTTGAAGTACTTTATATTTGAAAATAAAAATAAAATCTTAGTTTTATAATTCAAAATATAAAAGATGCAGTTTAACAAATATCTTCTAGGCTCTTAAGAGAAACATTGCAGAGGGGGGATGGATGAAGTAGGAGAAGGGGATTAAGAATGCACAAGGTGATGAGTTCTGAGTAAGGTGTAACATTGGTGAATCATATTGCACATCTGAAACTAATATAACACTGTATGTTAATTATACTCGAATAATAAAAAAGAATAGGAAATTCATCAGAAATGGCAAGGATGGGGGGAAATGGTGAGTTTTATATTTGTCCAAAAGAGATGTGAGTTTTAAAATGTTGGGAAACAGGGGCACCTGGATGGCTCAGTTGGTTAAGCTTCCGATTTTGACTCAGGTCATGATCTTACAGTTCTGTGAGTTCAAACCCCACAGCAGGCTCTGTGCTGACAGCTTGGAGCCTGGAGCCAGCTTCAGATTCTGTGTCTCCCTCTTTCTCTGCCCCTCCCCTGCCTGTGTTCTGTCTCTCTCTCAAAAATAAAATAAAACATTTTAAAAAAATGTTGGGAAATAGTGACCCAGTGGAATGAAGGATTGTTGTAAAGGGTCAAATCACAATGCTTCCACCCATCATTTAACCATGTTTAAATGTCTTTAAAGAGTAGATACTTAAGATAAACTAAAAGATAGTATTGTATAAAAAATATATATGGAGTAAAACTTGGTTCCATTCAATAATCAGTGTCCTCACATTAACTCAATTCCATAATCCCTGGGTCATTATATATAACTATGTGCTAAAAATTACATACCTTAAATACAGATATTAATTTTAATTAAGTCAGTGATTCATCTTCATAAAACGAGCAGGTTTTTTTCGAGCAGTTTTTTATAATAACTACAACCTACTGCTCTAGTTTAACCTTGTCCTATGGCTGATTCTTATTTTCACCAAAAACTGAAATTCACATGGATCATAATCTTATGATTATGTCTGGTGTCCAAACTATACCTATTTTCTAGAAGTCGTGTCACCTGTACATTTTAATTAGTTTTCAAAGAGATGGGAAATCTGAAAAATGACCCTTCAAAGAAAAATGAAAGTTTTTTTACATAAATATTATTTATATGGGACATAATTAAATATGGTGATTAATACATTTTCATTTTTGCCTCCTCTCAAAACCCCACTAAAACAGGGCAAAATAAATTAAGCAGGCATGAACCCAGAAGAATAAAGAAAGCAGCAATAGGTAACAAAGGCGAGATCTCCACAAAACTTTGGAAGCCCGAAAGCAAATCGGTGGATGGCACCTGTCATAGTAAACCAGAAAGTAAAATCTCCGCCTGCTGGGAGGATCAGCAATGAACAAGTTTGCACTGGTAAACCCTGGGATGGCTCAGGAATCGGAGGTGCTAGGTACTTCAGAAGCATGAATGCAGAGCAGGGCTAAAAGTGGAAAGAAAGTTGGTGGTGTTTGTGAGAAATAGACCCTCAAGCGGCACTGCATCCCCTGCCCCCCATGCAGGCAGAGAATCACCCCCGCTCCTTCGCTGGCAGAAGACAAAGAGGGGTTTCACCACATGGACTCTGATATTGGGGACACACCATCCAACCTAGGGCAGGGATAAAGTTTGTCCTGAAAAACGCAAGTGTAAATGTACACACGGAACTGAGAGACCCCCAGCCCCCTATCCCCTGCTCACGTCCCCTAAAACTGGCAGCCAGGGGTATGCTCCCAGGCAAGAGCTAAGCTTATTACAGTCTGCTGGGAAAATAGCCAGCCCCCTTTTCCCAATTCTGTAGATACTGATATTTGAGGTTCCCCTATGGAAAGGACAGGTTGACACCTATCAGGACCCACTGGGGTCCACTCACTAATAGGTTCCACCCAGGTATGTGGAGTTTCCTATAAGCCCTAGTGCCTCAGTCTTAAATATGAATAGACAAAGTTTGTCATAAATTTGAAACAATCTTTTGGTATGGAAAATAAAAACAAAAACAGAAATGCAGAGAAAACAGCTAATTCAAGAAAACTTCAAAATAAGAAGGTATTACATCCATGATACAAACAGATTATAAACATGGGATGTTTGGAAAACAAGAAAGCATTTGACAATAATATATGATGGCAGAAATGTAAATTTTAACATAATATTCAAAACTAAAGTTGAAGAAGTATCCCAGTAATTAAAAGGAAAAAAGACAATTAGAAAATTAGAAGAAAAATTATAAGACAAGTAGAGCATCATTCATTCATTCAGTCAGTCAACCAATACTCATTGAATGTCTGCTTTGTGCCAGACACTGGTCCAGATATTCAGGCTACAGCAGTAAACAAATCAGTAGAAGATCTCTGCCCTCTAAGATTTCACATGTTAGTTGGAGGAGTCATAAAATAAACAATAAACATAATAAATAATTAAATTATATTTTGGGAGACAATCCATGCTTTGGTCAAAACAAAAAAAAATAGAGCAGGGTAGGGTATTGGGAGCATGGAAGGGTTTTTTGCTGTTTCTTGTTTTCATTTTAAATAAGACGATCAGTGCATATCTGATTAAGAAGGAACATTTGAGCAAAGACAGGAAAGGGGCGAGAGGAACAAGAAGCAACAGCTAGTACAAAGGTTCTATGGTGGGACCTTCCGTGGCATGTTGAAGGAAGAGAAAAAGACCAGTGTGCTGGAGTACAGCAAGCTAAGAGGGGTTTAATAGGGGCTAGTGGCAGAGCAAGAGCAAGAATTCACACCCTAAGGGCCCTTATGGGCCAAGCTTTGACTCTTTTATTTGAATAAATATAGGGTACCACTGGAGGAGGTCCGGTAGAGGAATGCCCACTTTGGCTTTTAACATGACTATGTGGGGCACCTGGGTGGCTCAACTGGTTAAGTGACAACTTTGGCTCAGGTCATGATCTCAAGGTTTTTGAGTTTGAGCCCTGCAATCAGGCTCTGTGCTGACAGCTCAGACTGGAGCCTGCTTCAGATTCTGTGTGTATGTCTCTCTCTCTGCCCTCTTCTGCTGACTCTCTGTTTCTCTTTCTCTCAAAAATAAACATTTAAAAGCTTTTATTAAAATAAATAAATAAATAAGTAAAATGACCATGTGGCTGCGGGGCATTTGGGTGGCTCAGTTGGTTAAGCGTCTGACTTCAGCTCAGGTCATGATCGCATGGCTCAGCTTGTGAGTTCGAGCCCCGCGTTGGGCTCTGTGCTGACAGAGCCTGGAGCCTGCTTTGGATTCTGTGTCTCCCTCTCTTTCCACCCCTCCCCCACCTATGCTCTGCCTCTGTCTCTGTCTCTGTCTCTCTCAAAAATAAATAAACATTAAAAATTTTTTTAATAAAATGACTGTGTAAAAAAATAAAATAAATAAAATGACTATGTGGCTACAAGGTGGAAGCACAGAAATCCAAGAGCAAGGCATCACAGTGACCCAGGTGAGAGACAGTGCTAGCTGGAACCAGACTACTAACAGTGGAGTGGGCCTCTTAGGGGACAATGCAGATGTCGATAAATTTAAGAAATCAGTAGTGGTAAATAAAATACAAGTACAACCGCTGCTGAGCAAAAATATTGTATAACTGAAATAGCAGAAGAAATCTCAGAGCATCCAATGGAAAGCAGGAACAGAGAACAGAGTTCATGGATTCAGGCATATAGAACAGAGCTTTGGGGTGTCTGGGTGGCTCAGTCAGTTAGGCGTCTGACTTCGGCTCAGGTCACGATCTCATGGTTCATGAGTTCGAGCCCCAGGTCGGGCTCTGTGCTGACAGCTCCGAGCCTGGAGCCTGTTTCAGATTCTGTGTCTCCCTCTCTCTCTGTCCTTTCCCTGCTCATACTGTCTCTCTCCACCTCTCAAAAAATGAAGAAATGCTAAAAAAAAAAAAAAAAAAAAAGAACAGAGCTTTGAATTTGTTGAATTTATTTTTATTTATTTCTGACTAGTCTATATTTCCTCAAATAAACTCATATTACTTTTTAAATGTTAAAGAGCTTGCTTTTGCTCTTAGGGTCAGGTCCTGTTGTGAGTCACTTTGGAAAACTGGACGTGAACCTGAGAACTACCTCACCTGCCCAGAGTTCGGCATATAGTAGCAGAACGGGGATTGAGGGGAGGGAGTGGTTAAAGCGAGAAGGAAGGAGGAGGAGGCCCACCTCTGTGATCTTGCTCATTAACTGGTTCTGCAGACCTTACTCAAAGTTTCCCTCCCCGAGGTGCTCCCAGCACAGAGCTGGCTCAGTGCTTCCCCAAAACAAGGCGGAACGCCCAGAACAGGGGCCACAGACTCAAATACTTTTGAGGTCAGCCAAGTAACGGATGTGGCAAGGTTGAAACTGTTCAGTCATATTATAACTCGGGAGGGCGGAGAAAATGCACGTCTTAGGTTGGTTATCCAGAAACAGGCCTGGTGTGTAAGTGATTTACTAAGGAGGCCCCTCAAGAAACCAGGGAGGGGATGGAGGATGGACAGGAGAGGGGAAGAAACCAAGCAAAGGTTCAACGTCAGAGTCTGCACCTGCAGGTGAGGTAGCTCCTGGAGCCCACGTCCAGTTTCCAAAGCAAATCACTGCAGGGCCTGACCTTTAACACAAAAGCAGAGAAGCGAAAAGAGGTAATGAGCGCTCCTGCAATTTCTTTGAGTCTACTTAATAAGATCTCCTTCATGATTCCCTACCCATTGGTTTGTGGTGGGGGTACAGAGCAGAGAAAGAGTTTAAAAAAAAAAGGAACTGTTAGTTCTATCTGGCTTAAAGGTTCTCATCTGTTCACTTGGTGTAGTCAGTCTTTTTAGGTGGGCTTGGCCTTCTCAGATAGAAATATTTACTTGTTCACTTGCCCCACCCCTCCCTCCTTGCTTCTCTTCTTAAGGTGGTATCTTGAACTGTAGGGGGTCGAGTATGCTTTCTACAACTCCTATGACAGAGAAGGGCTGGGGGATCCAGTTGAGGAGTCCTTTGACTTCTCTGGCCTCTGGGATGACGGCTCTTAGTCCCTCTGTAACTCCCCCAGATGTCATTCATCCCTGGTTTGGTCTCTGTCAGTTTGATCACAGTCTGGGGTGATTCCCTCCTGACTTGGTGTCAATCACACTGGCCTCCACCAGCTGTAGATCCTGGGGTCTGTACCATGTTGTCCTTCCATCTTTTGGGCTCAGCAGCCGCAGGCTTATTTACTGCTTACTTACTATCCACTCATTCAAGTCTTAACTCACCCCACACTGGTGTGGGGAGCACCAGAGGCAAAAAATGTGTTGTGGCAAAAAACAATTTTTATTGTGGTAAAATTATATATAACTTGAAATTTGTCGTTTAAACCATTTTAAATGTCAAATTCAGTAGCATTAATTCAATTCACTGTATTATACAACCATGACCACTATTTCCAAAACTTTTTCAACGTCCCTAATAGAAATTCTGATTTCCCCTTTCCCCCAGCCCCTGGTCATCTCCCACCTACTTTCTATCTCTCTGAATAGAGATATTCTAGATATTTCTTGTTAGTAGAGTCATACAATATTTGTTCTTTTGTGTGTCTGGCTTATTTCACTTAGCACAACGTCCTCAAGTTTCATCCATGTTGCAGCATGTGTTGGAACTTTATTCCTTTTTATGATTGGATTATGTTCTGTTGTATGTATATACCTCATGTGGTTTATGCATTCATCTCTTGGTGGACACTTGGGTTGTTTCCACCTTTGGCTATTGAGAATAATTCTGCAGTGAACACTGGTGTACATGTATCTGATTGAGTCCCCATTTTCAATTCTCTGGGGTAAGAATTCTTTGGGGTAGTAGCAGATTTTTGGGTCACATGGTCATTCTCTGTTTGAGGAACTAACTGCTAAACTGTTTTCCACAGCAGCTGCATCATTTTATAGTCTTTTTTTTTTTTTTGAGAGAGAGACCACACACACACATACATGCAGGCAGGGGAGGGGCAGAGAGAGAAGAAGAGGGAATCCTAAGCAGGCTCCATGCTCAGGGCTAAATCCTGATGCGGGGCACCATCCCACGGCCCTGGGGTCATCATTAAAGCTGAAATCAAGAGTTGGACGCTCGAACGACTGAGCCACCCAGGAACCCAGATTTATATTCTTACCAACAATTTATGAGAATTCCAATTTCTCCACATCAACACTTGTTATTTTGTTTGTTTGTTTTTGTAATTTTTTTAAAATAAGAGCCATCTTAGTAGGTATGAAGAGGTTTTGATTTGTATTTCCCTACTGACTGATGAAGTTGAACACTTCTCAAGTGTTTATTGGCGATTTGTGGATCTTCTTTGGAGAAATGTCTATTCAAGTTCTTTGCCCATTTTTAAATCATGTTGCCTGTCCTTTTGTTACATGCAGATTTTAAGAGAAGTATGAGGACAAGAGACCCTTGTGCCTTCAGTGAGGGCCTTACAGAGTCCAGACGGCTCACATCCCGGACTGAGTGTCTCTCATGTCTCTGTATTCTTTCCTCAATTCTCGGTGCTAAAAAAGGTTGTGCTAGGGGCGCCTGGGTGGCGCAGTTGGTTAAGCGTCCGACTTCAGCCAGGTCACGATCTCGCGGTCCGTGAGTTCGAGCCCCGCGTCAGGCTCTGGGCTGATGGCTCGGAGCCTGGAGCCTGTTTCCGATTCTGTGTCTCCCTCTCTCTCTGCCCCTCCCCCGTTCATGCTCTGTCTCTCTCTGTCCCAAAAATAAATTAAAAAAAAAAATGTTGAAAAAAAAAAGGTTGTGCTTTTCTATTCATTTTCCTATAATATACTCTCTTTCTGACATTAAGAGTGATAGGTAAATTCCATAGGTAAATTGGGTTTTCCTGGCCTAAGCCAAGTTACCGCATTTTTTTCATTTGGATATTCTTTGCTATTTTAAAACTCTTTCTATCCAGGTAGAAGAATGCCTCTGATTCTGCACTTAGACAGGCAAAAGAGAATGGCATGTTAATAATGTTCAAAGTATTATTTCCATGACACATAAATGAGTTAGGCCTGGCCTTAGTGGTGTGTGTGTGTGTGTGTGTGTGTGTGTGTGTGTGTGTGAGTGCACACGTGTGATGGTAGCTATAAACTCCATCTAAAGCTGTACTTCTCAAATTTTAATATATATTAAAATCACCTGGGTATGATCCTTGGTTTACAAGACCTTTAACAAGCTTCCAGTTGACAGTAATGCTGCGGGTCTGTGGTTTATCCATTGATGAGCAAGGTTTTAGAGGATAACTTACACATTAGAAACTTTTTGTGAATATGCCCTCAAGTAGTTCATGGACCAAATATGGGTTTAACAAACAGTTTCCATGCTTGAAAAATGAAGGGATATGCTAGATCACTGAAGATTTCCACAAGGTACCTAGTACAGGAATCTCAAACTCAAGTGCTTATAGGCATCAGTCTGGGTTCAATGGAGACCATTAGGCTGGAGAATTTCTGCGTGTGGACAGTGCACTCTGCTCTTGAACTCTAGCTGATGGTTCCCAGGCAGAAATGCTGGCACAGAGTGTCCATACTGTCCAATTTCTTAAAGAGAATTGGGATATAGAAATTTTTGTGTGTGAAATCCTCTAACTTCTATATTTTCCATTAATTTTTTTCCAAGCATCCTTCAAGCTAAAATAAGTCTGTTGGCCAGATGCGAACTTTGGGGTGCTTGCTTACTCTCTCTGGTCCAGTGTTTTGCCAGACCCTGGAGAGATGTTTTTAAAAAAGGACCTGGTTTCAGCTACTAAGATAAGTGTGGCCTTGTTGAGAGCTAAGACGGATGCATATGAGATAGCCAGGAAGCAATGCAAAGATGTGTGTCTGCAAGTGTGAGGAAAAAAAGATCTAAGCCGCTTAAGGAGGCTATGAAACCAAGCCCCAGTCAGACCGCAGAAACTATCCCAGAGCTGAATCTTATGATTTGTAGAAATGTCCTATGGATGGAAAATAGCTATTTATTTTGTCTTAATGGGTTAATTAGTGATGATGGATAGACAGTGGAGCTATTACTGTTCAGTACCAACTTTGATAGTTGAGTAGGTAACAGTGACTTGAGGCAATTCTGGTTTATGAAATAAGGGGGGCTGCAGGGCAGCTGGGTGGCTCACTCGGTTGGGCATCTGACTTAGGCCTAGGTCGTGATCTCGCTGGTCCTGAGTTCTAGCCCCAGGTTGGGTTCTGTGCTGACAGTGTGGAGCCTGGAACCTGTTTCAGATTCTGTGTCTCCCCCTCTCTCTCTGCTCCTCCCCCACTCACACTGTCTCTCTCTCTCTCAAAAATAAATAAACATTAAAGAAAGAAAGAAAGAAAGAAAGAAAGAAAGAGAAAGAAAGAAAGAAAGAAAGGGTGCTGGGTGGCTTATCTGGTTAAGTGTCCAACTCTTGGTTTTAGCTCAGGTCATGATCTCATGGGTTTGTGAGTTTGAGGCCCACGGTGGGCTCTGTGCTGACAGCTGTGGAGCCTGCTTGGGATTCTCTGTCTGTCTGCCTCTCTCTCTCTCTCTGCCCCTTCCCCTCTGACATTCTGTTTCTCTCTCAAAATAAACAAATAAATGTTAAAAAAAAAATAGATTCATCTGCAAATATTAGTGGAATCTGTCATGAATACTACAAGAAACAGAGTCTTGCAGAAAGAAAAAGATTTTCTAAATATTGTATGGTTTGCAACTGTCTTCAGTATTATGGAAACATACAAATGGTATTATGATCATTATCTGAAAAATGGAGTCACAAAACTTCATTTGAATAAACAGATGGGGTGTGGTAGGCTGAAAAATGCATCCCCCCCCAAAGGTGTCCTTGTCCCAGTTCCTGGAAATTGTGGATGTGTTAACTTATATGGTAAGTAGTACTTTGCTGGCATGATTAAGTTAAGGATTTTGAGGTGGGAAGATTATCCTGCATTATCTAGGTGGTACAATGTAGTCATAAAGGTCTTTATAAGAGGGAGGCAGGAGGATCAGAGTCAGAAAGGGAGAACTGGAGGACGAGGCCATGAACCAAGCAGTGCAGGCAGTCTCCGGAAGCTAGAAAAGACAAGGAAACAGATTTTCCCCTAGGACCCCAAGAAAGGACATAACCCTGCTGACACCTTGTTTTTAGTCCATTGAGATTACTTGGGACTCCTGACCTCCAGAAGCCCAACATAATAAATTTGTATTGTTTTGAACCATTAAGTTTGTGGTAATTTATTATAGCAGCAATAGGAAATTAATACAGATGACAAAGAGATACAGAAGACATGAAGTATGAAAGTTTCTGAAATTTTTTAAGTCTCAAACATAAACAGAGGAAAGTGGTTTTCTATTTATGATACTCTTGTCACTTGCTGTCTAGAATATTTTTTATAGTTAAAATGATTTCTTGTGATATACCAAATCTCTATTGACTTGCATGCAAAATAGGAGTGACATTTTTAATACACTGCCATGTGATGAAATTATGTCAGAGAAACTAAATCAAAAGAGACAATAAATGTTAATGTGGTTAGCAAAATGCCTTATAGCAAGTGCTCATTAAATGTTAGTTCCCTTCTATTTGTCCTTACAGAGCTTAGATCTTGAGTAATAAAAGCATAATATTTATACATGTTGTTGTCATGCTTGAAGTTTGTTTTTTTTTTATCATACAGCAGTTTTTTTAGCTTGATTGAGATACGTAAAACATTGTGTAAGTTTAAAGTAACAACGTGATGATGTGATACATGTGTATATTGCAAAATGATTACTACACACAATAGGGTTAGTTAACACCTCCATCACCTCACATAATTACCTTTTCTCTTTTTTTATTTCTTTGGTGAGAATATTTCAGATTTATCCTAGCAGTTTTCAAGTATATAAAACAGTATTGTTAAATATCATCACCAAGCTGTACATTAGATCTCTAGAACTTACTCATCTTACAAGTGGAAGTTTGTACCCTTTGACTAACATCTTCTCATTACCTCTACCCCATGCAATTGTTTTATTGTATGGCATGAATGTACTGAAATCTTAATTTACTACATCAATAAATAGAAAAATGAAGTTAGCTAGTCTTGTTGGAAAACACTAGGCAATTAAAGGTTCAGTCTGAAACAGACAAAAGAATGGGATGAAACTTACTTATTTTTGACTTAATAGTTGCCAGAATTAATCGAATCATAAATGTGCATAATTTCTTTTCATTTGGAATTTTATTTTATTTATTTTTTAAAAAATTTTTTTTTCAACGTTTTTTATTTATTTTTGGGACAGAGAGAGACAGAGCATGAACGGGGAAAGGGCAGAGAGAGAGGGAGACACAGAATCAGAAACAGGCTCCAGGCTCCGAGCCATCAGCCCAGAGCCTGACGCGGGGCTTGAACTCACGGACCGCGAGATCGTGACCTGGCTGAAGTCGGACGCTTAACCGACTGCGCCACCCAGGCGCCCCTCATTTGGAATTTTAAAGCACCTATTCTTAGCAGTTCTTTAATATTAATTTCATGTTAAATGAATCATTATGAAATATGAGGAAAAATATTTTCAAGCCATGTGCTCATTTAAAAATATAATTTATTACTTTCTGCAGGCAATAAAAATATGCTATATTAGTTACAACATACCATGATGGGTGGGAATGCATGTTCCATATAGGAATGCATTTTTACTGAACTAAAGAAAATCAGATTAACACTGCCTTAATATGTGTATACTTTTTGAAACACAATGTATCATTGCTCAATGAAAAAAAGATTTTTGTTTTCTGGGAATTCTGTGTCAGAGATTGTACAATGATAACGTCATTTCCCCATTCTACAATGTTGACAGAATTTAAGCAAGTGGTTATGAGAGTCCCTTGCCTTCCTCTCTCTTGGTGTGGTTTAGGTCCCCTCCCCTACCTTTATTTGAAATGTGCTATTCTCTTGAGTTAATCTCATTTTAACAAATATATGTCTATTGACCTATGCTGCTGGAAAACAAGGTGTTCATTAATTAAAGGCAGACTCCCTTCCCTAGAATAAACTTCACAAGACCAGAGAATATATATATATATTTCACCATGTTAATCCCAGACCCTGCTAATAGTGCCTCAGCTGAGTTCAGCTATAAGCAACAGAGATCTAAAATAATGCTAGTGGAAACAGATTTATTTTTCTTTATTGTAAAAGAGCTCAGTTTTAGGCAAACTAGGTGACTCCCATGATTACTGGGGACCCAGAATCCTTCTACTTCTTTTGCCCTGCCATCCTTACTCCATGACTATCATCCTTGAGGATACCTTATGTTCCAACACTGCTGGAACTCCAGCCATCTTGCCTGACATTAGTTAGGAAACAGCTGAAAGGGGAAAAGCGCTAAAATGAAAAAGCTCTTTGCCCTTTTCTACCTTTCAAGAAGCCTTTCTGAAGGTCTCCAACAGTTTCCCTGTATCTTTCACTGGCTACAATTTAGTTACATGGCCTCCTAATAGCAAGGGCGTCTGGGAAATGTAGTTTTGTTTTGTTTTTAAACTGGGCACATTGCCTTGCTAAGTAGTGTTCTCATACCAACAAGGGGAGGAAGTGGTAAAATGAGATCAATAAGGACAATGTAATAATTTTTTTGTGAAGCAAATTTATTGAATTAACAAGAATATTCCTTGATACTTATACCCCCCTTTTCTTAAATTTAAAAATGTTTTTTAAAAACTGAAATGATGGTAATTTTCTTTTTCCCTCCTAAAGTCTTTACTTGACCAGATAAAAAGTTGTTAACTGTTAGTCTTCTAGTATTGTTGACATTTTACTGGTCCAAGAAATTAAAAATCTACGGAATTCCTGGGACTGTATAGGTGACCTAGATTTCTGGGTTCCAAGATACTCAGATGGATCTGTCTTCAACATAGCCTATGTGCTTCATGCCTTCTGCTTGGAAGTTCTCACCAGTGCTTAATTTATGAAGTAGCCTCAGCCAGTGCTAATGCTTAGAGACAGAGGAGCTGCCACCTCCAGGTCCTTAAGGATTTCTTTTGTGAAAATGAATAAACGTCATTTAAAATGGAGTCGGGGGTGCCTGGGTGGCTCAGTTGGTTAGACGTCTGACTTTAGCTCAGGTCATGATCTAGCTATCCATGAGTTCAAGCCCCATGTAGGGCTCTGTGCTGACAGCTCAGAGCCTGGAACCTGCTTCAAATTGTGTCTCCCTCTCTCTCTGCCCCTTCCCTGCTTGCACTTTGTCTCCCTCTCAAAAATAAACATTAAAAAAAAAAAAAAGGACTTAAAATGGAATCAGTAGGTTAGAAGGGGGAGCTCTCACCCTACCATTTGTCCTCTATTGCAGACCCCAACAGAACTAAGCCTATAGTTTCTTACCTCAACAGGAGGAAGATTTTCTCCTGTCCCAGCAACAGTCCAGCCAATGAGAGACTGTCGCAACTCAACCAATGAAAAGTGACTACACTTGGAACTCCCACTTTGGACTTTTTATTTATAACAGCACCTCCTAATTCCCCCTCCCTCCTTTTTTCTATGAAAGAGTCTTTCTCTCCTTTGTTCTTCAGATTTGCCTATGGTTTTGCAGAAGCTTGCATGTTTCAAATTGCAGTTCTCTGCTGTTTCCAAATAAACTTTTTTTTTTCTGGTCAAATAACTGACAGTTTTATTTTTAACGTTAACACTCTGCAGCAAGTGAGAGAAACTCTTTGAAAGATTAAAGGAGTAATTGTTGTGAGGATATGGGGGAATCTCGTGGAGAGCTATGAACAGAAAAATAGTCAGTTCGCCTTACAATTGGGCTTTAAAAAAGTTAGGAATGGAAGCTACCTGTATTTCTCATGGCATGATGTGGCCTTTCAACTTTTTTTGCTTTTCTTGGTGAACCAACTTTCTTTACTCCTTACATATTTTTTCTTTCCCCAGTAAGTTTGGTTGGCATGGGGGTTTGGCTCCTGTGGTATAGAAGAGGTACAGTCTCTCAGTTCTGCCATTCCAAATTCCCCAGCAATAGCTTCATTGAATCAGTGCGGGTCAGGTTAGCATTCCATTGCAAGGAGTGAGGCAATTAGTACAAATGTGTCCTCCTAAGGTGCAGTCTTTCAGCAGCCCCTAGAGAGTGAGCATGTGAAGGGAGGGAGATGTACCCGCAATAGTTAAAATACATTTCCATTTTTCCATTAATTTCCACCTCTGGCTGCCCTCTGTTTCCTGATCTCAGGTGCTTTTCCCCTATCAGGGTGGGAGATCAAAGACTTTCACTATTACTTGCACCATTTCTTAAAGCATTTTGTGCACATTCTTATTGTTTCCTTCTAATTCCATGTACATTTTCGAAGACGGAATGCTTTAAGAGGAAAGCAATGTGGTGATTACCATGTATCAGCCTCCAGGGTCACATCATCTCCTCCCCCACTTCTGCTCCACCAAGAACTTAGAAAAGTGCTCTAGTTCTCAGCCTGGGGCATGAGCAAGAACACAGCAAGTGGTAATAAGCAAAGCACCAGAGGAAATCTATCTGGATTTGAAGGTGCAACACCTGCTAGTAGAGTAGCAGGAAGTAGAGCTCTGCATCAGGGAAATTGGAATACTACCTACCACACAAGATCCCGGTAATAAGAAAATAATCACCCTAAGGAATCAGCCCAGTGCCTGGGACTTAATAAACACTCATTAAGTATTCACAGTTGAAATACCAGAGGCAAGTATCAGAGCAGGGGACAATACAGTGTCAAGGCATCAAACGAAAGTTGAAAACTAGGTGCGTGTCTGGACTAACCCTGGAAATATGAGTCTTACTACAATAGCTACAATCCAAGACAGTTGATCCTATTTGTTGTTGAATTTTAAAGATTTGATATCAAGAACTTTCTTTAAAGTTTATTTGGGGCGCCTGGGTGGCTCAGTCGGTTGAGCGCCGACTTCGGCTCAGGTCATGATCTCGCGGTCCGTGAGTTTGAGCCCCTCTTCGGGCCCCTGTGCTGACAGCTCAGAGCCTGGAGCCTGTTTCAGATTCTGTGTCTCCCTCTCTCTGACTCTCCCCCGTTCATGCTCTGTCTCTCTCTGTCTCAAAAATAAATAAATGTTAAAAAAAATAAATAAAAGAGCTAAAGTTTATTTATTTTGAGAGAGAGAGCGCGAACACACATAGGGGAGGGGGACAGAGGGGGAGAGGATCCCAAGCAGGCTCTATGCTGTCAGCAGGGCTCACTCACAAACCATGAGAGTATGAACTGAGCAGAAATCAAGAGTCGGGTGTTTAACCAACTGAGCCACCAGGTGCCTCTGATATAAGGAACTTTGCAGCACTCAGCTGTGATGTTTTCCCCTCCAGAATATATTCTAATGGATAGATCCCATTAGAATAAATTCTAATTATTTCTAGGAATGAAGTAATTTTCACCTACACATGATATTTTTCATTTTGCCACATTATTTATGATTAGACTCTGTACTAATTGTTTCTAGACCCAAACAATTGGGTTTCTAGAGGTACACACACTCAATTTTGTGTGCCAATTAAAACTAGGATTTTTATTTAGGTATTTGTTTCTCAGGAAACTTTTCAGGCATTTTACAAAAAGTTCATTTCATTACTGCTTAAAGTATTTGGATAGTTCTATGCATATGGATGCCAAATAAAATGAGTATTTATAAGTCTCCATAAATTTACATTTATGTATTTATACATGTTACTAATTTAGGTCTAAACTAGGCCTAAACATGACATCTTTTCATCTACTGTAAAGTTGAATTAGTCTAGCAACGCTTTATTAACCACTGAATCAAAACCACATATAACTGCAATATGGCAAGACTTCAATTATTAATACTATAAATACTAGAAAAGGACCTGAATACCACAATATTTTCTCTAAAGAAATAAATGGCTTGTTTCCCTTGCCAGTAGAAGCAAGTCTTTAAACATTAACTTGCTCACATTTGTCCCCACAAACACAAGGACTTTCTTCTTATGGCCAAGGTACCATGATTAGTGTCATTCAAGCATGTATCTAACACAGGCTCTGCTTTGGATTTACCCACAAAGAACTATGCACATTAGTATAGCACAGACCTCTTTAGCGGGAAGGGTATATTTTCAAGAATGAATTCCTTAATACAGTTGCAGATCCTGCCAATTTTGTCTCAAATTCCCAATTGGGTTCCTTTTGGATCTCCCTTTATGGGAGGGAAAAAAAAAGATTGTTGCTACTGATGAGGCTTTTGGGGTGATAGTGGGGTTCATGGGGTCTGGAGCTGATGGCCAAGAAGGAATTCTTGAGACGTCTTTGGTGCAAAAATGGTGATTTTACTAAAGCACAGGGACAGGACCCATGGGCAGGAAGAGCTGCCCTGGACCCTGCAAAGAGACAGGTTACATTTAGGAGTTGGGGAGGTAAAGTCAAGGGGAACTTTCCAATGAGATTTTCATATGCTAAAGAAGACTCACAGGATACTGGAGGCCCAGCTTATTGCCAAGCCAAGGTTGTTCTTCCCTCTAGCAAAGCATTAAGACAGTAGGGAGTTCCTGGAGAAACATTTCGCTCTGCCTGCCTCAAGTATGTGTCAGAGCTGCAGGTTATAAATAAATTTAATTTTATCTACCATTTCCTTCTGCTTTTGTTTCCCACATCACTACCACTAACCTACAGGCTTTGTCACTTACAACTTGTGTAAATTTGCTAAAATTACCTAATCCCTGTATTCAATTTATTCTTAGGTAAAATGGGTATTCCTTCATCATAGAAGGCTGGAAGTGCTTGAGTATTTTCATTACATGCATACACTGCTTTGCAGTAAGTTGTTTTGAAAGCAACTATTAAATTGTAGTTTTAAGATTATAAAGCACTGATTTAAAAAAAAATCTAAAGCTTAAGGTTAGATCCCTGATTATTTCTTCTTACAATTTAAACACCTATGAAAAACCTCCATACACTTCTAAGTTAAAGAATAAAAAGAAAAAAATTCACCAAGACGAGGTAACATTAAGAGAAATGGAAGTTTACCGAAAATGTTTTTATTTAAGTGGTTTCGTTGAACTGATCTGAAAACAAACACACTGTATGGAATTGATTGGGAGGGGATGGGTAGGATTATTAAGCCCCCCAAAGATTCCTTATTTCTGTATGACCACAGCTAGCAAACCATATTCTAGTCCGTGTTTAGAGGTTTTACCCCTGGACAAAGACTCAGTTTCTCTTTTAAAAAAACGATTCCCATTTTACCTCTTCCGCATTTTGGGCTGAGTCTTGCAATACCTGGGCAGCAACCTGATTAATAACCCCAAGTTTTTCCTCCCCGGTCCTTCCTGCCATCTGATTCTCGGCCGTGAACCCAACAGCGATCCCGCGAAAACTAAGACATCCGCCTCTTCCCCCACAGGTCCTGCAGCGCGCTCGGCTAACTTCCGGCCGAGCCGGGGCTGGCCCCCGCCCCGCCCCCACAAGCGCGAGATTCGTCGCAATTTTCCCGCGATGCCGCGGGGGCGCGCGGCACCGCTCGCCAGGCCCCAGGGTGCACTGCGGGGAAGAGCGCGTGCGCGCGGCTCCACTGCCGAGCGACCGCGGGAAAATTCCAAAAAAGTCAAACAAAACAAAAAACCAGTACGGGGCAAAGCCAAACTTGCAAGCCACAGAACCCGGGCGGAGGCGTCCTTTCTGCCACTGCCCAAACTGCTGAAGCAGCTCTGGCTGGCGCAGACCACCCGGTAAGCGAGAGGCCGCAGAACGAGAGCAAAGACGGCTGATTCCCTCGGGGGTCTGGCCGACACGTCAGCCGAAGGGTGGAGGTAGGGTAGGGGGAGGGTAGGGAGGGAAGACTCGCGAGAACGTTCGCCGCGCTTTGCGCATCTAGTTAGGTGAGCTGAGCCCCGGCCGTGTGCAGGGGCTGAGGGGAGGAGGTGGGTAGGGGCTTGAGGTGGTGCCAGCCCGCGGAGGGGCGGAGCGGCGGGCCAGGGGCGTGGCCAAAGAGTGGGCAGGCCTGGGGGGTGGGTCCGGCGTAGGGGTCACGCGGAAGAGAGCCCCCGGAATGGTGAGAACTGGGAATAGGCGCTTTGGTTCTTTTGGTTCATTGAGTGCTGGCAGCTATGTCTACTTAAAAGGAGAGGAGCAAAGGTGAATTTCTTCGCCCCGGATCCGTGGGAGCTGTGAAAAGCTCTCCTCTTCTACCCCATCACCCTCTACAGCTGGCCGCTTGCTCTCCGTCGCCCTGCCTCTAGGGCGTTGGGAGGGGGCGAGCCTGTTACCCCTCTTGCCTTCCAGGTCTTTTGTCGCTGAAGGGCAGGAAGGTTCTCATGGGTGATTGTCTCCTTGCAACTTTCTTTGACCGCCAGGCCAAATCACGTCCAAAGCCCTGATATTTTGGGGGGTTGTTGTTTGTTGGCTTGCTTTTTTGTATTTACGTGGGCGCTTTTACAACCGTGAACCCTCTGTGGTCATCGTGTATGGGCTAAAGGTTTGGAGGGCAAAAGATTAGGAGTTTTTGAAACATGACAAATTTGGGACCAGAATTTCGAAAGAGGCCGAGGAATTTTCCAGCAAAGACCCCCATGTGCCAGTGATTTTGTCCTAATCTGAAACTCCCGTGCTCCAGCTTTCATTTGTAACTTCTGTCCCATTTAGTGCATCTTAACTGTGATATGATTGACTTACCATTTATCACATGAGCAGGGCACTTTTGGGCCACCCAACTTCAGCTATTTATGGATGTCACTCACCCTCAGTGATGTGCAGCTCAGAACCTTTTCTCACTATCCTCTTCAGGAGGGGAGGAAAGGTTGTTACAAATGGTAGAATTCATACCATGTGTTGGGATCATTTATTACATAAACATATAGAAAACATGTTCATTGTGACTTTATCCATTAAACTTAAATTGATGTTTCAAAATAATGGGTTGTGCCAGATTCACATGGAAATAAGCATTCATATGTGTATACAAGAAAGACTGCATCAAAACAATTTGCTTTTCCTAGTTTTATCAGAGGCCTTTTTCTGTAAAAGTTAGGTCCTGCTTCTTTAGAATTGGACTAATTATACTTTAGTATATATTACACTTTAATTCATTTTTTCATTATTCATTCCTATTCTTGTTTTCTTGAAAAACATTTACCAGAAGTCCAGAAAAGAAAGGCAAACTCTATATTGGAATTTTTTGTTCTCTAATAAAAAGCATTAACTTGATTGATTGGCTGGGTGTGGAAGATGTGTTGCTGCATGTATGTGAAACTGTGCATGTACATTTTAAAATAAATGGTATTTTAAACCAGTTCCATATTTCAGCAAGTAGTTCCAGTAACAATTATACAAATTTTGTATTTATGAAAACCAGCTACAAGGAGGCCAGCCTGGCCAGTAGAAAGTTGGATTGATTACCTAGGCCACAGAGAGCGCCAGAGAAATCTCACATGGCGTGGCAGTTCCAAGTTGGTAGTGGTGGAGCCTCATATCAGGCTGGAAATCAGTACCAAATGGATTTGTAAAATTTTAGTCTCGGGTATGAATATTCTCTGTTCTTGTTTATGGATCCTGACTGACTGACATTTTTTTTTTTTTCAATTTTATTTATTTTGAGAGAAAGAGAGTGCAAATAAGGAAGGGACTGAGAGAGAGGGAGATAGAATGCCAAGCACTGGCAGCATGGAGCTGGATGTGGGCTTGAACTCACAAACCCTGATATCATGTGAGCCGAAACCTAGAGTGGGACACTTAACCAACTGAACCACCCAGGCGCCCCTGAATGACTGATTTTAATATGAAAGAGCACCTATGGGAGAAGCACATTGAGTTTGCAGTGTTTTAATAAAAATGTAGTAGAAATTGAGAAGAAAAAAACTTAAAAATTCATCAGAAAAGTTAGATAACACTACAAGTCTTGAGCATTTTATTTTCTAAGTATCAATTATTATTATTTTTTTGTGCTCTGAAAGAGACCTTGCAAGTTTTCTGGTCCATTCTCTTAGACTCTTCATAAGTCCTGCTGAGCGTGTAGAAATTTCTCTGTTAAGATCAGTGGTACAGGAACATCTATAATCTTGGTACCTTTCTCTAGTTATAGGAAGGCAGAGTTTTAAAGGAAATTACCTTTTTGAAACTGTATACTATGTAGGCTCTGTTTTCTAAAGAATTCAGTGGCTTTTAGTAAATTTAGTAGATTTTTAGAATTGTGCAGTGATTAGTACAATTCATTTTTAGAACATTTGCATCACCCTAGCAGATTTGCACGTGCAAATTCATAGTCAATCCTAACTCTGGCTTTCAGCCTCAGGCAACCATTGATTTGCTTTCTTGTCTCTATAGATTAGCCTTTTGAGGGCATTTCATATAAATAGATTCATAAAGGTGCTGTCTTTTGGTTTCTTTCACTTAGCATGATGTTTTTGAGATTCATCCATTTTGTAGCATGTATCGATAGTTTGTTCCTGTTTATTGCTGAATAATATCCCATTGTATGTCTCTACCACATTTTGTTTATCTGTTCATCAGTTGGTGGACATGAGTTGCTTCTACTTTTTGGTTATGAATAATGCTCTGTGAGTATTCATATGTAAGTCTTTGGACGTATGCTTTTATTATTTTTGGGGGGTGTTTATGAGTGGAATTGCTGAGTTGTATAGTAAGTTCATGTTTAACTTTTTAAGAAAGTGTCAGACTTTTCCAATGTGGCTATACCATATTATATTCCCACCAGCAGTGTATGGGGGTTTTAATTTTTCCACGACTTCATTTGTTAATTGTGTCTCTTTAAATAGCCATCCCAGTGGGTGTGAAAGTAGTATCATTGTGGTTTTAATTTGCACTTCCCTATTGGCAAACGATGTTGACTATATTTTCATGTACTTATTAGCAATTTCTAGGTCACTTTTGAAATGTCGAAACATTTTGTCCATTTTTTAATTGGGTTATGTCAGCCTTTTAAAAGTAAAAGGTTTAAGAAGTAAAAGGTGATTCAGGCAGCAAAATCAGGTTTACTCAGGAACAGCAGAGGAATTGCAATTCTGGACAAGCAAACTATGGTGAACCTTAGGCGAGTCCTGAGAACAAAGCAGGAGAGTGTCCTTTTATAGAGGAAAGGAGTTTGAGAGGGTCTGTTTTGAACAAAAGTTCATTGGAAGAAAATGAGAATTTGAAGTGGTGGTGGCTTCTAATTGGTTGTAGGTGAGGGCAGCTTGCTGTTGCTGGGCAGAAAGGAAACCTTCCTTCTTCCTGCTGGGAGTATGCAAGTTGGGATGAATGATATGTGTATTAGTCATCTCTTCATGGTTTCCAAACTCCAGTTTTCAGTTAGGGTTCCTTATCATATTTTCACACTTTTCTTCCAATCAACTCTTCACCAATCAAGAGTTGGGTCATCTGTTCCTCGTTAGAATTGTTTTTGTCTTTCAGTGTCAGGAAGGACACTTCCTGAATGTCATGTCCCACATCAGAGGGAAGTGCACAGATTGGAAATCATGGAAGCCACGTTTGAGTAACAAGAAACAGTGGGAGGGGGAACTCTCAGGTATTTTACATCCGAAATCTGTATCCATTCAAGGTGATAAGCTAAAAGGAGCAAAGGACCCTACCTAGATCTTCAGGTGGAATTTATTGTAGTCAGTGTGCTTGTTCCCTAATTTTACGTGATTGGGTTTCTACTTTGGAGGGTTTGTCCATGTGCAACAGGTGGTGTTTGCTATTGTATAAATGCTTCGTTTGGCAAGTAGGTAATCAAAGGCTATATGCATATCTTGAAGATATTGTGGGTTCGGTTCCAGAACACTGCAATAAAGTGAATATTACTGTAAAATAAATATTGCAATAAGGTGAGTCAGATGGATGTTTTGGTTTCCCAGTGCATATAAATATGTTTATATTGTACTGCAGTCTATTACGTGTACGATAGCATTATGTCTAAATATATATATATATCTTAATTAAAAAGTACTTTATTGCTAAAAAACGGCTAACTATCTGAACTTTCAGCAAGTTGTAATAACTGATCACAGATCATTGTAACAAATATAAATGAAAGAGCATGAAGTAGCAAATTACTAGAATGTGACACAGAGACACAAAATGAGCAAATGCTGTTGAAAAAATGGCACTGATTGACTTGTTTGACAAAGGGTTGCCACAAACCTTCAGTTTGTAATAAAAGAATATAATATCTGTGAAGCACATTAAAGTGAAGCACAATTAAATGAGGTATACTTGTACTTTAGCCAGTGAGTTAAGTGTTGTTGGGCTGCTGTTGCCTTAGGGCTGGGGTTGGCAAGTTTTCCCAATTCCAGAGGGAGATTTCTAATCATTTGTTCGTTGTCATGAAAGTCCACAAAAGGGGTAACAGCCGTTCTGATGGAGGCAAATCCAGAGTCACATATGCCTCCTGGGAATTATCTTTTAATGTGGTGATGAAGTTTTAATGGGGAAAACCTGAAAGACTTTAGATTTATTGTGGATGTCCCTGGGGACAGTTAGAACTCCTAGTATGCATTGTCTTACAATCCCCCAGTGGTCTAAACATTCACAGGACCAGTGATTCACCACAGAGAAAGATAAAACCAGGTAGTGCATACATATATACATAATGTATGTACACACATACATACATAATAATCCTGCTAGGGTTTGATCACTAATAATGATGTTAATTGGGATTATTTAATTGGCCCTTTGGAACCAAGGGTCAGAGGTGTTTAGGGAATAATTAGGGAGAAACCATCTTGTTCTGTGGACTTGGTTCTTGAAGGCCGTACAAAGGGGGGTTATTTTGCTGCAGTAGATAGACCTAAGGTAGTAGTAAGAATGAGGAACTGTGTAGATGGAATGGGTATGATTAGTTGCATTGAGAGTTATGACAGGACAGGTCAAAGCAAGGTACAGGAAAACCTGGTTGTAGAAGTTTGACTCAAATCTCCCAAGGGGTGGTGGCATTGGAGATGAGGGAGAAGTTTGCTACAGGGAAGACTAAAGGTTCACAGCTGTCAGGGACAGATCAGGGTTTCTGAGGACAGATCTAACAGAAATGTTTCTTCCTTTGGCCAAGGGTTGGGAAATCTATGGTGTGTCTCACGTGATCAGATGGGGCCCCTAAAATGTGGGGCCACCCGATGGGGTGGAAGCTGGCTGTGTAGGCAATGGAAAGATTCACCTGAGGCATAACAAAGGAGACATTTATTGAATACATTGCAGGAGAGCATCGGGCAGGCAGGATAGCAAAGGAGAGATTGTCTGCTATGAGGTAGTGGATGCAGGCTGTTTTTAAAGGGGGGTGGTGAGGAGGTATGAGCAGATGGAATTTTCCCAAATTTATTACCTGTGCCTTATTGTAAGTATCCCATTGGTCAGTTAGGGCTTATGGGTATTATGGATATTATGTTGGCCTAAAGGGCCTGTCTGTATTTAGCCAGGTGGTTGCTGTGGGCCCTTGTGCCTTGATTGTTTCCATTGTTCAAGTCTGTTGTCTAAAAGTGACCTCTACAAAATGCAAACAAGGTCATTGTCTCTCCAGCATAGAGAAGAAGAAAATAAATTGAGAAAAAGCAGAAAGGGGAGAATATACAGGTCTAACCTCATCATCTTGGGAAAACTGTTTCAGCTGTTGTTTGATTCAGTTCCTGGAAATCTTTAATTTTAGGTCACTGTTGGTGTGCAGGTTTAGTCAGCATTTGGGCCTTCCTTTAGATGAGACACATGGGTCCAGGAGTCAACTCTGGAGTTTTGATGGCACAAGAATTGGTCAGGAATATGCCTTTCCAGTGTGGTCGAAGAGAGTCTTTTTGAAGACGTCCTTTCCAATGGATGAAATCTTCAGGTTACAGGGTGTGGTGCTTGGGGTCTTCATTTCCTAGGAATGTGCCATGAAAACATTGCCCTATAAGTGCATGATTACTTTCAAGGGATGTAATGAGACCTTTGCAATACTGAAATATACCTTTTTTTTTTTTTTTTTTTAAGTTTATTTATTTATTTTGAGAGAAAGAGAGAGAAAGCATGAGCAGGACAGGGGCAGAGAGAAAGGGAGAGAAAGAGAATACCAAGCAGGCTCTGCACTGTCTGCACAGAGCCCGATGCTGGGATCCAGCCCATGAACTGCAAGATCATGACCTGAGCCAAAACCAAGAGTCAGATGCTGAACTGACTGAGCCACCCAGGCGCCCCTGAAATATACCTTCTTTTATTAGCTGTAGGTCAAAAAAGAATGAAGCTGGATGCATGGGGTACTCAATAATTATATCAAAGGTGCAAACTTGTGGGTTCCAAAGGGGATGGATCTGAGATTAGGATGGACAAGGCAGTTCTTTTGGCCAGGGTGTTTGGAGGTTTTCAACAAATTTTGCCAATTGAGTTTTGATAGTGCTGTTGATTTGTTCAGCTAGTCTTGAAGACCGAGGATGAGTGAAGGATGATAAGTGACAGTGAAAATGCTACAGAACTGGTCATACAGCATAGACTCACCATAATAATCCACCAATAAAATGAATTTCTTGGTCACTATGGAGCTAAGAAGGGTTTCTCCAGTAGGTATGATTTTTTTTTTTTTCCCCAAGCAGGATTTTAGCTACTGAAGAGGCAAGTAGCTTGTCTACAAGGAAAGGCTTTGACCCAGTGGGAAGAAGTGAATCACTGCCAGGACATATTTGTATCCATGAGATGGGGGTAGCTGAATAAAGCCAATTTTCCAAATCTCGAATGGTCCATTAGGCAATTTAAAGTACCCAGTAGCAGTGAGGATAGGTTTCCTTGGATTGTATTTTGGGCAGGTGGGATGATCAGAGTAGACATTTTTTGTGGTTTTCTTACTATTCTCCCCACTAGTATTCAGAAACCTTATCGTTTTATCCATAGACCAGTTGTTTAATGCATGTACAGTGGTCAATAATGGGAACTTTAAAAATAAAAAAAATTGAGGGCACCTGGGTAGCTCATTTGGTTAAATATCTGACTCTTGATTTTGGCTCAGGTCATGGTCACAGGGTTGTGGGATTGGAGCCTCACATTTATGTTGTCATTGCAGAGCCTGCTTGGGATTCTCTTGCTGTCTCTGCCCCTCTCCTGCTTGTGTGTGCCCGTGCACGTGCACTCTCTCAAAATAAATAAACATTAAAAAAAGTCAAACTCAAAATGGATTAAAGACCTAAATGTGAGACCTGAAACCATAAAATTCCTAGAAGAAAACAGGCAGTAATTTCTTTGACATTGGCCATAGCAACATTTTTCTAGGTATGTCTCCTGAGGCAAGGAAAACAAAAACAAAAATAAACTATTGGGACTACATCAAAATAAAAAGCTTTTCTACAGCGAAGGAAAGCATCAACAAAACAAAAGGTACCCTACTGAATGGGAGAACATATTTGCAAATGGCATATCCAATAAGGGGTTAATATCCAAAATATATACAGAACTTACACAACTCAACACCAAAAATAATCCAATAAAAAATGAGCAGAGGACTTGAATAGACATTCCTCCAAAGAAGACCTACAGATGGACAACAGATACATGAAAAGATGCTCAACCATCAAGGAAATGCAAGTCAAAACCACCATATGATAGCACCTCAAACCTGTCAGAACGGCTGAAATCAAAAAGACGAGAAATAACAAGTGTTGATGAGGATGTGGAGAAAAAGGAACCCTTATGCATTGTTGATGGGAATGTAGATTGGTGTAACCATTGTGGAAAACAGTATGGAGTTTCCTCAAAGTATTAAAAATAGAATTATCACTTGATCCAGTAATCCCACTACTGTTATTTACCTAAAGAAAATGAGAATACTAATTTGAAAAGATATATGCACCCTATGTTTATTGCAGCATTATTTACAATAGTCAAGATATGGAAGCAGCCCATGTCCACTGATAGATGAATGGATGAAGACGATATATTTGTGTGCATACATACACACACACACAATGGAATATTACTCAGCCATAAAAAAGAAGAGATCTTGCCATTTGCAACAACATGGACGTACCTAGAGGGTACCTAGAGGGTATAATGCTAAGTGAAATAAATCAGGCAGAGAAAAGACATACCATATAATTTTACTCTTATGTGGAGTTTAAGAAACAAAAACAAATGAACAAAGAAAAAAAGACAAACAGACTCCTAAGTACAGAGAACAAACTGGTGGTTTCCAGAGGGGAGGTGGATGGAGGGTGGGTGAAATAAAGAGCGAGATTAAGAGTATGTTTTAAAGTTGTGGTGCTTGGGTGACTCTGTTGAGCGTCATACTTCGGCTCAGGTTATGATCTTGCAATTCATGAGTTTGAGCCCCGCATTGGGCTCACTGCTGTCAGTGATCCTTGGTCCCTCTCTCTCTCTCCACCTTCCCCACTTGTGCTCTGTCTCAAAAATAAACATTTAAAAAGGAGTAAACTTCTCTTGATGAATACTTAATAATGTCTAGAAGTGTTGAAGTATTATATTGTACCTGAAACTAATAAAACACTGTATGTTAATTGTACTTTAATTAAAAAGGGGAATAAAAAATGAGAATTAAAGAATTTCTGGTGGAACTGGGTTTTTATTTGGTCTTGAACATGTTTCTCTTTTTATCCTATCAACAACCATTTGTTTGTCAATATTGTTTTTCCTTTTCTGGTGGAGATTGTTGTGTGTCTCTAGTTAGTTTCTCCAGACAACCATCTGGAGGTGAGTTCCTTTGGACTGTAACAGAGGTTTCACTTTTGGACCTTTTGAAGGCAGCATTTTTTTGTGGACATGTCAGTGAAGCGATTTCCTTTACCTTCAAGTGAATGAAGCTTAGAATGCTCCTGGACTTTAATAATAGCCAAAGCAGCAGGTAAGAATATGGCATCCAATAATTACTGAAAGTAAGGGCTGTTTTTAATGTTATCTCTGCTGGAAGTAAAAAAAAGCCAGGTTGTTTATGTAACATTCCAAAATCATGAGCCACTCCAAAGGCATGTCAGTGCAAATGTTGCAATTTTGCCCTTGGCTAGGATATAGGCCGGTAACAGTGCATATAATTTGGTCTGTTGGGCTGAAGTAACCAAAAGCAAAGGTGCTGCTTCAATTATTTCAGAGGTCAATATTGCATATCCAGCACAATATTTACTATTTTCATCTTTCCAATATGAACCATCAGTGAACTATGAAAAATCAACATCTGAAGTTTTATGTAAATAATCACATGGATCAGAAGGTGATCTGTCAGTATTTAGCAGTTGTGGGGGCTTTCATAAGTAGAGGAGGGAGAAGAGTAGCAAGTTAAGGTTATTACAACAAGCAAGAGTGACATAAGGGGCATTTAACAGGGCAATGTCCTAGGAAGTGAAAGGGCTTAATGAAAGATACTGAGTATGATGAGAGTTAAGAAGAGCTTTGGCAACATGTGGCACAGAGATGGTTAAAGGGGATCCCATGATCATTCTTTCAGTGGCTTTACAGGACGGACAGTAGCAGGTATAGCTATGAGGGGGGGTAGATATCTCTGGGCTATGGGATTTAGTTGTTGTCTCTAATATCCTGCGGGTCGGTGGTGATCTCCATGCTCTTGGGTGAGTACCTCAAGGGCATTCCCTTTTCCATATACAAAAAAGAAAGGGCGTTGATAATTGGGGTGTCTAAGGGTGGGGGGTTGTTATTAAACCAGATCTTTTAAGATCTGAAAAGCCATGTCATCTCAGTCTTCATTGATTAATACATTTTTAACAAGGTCTATTAAGGTTAGGCCATAAGGGAAAAGTTTGGGATCCATCTGCAACAATATCCTGCCACTGTGAGAAAACCTCTCAGGGGACATTGGTTTTGTTTGGGCTTTGAGAAGTTTAGGATGCCATGAAGCCTGTCTGGATCTAGATGCAGTCTTTGTTGTAAGATTAGATATCCTAAGTATCAAACTTGAGTTTGAACAAATTGTAATTTTTTTTTTGTTTTTATTCATTTTAGAGAGAGAAAGCGAGCACACGTAAGTGGGGAAGGGGCAGAGAGCAAGGGGGACAGAGGATCCAAAGTGGGCTCTGTATGGACAGCAGAGAGCCCAATGTGGGGCTCAGACCCACAAACCATGAGATCATGACATGAGCTGAAGGCAGACTCTTAACCCATTGAGTCACCCAGGTGCCCCTGAACAAACTAATTTTTTAAAGAGATTTTATATCCCTTTTTGGCTTGGAATTATAGCAAATGGATGCTGTCTTCTTGTGAGGAGGCTTGGGAAGTGGAGCAGAGAAGTCATCTGCATATTATATTAAAGTGGAGCATCCAGGGAACTTGATATCATCTGGATCAGCCTTTAAAGTTTGTGAGGAAATAAGAAGGGCTTTCTGTTAGGATGTCCTTGGAACCACAGTAGAGGGGACCGTCATCTTGCCAGTGCAACCCAATGAAAAGCCCCTAGCGGCGCATCAGAATGAATTGAAGGTCAACCAATCACCAAGGGCCAGCGCAACCCAACGGAAAGCCCCGAGTAGCGCGCCAGAATGAATTGGAGGTCAACCAATCATCAAGCGACAGCATGACCTGATGCGAAAAAGGCCCACCGGGACCTAAACCCGGAACCGCTGCAGCTTAAAAACCCCACCCCACCACACCTGGGCGCGACTTCCCTGACTCCTCTCTCTCTCTCCCCCTGAGTCACGGAACCTCGCCTGAGACCTTAGTTCCCAATAAAGCCTTTGACTGCTAAAATTTTAGTTCTTGACTCTTACCTTTACCCTAGCCTACGCCTGACCCTAACACTTTGCATGAAACCCTGGGGCATTACTGTCCAGGTTAATTGCTGTTCTTTCCAAGTAAAGGCAAAAAGATATTGACTAGTTTTAATCTACTGGGATACTGAAGAAAACACTACATGAATCAGTCATGAAAGACAATTTGCTCTCAGTACGGATGAAGGTTACTAAGGTGAATTGGGGAAAACAGAGTGGCAAAGCAATGACAATATTGTTTATGACTCAGAGGTCTGATGAGCCTCCATCTGTGGCCATTTGGTTTCTTCACAGGTAAAATGGTGTTGCAGGGGATAATGAGGCCCTGGGTCTTAAAATCTTCTATTATTGACTTAATGACATGAAGGGCCTCTTTATTTATAGGGTACTGGTTAATTCTGGGGAGAATTTTTGAGGAATCTGTGGATCTTTAACAGGCGGGGCACTGTGGATTCTGCAAGTATCAGTTGAGGGTTTTGCCCACAGGGACGGTGATAGCTGATCCATCAGGGACAAATGATTAGTGTCCTTGGAATTAGTTATATTGGTGTCAGAGACAGAGCAAATAAGATGTTGAAGCATCATTTGACTTATCTAGTTGGCTATTTTGGTTGCTGTTATCAAATTCTAGAATTATTTCCCCCTTTTGGGAGAGAACTCCCAGCATGATATTTTTCTAAGAAATGTTGGCCCAATAAATGAATAGGGTCAGAGAAACTTCAAGGAGAAAAGGGTGGGTATCTTGAAATGCCTAAGCAAAAAGGGATAGGGTTAGAGATAGGAACCCATTGAGATTTATTAGAGACTCCCACTATTTGAACTGTTTTAGTACTCTGAGGTAGAGGATGTTTAATGGTAGTGGAGTTGAGCACTGGGAATGTAGCTCTAGAATCAGTAAGGACAGAGAGAGCTCGGTTCCTAATCTGGAGAGTGGTTTCACCAGGTCAACTAAAGGAAAGGACTGGGTAAAGTCTTGAAGTTCATTGGAGTCCCTTCACTGGGGTTAGGAGGACATTGGAAAGGCTGGTTAGGGGGCTGCATGAAGGTGCCTGGAGCACTTGAGCTTATAGCAGTCTTTCTTCCAATGTTTTGGCTTTTTGCAATAATGGCAGAGACCAGGAGGATTTTAGTTTTGTTTAGGAGACTTCATTTGTTGGGGTTCAAATGAAAGGTTTTTGTGCTTTTCCTTTTATTTGAATCATCTAGGATGTAGGTGACCTTGTTTACTAAATTAATTCAGTCTGGAGTAGACATAGTTTTTCATTCCATCCTGATCCTTTTAATTAGAATAAAAAGATCCCAGTTCAGCCTGTTAATGAACATAGCGTTAAAGGCTATCCAGGTGAACTCAACATCCAAAGGAAGACCAGAATTTTCTTTAAAGATAATTTGGAGCTGGCATAATATATAATAGTCATGCATGGGCTCATTGGGCTTCTGGGTACAAGCCTGAGTCTTACTCCAGTCAGCTCGCTTTGGGAAAGTTCCTGAGAATTACCAAAAGGAGTCACTTGGCAGTTCCTCAAGTCTGATTATGTAATAAGGCAGCAAGGGTTTCTTTGTCCCCATGTTGTAACTCTAGACTTCTTGGAATCATTCCGTTTGGTAGTTTTCATCCAGTGTTGGGCTTTGCCTTCGCTAACAAGCATATGGACTAGCTGATACAAACCAGAGAAACCAGGTTGATAAGTTTGAACAACTGCACTAAATTCCTCAGCAAATCTATGGGGATCCTCAGTTACTTTGGGAAAATCTTTGACTATGGCTTGTAGTTCAACTTTAGCCCAGGTAACATAAGAAATTAAAGGTTTAGCATTTGGATTGGCACGAGATCTGATTTTAAAGGGGCAGGTTTTAATAGGTTCAGGGCAGAAGGTTGTGGGGAGAGGTTTGGAGAAAAAGGAAAGTTCAGTGAAGGGATCAGAATGAGAAAGCTGAGGATATAAAGGAGGTGGGGATAGTGCAGAAGGGAAAGAAGCTGTCACCAGAGACAAAGAGCACAAGGGAGGGGGCAGAAGAGGCCTTAGAAACTTTTTTGACTTTTCTTTCAGTTGTTTGCTTACCTTACTTAGTTAATGTGGAAATGGTATTTTGTAAAAAGGTGATTTTAGAATCTTGGATACATTTGGAAGCCTCCAGGTATCAATTAAAATAGGCACCCCATTCAGTCTGTTTAATTTCAAAGCTGTGGTCTTCTAATTTGGTTCTAAAAAATACAAGTTTGGGTGGTTGAAGGTTCCCCATGATGGCGTTTGGAGTTCTAAGTTATCTTTGGCCAAGTTGTTACACTTAGTTAAGGATGAACAAGAGGAGGGACTGTAGTTTTTTTTAACATAAAACTGGCCGGGGTCCCAGAAGGAGGACTTGTCTTGAGAGAATTTAGAGGATTGAATCTCAGAGAAGACTTATCAAACTGAAAGGGAGAAGACAACTCACAGGAGCACAAATTGGTGCCACACATAGTACTAGGGGTTGTTAGTTCCTTGCGGGTTCATTGCCTTTGAATCCCACTTTTGACACCATGAAATGTAAGTTTTTTTAAAAGGAAAAATATAAATGATAACCAGCAAAATCAAGTTTATTTGGTAATAGCAGAGGAATTGAAACTCAAGAAAACTACGTTCATGAACCGTAGGCAAATCTTGAGAACAAAGGAGGAGAGCATCCTTTTATAGAGGGAAAGAGGTTGGAGGGGTTGTTTTGAACAATGTCCATTGGAAGAAAATGAGAGTTCAAAATGTTGATGGCTTCTAATTGGCTGTAGGTGAGTGAAGTGGTGACAGCCTCTCATTGGCCACAGGGGAGAATGGTTGCTGTTTGGTGCCTGCAGCTTATTGCTATGCAGAGAGGAAATCTTCATTTTTCTTGCTGGACTAAGCAAGCTGTAATGAATGATATGTATGTGAGAGCCCTCCCTTCATGACTTCCCAGTTCCGATTTTGACTTGGGTTTCCTTAACACATTTTCACAGTAGTTTGCCTTATTATTGGATTGTAAACATTCTTTGTATATTTTGAATAGAAGCCCATTATCAGACATGTGTTTTGCAAATAATTCTTTCCACTTGTCTTCATTTCCTTCATGGTATTTTTTGAAGTACATAAATTTTAATTTTGAGAAAGTCCAATGTATCAATATTTTTTTCCTTTTTTTTTTGATCTTAGGTTTATGATCAGTTTCCATGAACTTTTGTGTGTGGTATGAGATACGGATCCAAATTCATCTTCTTTCCTGTATGTGTATATGCAGTTGTGCCAGCTTTGTTTGTTGGGAAAAAAAAAAAACAACTTTTCCCTGCTTTTGTCAAAACTCAATTGGCCATAAATTATTCCTAGACTCATTTTTGTTTCAGTGATCTGAACACCTATTCTTATACCAGCACTACACTGTCTTAATTATGGTAGCTTTATAGTAGAGTTTGAAATTGAGTAGAAGCTGTCTGGTATTCTTATTCTTTTTCAAATTGTTTTGGCTATTCCGATTTCCTTACATTTCCATGCAAGTTTTAGTATCATCTTGTCATTTTTTTTTTTTTTTGAAAAAAGCCTGCTGTGATGGATTTTAGTAGAAATTGCATTGACTCAGTAGGTCTCTTTTGAGGGAGAAATAAAATTGTAATGTCAACATGGAATGTCTTTTCATTTGTTTAGATCTTTATTTGAGCATTGTTTTGTAATTTTCATTGTACAAGTCTTGTCCTTTTGTTATCTTTATTTTATAGTGTTTCCTTTTTGATGCTTTTGTGTATAAAATTTTTTTTCATATCCCATTTTTAGGTTTCTCATTGCCAGTATATGAAAATAAAATTGTTTTTTATATATTGGTCTTGTACCATGCAACTTTGATTATTACTTCAAGCAGGTTTTTTGTGAATTGCTTAGAATTTTCTACATATACTGTTATGTTATCTGTCAATATAAGCAATTTTATTTTTTCCTTTGCATTTGGATGCTTTTTTTGCCCCTTAAAACTTACAGTACATTGCTGAATGGAAGTGGGGAGAGTAGACATTCTTGACTTGTTTCTGATCTTAAAGGGGAAAGCATCTAATCTTTTACCAATAGGTCTGATGTTAGATGTAAATTTTTCATTAATGGTCTTTATCAGGTTGAAGAACTTTCCTTCCTATACTGTTGAGAGTTCTTATTATGATTAAATGTTGGATACACAAAATAAAGAGATGTAAAAAGGATATCAAAATATAAAATGTTGGGAGAGGTAGTAAAAATGAGAGTTTTAAAAAGCATTTACACTTAAGTTGCTACCAACATAAAATATACTATCAATATATGTATATAGAGAGGCTGTTAATGTGAACTTCATGGTAACCAGAAAGCAAAAACTTGTAGTATATGTACAAAAGATAATGAGAAATGAATGTAAATATGATACTATGGATAAAGTCATCAAACCACAAGGGAAGAGAGCGAGAGAAGAAGGAAGGAAGAGAGAGGAACTACAACAGCCAGAAAGCAGTTAACAAAATGGCAATAAGTGCATACTTATCGATAGTTACCTTAAATATAGGTGGATTAAATTCTCCAATCAAAAGGTATAGAGTGGCTGAATGGATTAAAAAAACCAACAAGACTCATCTATGTATATTGCTTACAAAAGACTCACTTCACATCTAAACAAATGTACAGACTGAAAGTAGAGGGATGGACAAAGATATTCCATGTAAATGCAAACAAAAAGAAACTATTTTACCTAAACTCCTATCACACAAAGTAGATTTTAAAAACAAACTGTGATAAAAAAACGGAGAAGGGCATTGCATAGTGATGAAGGAGTCAATTTAAGAAGAAGATTTGGGGTGCCTGGTGGTAGCTCAGTTGGTGAAGCATCTGACTTCCACTCAGGTCATGATCTCATGAGTTTGTGAGTTTGAGCCCCATATCTGGTTCACTGCTGTCAGCACAGAGCCTGCTTGGGATCCTCAGTCCCCCTCCCTCTCTGCCCTTCCCTTGCCCTCAAAAATAAATAAATAAAACATTAAGAAAGAAAAGAAGATATAACATTTGTAAATATTTGTGTACTCAACATAGGAGTTGAGCTGAGCAAATATTAATAGACTTCAGGGGAGAAATGGACAGCAATGCATTAATAGTAGGGAACTTTAATGCCCTACTTATATCCATGCATAGATTATCCAGCTCCCCTAAAAAAACCAGGAAGAAAACATTGGGCTTAAATGACCCATCAGATCAGATGAACATAATACGTATATACAGAACATTCTATCCAAAGCAACAGAAAACACATTTTTCTCCAGTGCACATGGAACATTCTCAAGATAGGTCACATTTTAGGCCACAAAACAAATCTCAAAATTTAGCAAGATTGGAATCCTATCAAGCATCTTTTCTGACCACAGTAGTATAAAACTAGAAATAAGTTACAAGAAAAAAATTGGAAACAATACCAAAATGTGGAGATTAAACAGTTTGCTAATGAACAACCATTAGCTCAACAAAGAAATCTAAAGGGAAATTAGAAAATACCTTGGAACAAATAAAAACAGAAGTAGAACATTGCAAAATCTGTGGGATGCAGCAAAAGCAGTTTTATTTATTTTTTAACTTTTATTTATTTTTGAGAGAGAGCAAGCGAGCACATACAAGCAGGGAGGGGTAGAAAGAGAGGGAGAGAGAGGATCTGAAGCAGGCTCCATGCTGTCAGCAGAGAACCCAATGTGGGGCTCGAACCCACGAACCATGAGATCATGACCTAAGCTGAAGGTGGATGCTTAACTGACTGAGCCACCCAGGCGCCCCACAAAAGCGGTTTTAAAAGGGAAGTTTATTTACAGGCCTACCTCAAGAAACAGAAACAATATCAAACAATCTAACTTTTCACTTAAAGGAATTTGAGAAAGAAGAGTAAAAGTTAAGCCCTAACAAAACCCAAAGTTAGTTGAAAGGATGAAATAATAAAGATCAGAGCAGAGATAAATGAAATAGAGACTAAAGAAAAAAATAGAAAATATCAGTGAGACTAAGAACTGGTTCTTTTTTTTTTTTAAAGACGAGTTAAACCACTTGAGTTCATTTTTTAAAAGTTTATTTATATTGAGAGAAAGAGTGAGGAGGGGAGGGACAGAGAGACAGAAAAAGAGAGAATCCCAAGCAGGCTTTGTGTTGTCAGCACAGAGCCTGATGAGGGGCTTGATCGCATGAACCATGAGTTCATGACCTAAGCTAAGATCAAGAGTCAGATGCTTAATCAACTGAGCCACCCAGGCGCTCCTAGTTTGTTTTTTTTTTAAGTTTGAGAGAGTGTGCACACACATGCAAATGGGGGAGGGGCAGAGAGAGAGAGGGAGAGAGAGAATCCCAAGCAGGCTTCACACTGTCAGCCTGGAACCTGACAACGTGGAGCTTGATCCCATGACCATGAGATCATAACCTGAGCTGATATCAAGAGTTGGACACTTGACTGAGCTACCCAGATGCCCCAAGAACTAGTTCTTTGAAAAGATAAACCAAATCGCCAAACCCTAGCTAGACTCACCAAGAAAAAATAGAGGGCTCAAATAGATAAAATCAGAAATGAAAGAGAAGTTACAGTTAATACCACAGAAATACAAAGGATCATGAAAGACTGCTGTGAACAATTATGTACCAATAATCTGGACAACCTAGAAGAAATGGATAAATTCCTAGCAACATAATTTTCCAGGACTGAATCATGAAAAAATAAAAAATCTGAATAAATTTATTATTAGTAAGGAGATTGAATCTCTAAACGAAGCACCCCCAACAAAGGCCCAGGACCAGATAGCTTCACTGGTGAATTACCAAATATTCAGAGTAGATTTAATACCTGTCCTTCTCAGACTCAAAAAATTGAAGATTTGGAAAAATGTTTCCAATCTCATGAGGGGAGGAGTTAGATGGTGGAGTAATAGGGGGACCCTGGGCTTGCCTCGTCCATTGAAAATAGCTAGATCAACATCAAATCATTTTGAACATCTAGGAAGTTGATTGAAGGATTAAGAGAACAATCTGCATGTTTTGAGGGAGAAAACTTGGCAGGTACAGGTATGGAAACTTGAATTGGGAGAGAGAAAAGCCTCAGTACTGCAGAAGGGAGGGAGCCTTTTTTGTGGAGAGGAAAAGGAAGAGGGGGGAAGAGAGCAGGATGTTGGGTTCACACAAGAGAAGCACTCCCCCAAAACCATTGACTGGGGAATCAGGAGGAACTATCACAAGTTTTTGCAAATGGTGGAGCTCAAATTTGGAGGTTTTGAAAGTCTGTACCATTAGCTGAAGTCAATCTGGGTGGGCAGCTGTGCTTCTCGGGAGAAGGGCAGGGCCCTGGGAGTGGACAGCAGATAGCGTGGTGTTGGGGTCCCCTGGGTTGCACTGGGAGAGAATGTTCCCCTTCCCAGAGTGCATTTGGAAGAGGGTGTATTGCTTCTCCAATGATTAAAGACCCAGCTGGTACCTTTGAGCAGCCGTTCAACAGCAAGGGACAGAGGCACATGTAGAGGGCAGATAATCTGGTTGCAGCTTTCTGTTGTCATTCACCGTAAACTCCAGGCAGCTCTGTGGCTGTGTGACTACTTTTCTGGGACAGAATGGTGCTAAGCACAGTGCTGCAAGGCTCTCTTCTGGAGGGGGGCAGCAGTCTGCCTTTAACTCCTTTAAGATTTGGAGTTTTGAATCCTGGCTGCACACCAGAGATAAAACACAGGAGAGCTGTGGCTGTGTGTGTGTCGGTGGCTCAGGCACAGAAGGGTTGAGGGCAGGGTTCTGATGGAAGTCTGGGACACAGAAGGAGAGATCATTTGCTTGTCTGGACTCCCTGAACAGTGGCAGGTGCAAGCTACCCTCCCTAGGGATAAGAGAGTGGGGTGATGCCATCTTCCCTTCCTGCACCAGCGCAGGTGGACTTCAGTGAGCAACATAGTGCCCCCAGTGGAGGCTGCAGCCTCTTACACCAAACCCCACCCCCCTGCACCCTGCTAGGGCAAGTCTGACTGTGTGAGCCAGTGCAGCTGGCCTCTGCCCCAGAGGACCAACACAGCCCCCACTGCCAACATGCACCAAGTCTACTGATCATAGAGTGCTTAGTTCTGGTGGAAATAGGACCAAACTCATTTTATAAGGCCATCATTACATTGATATTAAAACCAGACAAAAACAAGATGAAAAGAAAATCCTAGGTTAATATTTGTGATGAACTTACATTAAAAATTCTGAACAAATGTTAGCAAACCAAATTGAAAAAGGATCATACACCATGATCAAAGGAGCTTTATTCCAGGGGTGCAAGTGTGGTTCAGTGGCCATAAGTCAATCAATGTGATACACCGTGTTAACAAAATGAAGTATAAAAATCAGATAATCGTTTCAATACATGCAGAAAAAGGACTTGACAAAATTCAACGTCCATTTATGATAAACTCTCAACAAAGTGGGAATAGAGGGTGGTTATGTACCTCAACATAAATAATGCCGTATATGACAAACTCACAGCTAACGTCATACTCAACAGTGAAAAGCTGAAAGTTTTTCCTCTAAGATAGGAACAAAGACAAAGATTCCCACTCTTGCCACTTTTATTCAACATAGAATAGAAGTCATAGCCACAGCAATTAGGCAAGAAAAAGAACTAAAAGACATCTAAGTTGGAAAGGAGTTAAGTAAAATGTCACTGTTTGCAGGTGCTGTGACACTGTATAGAAAACCCTAAAGGTTCACCAAAAAAACTGTTAGAACCAGTAAATGAATTCAGTAAAATTTCACAATACAAAATTAAAATGCAGAAATCTGTTGTTTCTATACACTAATAATGAAGTAGCAGAAAGAGAAGAAATCCCATTTACAATTGCAAATAAAAGAAATACCTATGAAAAAATTCAATAAGGTGAAATATCTGTACAATGTAGACTGTAAGATATCAATGAAAGAAATTGAAGAACATACAAATAATGGGAAGATATTCCATGATCATGGATTGGAAGAATTAATATTGTTAAAAGTGTTCATACAACCCAAAGTAATCTACAGATTTAGTGCAGTCCCTATCAAAATTTCCATGGCATTTTTCACAGAAATAGAACAAATAATTTAAAGATGTGTATGGGCCTCAAAAGACCCTGAATAGCTAAATCAATCTTAGAAGAACAAAGTTAGAGGTATCATGCTTTCTGATTTCAAACTATACTACAAAGCTATAGTAATTAAAACAGTATGTTATTAGCATGAAATCAGTCATTGATGGGATAGAATATAAACTTACACATATATGGTGAATTAATTTCTGAAAAGGAGCCAAGAGTTGCAACTGGGTAAGTCTTTTCAATAAATGGTTTTGGAAATGGACAGCCACATGCAAAAGAATGAAACTAGATCCCTATCCTGTACCATACATAAAAATGAACTCAAAATAGTTTAAAGACTTGAATGTAAGATCTGAAACCATAAAACTCCTAGAAGAAAACATACGTGGTAAGCTCCTTGACATTGGTCTTAACATTTAATTTTTGGATTTGATTTCAAAAACAAAAATAAACAAATGGGACTACATCAAACTAAAAGAGCTTCTGCACAGCAAAGAAAACCATCAACAAAATGAAAAGACAGTCTACTGAATGGGAGAAAATATTTGCAAATCATCCATCTCATAAGGGGATAACATTGAAAATAAATAACTCAAGCAAGTCAATAGCAAAAAAGCCATACATTCTGATTAAAAAATGGGTAGAGTATCTGAATAGACATATTTCCAAAGAAGACCAGCAGGCACGTGAAAAGATGTTCTACATCACTAATCAGTGAAATGCAGATCAAAACCACAGTGATATATTATTTCACACTTGTTAGAATGGCTATTATCAAAAAAAGTTTTTGAGGATGTGGAGAAAGAGAACCCTTATGCACTGCTGTTGGGAATGTACATTGGTGCATCCACTAAGGAAAATAGTATGGAAGTTCCTTACAAAATTGGAAATAGAACTGCCATATGATCTATTACCTGAAGAAAATGAAAACACTATCAGAAATATATTGTACCCCTGTGTTCATTGTAGTTCTTATTTACAGTAGTCAAAATATGGAAACAATTAAAATATTCAATAGGTAAATGAATAAAGAATATGTGGTATATATACAATGGAATACTACTTGGCCATAAAAAAGAATGAAATTGTGCCATTTGCAGCAACATCGATGGATCTGAGGGTATTATGCTAAGTGAAATAAGTCAGTCAGAGAAAGACAAGTACATGATTCCATTTATATATGGAATCCAAAAAAATGAAATAAAAACCTCATAGATATGGAAAATTGGTGGTTATTAGAGGGGAAGACGGTAGTGGGGTGGATGAAATGGGTGAACAGGGCAATTTTATGGTGCTGGATGGTAGCCAGACTTACTGTGGTGATCACTTTGTAGTGTATACAAATAGCAAATCATGTTGTATACCTGAAGCTAATATAACATTACATACCAATTTTACTTCAAGGAAAAAAAAAGCGAACCTTGTGGAATATATTAACATAAGTCATAGTATGATTGAAGCATTAAAAAAAAGTCACCAGGGGTGCCTGGGTGGCTCTGTAAGTTTAGCATCTTACTCTTGATTTCATCTCAGGTCATGATCCAGGTGGTGGGATCGAGCTCCATGTCAAGTCCTGTGCTGAGCATGGAGCCTGCTTGAGATTTTCTCTCTCTCCCTCTGCCTCTCTTGCACATGCTGCTCATAAAAATAATAATAATAAAAAAAAAGTCACCAAAGTTCATGTCTACCTTGTAATGGTATTTTAAGTAAATCCATATAAAACATGGTGGAGATGATAAGGCAGAGAGCATATCTACTTTGCATTTAAGTTTTGTGTGGCTTGCTTGATGTTTAAGATTTTTTTGAGTCATTTACAAACATTTAAACCCTAAGCAATTTCACCTTTAAAAATCCGTATTTTCTGGGTTTCTATTAAGGCAGTCTGGCAACTACATCTGACTTCTCTTGGCAGCAGCTGGTAGGAGCTAAGTTCTGGCTATCTTCTTTGGATGGTGCTCTTGTCTTCCAGTAGCCTCAAGCCCATCTGATTGCTTTACTCATTTAACTTACCCATTCTGGTTATTTTAATTCATGACCTTTGTCTGAAGTAATTTAGTAACACTTGAATCATTTTGAAATGCATTCAGTTGTCAAAGTAATACCTAGGGGGGAAAATGGGTAATTCTGAACAAATTTATCATACTTATTGTGGAAATTGCTACAATAATCTTTGTTCTCTGGTAAGTTCAAGGTTCATACTGTAGAAACTTTATTATTCCTGAACAATAATATGCTATATATCCTTCAGAAATCAGAGCTTTTGTCCTATTGGCTTTTAAAAAAATTAATTGATTTTATAAGCATGGATTTTTTTTTAATTTCTTTTGGTTTCTTGGTTCATTTGTAGTAGTACTTTGGTCATAAGCCCTGTTCAGTGTGTTCTGCACTTTCCAAATTATTCTCATACAGATTGTATTTGATTCTGATAGTAACCACATGTGCCAAGGTAAGAGAAGCATTAAAAAAAGAAGAAAAATAGAGTGGAGGCTTCTCAAAAAAATTAATTTGGACCAGGATTAGAAGTTCCTGAGAGATGACCCAAAAAGAGGATAGTGCTGAAGAACTTCTGGGGTTACTTCTGTTTTTGTGATTTTTGAATATGTCTTAGTTATTACAGCATGATAACCTTTTCAGTTTCTAAAGGAGCCGAGCATTTCTGGTTACCCATACTGAACTTATTTTAGCAGAAAACATTCACCTTCAATAATAACTTCTCTTTGAAATGTTTACAGAGAAGGAAACTGAGGTTAGTGGCAAAGCTGTTGATCATTACCCCCAGAAACTGACTCTGGTCTGGTGCTCTTCTCATTGCATCGGCAGCCCCATGGCCAAGGATTGCTGATGCTCCCTATTGGAATATTCTTGAGCCAAGTCTTTGGCAGACTTTTTTTGTTGCATCTTTCTACTGTGTAAATAAAGGTATTAGAAGAAATGTAGTTTTTTGAATACTGCCCAACCAGTTTCTGCTTGGTAACTTGCCCTGAGACACTGTGAATGCCAGCAAGTAAATTAGATCCACAGTGTATTTGATATGCATATTTTCTCCCCAAACAAAATTTGAATTCCACAAACACAAATTGAGTCATTTTCTAAATGTTTGTATATGAATGGAAGTTTCTGTCCTATCCTTCTGTAACCAATACCATAAAACTTCTTAAGGTCTATGATGCATTTGTTGTACAATGTTAATCCAAAACAAAACTTTATTCTGACTAAATTTGTAGCTATAGAGAGATACCAAACTCATTTCCATTGATCAGTACAACATGTTTGTACCAACCAGATCTAAAAAATCTGTAAAGGAGTGCCATGCTGTAAAGATCTTATTATAGTTGTAAACACAAGTGCAGCTGTTACAAATCTAGCAAAACCTCAGATTAAACAATTTAAAATTTACTGAAGATGACATTCCAGAGCCATTTTTCATAATATAAACACTCTGGGACATGCCTTTGAAATGAGTGGGATTGTCATTAATATTAATGCCACTGAATTCAAGGCTGGGAAGTCATTTCTTTTTGAGCTTTATTTTCACTCCTAATTTTGGAATAGAATATGTTTTTAACCTGAAGTGTGGCATGTTTATTCACACCCTGAAAAAACTTGATCCTATTGCTTTTAAATTGTAGGAATGCAAAAATACGGTATAAGTATTTTATTCTTTATTTAAGGTCTCTTAAATTAGTTTGTTAGAATTAAGTTTGGCAAAAATTAGCTGTTAATGGAATCCAATTGCCTTAGTCAATTAAAAAAAGTAAAAGGAGTTGGTATTTTAGAATTATATCAGTTTGACAATTTAGAATGCTGTATTTAAGGGAAGAATTTTATTCTAAATGATTTTGAGCATGTTTCTTGTGGTCTTGTCTTTCAGCTAGACTGCGGTAGGACAAGTTTTCAAAATCTGCACTGCTCTAATTTGTTTTTCTCCTTATTTTCCACTTAAGTGTGGTTACTGGTGGGGTATCAGTTGAGCAATACAGTATTTTCTAGAGCTACGTTCTGTGCTTTGATTTCTTATGAAATCTGGTATGATTTTTTTGTGTCAAATTTAAGAGTATACAAGAGTCCACTGGAAGCTCTTTGAATGAACTGGGTCAAATAGTTCTGGGAGTGTGTGTGATTGTTTTGCTTTTGTTTGCTTATTTATTGATGACTGCGTTTTAAAATTCCATTTGCCTTTACTGAATTACTCTACTGGACTGTTGAGGAAGCCTCTAATTTGGGTAATAGAACAGTTAAATGATTATTGCTAAACTATCCTTAGTCCTTGATTAAAAAGAGGCAACATTTTTATCAAGAGGAGACAGTTGACTCTCCCTTATTTACATTAGTTCTTCAATTTTTGTTAAACATTTTCTCATCTGAAGAATTGAAGCCAACCGTTGTCAAATACCGTGTTGTAACCTAAAGTTGGTAACTGGAAGCGCAGAGCTGATCAGAAGAACTGGCTTTTTCTATCAGTGTAGAAGACTGGTGTATACCTCAATGATTGCTGTTGCTTTTGTCTCCTCCTTTCTTTTTTCTTTCCTTTTTTTTTCTTTTTAATTTAAGAGTTTGTGGAGGTTTCTTTGAATTCTTTCAGCATTTACATAAAATTCTGCATTTTGGGAAGGAAATCTGGGCAGATACAAAAGCTTCTTTTCCTGTTTTAAAACTTTTCTCAGTAATTCTAGGATTTTCCTTTATTATCATCTATTCTTCTATCCTTTCTCTGATACCACATCTTCTTGTTTCTCTTTCTAGGTTTATTCCCTGCTTTTGGTGGTGGATATCCTCTAGTATCTTCTTAAATGGTGTGTGAAAGGTGAGTTATTTACTGGTCACTGCCTACTGAATGTATCATTATTCTAGTCACACTTGATTGATAGTTTGATGAATATAGAATTCCATGTTGGAAACAATTTTCCTTCAAAATTGTGAAGGCATTGTTGCATTTCCATTTACCTTCCAATGTTTTTACAATTTTATGTGGTGTGCTATGGTGTGCTATGATGTTCCTTTCATCCAATGTATTAGGTACTTGGTTTGCCCTTTAAATCTGGAGACTCTTGTCTTTTAGTTCTGAGAAAATTTGTTTTCACTGTATCCTCTCCTCCATTTTCTTTGGAGCTCCTTTGTGTGGAATTTGATCTCCAGGACTGATCCTCTGATTTTCTTATCTTTCTCTCACATTGTCTTTTCTGTTTTCTCTCACATTGTCTTTTTGCTCTACTTATGGGAAATTTTTTCAAATTTAAATTCTTTCTTTTCTTTTAACAAATTTTTTTTTAATGTGTATTCATTTTTTTGAGAGAGAGCGCGCGCATATGCATGCGTGCCAGTGGGGGCAGAGGGGGCAGAGAGAGAGGGAGACATAGAATCTGAAGCTGGCTCCAGGCTCTGAACTGTTAGCACAGAGCCTGACGCAGGGCTCGAACTCATGAACCGGGAGATCATGACTTGGCCGAAGCCAGACACTTAACCGCCTGAGCCACCCAGGCTCCCCTAAATTCTTTTTTTTCTATTGAGTTTTTCATTTCTACTATGGTATGTTTAATTTCCAGAATCATTCTCTGAATGTTCTTTTGTTAATATTCTGTCCTTATGTCATGGGTATAGTGTTATTTCTTTTGTATTCTGAAAATGTTAACGTTAAGACTTTTGGAAAAAGATTTTAAAGTCTTTTTCCTTCTCCCCACCCCCCCTTGTGACTTCCATGTTGCTTTTTATCTGTATATTTTGGTTTCCTCTTTTATGTTAGAGGTTTCTTCAGATGTCTGGTAATCAGTCCTTGGTTGTATGCTTATATTTGCAACAGGGAACTAAAAATCTCATTCTGAGTGCATGGGAGACACTTAACTGACTTAGATTCCCATTGAGATGGTCAGGTTTGGCCAAGTTTTGGGGAACTCTCACATATCAGTAGGCATATCAGAGTTGCTTGTCAACTGTAAGTCAGATTGAGTGGGGTAGGAAATTTGGGGAGGGGGCAGATTTCAGCATTCAGTATCCCAGTTTACATGTTTTTATGTAATTCCTAACCCTGTACCTCTACCCCACCCCATTCACTGCCCCCATTTGTTGAATTGTAGCTCTGCTCTCAACTGTGGCTATTGACTCCTGGTCCAGAGACCCTACGTTTTATCATCTCCAGAAAATAAATCACCTCTTTTTGGTCAGGTTGGGGCTGGACTGCCAAGAGTTGGAATGATGTGGAAATGTGGATATCTAACTGCCTCTTAGATAGACTTCAAACCAGTTGACTTTATTTTTGGTGTCCTTCATCCCTATTTCCAGATGTCCCAGATTTCTTTATTTCCTGATCTTGTTAGTGGTCCAGCAGTATAAAATGGGGTGTACAATGAGCTGGTTTTAGCTTTCTTGTTGTCCCTCTGGGATTCTGTTTTTTCCAGTCTATTAAGTCAGTCACCACTTGTCTATCTGCTTTCTAGCTTGTGCATTCTATTACTGTTTTCTCCTTTTCTATTTTCTTCATCCATGTAAGTTTATGCCTTAAAAAAAAGAAAGAAAGAAAGAAAGAAAGAAAGAAAGAAAGAAAGAAAGAAAGAAAGAAAAAGAAAAGTAAATTTCTTTATTGTCATCTTTATAGGGTTTCAGGAAGGATTGAAACCTGTGTTTATTAGTCTGGCCATCTATATCTGGACGTTCCTCCAGCAAACACCTCTCTTTTTTCTTAAATATATGTTTTCTGTATATATTTTCTCCCTAAAATGGCTTGCTTGTTATTCCAAACTGTGTTTTGAAAATTCTGATTCATATATAACTAATAAATTGGGATTACCGGTAGTGACATTTCTATATGCAGCCATGCTACCAGCAAGGTGTTCCATTCTGTTTGCTGCAGGTCTGATAGATGGATGATGATATTAATTTATTGAATGAATATTTATTAAATATCTGGTTTGTGCATAGCTTTGCACCAGGCTCTACTATAATAGTGAACTACTAAATAAGAACAGGGTAGGCTGTAATACCAAAAAGACATGTTAAAGAAAGAATTCAGAGTCTTCTAGAACTTAGGATTGCTGTGATATAGTAGCTGTAGACATATCAATTGAACTGTAAAGCAAACAGACCTAGATGATCTTTTTGAACACACATGTTAAGAAGATTATCAGTCTGAGTGATTGGTAGGCTCCATAGATCTATTTGTCCTCTAAGTGGTTGGAAGTAAGATTCTGGGGCTTAGGACAGGTGATAGAGCTGAACTTAAAGGTGGATGGATCATTGGTAGAAGCTCATGTTATGAAAGTAAATGGAATGGTTTGTGGAAAGTGAGATGAAAGAGGCCAGAAGATGGAACCCCCTGGATCACTAACATTTATGGGTATTTGGAGGAAGAAGTTTACAGGCAGATAGAGTGCTCTGTAGCTTCTTCCCTTGTAGAAAGATCAAGTAAAATGAGGCTGAACATGGAGAAGTGCTTGGGAACACTATTTTTACTAAAAGATTTAGGAAACAAACAGTTTTATATTAAGAAAAAAACCCCGCCCCTATCTCTTAGAGAATATTCACCCCAGTTATAGAAGCCCTGATATATAGAGAGGTGATGATCATCTTAGCCTGATTGTGATAATTGTAGAAAATGGACTGGATAAGGCCAGGGCTGAAAGAATTATGGGTTGGAGTGGAACCTGGGAAGATTAAAATATAGGTATATGGAGTTCTTTTAGTAGGGATAGATGTTTGGTGATGTGAGTTAAGAAAGTGCATTGATTGAAGTGTTAGAGGTCTTCCAGACTACTCCAGCTTTGATGATTGACTAGGAAGACTTCATAGAATTCAGTTGTCCTCATGATTATGATTGATTACAGGGAAAGGACACCAAGCAAGATCAGCGATGGGAGAAGATGGATGGGATGAAGTCCAGAGGAAACCAGGCACAAGCTTCTAAAGAGTCTTTTCCCTTTGTAGTCAGACAGGACATATTTCCTCCAGCAGAATTGTGACAACGTGTATAATGTCATCCCTCAGGGAAGCTCATTAGAGAGAATCAGTGCCCAAGGTTCTTACTGGGGGCTGATCACATAGTCATCCTCTGCCTAGCAGGTACCAAATTCCAGACCCTTAGTAGGAAAGTAGATGTTCAGCAAAGATCACATTGTCTGTACAGCTTAGGCACTGTGAGTCCCTCTTAATAGTTAGGGAGGTGGGAACTCTTTCAGTATCCAAGTTCCCAGAGTCTAGCCGAGTGCCAGTGTTACAAACACTCCTTTCTGAGGAGATGAGTTTTAGGCCTGCTGTGTTAATTCTTTTTTGCACAGTCATTTTAGGAGTTAAGCCATTTGGAGGGTCCAAGTTAAGTTTTAACCTTGGTAAATTGCAAAGGTGTCTGATGGCAGGGTTAGAGTCCTGCACAGGTGTAAACTGGTGGTGTGGTAAGTACAGGCAAACGACTAATAACCTTCTAGAAGATTATGAATTCAGGGTGAGAAATATATTCCACGGAATATTAGAACTCATGATAAAAAAGGTAATTATGGGTGAGTGGAAGGTTATGCTACAGACTGAATTTTGCCTCCATCTATTCCCTGCCGATTCATATGTTGAAGCCCTGATGTGACTGTGTTTGGAGATCAGGCCTTTAGAGGCAGTAATTAAGCTTAAATGAGGTCATAAGGGTGGGGTCAGAATCTGGATTAGTGCTTTAATGGAAGGGGAAGGGAGATCTCTTTCTCTGCATGTGCACAAACAAGAGGTCATGTGAGCATACAGAGACGGTACCCATCCACAAGCCAGGAAGAGGAACCTCACCAGGAACCGAGTCATCCAGAACCTTGATCATGAGCTTGCCAGCTTCTAAAACTAAGAAAATAAACAGTGTTGCCACGCTGTTTTTGTTATGGTAGCCTGAGCAGCGTAAGGCAGTTTGGGATCAGATGAGGACCTCAGCTTTATCAAGGTGAACTCTGTGTGGAGCAGGAGAATATTAACATGGCACTGGGTTTCTGTTTCTGTTGATTTTTGGTGATTTGCTGGATACTTTTTTTGTCTGTTTGCTTTTTACTTAGCTAACTCATCCCCATACCACCCTTTTTGAATTAGCATAAGTTATTAAACCAGGGTTCTGGATCTGTGCCTTCCAGTATCATAGTCAGTAGCCACATTTGCTTCTGTAAATTTAAATTCATTGGAATAAAATAAAATAAAAAATTCATTTCTTCACTTGTACCTGCCACATTTCATGTGTTCAGTAGCCACATGTGGCTAGTGGCTATCTTAGTGGATAACATAGACATGGATAGAATATTACCATCATTGCATACAGTCTTGCTGGGCAGCACTTTTCTAGATTGTTGCTTCACAACAATTCTCTCTTCTTTATTTTCTGTCTTGGTGGTTCTGAGCTTTTCCAGGTTCAAGGCATACTTCTGACTACTAAGATTTTTGATGGGCTTCTGAAAAATTTTAAAACAACACTAAGAAATGAACAATAGTTGCAGTGCAAATTCGGCTAAAGCCGAATGCCGAGTCTATGTGTCAAGCAGAGTCTATAACAGTATCTGCGATTATCATGCTATTCATTTGGTCACTTTTCTGCAGTATGTGCCTTTAAAAGAGATGTTTTCTATCTCTAATGGGTTTGCTTATATATCCATAGGACAAAGAACTTGGATAAGCACACATTTGTTCTCTGATACCTGTTTTCCTGTTTTTCTCCTGGAAGTGATAAACAGGAAGCATCAGTAACCAGGCTGATTTGCTGTGAGCACTGGTTAGTCTGAGGAGTCCTAGGCCAAGGGTAGGTCAGTGAAAGCTGCAAATGATCTGGCATTGTTTGGAACAGATTGTTTCATGAGATAGTAAGTAAAATAATGGTCAGAAGCCTCTTAATTCTCCATGGTACCCCATTCTACCAGTCCATGTTGTTTGTGGGAGCTGTTCTTGAGAATCCTCAGAACAACCCTGTGAGGTAGGTATTATTTCATTTCTGAAGCCAAGTGAAGGCAGCATTCAGAAATTTCATATAATTTGCCCTGGGTCACCAACTAGTAAACAGAGATGCTGGATTCAAACCTTTCCGTTGGTCTTCACAGCTTGTGTTTTTTCCACCATAATGCAGCTGGACTTGGCCAGGGGCCCCATCTCCCCACTGGGTGGGAAATAGCTCTCTCAAAGCTGTGTTCTTTATAAAAGGGGTTCTTTGTAAATTCCGAACACATTTAACTCCAGGTAAGACTGAATGACCTAGAAAGGGATATTTATCCTTTTATTTTAAGGGATCATTGTTGTTTTTATTTTAATTACATTGAAAACAGAGAGACTTTTTTTTTTTTAAAGGAGAAGAATCACTCATTATACCAGCACTTATTTTGGAATCATTTTCCCCTGCTTATACAGACACATATCATGTATTATACATATTTGTCTGCAGCTTCCTCATTTGACTTAGGAAGTTAGGATGAACATCTCTCTAAGTCGGTCAGGAATAGTCATTTTGTAGTTAACTGCTCTGTTACTTGAAAAATGTATTTTGTTTTTTAAATGGTTATTGTTATACCCACTTTAACTACTCTTCTCCATTTTAGCCTCTAGGTCTGTTTTTTCTTTGGGGTTAGTGAGAAACAATTGCAAGACAGGAACAAAGTCTTAAATTTGGTGGCACTCAGCACCAAATAATTCCAGATGTTTGCTTTTCCCTGCATATAGAAAGAACTCAGTCTGATGCTGTGTTTGTTCTTCTCATCCTCCCTTGTCTTTATTTCTCTTCCATTTCATTTAATTTTAACCTCAATACCAGACTTGTTTTGTGCAGTCCTTGGCCTGCTGCTGTGCTGTCTTTGCCACTGGCTCTCCCTCCAGCCCCCAGTCACTGATGTGTTTCTTGGCAGGGAACAGAAATGATGGTGGTCCTCTCGGTTGACTCCGGAGCACCCCAAGTCAGCAGTAATACTTGGCATAACAAGTACCAGGGTGGGATAACCACACATCCCTGGCCTGGGATTTAAAAGTTGTTAGTTGTCCTGTGAGCTGTGGTTTAGCGATCTACTTAAGGGAGAGATTGAATTTATTTCTTACAGGCTTCTTTTTCTTGGTCATCGTCTGGTATTATTGCCTTATTATTATTTTATTCCCTTTTATTATCTTTGGCTCAAATTTTCCTTTTAGCCATTTTTCTTTGATCATTTTTTCTTATCTTCCCCTTTGTGATTCTTTAGACTTCTCTATTTTATTTATTAAAAAAAATTTTTTAATGTTTATTTATCTTTGAGACAGACACAGAGCATGAGCTGGGGAGGAGCAGAGAGAGAGGGAGACACAGAATTCAAAGCAGGCTCCAGGCTCTGAGCTGTCAGCACAGAGCGCAATGCGGGGCTCAAACTCATGAACTGCGAGATCATGACCTGAGCCCAACTTGGACATTTAGCAGATGGAACCACCCAGGCGCCCCTGGACTTCTCTTTTTTAAATCAGCCTTATGCTAATCTGATTTTCCTTCTGCTTGAATCTAATCTGATTTTTCATTGGCTCGGGACAGGGAGGGTAAGGTGAGGAAGGTGGAGGTAAATACTCCACCTGAGAATTGTTTAATACAAAACAAAGTATTTGATTCCTTGTGTTTGAGAGACCATAGAATAAGCTAGCCACTAATATCAAATGGTTTTTGAATGCAGTCTTACAAAAAGAAGACTGATAAGTCCCTACCTCTAGGAGTTCAGGATGCATTGTGGGAGAGAGGAGCACACCACGTAGGAAGTGTAAGAAAAATATGTCAGCAAAGGTAAACCAACATGTGAGGGAGAAACTGTACTAGGAGATGCATTGTGAATGGCTGATAGAGAAAAATGGAAAGGCTTTCAGAAGCAGATAAGTTTTCAGCATATAGAGATGTTTTATGTTGGTGATAAATAGAGCTATACTGTTAACTTTTATTTGAAGAAAGGTTAAATATTGACTACGGGAAAGAACCTATTCTGGGGCTTGGAAAACAAGGTTTTGTACTCAGAAGACAATTAAATATAGCTAACAACTTTAGTACTGAACTGCATAAGTTTTTACTTTTTTTTTATTTTTAAAATGTGGCTGGAATATTGTTATTTATTATATGTAACATGTCTAGCAATAGAATAATTGTTAGTGAAGCATTTAAAGAGATACACAGATGAATCAGAATTTCTTAAAATAACATTTTTTTCTTCTTTGGGGAAATCCTAGTTAAAACTGGAAAAACTTCAAGCTTTATTACAGCTCATTACAAATTTTGGGAATTTTGATATTGTCCAGCAAAAACTTCAGTAGATTTTAGAAACTAGTTATTAATTGACCTCAGTTCTGCACATTTTTGTTGTTTTGCAAGAGTACCCTTAAGGTTTAAATCAAGTTAAAAGTAGGGTAAATGGTGTGTGCCTGTAAGGTCAGACTAAAACTATATTTTTTCCTGTCAGCACCTGAGTAGAAAAAAACTAGTTTAAGAACTTGACTATAGTTTAGAATCTTACACAAAACCACATATACTATAGTACTTTTAAAACCTGGATCCAAAATGTAGAATCATTTTGTTTTATAGAACTTAAAACTACATCTGATATTACTATGTCTGTGCTGTCCTGATACAGTTTTGGATTGCATTAGTGGTACAAGAATGATTCCTGTATTTAAGTAGCGTACACTGCACAGATGGTATCAGTTTTGAATCTACTAAGTAAAAGAAAACTAGAACAACGATTTGCCAGTTCATTTTTACTGATTTTTATTTATTTTGGATGACTGTAGTCACTGTAAAGGTGGCAGACTGAACCTGGAAACTAGAGCCAAGAACAGAGTGGGTGGGCGCCCCTCCTGTTCTCTACCACATGTCTGCTAATTTTTCCCGGGAGAACTAGCGTGAGTTCTCTCGGGGTCTAAGACTTTGCTCCTTAACATAATACTGCCATGATTAACCCCCTCTCCCCTCCTTGTTTCTTCAATTAAGTGTCTACAGGTCAATTAAACCCTCCGTAGTTCTTACATCCCTATTGTTCTTTGCCTAGTCTTTTTTTCTTATCATCCCTGGATTATGTCATCCATTTCCATGGCTTTCATTACTTTCTATGTGTGGATGGTTCCCACATCTATGTCTTTAGCTCAGATCTGTCTCCTATAGCCCATTGCTTGTTGGACATTTTCGTTTGGAGGTCCCAAGTATCTTGTACTCAATATGTCCTAAACTGAACTCATCTTTCTTTCCAAGCAAATCCTTACTCCTCTGTTCCCTCCTTCAGTGCATGATGGTACTGTACACCTAGTTCTCTAATCAGAAACCTGAGCACCATCCTTAATTCCTCCGTATACTTTTTTTGCTGTGTTCAGTCGGACACTAAATATCGCATTACCCTACATCTTAAGTGTTTCTTGGGGTGCCTGGGTGGCTCAGTCGGTTAAGTGTCCGACTTCAACTCAGGTCATGATCTCGTGGTCCGTGAATTCAAGCCCCACATTGGGCTCAGTGTGGACAGCTCAGAGCCTGGAGCCTGCTTCGGATTCTGGGTCTCCCTCTCTCTCTGCCCCTCTCCCGCTTGCACTCTGTCTCTCCCTCTCAAAAATAAATAAACATTTAAAAAATGTTTTTATAAGCGTCTCTCATATCTAGGCACTTTTCTCCATTTTTTCATGCCATTCAACTAGGCCTTGGGTAACTAGAAGATAGGTCTTTCTGTTTCCCCTTCTAGCCCATTTTCTACACTGCTTCTGTGTGATCTTTCTAAAACACAAATCTGATTATATCACTTTGGTGCTAAACATTCTTCAGTTGCTCTTATAGGAGCATTTCTATTGCTCTTACAGGAAAATCCAAGGTCCTTACCACATCTTATAAGGTCCTTTCAAATTCATCTGCTTACCTGAGCAAGGTGACAACCTTGATTAGATTTGCTTTTCAGGCACTTGGGTGGCTCTGTTGAATGTCAAACTCTTGATTTCAGCCCAGGTCATGATCCCAGGGTCGTGGGATGGAGTCCCTCATCAGGCTCCATGCTGAGGTTAGGGTCTGCTTCGGATTCTCTCTCTCTCTCTCTCTCTCTCTCTCTCTCTCTCTCTCTCTCTCTTTCTCTCTCTGCTCCTCTCCCTTGCTCGCAATCTCTCTCTCCCTCTCTCTCTTTCAAGTTAAAAAAAAAATTGCTTTTATAGTCTGAAGTCCCTCTAACACCATTCATGCAATTTTATTGTGATCTATTGTCCCTTAGTAAGCCCCTGTCAGATCTGTGCACCCTTCTTCCTAAAGATAAATCATGCATATTGCAGCAGGTAGTTGTAATGGTTGACAGATTCCTCTGAGAAGTCTCCATCTAGAAGTTATGCTTGATATGCTGTTTTTATTACAAACTATAGAGAATCTATCTGCTGATCATGACTGAGATAAAGTAATGGAGGTGATTAGATGTCACCACAGCCTGTCATTTTTCCCCAGAAGTAATAAAAGAGTTAACCATCTGCTACTTGTGAAGCAGGTTTTCAAACAGGCCAAAAGAGGTTGACTGTAGGAAAGGTACATTATTTCTCGCCCAAGAGAATGGGATTCCTGAAAGTCTTGGGAAGAAAAGAAGGAAGGAACAAAGGAATGAATGTCACCAGTAGAGGGATAAAAATGGTGAGGTCATAGTACAAAAGCATTAATAGAGTAGTCCTTCTGCTGGTCTCTATCTTGAGATGCCCTAAAATGTTTGTTTTCATTATTAAAAAAGAAGTCAGTGTAGGCGTCTCCCAGAGAAGGGAGCAATCTCTGATTTTGGCAAGACTGTAAAACAACTGCATTATGTCTTATTAATCTATGCTTTGTCTGAAGACAGGTCCTCTTACCTCAGTCTTTTACAAATGCTCTTCCCTCTGCTTGGAACATTCTACCTACTGTTTGAACACCTGTATATGGTTCAGGTCTCTTTCCCTATAAACCTTGCTTGACACCCCAAGTTTAGGTTAAGTGCTCTGCTGAGTGTCCTGTGCCATAGAATGCTTCTTATACTGCAGCTTTAGTTTATGGTTTAAGTTCACTGATACGACTAATTTTATTATTTGAGATGAAAGGGGTTTCAGGAATGTTTTCCAGAGGATTGACTAGAATCATGAGACATTTCTCCGCTCCACCACTAAAGCCATGAATTTTCTTTAAACTTAATTACAATTTTGAAATATTTGTGATATACCATACTATCAGATATTCTGTGAATGAGAGCCAGCCAATCTGAGTCCAGTTGTGAATGTCTTGAATGTGAATGCCAGTATTCACATTTGATATTCTTTTTTTCTTACGTTTATGTATTTATTTTTGAGATGGGGGGGAGGAGCAGAGAGAGAGGGAGAGAGAATCCCAACAGGCTTTGTGCTGTCAGAGCAGAGCCTGTCACTGGGTCAAACCTGTGAACGGTGAGATTGTGACCTGAGCCGAAATCAAGAGTTGAATGCTTAACCACCTGAGCCACCCAGGAGCCCAAATAGTTCTTTCAAATGTGATTTTCTTTTCTACTTACTTTACCAAAGCCGTCTTTGTCATCCAGAGGACATCTGGCTCTTTGTTATTTTCCTAGAAATGAAGCCTCCTCATACATTAAATCAGTATATTTTTATTGTTGTATCATTTTAAATAGGAATTAATATAGAGAGGTTTTAATATACAGCAGACTCTTGATATTTTCAGATTTACCTCGTGCGGTTTTGACGGTTTGCAATTGATCTAAAAAATTGATGACATACACTAAGTTGTGATTTTGCTAAGTCTCATATTTGAGTAGTAGGTATGATAAGACAGATTTGGGGGCATGGAACATTGAGATAGTCAGTAAGCCTACCATACCCCTCAGAGTCTGCCTGTCGGGGTACCTTTGCTGTATACACATAATCAGAGCTTATACATTAGTTCTTATGAAACGATAAAGCATTTTTTTCATGGTTTCATAAAGCCAACTGCTAGTCCTTTGATGAAAGAGAAGAAATAACATTAAGATCTAAGGAAATGTTGGTTCTTGGTGTGAACAGTAAAGTTTTGGGTAAATTGAAGACTAGGATGTCTAATTAAGTTGTGGTTGTGAACTAAAATGAGAGTGAGTCCATGATAGTCATCAAGTTGGTGAACCTGTTTCAGTGAGTACCCTAACCAGTGTGAAAATTGCTCAAGTGAGTGGGAGAATGTGGAAGTTGGGTAGGTGATTCATTTGTGCTCTGAGGATATGAAGAATTTCATTATTCTTTATGTAAATATCTTTCTGTAGAAAGTCAGGGCTGGATAACAGATCCAAAATATCCAGTATTGAAGGTACTGTCAGTTCCTGAAATAAATTTTAATGTGAGTACAGTTTGATTTCATTATTTTAAGACATGATTTGATTTTCTTTGTGTAACACAGATTTAATGTGAAGCATCAATCCATCATAGTGCTAGGGACAATTTTCCTTTTGCATTCTAGAAGATGAAGATGTTATAGTCTGGAAATGTGCTCCGCACAGATGACAAAGGTGGAGACAAAGACAGTGATGAAGAACATGAGTAAGCTATGTGTGATGTCCATAACTCTAGTGAAGTAGTCTAATATTAGAAGTTGCTAACTGACATGTTCATCACTTGTGATATATTAATGAAGTGGAGTTTTAAGAATGCCTGAGTGGGGGTGCCTGGGTGGCTCAGTCGGTTAAGCATCTGATTGTTGATTTCAGTTGAACAGTTTGTGAGTTCCAGCCCCATGCACTGACAGTATGGAGCTGCTTGGGATTCCTTCTCTCTCCCTCTCTGTCTGCCCCTTCCCTGCTCACTTGCTCTCTCTCTCAAAGTAAATAAACTTAGGTTTATAACATGCATCAATAAAAGAAAGGACAAGAACCATATGATCCTCTCAATAGATGCAGAGAAAGCATTTGACAAAATACAGCATCCTTTCTTGATAAAAACCCTCAAGAAGGTAGGGATAGAAGGACCATACCTTGAGATCATAAAAGCCATATATGAACGACCCAATGCTAATATCATCCTCAATGGGGAAAAACTGAGAGCTTTCCCCCTAAGGTCAGGAACAAGACAGGGATGTCCACTCTCGCCACTGTTATCCAACATAGTATTGGAAGTCTTAGCCTCTGCAATCAGACAACACAAAGAAGTAAAAGGCATCCATGTTGGCGAGGAGGAGGTCAAACTTTCACTCTTTGCAGATGACATGATACTCTATATGGAAAACCTAAAAGATTCCACCAAAAAACTGCTAGAACTGATTCATGAATTCAGCAAAGTTGCAGGATATAAAATCGATGCACAGAAATCAGTTGCATTCCTATACACCAAGAATGAAGCCACAGAAAGAGAAATCAAGGAATCGATCCCACTTACAATTGCACCAAAAACCATAATATAACCTAGGAATATAACCAAATCTAACCAAAGAGGTGAAAAATCTATACACTGAAAGCCACAGAAAGCTTATGAAAGGGGCGCCTGGGTGGCTCAGTCGGTTAAGCGTCCGACTTCAGCTCAGGTCACGATCTCGCCGTCCATGAGTTCGAGCCCCGCGTCGGGCTCTGGGCTGATGGCTCAGAGCCTGGAGCCTGCTTCCGATTCTGTGTCTCCCTCTCTCTCTGCCCCTCCCCGTTCATGCTCTGTGTCTGTCTCAAAAATAAATAAACGTTAAAAAAATTTTTTTAACAACAAAAAAAAAGAAATCTTATGAAAGAAATTGAAGACGACACAAAAAATTGGTAAAAAGATTCCATGCTCCTGGATAGGAAGAACAAATATTGTTAAAATGTTGATACTACCCAAAGCAATCTACATATTCAGTGCAATCCCTATCAAAATAACACCAGCATTCTTCACAGAGCTAGAACAAATAATCCTAAAATTGATATGGAATCAGGAAAGACCCCAAATAGCCAAAGCAATCTTGACAAAGAAAACCAAAGCAGGAGGCATCACAATCCCAGACTTCAAGCTATACTGCAAAGCTGTAATCATCAAGACAGTGTGGTACTGGCACAAGAACAGACACTCAGATTAATGGAACAGAATAGAGAACCCAGAAATGGACCCAAAAGTTATGGCCAACTAATCTTTGACAAAGCAGGAAAGAATATCCAATGGAATAAAGACAGTCTCTTCAGCAAGTGGTGCTGGAAAAACTGGACAGCGACATGCAGAAGAATGATCCTGGACCTCTTTCTTACACCATACACAAAAATAAACTCAAAATGGATGAAAGACCTAAGTGTACGACAAGAAGCCATTAAAATCCTCGAGGAGAAAGCAGGCAAAAACCTCTTTGATCTTGGCCGCAGCAACTTCTTACTCAACACGTCTCCGGAGGCAAGGGAAACAAAAGCAAAAATAAACTACTGGGACCTCATCAAAATAAAAAGCTTCTGCACAGCGAAGGAAACAATCAGCAAAACTAAAAGGCAACCGACAGAATGGGAGAAGATATTTGCAAATGACATATCAGATAAAGGGTTAGTTTCCAAAATCTACCAAGAACTTATCAAACTCAACACCCAAAAAACAAATAATCCAGCGAAGAAATGGGCAAAAGACATGAGCAGACACTTGTCCACATGAGAAAATGCTCCACATCAGTCATCATCAGGGAAGTACAAATCAAAACCACAATGAGATACCATCTTATACCTGTCAAAATGGCTAACATGAACAACTCAGGCAACAACAGATGTTGGCGAGGATGGGGAGAAAGAGGATCTCTTTTGCATTGTTGGTGGGAATGCAAGCTGGTGCAGCCACTCTGGAAAACAGTATGGAGGTTCCTTAAAAAAACTAAAAATAGAAGTACCCTAGGACCCAGCAATTGCACTACTAGGCATTTATCCACAGGATACAGGTGTGCTGTTTTTTTTTTTTTTTTTTAAATTTTTTTTTCAACATTTTTTATTTTATTTTTGGGACAGAGAGAGACAGAGCATGAACGGGGGAGGGGCAGAGAGAGAGGGAGACACAGAATCGGAAACAGGCTCCAGGCTCCGAGCCATCAGCCCAGAGCCTGACGCGGGGCTCGAACTCACGGACCGCGAGATCGTGACCTGGCTGAAGTCGGACGCTTAACCGACTGCGCCACCCAGGCGCCCCAGGTGTGCTGTTTTGAAGGGAGACATGCACCCCCATGTTTATCGCAGCACTATCAACAATAGCCAAAGTATGGAAAGAGCCCAAATGTCCATCGATGGATGAATGGACAAAGAAGATGTGGTATATATATACAATGGAGTATGACTCGGCAATCAAAAAGAATGAAATCTTGCCATTTGCAACTGCGTGGATGGAACTGGAGGGTATTATGCTAAATGAAATTAGTCAGAGAAAGACAAAAATCATATGACTTCACTCATATGAGGACTTTAAGAGACAAAACAGATGAACCTAAGGAAGGGAAACAAAATAATATAAAAACAGGGAGGGGGACAAAACAGAAGAGACTCATAAATATGGAGAACAAACTGAAGGTTACAGGAGGGTTTGGGAGGAGGGGATGGGCTAAATGCGTGAGGGGCACTAAGGAATCTACTCCTGAAATCATTGTTGTTCTAGATGCTAACTAATTTGGATGTAAATTTAAAAAAATAAAATTAAGAGTTTATAGCATGCTCTTTTGGATGTTTCATCTTGGGTGCAGCCATAAAGCATGAATAGTAATGTAAAGCACTGTCATTCATCATTTAGAATCACTTTGATACCTCTTAGTTCAGTAAATGGATGCTCCATGCTTCTGTAGTAATGATGTTATGTAACATTGAGTTGATTTTAATGGCAGAATTTTATATGACTTGGCTTTTTTTTTAAATGTTTATTTAATTTTGAGAGAGGGACAGAGTGTGAGCAGGGGAGGGTCAGAGAGAGAGGGAGACAACAGAATCTGAAGCAAGCTCTAGGCTCTGCTTCAGGTCGAGCCCGAGGCAGGCCCCAAACACACGAACCTTGAGATCATGACCTGAACTGAAGTCGTAGGCTAACCAACTGAGTCACCCAGGTGCCCCTGAAAAAACAAACAATCAAAAAAAAACCCTTCTTGAAATGGATACCTAACTGATTAATTTTAAAATATTATTATAAAATATACATAAACACAGAAGTTACCATTTTAATCATTTTTAAGTGTACCTTTCAGTGGTATTAGGTACATTCACATTGCTATATAACCATCACTACCATCCATTTTCAGAAACTTTCATCTTCCCCTAGTGAAACTGAACCCATTAAATAACAGCTCTTCTTTACCTCATCCCCCTGCCCAGCCCCTGGCAACCACCATTCTACTGTATGAATTTGACTATTCTAGCTACCTCTAAGAAGTGGAATCATAATATACTTGTCCTTTTGTGTCTGGTTTATTTCACTTAGCATATCTTATCTTCAAGGTCCATCCCTGTGGTAGCATGAATCAGAATTTCATTTCTTTTTAAAACTGAATAATTTTCGTGTGTGTGTGTGTTCACTATGTGTGTCAGTTCATTCGTTGATGGACATTTGTATTGTTTCCACCTTTTGGGTTTTGTGAATAATGCTGCTGTGAGCATGGGTGTACATGTTTCAGTCCCTGCTTTCAGTTCTTTTGGATATACATTCAGAGGTATTTCCAGTTTCCACAGTGGCTGCACCATTTTACATTACCTCCAGCAGTGCCTACAGGTTCCAATTTCTGTAAAACTGCCAGCACTTGTTATTTTTTGTTTTATTTGTTTTGATGGTAGCCGTCCTAATGGGTGTGCAGTAGTATCTCGTTGTGGGTTTGATTTTCATTTCTCTAATGATTAGTGTTGCTGAGCATTTTTCATGTGCTTATTTGCCATTTGTATATCTTGTTGGGGTTATAACTATTCAAGACCTTTACCTATTTTTAAATTGTTTATTGTTGTTGCTTGAGTCATAGGAGTTTTAAAAAATATATTCTGGTTATTAACTCATCAGATACATTATTTCCAAATATTTTTCTCATTATGTTTGTTTTTTCACTACATAGTGTCCTTTGATGCACAAACGTTTTTAATTTCTATGAAGTCCAGTTTCTTTTTGTTTTGTTCCCTGTATATTTGATGTTAGAGCTAAGAAAATTGTTTGCCAAATCCAGTGTCGTGCAGCTTTTCCCCTATGTTTTCTTCTAAGAGTTTTATAGTTTTTGTCCTTATATTAAGGTTTTGATCCATTTTGAGTTAATTTTTTTATTAATAGTTTTAAATGTTTATTTTTGAGAGAGATTGAGACAGAGTGTGAGCAGGGGAGGGGCAGAGAAAGGGGAAGTCACAGAATCTGAAGCAGGCTTCAGGCTCTGAGCTGTCAGCACAGAGCCCAACATGGGGCATGAACCCACAAACTGTGAGATCATGACCTGAGCTGAAGAGGGAGCCCAACCGACTGAGCCACCCAAGCATCTCTCCGTTAGTCTATTTGTATTTAATATGACTGGTGATACCATTGGATTTAAGCGTGCTTTTTATTTCCTTTTTTCTTTAACTCCAACTATTCTACGTTTCATTTTCTTTCCTTTCTTGTATCTTTTGATGATTTTAAAAAGCCATTCCATAGTTTATTTCTTAGTTTCAAAATTATATACTCTCTTTTTTATTTTTAATTTTTTAAATGTTTATTTTTGAGAGACAAGAGTGAGAGCAGGGTAGGGGCATAGAGAGAGGAAAACACAGCATCTGAAGCAGGCTCCAGGCTCTGGGCTGTCAGCACAGAGCCCCACATGGAGCTTGAACCCACGAACTGTGAGATCATGACCTCAGCCAAAGTAGGACGCTTAATCAACTGAGCCACCCAGGCACCCCTATGCTATGTTCTCTTTCATGGTTATCCTAGAAATTGCAGCATGCATGTGTAATTTACCAAAGTTTACCTTTCCTTTTCTCTCAGACCATATAAACACTTTATAGCAATTCACCTGCTAGCTTATGTGCTATTGCTGTTGTCAGTTTTCTACATTGTATACATGATTGCTTTCTTCTTTGTTACATCTTCTGCCTTCTGCCTTCCTCCTGGGGTAATTTTCCTTCTACCTAAAGAACATTCCTCAGAATTTTCTTTGCAGGAGTGAACTTTCCCACTTTTAAAATCTACCTGATAATGTCTCCATTGCATCTTTATCCTTAAAAAATATTTTTGCTGTGTGTAGAATTGTAGGTCACCAGTTTCATCCAGAATATTGAAACTTCCTGCTTTTAGGATTTCTTCTTTGCCTTTAGTTTTCTGCAGTTTTACCATATATTTTGTTTCTAAGGAGTGTGTTTGGTACCATTTCCCACAGAATGCTCTTAGACTGAGCCCAAGTTACCCACCCTGGTGTTGGCTTAATAACTCTTTCTTTATTAGCTCCCTTTTTCTTCCATCACTTCTCTACTTCCCTAACAGTTGTCACCTTCCAAATAAATGACCTCTACTGAAATCTTTTTCTCAACATCTGCTTTGAGGGAACCCAAAGTAAGTCATTTATCTTTCTAGGGATTAATTAAGCTTCCAGGATCTGTGGATTAGTGTGTGTATTGGGTGACACAAAGATATACTTGGGAGATGTTCAGTTTCCTTAATGGTGAAAGATTTTGGAAACCTGTGGATCAAGATAGAGCATACTTGATCCCAGACAGATATGTAGATTTCTCAGTTCCCCCAGAGTTTCCCAAATGGTGGATCTACCATGCATGAGAAGCGCTGCCCCCACCCCCAGCTGTTCTCATGAGGTTTTATACATTTTTGGCCATCCTCCCCACCCCTTGCTTGAGTGTTAGTGCTCTGGAACCCAGTAATATGCCTGCCCACTCAGGCGGTTGGAGTAACTGATGAACAGCAATCCCCAGACATTCTTCAGAGTTTACTGCAAGACTGGGTACACATGAAGACTAGTTTTCTGGGAGCAGTGTCTTAGCAGGCCTAACCTTCAGGCATGTTCAGGCTCCATTCTGAAATATGGAATATCCTACAGTTAAGGTTAAAATGAAAAAAAAATTTAATTTGAAAGAACAGAGAATTTATGAATATTGGGGGTTTATATGAGTTTTGTAGAGAGGAATGATTTATGAATTTTAGCATGATCATAAGCTTTAAGTTAACTTATCGGTGTTAATGCATGAAATTATTATTCCCCTCTGAAAGACAACTGCCTTTCTGTAGAGTGCTGTTTTTATAGTATACTCGTGAGTATTTCTTCAAGGTTCCATTGGGTAGTTTTTTGGTTCCCACTCCTAACCCAGTGGATATGCAGATATATAGTGATGATGTGAAAACCTTACTTGTTAATTTATGTATACTTCACCGTCAGTAGACAGATAATGCTATACGTAAGAATTACATATGCTTCTGAGCATTTACCTCGCCAGATATTTTAAAGGTTCAGGAAATTTAAAAAAAGAAGAGCTGAAGTACCTGCGAGAAACTTTAGGAGACACACTGATAACATAAAAGGAGAAACCATAGATTGAAATAAAACTTTTAGATGAACAGAGAACAGTGAAGAGAAGTACAACTGGAAATAAGAAAAAGAATGAAAAGTTATAGGACTAATCAGATGGAGGCAGGAGATGTAAATACTCAACAAACTGTACTCAGGGTGGAAGAGCATAGAAATGTATGTCATGGCAAGAGCTTGGTAATTCAAGCTATCAGGGACCAGACTTAAACATGTTGAATCCATGTGCTAAATACTGTAACTATTACCTATTATGAGAACATGCAAAAGGAAATTTATGGAAAACACAAAACCATAAATGCCTTCATGAAAGTACAACTTGCCAGTGGAGTTTGGATCAGTGCATGCTAAGATTAAGTCACCACCTTGAAATGGTCCAGTGGTTTTCAAGTACATGGGCAGATAAAATACTTCTGGAACAAAATTACCCTAGCCATAGTAAGTTGAATTTTCTTCTATATGGTCTTAGTAAAGACAGATTATCTTATGTAAAGAAGACATGATCAGCATGGACAATGAAATTGTAAACAAAACACTACTTTACAAATTGTACTTTTTTGCTGGAGCATTAGTCTGTGTTTTAGAGAAAGCAAGAATGTTTTTAGAGAAAAAGAAATGGGGTGCCTGGGTGGCTCAGTCGGTTAAGACTCTGACTCTTGAATTTGCCATGGTCATGGGTTCAAGCCCCATGCTGGGCTCAGTGCTGGGTGTGAGCCTACTTAGGATTCTCTCTCTGCCCCTCCCCCCCCCCCCCGCTTGCATGCATGCTTATGTACACTCTTTATCTCTCTCAAAAAAATAATTTCTTATCCCATTTATTTATTTTTTATGTTTATTTAGTTTTTGAGAGAGAGAGACAGAGCACGAGTGGTAGAGGGGCAGAGAGAGAGGGAGACACATAATCAGAAGCAGGCGCCAGGTTCCGAGCTGTCAGCACAGAGCCCGATGTGGGGCTTGAACCCACAGACCATGAGATCATGACCTGAGCCAGAGTCGGACGTTCAACCGACTGAGCCACCAGGTGCCCCTTATCCCATCTATTAATATTAAATGCTAAGCATTGGTATTGTTTGATATACCTTTTCTAATATATAGATTATTAAGAATTTGGAACATGAATCTTTTCAGCTGAGAATTAAAATTTCAGAGGTCTTGAGAGAAATTTTGAATTGAACTTGGGTGAATGAGGGAAACTTAATCAGCTGGAAAAACTGATTTTACTACTATATGGCAATGGGAGAGAAAAATCTATGCCAAACCCTTATTTTGGATATCTATCTTGAATTTTTATACAAGGGGAATAGAAATAAATTCTTATTCAGGAAAAAAAAGAGCATATTGCAGATATGTGTCTCTTATTTACAATTGCCTGCTTTTTTGTTGTCAACAAAAAAGAAAAAAAATTCTAGTTTAACTCCTTGAAAATTTGAATGATTTCCATTTTGGAAATTATGCAATTTCATATTAAATAGTGAATGGTAAGGTAGTGAGATGGAAGTGTTCTGTTCATCTAGCATCATTGGATTGATTTGACAAATGGAATTCTTTTAAACTGTGTGGAAAACACTTTGCTCCCTTTATCCTTTGGCAGAGGCAGACATTGTGGTTTCCCTATTGAAGTTTGGGTGGGTAAACTTGGGATGTGTAAACAGAAACTGTAGACAGAGAGATAGCCTCTGACTGCTGGAAGGTCCCACTGAGATGTTAGCAGGAGACTGCGCTGAGGAGGGGGCATGAGATGGGATGGGATGGGGTGGGATGGGGCTGTTAGAGAGACTTAAGGGAGGAATTAAGCAATGTGGACACAAGTGAGGAATGCAAATGCTCATAATAAAATGATAGTTCCTTCTCAAGCAAGAAAAGAAGCCAAATATTCTGAAGAATTCTGCTTTTGACACGAATAAAAACAAACAAGTTACTCTTCATGTTGAACCTTCATTTCTTTTTGTGACAAGTTATTCCATCATAACATCCTACTGGCTATAGATTTCACCTTTGATATTGAATGAGAAATAAATTATTTCTTTCCAGATTCCTTCATCTTCTTTAGTTCATGTCTGTGACTCCTACCCATACTTCTTTGCTTTGGCAACATAACATTTTATTGATCTTCACATTCTTCCAGGTATAAAATCTATATAGAGAGAATTTAAAATTATTTTTTTTACTTCTTGGCTTAGATTTTTTTCTTTTTTACTGTAATCGTGTGTGTGTGTGTGTGTGTGTCATTGACTAAATGACATTTTCCTGTTTATTAATGGTAATAATTACTGTTAACATTTTTCTCATTTAATCTCTTTTGGTTCTATGAGATTAGTATCAATACCCCTTTCTTTTATAGAGAGATGAAATATTTTGGGCCACACAGCTAATAGTGGTTGAGTTGAGATTGGAACCTAGTTTGTTAGTGATATGTTTGGATTTCACATTATAAACTGTACTGTGTTTGGTCTTGCATGTAGAAAGAAGGTGAGCTGAGGTTCCCAAGTTATGTTGAAATTTATAATTTATTTAAATTTGGTTCTTGTTCTCAAGTAGACTCTTCTCCCTATTTGCAGCTAGAAAAATAAAAGACCTCAAATATAATTTAATAAACCAATAAGAACCATAGCACTTTTGTAGTAATTTTTGTTGTAAACTAATGTTTATACAACCCATGACTTGACAGCTGACCAAACCATCTTATATTTCCATATTTTGAATGTAGCAGGAACTGGCTTAGCAAAGTCTTGAAACCTCTGACTCTAATATTTGTGGTACAATAAAATAAACAATTTTGGGGCATTCAGGTTTGTATGGCGCACAGCCTGTCCAGGATATTGATGCTTATGCTCATTGTTGACTCCCTTGCTTTCATGAGCAGTTTTGCTGACATTTAGGCTTGACGAGATATTATTTCTACCTAGTGGAGAAATTTTGGAGAAACCATCAGCTGCTTTTTATTAGAAATGATAATATCTAACATTGCTTGAATGTTTACAGTGTGCCAGGCACAGATCCAAGTCCTTCTCTATATCGACCCATTTTAAAATTCACAGTAGCCCTGGGGTGCCTGGGTGGCTTAGTTGGTTAAGCATCTGACTTTGGCTCAGGTCATGATCTCACGGTTTGTGAGCACGAGCCCCATGTTGGGCTCTGCACTGACAGCTCGGACCCTGGACCCTGCTTCAGAGTCTGTGTCTCCTTCTCTCTGTACCCTTCCCCTGTTTGCACTCTGTCTCTGTCTCAAAAATAAATAAACATTAAAAAAAAAAATTCACAGTAGTCGTATTCGGTTTTTTCCTATCTTTCAGATCCCAAAACTAAAGAACAGACAGGTTAAATAACTTCTCAAGGTCACAGGGCTAGTATATGGCAGAGTGGGGATTGAGACCTTGGCCGTCTACCTCCAGAGTCAGCCTCCTTCATCATTCTGTTATACTGGCATTTATTAGATGGAAAGAAGGAGGCATAGGTGACTCATAAATAGCTGTTCACGTTTTTGGAAAGGTTTGACTTTATGCCTAGTAGCAGCTCAAAATAGTTAAGTAATTACCATTCATTAAATTCTTAACTCATATAGGATGAGTTGTCTTGTATCTAATCTTATGGTGGAACATAATGAGTAAATCATATTTTTTGTGTTTATATAAATTTAGGTAAGCTTGCATTTCCAGTAAACAAAATGACCTACTAGAAAGATAGTGTTTAAAACAAAACTTTGAAGAGTGGATTCAGAATCATAGTAATAGTCACAGAATAATCAAGCAGTGTAGACCATGCTTTGTTGGTCTTGCACTCCATCCTTATCACTGAATATTTCAGAAGTGGCAGGCTGAATATTTTGAAATTGCCCAGGTTGGCTATAGGCAGAATTTGTCTTTGACACCTTCTCATTTCATCCACCACTGGCACGTTGGTCTGTTCTGCCTTTCCCATTACTGGGTAGGGTACCCCACCATCTTTACTCACTGTCAGTAAGTCCCTTCTAAGATATTCATATTAATGTTTAAAAGTATGGGACGCCCTTTCTTAGGGCATTTACATTGAACAAAAAAAAATCAAAGGCCAGGCTATAGGGTTACTTTTGAGATTTGCTTCTTCACTCCTTCCTGAAGCTCAGGAGATTTTTCCTTCTCATCCTTGTCTGTCTGTCATCAGTCTGTCTTGTTCTCTTGCCAAGTCTAGTTCCAAGAAGGAGGAGTCTTGGCCCAACTTACCACCAGTGACATGCTAATAATGATAATGGTGAATGATTGGAAGTGATTCATTGTAGACCGCTGTTTTGATCTCACCTTCCCCTTCTTCCCATGGTTGAAATCTAGTGAGTAGTTTATCATCTTTGGGCATTTAATATTACCCTGTGTCCTGTACCAGTCCTCCTCATTGTCATCAAAACTACTGAGGTAAACGAGTTAGATTAAACTGAAAATTCCAACCCAGTTTTTGAAAATAGCGGATTGTGCAGTTTTGCCAGTTTGCCAGTCTGTTGCTTAAAGTGGCCCTTGGTCAGATAATAATTGGTCAGTTCGGGTGTGGTACAGTTGATTCTCCATTTGTTCCCAAGGCAGTAGTGTGTGGTGTAATCAGGTGTCACTAGCAGGCCTGGGGGAGAATATGGAGTTAGGATCATAAGTAACACGTAGAGGGTAGAGGGATCCAGAGACATAAATCTCTCCCTATTTGTCTTTTGCAGAGGCGTCTCGTAATATCCCTTTTGGTCTTAGAATTAGAGCTTTTGCTTTGGTAATGGTTAAGGTCATTCTTCCAGGGCAAGGACATGGAGAGAATGTCAGCCTAAGTTTTTAAAATGGCATGGGGATAGGCTTTTGTGGTATGTTGTGTGTGTAGAGGTGGGATGTTTTACACAGTTGAAGATCTGCAAGGACAGAGAATCAGTCCTGACAAACATGTTTTGTGTGATGGCCAGAGGAAGAAGAGTCCTCAGAAGGACTGACTTAGAAGGAGCTGTTGGAGAAAGGAAGAGTGGTGTTCATGAAACCGAGGGAGGAGGGCCCGTGTTAGGGCAAGTACTAAGCTCTTTGTTGCTGCAGAGAACGCAAACAAGGTAAGGCCTGAACAGTTAATACCGGACTTGTCCCAGAAGGTTTAGTAACACAGAGTTGCTGTTGATCTTTGTTCACAAATCTTCAACATGATGGTGGGAGCAGAAGTCATTTCTGGAAACTGAGGAACAATTACTGAGGAAATGGAGACAGCAGTGAGTGAGTGTAGACTGTTCTTTCAAGAAGCTTGACTGTGAAGGAAAAGAAGGAAGTAGGAAGTAGGATGACATGATCAAAGAAAAGGTTTTCGCTTTATTCTTTTTAGGATGGGGAAAGAAAAGTTTATAATAGGCCAAGAGAAAAGGAGATGATGGATAGGGAGAAAAGTCTTAAAAAAGATGGGAAGGAAAAGATAGGAGTAGTAGAGCATGGGTGGGAAAAGACAGGGGTCTCAGAGCCCTCAGGGAAGGGTGCAATTTCAGCTGACAATGAGGCAAGTGTGGGGAAGTTGACATTCTAGACAGTTCAAAGGGTGGAGAAACTGCCTCTGACTGAGTAGAATACAGTGAATACAAAAATACACGTAATTGGGGCGCCTGGGTGGCTCAGTCGGTTAAGCGTCCGACTTCAGCTCAGGTCATGATCTCACGGTCCATGAGTTCGAGCCCCATGTCAGCCTCTGTGCTGACAGCTCAGAGCCTTGAGCTTGTTTCAGATTCTGTGTCTTCCTCTCTCTCTGACCCTCCCCTGTTCATGCTCCGTCTCTGTCTGTCTCAAAAATAAATAAACGTTAAAAAAAAATACACATAATAGAGTTTCAAAAGATTCTGCAATAAAAATGCATGGAATTTAAGATTATACATTTAAAGTTTCTTCTGAATTATCTTTTTAATTATTCCTAATGCACAGTTGATTAAAATGATGTAAAAATTTTTACAAATTTTGAAAATAATCTGTTAAACGTAAAAATAAAATTTTATGTGAACTGCAGCTCTTGATGGGTGGGATGGTGGTGATATTTTCCTTGAGAAATGTATCATTGCTAATCTTTTGAGTGGTCCCTGTTTGGAGCCCTGGTTTTGACATCTTAGCACTATTATGTACCTCAGGGAGAGTCAGGTGGAGTAATAGGAATGGCTTCTGTAAAGGGAAGACACATTTCCCTTCCTTTACCTCTCCTCTGCTGTTAATACTGTACTCACAGAATACTTTATTTCACTTCTCACACTCTAGGCACCAAAGGTGTAGGGGTTTCCCCACACCAAGCAATTCTCAGACACCAGCTGGAGATAGTGTCAGATTGCACAGGTTAAGAGCTGGCTCCTACAAGATTGCCCTTCCTCCTCACCCTTCGGACAGATTACAAGTCCAGGTTGTCCATACTTCTGACCTACCAGCTGTAAATGGAAGGTTCCCATCACCCCCTCCTTGGGTTTGATTCATTTGCTAGAGCAGATTATAGGATTCAAGAAAACAAGTTTACTTGCCATATTACTAGTTTATTACAAAGTATATAACAAGAAACAGATGAATAACCAGATGAAGAGACAAGCAGGGTCCAGAGGGTGCCTAGTACAGGAGCTTCAGTCTCTGTGGAGTTTGGTGTATACCACCCTCCAGCACGTGGATGCATTCTTTTTTACCAACACGGAAGCTCTCCTAAACCCCAAAGTTCAGGGATTTTTATGGAGGCTTTGTTATGGAGGCATGATTGATGAAATCATTGGCCATTGGTGATTGATTCATCCTCCAGCCCCTCTCTCCTCCTTGGAGGTATGTGTGGAGGGGTGAGGCTGAAAGTTCCAACCCGTGAATCATGATTGGTTCCCCTGGCAACCAGCCTCTATCCTCAGGAGCTTTCCAAAAGCATTAACATAAACTCAAGTATGGTTGAATGTGGCTTATTATAAATAACAAGACACCCATTTCACCTTTATGTTTGTGAAGCTATTTCAGTAACCAAGAACTAGAGACCAAATAGAATAGAAGATGTTCCCATTACTCTTATCACTTAGGAAATTCCAAGGGTTTGGGAGTTGTGAGCCAGGAACATTGGATAAAGACCAAAAAACATATTTCTTACTTCACAGTATAGCATCACAACTTTCTTCTGCAAAGTAGGAGAGAAATGATTATGACAGGAGAGGGAGGAAAACAGGGGCTTAGACTTCACTTGTTCTTGCAGAGTTTTTAGGAAAGAGAATGATGCCAAATTCATATTTTGAAACTTTATCCCCAAAGTGATGGTATTTGGAGGTAAGGTTTTGAGAGGTGATTAGGTCATGAAGATGGAGCATTTATGAGTAGAATTACTCCCTTATAAAAGAGGACCCAGAGAGCCACATAGTCCCTTCTAATGTGTGAGTCCACAGCAAAAAGATGGCTGTCTGTGAACTAGGAAGTAAGCCCACGCTAGACACTGAATCTATGGTGTCTTGAACTTGGACTTCTCAGCCTTCAGAACTGTAAGAAATACATTTCTGTTATTTATAAGCCACCCCATTTGCGGTATTTTTTTAACAGTCACCTGAACAGAGTAACAGTACGTAAGAAAGGTGAAGAACTAGAAGTTGATCTTAAAACTAATTGTGCCTGTGTATTCCTTAGAAAATCTCTGTAGATCCCCACTGGAGGTGTACCTCAAATTTAAGGCAGTAGCATAGAATAAAGACTGGAAGTGTGGCAATGACAGGGCTGGGTCAAGGTCATCTCCCTCTCTTCAGTGTGTTTTTATTGCTCTATAATACGTGGCATTAAAAATTTTTTTTTCTTGGGGCGCCTGGGTGGCGCAGTCAGTTAAGCGTCCGACTTCAGCCAGGTCACGATCTCGCGGTCCGTGAGTTCCAGCCCCGCGTCAGGCTCTGGGCTGATGGCTCGGAGCCTGGAGCCTGTTTCCGATTCTGTGTCTCCCTCTCTCTCTGCCCCTCCCCCGTTCATGCTCTGTCTCTCTCTGTCCCAAAAATAAATAAATAAAAAAAAAATTTTTTTTTTCTTAACGTTTATTTATCTTAGAAAAGAGACAGAACACAAGTGGGGGAGGGGCAGAGAGAGAGGGAGATACAGAATCCGAAGCAGGCTCCGGGCTCTGAGCTGTCAGCACAGAGCCTGATGCGGGGCTCAAACTCATGAACCACAAGATCATGACCTGAGCCGAAGTTAAACACAACTTACTGAGCCACCCAGGTGCCCCTACAATACATGGCTTTTGACTGTCCTTAAATCATTCTAGGTTTAGTTGGGTAAGTGACTGATACAGGGTCCGAGTCTCCTCATTTGTAAACCTGGGAATTTGAGTTTAGTCAATCCCTAAAGTTGCTTCCAGTTCAAAAACTATGATTTTATGACCTAATTATTTGTATAGGCCACCCTTGAATTTGGTAATACATAAAGGTTGAGACAGTTTCATCTCCTTTCCTTTTTTTAATTTTTTTTTTAACGTTTATTTATTGAGAGACTGAGAGAGAGAGCATGAGCATGGGAGGGGCAGAGAGAGGAGGAGACACAGAATCTGAAGCAGGGTCCAGGCTCTGAGCTGTCAGCACAGAGCCCAACATGGGTTCAAACTCACAAACTGGGAGATCATGACCTGAGCTGAAGTCGGCCACTTAACCGACTGAGCCACCCAGGCACCCCTCCTTTCTTTTTTTTTTTTTTTTTACTTTTATTTATTTTTGAGAGACGGAGAAACAGAGCACACATGAGAAGGGGCAGAGAGAGAAGGAGACAGAATCTAAAGCAGGCTCCAGGCTCTGAGCTGTCAGCACAGAGCCCGATGCAGGGCTTGAGCTCGCAAACCACGAGATCGTGACCTGAGCCCAAGTCGGCCGCTTAACCAACTGAGCCACCCAGGCACCCCTCCTTTTTTTAATGAAATGTAAATCTGGTTAGTTTTTGTCTTCTATACTATGATATGTTGAAAATTATTATTTGATTGTTTGAACTCTGGAGTCTGTTCTTAAAATATATTGGTAAAAAGGTCATCTCTCAAGATATTAAAAGTTAAGTTATATTCCTTGTATATAAGAAATGCTGACAGATTCTCTTTTTTTTCCATTTGCTCTTGGTATGCCACATATTTAGCTGTTGATTGTGGATGACATTTTGTTAGGGAACTAATGTTTTCAATTAATGATAACCCAGGTTCATAGACCAGTGTCCAATTTGATGTCACAGTGATGGTCATTTCTCTGAGTTTTAAGACTCCCTCTTCTCTCCCATCTACAAGTACAATGAAAGAAACTAAAGAGTCTGAGCCAAGGAGCAAGGCGGGGTGGGGGGAGCAAAAAGCAAAAAAATAGAATAACTCCTACAGAGAGGAAAAAATATTTTGATATCTAGGAGAAAGCAAAATAAATGGAAAGACTTGTTGGCCAAAGATAAAAAAAAATGTGAGAATGAGTGATAGGTATTTACTCAGTAACCAAACATTCTGGAGAGAAATCATTTTTAAAAAATTTCAATAGGTTTCAGATACACAGCTATATAATTCAACATTGTGTACGCTACAAAATGATCACTGAAAGTCTAGTACCATCCATCACTATACAGTTGACCCCCTTCACCCATTTTGCCTACTGTCTTCCCTTCTGGTAACCATTAGTCTATTCTCTGTATCTATGAGTTTTTGTCTTGTTTTGTTTCTTAGATGTTTTAGATTTCACATATGAGTGAAATCATATGGTATTTATCTTTCTTTGTCTGACTTACTTGGCTTAGTGTAATAATACCCTTGGGGTCAAATTGTCGCATATGGCAAGATTTCATTTTTTTTTTTTATGGCTGAGTAGTATTCCATTGTATAAATGTGCCCCATCTTCCTTATCCATTCATGTATCAGTGGACACTTAATGTTTCTTTCATATCTTGGCTATTATAAATAATGCTACAATGAACATAGGAGAGAGTATAACTTTTTGAATTAGTGTTTTTTATTCTTTGGAAAAGTATGCAGAAGTAGAATACCTGGGTCATATGGCAGTTCTAAATTTTTGTAGGAATGTTTTACATAGTGGCTGCACCAATTTACAGTCCCACCAATAGTGTATCAGGCTTCCCTTTTCTCCAAATCCTTGTCACCACTGGTTATTGTTTTTTTGTTGTTGTTGTTGTTTTGTTTTTGATAAATAGGCATTTTAACAGACGTTAGTGATATCTCACTATGGTTTTGATTTGCATTTTCTTTAAAAAAATTTTTTTTTTAATGTTTATTTTTGAGACAGAGGGAGACAGAGCGCGAGCAGGGGAGGGGCAGAGAAAGAGGGAGATACAGAATCTGAAACAGGCTCCAGGCTCTGAGCTGTTACCACAGAGCCCAATGCGGGGCTCGAACCCATGAACCGTGAGATCATGACCTGAGCCAAAGTCGGATGCCTAACCAACTCAGCCACCCAGGCGCCCCTGATTTGCATTTTCTTAACAATTAGTCATGTTGAGCATATTTTCATGTGCCCATTGCCCATCTGTATGTTGTCTTTGGGGAAATGTCTATTCAGATCCTCTGCCCATTTTTAAAATCAGGTTTTTTTCTTGTTGAATTATATGAGTTATTTACATATTTTGCATATTAACTCCTTATTGGTTATATGGTTTGCAAATATTTTCTCCCATTCAGTAGGTTGCCTTTTTGTCTTGGTGATGGTTTCCTTGGCTGTGCAGAAGATTTTTAGTTTGATGTAGTCTCATCTGTTTATTTTTGCTTTTGTTTCCCTTGCCTTTGGAGTCAGATATATCACTCAGACTGATGTCAAAGAGCTTATTGCCTACATTTTCTTCTAGGAATTTTATAGTTTCAGCTCTTACATTCACGTTTTTAATAAATTTTGAGTTAACTTTTATGTATAGTATAAGACAGTGGTTGAGTTTCATTATTTTGCACATGCTCTCCAGTTTTCCCTGAACCAGTTATTGAAGAGACTGTCCTTTCTCCATCATATGTTCTTGGCTCCTTTGTCATTGATTGTCTATATATGTGTGTGTTTATTTCTGGATTCTCAGTTCTGTTTCATTGATTTCTATGTTTGTTTTTGTTTCAATACCATACAATTTTGATTACTGTAGCTCTGTAGTATAGTTTGAAATCAGGGAGCATGGTACCTCCAGCTTTGTTCTTTTTCAAGATTACTTGATTATTCAGAATCTCTTATTCTATACGAATTTTAGAATTATTTGTGCTAGTTTTGTGAAGTATATCATTTGAATTTTGATAGGGATTGCATTGAATCTATAGGTTGTTTTGGGTGGTTGTGGACATTTTAATAGTATTCTAATCCATGAACATGAAATATATTCCTGTTTATTTGTATCTTTTTCAGTTTCTTTCTTCATTGTCTTATAGTTTTAGGTCTTTTGTGTAGTTTGTATAGTTTTAGGTCTTCTAGTATATAGGTCGTTTGCCTTTTTGTTTAATTTATTCATAGATACTTCATTTTGTTGAATGCAATTGTAAATGGGATTGATGTCTGTATATTGATTCATTTTTAACTTTTTAAAATGTTTTTATTTGTTTTTGAGAGACAGAGAGAGATCTCGAGTAGGGGAGGGGCAGGGAGAGAGGGACACACAGAATCTGAAGCAGGCCGCAGTCTCTGAGTTGTCAGCACAGAGCCTGATGCGGGGCCTGAACTCACAAATTGCACGATCATGACCTGAGCCAAAGTCAGACACTTAACCAACTGAACCACCCAGGTGCCCATGTATATTGATTTTTCATCCTGCAACTTTACTGAATTCATTTATTTGTTCTAACAGTTTTTTTGGTGGAATATTCAAGGTTTTCTGTATATATCATCTCATCTCATCTCATCTGCAAACAGTGACATTTTACTTAGTCCTTTCCAATTTGGATGCCTTTTATTTCTTTTCCTTGCCTAATTGCTGTGGCTTGGACTTTGAATACTATGCTTAATAAAAGTGGTAAGAGTAAGGGCATCCTTGTTTTGCTCCTATTCTTAGAGGAGACATTTTCAACTTTTCATTATTGAGTATGATGTTAGCTGTGGGTTTGTCATATGTGGCCTATATTATGTTGAGGTATGTTCCCTCTATCCCCACTTTGTAGAGAGTTTTTATCACAAATGGATGTTGAATTTTGTCAAGTGGTTTTTTTCACCTATTAAATGATCATATAATTTTCATCTTTAATTTTGTAATGTGATGTATCATGTTGATTGATTTGTGAATGTTGTGCCATCCTTTCATTCCTGGCATAAATTCCAACATGATTGTGATGATGATCCTTCAAATATATTGTTGCACTGGGTTTGCTAATATTTTGTTGAGGGTTTTTGCATCTGTATTCATTAAGGATATTGGCTATAATTTTCTTTTTCTGTGGTGTCTGACTGTGGTTTTAGTATCAGGGTAATTCTGGCCTAAAATGTGTTCAGAAATTTTCTCTCCTCTTCAGGTTTTTGGAAGAGTTTGAGAAGGACAGGTATTAAATCTGCCTTGAATGTTTGTTAAAATGTTTCACCTGAGTGAAACAGGTTCTGGAGTTTTGCTTGTTGGGAATTCTTTGATACTGTTTCAGTCTCCTTACAGTCTATTCAGATTTTCTATTCCTTCATGATTAGTCATGGAAGATTATATGTTTCTAAGAATTTATCCATTCCTTATAGATTGTCGAGCTTGTTGGCATGTAATTGTTCATAGTAGTCTTTTATGATCCTTTGTATTGTTGTGGTATCAGTTGTAATTTCTCTTTCATTCTATGATTTTCCTTATTTGAGCTCTATTTTTCTTGGTAACTCTAGCATAGAGTTTGGCAATTTTGTTTATCTTCTCAGAAACGAACTGTTAGTTTTATTGAACTTTTCTGGGTGTTTTTTTTTTTTGGTCTCTATTTCATTTTTCACTCTGATCTTTATTTAATTTCCTTTCTTCTAGTAATTTTGGGTTTTGTTCTTCTCTTTGGCATAAAGTTGAGATTTTTCTTGTTTAAAAAGATTTTTTTAATGTTTATTTAGTTTTGAGAGAGAGAGAGAACGCAAGCTGGAGAAGGGCAGAGAGTGAGAGAAAGAGAATCTGCACTATCAGCTCAGAGCCCCATGTGTGGCTTGAGCTAAAAAACTGTGAGATCATGACCTGAGCCAAAGTCGGATATTTAACCGACTGAGCCACCCAGGTACCATGAGATTTTTCTTGTTTCTTGAGGTAGGCCTGTTATTGCTGCTAACTTCCCTCTTAGAATCACATTTGTTGTATTCCATAGATATCATATTTCTGTTTTCATTTTTGTCATATTTGTTATGTCATATTTCTATTTTCATTTGTCTCTAGGCATTTTTTACTTTTCTTTTGATTTCTTCAGTGACCCATTGGTTGTTGAGTAGTGTGCTGTTTAATATCCATGTTTTTTGGTTTTTCCCATTTTTTGCTTGTAATTAAATTCCAGTTTCATACCATTGTGATCAGGAAAGATACTTGATATGATTCAGTTTTATTGAATTTATCGAGACTTGTTTTGTGGCCCATAATGTGATCTGTCTTGCAGAATGTTTCACATTCATTTGAGAAGAATGTGTATTTTGTTGCTTTGGATGGATTGTTCTAAATATATCTCATAAGTCCGTCTGGTCTAATATGTTGTTTAAGGCCCACTTTTCCATATTGATTTTTTTTTTTTTTTTTTTTTTTTTTTTTGTCTGAATGATCTATCCATCAATAAATGGAGGGTATTAAGGTCTTCTCTGTTGCTTTCAGTTCCTCCTGTTAGGTCTGTTAATATACACTTCCTGTTTTTAGGTGCATCCCTGCTGGGTACATGTGTAAGTATTATGTCTTCTTGCTGGATTGATCTCTTTATCACTATGTAATGCCCTCCTTTTTCTTTTATTACAATATTTGTTTTAAAGTCTATTTTGTGGGGCCACCTGGGTGGCTCAGTTGGTTAAGCAGCTGACTGTTGGTTTTGGCTCAGGTCATGATCTTGCAGTTCCATGAGTTTGAGCTCCACACTGGGCTCCTTGCTGATGGTGTGGAGCCTGCTTGGGATTCTCTTTTTCAAAATAAATAAATAAACTTTAAAAAAATAGTCTATTTTGTCTGATGTGATTATAGCTCTCTTTCAGTTTTACTTGCACAGAATATTTTTTCCTATCCCTTCACTTTCAGTCTATGTTTGTTCTTCTGATGTGAGTCTCTTACAGGCGGCATATAGGTGGATCTTTTTTTTAAATCCATTCAGCCTTTCTAATGTCTTTTGATTGGTGAAGTTAGTCCATTTACTTTTAAAGTAATTATTAGTAAGCATGTACTTATTACTATTTTGTTAATTGTTTTCTGGCCTTTTTAAAAAAAATTCCTCTCTGTTCCCTTTCTTCTTTTCTTTGTGTTTTGATGGCTTTGATGTTATGTTTAGATTCCTGTCTCATCTTTCTTTTTGTATTTACTTTAACTTTTTTTCCTGTGGTTACTCTGAGGTTCACTTAAAATAGCCTGTGTAAATAACAGTCTATTGTAGTTGATGGCAATGTAATTTTATTATTTATTTATTTATTTATTTATTTATTTATTTATTTATATTTTAACTTGTTTTATTTTTTATTTTTTTAAATTTATATCCAAATTAGTTAGCATCTAGAACAACAATGATTTCAGGAGTAGATTCCTTAGTGCCCCTCACGCATTTAGCCCATCCCCTCCTCCCAAACCCTCCTGTAACCTTCAGTTTGTTCTCCATATTTATGAGTCTCTTCTGTTTTGTCCCCCTCCCTGTTTTTATATTATTTTGTTTCCCTTCCTTAGGTTCATCTGTTTTGTCTCTTAAAGTCCTCATATGAGTGAAGTCATATGATTTTTGTCTTTCTCTGACTAATTTCATTTAGCATAATACCCTCCAGTTCCATCCACGCAGTTGCAAATGGCAAGATTTCATTCTTTTTGATTGCCGAGTCATACTCCATTGTATATATATACCACATCTTCTTTGTCCATTCATCCATCGATGGACATTTGGGCTCTTTCCATACTTTGGCTATTGTTGATAGTGCTGCGATAAACATGGGGGTGCATGTCTCCCTTCAAAACAGCACACCTGTATCCTGTGGATAAATGCCTAGTAGTGCAATTGCTGGGTCCTAGGGTACTTCTATTTTTAGTTTTTTTAAGGAACCTCCATACTGTTTTCCAGAGTGGCTGCACCAGCTTGCATTCCCACCAACAATGCAAAAGAGATCCTCTTTCTCCCCATCCTCGCCAACATCTGTTGTTGCCTGAGTTGTTCATGTTAGCCATTTTGACAGGTATAAGATGGTATCTCATTGTGGTTTTGATTTGTACTTCCCTGATGATGACTGATGTGGAGCATTTTCTCATGTGGACAAGTGTCTGCTCATGTCTTTTGCCCATTTCTTCGCTGGATTATTTGTTTTTTGGGTGTTGAGTTTGATAAGTTCTTGGTAGATTTTGGAAACTAACCCTTTATCTGATATGTCATTTGCAAATATCTTCTCCCATTCTGTCGGTTGCCTTTTAGTTTTGCTGATTGTTTCCTTCGCTGTGCAGAAGCTTTTTATTTTGATGAGGTCCCAGTAGTTTATTTTTGCTTTTGTTTCCCTTGCCTCCGGAGACGTGTTGAGTAAGAAGTTGCTGCGGCCAAGATCAAAGAGGTTTTTGCCTGCTTTCTCCTCGAGGATTTTAATGGCTTCTTGTCGTACACTTAGGTCTTTCATCCATTTTGAGTTTATTTTTGTGTATGGTGTAAGAAAGAGGTCCAGGATCATTCTTCTGCATGTCGCTGTCCAGTTTTTCCAGCACCACTTGCTGAAGAGACTGTCTTTATTCCATTGGATATTCTTTCCTGCTTTGTCAAAGATTAGTTGGCCATAACTTTTGGGTCCATTTCTGGGTTCTCTATTCTGTTCCATTAATCTGAGTGTCTGTTCTTGTGCCAGTACCACACTGTCTTGATGATTACAGCTTTGCAGTATAGCTTGAAGTCTGGGATTGTGATGCCTCCTGCTTTGGTTTTCTTTGTCAAGATTGCTTTGGCTATTTGGGGTCTTTCCTGATTCCATATCAATTTTAGGATTATTTGTTCTAGCTCTGTGAAGAATGCTGGTGTTATTTTGATAGGGATTGCACTGAATATGTAGATTGCTTTGGGTAGTATCAACATTTTAACAATATTTGTTCTTCCTATCCAGGAGCATGGAATCTTTTTACCAATTTTTTGTGTCGTCTTCAATTTCTTTCATAAGATTTCTTTTTTTTTGTTGTTAAAAAAATTTTTTTAACGTTTATTTATTTTTGAGACAGACACAGAGCATGAACGGGGAGGGGCAGAGAGAGAGGGAGACACAGAATCGGAAGCAGGCTCCAGGCTCTGAGCCATCAGCCCAGAGCCCGACGCGGGGCTCGAACTCATGGACGGCGAGATCGTGACCTGAGCTGAAGTCGGACGCTTAACCGACTGAGCCACCCAGGCGCCCCTTTCATAAGCTTTCTGTGGCTTTCAGTGTATAGATTTTTCACCTCTTTGGTTAGATTTGGTTATATTCCTAGGTTATATTATGGTTTTTGGTGCAATTGTAAGTGGGATCGATTCCTTGATTTCTCTTTCTGTGGCTTCATTCTTGGTGTATAGGAATGCAACTGATTTCTGTGCATCGATTTTATATCCTGCAACTTTGCTGAATTCATGAATCAGTTCTAGCAGTTTTTTGGTGGAATCTTTTAGGTTTTCCATATAGAGTATCATGTCATCTGCAAAGAGTGAAAGTTTGACCTCCTCCTCGCCAACATGGATGCCTTTTACTTCTTTGTGTTGTCTGATTGCAGAGGCTAAGACTTCCAATACTATGTTGGATAACAGTGGCGAGAGTGGACATCCCTGTCTTGTTCCTGACCTTAGGGGGAAAGCTCTCAGTTTTTCCCCATTGAGGATGATATTAGCATTGGGTCGTTCATATATGGCTTTTATGATCTCAAGGTATGATCCTTCTATCCCTACCTTCTTGAGGGTTTTTATCAAGAAAGGATGCTGTATTTTGTCAAATGCTTTCTCTGCATCTATTGAGAGGATCATATGGTTCTTGTCCTTTCTTTTATTGATGTGATGAATCACGTTAATTGTTTTGCAGATATTGAATGAGCCCTGCATCTCAGGTATAAATCCCACTTGGTCGTGGTGAATAATTTTTTTTAATGTGTTGTTGGATCCGGTTGTCTAATATCTTGTTGAGGATTTTTGCGTCCATGTTCATCAGGGAAATTGGTCTATAGATCTCCTTTTTAGTGGGGTCTCCATCTGGTTTTGGAGTCAAGGTAATGCTGGCTTCATAGAAAGAGTTTGGAAGTTTTCCTTCCATTTCTATTTTTTGGAACAGTTTCAAGAAGATAGGTGTTAACTCTTCCTTAAATGTTTGGTAGAATTCCCCTGGAAAGCCATCTGGCCCTGGACTCTTGTTTTATGGCAGATTTTTGATTAGTAATTTGATTTTCTTACTGGTTATGGATCTGTTCAAATTTTCTATTTCTTCCTGTTTCAGTTTTGGTAGTGTATATGTTGCTAGGAATTTGTCCATTTCTTCCAGATTGCCCATTTTATTGGCATATAATTGCTCATAATATTCTCTTATTATTGTTTTTATTTCTGCTGTGTTGGTTGTGATCTCTCCTCTTTCATTCTTTATTTTATTTATTTGGGTCCTTTCCTTTTTCATTTTGATCAAACTGGCTAGTGGTTTATCAATTTTGTTAATTCTTTCAAAGAACCAGCTTCTGGTTTCATTGATCTGTTCTACTGTTTTTTTTTTGGGTTTTGATAACATTAATTTGTGCTCTATTCTTTATCATTTCCTGTCTTCTGCTGGCTTTGGGTTGTATTTGCTATTCTTTTTCCAGCTCCTTAAGGCGTAAGGTTAGGTTGTGTATCTGAGATCTTTCTTCCTTTAGGAAGGCCTGGATTGCTATATACTTTGCTCTTATGACCGCCTTTGCTGCATCCCAGAGGTTTTGTGTTGTGGCGTTATCATTTTCATTGGCTTCCATATATTTTTTGATTTCCTCTTTAACTTCTTGGTTAGCCTATTTATTCTTTAGTAGGATGTTCTCCAGTCTCCAAGTATTTGTTACCTTTCCAAATTTTTTCTTGTGGGTGATTTCGAGTTTCATAGCATTGTGGTCTGAAAATATGCACGGTATGTTCTCAGTCTTTTTGTACTTAGGGCTGATTTGTGTCCCAGTATATGGTCTATTCTAGAGAACGTTCCGTGTGCACTGGAGAAGAATGTATATTCTGGTGCTTTAGGATGAAATGTTCTGAATATATCTGTTAAGTCCATCTGGTCCAGTGTCATTCAAAGCCATTGTTTCCTTGTTGATTTTTTTATTAGATGATCTGTCCATTGCTGAGTGGGGTGTTGAAGTCTCCTACTATTATGGTATTACTATCGATGAGTTTCTTTATGTTTGTGATTAATTGATTTATATATTTTGGTGCCTCCACATTTGGCACATAAATGTTTACAATTGTTAGGTCTTCTTGGTGGATAGACCCCTTTATAATGATATAATTCCCTTCTCCATCTCTTGATACAGTCTTTATTTTAAAGTCTAGATTGTCTGATATAAGTATGGCTATTCTGGCTTTCTTTTGTTGACCATTGGCATGATAGATGGTTCTCCATCCCCTTATTTTCAATCTGAAGGTGTCTTTAGGTCTAAAATGGGTCTCTTATAAACAGCTTATAGATGGATCTTTTTTTTCTTATCTATTCTGTTACCCTATGTCTTTTGATTGCAGCATTGAGTCCATTGACATTTAGAGTGAGTATTGAGAGATATGAATTTATTGCCATTATGATGCTTGTAGAGTTGAAATTTCTGGTGGTGTTCTCTGGTCCTTTCTAATCTTTGTTGCTTTTGGTGTGTGTGTATATATATGTATATATACATATATAGGGCTGGTTTAGTGGTCACAAACTCCTTTAATTTTTGTTTGTCTGGGAAACTTTTTCTCTCTCCTTCTATTTTGAATGACAGCCTTGCTGGATAAATAATTCTTGGCTGCATATTTTTCTGATTCAGCACATTGAACATATCCTGCCACTCCTTCCTGGCCTGCCAAGTTTCTGTGGATAGGTCTGCTGCAAACCTGATATGTCTTCCCTTGTAGGTTAGGAACTTATTTTTCCTTGCTGCTTTCGTGATTCTCTCCTTGCCTGAGTATTTTGTGAATTTGACTATCATATGCCTTGTTGATCGTTGGTTTTTGTTGAATCTAACGGAGTCCTCTGTGCTTCCCGGATTTTGATGTCTGTGTCTTTCCCCAAGTGAGGAAAGTTTTCTGCTATGATTTGCTGACATAACTCTTCTACACCTATTTCTCTCTCTTCCTCTCCTGGGACCCCTATAATTCTGATGTTGTTCCTTTTTAATGAGTCACTGATTTCTCTCATTCTTAAATCGTGCTCTTTTGCCTTAATCTCCCTCTTTTTTTATGCTTTATTATTCTTCATAAGTTTGTCCTCGATATCACTGATTCTCTGTTCTGCCTCATCCATCCTTACTGCTGCAGCATCCATTGGAAATTGCAGCTCAGTTACAGCATTTTTTATTTCATCCTAACTAGCTTTTACTTCTTTTATCTCCGCAGAAAGGGGTTCTAATCTATTTTGGGGGCGTCTGGGTGGCTCAGTCGGTGAAGCAGCCGACTTCAGCTCAGGTCTCTGAGGTGAAGGTGATCTCTTGGTCCGTGAGTTCAAGCCCTGTGTTGGGCTCTGTGCTGACAGCTCAGAGCCTGGAGCCTGTTTCAGATTCTGTGTCTCCCTCTCTCTGACCCTCCCCTGTTCATGCTCTGTCTCTCCCTGTCTCAAAAATAAATAAAACGTTAAAAAAAAATAATCTATTTTGGACTCCAGCTAGTATTCTTTTTATTTTAATTTTTTTAAATGTTTATTTATTTCTGAGACAGAGAGAGACAGAGCATGAGTGGGGTAGAGGCAGAGAGAGAAGGAGACACAAAATCAGAAGCAGGCTTCAGGCTCTGAGCTTTCAGCACAGAGCCCGATGGTGGGGCTCGAACTCAAACCATGAGATCATGACCTGAGCTGAAGTCGGTCGCTCAACCGACTGAGCCACCCAGGTGCCCCTTTTTTTTTTTTTTTTTAATTTTTAATGTTTATTTATTTCTGAGACAGAGCACGAGTGGGGGAGGGGCAGAGAGAGAGAGGGAGACACAGAATAAGTAGCAGGCTAGACTCTAGCTAGTATTCTAATCATGGTTCTAAATTCTGGTTCAGACATCTTGCTTGTATCTGTGTTGGTTAAGTCCTTGGCTGTCGTTTCTTCCTGCTCTTTCTTTTGGGATGAATTCCTTCATTTTGTCATTTTGAAGGGAGAAAGGAATTAATGAGGTAGAAAAATTAAAATTAAAAAAATATTAAAATTAAAAAATTAAAAACAAACACACACACAAAATCGAATAAATGATGCTAGATCCTAGGTGTGTTTTTGTCTGGGTGTTGAAGGTGGCTTGATAGATTAGAGGAAAAAGGAGGGGGAAGAACAAGGGAAATTGTTTGAAAATTTGAAAAAAATACTGAAGTAGACTAAAATGAAATGATGGAAGTAAAATAGAATTTGAAAAAAGTTACACAAAAGTAAAAAGTATAGTAGAAAAAATAAAGAAAATATTTTTAATAAAAATTGAAAATAAAAATGAATTTTTTCTTTATTCAAGAAAAAGAAAAGAAACAAAAAAGAGAAAAAGAAAAAGAGAAAGAAAAAGAAAGAAAGAAAGAAGGAAAGAAAGAAAAAATAGAATAGTTGGACCAGCTAACATTCTGAAATACGACTGAAATTACTTCGATTTCCCCTAGAAGTCAAACTATTAAGTGCTTTATAGTCTATAAGCAGGCAGTGAGACTTGTGTTCTTGAAGAGTGAGGTTGACACAGTTGGGCAGGTTTAGTGTAACAGCTCCGTTCTCCACCCGATGGCGCTGCTACCCTACTGCGGTGGATTGTTGTGGCACTTGTAGGTGCCTATGTGCATGCGCAGAAACGGTGAAAATGGTGTCACCCAGCTACCCAGTCTCTAGTAATGGAACTCCGTTATCCCCTATCAGCAATTGCACACCCATCCTTCATCTTTGGCTTCTGCCCACTCCCCACTTCCACACTGTCTGTGACCACGCCCCAGGCAGCACCCCCTTCCCAAGTTTTGTCTCAGATGCAGCTGCCTTCCCTGGCCCCCCACTTCTGAGGGACTGTGGCTTTGACCTACTCTGTCCCTCACTGAGCAATGGCCAGGTGCCAGCTGCACCCAAAAATGCTTGTGGGACCGCACTGCTGTTGGTGCCCAGAGACTGCGGCCAGGTGCCAGCCCGCCCCAGAAAAAGTTCATGAGATAGTGTAGCAGCAGCCCTCAGGGATTTTGGAAAATCACAGCACACATCTGGCACCAGGCTTCACCCCCAACGACCTTGTTCCAGCACCAGTGACTGTGGCTGTTCTTTGGGGTCTGCTGGGCCCAGGTGGCCTCAAAGCCTCTACCAAATGTCCTTCCAACAGTGGAACCACTTCTCCCGTGTGGCCCGAGAACCTCCTGGACCCCACTCTGCTCCTGGGGATTCGCCCTTCCCACCAGAGCACCAGGCAGGTATCGAGCTGTGGAGATTCCAGACTCTGTGCTCCCCCTGTTTACAGTCTTAATGGAATTTAAACCCTCTGCTTTCTCCTTTCTCCCTTTTTAGTTCAGTCCCTGTGGCTGTTTCCACTTTTCCACTTTCTTTGCAGCTGCTTTTGGGGGGGCATTGCTTTTCCTGAACTCTCTCCCCATCTCTGTCCTCTGTCCACAAGCAAAACATCTCCCTGTCCTCAGTGACTTCTCTCTCCCCAAGTTCACCTCTCCAAGCTGTGTACCTGCTGAATTCTGTGGTTCAGGTTGTGCAGATTGTTGTGTTAATCCTCAGATCAGTTTTCTAGGTGTTCAGGATGGTTTAGTGTTGGTCTGGTTGTATTTCATGGATGCACGACACACAAAATACTTCCATGTTGTCCCACCATCTCAGCTCCTCCTCTCCTCATTGGTTTTAATATAGGCATTTACAGCTATAAATATTCCTCTGAGTTCTGCTTTAGTTGCATCCCATAGATTTTGATATATTGTGTCTTCATTTTCATTATCTCAAATCATTTTCTAATTTCCCTTTTGATTTTTTTGACCCATTGGTTATTTACCATTGTGTTAATTTCCACGTATTTTTGATTACTCCAAATTTTTCCTGCTACTGATTTCTTATTTCTTTGTGGTCACAGAACATTCTTTATATTACCTATCCATTTATAAATATATTAAGGTGTGTGTGTGTGTGTGTGTGTGTGTGTGTGTGTGTGTGTGTGTGTGTGTCTTTTGTTAGAGAGGTATATTTCCTAGCATGTGGTCTGTCCTGGAGAATGTTCCATGTGACCTTCAGAAGTATATATCCTTTGGGTGGGTGAAGTGCTCTATAATTGGCTCTTAGTCTAGTTGGTTTATAGTGTTATTTTAGTGTTTCCTTAATGATCTTCTGTCTAGTTATTCTATGTATTACTGAATGTGAAGCTTTGAAGTCTTCAACTATTAACATTAAAGTATCTATTTCTCCCTTCATATCTGTCAGTTTTTGCTTTATGAGCTTTGGTGCTCTGTTAGCTGCACATGTTTATACTTGTTATATATTTCTCATGAATTGATACATTAATCGTTATAAATATCTTTTTTTATCTCTATTAACATTTTTAAGTTTTAAAGTCTGTTTTGTAGGGTGCCTGTCTGGCTTAGTTGTTAGCGCATGCAACTCTTGATCTCAGGATTGTAAGTTTGAGCCCCACAGTGGATGCATAGATTACTTAAAAAATAGAATCTTAAAAAAAAAGTCTATTTTCTTTAATATCAGTGTGTGGTCATGCCACCTTTCTTGTTTTTGCATGTTTTCATGATACATCTTTTCCATTTTTTTTTTTTACTCCCAATCTACTTGTATCTTTGAATCTATAAAGTATGTCTTCTGTAGGCTGCATATAGATTTTTTATGTGTTTTTGTACAGTCTGATAATCTCAGACTTTTGGTTGGATTGTTTATTCCATTCACATTCAGTGATGTTACCCATATATAGTTGACCTTGAATTACATGGGTCCACTTATAGGTGTGTTTTTTATAAATAAAGTACAATACTGTAAATGTATTTTCTCTTATGATTTTTAATAACCTTTTTTCTTGCTTTATTATAAGAATACAGTATATAACACATATAGCGTATAAAATATGTGTTAATCAACTGCTTATGCTGTCTATAAGGCCTCTGGTCAATGGTAGTTTTTGGGGAGTCAGAAGTTATATGCAGATTTTCAACTTCTCCCCCTATGTTGTTCATGGGTCAACCATAGTTGGATTTATTTTTGACACATTTACTTTGTATTCTCTGTATGTCTCTTGTCCTTTTTATTTGTCCTTTATTGCATTTTTTTTTTACCTTAAGTGAATATTTTTAAATATAGCCTTTTAACTTTTTTAAATGGTGTTTTCACTATACTTTTTGAGTATTTTTATTAGTGGTTTTCTAGGACTTACCATATATATCTTATCAAAATCAGCTTCCAATTTATACCAGATTAATTCCTATTCAGCAGTATATAGACACATTATTCCTGTATAGCACTGCTCCCTTCTCCTCCAACACAAAAAGTTATACACATTGCATCTTTTAATGTTATAAACCCAAAAATGTATTGTTATAGATACTACTTTACCATATGTAGTAATTTCTTTGGCCTCATACAACTGTGTTCCTATATACCTCATTTGCACTGGTATTGGCAAATATATCACATATATCTTATTTTTGTATGTTACTGGCCTAATGACATGTACATAGTGTTTCATACAGTTGGTACTTATGTCAGTTATGATATCCAGGAAGAATATGCATTTATAATGACTTTTACTGGTGTTCTTGTTTTATTATGTGGATTCATATTACCTTCTGTGGTTACTAGCTTTTAGTCTTAAGAACTTACTTTCGTATTTTTTGTAAGGTACGTCTTTTAGGAGCAAGTTATCTCAGTTTTTGTTTATCTAGGAAAGTATTTTTTTCATATAAAGTTTTGAAAGATAACTTGGCTGGATATGAAATTTTTGGTTGACAGATTTTCCTTCGAATATTTTGAATGTGTTATCCCATTCTTTTTTGACTTGTATCATTTCTGCTGAGAAGTCTGTTGTTAATCTTATTGGGGTTCCCTTGTAAGTAATGGGTTATATTTCTCTTGCTCCTTTTAAGATTTTTTTCTTGTCCTTGACTTTCATCGTTTTTATTATGACATGTCCATTTGTAAATCTCTTTGTATTTATAATGCTTGGAGTTTGTCGATCTTCTTGGATTTTTTTTTTTCAGTAAATTTGATAAGGTTTAACCATTTCTTTGAATGATTTTTTTTTTCCTTTTCTTTCTATCTGCTCCTTGTGGTACTCATTACAAGTATGTTGGTGCATTTAATGATGTCATACATTCCTCTGAGGCTTTCTTCATCTTTCTTCATTCTTTTTACTCTGTTATCTCCCTCTTGATTTCTATATCTTGAAATTTGCTTATTCTTCTGTCAATTCAAATCTGTCGAAGCACTCTAAAGAGATTTTTTTGTTTTTTTCTGTTACTGTATTTTTTCAACCCCACAATTTCCATTTGGCTCTTTTTTGTAACTTCTATCTGTTTATTGATATAATTTATTTGATGCAATATTGTCATCATACCTTCCTTCTTTAACTATTGTTTTCTGTAGTTTTGAGAATATGTTCATAATCATTGTTTTGAAATCTTTTTCTGATAAATCAACATCTTATTATTCTCACCAGCTGTTTCTGTTGCTTGCTTTTTTTCCCTGGGTATGGGTCATGCTTTCTTGTTTGTTTGCATGCCTCATAATTTTTTGGTGGGAAATTGGACATTTCATGTAATATACTGTACCAGTCCTGGGCACTGGTTGTCCTTTACTGCTCCCTTTCAGGACTTGTTATGTTATTTGTTTGTTTATTTATTTATTAACTGCCTAGTCTATTTCACTTCCTACAGTGTTAAGTCTCTTATGTTGCTCCTCAGCGGCTTTGGATATGTCCATAGTTGCCCTGGGATGATAGTGATAATGGTAGGGCTTTCCTAAACTCTTTCTCTGACTTCACCCAGCTGTTGCGCTCCACTGATAGCTGGATAATTACTTTTGTTTTTAATAATGCTTGGAGATATAAATTGCTCTATAAATGAATCCTGTCAAATTGTGTCTTCTTTGAAGGAATCATTTCTAAGGTCAGTGTTTGATATTTGTTCCAACCCCAGGAGGGCTTCTCAACTTATTTCCAGTTCTTTCCTGCAAACTAGCTGGCCTGCAGTTTAGCGTGTATCTTGAATCTCCTCCCAGTTGCCTTTCACCACAGTCTTTACTGTTTTGCAAACACACTTAGGCTTGAACTTCTCTACACTTTGTTGCAAATGAAATAAGTTCCTTTGGGTAGGGTTTAGAAGCTATCTGTTATGGCCTGCTTCCCCCTTCTGGCAAAGTCTCTGAGCCAGGGCTCTGGAGCTGGGGTGGTGATAATGAAAAGCTTCTCTCTGAGTGACCTTCTTGCTCCAGGAGGTGAATGCTTAGTGTAGGTGCAGCAGCCTGAGGTCTAGTCAGCTGCCAGTCCTGATGTGGAACCACGGGGGCAGAAGTGTTTAGGGCCTCATTATTTTCAGTGTGACACACTCAAGTTAGAGCTGTCATATCACAAGTGGGGTCTGGGTGGAAGAAGGGAGCCTCCACCTAATAGTCATTCTCCTTTGGGACTTAGCCTCAGTAACAGGTGGCTGGCAGTAGTTCCCCTGAAAGAAAGCCCTTCTGGCTAGTAGCTGGAGGGAGAGGGAGCTGTTCTGGCTGTTGTAGTGTGGAGTGGCCTCTTGCTGAACTGAGAGGAGAGAGGTAGGAAGTGTTCTTGGTTCAAATATCGCAGACTTTTTCTTATCAAATTTTCATTGATTTTCTTGAATAGATACATTTTTTTCATTTGCTGTTTGTCCTTGGACCATTTCCAGAAACTTTAAATAGTTGTTGTTTTAACAGTTTTCATCAGTTTCGGTGGGAGCAGATCAGCAGAACTCCTCACACTGTCATGCTGGAAGTAGATCCTTTTTTCCATAGGTTTTTAGTGTGAAGTGATAATGTGTTTATGCTCAAAAAAGTTTGGGGGAATGTTCTTTGATGTTCCCATAGTATCCTCTACTTACTCTTTTATAAAATACGTTATATTATCATTTCTTGTGTAATATAGTTCTTCTGCTAGAGCAGAGTTTTTAAAAATTTTTCAATTATGTTCCATAAGAAATATACATATATCCTATCTTGAACACATACATATATGTATTATTTTTTTACAAAAGTTTCACCAAGCACACTTGCTGTTTCTATGGATGATATACTGTAGTATTTTCTGTTCTTTTACTTCATTAAAAAAATTGCTTGGTTGCTATTAATTGATCTCACAACTTGCAATTTAAAAAACAGTCTCTAGACTAAGACTCCTTGAGGCAAGGACTATGCTTGGGATTGAGATTTTATCACTAATTTCTGGCACAGTGCCTGGCACATGGTATCCACTTAACAAATGTTTCTTAAATGACCGTGTGAATGCTGGACTTCTCAGAGTTAAGTTATGGTGTCCTGAGATGCCCTAAGAGAGGTTACAGCATAGAATTAGAACCCTCGCTTGACCCCTGAATCTCTTGACTAAGGAGTCCCTATAAATATCTCTCAGAAATGGTGCTTGGGAATTGTTTTAGCTGAATGAGAGTATGGTTTGGTAAATTTCTTTTTCCAATGCAAATAAAGGGTAAAACCCAGGAAAATACCATGTAAACATTTTGTACTTTCATTGGATCTTTTCTTCCCAGATACTTAAAGGAGGAAATCTGTACTATATGGAAGGAAGCATAGAAACAAGAAAATGTAGACAAAATTATGTGTGGACTAGTTTATTCTCAAAACTTAACTTTAGTTAACCAAATGTTACAATTATGCTTTTTTAGCTAGTAGACATTTGTCAAGATCTTTCCTCACAGTTAGTAGGCAAAGTAACTCATACTGTTTCTTGACTTAGTTATTTTTTTGAAATCCCCCCCAAGTGGATATAGTTAAACCTTTTGAAGATTGCCAGACCAAGTATAGTTCTTGGGGTATAACAAGGAATGAGCAGTAGAACTTTATTAAGACTTAGGCTATGTACATACATACATACATACATAATCAAGCTGTTACTTAAGATTACCTTGCCCCTAAATGAGTGGTCTTGAAGATGATGCAGGGTTGGGTAAGAGAAAGACCAGGTTCCCTGTGACAGAAAGAGAAGCATCTATTAGAGGAAAAGTTTAAAGAAAAGTCAGCTTGTGGAATTAATAATGCCGGAGGCCATATGGTACTGTTAGATTATCTTATAGTCTAAGTCAAGATGAGAACTTCTTTAAGAACAAACAAACAAAGCAACAAAAAAAACTTCATATGTTAGATGTGAGAGGAGATCTCCCCTCTGAAATTCTTAGTTGACATTGAAAATGCATATTACTTGGGGGTAGAGTTAGGGGGAGAACCAATAAAAACTTTTGTATTTAATTTCCTGGTTGTTGAAGAGTTCACATTCTAGACTTGGAAGCAGATAATACCTCACAGTGCAACCTCTGTGAATTATCCTGTCTAGAGAAACCAAGCATCTGGCTGTATGAAATTGGAACTCAGAGAACTGATTAATTTTATTATATAGGGTGTGAGGGCTGTGGCTCCTGCCAGCTGTAGTTGAGATCTTTCTCAGTCTCCTCCTGATATTTCTGTTCTTTATGCCCACAGAGTTTAGAGTAGTTTTGAATTTTGTTTGTCCAGAGTAGCCCTGCCACCATGGCCTTTTTAAATACCCTTTTCTTACAGATGGGAGTGAGTGTGGTGGGTTTAGGTTTACAACCAAATTAAGCAGGAAGTACAGAGTTCCTATATATCCTGTCCCCCTCACATGTATAACTTCCCCCACTATTGACATCCTGTACCAGACTAGTACGTTTGTTGCAATTGATGAATCTACATTGACACATCATAATTATCCAAAGTGCATCGTTTGCCTTAAGGTTCACTCTTGAGGTGGTAACTCTATAGGTTTAGACAAATGAATAATGACATGTACCTATCATTATAGAATACAGATTGGTTTCACTGTCCTAAATATCCTCTGTACTCTTCCTGTTCATCCTCCCCTCCACCTCTGTGAGCCTTTTGCTTTTATTTTTAAAATTACTTATGGAACCAGTTCTGTTATAATTTCACTCCTGTGTTGAACTGTAGAACTATATGTACTTTGACCATAATGTAGTTCAAAGAGTTTCTCCTTAACGTAAGGACTGCTGATATCTTCCTTTTATTCCTTTCTCTCCATTCTTTCTCCAAATGGTAGCATGTCAGCGTATATTGTATAAAAGAGATATGCTTTTATTTCCTGAGATTTCCTTGATGGTCTGCTAGTTAGAGGTACTTCTGGACAAGTGATAAAGTCTGATAATACAGCCCTAAGTAGCAAGGTTTTGCTCTAGCCCCATAGAGCTAGAAGAAAATTTAAAAATGGTTCCTGTTCTCTGTTTACAGGTTACAGTCACTTCTTGTACAGATCTCAAATACAGAAATGGTATGTTCTTCCTACATAACCTTACCTAAAAGAGCTATATATTTCTTGGGTACCTTAATGTACATGTTTATCATTTCCTCCCTGCTGCACCCCTTTTTGAAGAATCTGCCCAGACTTTACTACCCATTGATCACCAATCTTTGCCAGATGAGCAAGTGATCTGGTGGAAACCAATCTAGAGATTCCATTGGCTGAATTGAGCCCATTAGATTCTCTTCCCTGAAAATGGGGACCTTGAGATACTGAGTTAATGAAATGATGATGAATCTTTGTGCTGAAAGATCACCTAGAGCTGTGACCAGGCTCCAAACTATACCATAAACTTACATAACTTAACAACATGTGCAAGCCAGGGGGATCAAAAGTCATGAGTCAGTAGAGGAAGGTGGTCTACACAGAGGAGCTGACAGTGGAGGACACATGTGAAGACCCATGAGCAATGGTGACAGGAGTTTCTAGTCCCAATTTTCATTTGGTCCAGCTTAACTTTGTTTTCTTTCCTTGAGTATCCTTGAGATCTTTTGTTGTAGCATTTTCATAACATTTCCCTTCCCCATTTGACTCAATCTAGTTGTGTGGTTTTTGTTTTACAACTGAGATGTAGTGCCAGTAGTAAAATAGATTCTTATAGAGTTAAAATCTTGAAGACTCTGGATTGTAAGACACAAAGAGAGATAGAAAACCAAGGTTTGATTATCAGTGCAAAGTAAGTGTATATGGAGTAGCCTTTTGTCAATGTTTTCTTTACCTGCTGGCGTTTATTAACTCATTCACTACTCTTCCATTTTCTAGGCTAAAGAATGCCTATATCATTTCATCTTTTCTCAAAACAGTAAAAATTTCTGTCCTTTTCTGCCTCTTTAGTTATCACAGTTTTCTTTAGTTTCTTTATATAACCTCAGGGAGATTGCTGAAGTAGGTGCTAGGAGACCTGGATTCTGTTCTTGCTGGGACTCCAACCAAATGGAGATAGTCTTAAGAAAGTACTTCAACGCTCTGCACCCTATTACCTCTTCTATGAAATGAAAGGGTTGGGCTGGATCGCTGATTTCTACCTATAGCTCCTGGACTTCTTAAGGGTAATATTCATAGGCTGTGGGGCTTAGGACAGGGATGTAAATTTTGGGCATCACTATTTAGCCTACTACAAATGAGATGGCATAGTTAAAACCAGTTTTTAAACCTTTTTGTTCCATAGGATCACAAGAATACTTCCATTCTTTACCTGAAACATAATGTGGAAATACTATCTTATAGTGATTTACTTAGTGTGCTGTAGCATGAATCACTGCTTTAACCCAATCAGAAACCATTTTTGTCTCCCCAAAATCTGCTGGCTAGAAAATTACAAGTCTTGTTAGGAAGCAAGAAGGTAGATAATGGGTGCTAGACAGGTAACCACAAATGTCTACTACACCTAAAATTCTAATAAGGACCAAAAATGGGTCAAACCTGGCAGGCTTGCTAAATTTTGCTAGATCTCTGTTAGTGTATTCTAATATTATGGTCTTTTACCCAATATTATGCTTTAAAAAAAAAATCCTATAGGGCCATGAATCCCAAGTTGTTGGTTTTGTTGTTGTTGTTTGCTATATTAATGCCAACTTACCAGTTGCTCCTTATCTTAGAATTTTTGTCCCTGCATAACTTCATTCTTTTTCAATAGGTCTCTTCCCTGAGATTTTCACATTCAGTAGATTTATCCTCCTTGCAAAGCTCTTGGTTGCCCCTTGCCATGGGGCATTAGCAAACACACAGAGTAGTACAAACTGCATTTAGCATCGCCATTTATGCACTAGAGAACTGTGACTGGAGTTTTATGTGTTTTTACCCCCTTGTGAGGTAATTGAAATAGAATACAGACATTTATTTTGTTTCGAAGTTTCTGTGATTTACATATGAACAAATCTATACTTCTGTAGGTATCAGATGACTGGTATTTTGGGGGGGTATATGTTTTTCTTCCTTGACTGTGCTGTGTAGAGAGATCTTTTCCCTATTTTCATGAGAGTGCTCTGGCTGTAATGGAAACCCTGACTAGGACTGGATGAGAGGGTGTGCAACATGATTGGGAATAAACACAAGCTGCTGCTTTTTTATTACAGCTAAGGCATAGTAGAGGTCATGCATATAAGGCTCATAAATAGAGTGCCCTCCAGCAGATCGATAAAGTATAACAAAGTGAATGACATACAGGCTAGAATTTATACGAATTGTTCAAGTCAGTCTATGTCAGCGTTCTTGTAATTGGCAATACCTTGGTGTTTCACACAAGCCATAAAGGGCTCTAGAAGGAACTCTTGTTTTTTTTTGTTTGTTTGTTTGGTTTTTCTTTTTTGCCATGGTTTTAGTTGTATTCTATATGTGTACAGCATAGCAGAAACAATCCACTCTACCCTGAGTGTTACTTATCCCATAAATCATCTTCCCTACATACTATTTCCTGTTTACTAATAGATTATTTGGCCGCCAGCTTTGCTGGTGTAGAAACTTTATGTTCATCTTAAACTCCTTCAGGGTGGGGGGGGGTACTATATTATAACCATCTTTGAGTGAATTGAAAAAGCACAATTCCCCATTTGGGCTTAAAATGAAAGACTTAACTGAGGGACTTGACTTTACATATATCCTTCCCAGATCTGTTAGAACTACTGCAGCTTCTCCCCTTGAGTTCTTCTCAGCCTCTTGGAAAACCAGTAGGGGACAAGATCTAGAAGTAGCAGTATTCACTAAGATAACTGAAGATGCATAGGAGGGAAAAGAGGACATTGTACTGGAAAGGTTTGTTTTACTATGGTTATTAAAGCAAAAATGGGAGGAGCAAGGAGAAGGCATACTGTTTCTTTTTGAGGAGGTTAAAGTTTTAAGAGAAAGAGACAGCCAGTTATATTGAAATAATTTGACATCCATCCCTCCATGGTCATATTTTTTTGAAGCCAGGGTAGACAGTTGGGTAGAGGTAGGTATATATAACCCTTTTTTTAAACAAATGGACTAACCCTTTTAACCCTTGGAACTATTTCAGTAGGTGGTGCTCTTGTGCTATAACGTAACATAGGTTTTAGAGAGGTTCTGAGACCACGGTGGGTAGTTCTAGGGCCCTTGTCCCTGTTGATCCTGTGGGTCACTGCCAAGTGCATCACTTGGATAGCAGCGTATGGGTGCTTTTTGTGAGAGATTTTTCCTTTGTCTGGAAATGAGGTGAATTTAGGTCTGTACCTTCTCTAAAGCTACCTGAGCTCTGCTTTCCAGGAGAACCTAACTGAGGGGCTTACTAACCTTTCAAAAATGTTGTGCCTCTAGTTTTTATTCAAACAGCCATGATATGTGTTGTGTTACCAGTTTTCTATGACCATTTTTTTTTAATTGTAAATCATCGGTGACCTCCACATCAAGTTCCTTTCCAGATAACTCAGGCTATCATTCTTGTTTCTTTGTTTTCCTTTCCTTTAGCTTCAGTAAAGGAAGTTTATTAAATTTAAATAGTTAAATTTAAATGTAAAATTAAATGCAATAAAATTAAATATGTGGTAGAGAAATTTGTAATTGATGAAGAAATATGGATGAAAAACATTGAGTTCAAATAGCAGCCATGATAACTATAGCTGACAGTGAACCTGGTTGGCATCAGTCCTTTGCCTCACTTCTTTTGCTATATATTGAGATCTTTTGTTCGGAGTTGGTTGCAATATCATGATGGTGAGCAAGGTATCCAGTAAAGTCCACATTTGGTGCTGCTGGCAGAAGTGTAGTGGGCAAGGAAGTGAAATTTAAATCCAGCTATCCAAGCAGGACAAATCTCTTATTGCCAGTAGTTGCCAAAAATATTTAGGGTTCTGCTTTTTCAGGAAGTTTCTTGGGGTTGTCTCTAAAAGTGAAAAACAGTTGCTTCACCTTATGTTTACCAGCCGTTAAGTAAGAGGCAAATGCTTGCTGGGTGTGCTCATCTGAGCTGCTGATTCCTGTTGTCTCCCCATTGAACTTAGCTGGCCCTGACTGCAGTGCTGGCAGCCAGCCTCTTGAGATTCATGACCCAGCAGATCCAATGGTTGTTCAGGACACTCTCTTGTAGCTTTTGAGATTTTCTTTTTATAATTAATACTTTAACTTGTGTAGATTTGTTAATGACTTATTTAGTTATCTGCTTGTTTTTTAAAATTATCTTAGTATTCAGAATGTGCTTTTAATCTGAGAACTCAGGTATTTCTTGAACATTCTTAGCTTTTATCTCTAAATATTGCTTCTCTTCTGAACTCTCTTCACTTTCTTTTTCTGTGACACCTCTTAGGTGTTTGTGGAGCTATCACTCAGGTTTCTTAACTGCTTTTCATTTTTTCTCTTTTTTTTTCTGGGCTGCATTCTGAGTGAATTCCTTAATATTATCTTCAGATTGACCAAGTCTTTCTTCAATTCTGTTCAGTCTGAGGTATCTTGTTTACTGAGTTTTTAAACTTTTATGACTCTATGCTTCACATAATTTCTAATTGATTCTTTTTAACCATCTCTTATTTTAATTCTGCCTTTTTGTTTTATAATTTTTAATTATTTTTCAATTAGCTTTCTAAAAGCATCTTAAATATACTTATTTTATTGGACTGTTTTGTAATATTAATTTCATCTGAAGTGAATTAGTGGCCTGATGACTCATTGTGTTAGTTGCCTTTATTAGCATTAGATTTCTTCATGTACTTTAGAACTTTGGTTGAAGGGCATGATTTGTTTGAGATCTCTTTTGTATTGTTTTTATTCATTTACTTATTTTCCATTTCTTTCCTCTTTTCTCACTCCTTGTAGCTATTTTGGAGTTGTCTTGGGTGGCTTCTACAGAGCCCCAGTCTAGACCTGCAGTGGTGGTTTATACTTGGGCAATCACAGGCTGTTTCATTGGGCTCCTGATCGCTGGCTGGCCTGTGTCCTCCTTCCTCCTTATGTCACTGCTCCATATGAAACAAGGAGCTGCCAACCTTCTTTCAGAAATTGAGGGGTCTCCTCCTCCAGTTATCACCGTGACTGTGCTGTCACACGGCGATGCTAGGTCTGACTCTTTCTTTTGTGGATTATGTTTGGCCTCAGAACTGTGTAGGATTCATATTTCCAGTTTTAGTGCCTGAATTGTGACCTTAGAAGGCTCAAGGCTTTCAGTTCGAGGACTTTCCTCTTTGAGTTTCTGCCCCATGTCTTTTTTACAGCAATAGTTACATTGTTTGTTAGCTTGCCTGCATCCTTTCTTTTGGTTTTCCCTTCTTATGTTTCCCCTCTCTGTGCTGTATGTTTGGAGTAGAGAGGATCCATCAGAGTAAATTTACTGTGCCATCTTAACTGGAAGTCATGTGGGCTGAGGGATTAAAGGAAATAAAGTGAGATATTTGGTTTTACATAGCACTAAAAGCTACCCACAAAAATGCTTTTTTGTGTGAGTTCAGTGACCCATAGCATACGGTTATTTAAACTTCTCCTTCAGAGCCTTGTAGACCCCAAAAGATGAGTAGGATTAAGCAGGTGGGATTTATTAGGATTCTGTGTTTCTCTGCAAGGATTTCACCTTTTATTTTTCATTTGGATGGTAATTTAAAAATCCAATTGTTCCCAAACACCTAAATGCCCACAATTCTAACTAAATAGTGTCTTAAGATGTCAGTGCCTGCAGCTGTGTTTTCTAGTGGCACTAAATAGCACTACTTTTAGATATTGAAAACAAACAGAGGTAAAAAGGTAAATAATACGTTTGAGCTGAGTGAGAGATTGCTGTTTCACAGTAGTTCAAAAAGAGAAAAGGGCGAATTTAGGCATCCCCACATATGGTAGGACCAGCAAATAACAGAAGCTGCTGGTAGCTTTTGGTAGCCAGTACCAAGTTTACATGACCAGTCCAAGTGAGATTCAGTAACCTGAATCATTGATCACATTGGATTCATTTTGTTGATTGAAATTTTATTCATTTTGTAGATTTGTTGGTATTTGTGCATGTAAAGATTTTGTAGATGTATAAGAGCTATATAAGCATAGTGGTTTTACTAGTTTTGTACTTATTAGTACAGGATAAAAATTCTTTTTCAGTTAGCTTTTTAAAAGTATCTTTATTTTTTATTTATTTTTTTTTCAACGTTTTTTATTTATTTTTGGGACAGAGAGAGACAGAGCATGAACGGGGGAGGGGCAGAGAGAGAGGGAGACACAGAATTGGAAACAGGCTCCAGGCTCCGAGCCATCAGCCCAGAGCCTGACGCGGGGCTCGAACTCACGGACCGCGAGATCGTGACCTGGCTGAAGTCGGACGCTTAACCGACTGCGCCACCCAGGCGCCCCTTAAAAGTATCTTTAAATTAGCTTTTATTTTATTTTATTTATTTATATATATATATATATATATATATATATATATATATATATATATATATATATATTTTAACATTTATTTATTCTCGAGACAGAGAGAGACAGAGCATGAACGGGGGAGGGGCAGAGAGAGAGGGAGACACAGAATCGGAAGCAGGCTCCAGGCTCTGAGCCATCAGCCCAGAGCCTGACGCGGGGCTCTGGGCTCGAACCCACGGACCGCAAGATCGTGACCTGAGCCGAAGTCGGACACTCAACCGACTGAGCCACCCAGGCGCCCTTAAATTAGCTTTTAAAAAGCATCTTTTAAAAGCCGTCTAAAACAGCTCTGAGAGCCCCCAGCAGTTTTTTTCTTCAAGTTTGAGAAACAGGGATCAGGGGTAACTTAACTCTTCCTATGCAATGTAGGAACATCCTGTGTTTGGTTTTTATGTTTTTGCCTGGCTCACCCCTGCTCATACTTCATGGTTTTACTTAGCTTAGGCATCCTTTCTACCTGGAAGCGTCTGACACCCCTGTGCCAGGTGAAATGCCCCTACTCAATGTTCCTTGTAGCACCCTGTTTCCTTTTTCCCAGCCCTTCCCCTAAGGGATTATGTTTTTTCTGTTTATAGATCCTGATTTTCTCATTAGCAACAGTTTGCTTGAGAGCAACGAATTATACTGCCATCTTTTTACTTTCAATGTTTTTGAGAGTTTCTGTCATAAAGTTGTCTCCCAATAAATTTGTGGGATTTTTTGTTTTTGTTTATTTAGTAATAAATTATGAGTACAACCAAGGGTGGGAAGAGGCAGAATAACTTAGAGCTGAGTCACCAGTGACAAAGGTAAGAAGATTTCTAATATTTTAATATCTAATGTGCCCCTCAGCCCATTTTTTAAACTTGTGGTCTCATTGAACACCACAGTCTTGCTCTAAGATAAGACAGTTGAGGACAAGAATGCAAGGAAAGGAAATAACCACTATTTATTCCTAACAGAATGTATGTGGGAAGACTGGCATTTATTTTAATGTTTTTTGTTTTATTTTTGAGAGAGCGAGACAGAGCACAAGCGGGAAGGGGCACAGAGAGAGGGAGACATAGAAGCAGGCTCCAGGCTCTGAGCTGTCAGAACAGAGACCGATGTGAGGCTTGAACTCATGAATGGCGTGATCATGACCTAAGCTGAAGTCAGACGCTTAACTGACTGAGCCTCCCAGGTGCCCCAAGACTGGTATTTTTTTGAGTCCCATTCGTTGCTCTTTGGTGCTCTGATGGAGAACAAAGTCAGGGGTCTCTGTCTTAGTAGATCCAAAACACACACACTATCATGAAGGGGTGTTTCTCCTTGGAAGCTAGGTCCAGAGAGCAGCTCTTTTCTTCACATGACTGGGGACATGGGCTGGAGAACGGACCTCCATAAATCCCTAGACCGTTATCTGCTAGATTAAATTTCCTTAATTCTTTGCAAAGTCATCTGAGGAGTGCGTACACTCTGCACCTGGATTGCAGTTGACTCCTCTGATTCCTTAGACCTAGATTTTGTTTATGACTGAGGTTTGTTTGAAATTATCTGCAAATTTCACGTCTGTGTTTCTGATTAGACCATCTCGAGGAGAAACACTGCTGACTCAACAGAGAAAAAGCCAGCTCCTCCTAGTGGAACTTTTCTTAAAACCTCATTGTTTTTAGAGGGAAAATATCATTTCTTACTTAAGCCCTTCATGTGGAAACAAGAATATATTATTGTGATTTTTTAAAAGTTACAAACACAGGGGCAAATTGATCACTCTTACTTAGTGAAGCAAAGAAACATTACTTTTTAGTAAATTAAAAATACTGGTATCAGGCTTTCAGTAAGGCAGAGGAAGAATGTTGTCAACCTTAAGCATAGTTGAACATAAATTTCTTAATTTTAGGTTTGATTATATTCCTGGAGGTTTTAAATATTTCCTGATAAGGGCATTGTGCCCCTAGTTGATGACATTAATTGAAGGCTAGGTATTTAATTTGTCTTTTTCTTCTTTCATAAAGTGTATTTTGTAGCATTCTGTCCTTAAATCTGTTTGGTGCTTACTTCATGGGAGAAGTGACTTCAGTTGATTCTGCTCAGAGGAAATGGAAAAAAAGTAGTGTTTTTTTTTTTGGTTTTTTTTTTTTTTTTTTTTTTATCAGGTTGCTACTTTGATTATGGGCCATATTTGGCATGTATAGACTTAACCTCTCATACCTCTGGCTTGGAGATGGGACAGACCAAAGGAAAGCAATTTCTAACTTTTTTGGCCCCTGACAGGTATGATACACATCCATTTTGATACCACGAGGTTTTAAATGAGCTTTGTTTGAAATGTTGACAATCTGAGAGCTACACGGGCTTCCATCAACACAAAATCAGTTCAAATATTATCTTAGTCTCTCCTCTGCAGTAGCCTTAGTGGGTTTATATTCACACATTTGTTAAATATTTATTGAGTTTCTGTGTGCCAGGTACTGTGTACAGCAGTGCTTTTCAGAACTCCTAGGTTCTGAGGAGATATACCAGTTAAGATGTGTTTGACCGCAAGTAACAGAAAACCCAACAAAAGGTGGCTTAAACCAAAAGGAAAATAAAATTCCAAGGTTGACTACTGTATTGCCTCAGCTGTGCTCTCAGGCTTACTTACTGCTGGGCCCCAAGGCGACTACTGCCATTCTAAGTGTCACATGGAGACCACAGTGTCTAATATAAAAAAAATGTGAATTTATTCTAGGTTGAGAAAGACTCTGTCAGAAACCTTCCAGCCCGAAGCTCAGTTCTCATTGTTCTATGTAGACTAACATTGGCTATTCCTGCAGTTGGTAGGAGGGCAAATGGAAATGCCATGACTGGTCTGCATACACCAGCCATTCTCAAAATGTGACTCAGGAAACCTTGGGTATCCCTGATTCCCTTTCACGAGGATCATAGGACAAAACTATTTTCATAATAATGCTAAGACATTATTTGCATTATCCACTCTCATTTTCTCACTAATCGACCGTGGAGTCAAAGGTTACATGACGTATGATGATCTCATTGCTCTAGCAGCTAATGGAATGTATGTGTGTATAGTTTTGGGTCTTAAATTTTTTTTTCAGGTTTAATTTCTAATGTGGTAAATATTGATAAATATAACCCACATTAACAAAAGCCTCTCAGTAATGTCCTTAGTAATGTTTAAGGATATCAAAGGATCCTGAAAATGTTTTTGATTTGCTGGTCTACATTAATCAAGATGTTCACCCACGGCGTTGGGGCACATCCCAGCTTCCCCAAGACTCATGCTGTGAGATTCCTCAATAAACTGATTCTGTTAACAAAGAAGCAGTTGGAAGGGTTAGGGCTGTCAGGTAGACAACCAGCATTGTGTGCAGGACTATTCTGAGGAGGGGCTTGGAGAAGAGGACATGGCAGGGACATAGGATATACTCCAGGCCCTGCTTTGACCAGAGCCACTCCAAGTCTGTGTTTATTTTTGTAATTGTAGCACAATATACATGACATAAAATTTACCCTTTTAACTGTTTTTTAAATATATAGTTTAGCGGCATTAATTATATTCATAGTGTTCTGCAACTATCACCACCGTCCATCTCCAGAACCTTTTCATCTTCCCAAACAGAAACTCCGTATCCATTAAATAATAATTCCCCACCCAGCGCCTGACAGCCACCATTCTGTTTTCTGCTTCTGTGAGTTTGACTACTCTGGGTATCTCCTATAAGTGAAATGATATAATACTTGTCCTTTCATGTCTGGGTTATTTCTCTTAGCATAATGTTTTCAAGGCTCATGCATGTATGTATCAGAATTTTCTTCCTTTTAAGGTTGAATAATATTCCATTATATTTATTTTGTGTATTTATTCATCTCTTAATGGACATTTGTGTTGTTTCCACCTTTTGGCTGTTGTGAATAATGCCAATATGAACATGGGTATGCAAATACCCATTTGAGTTCCTATTTTCAAATCTTTTGTGTGTGTGTGTGTGTGTGTGTGTGTGTGTGTGTGTGTGTGTAAGTGTATAAAGAGAAAGAGAGAGGTAGAATTGCTGGGTCATTTGGTAATTCAGTGTTTAACTGTTCAGGATCCGCCATACTGTTTTCCACAGCAGCTACACTATTTAGTATTCCCACCAGCAATGTGCAGGGTTTTGGTTTTTCTATACTCTCACCATTACTTGCTATTTTTTGTATTTTCTAAGTAAGTCACCCTAATGGGTGTAAAATAGTATCTCATTGTGGTTTCGATTTGCATTTCTATAATGATTAATGATTTGAGACTCTTTTCATATGTTTCCTGGCCATTTTATCTTCGAGAGATACCTATTTAAGTCATTAGTCCAGTTTTTTAAAACTGGGGGTTTCTTTCTTCCTTTGTTTCTTTCTGTCATTGCATTGTGGGAGTTCTTCATATATTCTGGATATTGATCTCTTCTTTCATATATGATTTCCAGAGGTCTGTCCATTTTATATGTTGAACTTTTATGGAAGGTTTCATTTTAGGGGTGCCTGAGTGGCTCAGTTGGTTAGGCATCTGACTGTTGATCTCAGCTTAGGTCTTGATAGCAGGGTCATGAGTTCAACCCCTACATTGGGCTCCACTGGGTATGGAGCATACTTAAAACAAAAAGAAAACAAAAAAACCCCAAGGTTTCATTTTACTAAAGATTTTTTTAAAAAGCTCTAAAGCTCTGTGCCACTGTTGCCATTCTCACTTTTGTGACCTCATCCTACATGTTTACCTGCTATACTGGTTTAGAAGATATGGATGGTAGGACTTGGATAATTACCTCATATTATAAATTACTTGGTAATTTATAAGAACTACTTTTGAATTTCTCACACTATTCAAAATGTAGCCCTGGCTACTCTTATTTGTGTACATGGCTTTATAGGTTACCAACTATTTGCCATGGAAGAAAACAATGATGATTCAGACTAAATGATTTTTAAAATATTTTTCCTTTACATCTGTGGCAATCGTAGCCTTTGACAGGACTTTACAGGCACCAGATTCCTCACCATATCGGCTGATTAAGGAGTCTTTTTAGACTCTTCATAAAATCTAAAAACAGTTGAATTCTAAGTTGTCTCTAGATGGGACAGCCTTTTGAGACACAGAAGTGCCTTCAACAGCAGTGCTAATGGAGGATCAGAAAATTGCAGGTTAAATTATAGAAGGGATTTTTCCATCCTGAAACTTCGTAAATTAGGAGAGGATAATAATGTCACATAATGTCAAATGAGAGGCTGGAGTTGCTGGCTCATGTATTACTGGTCACTTCCAGGGCTGTGGTAGACTGGACATCTTGCATGGGCCTGCCTGGGCCTGCAGGGTTTACTCTTTGAAGTCAGGGCTGCTTAAATGCTCAGTGTCAACATGGAACTTTGGGAACCCACCTTGCTTTCTGAAAGTTAATTTGAGAACCACTGGTCTAGGGGCTGTCCCTTGCTAGGGGCTGTTGTCTTAACAGTTGATTTCTAAAGTAAGGGAAATGGGGGGCTCACGGGTCGCTCAGTCAGTTAAGCATCCGACTTCAGCTCGAGTCATGATCTCACAGCTTGTGAGTTTCAGCCGCGCATCGGGCTCTGTGTTGACAGCTCAGGCCCTGGAGCCTGCTTTGAATTCTGTGTCTCCTTCTCTTTCTCCCCCTCCCCTGCTCTCTCTCTCTCTCTCAAAAGTAAATAAACATTAAAAAAAATTTTTAAAAAATTAAGAGAAATGGTGTTGTTTTGTTTTTCAGTGAATTCAGATACTTTGCCCCAGTTTGTAATGACAGGCTTGTTTCTTTCTTCTTAATTATTTTCTTCAGACACTGCTCAAGTGTTGTTGTGATACTTTTATTTCCTTTATCACCTCATGAATTGTGCTTGGTAAACTCCATGTTCTTTGTGAAGCACATTTCCATGAAGTTTTTGAATATCCTTTTCCCAAAGAATGTAAATCACCAAAATGGGGAACCTTTTAGCACTGAAGCATTACCTTTTTCACCCGCTGTACTGTGAATCCAAGCCATGCTATCCTAGCAACTCAGACTGTGAACTCTCATGGACAGTGGTGTATCTTTGTGCCAAGGTGATTTGAGTTCATAAAACAGTACTTGCAAGCAGTAGAGTAACTTTCAAGCAATTTAAAAATGAGAGAAGAGGGGAGAGACAGTGATTCTAAGCAGACACCATTTTGAACCAGCCCTGTTTCAGTGTCTCTGATTGCTGGCTCTGATGGCTGGATTTCCCTGCCACTTCATCCCCCTTCCTTCTGCCTCCTTCTGTAGGATCTCCTCTAATAGCGGGAAACAAGGATGTGAACAAGCACATGGGCATCCTTCACTGGATAGTGGTTTGCATGCAGGTTTAGGACATTTTTTATGTTTTCTCTATGGCAATTTCTGAAGACCATTTTATTTTCTCCTGGAAATATACAGTGAGGGGACTAAGACCTTTTGTTATTTTTAGTCTGTATATGTGGAGAACGTGAAATCCTGGTTTTGATTCCTTGGGACTGGGTAAATGTGCCAAAAGAGAAATAACTCAAGAAATGGAAAATGGGGATTTCCTTCCAACTTTCCATGCCATTTGCTTTTGCTACATTAATATATACAGTTTGTGTACAAAATGCTTGTTAAAATCCCAAGTTTTAAGGAAATAATGTGATTGACATCCACCTTTTTTTAAATGCTCTTAAAAGATGCTTAAACAGTATTTCTCTAGTTGCTCCTCTGAAATGGATATGGGCATAGACCTCCATGTGAGGGCATGCACACTAAGCAGAGTCCTAAGAAAGTCAAGGATTTGGTATCAATCAAAAAATGTATAGTCAGATCTCAGTTGTCTAATAAGTGTGCAGATGAACTAGGATAAAGAAATTAATGCATTTGTGAAAAAAGTTAAAATCGCCATCAATCTGAAGAATCCTGTCTTTTTTATGAGGCATGCTTTTTTTTTTTTTTTTTTTTTTTTAAGCTGCCTGGACACCGCCTTATTTTATCTGCTTGAGTACAGACCTCTCACTAGTTATCCTTCCCTGAGTGATGAATTGGATGTCTCTTCCTCCTTATGACAATAGCCCTCTCAGGGCAAAGCAGTAGCCACATAGCTTGGGGAAAGTGGGAGCAGATAGAGAAGCCTGTGGATTTACTTCTCCTAGGAGCTGGGGCTAGGAAGATGGAGCCGTTATTTGAGGATGGGAAGGAAGAAGAGAAAACAAACCCTAGGTTTGTATCGCTGGCCAGTTCTGATAGTTGTAATATTTTCAGAGACTCAGCTAGAAAATAGAAAATACTTACAGAATTTTTTGGTAATTAAAATTTTTAATTGTATTCATCAAGTATTTTATGTATTGATTAGCATTTATAAGCCATGACAGCTTTTATTTTTTCTTTTGAGGTAATATGTGTGTGGTAAATGTATATCTAGAAGTTAGAGAATTTGTGTGTGTGTGTGTGTGTGTAATGGAAAATAATACATACAGGAAAGCACATAAACATGACTTACAGTTTTTTAATTATTAAAATGTTAACACGTTAGTGGCATCCAGGTCAAGAAATAGAATATTGCCAGCATCTTGAGAGCCCTTCATGTATACCTTCCCGATGGTACTTCTTCTCTTCTTCTAAAGGTAATAGGTTTCCTGACTTTTCAGAGCAATCACTACAGTTTACTTTTACCTGATTTTGAACTTTATGTAAATGAATCACATCTTATATATTCTTATGGGTTGGTTTCTTTTTCTCAACATTATGATTGAAAATTCATCTCTATGCCTGTGGTAGGTCCTGCATTGTCATTGCTGCATAGAGTTCCCTTATATGAATATATCACATTTAGTTTATTCATTCTACTCTTGACTGGCATATGGGTTCTTTTCAATTTGGGTCTGTTATGAATAATGCCGCAGTGAACATTCTGCTAGTGTTCATAAACACTTAACAAGCTTGGAGTGTTCTTTGAGGGAGAGTTTGTAATTTGTGGATTTTTGTATGATTATGATTTACTGAGAGAGATGTGTGAAAATTCCCAGTATGAATGGAATACTTTATTTTTATAGTTACATCAATTTCTGTGTTATATTTTGAGCTTTATAGTTTGTTTTATATTTCCATATTACTGGAGCATACAAATTTACAGTTGTTTAATCTTCCTGGTGAATTGAACACTTTATCATTATGAAGTGACCCTCTTTACCTCTGGTAATTCTTTTTGCCCCAAAGTGTATTTGAATTGATACTGTTTTTTTATTTGATTCCTTTGGTTAGGTTTGTATGTTGTTGTTGTTGTTGTTGTTTTCCTATTTTCCTTTTAGCCTCTCTGAATCACTATATTCTTATGTTTTAGATGTGTGTTTTATAACATGTAGTTTCTTTTTTTAATTCAAAACTGATATCGTTGTCTATAATGGCCCAGTTATGGAGACAGCCCAAGTGCCCATCAATTGATGAATGGATAAAGAAGATGTGATACACACACACGCACGCACGCACGCACGCATACACACGCACATGCACACACTGGAATATTACTCAGCCATGAAAAAGAATGAACTCTTGCCATTTGCAGGCTAGAGAGTATTATGCTAAGCAAAATAAGTCAGAGAAAGATAAATACCATATGATTTCACTCATATGTGGAATCTCAGAAACAAAACAAATGAGCAAAGGGGAAAAAAACAGAGACACAGACTGAGAAACATACTCTTAACTACAGGGAACAAACGGATGGTTACTAGAGGGGAGGTGGGTTGGGGATGGGTTAAATAGGTGACGGTGATTAAGGAGTACACTTATGCTGAGCACCAGCTGATGTACAGAAGTGTTGAATCACTGTATTGGACACCTGAAACTAATTATTTCCCTGTATGTTAACTGACTGGAATTTAAATAAAATCTTAAATAAAATAAAAAAATAAAAAATAAATAAAAAATAAATTTAAAAAGTGAAAAACCTGATAATCTTTGGGATGTACTTGGGAATTTAAGTCATTGGCATATTGTATAATTACTGATATATTTTAGTTTAAATCAACCATCTTACTGTGCACTTTTTTAAAATTCTTTTTAAAGTTTATTTACTTATTTTTTCAGAGAACACGCGAGTGGGGAGGGGCAGAGACAAAGTGAGAGAGAGAATCCCAAACAGGCTCTGCACAGACAGTCCCAGTGTGGGTCTCTAACCCACCAACTGTGAGATCATGACCTGAGCCAAAATCAGGAGTCAGATGCTTAACCAACTGAGCCACCCAGGCACCCCTGTGGTTTTTTAAATCTTGTCCATTCTGTATTCCTTTTTCTCTCCAATCTTGCCATTTTTTTACTATAAATTTTTCTCCTTTGATAATTTGGAAATTATATACTACCTGTTGATATTCTATTAGTGGATATCCTAGAAATTATAGTATGCATACTTGAATTATTTAACACTTTTATCTTCCTTTTCCTGGAAAATGCAGGGACTTTAGAACTCTGACTCTATTTTTCTCCAAGTATGCTATTGCTCTTATATATTTTAATTTCTGTATATATTTAAAAACCCCAATGACACTATTCTTATTTTATATCATAAATGTTAATTTAAAATTTTTCATGTATCTACCATTTTTGTTGTTTTTCATTTGTTCTTATGCCTGCAGAATTCTGTCTGGGATCATTTTCCATTTTCCTGAAGAGCATCCTTTAGTTAGATTAGGCTTACTGGCATCAAACTCTCTCAATGTGTCAAAAGATTTTATTTCACTTTATCTTGAAGAATATTTTAGTTAGGTATAGTATTCTAGGTTGGCCATTTTTTTTCCCCCTTTGACTGTATTGAAGGTATGTTTTCTGGCCATCTTGCTGTATTTTTATGTATCTTACCCATTCTTCTGTGTTTTCCATTGTTTTTACTTTCCATGTGAATTCTGGGTAGTGTCTTCTGATGTATCTTCCAAGTCCATTAATTCTATTTCCAATTGGGTCTGATCAGCTATTAAACCCATGTGTTGAATTCTTTTTTTAAAGTTTATTCATCTATTTTTAAGAGAAAGAGTGAGCGGGAGAGGGGCAGAGAGAGGGAAAGAGAGAATCCCAAGCAGGCTCCATGCTGTCAGTGTGGAACCTGATGTGGAGCTCAAACCCATGAACCATGAGATCATGACCTGAGCTAAAATCAAGAGTCAGTCGCTTAACCGACCAAGCCACCCAGGCGCCTCTTCATCTGTTGAATTCTTAATTTCAGTTCCTTTTTTCTTTTCTTCCAGTTTTAGAACTTCTACTGTATTCTTTGTTTTGTTTTGTTATCCTCCATTGGGGTTCTTTCTTGTGTGTTCTTTTCTTCCTGTGTGGTTGATTGTCTTTCATTATATAATTTTTGTTGTATTTGAAACATTATTTTTGGGGGGCACCTGGGTGGCTCAGTGGGTTATGCATCTGACTCTTGGTTTCAGCTCAGGTCATGATCTCAAGGTTTTGTGGGTTTGAGCCCCGCATAGGACTCTGTGCTGGCAGTATGGAGCCTGCTTGAGATTCTCTGTCTCCTCTCTCTCTTACGCTCCCCCACATCTGCCGTTTCTGTCTCTCAAAACAAGTAAATAAAACTTGAAAAATTATTTTTAGAAATAGTTAGAAACCTTGAAGTTATTTTCCTTCAGAGAGGATTTTTGTTTGCATCTTCCAGGCACCTGGCAGCAGACCTAGAAACCAGGGACCACCTTAGTTTAGCTTTAGTTTCATAGTTAGACTGTAGTATACGCAGGTTGGTTCATTTCTGGTTTCACCTATCCTCCCAGGGTGTACCCTCATAGGCACCAACTCTAAGTGTGGGGTGGTTTACCAGGACCTCACTTTGGTAGGCCTGGGCTCCTACTTTTACTTTCAGGCAAGTAATGCCTACAAAAAAAGCTTTTTAACCACCTCTTCAGGATCAGAAATGCCTTCCTAGGCCTGTATAACCCCATGTGTCAAGATCTTTCTCAAATAATTTAACACTGTCTTTCTGATTCTTTGTTGATCTTTTAAATTTTTTTTAAAATGTTTATTAATTTTTGAGAGAGAGAGAGATGCAGAATCTGAAGAAGCAGGCTCCAGGCTGTGAGTTGTCAGCATAGAGCCCGACGTGGAGCTTGAACTCATGAATTGTGAGATTATGACCTGAGCCGAAGTCAGATGCTTAACTGACTGAGCCACCTAGGTGCCTCTTGATGATCTTTTTATTACACTTCCATACTTAATGTAACCATATAAAATAGTGTTCATCAGGAAGGTTGGTTTCAATTACAGAGTCTACCGTTATCTGAAGTAGAACTGAAATTGGATGCAATTTTACTAAGTATGTTTACACTTAAATATATTCTGTACTTTTGTTTACCTCACCCATCCTGGTTAATCAAGAAAACTTACATAGACTTTTACTTCCAGCTTTTTAGAGTGGCTAGAAGAACCAGATAAAACATTTTTTGAAGCCATGGGAAAACTGCAGAGATGCCCAGTACTCAAGGGGTTAAGACCCTGGCAGTGAAGGGAAGTGCAGAGCACTGAGTAGACATTCTTTAGCAGCTTTTCACCCTTAGGGCAATTTGCCATTTCTGGAGAAGCTAGGGGAGACCCAAGAACTTGCAAGAGGGCCTATGCTACTGAGTCAGTGAAGTTAGCAACTCTTTTGGCAGTTTCACGGGGTTGGGCAGACATACATTGGATTTCCATAGGAAAAGATTGTTATTCCTACTACCTACAACTGTAAGGGTTCTATACATCTAGAAATATCATAAAAATAAGCCAATGGATAAAATTAGAAAATCACTATTTTTCAACCCCTAATGCATCTAAAATGATCGTCAGTGGATCCTAAGACCATTCAGGAAAGAGTTGATAGTGAAAGGAAAGTATAGTGGATGGATTAGGTTGACAGTACCTGAAACAGCTGATCTGTTTAATTCAAAGGACACACCACTACAAATGAAGTATTCTTGGAAAAAGATTGACCCTGAATCTAAAAAAACCTCTAAATTGTGCTCTCAGTTTGTACGCAGTATAGGGGAGAGCAAAACAAGCTAACACCACAGGAATGCAACCAGCCAAATACACAAGTATGAAACGTTCTATTAGTCAATACAATGGATTCTATTAGCCTTTTCGATTGCTTGGTTTTTTTTTCAGGGGATAAATGATATGAAAAGATTAAAAAATAAAAGAGGGGCAACTGTTACAGATTAAGGGAGACTTATTTTTACATTATTTTGTTACAGATTAAGGGAGAAATATCAATACTGGCCATATGTAATGTGTGGATCTTGTTTGGATTATAATATAAACAACCCATTATGAAGGAAAATTTTAAAGAAATTTGAACATAGATGGGCCATTGGATGATATTTATTGTGTTTATTTGGCTGGATTTATTAGGTGTGAAAGAGTGTACTCAGGTTTCTTTTTTTTTTTAAATCCTTAGAAAAAAAGAGAAATCAAAGTATTTTGGATAAAGTGGTGTGATGTCTGTGATGTGCTTTAAAATGGAAATTTTTTATAATTGTTTGGACTAGTTAATGGATACATAGGAGTTCATTTGGCTGTTTTGTCTACTTTTTTGGTAAATTTAAAAATACTCATTAAATAGTTACGAGAAAGAAACATCATAAACAAAATTCGCTTATAACATAGCCTGTGCTTTAAGTGAGACCATCATAAGCTGTTCTCTCTATTGGGTAAAAGTCTGCTGTGTATGAGTCGTGTCAGAAAAAGAGACAAACTTCATTTTATTTGCACAGCATTCTTTCCTGTTAGTCTTATCTGTTAGACCTGTGTGGACACCTTGATCCATAGTCTCAGACTGTATGGAAAGGAAGAAGGAAAAGGAAGAAGCAAAAGTAGAGTGAGCTCATATTGAAGGAACAGGAAAAGGGTGCTAGGTGGGCAAAAACCACAGAACTCCACTACCTTTCACTTGTTGGTTACTCAGTACACTCAGACCTACTGCTTTCTGCACAAAGAATTTTTAAAACACTTCCAACTAACATAATTTAGCTTTTCCTTCGAAAAGGGAGATAATCTGAAGTAATGCCTGGTTGATGCTTCTGACTTCAGGTCCAGGAATTCTGGATAATGTCAGTGCCCCTTCCTATCTCTGTTATAGTCTGTCAATTATAGACTTTGGAAAATTTATCTACTAATGATATACTCTCTAGGTTCACTAGTAGGAGAGGGAAAAATGAAAGGGAAGGGAATTTAAAAAACAGTATATGACACAGAAAGCAAGACATACAGATAGCATCCAAAAACCTCACTTGTGCATTTTGCCCAAGCAGGCATAATTTGCACATTATGATGGAGTGCTGCTGGGCACACCCGGCTTTGTGGCTTGAGCGATCAGTCCAAGTCACTGAGGCCTGCTGTAGGCTCTTCACAGAATCCAGATCTTCACACACACTTGAGGCAGCATTCGATCTGCTGGGTCATATGTGCTTAGTGGCAGAGCGCTTCAGCATGGACCAGCTGTACAGTGATTCTTGCTCTGGGCCCTTCCCATATTTTCTCATTGCCTGACAAGTAGGTAAAAGCAGATAAACAGTCTAAAGCCCAGACAGTTTATGTTCAGAATCCCAAATATATCAGCCAAATGTTTTGCCTCTTAGCAGGTGTGAGGTATAGCAATTATTCACTTTCTTTTTTGTTTGCTCATGGTTACAATTTTGAGTCAGTAATTAGTATACATAGAATTAAATTGAAAAGGTGCAAAAAGGTGTATGGTAAAACCCAAGTTTCTTTTCTGCACCTGTCTTTCAGCTACCCAGGTCTCCACATCGGAGGCAACCACTGGCACTAGTCTGTTGTTTATCATTATTTTAAAGGGCATATCCTGACTTGGCACGGACCATTGGATCACAGGAGACTTCCTGAAATGGCAGGCCCTGTATGTTTATGGGATTTATATCCCACCATCTGGAATACATGTAAGGTACCTATGTCTCCTTAGTTTCCAGGTTCTGTTAGCAGCTAACTTCACTGTGGTAGACCAGTGTAGTAACACCGTGTCCTGAGTTGATACCTCCAAGGGAGGTAAAAGTGAACTGCTTTCTCATATCTTCTGGTTATCTTTATGGAGAAATACATTTACTGCCAGCTTCATAACTGCATTCTAGGTGACTAGGGTGGTTTTAATTTGATCCAGTTGGGATCCATATCTGAAAGTGCAGTTTGAGCTGGAGTCACCATTTGAGTATGTTTATGATAGCCTAATATCGTTGACTAAGACTCACTGGTCCCTTGGTTGGAGAAGTGGGGTTTTCTGCAAATCACCAGACATTGTTTTTTGATAATCCAGTGGCTTTCGCTTGGGTTCACTTTATACTAGAAGAGTATAATGAGGTAGTGGCCCTGATCATAGGCAATACCTCGTTGATCTACATTACCTTCTTGTTCCATGGACTTCTGGTTTCCAGTACCCTAATATGAACAGAAGTTTCCCTGCCATTTTCCATGATTTGGGCCAGTAACCAGTTCTAAATTCTCCTTCTTTCTTCAAAGTTTTGCTGCCTGCAGCCCGCTATCTGGTTTGTATTAGATATTGTATCAGTACATATTAGACGATATTAATTTGTGAGTTTTTTTTTTAAATCACAGAAGTCAATGGTGGTTAATTTAAGAAAAAATAAAAAAAGGATTTTGTGGCAAGCCCCTGGGTAGTGGACAGAATTAAAGAGAGAGCTGAAGGGTGCCTGGCTGGTTCAGTTGGTGGAGCAGGTGACTCTTGATCTCGGGGTCATGAGTTGGAGCCCCCTGTTGGGTGTAGAGATTACTTAAAAATAAAATCTCAAAAAAAAAAAAAAAAAAGAGAGCTTAAAACTATACCTTGTTAAGGACGTGATGTAGGGTAGCCTTAGGGATCTAGACTAAGAGAGTCTTTGGAATGACTTAGTTCCATCCTTATGTCCATATATTCAAGACTCAGATTCCCAGCACAGAGTCTGGTTTGCCTAACTTGAATCACCGCCTCACCTCTTGGCTCATGCCACAACGTGCCTTGATTAATAGACTCACCAAGACTTGTAGAAGGGAGGAGAGGTTCTTTCCTCAAGGGAAAGAAGGGAGGAGGAATATGCAACCAGCCAATCAACAGATGCCCCATTCCAGAGTGTTCAGATTAGGTCAGCAGCAGTAGGGTTGTCATTGGCCTTTGGGGGAAGACCATTTCTCTTCGTGAGCTGCTGTCCCAGAGTATTGCAGTATGTTCAGCATCCCTGGCTCCTGGGCACTAAATGTCAGCAGCACCCCCACTGCTAGCCTTCACAATCAGGGCACCACTTGTTTCCCAGCTATCACCATCTCCCCCCTAGACATGCTGTGGAACAGCCCATCAGGACCACTGCACTACATGATGTCTAAAACTGTTTGCATTTAAAACAATCAGATGCATCCCCATTGCTAGGCAAAATGTTGTTTGTAATTTGGCTATAATAAAATAATGTTTGTTTCCTGTCACTTCTACCAAAAAGGTCTTCAGTTTAGTGCCCCCAAATATCTAAACAGACCTGCATCTAGAACTGTATGAAATACATAAGAAATTCATTAATTTGTTTCTTCAGTTTATTTCTTTGATTAAGGGCACAGACTTTAGAGCCAGATTCTCTAAATTCAAATCCCACAACCTGTAGCTCTGCTATTTACTAGCAGTTACTTCCTTTGGGCTTTTACATAATCTTACTTTGAGCAATTACATAATCTCTCTGTGCCTCTGTAAAATGAGGACAATAATAGTACCCATTTCATAGGGTTGCTATGAGGATTAACATAGCTAATGTGCATAAAGCATTTAATATATTGTCAAGAGCATAGTAAGTGTATGTATGTAAAAGCTATTACTATATTTATAAAATGGGATATTAGTAATTAAGTTTCCCATAGATATGCCTTTAAAATTTTTTTTCTGGGGAAGTTATCTTTTAAAAAGTTAATTGCTCTATCTGGAAAAGCATTTTGTTATTTTGTTACAGCAGTTTAGAACTATACTTTGAAAAATATCAGTGAATTATTCATTTCTTTACTCAGTATTTATTGTTTGCCAGGCATGTGTTAAATCTTTTTTTTTTTTGTAAGTTTGTTTATTTTGAGGTGGTGGCGGGGGGGGGGGGGGTGAGGGAGAGAAGGGAGAGAAGAGGGAGAAGGGAGAGAAGATCCCAATCAAGCTCTGAGCTGGATTCGAGGCTTGAACTCATGAACTGTGAGATCATGACTAGAGCTGAAACTAAGAGTTGGACGCTTAATTGACTGAGCCACCCAGGTGCCCCAGGCCCATGTTAAATTCTAAGAGACAGGGAATTTATATACTGGTGGAAGAAGCAGTAACTAAATGAGCAAATAAATGTCCAGGATAATTACTGATGTGATAAGAGCTGTGGAGGAATCAACAGAAAGCCCCGGAAACAGGGAAGGATTCCCTGTGTTGGTGGAACAGAGGAGAAGCCTGGACTGGACAGTGAGCAGCAGAGGAGAGGCAGCATGGGAAATGGGAGGGTGTGGGCCATGTTTTTGCAGGACTTTAGAGACTCCAACAAGGAGCTGGGGTCTTTTCTACAGGGAGTTGGGATTTCTTTCAAGGAGCTATTGAAGTTGGGGTGGGAAGGTTTTAAGCAGGAGCGTGCTGGGTCTGATTTCCTTTTGGGAAAGTTGGTTTTGTTGACTGTAGACAATAAATTACAGAGGGCCAGGTGGGACCAGGTAGAAGCCTCTAGGGAAGAAATGAATGGGGATGGGGATGGGATGGGATAGGATAGGATGGCAGCAGTGGAGCTGGAAAGAAGTGGATGAAGCTGAGTGAGATCATGTATTTATTTTGGAGGTAGAATTGACAGGTGTTGATGGCTTAGATCAGGAAGTCAGAAAGGGAGGAATCAGGGAGAAGGCCTAGATTCATGGCTATTATGTGCCGTTTGTCACTATTGCTAAACCTTTTTTTTTTTTTTTTTTTACCTCATGGTCCTTTATAAAACTAAATTTTTAGTACCATTTAGTACAATTTTTTTAGTACTTGGTCTCAAATTTTTTGCACTGCAACCAAATTTTATGATCTCTTTAAATTTTTTTGTTTTCTTATTTAGTAATGAAACTCCCTTTGTTGATGTTTTTGGCACTTAATTGGGACCATTTTATCTGTTAATTACTGCTGCTGAGAATTTGAACTCACTCACCATTTGCAGAGCTGTCTTTTGAAATCAGAAAACTGAGTATCACCCCTACCCCTAGAAAGTAGGAGAACTTGTAAAAGCCTGCACCTGATGAGAAGCAGCCCTCCCTTCTTTGCCGGGTGTGGTTCTTATAGGTGAGGACGGTGAGGAGCTGGGATGGTGGGGGGGCACCTGCGGTTTATTTACCTAGCTCTGCCTGAGGTGCCTGCTCACTTCACAACTCCACTCTTCTTTTTAACATGTACTTCCCATGTGGTAGGTCAAGTTTATGAGCTATTTTCTGTCATGTAGGACTAGTACACCTCCTCAATAATTGCATTTTTTCATATTTCACTAAAGTATTTCTTCTCGTGAAAGAATTGAGATCAAGCATAAACACTAGTCTTTAATGAAATAGATTGTTCAAATTGATCCATATGGAATGAATTATTTTACTCTTTTCTAAAAAATGAAGAGAAACTGGGAAGAAATGTCAGTGGACAGTAATGCATAGAGATTTTTTTTTAACACGTAAATGAGAAGCCAGAAATGCATATAAAACATGGGAACTTCAAAAACATTTTTTAGACATAGACTATTATTAACACACATGGATGTTTTTGATTTCCCATTACATTAAAATATCCAAATGAACTTCATGTTCAGAACATTTAAAAATAGCTCTATCTTGAAAAGAAGATATAAAGTATTATCAGCTGTGCTTTTTGTGCATAATTAGCATGTGTCTGTGAAAGTATAATGACTTCTAGTGTAATATCACTCTGATAAAAAATTCAGATGGTAAAAATTGGAGCTACAGCTGGGTGACACATTTTAAAATAATTCAAAGGTGACTCCATTAAATCACGCTACTTTAGTCCCTTGTACTCCCCCTTTCACTTGTCAGTAGAACATGAAGTCACCAATAAAAATCCCTTAAATAATGTTTCATTTTTCCCCTCTCTTATAGATTTGATGTGTGCCCACTGTTTCCTTCAGTGCTTGGCGGGCTGCTGTGAAGATACATCACCTTTTCCCTTTTTCCAAGATGGCTCAAGATTCAGTAGGCTTTTCTTCTGATTACCAATTTTGGATGCAGAAACTTTCATTGTGGGACCAGGCCTCCACTTTGGAAACCCAGAAAGACACCTGCCTTCATCTGCCTCGATTTCAGGAATTCCTGAGGCAGATGTATGAAGTCTTGAAAGAGATGGTAGGTAGTAGACCAAAATAATGAATCTCTACTACATTTCACCAAGCTTGAATGTTATCTAGGGTCAGGAACTTGTAGTATTGATCTGATGGATTAGAAAGACAAATTACCTGTAAGTGATATGGACAGGATGGTTTCCTTATCTCTGATTTCTTATGATTTCAGTCTTTTCTTCTTGATTAATTACATTGTCACATGAGACTTCCTGACCAGTAAAGTTTTAAAAAAAAAAAAAAAAAAAAGACTGTGACAATCGTTGTCAGGTAAGAATTGGGATTCTTTTAAAGACCTTTGCATAGGGGCGCCTGGGTGGCGCAGTCGGTTAAGCGTCCGACTTCAGCCAGGTCACGATCTCGCGGTCCGTGAGTTCGAGCCCCGCGTCAGGCTCTGGGCTGATGGCTCGGAGCCTGGAGCCTGTTTCCGGTTCTGTGTCTCCCTCTCTCTCTGCCCCTCCCCCGTTCATGCTATGTCTCTCTCTGTCCCAAAAATAAATAAAAAACGTTGAAAAAAATAAAAAATAAAGACCTTTGCATCTATTAAATATTGAAAAGTTTTCTGAAATGCTTCTTTATGTTGTTCTTTAATGCTGTCCTAGATAAGGTTCTACTAAGAGGTAATAGGTATTAAGATCTCTTCTTATGAATATTTTAAGTGGTCTTTTCTGGTGAATATTAAGATTTTGAGTATCTTCACTATTGTTGTATAATGTATTGTTCAAAATTTGATATATTTTCATTTTGACATGATTTCTCATTTTTACTTCAGTGGATATTTTTATGAATTAACATGCTTTCATATTATGAAAATATTATTTGTTTTACACCTACTTTGTAATTTCAAAATGAGAAGCAAAATTGTCATTTAATGTAAGTGTTCTTGTGTTACGTTTTTCTTCTCTTAATCTAAGAAGCAAGTCAGAAATTTTAAGAATTATTCATGTTGATGATATGAGTTCATATGTCTTTAGCAACTAGAAGGAAAGATATGGTCTGTGTGATCAACCAAAGCTAACTTTTAAAATTGTTTCTCTATAATTCGACTTCTGCAGCTTGGCTTTAAATTGGTCCCAGAAAGTCTAGGGCTGGCCTTGATGCTAAGACAAATGTGAAGAATTTATTGGTACAGCAGCTTACATTTCAGCTTATGTACATGTTACCTCATTTAGGTCTTATTTTTGAACTTTCTTGAGAGGTAAAGAAGTGGGGAGAGGGCCAGTTGTATAACAGCATGTACATTTTTTAATCTTAAGCTGTTTTCTATTTGGTTGATCTTTTTCATCTCAGGTTTTAGGTTGTTGTAGATTAAGTATGATGTCATTAAGCATGTAGCAACTGAAATGGTAATGAACAGAGATATATATCTTTATGCTTGGGCTGCTTTTATTTCTTTTTACAAGTTCCAGAGTTCTTGTCCTCCCAAACCTTCTTTGAAATAGCCCTAGTGAAGCTGAGTTAGGAATCTCTCTTATGTTAGAGTGAAAAACCAGGTTGAAAACATGGGATCATAGAACTATTAATTGCTCACAATATTTTGTTCACTGTTATGCAGTCTTTGTTATTTTTAAACAAATTGACCTTTCCTAAGTATGAGTAAAATAAAGTTAATTTGTATCAAGATTTTACATAAATGTGCTGTACATTTTAGTTTTGGTGATGTGGTTTAAGGATGAAATAAGATGGTTACTTGTTAAATTTTATTTGAATCTCCTACTTTTCCAAAATACATACTAAACATTCAAACTCCCTCAACCTGTAGTGTCAGTTCAACCTTTCTAAGTTGCATATTGTCTTTTTATTGACCAAAACGTAACTTTCTTTTACAGGATTCAAATATGATCATTGAAAGATTTCCCACAATAGGTCAACTGTTGGCAAAAACTTGTTGGAATCCTTTTATTTTAGCATTTGGTAAGAATCCAAAGCCTGTCCTCTCAAAATATAAACTTCTAATGATAATTTTAATCTTTGCATTGTTTAACAAAATACAGAGTTTCAAATTATAAATTTTCTCCTATTTTTTATGAAACAGCTATTCAAATGTATTCATTGTTCCATTAGAAAGATAGCATCCTTTTCTTGTCCATATATGTTTGGATAGATAATCACACACACGCACGCACGCACACACACACACACACACACACACACAGATCTGTAAGAAAATAGGACCCTTATATTATAGAGTAGACTCTTCGAGATGATTATCATAACTTCATTTTTAATTCAGTATAAAATGGTTATAATAATGAAATAATTTCTTGTTTCACAATTTCACATTAACTTGCACACTACTGTTTTCCATGTGTAAAGTCATTCTTTAATATCTGAATCCTCCTATGGCCCTGACATTATTTAGGGGTAACATTTTGGTTTTACCTAAGGTGAAGAGGAACCTGGGGACACATTGGGGGAGGTGTTCTTTCCCTTACCTCCTGTCTACCTGTCCAGCCTCATTTCCTATATAATCCTCTGCAACCACACCACACACATGGTAGCCAGGTCAAGTTACTAACAGTGCCTTGAAAGCACATGATATCAGGGCCTGCAACATGTGATTCCTTTGTTTGGAGCTCTGTTCTCATCTCCTGTCCTCTTAAACTTTCTTTGAAATAGTCTTGCTTGGGCTGCTTTAGGAGCTTCTTTAAGTCTCTTCGTAGCTGATAACATCCCCCTTAACCATAAAACTTACTATACTGTTTTGTAATTATTGGTTTGCCTGTCTGATGTCCTGGAAGACTGAATGCCTCTCAAGAGCAGGAACTGTGGTTTTAGTTCTTTTTGTCATCCTAGGGCCTACAACAGGGTGGAGGAGGCACATCTGAAGGTGTACAGTTGAGGTTTATTGCCTTGACTTGGCTAGTTTAATATTTACTTTTCATATTGTTTAAAGTCAAAGACTAATTGCATAATATAATGAGATGAGAATAAAAAAACAAAGTCAGTATTACCCTATGATATTTTAAAGAATTGTACAATTTCTCTTTCCTAGCCTATCATAAATAATTATAAGAAACATGAACTCAGTGGGGAAGAGACAGGGCTGCATTAGGTCCCGGGAGCATATATACATGGATGCACTACACAAACTCACTCACTCTTTCCCAACCCTCATCTGTCCCTCTTCCTCTCCACTTAGTCCTCTTGCTTCCCTTCCCCTTTGAGTGGACTCTTCCTCCCCTACCCTTCCCCAGCTTGTTGAAGTTCTTGATCTAATATGGCCAAGTCATCACTGTATTTGCCCACCAGGGCCATACATACCTGCCCTAAGTTCATATATTTTGACTAGGCCAGTGTTTCTCAAATATCCTTGACCAGAAATACATTTTCTGTACATGTATACATGTATATACGCATACATACATACACACAGACGTGTATACACACACACATTTCATGAAAGGATGCTTGTTTTGATTTTGTGTAGCCACATTCACTATACTATTTTAAAAATAGTCTTCATGACCCCAAATTATTTTTACAACCCCCCGGATGGGTCATGACCAGAAATGTGAAAAACACTGAGCTAGACCAATGATACTAATGGCAGGAGAAAGGAAAAGAAGTTGTTGACTTTCCTCCATTTAAAGGCACCATCCATTGTGAGATACTTCACACATTGAATAGCCACTTTTTAGAAAAATAAATACTACATCCTTTAAGTGTATATGGTGAATGTAGAATACAACTCTAATTCAGAAATGTTAAGATGTGGGAAAGTTTGTGCTATACAATAAAGAAGTGGAATGAGAGGCATTGCTGATGTTGTGCTAGGCACTGTTCTCTGTGGATTGCAGAGTGGATCTGAGTCCTTGATAGTTTTGTGTATTTATTTTGAGACAGAGTGTGAGGTGGGGAGGGGCAGAGAGAGACAGACAGACAGACACAGAGAATTCCAAGCAGGCTCTGCAGAGTCAGCACAGAGCTGAATGTGGCTCTCGAACTCAGGAAACCATGGGATCATGACCTGAACCGAAATCAAGAGTCAGACGCTTAACCAACTGAGCCACCCAGGTGCCCCGAGTCCTTGATAGTTTTGCAGGATAGGCAATTATGGATTAGAGTAAGTAAATCACTTTCCCCATAATGTAAAACTGATAAAAGCCAGGATCCCACCCCTCTAAAGCCTGCATTGTTGTGATGATCTGGCCTGTGGATCACACCATTGTGGTTGAAGTAGTCTAGTTCTGGCTTTAACACTAGCCAGCCTCACATGAAGTATATATTCACTGGGCAGATATTTGCTAAGCTTTTTTTTGTTGTTGTTCCCCAATATGCCAGGCCTAGGAAAACACGGCTCATAATTTCTGCCCACTGGAAGCATCCAGTCAGAAGAGAGACCTCAGCGAATCAGCCTGACTCAGGCATGGCTTGTGTTGTGGAGCCATGAACAAAGAGCTAAAAGAAAAAGGAGTTTGAGTTGGGGCCAACTCTTAGGGGACAGTAAATGAGATGGGATTTTTCTGAGACAAGCTGCCAGACTTGCTAGGTTTCAGATTCCTTATTTGTAAAAGTGAGAGGCTAGACTGATTTATCCCTATGGTCTTAAACTTGTAAGTGTCTGTGGTCTTTCCTTAGCACCTATCCTCATTACATTGGGCCCCTCTGACAACCAGAAACAAATTCTCCATCTCTTTTTGTTTCAAAGCTTGTGTTACGTTTTGAACTTTGAGCTTCCTGTTTGAGGTGTGCCTTTGGTTCTGAGCTTAGTGGAGACTGACAGGCAACAGAACTCCATGGTGAATCAAGTCTTGCCTATGTTGCTACTTTTGTTTTGCTAGTTGGACATTGTCCAGGAAAGGATCTTTTCTTATGGTTTTAAATTTTATCAAAATCACTTTTTAAATACAGGAAATGTGACAGTTTCTATCAAAGAAAGAAGTAAACCTCTGGTAATGTTAAATGAGAATTGGATCAGAGATAAAGACAATAAGGAAGGAGGAAATTTGGAACTGTAAAGACACCACAAAGAGACCAGAAAAAACATAATAGAAAGGGAAGGTACACCTTTTATTCAGGGTTGTTCTCTGCATAAAATTACAGATTTCACCTTCTTGGAATTCTGGCCTGTTGTTTCTAGTTCTGCCCTCACGATTAAGCATGTAACAGTTATAACCTCACTATTTGCTATTTATTGCTATATAACAATTTGCACCTAAGCTTGGCAGCTTAAAATAATAAATATTTATTGTCTTAAAAATGCTACCTTCACACTTTTAAATTACAGATATAAAGTTTACAGAATTAATTTAGCTTTTCATTTGGAATTTTAATTCAAGATATCAAAAAATAGGGGTGCCTGGGTGGCTCAGTCGGGATAAGCATCCAACTCTCTGTTTTGGCTCAGGTCATGATCAGGTCACGGTTTTGTGAGGTCAAGCCCTGCATGGGCTCTGTGCTGAGAGCATGGAGCCTACTTGGGATTCTCTCTCTGCCCCTCCCCCACTCATGCTGTCTCTGTCTCTCTCAAAATAAATAAACTTAAGTAAAATAAAATATTAGGTGGCAAATGTATGTTGGTATATTGTTTTCCCTTCCACTCATTTTTAGAATCCAAATTTGCACGAAGATCTGCTGTCAGTGACTGCTTGCATGATGAATCCCAGGCATTTTCCCATTTCATTTAACTGCCCTGCAGGATGTCCACTCTGGATCTAGGGGAGGAGCCTGACAGATGCCTTCTCCCCTGTAGTGAGTGTTGGAGGCACTCAGGAATAGCAAGTGATGGCTTGCACCTACCTGTAAATACCTACAGCAAAGTAAACTCATTAGCAGTATATTTCAGTGAATTTCAGTACTTTGAGCAAAGTAAGACACCTCCTAAAGATTGGGTGAACATTTCTCTGGCTGCTCTCTTTCTTTTTTGTTTTTGTGAGAAAAATTAAAAAATGATACATTTGTTGAACTAAATGTGCAGACTCAACTCAACACCTAGGGAAAACTTCCATTTTTAGATTCTATTAGATTTAAGTTCCATAAAATAACATTTTCTTTCTTTGTCTTCTCCTTCTCCTCTCCCTCCTCCTCCTCCTCCTCTCCCTCCTCCTCCTCCTCTCCCTCCTCCTCCTCCTCTCCCTCCTCCTCCTCCTCTCTTAGAGGTGAGTGTCTGCTTTTTGGAAATGCTCCCCGTTGGGTTGCATTTTTTCTAACAGGGGAAGCCTTATGTAGTAAGCATATCATGGGATCTGCCCAATACCCTGTGACATGAAGATAATTAGAATTTATTCTAATATTTAAAGCATTGGAAGTACAACAGTCACAGTTTTAATCAGTGACATTGGTTCAACCTCAAGAATCCTAGGACCTTCAAAAGTTAAATTACATGATTTGTGAGATAAACTTAAAATAGGCAAGCCAGTGATGTATTTGAGCTAATAAAAACTAGGAAAAAGAAAAATGAATGTCCCTCAGAATAATGCCTGATAAAGTTTGTTCAGAGGTATTACCAGAAGAGCACAAACTTATGATGTTTATGGTGAAAAAATGGGTTTAAAAATTACTATTAGTGTCCTTTGGTGTGTGGTTCAAAGTGCAGAGGTAGCTTGCTGTAGTTTGTATTTTCCTTATTTCTTGTTAATGTAACCCTTAGAAATGCTGTGTTTATGAGATTGCAGAAGGTAAGAAGGTCAAGGGCAGCAGGTGATTCTGCAGTGGATTGAGTCCAGGTGCTTGGTTTCTTCAGCTTCTTCTACTCAATGGCTGTCCAATAAAGGCCATAGTTTCTTGGCTCTAGTTTAGGTACTGACATCTTCCATTTGAGGCATCATTCTTGCTTCCCAGTTGTGTTGTGAAATCTCCAATTGGAATGGACTCAGTTACCAAAAGAGGAAAAAGAAAATGGCTCACTGAGTAAATATTCTTGCCAAGTATAAGATTTCCAAGTTCAGTGTTTTCAATACATATTTGGTAACGTTTTCAATTTTAGAGTAAAGAATGAGGAACATGTAAGAGGCTTCTATTTTATCCAAGCCATTTAGTGCTAAACAAAATATATTTTAAAATGATCATTTTGTTAAATTTTTTTCAAACAAGTGAGGGTATTTTGGGAAATTAGAAAATTAAAAGAGTAAGACAGAAATGTAGACTACTATCTGTAACAGTTGTATTGCCTTAAAAAGGTTGAAATTACTAATGGTTTGAAATATGCTTTGATAGAAATGATCTTGAGAAAAGCCCAGTTCTTTTAGTTATTTCCATCATTCTTTTCTGGCTTTATCAGAAAGGGATTGACCACACAAGAGCTAAGCATAGTGATCCCAAAACCACAAGAATAAAAAACCCCTGCAAAGTAAAGTTTCACACATGGTCCTGGATGCTTGTTCAGTAACTTTAGTAGTTTGATATTTTCATAAAATATGATAAATATATTTCCTTTAGTATAATGTTTAAAAATTTTTTATACTGATTATCTTTTTGTATTTGCTAAAACCTAATTTTAGTTTTTCTTTTTGCAGATGAAAGCCAAAAAATTCTACTATGGTGCTTATGTTGTCTGATTAATAAAGAACCACAGAATTCTGAAGAACTGAAACTGAACTCCTGGACACGGGTAAGAGTAAATCTTGTCCTGCACTGCTTTGCATTAAATTGATTGTTTAAATGTGCTGCTTTACTAGTGCAGTTCTGTGACATTTTAGAAAATTTTTCAAATACAGGCTTCACTGTCCCATTATCTTGCTGGGTGTAAAGTTATTCAAGAGATTTCATTTTTGCTTGATTGTTAATTCCAGAAGATAGTGGACTTTAAGGTGAACTTTCCCTTGCCTGGAAGACCTAACTAATGTGTGATTTTGTAAAGTTACTTTCAGGTAATTAAAAGAATGTTCTCTCTTTCCTTTAAGCAACTGGTATACTTCAAAAATTGTTTTTCCTTACTAACCTAGTTTATTTATTTATTTATTTTTCCTACTAACCTAGTTTAAATACTTACATAATTTCTAAGTACTTGTCTGCGTCTCTTGGAATCTAATCTGTAGTAAAACAAAAATTCAGAAAATTCAGTTGCTGCCTTTATGTCCTGAAGTTGGTATCCAGGCCAGGGTGCTCAGACTAGCACCTGGTGCTTGTTGGCTACCGCTGCTTACACTGTCAAATCGGTCAGTCAAATGTGCTAGTGCATGTAGCTGACAGCTTCCTGCACCCCCCTGTCTGTTTCTACTGTCTCTTGAAGGGCAGGCACAAGTTGGCGAATGTTGTAGGGCTGGGCTGTGGCTACCCTCACCACTAGCAAGTTGCCTGATTTTTTTCTCATGCCCCCCACTGTCCTGCTGTAACAACCCTAAGGACTTGCTGATGCCTGTCAGACTCCACTTAGTATGCATATGGTTCAGATTAGCTGCTTAGTATTATGAAATCACCCACCCAGGTGCATATGGTTTTGTCTATCAGTCTGACTGGTGATATCATTCCATTCACTGCTTTTTACTATTCCTTTGTTTTGTACAAAATTGCCTACTGAGCTGACAAAGACAGTGTTTGTATTTTACTGTTAGATTGAAAGAAGAATTGAAGGGACAGTAGAAGTGAAAAGGTTTGAATCAGGGAAGGAAAGCGTGCAGACTTTAACTGGAAGGTAAGTTACTGTAAAGAACTGAAGAAAGGTGATTTAAGTAGAATTAGGGAAGAAAAGCTATGAAAAACAAGGCTGTATCAACAGAATAACGTATTTAGTCTTTAATCTTTTTAATTGTTGCTTTTATAGTTGATGTTTCAATGATTATTTAGAATATATGTTTGTATTCGCTAGCTTATGAAGTTCTGAAATAGGCCATCTAATAAAGTGTTTTTAGGGTGATCGGACTAACTTTCTTCATTTAAACTCATGACTTCATTAGCCTATTTTAAAATTTTTACCTTATATTTTATTCTGTGGATTTCCCTTAATACTGCATCCATTTATCAATAGGTACATATCAAAGTATAGCAGAGGAAGGTTAAATTAGACTTAATTCCTGCTGCATCAGGGAATTCATAGACTGGTAACCAGAGTTATATATAGGTGTGATGGTGACACAGAGGACACTTGCTCAGACTTCGGGGTTTGGAGATGTGTCCTGCAGGAGGTAATATATCAACTGAATTTTGAAGGATGACTAGGAGAGCAGGAATAGAGCTTTAGGAAAGGATATTCTTGTCAGCAGAAAGAGCACGCACAAAGATGGTGGCAAGAAAGCCAATGTCATATTCAGGGAACTACAGGTACTTAGATGTGCTTGAGCTTGGGATTTTGTAAGGCTGGTGATGAAGCATGAAACCTTATGTATAATAATAAGTTTTTCTTCTATTTTGAGTCAGTGGGGAAACCAAAGTATTTTAAACAGAGAAATCATCTGGCAAGGTGTGAATTTTAGAAGCTTAACAGCAAAGGGAAGTTGATTTGGAAGGAGCAGGGATAGCATTTTGGAAGCTATAGTAGTGATCAAGTGAGAAATCATGCAGCCCTGAATGAAATGGAGAAGAGGGGCCAGATTTATAATATGAATGAGGTAAATATTCAAAAGGTGTAATGGCAGGCTAAGTGCAGATCGCTTAAGTGTAGGTGGAGTCGAGCATACCCTTCTTAGGAGAAGAGCTGATTTATACTTAGAAGGTTGACAGTCTTCAGGGTATGGGAACAGTGGAGCCTTGGGTGAGGGTGAGGTTGCCCAGGGCAATGGGAAAGGGAAAAGGCCTGGGACAACCCTGGGAGACACTGGCATTCAGGGAGTGAGTGAAAGAATAAGCTACCCTGTAGGTTAAAAACAGGGAGTCAAAGAAGTAAAGGAGAGAAGCAGCAGTGTTTTGAGAAGGAATGAGTGGTCATTCATATCTGATGCTATGGTGCAGCAATGTCCAATGCAAATAAAATACATACTACATGGATAATTTAAATTTTCCAGTAGCTGCTTTAAGAAACAAAAAGAAATAAATGAAATTAATTTTAATAATATTTTATGCAACTCAGTATTTCCAAAATACTATCATTTCAACATATAATCTATAAAAATTATTAACGAGATTATTTTATAATCTTTTTGCACTAAGTCATGGAAATCCAGTGTGTGTGTTACACTTACATTTTACATCTACATGTTACATCCTAATTTTCACTGGGAGTTTTTTTAATGTTTGTCTATTTATTTTGCAAGAGACAGTGTACCACTATGAGTACTGGTACTCATGAGGGAGAGGCAGAGTGAGAGAGGGAGAGAGAGAATCCCATGCAGGCTCTGAGCTCTCAGCACAGAGCCCAACTGATCCCACCACTGTGAGATCATGACCTGAGCTGAAATCAAGAGTTGGACACTTAACCTACTGAGCCACCAGGTGCCCCTCCCTGGAAATTCTTGATCTGTATTTCAGTTTCACAAAATTTACAGTTGAAAGAGTAGGTTCATATACCCAAATTGTTACAGAGAAACTTATGACTGAACCAAGTGTCAGTTTTTAAATTTAAATTTAATTAAAATTTAAAAAATTAAAAACTTCCTTCCTTCATCGTACTCACTACATTTGAAGTGTTCAGTAGCTACGTGTGGCTAGTGGTCACTGTATTGGACAGGGCAGCTTAGAGCATAAAGCAAGGTAAGGATTGAAAAGCAGTGCTTGGATTTAGCCTCTAGGAGGAATGACCTGGGTGGGAATGGGTTGAGTGGGAGGTGCAAGGAAGTTGCCAGATTGCTATAGTTTGAGGAATGAAGGTAGTAAGGTAAGGAAGTGGAGATGATAAACTTTGGTTACTTTTTGAAGAAACTTAGCCCTGAAGGAGGGAGATAGGAGGTGGTAGCCAGACCAGATCATACAGTTGACTTTATTGAAATTGAGAAGTCCTGAATATGCTTTACCCTGAAGAGAAAATGCTAGTAGGGAGGGGTCGAGGGCATATGAAATTGGGAAAACAGTTTCCCTCCTCAATGTATCAGGCATGCCTGTAATATTACCTGATAAAAACATGTATAAGAATAATACTGTTTAACTTTTAACAGTCTAAAGCTAATTGCATATACCTATCACAAATCAGTACCCACACAGTTGTATATTTTTTGGCCATAATTGCAGTAAGACAGAAGATGTTTGTTGGTTTGTGAATCAGTTGTACTTGTCTTGGATATACATTTATCTTAGAAGTGACATTTTCTTCCTAAAAGTTTTAGAAGGACATATTATACATTAAGTATATGTAACTTGTCATCCAATATCCTTCTGAAAATTATACAAGTCATATATATTTTTTTGATTTTCTATACCTTTATTTGCTTTCTTTTTTTTAATATGAAATTTATTGTCAAATTGGTTTCCAGACAACACCCAGTGCTCCTCCCAACAGGTGCCCTCCTCAATGCCCATCACCCACCCCCCCACTCCCCATCAACCCTCAGTTAATTCTCAGTTTTTAAGTCATATTTTAATAACATTTGTTAGTTCACTCAATGAGCATTTATTTATCTCGTGCCTGCTACATGTGCTAAGCAGTTCTAATTGTGGTAATAAAATCTTGGGTCATTCTGTATTCCTGGAGCATCACAAGTGTGATTGAAACAGCCTAAGTCAAAAAGTAAGAATTTCTTCCGTAAACTCTAAACTTTAGTAAAATTCAGATTATTAAATTTGAAAATGTTAGATTGAGTTGTATAAGTTGTATTTTTAGAGCAGAGATGAAATAAGGGGCGCCTGGCTGGCTTAGCTGGTGGAGCATGTGACTCTTATCTTGGGGTTGTCCTTTCAAGCCCCATATTGTACTTACAACAATAAAATCTTTAAAAAAAAAAAAAAAGAACAGATGAAATTAAAATTACTTGCTGGCCATATGCTAGCATATGTTAACATGTTATGTTGGAAATATATTAATACAATGTGGGGTGTTTTTTTTTGAAGTTTTACTGGTAACCTCAAATGTACCATCAAATAACTACCTCAGTGGCTATTCTTAAAATTTAGAGATTTATTGAAGTCACAGGACTCTTTTACATCTTTTCAGAATACTTGATTCTTGTAAAACTTAGTTTTACTGGTGAATCAATTGAACAGATATTTTTTGAGCACCTACTGTTTGTCAGGCACTATAACAGAAGCTGAGGATACAGTAGTGGATTTAAAGTCTGTTCTGAGAGTTTATAACCCAAGGGGCAGATCTCCAGGCCTGCCACATTTAGGAGATACCTGTCCTTCTGGGCAAGACCATACCTCTGTAATTTTTATTTTGAAGAGAAGAAAACAACAGAATACCAGGGGTAAGTTCAGTTAAAAGGGTTTTACTTTGTCTTTTTTCCCTTTCAAAGTGTAATGCTAAGCAGTATCCAGATGCTACATGTATTGCTTTAGTCTTCTACTTCATCCCTCTTAAAAAAAAAAAAAAAACCCACATAACTTTTAATTTTTTTTTTTTTAACATTTATTTATTTTTGAGAGACAGAGAGGGACAGAGCATGAGCAGGGGAGGGGCAGAAAGAGGGAGACACAGAATCTGAAGCAGGCTTCAGGCTCCAAGCTGTCAGCACAGAGCCCAGCGTGGGGCTCGAACTGACGAATGGGGAGATCATGACCCAGGCCGAAGTTGGACACTCAACCAACCGACTGAGCCACCCAGGTGCCCCCACATAACTTTTAAATTTTAAAATCTAACACATGTGCAGAAAAGTGCATCAAGCATAAATGCCAAGCTTAAAAATCATTGCAAAATAAATACCTTTGTAACTACCACCTAGGTCCGGAAATAGAGCATTACCTGCCTCTTATAAGCTCCCTGCCCCCAGGTGCTCCTTCCTGCTTCTGTGCTCCTCTCTTCCCCTCTGGTGGTAACCACTAGTCTAGCTTTTATTTACATTGCTTTATGGTTTTACCACTTAATTATGGAGTTTGGCTTAAGATTATAACTTGATATAAATGAAATAATATGCAATATATTGTTATGTGCTTAACTCACTTTGTTCAGTATGATGTTTGTAGGGTTCACCCATGATCTTGGATGTATTTGTCACTTGTTCATTTTCACTACTGTAGAGTATTCCATTTTATCAATGCACTATAGTGTGTTTATCCATTCTACCTTTGATGGGAATTTGTTTCTGGTTGGGGAGAATTAGGAACAGAGTTGCTGTAATATTCTTTCCTGTATATCCAAGTTTCAAAGCATGTATTTTTTTTAATGTTTATTTATTTTTGAGAGAGAGAGACACACACAGAGAGCACAAGCCTGGGGCGGGGGGGGGGGGGGGTGGTGGGGAAGCAGAGAGAGAAGGAGACACAGAATCTGAAGCAGGCTCCAGGCTCTGAGCTCTCAGCACAGAGCCTGATGCAGTGCTCAAACCCATGAACCGTGAGATCATGATCTGAGCCAAAGTCGGCGCTTACCCAAGTGAGCCACCCAGGTGCCCCTATTTTTTGTTTTGTTTTGTTTTTTAGAGAGAGAAAGAGAGAGAGAGAGAGAGAGAGCATGCACAAGCAGGGGGAGGGGCAGAGGGACAGGCAGAGAGAGAGAATCTTAAGCAGACTCCACACTCAACATGGAGCCCAATGTGGAGTTTGATCTCACAACTGTGAGATTATGATCATGAGATCATGACCTGAGCTGAAATCAAGAGCCAGATGTTTAACCGACTGAGCCTCCTAGGCACCCCACAAAGCATGTATTTTATAAAAAACTACAGAGGAAGGGGCGCCTGGGTGGCGCAGTCGGTTGAGTGTCCGACTTCAGCCAGGTCACGATCTCGCGGTCCGTGAGTTCGAGCCCCGCGTCAGGCTCTGGGCTGATGGCTCAGAGCCTGGAGCCTGTTTCCGCTTCTGTGTCTCCCTCTCTCTCTGCCCCTCCCCCGTTCATGCTCTGTCTCTCTCTGTCCCAAAAATAAATAAAAAACGTTGAAAAAAAATTAAAAAAAAAAAAACTACAGAGGAAAAGAAGAGCAGCTGGAGAAGGAAAGCATGTGTTTTGTACATAACTTCAAACAAATACTTGTGAACATGCCTTGCACATGCCCTGTTGTGTCAAAATAAAGAGCATGCAAAAAAAAAAAATGGAATTGTAGGTTATTTAATATGTATATCTTTAATTGTATTAGCTCATACTAAGTTGTTTTCCACAGTGGTGGTACCAGTTTAAATTGCTATGATGAATGTGTAAGAGTTCCGTAGCTTCCTGGTCACTTGGCATTGTCAGACTGTTAAAGTTCAGTTATTCTAGTAGATGCATGTGGTAGTGTCTATTATGGTTTTAATATTTCCCTGAAGTATTTCCCTGAAGTTGAGCACGTGTTTGTGGAATTCCTGTTCAGATTTCTTAATAACTTTTCTACTTGGTTGTCTTTCTTACTGATTTGTAGAAATTCTGTAGGTGTACTGAATCTAAGCACTTTTTTAATTTATATTTATTGTGACTATTTTTTTCCACCTTGTGGTTTGTGTTTACATTTCTTTATTTTCTTTTAAGGAAGACATTTTAAATTTTATTGTAGTCAAATTTATCAATCTTTCCCTTTGTGGTTAATAATTTTGTATTTTGCTTAAGAAGATTTTCCCCACTGCAAGGTCATGAAGACCTTCCATATTATTTTCTAAAAGTGTATTGATTTGCCTTTCCCATTTAGGTCTGTGGTCCACCTGTAACGGTTCCTTTGTATGGTCTAAATAGGCATCCATTTTCACTTTGCTTCCACACGGATACCCACTGTCCCAACACCATTATTGAGTTCTTTCCTTGCCGGTAGATGGTGCTACCTTTGTCATAAGTCAAGCATCTTTGTATTTGCACATATTCTAAATCTCTCCATTGGTCTCATTGATCTGTGATGATTAATTTTGTGTCAACTTGACTGGGCCATGGGGTACCCAGATATTTCATCAGACATTATTCTGGGTTTTTCTGTGATGTATTTTTGAATGTGATTAACATTTAAATAGATTAAGTAAAGTAGATCATTCTCCCTAATGTGTGTGGGTATCTCATCCAATTAGGCAAAAAGGCTAAACCCTCCTCTGAGGGTTTTCTTTGTATTGGAATCAAATAAACAGTGTTTTTTAAGTGAACCCCAAATTGTATGTTTTGTTATTTTTGGTGTAACACATCATTGTCAAGGCATTCTACAGTCCTGACTTTTTAGAAAACTAGTGGTTTCAGAGATGCTGGTATTGTATATAGCAAGTTGCAAGACAGGTAAGGGGCTTAGAGGAGAAAGTAGGTTTGGAACAAGTGCACTTGGGACTGGCCAGTCAGGGGACAGACACTGGTACTTGGGAAATGTGATTGTGTCTACACTGTAGATAATTTCTATTATTATTCATTTTCGTGTTGTTTGGGATTTGAAAATGCTAGCTTGGCTCAGTTCAGATGTTGAAACCTCGGGAAAGAATTATTGCCCAAGTTTTAAATGGCAATTTAAAAGGGAAAATATCATATTTCTTGAGGTCAGTTAGTAAGACAATAGAGGCAAGGTAAAATTCAGGGACAAGGCTGGAGATGCTGGAGATTTCTCTTCCATACCTCTACTCTGGAGAAACACTGGCAATCCTGTACGACTGTGATCTCTTTTGTTTTGGTTTTACTTTCAAAGTAACAAACATAGAACTAGTATCTTTTTCTTTGAATTTTTGTATTCACACATACAGTGGACAGTAATTAATTGCTTTCCCAGTATCTATCTCTGTCCTTTCTTACCTTCTTTTTTTTTTTTTAATGTTTTTATTTATTTTTGAGACAGAGAGAGACAGAGAATGAGCAGGGGAGGGGCAGAGAGAGAGGGAGACACAGAATCTGAAACAGGCTCCAGGCTCCGAGCTGTCAACACAGAGCCTGACGTGGGGCTTGAACTCACAGACTGTGAGATCATGACCTGAGCTAAAGTCGGACGCCCAACCAACTGAGCCACCCAGGCGCCCCTCCTTTCTTACCTTCTTCTAGTACCCTGCATTTCTCAGCTGTGCACTGTGCATCTGAGGTGAGACTCACTGCACCAAGGTCTTAAGGTTAGTCTTACCTTGCTTAACCAAGACCACCCTTCCCCTTTCCCTGGCCACAGTGATTGATCAAGATGGACTTATAGCCCACATTGGAAAGACAGTCCTACACCTTTTGTTTCCATGGTTGGGGAATTAGATTTTTATCTTTCCTGCTGAACATGAATTAGGTAGCACATAGTCCCTGAAGTTGCTGTCAGTCATTGTGGGACCACGAGGACAGAGCCTGCCTAGGAAAAGAGTTAGTCCTGAGGAAACACAGCTGAAAAAAGGAGAAAGAGGGTCGCGTTCGGGTTGGTTTTGTTTGGGCCCAGGACCAAGCCACTCCTGGACTTCAGTGCTCTAATACATTCCCTTTCCTGTCGAAGCCAGTTTGGTTTAGAGGTTTGTTTTGTTTTGTTTTTCTCTAGCAGCCAACAACATCCTAATGTAGAAAACAGACTTGTTTGGGGTCTTCATAAACTATTTTTTTGAAGGGTTTCGAAACTCAGGTATATGTGTACGCAGTTGTAAAAGAAAAAAAATCTTATTTCCTCAAAGGATACTATGAATAAATAGTGAATTTGACAAAATATTTGCAGCTGCTTAAAAGTTGCTTTAATTCATACTTGGCTCAGAGTCGTTTTCCACCACCACTGATTATGAAGATGTGTGTTAAAGAAGTCATCCGGGGAGAAGATGGCAGCATCATGGCAGCATAAGATGTTCTTGTTTTTGTTCCTGCTAGTCATTTAAAATTCGACATTTTTCCGTGAACAGAAATGCCTGTGTGGGAGCTGTGAGATCCAGTAGCATATGCCAAGGGACCCAAGTGGAGTCTCATCCACTTTTGTATCAGGTAATAGGACAGACAGACCCCAGTTTGGGCTGTGGACCTGGCTGGAGCCTGTGAACTGGCTTCAGCCCCACAGCAGAGGCACCTGGAAAACGCTGACTTAAGCAGATACCCACAGATGCCAGAGCCTTGTACAAGTCCAGGTTTCTCTCCCAACTAGGTTACAAGGCCCATGTGAGTAGAGACTTTGTTCTAAAAGTGTAGAACAGTATCTGCCGCATAGTAAATATTCAGTGATTATTTGCTGAATAAGTGAATAAATGAGTATGATTTTAGATGGTAAATGCTAGTGGTGGTGGGGTTCCACTTGGAAAGAAGATAGTGAACAGACAGAAGGTTGGGTATAGTCAAAAAAAGAATGATTATTCCATTTAAGCTTGGGAAGAAAAAAAAGCTTAGGGAGAAAAGCAGAAATTAAGGTTAGAAAAAAAACAGTTTGGGAAAAATTTTGGAAGGCCATGAATGCCAGTTTGTGAGCTTGTTCATAAATTAGCATAGGGCAATGGAAGGAGCTACTGAAAGTATTTTAACTGTGGCATTGGGAGAGGGGCATTTGTTGTGATTCATATGCTTCCCTGTTTTCTCCCTTGCTCTCCTCTAGTCTTTCGCAATCCTTCATTCATTTATTCCATAAATATATCCTGAGTGCCTACTGTGTACAAGCAGATATTGGGATATGAAGGCCTTGCCTTGAAAGATCATGTGGTTTTGTTGTAATGTAACAAGTGAAGGAGTAGACGAACAGCATATGGAAGGTACTGTGGTAGCCCAAAGAAAAGGAGAAAAACCCTTGTTGGGAGCTGGGGGGGTTTATAGGGCTGGCCAAGAAGGCTTTCAGAAGATGACAGTTGAGGCCAGGGGCATACATGGAACTGGAAGAACTGAGAGTGATATGAGATGCATGTAGGAGAGGCGGCAAAGAAAAAGCTAGAAAAGGTCTTCCTGGTAATGATAATAAGAACGGGCTATCCCATGTGTCATATACTGACTAGGCATGAGAGTTAGGGCTAGATCCTGAGGGCTCAAGTGGCCCACAGTAAAGAATGTCTGTCCTTAATCTGGGAAGCAAGGATTTTAATTGGAGGGGTTTAAATTGGGAGTGAGGGACACTTATATGAATATGAATTAGATAGTGACTTAAATGCTGAAAATACATTTGAGAGTATAGGAGGGCAGGACTTGGTACTGATTGGTTGTTAAGGAATGGATAGAGGAGCAGTTAAGGATAATTTTGAGATTTTAAGGGAGTAATAAATAACACTTCCATCTTCTGAGTTAGGAACTAGTTGAGATACATCAGAGTTAGGTAGTTGGTTATGAAACATTAGTCCCTTAACTCTTAAAACAGATTTAAGAATGTAGCTTATGTCTATGGTTCATTCGGGCCCATCTACCTATGGTAGCCAAGTCAGCTAGTCACAGCTAAGATGGACCACAATAGACCTACCTGGCAGGGAATGAGCCTTCCTGGCTAAGCATGGTGCAGCAGTAGACCAGAACACATACTTTGTGCAGGTAAGGCAAGTTGGAAAGACAGAGAGTCGGGAGAGGAATGTGTGGTGCTGGGCATTTTTAGTTTCTTCTCCCAAATTGACCAACTAGTTCAGTTCTTTTGGGGAGAAGAGAGTGACAGGACTGAGAGATGATGTCATAGGTTGGGCTTTCTGGAAATCTGGCCTTGAGATGGAGAGTGCAGGGGGTAATAGCTGTGGAGGGGAAAGGAGGGATGCAGGATTGTGCAGAGGAAAAAAATTCAGCTATAGCGCAGTCTCAGTGGAGACCTCCCCTGTGCCTACAGGGACAGAGATAGGAGACCCTTCAGAGCTTGCCTGCTTTTGGGACAGGAGGGCTGGGCCTTAATGCCTCTGCTTCCATCAATCATTCGAATGTGGCCATTGTGGGAAGGAGGTGTGACCTTGGGCAAGGCAGAGATGGCTAAGAATGATATGGATGTGACATCACAACATCCTTCACAGATACCCAAACTGTTCCTAAAGCTTTTTGCACCTAAGGAGTGAGGTGGACATTCTTTCTTCTCTGGAAACATGAGGATGGGCAATTTGTTTCCCTCTAATCTAACAGAGAACTCCTAGGTTTTTGACTTGAACATCGTGGTGGATGGTATGACCATTAACTGAGAAATATAAGGGAAAGATGTGGCAGAATCCCTAAAATAAGCCAACTAAGAATGTACAAGAGGGAGGAGGAGGAGATCTGGTAGCCCAGCAGCTGTTGCATATTCCTGTCCTGTACCATCTTCCAGGACCATGGCATGCAGAGGCCCTGTTTTCTCTCTTGCCTTCCTCACTGTCATTTGGTTTCCCTTTACCTCTTGGGACTTACATAATGCAGAGACTGTAATACAAATTGAGTCCTCTTCCTTTTCCTGTCTGTTATTCAATAGAACTGGCTGGGAACACGCAACTGAAAAAGGGAAAGCGTGGAAAATTTCTTTATAGCTTTGTAAATGTGTTTTCCCCAGGGCTTTTGGAAACCACTGAAGCTGTCTGCCATACTGTGTTAGGGCAATGATATCTAGTAGTAGGTACTGGCAGCAGGTACTTCAGTAACTCCATGAAATAGCATCTGGCTTATTAAATATCATGTTCTTATTTAGTCTGATAAAGTTTCCTCAGCATTTCATGGTTTTGCAATATAAATATGGTATTTAGCATCTTGCAGCATTCTGGAAACTGTGCAAACCCTGCTATTGTTATTCCCAAGTATTTTACATCCATTCGATGTGATCAGCTGTTCATTCCACACACACACGAAGTTGAATTGTCAGTGTTTATCTTTCTGTATTTTAGGGAGTGGTAACTGTCTCCTGAATCATTAATGTGAAGACACTGAACTTCCTGGAATAAAAATTTGCTTCCTTTGAGAGGGCAAAATGAGATACCATTTGTGTTCTTGGCTAGGTTTTTCTTTCTCATTTCATTTAGGTGGATTTCTAATTCTAAATTGTAGCAGATTGTTTTTTAGTAAGATGCTGCTGCTCAAATAGGCCAGATCAAGACATTTATTGCCAATTAGGAACAGGATGTTTGAGATGTTTGGTGATGTTCTCCGGATGACCTGTTTTATGTTTTCTGTTTATTTTGTTTTATTTTTGTTTTATGATCATGTTGGCTTTTCCATTAAACTATAACTTTAATTGACTTGGCTTGGTTAATAGAACATTGACCAGATCCCCTTCTGTAACTCCCAGCCTTCTCCCTATTACAACCCCCTCACCCAGTTCTCCTGTTGTGCCCCAACCTCAGTCTGGAGTAAAAGGGGAATTTTTAGGTCTGTGTGTTACAGGTATAATATATGTTTCTAAGATATAGGCTCACTGTGTTTCAATCTAAATTTTCTGGATAGTGCTCCTTGGACTATTTTGGGATAAATCCCTATGAAAAGTAAATTTAAACAGTAATGTCTATAGTAGAGTTATTTCTTAGTGAATAGCCACCATTGAGGGCCATGTGGATGTCTGCACTACATGTGGCGACATGATCTGTACATCTGTTTTGAAGTTCAGTTGTTTCCCAGACCACATGTGCATTTCTTTAGGAGGCTGACATCTATCCCTCCCAAGATCCAGACATTGTAAGCTGGTAACTATAACTGGCTTACTCTCTTTGACCTAGAGATTGTTACACTTTATCTTAGTTTGACTGTTGTTCCTATCAGATCTGGTTCTGTTTAATATTGACAACATTGGAGTTTCTATAAATTAGCAGCATAGCAAAAGAACCAGGCATATTTAAATCCATAAATCTTGATTTCCAGGTATTTTAAAGGCTTTGTGGTTTAAGTAGTCTTTCACTCAATGGTAGACGTAAGCAGTACTTACAAAAATGCTGGCTATCAGGCAGCTTTTGTAGCTCAACTGGAACTAAAAAATAACCTCACATGAGTCACTCTTTTAAGAATCAGGAAATCCAGATCTCTTCTGGCTCTGCTAGTGAAATATTACATAAATTATATACCTTGTTTCCATATCTTAAAAAAGGAGAATACTACATGATTCTACTTACATGGGGGTATATCTAAAGTAGTCAAATGGATGGAAACAGAGTAGAACATGGGAGTTTCTAACGTAGTCATATTCATGGAAACGGGATGGAGGAAAAGGGAAAAGGGATTTGCTTAATGGGTATAGAATTTAGTTTTGCAAGAAGAAAAGTTCTGGAGATCTGTTGCACAATAATGTGAATATACTTAACACTGTTGAACTATATATTTGAAAATGGTTAAGATGGTAAATTTCATGTTACGTGTTTTTTATCACAATTTAAAAATTTTTTAAGAAACTTTAATGGATAGTGTTACTGTTAGCTGAGTGCTTAGTATGTGTTTTAGATGAATTATGTTACTAAATGTTCACAACTCCATGAAGACCGGTATCATTACCCTTTGTTATAGACAAGAGAGTTTAGATTTAGAGAAGTAACTTACTGGCTAATGAGTGGCAGACCATTTTGGAGCTAGGTCTGACTCTAAAGCCACTCAAAAAATATATTGCCGCCACCTAAACTTAAGCCAGCCTATCTCTAAGGCTTTTTAGCTCTGGAATCTATGATTCTATGATTCTGAGATGTCTTAGGGACCCTGCAGAGATCCTTCAAGTGAGGAAAAAGAAAGTTCAAATGTTTAGGTGTTCAAAAATCACCCGTTTACCATTTATAGTGAACTAAAATTTCATGTTGGGGGGTGCCTGGGTGGCTCAGTCAGTTAAGTGTCTGACTTCAGCTCAGGTCATGATCTCACAGTTTGTGAGTTCAAGCCCCATGTCGGGCTCTGTGCTGATAGCTTGGAGCCTGAAGCCAGCTTCTGATTCTGTGTCTCTCTCTCTCCCTCTCTCCCCATCCATCATTCGCGTTCTGTCTCTCTTAGAAATAAGTAAACATATTAAAACAAAATTAAAAAAAAATTCATGCTGGATTTAGTCTTTGGTACATCAGTAACACCAAATGCTGTTTATGAGAGGCCAAGTTGGTCTTCAAATGTTAGAATAGTTAAGGGGTTAATAGCGATTACTCGTGTGGAAAGTAGAGACTGAGAAGAGCCTTTACTGTTTTGTTATATTTTTTTCTGCTTTTTGAGTTTTTAGTAACAAGTATAACTTCTGTTTTGGGTTGAATTGTGTTCCCCCAAAATTCATGTACATTCAAGTCTTAAATCTCAGAACCTTAGAATGTGATCTTTGTAAATAAGATCTTTGCAGGTGAATTGATTAGTTAAGATGAAGTCAGCTGAAGTAGGGTGGGCCCCTAATCCAGTGTGACTGGTGTCCTTATAAGAAGGGAAAATTTGGACACAGACATGCACAAAGGCAGAATGCCATGTGAATATGAAAACAGAGATTGGGGTGCTAGCCAAGGAATACCAAAAATTGTCAGGAAACTACCAACATTGATGTCACCTTGATCTCAGAACTCTAGCATCCAGAACTGTGAGGCAATAAATTTCTGTGGTTTAAGCCACTCAGTTTGTGGTATTTTGTTACAGCAGCCCTAGCCAACTAATACAAAATTTGACAAGTGAAAAAGAAAAAAAAGTTAGCCATGACTCCTGGGAGTTTATCCCAAACAGTATGCAAATTAAGAAAAGAAGTTTATACATGACGTTCATTTTAATAATTTTTATATTTGGAAAAAAATGAGAAGCAATGTACATGTCTAAAGATTAGTGGATAACTAAATTATAGCATATCTTTTGAAGAAATACTATGTTGTCATTTTGTATAGCCTAAGAAATAATGTGAAAAATGTGTATTGTAAAATTAAATGTTGGATGTCAAATTATTTATACAAAACAATAATAACTGTGCAAAATATATATGCATTGACTAAGATTACAAGCAGAAATGAAAAAGCTTTGTAAGGATAATGGGATATGGGTGGATTTTTCCTTTTAATATTTCTTTTAATTTGTTGCTTTTATTTCATTGAATTATGATAATGTATTGTGGTTATAATATTATCTTAAAAATTGACATTATTGTGGCAAACTTTACATACAATAAAATGTATCCTTTTAAAGTATACAGTTTGCTAGTTTTTATAAATGTATATACATCCCTCTGACCACCACCACAATCAAGAATTAAAACATTTCTGTCATCACAAAAAATTCTCTATTGCCCATTTACAATCAATCACTCTTCAACCCTGGCCTTAGTCAATTACTGATCTTTTTTCTATCACCACAGATTTGCTTTTTTCCTATTATTTCATATAAACAGAGTAATACAGTATTTATTCTTTTGTCTGGCTTTTTTCTTTCAGCATAATGTTTTTCAGATTTTTTCTATGTTGTAGTTTATCTGAGTAGTTGATTCCTTTTTATTGTCTAGTATTCCCTCGTATCAGTACACCATTTTGTTTATCCATTTATGTGTTGATAGCAGTTTGGATTGTTTCTAATTTTTGGCTATTATGAATAAGGTGCTATGAACATACTTGTATAAGTGTTGCATAGTCATGTTTTAATTTCTCATGGATAAATGCTTAGGATTGGAATTGCTGGATTGTGTGTGATACACATATACATAATGGCATAAGAAGCTGCCACATGGTTCACATTCTTTTTCCAGCACTGCATGAGAGTTCCAATAGCTCCACATATTCAACATACACTTAGTATATGTATACTTAATATACTCAGCAACACAGTATACTCAGTTTGTGTTTGTTTTAGTCATTGTCATGGTTGTATAGTGGTCTCCTTTTGTGCTTGTAATATGCATTTCCCTGATGACTTGATGTTAAAACATCTTTTCATGTGCACATGATTCTTTTGTGAAGCATCTATTCAAATATTTTGCCTAAGAAAAAATTGCCTTAAGTGTAAGCATGCTTTAAAAAATGTTTGTTTGTTTGTTTTGTTTGTTCAGAGAAAATGAAACTCAAGCAGGCTCTACATTCAGTGTGGAGCCCAATGCGAGGCTCATCTCACAACCGCAAGATCATGACCTGAGCCGAAAAGAGTTGGTTGTTTAACTGACTGAGCCACCCAGGCACCTCAGCGTGCTTTTATTTATTATTTTTTTTAATGTTTATTTTAATTTATTTTGAGAGAGAGAGAAAGAGTGAGTGAGAGAGAGAGTGCACCAGCATGGGGAGAGGCAGAGAAAGGGGGGGGGGGAGAGAGAGAGAGAGAGAGAGAGAGAGAGAGAGAGAGAGAGAGAGAATCCTAAGCAGGCTGTGCACCATCAGCATGAAGACCGACTCAGGGCTTGATCCCACGAACCTGTAAGATCATGATCTGAACCGAAGTCAAAGAGCTGGGGGCCCAAATGACTGAGCTTTTGAAAAAATATTTTAGATACTGTTTCTTTGTCAGATGTATATATATATCTATACATACACACGCATATATATATAGACATATCTATATGTGTGTGTATATATGTATAGACACATCTATATGTGCATATATATGTATAGACATATCTATGTGTATAGACATATACATATGTATATATATCTATATGTATAGACATATATGTCTCATCTATATAGATATATATATGAGAGAAAAAGAATATTCACTTCATCTGTGGCTTGCCTTTTCATTTTCTTTTTTTTTCCTTTTTTTTTTTTTTTAACATTTATTTATTTTTGAGACAGAGAGGGACAGAGCATGAACGGGGGAGGGTCAGAGAGAGGGAGACACAGAATCTGAAACAGGCTCCAGGCTCTGAGCTGTGAGCCCAGAGCCCAACGCGGGGCTTGAACTCACGGACCATGAGATCGTGACCTGAGCCGAAGTCGGCCACTCAACCGACTGAGCCACCCAGGGGCCCCTCATTTTCTTAATAATACAGTACAAAGTCCGTAAGTTTTAAATTTTGGTGAAATCTATATTTGTCTATTTTTTTTATGAATCTTAACATTTTGTGTCCTCAGAAATTTTAGCCTGTACTAAGTTTATAAAGATTTTTCTCTTGTTTTCTTCCAAAAGTTTTATAGTGTTAGCTTTTATTTATATTTAGATGTATAATCTACTTTGAATTAACTTAAAAAAATTTTTTTTTAATGTTTTATTTATTTTTTTGAGAGAAACAGAGCATGAGCAAGGGAAGGGCAGAGAGAGAGGGAAACAGGATCTGAAGCAGGGTCCAGACTCTGAGCTGTCTGCATAGAGCCCAACGTGGCACTCAAACTCATGAACTGTGAGATCATGACCTGAACTGAAGTTGTATGCTTAACCAACTGAGCCACCCAGGTGCCCCAAGTTAACTTTTTCATATGGATGTGAGGTAGAGGTAGAGATTTATTTTCTAAATTGATATCTAGTTATTCCAGATATATTTATTAACAATTTTTTCAAAAATGCTTCAGAAGATTCTGATTGGAATCTATAAATCAATTTGAGGAGAATTGACATCTTTTTTTTTTTTTTTAATTTTTTTAAACGTTTATTTATTTTTGAGACAGGGAGAGACAGCATGAACGGGGGAGGGTCAGAGAGAGAGGGAGACACAGAATCCGAAACAGGCTCCGGGCTCTGAGCTGTCAGCACGGAGCCCGACGCGGGGCTCGAACTCACGGACCGCGAGATCATGACCTGAGCCGAAGTCGGATGCCCAATCGACTGAGCCACCCAGGCGCCCCAGAATTGACATCTTAATATTAAGTGTTTCAACAGAGTAGCATGCTATAGCTGTCTATTTGTATTTCTTTAATTTCTCTCATCAGTATTTTGTAGCTTATAGTATGTCTTTTTTAGTTAAAAAAATGTATTATTATTTTCTAATTCCAGTGTAGTTAACATACAGTGTTCTATTAGTGTCAAGTGTACAATACAGTGATTCAACAATTATATGCATTACTCAGTGCTCATCATAAGTATATTCTTTTTTTTTTTTTTTAAGTGTTTATTTTGAGGGAAAAGGAGAACACCAGCATGGGGAGAGAGAGGGGAGAGAGAAGGGAGAGAGAATCCCAAGCAGGCCCATTGTCAGCATGGAGCCCAATGCAGGCTCAATCCCATGAACCCGTGAGATTGTGACCTGAGCCCAAATCAAGAGTCGGACGCTTAACTGACTGAGCCACCTAGGTGGCTATATATATTTTCTATCTCTATCTCTATCTCTATCTTGTCTATCCCCTTGCTTTCAAAGGGCATGTGTCTTTAAGTCTGAAAGGAGTCTCTTATAAAGACAGTGTAGAGGTGCCTGGGTGGCTCAGTTGGTTAAGCGTCCAACTTCAGCTCAGATCATGATCTTGCAGTTTGTGAGTTCAAGCCCCATGTTGGGCTCTGTGCTGACAGCTCAGCTGGAGCCTGCTTCAGATTCTTTGTCTCCCGCTCTCTCTGCCCTTCCCCCACTATACTCTCTCTGTCTCTATCAAAAATAAACATTAAATTTTTTTTTTAAGTATTAGAAAAAAATAAAGGGAGTATATAGACATGTCTTGATTTTTATCCATTCTGTCAGTCTGTGTCTTTTGATTGGAGCATTTAATCCATTTACATTCAAGTAATTATTGATAGGTATGTAGCTATTGACATTTTGTTACTTGTTTAGGGGTTTTTTTTGTTTTTGTTTTTGTTTTGTAGTTCTTCTCTGTACCTTTCTTCTCTTGCTGTCTTCTCTCATGGTTTGCTGGCTATTACCAGTGTTTGATTTGTGGTTACCATTAAGTTTTTATATCAAAACCTCTTATGCAAATAACAGTTTATATTAAGTTGATGGTAGCTTAAGTTTGAATCTATTCTTTGCTCCTCCCACACTCCACGTTTTAGGTATATGGTGTCATATTTTACATCTTTTTATTATGTGACTCCTTTCACTGATTTTTATATACATACTTGATTTTACTGGTTTTGTGCTTTCTATTCTTCTTACTCCTACTTACGGTCTTTTTTCCCCACTCAAAGAGTCCCTGTTAACATTTCTGTAGGGCTAGTTTAATGGTCATGAATTTCTTTAACATTTTTTGTCCGGTGAACTCTTTATCACTCCTTCTTTTCTGAATGATAGCCTTGCTGGATAGAGTATTCTTAGTTGCAGGGGTTTTTTTTCGGGATTTTGAATAAATCATGTCACTTTGTTCTGTCTTCCAACATTTCTGCTGAAGAACCAGCTGATGGTCTTATAGAGTTTCTCTTGTATGTAACTTTCTTATGCTTCTTTTAAAATTCTCTTTGTCACTACTTTTTGCCATTTTAATTACTGTGTGTCTTGATATGGACCTTCTTTGGTTGATTTTGTTAGGGGTTCTCTGTGCATCTAGATCTAGATTTCTTTTTCTTTCCCCAGATTTGAGAAGTCTTTAGCTATTATTTCTTGAAATATATTTTATGCACCCTTTCTCTCTTTTCTCCTTTAAGGATCCTTGTAATTGAAATGTTAATACATTTGGTGGTATCTCTGAATTCTCCTTGTCTGTTGTTATTTATTATTATTATTTTTTCTAGCTCCTGTTCAGCTTGATTGCTTTCCAGTTTTCTGTCCTCCATGTGACAGATTTGTTCCTCTGCTTCATTTAGTCTACTATTTATTCTATCCAGTCTATATTTAATTTCAGTTATTTAGTTCTTCTATTTAGTTCTTCATCTATGATTGGTTCTTTTTCATGTTTTTAGTCTCTTTGTTAAAGGTCTTCCTTAGGTCCTCCACTCTTTTGTCAAATCCAGTGAGTATCTTTATGACTATTTGTTTAAATTCTCTATCAGGCATATTACTTATTTCCATTTCATTTAGGTCTCTTATGATTTTTGTCTTTATGACCATTTGTTTAAATTCCCTATCAGGCATTTTTCCATTTCAGGCACTTATTTCCATTTCATTTAGGTCTCTTACGATTTTTGTCTTTTTTTTTTTTTTTTTTCATTTGTGACATATTCCTCTGTCTCCTCTTTCTGTTTAACTCTCTGTTTCTATGTCTTCTGTTCTTGAAAGTAGCAACCTTATGATGAAGAAGAGGTCCTGTAATGCCCTGCAATGCATTGTTCCCTGTTTACCAGAACCTGGCATTTCAGGGGTATATGCTATGTGTGTTTCATGCACCCTGTTGTTTTGGCTGAGCTGCATTTATTTGCCTTCATTCCAGTCATCTGCAGCAGCTCTCTTTGCCTGTTGTGGACAGGGTTTGATCCTTGTGTTAATGGCCAGTCTGGGATTGCCTTGGGCTTGAGTTTAATCATACTATGTATTTGTCAGAGATGCAAACTGCAGGGTGCTCTCCCTGTGTTGTCCTTATTTTCTTTTTTCAAATGTTTATTTATTTATTTTTGAGAAAGAGAGTGCAAGCAGGGGAGGGCAGAGAGAGGGGTGGGGGGGGAGACAGAGAAACCGAAGCAGGCTCCAGGCTCTGATCTGTCAGCACAGAGCCCGATGCAGGGCTGGAACCCATGAACTGTCAGATCATGATGTGAGCTGGAGTCCGATGCTTAACTGAATGAACCACACAGGTGCCCCCCTGTGTTGTCCTTTGAAAAGCTTTCATTGGCAGGCAGAGCCTACAGTCAGATCTGACACCTGCCTGCAGCCCACTCCTGGACTGCAGTTGGACTGGTGTGTGTTATTATTTTCCCCTCTTCTTGGAACAGGAGTCACTTTGTGGTGGTGCTGGCCACTGCTTGATCACTGCCAGGCTTGTGGCACTGCCTTGGATAGGCTCTGGCCAAGGGCATATTGGTGCAGGTTCATAGGAAAACACAGGGACAGAATATTAGGTGCTAGCAAGGTCAGTCTGGTTTTTTGTGGGAGGGGACCTACAGCTGCCTGGGAAAGATCCTGCCAAGGCCTGGCAGGTTGGAGTGAGTAGGTTCATAGGAGAATGTGGTGGTGGGGGTGGGGGAGGGGGGTTGGTATCAACAAGGTCGTGATGGTCCACTGTGGGGGTAGGGGACCTGCAGTCACTAAGAAAAACTCTTACTATGGCCATGATGGAAAAAGTCCAAAGAGGAGTATGGGGACTGGGCTCACTGTTAGCAAGCTAGGTAGAGAGTGTTGGTGCTGTGCTGGTTCTCACAGGTTTCCATATATCTAGACTGGGGGCAGGCCAGGGAAATGGTACCCACTAGCTCTTTTAATCTTGCACAGGTCTTTCAGAGATCCCTTCCTTCCAGTACACACTTCAAGATTGGTAAATAAATCTCCTTCCTGTATACTCCATGTATTTTTCAAACTGCTGCCTCTATGCTGTATTTCAGTGGGGATGTTTGTTGTACTATCTCTTTAAGCAAGAACTCTGCCCTCCTGGATCTCCCAGAGTCAAACCTAGTGAATTTTAAAGTTCAGCTGTTAAGTCCCACTGCTTGTTAAGCCCCTCTGGTTTTCAAAGCCAAATGATACAGGGATTCATCTTTCCCGTGTGGGACCCCTTTGCCTGCTATTCTTGGCATGGGGATCTGCTCCTCTCCCCACACTGTGCCCATTGTGTCCCTCCTGCAGACATCCCATGCATATCTTTGTCTCCTAACTGCTTCTCTGCTCTTCCTACCCTCTTCAATATGGCTTCTTCACTACATTTAGCTGTGGAGAGTGTTCTGCCAGTCTTTGGGTTGCCTTCTGGGTTAATTACACAGACATGGGTGTTATCTAGTTGTGTACTTTGGACAAGGTGAGCTTAGGGTCCTCCTATTCTGCCATCTTTCCCGGAAGTCTATACTGTACATTTCTTGCACATATTTTGTTAAATTTATATCTAAGTTTTATATTTTTGGATGCTTATTTATTTTATTTTACAGTTTTCTGTGGCCAGTACATAGAAATATACTTTTGTTTATTGATTTAGTATCCTGGGGCCTGGCTAAACTTACCAGCTTTTCATAGACTTCAAGATTTTGTACGTAGATAGTCATATTTTAATTTTTACTTCCCCGTCTATATGCCCTTAATTTTTTTTTCTTATGTAATTGAACTTGAAAAATCCTTCAGTATAATGTTGAATACATACTTTGAGAGTAGACACCTGGCCTGTTTCCTGATCTTAGGGGGAAGCATTCAGCCTTTTAACATTAACATGACCTTAACAGTGAGTTTTTCATAGATGTTCTTCATCAACTTGAGAGAATTCCCTTGTATTTATAACTTATTGAAAGTTTTATGATAAATGAATGTTGAATGTTTTTTATTTTTTCTTTTACTTAATTTGCAAAAATTGTAGTAAAATACACATAACAAAGTTTACCATTTTAACAAGTGTACATTTCAGTTGCATAAATATGCTTACATTGTGCAACCATCACTACCATTCCTCTTCAGAAAATTTTTTATCTTGCAAAACTGAAACTTTATATCCATTGAATAATAATAGCACGTTCCCCACCCACTCAGCTCCAGGTAACCACCATTCTACTTTCTGTCTTTATGAATTTGACTACTCTAGGTTTCTCATAGAAGTGGAATCATACAATGTTTTTTTGTGACTGGTTTATTTCATTCAGCATAATGTCTTTAAGGTTGTGTCATATGTTAGAATTTCCTTCCTTTTCAAGGGTGAATAATATTCCTTTGTATGTATATATCACATTTTGTTTATCCTCTGATCTGTCAAGAGGCATTTGGGTTGCTTTTACCTTTGTATTTTGTGAATAACGCTGCTGTGAACATGGGTGTAGAAATATTTGTGAATCTCATTTCAATTCTTTTTTATATATACCCAGAAATGGAACTGTTGGATCATGTAGTAACACTCTAATTTTTTTGAGGAACTGCCATACGGTTTTTTATATTGACTGGAATAATTTATATTTGCATATATTTGCATTGTATGAGGATTCCACTTTCTCTAGAGCCTCCCCAACACTTATTTTCTGTTTGCTTCTTTTTAACAATAACCATCCTAGTGGGTAAAATGTCATTTCTCATTGTCGTTTTGATTTTCAGTTCCCTAATAATTAGTGATGTTGAAGACCTTTTCATGTGCTTATTGGCCATCTATAAATCTTTAAACAAATGTCTGTTCAAATTCTTTGCCCACTTTTTTAACTTGGTTGTTTATATTGTTGTTACTGAGTTGTAAGAATTTTTTATATATTCTGAATGTTAACCCTTTTTCAGATATATGATTTCCAGATATTTTCTCCTATTATGTGGTTGCATTTTACTATATTGAGAGTGTAATTTGACACACATAAGCTTTAAATTTTTTAGTGAGGCACACATCATGTATTTTGTTGTTGTCTGTGTTTTTAGTGTCATATTAAGAAATCATTGCCGGGGTGCCTGGGTGGCGCAGTCGGTTAAGCGTCCGACTTCAGCCAGGTCACGATCTCGCGGTCCGTGAGTTCGAGCCCCGCGTCAGGCTCTGGGCTGATGGCTCGGAGCCTGAAGCCTGTTTCCGATTCTGTGTCTCCCTCTCTCTCTGCCCCTCCCCCGTTCATGCTCTGTCTCTCTCTGTCCCAAAAATAAATAAAAAATGTTGAAAAAAAAAATTAAAAAAAAAAAAAAAAAAAAGAAATCATTGCCAAATGCAATGTCATGAAACTTTTCCTCAACGTTTTCTTCTAATAGTTTTGTAGTTTTGGTTCTTAAATTTAGAATTTTGATCATTTTCAGTAAACTTACGTTATGGTATAAGGGTCCAGCTTCAGTTTTTGTCGGTTTTGTTTTGTTTTGTTTTGTTGTTTTTGCATGGGGATATCCAATTTTCCCAGCACCATTTGTGGAAAAGATTGCCCTTTCCCCATCGAATGTACTTCACACTCCTCTTGAAAATCATTTGAACATATATGTGAGAGTTTATTTCTGGGCTTTCTAGTCTGTGCCATTAGTCTGTTCCATAGCACCATAGTTTGGTTAATGCATAGTTGTAGTAGCTTTTGTAATCAGGAAGCAGGAGACCTCTACTTTGTTCTTCATTTTCAAGATTATGTTGGATATTTAGATACCTTTGAGAGTCCATTTGAATTGTGAGTAGATTTTCTAGTTTTGTGAAAACTAGATTGGGATTTTGATAGAGATTACATTGAATTTGTAGATTGCTCTGGGTAGTATTGACAATAATATTAAATCTTCCAACTCATGAATAAAGGATGCCTTTTCATTTATTGGAAGCTTTAATTTCTTCCAGCACTGTCTTGTAGTTTTCAGTTTAGAAGTTTTTCTTCTTTTTGGCTAAGGTTATTCTTAAATATTTTATTCTTTTTGATGCTATTGTAGATGGCATTGTTTTCTTAATTCCTTTTTGGGTGATTATTGTTCATGTCATGAGAAACACAATTGATTTTGTGTGTTGACTTTGTATCCTGCAACTTTGCTGAATTCATTTATTCTAACAGGGTTTGTTTTTCTTTATTTTTTTCTTTTTCTTTCTTTCTATCTTTTTTTTTTTTTTGGTGGAATCTTAAGGGTTTTCTATATATTACATCATGTCATCTGTGAACAGAAATAATTTTACTACTCCAAGTTTGGATTGCTTTTATTTCTATTACCTAATTGCCCTGGCTACAGCTTTCAGTTCTGTGTTGAATAGAGGTGGCAAAAGAGGACATTTTTGCTTTTTTCCTGAGGTTAGAAGGAAAGCTTTCAGTTTTTCATCTTTGAGTATGATGCTAGTTGTGGACTTTTCACATATGGTCTTTATTATGAGATAGTATTCTTGTATTTCTAGTTTGTTGAGTGTTTTTATCATTCAGAGATACTGAATTTTATCATACAGGTTTCCTCTGTCAATTCACATGATCATGGGGTTTTTTTTCCCCCTTCATTCTGTTAATATGGTTTATTTCATTAATTGATTTTTGTATGATGAATCATCTTTGCATTTGAGGAGTAAATTCTACTTGGTCTTGGTGTGTAATCTTTTAATGTGTTGCAGTTTGGTTTGCTAGTATTTTGTTGAAGATCATTGCATCAGTGTTCATCAGAGATGTTGATCTGTAGTTTTCAAATTTCTACTTTTTTTTTTTTTTGCTTATTTAAAAAATGTTTTTTTTTTTTTTTTTTTTTAACATTTATTGGAGAGAGACAGAGCACGAGCAGGGGAGGGGCAGAGAAAGAGGGAGACAGAATCAGAAGCAGACTCCAGGCTCTGAGCTGTGAACACAGATCCTGGCGAGGGGCTTGAACCCACGAACTGCAAGATCATGACCTGAGCTAAAGTTGGACACTTAACCGACTGAGCCACCCAGTCACCCCATTTGTTTGCTTGTTTTTAAGTAGGCTTCATGCTTAGCACAGAGTGTAAAGTGGGGTTTAAACTCCTGACCCTGAGATCAAGACCTGAGCTGAGATCAAGAGTCAGACACGCAACTGACTAAGCCACCCAGGTGCCCCAAAGATTTTATTTATTTATTTTTTAAGCAATTGCTACACCCAGCATGAGGCTAAGCTCACAACCCTAAGATCAAGAGTCACATGCTCTACTGACAGAGCCAGCCAGGCACCCCTATAGTTTGTTGTTGTTGTTGTTGTTGTTGTTTTATAGTGTCTTTATCTGGATTTGGTGTCAAGATAATACTGGTCCTCATAGAATGAAGTTGGTAGGTTTTGTTGTTGTAGGGATTTGTTTGTATTATCGAAATTATCCAATTTGTTGGTATACAGTTGTTTAGAGCACTCTTTTATAATCCTATTTATATAAAATGTCTTCTATTTCATATCTGATTGTGTTGAGTCTTCTCTCCATCTCTGTCTCTGTCTCTTTCTTATTCAAGCAGGGTAAACATTTGTCAGATTTTGTTCTTTTTGTGTTCTTTTCATAGAGCAAACTCTAGATTTCATTGATTTTTGTCTGTTGTTTTTCTATTTTTTGTTTATCTCTACTCTAATGTTTATTGTTTACTTCCTTCTGGCAACTTTGAGTTAGTTCCTCTTTTTCTGGTTTCTTAAAGTTTAAAGTTAGGTTGTTAATATACTTCCCTTTTTAAAATATAAACACTTACATCTATAAATTTCCCTCTTACCACTTCTTTTGCTATATCCTGTACGTTTTCATATGTTTTGTTTTTATTTTCATCTGTCTCAAAATGTTTTCTAATTTCCTTGTGATTTCTTCTTTGAACTAATGATTGTATGAGAGTGTTGTTAAAAAAAAGAGTATGTTGTTTAATTTCCACATTATTTGTGGATTTTCTAGTTTTTCTTCTACCATTATCATCTAATTTTGTCTCATTGTGATTGGAAAAAATAGTATGATCTCAGTCTTTTAAAACTTATTAAGATTTGTTTTGTAGTCTAACAGGTGGTCTATCCTGGAAAATATTGTATGAACATTTGAGAAAAGGTGTATTCTATTACTGGGAAGAATAACTTTTTTGTATACTTTTATATACAAAAACAACTGTTTTGTATATGTCTCTTAGGTCCAATTAGTCTATAGTGTTTTTTTAAGTCCTGTGTTTCCTTATTGCTTTTCTGTTTGGTTAATCTGTACATTATTGGAAGTAGGATATTGGGGTCTCCTACTCTTATTTTAAGCTATTTTTCCCTTAAATTCTGTCAGTGTTTGCTTGCTTTATAATTTTAGGAGCTTTGATGTTTGGTGCATCAAACATCATATTTATAGTTGTTATGTTTTTGGTGAGTTGGCACGTTCATCATTATATCATGTCCTTTGACTCTTGTATTAGTTTTTGACTTAAAGTCTATATTGTCTAATGTGGTATTTCTACTTTTCCTTATTGTTTGCATGAAATTATTTTTTTCATTCTTTTGCTTTCAATCTATGCCTGTCCTTAGGTCTAGAGTGAGTCCCTTTTAGACAGCATATAGTTGGATCCCATTGTTTTTGTTTCTGTTTTTTAACCCATTCTTCCAATCTATGTCTTTAGACATAGTTTAACCCATTTACATTTATAGTAATTACAGGAAGGACTTACTGTTGTCATTATGTTTTTGTTGTATGTCATAAGTTTTTGTTCCTTATTTCCTTCCTTATTTCCTCTTTTGTGTTTAGTTGATTTTTTATAGTGATGTGTTTTGATTCCCCTCTTATCTCCTTTGGTTCAGATTCTATAGGTATTTTCTTTGTTGAGTCTTTTGTAAACTGATACCAGCTTAACTTCAGTCACATACAAAAATTCCTTTATAACTCTGCCTCTTCACTTTATGATATAGATATCACAAATTACATTTTTATACATTGTGTGCCCATTAACTTTGATTTATTTTCTATGCTTCTTTCAAATTTTCTGAAAGAATTAAAGTGGATATACATATCTAAATTTCAATAATACATGATTTTATGCTTGTCAATGTATTTAACTTTATTGTAGAACTTTGTATTTTCATATGGTTTTCAGTTTCTGTCTAGCATCTTTTCGTTTTAACTTGAAGAACTCTCTGTAGCATTTCTTGTATAGTAGGTCTCGAAACGAATTCCCCTCACTTTTGTTTATCTGGAAAGGTCTTAATTTTCCTTTGTTTTTGAAGGATATTTGTGCCAGATATAGTAATCTTTGTTAGCAGCTTTTTCTTCAGCACTTTGAATATATCACCCACTCCCTTCTGGCATGTAATATTTCTGCTGAGTATCCCATTGATAATTTTATGGGAGCTTCCTTATTTCTGGTTAGTTCCTTTTTCCCCTGCTGCTGTCAAGATTCTCTGTGTTTAACTTTCAACAATTTGATTATATGTCTCACTGTGGACCTCTTTTGGTTCATCCTAGCTGGAGTCCTTTATGTTTCTTGAATTTGGATCTCCAATTCCTTCCGCTGGGAAATTTTTTACCTTTATATATATTATCTGTGCCTGTTTCTCTCTCTCATCTCCTTCTGGGACTCCCCTAACGCATATATTGGTTTACTTGATGGTATTCCATAGGCTTTCTTTACTTTCTTCATTCTTTTGTTGTTATTGTTCCTCTGACTCAATAATTTCAAATGACCTCTCCTTAAATTCCTGATTTTTTATTCTGCTTGTTTCATCTGCTATTGAATCCCTTCAGCAAATTTTTCAATTCTGTTCTGTTTTTCATGTCTAGAGCTTCTACTTTGTGGTTTTTAATGAGATATTTATCTCTATAGTGATATTCTCATTTTGTTCATTTGCAATTTTTCTGATTTTCTTTAGTTTTGTTGTTTTTCCTTAACTTCTTGAGCATATTGAACACAGCTTTTATGTCTTCTTTTAGGAAGTCCAAAGTCTGTGTTTTCTTAGGATCAGTCTGGAGATTTATATTGTTCCTTTAAATAGGCCATATTTCCCTTTTTCTTTGCATGCATGGTTATGTTTGTTGGAATTTTGTCATTTCAAAAAGCCAGTTTTCTTAATCTTAACAGATTTGCTGTGCGTGAGAGAAAACCTTCACTAGTTAGCCTGGCATGAAGGCTTAAGGTTTTCTTAGGCCTTTTCTGGATGCATTTTTTCTGGGCCTGTACATTTCCTTTTTCCAAGTTTTCTATATACATGGCTTCTTTAAAATGTCTTAGTATTTTTATGAGTCTCATTCCTGCTTCAGTATAGGATGTTGGACATTCTACTGTTTTTCTTTTCCTACAATCTTACCTCTAGGTGTCTGTAGGTCTCCCATCTTCTGTAGTTTTTACAGGTTGTAGAAAAAACTGCCTTCTATGATTTTAAACCTGAAATCCAAACTGTACCACCATTTGCATCTGAGTCAGGCAATAGAGAAAGCAATCCCTCAGACAGGCCACAGGCAGGCCTTAATATTACGAACAAGTTTCACTCTTTTTCTATTGTTGTGAAGGAGGAAACTAGAAATTGGATCACTTCCTTCTCAGCTGCATCAGGGAGAGGGTGGGACAAAGGCAAGCAAAAACACCATGAAATTTCCTACTGTTTTGAGTGTGGCTTTTCCTTGATTGTGTATTTGTTTGGTGCTGCAAATCCTTGACTGCTTTTCAAGAGTTCCCACAAAGTTGTTTTAGTCAGTCGGTAACTATTTTCTTGATATTAACATTGGGGGAGATGAGGGCCTGGAACTTTCTAGTCTGCTGTTTTGATGACATTACTCCATCAAATCTTGAATATTGTAAAAAATGCTTTTTATTATCAATTCAGATAACCATATGATTTTTCTTCTTTATACTATCAATGCTAATATAGCGAATATTGCATTATTGCAATTTTTTTCTTGTTTTTTAAAGTTTATTTATTTTGAGAGTGAGTGAGTGGGGGAGGGGCAGAGAGAGAGGAAGACAAAATCCCAAGGAGGGTCCCTGCCATTAGCACAGAGCCCGAGGTGGAGCTTGAACCCAGGAGCCACAAGATATGACCTGAGCCAAAACCAAGAGTTGGATGTTCAACTGACTGAACCACCCAGGCACCTCGCATCATTGCAGTTTAGATTGTTAACTTCACCTCTCATTACTGGGATAAACCCCATTTAGTGATGTAATGTTTTCCTTTTTATATATTATTGCTTTCTGCTAAAATTTTGTTAAAGATTTTTGCATCTATGTTCACGTGCATTATTTGTCTCTCATTTTCCAAGTGAATGTAGAATTTTTTCTTAAATGTTTGCTTAATATCAGTATTGAAACTATCTGGTCCTGAGATATTTTTTTCTGGGAAGTTTTTATTTATCTTTTTAAAGTTTATTTATTTTGAGAGAGAGTGAGCGAGTGGGGGAGGGACAGAGAGAGAGAGGGAGAAAGACAATTCCAAGCAGGATCTATGCACAGAGCCCAGCATGGAACTTGAACTTATGAACCATGAGATCATGACCTGAGCCAAAATCAAGAGTTGGACACTTAACCAACTGAGCCACCCAGGCGCCCCTTTTCTGGGTGGGAAGTTTTTAAATTTTGAGTTCAGTTTCTTTACTAGGTAAATTCTGTTAAGGTTTTCAATTTCATCTTGAGTCAGTAACTTTTGTCTTTTAAAGAATTTATCCATTGCACCTTTCTTGACATGATTTTTTTTTATATATAATGTTTTTTTAATATCTATAGGATATGCAGTGGTCTTCTCTCACTTTCACTTCTGACATTAGAACTTGCATCTTTTTTTGTTTGTTTTGTTTTACAACTTGCAACCTCTCCCTTTTTTTCCCATGACTAGAGTTTAACAAATTTACAAGTTTTTAAAAAGAACCAGTCTTGGGCCTCACTGATTTTTATCTCTTGTTTGTATATTTTTAAAATTTCTTTTATTTCTGCCTTTGTATTTCTTATTTCCTTTCTTCTTATTTTGGATTTACTTTGATCTTTTCTTTCTAACTGTTAAGCTGAAACTTAAATGGGACCTTTCTTCATTTGAAACCTAAATCTTAAAGCTATAAATTACCCTGTAATCACTGCTTTACTTCTCTTGAGTTTGGGGACATTGTGTTTTCATTTTAATTTTCCTCAAAATATGTACTAATTTCTCTCATAACTTTCCTTGACTCTGGTTATTTTGAAATGTTTTGTTTAATTTTCAAATATATGAGGATATTTCAGATTTCTTTCTTTTTAAAAAAGTTTCTTAAACTTTATTTAAGAGAGAGAGAGAGTGTGTGTGAGTAAGGCAGGGGCAGAGAGGAAGGGCGACACAGAATCCAAAGCAGGCTTCAGGCTCTGAGCTGTCAGCGCAGAACCCATTGCGGGGCTCAAAGCCGTGAACCATGAGATCATGACCTGAGCTGAAGTTGAATGCTTAATTAACTGAGCCACACAGGCGCCCCCAGATTTCTTTCTTTTAGTAATGTATAATTTAATTCTGTTGTGTCTGAGAAAGTATTGGTATTATTTTAGTTATTTTTAATGCTCTGGGATGTGTTTTATGGTTCTGGATTTGGTGTGTTGTGGTTACTTCTATGTAAAGTTCATAGTAACATTGGATGGCATATTCTGTAGATGTCAGTTGGGTCAAGGTGGTTGATAGTTGTTGAAGACTGTGAAAGTCTGAGATTTTTTTTTCCTCCTTGAATCCTAAGAAGTTAGTCTGTCACTTTTTAAAAAAAAAATTTTTTTTAATGTCCGTTTATTCTTGAGAGATAGAGACAGCATAAGCAGAGGAGGGACAGAGAGAGAGGGAGGAGACACAGAATCAGAAGCAGGCTCCAGGCTCTGAACTGTCAGCACAGAGCCTCGACACGGGGCTCAAACCCACGAACTGCGAGATCATGACCTGAGCTGCAGTCAGATGCTCAATCGACTGAGCCACCCAGGCGCCCCAGTCTGTCACTTTTTAATGCCTGTTGGTAGAAACAAAGAGCTATATTACTCCTAACAAAGAATATGACTTTGATGTATGTGTCTATTCTCTTTGTCCCCTGTGTTCTCTGATGGGGATGAAGAGTTCCAGGTACATACTGTTCATATATATGGATATGAGTCAGAGCTGAGAAACCTTCAGCTTGTGAAGGTGAAATCTTCTGTAATAGGCTGCACATAAACTTCCTTTTACCCTGGAGGGAGATATTATTTTAGAAGTAAACAAACCTGCCCTTTGCTTCTGATTAAGACCCTACCTCTTTTCTTCCAAAGCTGTTTGGTTCCTTGAAAAGATTGTATAGCACAAAGGCAGTCACTGCTTTGGCTTACAAAATGTGCAGAGATGCAAGAAACTTAAGGAGCATTGTCTCCCAATAACACTGTTATTCAAATCTTTTGTAGCCTTACTGATTTTCTGTTTTCTGCCAGTTACTAAGAGATGATGTTGAAGTCTCCAGTTATAATTGTGAGTTATTTCTATTTTCAATTTTGTCATTTTTTTGGTTTCATTTATTTTGAAGCTTTGTGATTGGGTATAAGCACATTTAGAATTGTGACATCTTTGATGAATCAACCCTTTTATTATAATGAAATGTCTTTTTTTTCTGGTAATAATTTTTGTTCTGAAGTATACTTTGATTTTAGAGAGAAAAACAGAAAACACACTTTGTTTCTTTTGATTGGTGTTTGCATGGTATATCCTTTTCCATCATATTATTTTTAGCCTATTTGTGCCTTTATAAAGTGGGTTTTTTGTAGGTAACATATAGTTGGTTCTTGGTTTTTATCCAATCTGACAATTGCTGCCTTTTCATGGAATGTTTAAATATTTCTGCTGATTATTGGTGTGCTGGGCTTAAATCTTTTGTATTTGTTGTTGTTGTTAAGTCCCAAACCATCCCAAAATTAATAGCAAAAAATAGTAATCATTTTAATTCCTTTTTGTTTTCTATCAGTCAGGAACTCAGAGAGGACACAATGGGGATGGCTTTCTCCACTTCTCAATGTCAGGGGCCTCAGGTGGGGAGATTTGAATGCTGCTAGTAACTGAATTGAATGACTTGGGGTGGAATCATCTCAAAGCTTACCCTGTTAATTAATGGTGGTTGATGATGGCTGTTAGCTAGTACTCAACTGGGGCTATTGGCTGGAAACCATCTACACACAGCCACTGTATAGGGCATCTTGGCTTCCGCACAGCATGGTGACTGGGTTTCAAGAAAATATCTCCAAAAGAACCATGTAGAAGCTGCCTGTTCTCTGTAACTTCCTCTCAAAAATCACACAATGGCACTTTCACTTCAATCTCTTAGTAGCAGGTACAAGCCCCTACCAGATTCAAGGGAAGAAGACAGAAACCCCACTTCTCAATATGAAGAGTATCAAAGATGTTTAGGGCTGTGTTTGAAGACTGCCATGTCTAGTATCTTGCTTCTTGTTTTCTTTTTCTCATTTGATCTTCATCACTTTTTCCTATACTCCTAACTTTAAAAAATATTTTTGCTATTCCATTTTATCTCTACTATTAGCTTAATGGCTATACCTTTTCATTTTATCTTGTAGTGGTTGCTCTAACACAGCACTGTTTATTAGAAATATAATGTGAATCACAATTATGTACTCTATATGTAAATTTAATTTTTCAATAGCCACATTAAAAATTAATTAGAGATGAAATTAATTATAAAAATATTATATTTAACATAATACAACCAGATTATTATTTCAACATGTAATCCATAATTACAAACAAGATATTTCATTTTTTTCTCTATACTAATTCATGAAAATTCAGAATGTAACTTATTTGTAACAAATCTCAATTCAGACAAGTCATGTTTTAAGTTTCAATTTGCTACAGGTGGCAATACAGTGGCTACTGTATTGGGCAGCACAGCTCCAGGATTTATAATATTTTGTATCATATAAGTATTTATTTTATTTGAAAGTATAATATATACATATAGTATATATGTGTATATTAGAACCTTACAGCAATTTACATCCATTTCTTCTAGCTTTTGTTGATCGTTATGGTAGATTTTACTTATGAAAATTTTATGAACCCAGAATACATTGTCATTAATTTTGCTTTAAGCAGTCAATTATTTTTTTAACAAAAGTGAAAAGTAAAGAAAAAATCTTTTAGGAGTGCCTGGGTGGTTCAGCCGGTCAAGCAACCTGACCCTTGATTTCCGCTTAGGTCATGATCTCACAGTTAGTGAGTTTGAGCCCCACATTGGGCTCCACACTGACAGTGAGGAGCCTGCTTGGGATTCTCTCTCTCCCTCTCTCTCTGCCCCTCCTGTGTGTGTGCTCTGTCTCTCTCTCTCAAAATAAGTAAATAAACTTAAAAAATTTTTTCTATTAATACACATATTTGCCACTTTCAGCACTCTGTTTCTTTGTGTAGATGCTCATTTTCATTTGATAACATTTTTTTTTTTTTAAAAACTTAATGTTGCTTGGAGCATATGTCTGCTATTGAGAATTCTCTCCATTTTTGTTTGTCTGAAAAAGATGTCATTTCATCTTCATTCTTGAATGACATTTTCACTGAATATACAATTCTGTTTTGGTAGGCTGTTTGTCCTTTTATTTTAAAGATGTAATTTGATTGACTTCTGTCTTGCATAGTTTCTGAGAAAGCTATTGACATTCTTATCTTTTTGTTTATCTGTGTCTTTTTCTGTCCTGGCTGCTTTTAAGATTTTTTTTTTTTATCACAGGTTTTCAGAAAATTTATTATGATGTATCATGGTATGGTTTTCTTTGTGTTTATCCTAGTTGGGATGTTTTGAGCTTCCTGTATTTGTGCATTTATAGTTTTTATCAAATTTGAAAGAAGTTCAGCCATCATTTCTTTAAATGCTTACTGTATCTTTTCCTTCTTTTCTAGGACTCTAGATACATTATACATTAATGTACTTGATATTTTCCCAAAGGTCATTGAGATTCTTGTCATGAGTTATCCTATCTTCTCTCTGTGTCTGCTTCATTTTGGATAGTTCCAGTTGCTGTGTCTTTTAGTTTAGTGATCTCCCTTTTGCAATATTTAATCTGCTTTAACTCAATTCAGTGTATTTTTCAGTTCAGGTATTGAAGCTCTAGAAGAATACCTCATTTTGCTGCATTTTGCTTTGTTATGCTTCACAGATACTGCATTTAAAAAAAAAACCAAATTAAAGGTTTGTGGCAACTCTGCATCAAACAAGTCTGTCAGCACCATTTTTTCAGTAATATTTGCTTACTTTGTGGGTTTTTTTGGCCACATTTGGTAATTCTTGCAAGATTTTATACATTTTCATTGTTACTGTATTTGTTATGGAGATCTGTGATCATTAACCTTTGATGTTACTATTGTAATTGTTTGGGGGCTCCCTGAACCATGCCCATATAATATACTGAACTTCCACTGGTGCTGGTGCTCCGCTAACCAGCCGTTCCTCATCTTTCCTCCTCACCTTAGACCTCCCAACAACACAACGATATTGAAATTAGGCCAATTAATAACCCTACTTACAGGCTTGTAAGTGCGCAAGAGTCACAGGTCTTTCACTTTAAATCAAAACCCAGAAATGATTAAGCTTAGTGAGGGAAACATGTCAAAACCTGAGATAAACCCAGAGCTATGCCTTTTGCACCTGACAGTTAGCCAAGTTGTGAATGCAAGGTAAAAATTCTTGAAGGAAATTAAAAGTGCCAGTCCAGTGACCAACACACAAATGATAAGAAAGTGAAACAGCCTTATTGTTGATATGGAGAAAGTTTTACTGGTCTGGATAGAAGATCAAACTAGCCACAACATTTCCTTAAGCCAAAGCCCAATACAGAGCAAGGAAGGCCCTAACTCTCTTTAATTCTATGAAGGCTGAGAGAGGTGAGGAAGCAAGAGGAGGAAAGTTTGAAACTAACAGAGGTTGGTTGGTTCGTGAGGTTTAAAGAAAGATGCCATAGCCATAACTTAAAAGTATAAGCTAAAGCAGCAAGGGCTGATATAGAAGCTGCAGCAAGTTATCTAGAAGATCCAGCAAAGATAAAATATCGAAGGTAGCTACATTTAACGGATTTTCAGTGTAGACAGAACGGCTTTCTATTGGATGCAAATGTCATCTAGGACTTTCATAACTAGAGAGAAGTCCTGGCTTCAAAGGACAGACTTGAAACTCTTGTTAAGGGCAGCTGGTGACTTGAAGTTGAAGCCAATGCTCATTTAGCATTCCAAAAAAGTCATAAGCCCTTAAGAATTATGCTAAATCTACTCTGTGCTCTAAATGGAACAACAAAGCCTGGTGATAGCACATCTGTTTATAGTATGGTTTACTAAATATTTTAAGCCCACTGTTGAGAACTACTCCTTAGGAAAAAAAATCCTTTCAAAATATTACTGATCATTAAAAATGCACCTGTTCACCCAAGAGCCCTGATGGAGATGTACAGTGAGATTAATGTTTTTTCTTAATGCCTGCTAACATAATATCCATTCTGTAGCCATGGATCAAGGAGTAATTCCAATTTTCAAGTCTTCCTCAGATGGGTCTGGACAAAGTCCATTGAAAACCTTCTGGAAAGAATTCACTGTTCTAGATGTCATTACGAATATTCATGATTTATGAGAAGAGATCAAAATATCAACATTAACAGGAATTTGGAAGAAGTTGATTCCAACCCTCATGGATGATTTTGAGGGGTTCAGGCCTTCAGTGGAGGAATTAACAACAGATGTGATAGAAGTAGCAAGGGAACTAGAATTAGAAGTGGAGGATGAAGGGGGGTCTGGGTGGCTCAGTTGGTTACGTGTGTGACTTTGGCTCAGGTCATGATCTTGCAGTTTGTGAGTTCAAGCCCTGCGTCAGGCTCTGTGCTGACAGCTCAGAGCCTGGAGCCTGCTTCAGATTCTGTGTCTCCCTCTCTGCCCCTCCCCACTTGGCTCTGTCTCTCTCTCTCAAAAATAAATAAACATCAAAAAAATTTTTTTTTAAGTGGAGTCTGAAGATGTGACTGAATGGCTGCAATTTCATGATAAAATTTGAAGGGAAGAGGGGGTGCACCTTACAGAGGAGGAGCAAAGAAAGTCGTTTCTTGAGATCTAATCTGCTCCTGGTGAACATGCTGTGAAGATTGTTGAAGTGACCACAAAGGATTTTGAATATTATATAAACTTGCTTGATAAAGCAGAGGATTGACTCCAATTTTGAAAATTCTGCTGTGAGCAAAATGCTATCAAGCAGCATCACATGCTACAGAGAAATTGTTCATGAAAGCAATAGTACGTTGATGCGACAAACTTTATTGCTGTCTTTTTTAAGAAATTGGAATAGCCACTCCTGCCTTCCGCATCTGCCACCCTGATCAGTCAGCAGCCGTCAACATCATCAAGGCAAAACCTTGCACTAGCAAAAAGATTCCAGCTTGGTGAAAACTCAGATGGTGGTTAGCATTTTTTGGCAATAAGGTGTTTTAAAATTAAGGTATGTACATTATTTTTTTTTAGACATAATGGTATTGCACATTTAATAGACTACAGCATAGTATAAACATAATTTTTATAGGCACTTGGAAATCAGAAAATTAATTTGACACACTATATTGTGGTATTTTCTTTATTGCACTGGTCTGGAACCAAACTCACAATATCTCCAAAATATGTCTTGGTTTTGTTGTTGTTGTTTTTAAAGTAAGCTCTGTGCCCAATGTGGGGCTCAAACTCACTACCCCAACATCAAGAGTTGCATGCTCTACTTGACTGAGCCAGTCAGGCGTCCTGGTATGCCTGTGTTTTTTAACCACCCATTTCTCCCTTTATGATGTTCATAATTTTCTTTAACATCTATAATTGTAATATATGCAAATACCTGCTAAGGTCTTTGCTTGCTAATTGCATCATCTCTGTCATTTTCAACCTCTTTATTTAGACTGATTTTCTTCTTGGTTATGTGTCATACTTTGTTGCTTCTAGGCATATCTAGTAACCTCTTATTTGATGCCAGATATTGTGAATGTTACATTGTTGCATGTTTTGATTATGTTGTCTTCTTTTTAGTTTAGTTTTGTTTTGTTTTGACAGACATTTATGTTCCTTGAAGATTAGGTCAGTCCTTCCCAGGCTTCATTTTATTTAAACTGTATTGCGGTGGATCTGTAGTAACCTTCCTCCAGGGCTAATTTTAGCCTACTATTAAGATGTGACCCTTTCTGAGTGTCTAATGATTGCCTGAACACAGAATTCCAATGTCTCCCAGTCTTATGTGATATCTGGGAATTGTTTATCTTATTGTTATGGAACCTGGTTTGGATCACCTGGTGGAAGAACCCAGGGGCACTCAGAGATCTTGGAAGGCAGGAGGTTTATTTCACACTGGCGGTCTCATAGGAGATCACTCTCCAAAGGTCTGAGTTCCGAACTCAAGCATGGAGGACAATTTATAGTCTGTTACTTCCACATTAGTAGTAGTTTGGCGTGCGCTGGGCAAGTGGGGTAGGAAGAAGAACCTGGAAGGGGGAGTCTTTGGGCGGGGACTGGAATCCCCTGATCAGTCCTGTCAGCCACCTTATAACATAATTTTTCCCTATCACTCCCTGGCAGTTTTTTGTTTGCTCTTATGGATTTTCACCTGTATATACATGAATTATTGTTCAACCAAAGGTACAACTTCCATGTTGATTTCTGGAGTTTTTTCTCTGTCTGGCTCCCTTCTTTGGAAACACAAAGGCAGCTGGAATTTTAGGGCAAAGTCCATTATCAGTCTCCCTAACTTAGGCTTCTGTGCTCTGCTTGAAATGGCTCTCCCTGCTCCATGCTTCAGAAAGTGCATCCAGGCAGAAAGCCAGCCAATCATAGGACTTACCTCATTGGTTTTTCTACTTTCAGAGATCAGGCAGCCTGGTGCTTCCTCTTGTCAAATGTCTGAAAACATTTTGTCCAGTTTCCTTTTTTTTTTTTTTTTTTTTTTTTGGTAAAAGGAAGAGAATAAATGCAATAGCTGCCTAGGATTAGAAGTCCGGAAGATAACCGGAGTACTTTAAAAACCTTGAACAAATTTGTAAGAGTTTAGGAAATTGACAAGTCAGTTTTACAGATTAGCGTATGTATTAATATGCTACTCGCTGTCTGTGTAGTTAACATTTTCAGGTTACAAAGCTCTATTGTAACCTGTTCATTAGCATATGAATTGTAAGAGTTTACAGAATGTGCAGGAAATACTTTAAGAGTCTTTGTTTTTGTTCTGTAATCATTGTCCTTCCTTAAGGTTGTGAAATTAAAAAAAAAAAATTGTTGGGCCTCTAGATCAGATCAAACAGGAATTACAACGTTTTGCGACTGTGTAATGCGGAATGATTATGCACAGGCACTCTGCAACAGACTCCCTGGGTTTAAATCCTGGATCTACCACTTACTAGTTTGGTATTACCTGAGACAAGTCACAGAACTTCTCAGAAGTACAATTTCCCATCTACATGCAAAAACAATTTTGCTACCTTATAATATTGTTAGGAGGATTAAATTATTATATATGGTGAGTGTATGTGTGTAAAGTTTTAAGAGCAATGCTTGACGTTAAGTGCTCAACAAATGTGAGTTATTATTTCATTGTTGTAATTGTTGTACTAAGTTTCTGATTAGATTAAGATTTATTCCTTTAAAGCTCAGAATTTTTTTCACCATTTTAATTGGAACATCCCTTGTTTTTTTTTAACATGTACATTGTAGAATTTAAAGAATAATGAATACTTGTATCTGCCATTCAGCATTAGCAAAAAATATTATTATGTTCAAAGTCATCCATACAATTCAACTCCCATTATCTCTTACCTTGAATTTTCTTTTTATGATTGCCTTGCTTTATAAAACATAATTTGACTGCCTATTGAGTCATAAAGAACATATAATTTTTCATGCTTTTTTAACTTTATGTAAATATAATGACATGTATTCTTCCACTAGTTTTGCTCAGTGTTTTTGCATTTTTGTTTTTTGAGATTCATCTTTACTGGTGTACATCAAGCTATAGTGCCTTCATTTTCACTGCTGTATAGTATTTTCCTTATTTCTAGGTTTTTGCTGTAACCCGCAGTTAGCTCTGAGTATGTCTGTACAGGCCTCCTGAGTTAGAGATTCTTTAAGTACATGTCTAGAAACAGAAATTTCAGGTTGTAATCTTCAGCTGGCTGCCTGTGGGAGCAGATCAGAGTGGAAGTAAGTTGTTGCAGTATTCTAGGCAAAGGATTATAGGGGCTTGAACCAGAATGGTTGTTAAGTGATGGAGGAAAGCAGGTGTATTTCAGATTCATTTTGGAAATATAATCAACAGGTGTTGACATTTCATTTCACAATAGTGGGAGCAGGGTGAGGAAGAGGGAACATCAAGGATGACTCCCAGAATTTTTTAAAAAGTTTTATTTATTTGGGGGTGCCTGGGTGGCGCAGTCGGTTAAGCGTCTGACTTCAGCCAGGTCACGATCTCGCGGTCTGTGAGTTCGAGCCCCGCGTCAGGCTCTGGGCTGATGGCTCGGAGCCTGGAGCCTGTTTCCGATTCTGTGTCTCCCTCTCTCTCTGCCCCTCCCCCGTTCATGCTCTGTCTCTCTCTGTCCCAAAAAAAAAATAAATTAAAAACGTTGAAAAAGTTTTATTTATTTGAGAGAGAGAGAGAGAGAGAGAGAGAGAGAGTGTGTGTGGGAGTGGGGGGAGGGGCAGAGAGCAGAAGAGAGAGAATCCCAAGCAGAGGTTGGGAGAGAGAGTATCCCAAGCAGGCTGCACCGCCAGCACAGAGCCAGACTTGGGGCTCGAACTCACAAGACTGTGAGATCATGACCTGAGCCAAAACCAACAGTTGGATGCTTAACTCACTGAGCCACCCAGGTGCCCCGACTCCCAAAATTTTAAGTGGAGGTGCATTTACTGAAATGGGTACTGCTCCCAACAGATAAGGCATTTTATTTTGTTTTAATTCATACATGGGTATTTCTTTTTTCCTTTTTTTATGGTTATCTCATTAGCTGCCATTCCTAATGTCACGGTGCTTGCCTGTAGAATGCATTATTCTGTTTCCAATATGCTGCTTTAGATCTGATCTAAACATAGTAAGAACTAAGTAGTTTGTAGTTATATGTAATGACACTGAATAAAGACTCAAAAGGCTCTCAGGAATATCCTAACATTTGGACTTGTTATCTCTTGAATACATCTAGTACTGAACTGTGTTGGTGGAAGTTGTTAATAGTTAGCTAAGTTTCAGATAGGTGAAGTATGATCCCATTAAGGTCTTTTATTCATACTTAAGTAATTTTAAATGCATTGACACTTAGTGGTGCCTGGGTGGCTCAGTAAGTCAAGTGTCTGACTTTGGCTCAGGTCATAATCTCATGGTTTGTGGGTTCGAGCCCCACATCCAGCTCTGCACTGACAGGTCAGAGCCTGGAGCCTGCTTCGGATTCTGTGTCTCCTCTCTCTCTCTGCCCCTCCCCGTCTCATACTCTGTCTGTCTCTCAAAAATAAATAAACATAAATTTTTTTTAAGTTTTAAATGCATTGACATTTAGAGGTAGAAAACAATAATTTATATGCCAAGGGACATGGTAAGTACCAAGTCTGAAGCTGTGGACTTGAATCTTGGCCCTGGTGCAAATGAGCTACATAGTAGTTTCCTATTGCTTCTTTAGCAAATTACTGCAAATTTAGTGGCTTAAATGATACATTTTCATCTTGCAGTTCAGAAATCCAGGTGAGTCTCGCTGGACTAAATTCAGGTGTGGGCAGAGCTATGTTTCTTTTGCAAGCTCTAGGAAAGACTCCATTTCCTTGCCTTTTCTACCTTCTAAAGGCTACCCCACTTTCTTTGGCTTATGGCCCCTTCTTCCACCTTCAGAGCCAACAAGTCCTTCTCAGACTGCCGTCTCTCTGATTCTCCCGCTTCTGCCTCCTATTTCTACTTTTAAGGACCCTTATGATTATACAGAGCCCATCTGGTAATTTAGGATAATCTTATCATTAGCACCTTAAATTCCATCTGCAACCTCAGTTCCCTTTTGCCTTGTAAAGAAACGTATTATAGACTCCAGGGAATAGGACACATGTGTGCATGTACACACATACCTGCCACAAACTCGGTGCTCACAGGTCAGTCACATGGGCAACTTGAGTAGCTTTCTTATCTATGAAACAACAACAGTAATGATGATGAGATGATGATGATAATGATGATAATGCCACCAGTATCACCTCCAGATTTAAGTGTACAGGTGGGGTTTTTTGGGGGGGCAGTACTTGTTTAAAAAGTAAACAATTTGCAAATGTAGCAGGTATTATTTTTGTTATAGTTTATACTGAAGCCAGTATATAATTCAAGAAAACACTTAAAGGCTCATAATACACTTTAATCTTTTATCTCTGTGTCCATAAATCAGGCACTTTAAAATTCAGGAGATATGTATGGATTTTAGTGTATTCTGTATAATGTGTATAAATGACATATTTAAAGTATGCATAAGCTCTAATCCCCATTTTATTTATTTAAAAAAATTTTTTTTAAGTTTATTTATTTTGAGAGACAGAGTGCAAGTGGGGGAGGGGGAGAGAAAGAGGGAGAATCTCAAGCAGGCTCCACACTGTCAGCACAGAGTCCATGCAGGGCTTGAACTCCTGAAACTATAAGATCATGTCCTGAGCTGAAATCAAGAGTCAGATGCTTAACAGACAGAGCCATCCAGCTGCCCCCCACCCCCATTTTATTTTTATTTTTTAAGCTAAGTAGAGTGGGAACAATAACTTTATGAGCCCAAGACCAGTGGCTCTATTGCAAACTTCTTAAATTTGAAATTGTATCAGATTTATCAAAAGGAAAGAAAACAGCTTCCATATTAGAAGGCATGTAGTAAAGAATATATGTGGATGATTTTTATCTTAAAATGCTTGTGGGTTAGCACGAGTCATTTAAAGAGTTTAATGCTTTGCTCCTCTCTGAATCCCTTCCCTCTTCCCTGAAAATTTAGTAGAAGGTGGAGATGAAGAGCCTGACTGCAATCAGAGCTGTTTGTGTCCTACTTATAAATGTAGTCTAATCTATTAGTAAAGTTCTAAAATAACATTGAAAAGGAACTGTGAATCAGCCTGAGGCATTTAACTCAAGTGCATAATTTTATGAACATATATATGTATATTTTTTTCTCCATTCATTGGAACAGGGTAAATTTTGTTACATTAAGCCTCTAAACATAAACTGCTTTATGGTTGTTAAGGTCAATGCATAGCTCACACAGCTTTGTGTCATTTTTTACTTTGTAGCATTTTGCCAAAGATAAAGCATATATAATGAAGTAGGGGAAGGTTGTAACACCGTGAAAGAGATACTTGGGACCATCCCTTCTTGTCCCTGCCCCAGCACTGAGTAATGGAGCCATCTGCAATTCACGGGAGCATACGTCCAGGAGAGAGATGGAAATGTTAAGGCTCCTGGAGGCCAGCACAGTTCAAAGTTGGTTTTCTCAGTCTCGGGCTTGTGGTTTTGGGAGATTTTATGGCTTTCTGAGGTATGTTTGGGAAAGAAGGATCCTCATTCCTTGCTTAACCTATGCAAATAATCTTCAAGGACTTTGATCACTAGGAAGAGGGAGACTGTCATCTGTCTTCCAGATGAAAGGCTTGTCTTGGCAGGAACGTTACAGAGATGGGTCACAATTTTTTGGTTGTTTTGATTTTATGCTTCTAGAAAGGATCTTTAAAAAAATTCTTATGGGGGCGCCTGGGTGGCGCAGTCGGTTGAGCGTCCGACTTCAGCCAGGTCACGATCTCGGTCCGTGAGTTCGAGCCCCGCGTCAGGCTCTGGGCTGATGGCTCGGAGCCTGGAGCCTGTTTCCGATTCTGTGTCTCCCTCTCTCTCTGCCCCTCCCCCGTTCATGCTCTGTCTCTCTCTGTCCCAAAAATAAATAAAAAACGTTGAAAAAAAATTAAAAAAAAATTCTTATGGTTGTTTTGTTTTCTTTAATTCTTCTTGGTTTCTTTCCTTTTTAGTGATGGAAGCCACTGCTAGCTCTCTGTGTGAGCTCACTCACACACCCCTTCCTTCCAAGGGCCAGGGCCCTGATGTAGATGAGTTTAGGTGGAGGTTTGGAGGTCTTACTTACCCGCCTTTGGGGCAGGCCTACCTGCCAGTTTCTGGTAGAGCCAACTTGTCCTTTTTATTTATTTATTTATATTTATTTATTTATTTTTTAATTTTTTTTTTAACGTTTATTTTTGAGACAGAGAGAGACAGAGCATAAACGGGGGAGGGGCAGAGAGAGAGGGAGACACAGAATCGGAAGCAGGCTCCAGGCTCTGAGCTGTCAGCACAGAGCCGGACGCGGGGCTCAAACTCACGGACCGTGAGATCATGACCTGAGCCGAAGTCGGACACCCAACCGACTGAGCCACCCAGGCGCCCCCGACTTGTCCTTTTTGAAAAAAGACTTTTAGGGAAAACTTTGTATTGCCTTACTCCTACAGAGAAGACCTGCCATTCCTAGGTGACAGCTCCCTCAGTGAGGGTGGGAGGGTGGGGTCAGGTAGGTTGGTGAGCCAGAATTTGGGTGTGCTTCCATCCTTTTCTGAATGCCTGTTCTTGGGTGTCCTGACTGATATTTAAGCACCACCTGGGAATAACACTCCTCGAAAAGCATGTGTTTAAAGCCATATTACTGTCGTAAACACAATTACACAGAATGGAAAGCAAATTTTTGATAGAAAACAAAAGTTTGGGGTAAATAGAGTTTTATACTTGTATCCCTTAGTATTCTTTTGTGTGTTTAATCATTGGACAGAAGTAAGGATAAGTTGTTCCTTAGTATATGTTTAACCTACATCTTAGCTACTTATTAAGGAATTTAACTTGGGCTGTTTATCTTCTTTAAGAGGATTGAAAGGGAATTTGGCGTGGCATATCTGTTTTCATGGTAGTGTTAGATGTATGGTTAGTTGAACCATTTTTGTGAAAGTTGAAATTGTAATATTAAAAGTATCCAGTTTTCTAGCCGTTTGTGCACATTAAAAATAACTTGCTATTCATGTTCAGTGGTTTTCTTGTTAGACAATGTAGGGGACTTGCCACAACACATGCAACAGATTATAAAAAGACTGCAAATTTAATAATTACAACATGGCGCAGACTGTTCTGGCAGATACTGGAGTACAGCACTCTCTTTAATCACGGTGCTTCCCATAGTGTGGGTGGTCACGGTCCGCAGACCTTTCAGGCAGCCCAGTCCCCTTTTGAGAGGGATTGTGAGGCAGAGCTCAAGTAAACAGCATTCCACAGGCTTTTCAGGATTTTCGTTTTGAGAAAGGATAGCATTTCTTTTTAGCTTGCTTTTTCCTCTCTCTTCTCCTTTTCTAGACTCCTCCTCTAAATGTTTGTTGCTTAAATTGTTTGCTTTTATCAGAGGAGGCAGATGCTATTGCTTTCCTTGTCCAGTGACTTAAATTTTTTTTTTAAATTATATGTTTTACACTTCAAAATTTTCTTTCAGCACAAAAGCTGAAAATGACCTGTAGGATATGGTGATCATTACAAGTTAGCAACTTCTACTAGAAAGCATTGGTAAATGAATTTAATCAGTTTATTTCCTTATTTTATTTTTAAAACATTCAATGTCTCTCCCTTGTTTCCTTTGATGTTTGTTTGAATGAAAATCGGAATCATTTGCAAAGTTTTTTCTTCCTTATTAAAACATGTTGTCCTTGCTGGCCTGTTTTGATATTTAGTAATCCATTTCCCCCTTTTATAAGCTTTTATTACCTAGCCCTTAGTGTTTATGAATTATTAACAAAAGAAGCAAGTGATGGAAATGCAAAGTCATTAGTTTTTGTCCATGAGAATTAGGAGTTTATTAAAGCTTTGGTCAGTTTTCCCGGGGAAGAGTTATTTTTAATGATAAAGTGTATAAATGGTAATGTATTATATGAAGCTTTAACATTTTCTTCCTAAAAGAGTGATTTTTAAAAGAAAGCCTTGGAAAAATAGATATGTTAATAGGAGACCAGTTAATATTACAAATGTATACCCTTACCTCCTCACCCCTATTGATTTCCTTAAGGGGATAATGTCTTATGGCTTAAAATTATAAACAGCTGTTCCTAGTCTTCAATTTGTTTTTTATAAAACAAGACTTTATACTATTTTATATTAGCATACATAATTAAGTAATATAAAGGAGATTTTTAAAAAACCAGAAAATAGTTTGCAATTGTATTTCATAAGATACAGTCCCTAATAAAGTCATACTGTACTTTTTTCCATAAACTGATTATAAATAAATTGCCTACAATTATAATTGTTAATGACATTGTCAAAACCAACTTAAAGAGAAAGCAGAATGATTATACACTTTAGAAGGAATATCTTCCTTTTAAAGTCATACCTGTAAAAAATCCATTGCTATAGTAGTTTTTTGGAGAATTTAATTGTTTTTCATGAAAGCACTTATAAAATACTTGAGTCATTTTCATTTATGATAAAGCTAATCTTATTCTCTGTTCTGATGCTACTAGCCAAGCTTTAGATCACCACGGCTTAATTTAAGAAAAAAATTGCTGGCTAATCCCCTTTGGTATTTTGAAGCTATTTTGGGCACCCTTTGTTCTGTGGTACGTTACAGTCTGTATATGGGGAGCCATCCTGTGTTTGATGTGGGACCCTCTGGCAGAGGGGATTGGAACTTGAGAGTCTGGGTGCAACTGGGACAAGTTAACGATGCTGAATTTAACTTTCTTTTGGAATTGTCTTTCATCTATAAATTGAAGGATTACGTTTAATTTTAAATGGAGTACGGGTGAGGCAGGTTGGTTTTGGTTTGAGAAATTACCATTTGGAGCTTAGTAACCATATCAAAAGCAGGGATGTTGACATTTTTTATTTTAATAGTACTGGTTAACATATACTTAAGACTGAGTGTTCAGTCTCCCTTTCCCTGAGCTTCCTGATGGGTCTCAGAATTTGCCTTAGGACACCAGGGTAAACCCTCCTCTGCAGAAAATGTGCCGTAGAGTTCTTAATGCCTCATTTCAGGCACATGTTGTGGTTCCCACGGAGTGGCCTGTTTGAGACCCAATGAAGGTTCAGCAGGTTTCTATTCATAGATGTGCTTTCAGAACATTTCCCTAGTTACCAGTATGTAATTAAGCTGATAATGTCCTCATAGCAGAGATTCATGGGTATATATAGATGTACCCCTTGAATGCCTTTCATAAAAAACATGCTTAGCAATATGAGAGACAGAAGTAATATGAAGACTAAAAGACTGGATGTACTATATACTTTTTGGGGTTTCTTGAATGAAATTAAAGTGAATATATTACATGAATTTAGATTACTATTCTTGAAATTAATTTCCTTTCCTGGTCTTTGGTCTATAAAGAACATACTGACATAATACAACATGGTGTTTAATATGCTCCCAGTGATGTTTGCAGTTCTGTGTTACCCTTACTCCACCATAAGTGTAAGTATTCATCATTGTGTTTTGTGTTATTGATTAGTGTCTCTCAAAGTGTGGTCCAATGATGCTTTGGTCTCTAAGAGATCTGCCATAGCATTCCTTTTCTAGCTATGTATCTTTGTGATGCTGAATTTTTTTCAAATATTGAGCCAAAGGAACGTATCACAACAGATTGAATGCAGCAGCAGATATGAGAATACAGGTGTTGTCTTTAAGCTAGACATTAAAAAGATTTGCAAAAAATGTGAAACTGTGTCACTCAACTCAGAATTATTTTGTTTTGGAAGATATAGTATTTTCATAAGCAATATTGTTACATGTAAAGGGTTTTATTATCTCTAATGAATTAATAGGTAACATTGTAAATATTTCTGAGATTTATTTTCCAATAGGGTAAATATTAATAGATAAAACCTATGTAAACAAAATCTCTTTGGGGATCATAGGACCAAAAAATTTAAGAACTGCTATTATAGATATTGGGACTATTGGTGTGGCTCTCAAATTAATACTCTGTTGGTTTTTCTGAGAGTCTGATTCAAGTGAGCCTGTAAAGCATATGAAATTAGCCCATAGCCATGAGGTATTAACTGTCCACTTTACACTTTCAAGACATTTTCATGATGTGTCTTTTTATAAATGAAATATCTATCAAGTAAAACTTCCAGCGTCCTCTTATAAATTTAAGAAGGAGCTATAGGTAACATAGTTATGATCCCTTTCACGTATTTAACTGATAATTCATTCTAGTTTGACGTCATCTGTACCCATTTGTATTTTAATACATGGCTTTTATTTTAACAAACATAGATTGCCATCTTTCATGACAATTCTTTGGCAATCATAGAATCTATAGCAATTGAAATAAGTGTAGAATACATCAGTCTTAGATGTAGTTGGGATATTTCTAACCACATTTGTCTCAGTTACCTGAATTTTTTAAAATTTTTCTATTGATTTCCAGTTTAGGGATGTAAAAGAAAAAGAAAGTAACTGGCAAAATAGCCATTATTTTTGCTTTTATTCTTACTTTAAACCTTCTCTTTTTAGTTTATCTTGCTTTGTAAATGAATCCTTTAGAATGTGATTACTTTTGACTTGGGAGGGGCTAACTGCCCCATGGAGCAAACTTCTGTATTGAAAATGGAGATAGGTAAGATTTCGCATGGTTCCATTGCCTCTATTTAGAATTGCCATAAATCTTTAGAACAAGTGATTGCTTATCTTCCAAGTATCTTCCAGAAACAGACTATGCCTTGGAAAATTATGGCAGGGTGGATTCACTATTTGTGTAGGAAGTTGTGAAACTTCTGACCCATACCGGGAGAGCTGGCTCTTTCTTCAGACCAGCCTTTCTCCAATTAACCCCCTGTCCTCTGTGCTCAGAAATCCCCACTTCTGCTGGGTAGATTTCCCCAATTCTCCTCATAGCCAGCAGCACCCCTGAAGTCTTCCATTGAGTCTCCAGTCACATGGTTGGGGAGGAAGTTTTCCTCTTTCTCTGAGCTTAATACAGCAATTTTATATATTTGGCAGTTTAGGTGATTTGCATGATAATGAGCTTACTATGCTGTTTATTGAGTTCTGCCAAATATCTAATTAATTTTTTTAGTTTTCTTCCAAGATTATAGTAGTCAAGAGCCATCTGTCTTCTGTATTACATAGTGCAGCTGCAAATGCTTCTTTAAGCAGAATGTAGGTGTGTATCTTATAGAAAGCAATGCAACATCGCTAATCTGAGGTTTGGAGTATATGAAGGGACTTGGTTTCTGGAAATCTTTTTAAACTTGGAAACCTTTAAACCTGCTATTACCTATCATTTAAAAAGGAATCTACAACTGTCTAAGCAGGTGGCCTTCTGTGTCTTGGCTGGTATTAGAGTGTGGTGTTTCTTAGGCAAAGGGAACAAATTTAAATCACTAGGTGCTAAACCAACAGATTTCAGTGTGGATTAGTTAAGAACTATTGTAGTTCTTGTTATGTGGTGGCATAAATGTAGTTTTGTTCCACATTTAATATATATAGAATCTGTCTTTGTTCCTTCTTCCTTCCTCCTTTCCTTTCCTCCTTTCTTTTCTTTTTTTTTTTTTAAACTGAAAACAGAAATAGCAATTTTGTTAGTGGATTGCTTTGAAGGAAAATGCAGAAGGAAGGACAGAACTGACTGGGCCTGTGATTACATTTTGTGAGTGTGGATAAGCACAGGCTTTAGGGCTTGCCAGGCCTCCAGTTATTTGGCTTGGTTTTTTTTTTTTTTTCCTTAACATTTCCAAAGGTTTTGTTAGTGACTTTCAAATGGAACTTCAGGCCTTGGAACAGTTCCATTAAAAAGTTGTGTGGTCTCAGCCACAGTAGCAGCACAGTTTATTTTTCCTGTACTAGTTTCACAGAGGTTAACTGAGCTGGAATTGATGAGAGACTAGCAGCGCAGGGGGGACGAATGTGTTATATGTAGCTTTTTCCCTCTTGACTTATTTAAAAAAATGCATTAGCAGAGTTAACATTTGCCTCTTGCTGAAAAAGGAAACAAATCAAACAACTCTAAAATGCTTAATACTATACTTATACTACTAAAGTTTAAAGCTTTCAAAAATGACCTCTCTTTTGCTAATTGTATTTAAAATTTTTTTTTTAACGTTTATTTATTTTTGAGACAGAGAGAGACAGAGCTGAATGGGGGAGGGTCAGAGAGAGGGAGACACAGAATCTGAAACAAGCTCCAGGCTCTGAGCTGTCAGCATGGAGCCTGACACGGGGCTTGAACTCATGGACTGTGAGATCATGACCTGAGCCGAAGTTGGACACTTAACCGACTGAGCCACACAGGCGCCCCAACTAATTTTATTTTTATATTACAGAGTACTAGATTGCATTATATGGATTTGCTTTCTTGTTGGGAGAAGTACTATACTTTACAATTTGGCATCATCTCAGGTGACTTGTTCTAGAGAGTACATTTTGATTGTCTAAATCCAGAAGAACACTTGACTATTACATTCATGATTGAAGCAGGCTTATTCTTCAGGTGGCTTTTATTCCTTAGATTGTTGTATGTTTTAAGAAAAAGTTATCTTGGGGCACCTGGGTGGCTCGCTTAAGCATCTGACTCTTGATTTCAGCTCAGGTCATGATCTCACGGTTTGTGGAATTGAGCCCTGAATTGGGTTCTGTGCTGACAGCATGGAGCCTGCTTGGGATTCTCTCACTCCATCTCTCTGCACCTTCCCCACTTGTGCACTTGCTCTATTTCTCAAAATAAATAAGTAAAAACTTTTTAAAATGACACAATAATCTGCTATTTATATGTGATCTGCTTATTATACATGTATGTTACTTGAGAAATCACTAGATTCTAATAAAAATAACTTATATTAATACTTTAGATTTTGATGCTGTTTTGTAGATTTCAAAGCAAATCCACATCTCCTTTAATTCTCAGGACGACCCTATGATATCTGCAGGACATGTAAAATTATCTCCATATTTTAGATGAGATAAGACATGTAAGGAATTTGCCTGAACTCCTCCCCCTCCCCCCATTTGGTATGTGAAAGTACTCCACTAAACATCTTACTGTGCTTCTATGAAAGTGAAACAGCCAGTCTGGCTTCTGGGTACACCTCCTTTGTATTTTATAAGATGTCATGTGGGTGAACAACAGGGCTATTTTTTATAATGCATATTTTTTGACTGTTTACAAAGTGACACACACTTTGAGATAATGTCTAAGATTCAGGATTCCTAACCGCTGTACTATATTAGCTCTCGATAGTGACTCATTTGCACAGGTATTCAAATACCAAATATTCACTGATATTTCTGATAGCATCTGTTTGCATTTGTCTGTAATTTTGAAGATTTGACAATGAAAATTTAGAAATAAGAGATTTTATCCTTTAGATTTATACCAAAATAAAGAAAAACAGTTTTAAATGCTATTATCAGTAGCTATACTACATGGAGTAGATAGATGTCAACTAGTATAAACTATCCTAAAAATAAAACAGGTGTTTCCTAAGGAAAAAAGAAAGCTCATATGAGCTGTGAGAACTTTTCACCTAATAGATGACCATTTTCTTGTATAGAAGGTTCTTATAAAACTTTGCAGGGAAAGTAAAATATGGAAAGATCTCATCTAAACAAGAGTCACTATATCAAGGTGAATGTGCACCTTTCAAAACCTGGAAGTAAATGCTCATTCTTTTTTTCTTTTTCTTTTTTCTTTAAGTAGGCTACATGCCCAATGTGGGGCTCAAACTCATGACCCTGAGATCAAGAGTCAGATGCTCTACCCACTGAACCATAGCAAGGCACCCCTATAAATGCTCATTCTTAGAATGGAAACCAGGGACCAGTGTTTTTCCCCTCCTTCATTCTCCAAATGGTATGCCTATGGACACTAGGCCCTACCTGTGCTATGCTGAACACACAGTGGCACTCAAACTGATCCAGGCACTGCCCTGTGGAGCATATTGTCCAGGGCACAGATTGCCATCAGTTAGTGCTGACTCAGACCCAGCGACCCTGTAATCTACCATAGTAGTAAGCAAAGGAAGGGGTGGTGCCCGGCTGGCCCAGTAGATGAAGTATGTGACTCTTGATCTCAGGGTTGTAGGTTCAAGCCCCATGTTGGGTGTAGAGATTACTTAAAAAATAAAATATTTTGGAGAGCCTGGGTGGCTCAGTCAATTGAGTGTCCAACTTTGGGTCAGGTCATGATCTCACACTTTATGAGTTCAAGCCCTGCATTGGCCTCTGTGCTGACAGCTTAGAGCCTGGAGCCTGCTTCAGATTCTGTGTCTCCCTCCCTCTCTGCCCCTCCCCTGCTCACATTCTATCTCTCTCTCTCTCTCTCTCTCTCTCTCTCTCTTTCTCAAAAATAAGCGTTAAAAAAAATAAAATCTTTTAAGAAAAAACAAGGAAAAATCATATTATCATATGATAAATCATTATTATGTCCATTAACACAGCAAAAAGCATTTGATTAAATCTAACACCCATTCATTACAAAAACTTCTCAATGAGTTAAAAATAGAGGGGAATTACCTTAACTTGATAAAGAGCATCTACCAGATATCTAAACTAATAGCGTCATATTTAATGGTGAAAAGTTGAATGTTTTCCCCCTTTTTTCTCATAGCACTGGAGGTTCTAGCCACTGTTACCAGGCAAGAAAAAGAAATAAAAACCCTACATACTGGAAAGGGATATATTTTTTTTAATGTTTATTTTATTTTTGAGAGAGGGAGAGAGCACGTGCTAGCGGGGGAGGGGTAGAGAGAGAGGGAGACAGGATCTGAAGCTGCTCTGCTCTGACAGCAGAGAGCCTGATGCCAGGCTCGAACCCATGAACTGTGAGATCATGATCAGAGAGGAAGTCAGACGCTTAACTTACTAAGCCAACCAGGCACCCCACTGGAAAGGGATCTTAAGGACTGTGGGGACTTTGAAAGTGTGGCCTGAATGAAGTATTGTTTTAAGGACGGTGGTACATAGCAGAATTCGCAACACTTTTAGACTCAATGCCAGTTTTTTAGAAGACATTTTATAATGTCTCCTTAGCTATCCTGAAGTGAAATTCATACTCTTCCAAAACAAAGCAAAACAAAACAAAAACAAAAAAAACCCACACAGTATGTCACCTTTACTATAAAATGTATGAAATAATATACATTTCAAAATGTAAGTGCTTTGACATGACCTTAGAAGACATAATAAATAATCTGAGGTATGTATCTACACACACACATATGAGAATGTAACCACCACAAACGTAGACTGATATAAGAGAGTGATGTGGCAGTGGGGAAAATACAACGAGTGGTCTTGCCTTCTGCAGGGTGATTTTCCAAAATGACAGACAACTCCTGACAAAGCTCTGACTAAAATGCACTAAAACCTCCCCTGATAGACATTGGAAGTTAATTTTTTGAGAAGTAAGAGGATGTCAAAACATGCAAAAAATGCTTTGTGTTTATATGTTAAATAAATTTAGGCTCTAAGGGTAGGTATTACATACCTGAAAGTACAGTGGGACATATGAAAGTTGTGTCTGACAGTTCACTGTTACAAGACATATTTCTAATCCTCCTTGACTAGTAAATACCAGTAGAGCCACAAATTTGGGAGGGGAAAAAAGGTGGGTTTTGATTGGCCCCATTGAGAACCACTGTTCTGGTCTACAGCCCTTTTCTGCCTAATATCTACAGTATTTAATGCCAGTCAAGTGTGGTAGTGTTTTAGAAATTCCATCATCCCTAGCTCCTGCTGGGTCATGAAGCATGTCTTACTGCTGTGAGTGCTGGCTTTGGGTACCTTTAGTCCATCTCTAGACCTACAAAGCTATGGCTATTGCATCTGGCCTGAAGCCTTGTGCCCATTCTAGGGGTCTGAGTCTCAAACCTCTGATTATATTTTTGCTTGTAGGCCATCTACCTTCCTGAGGTTGGCCTCTCCTTTAGGGACTCCAGAAATTGGTCATTGTTGCCCACTTCACTATAATTTTGGGGTCCTATGGCAACCTCTGCTGTTTTGTTCCACCTACCAGGAAGGTCTCTTTGGATGGCTCCGTCAGTTTGTTTGTTTGTTTGTTTGTTTGTTTGTTATTTGTTTATTTATTTATTTATTTATTTATTTTAATGTTTATTTTTGAGAGAGAGAGTCAGAGAGCAAGTGGGAGAAGGAACAGAAAGAGAGGGAGACACAGAATCTGAAGCAGGCTCCAGGTTCTGAGCTGTTAGCACAGAGCGCAACGAGGGGCTTGAATTCATGAACTGTGAGATCATGACCTGAGCTGAAGTCAGACACTTAACCGACTGAGCCACCCAGGCGCCCCATGGATGGCTCCATCAGTTTAAAATGTGCCCAGATTTACACATTGTTTTCTGGCCTCTGCATAGTAGCTCCTTTATGTTGACTCAGGGTTCAGCGTTACAGGCAGCAGTGGTAGCAGTAGAAAGTTCTCCTGTCCATGCACCACTGGTTTTCCTAAGGAGCCAGCCCAGCACTTTCAGTACCAACAAGCCATGCTTCCTGCAGAGACTATGAGTATGTGCAAAAATAAGCACGATTGTAGGGCTGTTAGCATAATGCCTAACACAAAATGGTCAGTACCTGTGGACTCTGATTAGCATGCAGTTCCTTTTTCTTTTTACTATATTTGGCTTTTTAACTTGAGAACTTTGAACCTGGGAGTTCATAGATGGGCTTCAGAAGGTCAGCAAATTCCATGAAATTGTATTAAAAGGTTATTGGTATGGATAGCTTTCCTGGAAGTGTGTTCACAACTTTCATCAGATATTCAGAATAGGTCATATGGAACTTCTGTTTCTAGCTATTGCAAACTCAAAAACTCTCCTCCTGAGAATGAGAAAGCCTGGACAATATATTAAAAACATGCCTGAAGGCATGGAAAAGCCCATAAAATAGTAAAGGCTTACCATATCAGGATCCAAGTAAGGACAGAGGCCAAGGGAGGTGAACCCATTGTTTGGGGCTGAAGGTGTCCACAAATTCCAGAGGAATCAACTTAATAAGGAGCAAGATACTTTTAACAGCATTGTGGAGTGAGGAGGATACGAATTAGAGTCCATGGGCTACCAGTGAGGAAGCCTGTGGAGCCCTTCACTTTAGGTTGGGACCTTGAGAGTAAGTATGAACTGAAGTAGACAGGTCCTCACAAGGAGTGCAGCTTCGCTTCAGATCATCTTAGTTTGCTGAAATTGGATTAAGATGGTCCTGAATTGCTCGTGCTTCAGGTCTAGTAGAAGCCTCCTTGGAAGAAGCTCATATCATCCTGGTACCTCAAATTATTTCTACCAAGATTTAGTAAATGTAATAATTGGCACAAAATAAAAATAACTAGGCACACAAAGAGTCACAACAGCAAAATTGAATCTATAGATACAACAAGACAGCAACACGGACACATAGGAATTTTAGATACTGGCATTATAAGTCTCAGACTTTAAAATACCTATACTTGGGGTACCTGGGTGGCTCAGTTGGTTGAGCATCCGACTTCAGCTCAGATCATGATCTCACTTATGTGTTTGAGCGCCACATCAGGCCCTGTGCTGACAGCTCAGAGCCTGGAGCCTGCTTTGGATTCTGTGTCTCCCTCTCTCTCTGCCCCTCCCCTACTCACACTCTGTCTCTCTCTCAAAAATAAATAAACATTAAAAATTTTTTTTAAATGCTTATACTAAATCAATGTGCTATACCATTTTAATAAGCAAAAGAAGACAAATCATGTTTTCATATCAATTGATGCAAGTTAAAAACATTTGAGGAGATCTAGTACCCTTTTATGACAGAAATCTCTCAGTGAGTTAGGAATAGAGGGGAATTAACTTAATACAGAGCATCTACCAGACACCTACAACTAATAACATCATACTTGATGGCGAAAAATTGAATGCTTTCCCCCTCTGATCAGTGACAAAGCAAGGGTGTTTATTTTCATAGCACTGGAAGTTTTAACCACTATTATAAGGCAAGAGAAAGAAATAAAAGGCCTATATTGAAAAGGAGAAATAAAACTATCCCTATTTGCAAATGATATTACTGTCAATATAGAAAACCCCAAGGAACCTACCAAACAAAAAAAAAGGAAAAGAAAAAAGGAAACAACTCTTAGAACTGATAAGTAAGTTCGGCAGAATTGCCAAATAAAAGATCAACACACAAAAGTCAACTACATATCCATATACTAACAATGAACATGTGGGAACTGAAATTAAAAACAATATCACTTATAGTCACCCCTAAAGAAAATGAAATGCTTAGGTATATACTTAACAAAAACAGGTCTGTATAATCTAAAAATGATAAAAATAATACAATGCTGATTAAATTAATTTAAAAAGACCTAAATCCACAGAAAGACATATAGTATTCATGCAGTGAAAGACTCAACATAATAAAGATGTCAGTTTTCTTCAAATTGATCTGTAAGTTTAAAGCACTTCCCAGCAAGGTTTTTTGTACACATAGACTTATCCTAAAACTTATATGGAAAGGCCCAGGCCCTAGAATAGGTATAACAATCTTGACAAAGAAGAATAAAGTGGGAGTAATCACTCTTTTCAATCATAAGGCTTCCTATAATAACTACAGTAATTATATCAGGTGTTGTTGGCAGAGGCATAAACACATAGATGATTGAAACAGGATAGACTCCAGAAATACAGCCGCACAAATAGGCTCAACTCATTTTTAATAAGTACAGAAGCAACTCAGTGGAGGAATTTCAACAAGTGGTGCTGGTGTACTTGGACATCAGCCTAAACATTACAACTTACACAAAATTAATTCAAAATGGATCAGGAACCTAAACATAAAATGTAAAATTATAAAACTTTTGGGAAAAAATAGAAGATCCTTAGAAACTGGAGCTAGGCAAGGAGTTCTTAGACTTACTACCGAAAGTACAGTACATGAAGGGAACAAAAGTCTCAAAACTCAACAGTAAAAGCACAAGCAATTCAATTAGAAAATGGGCAGAAGACATGAACAGACATTTCACAAAAAGGAAGTACAGATGGTAAATTAAACACATGAAAAGATGTTCAAATCATTAGCCATCAGAGAAATGCAAAAAATAAAATCACAATGAGATATCACCACACACTGTCAAAATGACTCAAAAATAGAGCAGTTAATGCTCGTGAGGATGATGAGGAAGTGGATCACTCATATGTTGCTGGGTAGGAACATGGCAGTGGATCCAGTTTCACACTAAAAGCAAGTGCCTTACCTCTGTCACTGTGGTACCGGCTTTGACAATTAGACTGACTACTGACTTCTCAGAGAAGTCATGAAGGCTAGAAGACGGTGTAATGAGATCTTCAAATGCTGAGGGGTGGGGGTGAAAAGGCTGTCATTCTTTTCAGAATTAGATATTTTCAGACAAAAAGCAAGAGAATTTATCACCAAACAAAATCAATTCTGGTTTTATACTCTGTTTGGGCCAGTGAGTTTCAGCCTTGGCTGCACATCAGAATCACTGGTGGGATCTTTAAAAAATAGTTTCCATGTCCTTCTTCAGGGGGTTTGATGTGTGGCCTGGTGTCTGATGATACTGATGCCCAGCCTTGGGTAAGAAACAACTAGTGTTGTTGGGCTGGAATAATACAGTGAGGTAGCAGAGTGGTAACTGTAGAATGAGAAGCAAGTGGTATCATGGCTAAAATTGAATCTTTCCTTTACCTGGGCCTCTGCCTTTATACTTCGTGTGTCTTGGTTGAAAACTTCCCCACAGTTCCTCCTCTTCTCTTTCATTCAAACCAAGTCCTGTGCATCCCACCTGTGTGGTATGTCTCCCTTTCATCCTTTCTTTTCAGTCCTTTGTTATCAGGGCACTTCAGGCACTTGCTGCCTTTTGACTTTACGTGATACTTGGCTGTTAACGGCAACCTCCAATGTCTTCTTCCTCTTCTAGTATGCCTTTCATAGTGTTGCCAACCCAGTCTTCGTAAAGCATTGCTTATGCCAATACCCTCCTCAGAAACATTTTCATTGCTCTTCATTAGCTGCAAAATAAAGCTTAAATTTAATAGTTTTAAAAATATAAATCAGATCATTTTCATTCTAAATACCCTTTAGTTTCATCCTGTTATGCTTGAAATGACATCCCCAGCTCCTGTTACCACAGCCTTCAGGATCCTATGTGATTGGAACCCTGTTTCACCTCCATCCTATAGCATCCCATTCTACCCCCTCCTCACACGGCCTGGCAACACTGGCCTTCTTGGGGGTTCTGCAGTGTACTTTCTTATTTGCCATTGATCTGAACTTGCTGATTACTGGCCTGAAATATTATTTCTTCCTTTTCTTTAAGGCCTTGGTCTCATGCTCAGCCTTCAGAGTTGCCTCCCTTCCTTATATACAGTAAGCCTACTCTTTCTCCCCTTTTTTCTAGTCACAGCATCCTGATCATCATCTCTTATCATTGTGTATTTTATTTATCCATTCCTTCCTACTTCTCTCCTCACTGGAAGGTAAACTCCATGAGTGCAACGACTTAAACTGGCTTGTTGACTGTTACATCTCCAAAGTGAGGTACATAGTAGGTGCTCAGTGCCCTCTAACTTATTTTGAATATGGATACATTATGGTAGAGTTTTAATGGTAAAGCAACTCTCTCACAAGAGACTCTTGTTTTTCCACTGGTGTTAACAGTATATGAATTTATGGTTATTTACTGAAATCCATTCTCACATGTAACCTTTGGATGAGGGGAGGCCAGTGAGTGTGGTGGAAAATGAAACTGTGTAGGAAAAGACTGACATCTGGGGGGAAACAAGCTGGGAATAGAATTCTGTATTTACGGCAGTTCCAAGAATCTTCACTTTGTGTGCATAGTTGTGTATCTCTGAAATTTCCATAATGATCTTTACTCTGTCACTTCTGTAATTGTTAGTAATAAAAAGTTCAGTTGCATCAAAAGTATTTTTTGCTTAAAGGGCATGTCAAAGGGGGTTATGTTAAAAACTCACATTTGTGTGGTGTTCTACAGTTTGGTCATACATAAATGCATTTAACAATCCCTTGTGAAAAATATATCTTCATTTTGAAAATGAGAAAGCAAGGCTCTAAATGTTAAGAAACATTTAGAAAGCTGACTGGGTTGGAAAACCAGGACTTGGGTCTTTGGACGTGTAGTCCACTTTCTGTTTTATTACTGGGTTTCCCATTATTGGGTGTCAAGTTTCAACTCAAAATATCTACGGCAGGAACTAGAGAGTGAACAGACTTTCTTGTCCTTGAATCCTGGAGTAAGTGAAGGTGACTACTGCCAGGTCAATGCTCTGAACCACGTGATGGCTACCTAGTGATTTCCTCCTGTTGTTAGCTCCAGGAAGCGAACTGTTTACCTAGGTTTAGCTGAACCACAGTGGTAACTGAGCTTCTGATTTTCACATTCTAGGGGCTGATCTCATTGTTCCCTGGATCTCCATTCCATTAGGAAACCAGTCTCATCAAAACTGTTACTGCATTCAAAACTCACAGAATTTCTTGCTATAATATTGTTTTGCCCCTGAGAAGACTATATCCTGACACCCCTTCTTGCTGCCTTATGGAAAATGGATCTGGGGGGAGGAGGCAAGAATAAAAAGAGGGAAAGCAGGTAGCAGGCTATGACAGCATCTAGGTGAGAGATCATAGTGGACGGGATCAGAGTGAAAGCAATGGTACTAGATGGGGCGCCTGGGTGGCTCAGTCAGTTGAGGTCCGACTCTGGGTTTCAGCTCAGGTCATGATCTTACGGTTTTTGTGAGTCTGAGCCCCACATCAGGCTCCATTCTGACAGTGTGGAGTCTGCTTGGGATTCTCTCTTTCTTCCTCTGTGTCTCGCTGTCCCTCCCTGGCTTGCGTGTTCTCTCTCTCTCTCTCTCTCTCTCTCTCTCTCTCTCTTGAAAAATAAATAAACATTAAAAGAAAGAAAGAAAGAAATGGTACTAGAGAGAAGGACACCAGGACAGCTGATAGATCAGATATGGAGGATGAGGGAAAGGGTATGAAGGATGAATCAAAGGTAACAGCTAAAATTTTGACTTGAATAACCGTGTGGATGGTGACATTTACTCAGATGACAAAGACGAAAAAGTGGTTTGGGGAAGGTTGGAATAATAGTAGTCTTAGACTTGTTAAATTTGAGAGATCTGTTCCACGTTCAAAGACATCAAGTAAGCCAGTTGCATATATGAATCTGGAGCATAGGAGAGGGAGCAGGGCTGGAGCTAGAATTTTGGAATGTGTTGCAGTCACCCAACAAGAGTGAGATGGACCTCCTGACGCCCTCCCTAAATTTGGTTCTGATGTAGAGATCAGTGGCTCACACTTAAACCAAGAGGGCACTGCACACATACTAAGAGGGTTTGAAAAGATTTAGTACTCATATAATGGGGCTTTCTAAGGAGATGAGAGCTGGCTCCACAGCTGTTCCAGAAATGACTTGAGAGAGGAAGAAAGGAGACTGGTTTGACTTTTATGGTGGTTAGAGGATGGACTTGGGCAGGAGTTGCCATGTGTAAGCCACAGGAAAGAGCACCGAGGCTTTCTTATCAGCTTCCTTGTTAGCTGTTGAGATATAGAGCAGAAGGGGGAAGGGAGCAGTGGGACTTGAAAGCTCATAGCAATCTGATATCAAAAGTGGATTTAAACTCTTTATAACAGAAGACTTCAGTAGTAAACGGTGTCTAAAATGATAGAACTAGAAAAGATCTCCTGGAGGTTCACAATGAGCTCTGAGGGCTCCAAAACTTAAAAATCAGGTTGAGGAAAAAGTACCAGCAAATTAGACTGGATGAAGAGAGAAACGTGTATAGTGTAGTATGCCGCCAGCTAAACAAAAATGTTTCAAGTGAATGGAAGCCGGGGACACAGTGTGCCCACACCGGCTGTGTGCCCCACCCCACTGTGGCATGTGCTGGGTGTGTGTAGAAGGTGGTGGCTCTGGGAGAAGAGCCAACACCTAGGATGCTGCTGAGGAGGTGAGCAGTCTAAGGATAGAGGCGGGTCCGTTGGTTTGCATCATGGAGTTTGGGTAAGTGAAATGGTAGAAGCCAGGTTAGAGAAGACCAGGGAATGAATGTGAGGTGGGGAAATAGAGAAGGCAAGTTTAGACAGCTTCCTCAGGAGACTGCTAAACAAGGAGCAAGAAATAGGCAGTAATTAGGAGGGAGATGTTGGATTAAGGAGAACTTTTTTTTTTTTTTTAAGTTAGATCTTAGAGCGTGTTTATGAACTGATGTGAACAGTCCAGTGATGATTCCAGAGAGCATGAGGATCACTGCTATAGAGAGTCCTGGCGAAGAAGGTAGTAGGGGGTCAGAGCCCACTTGGACACCTGTACTTTGTAGGAGCAGAGACACACTTCTCCCCTTCAGAATACGGGGAAAGACAGAAAACGGGGCTGTTCGTATAGGTAAGTTTATGAACTGGTTGGTGACGATATGAGAGAGTTCCAGGCTAATTGCTGTTTTCTCAACTATGAGACGAGGTCCTTAGCCAGGAGTTGTGGAAAGGGGGCAGTGGTGTGATGAGAGAGGAGGAGATATGAAATAATTGCTCAGAAAGTTGTGGAGCAAATTGACCACAAGCATAGGAGGGTTGTGAGGCAATGCTGAGCCCATTCATGGGTTGTGGTGATGAAATCAGAGCCAGAGCAGGTGGCTCAGGTGTCTGATGTTCTCACCAGTATCGGGTGTGTGGGGTCTGGTGGAGACAAGGTAGAGATGGGTTCACAGGGTTGGGATTTTACAAGGCAAGTACTTCACGTCAGGGTGAGGGTGGCAAGCAGGGAACTGAGGGTGCTTGCAAAGGAGTGATCATTTAAGCTTGGCAACATGGTTATTAAACACGTGACCTGCTTACAGTAAGTATAAAGTGTACGTTTCTATGTCTCCCTACCTATGTCTTTCTATAGTATGTGATTATAGATATATTTCAATGCCATTGTTTGAATCATTCATACTGCTATTTTAGTTCAGGCTTATTTTCTAAAGCCTTTTGATTTTGGTTTTTGGAAAACCAACTGTATTTCTCCCCCTGCCTCCCCTCCCCCCGCAGTGAGCAAGCAAGAGGTTCTGTAAGCAAAAGTAAAAGTTGAAGACTTTGTTATGATTGGACCTGTGTTTGGAAATTCTGTGAATTGTGTTATGTCAGCATCCTGCTCATGGAATAGGCTATGTAAACAATGGGTGTTGGGCGGTTCTATGAATGAGCAGCCTTCCTTCTCACTTAACACACTTAACCACTGCAATTCTCCAGATTTCTGAGTGTTTATTTCATAGTAAAAAGGGCTCTAAAAATACCAGGCCAGTTAGGTTTTTATTGTAGATCATTTCATTGAAACTGCAGTGGGACGTATAAATTTTAAAAAGAAAAAAAAAAAAACCCTGAAAACAGGATTTTGAAGGAAAAGCTACAGAAATCTGTCTGTAGTAATTTGTTTTGGCTATGGATGTGAAAGTGTAAAAGAGATGTGAGTAACTTTGCTTCATCTTAATTGAGATCAATTGGTACGTTTAATTGATCTACAAAGGATTTGAATAATAGCACACCAGAATGTCCAAATACTATGCAATCATGACAGTGTTGCATATACCAAGTTTTAAATTAAAAGAAATTCTCTTTTAGAAGTTGATTTTCAATTTATTTATAACATTATGTTTTTAATTGTAGAGACATGTCAGGCCATAATTTTGAGTGTTCAGAATGAAATGAGAAAAGGATTAGGGTGGATTAAGCATTAGGACAAGGGACCAGGACCACAAGTCATACCAGGAAAGATTATTAGTTGGGGTATGCAAGCTAGACATGAGACCCGGGAGCACCACAGGGAGTAGAAGTTAGTAGGAAACAAAGGATAACCTGTAGAGAAAACAGACTCAAACATTTCATTGTTTCAGACTGCCAGATAACAACAGGGATAATAAGTTGTATTGATTATGAAGATTAAAAGTATGGACAGGAATACAAAATACAATGAAAACTAACATTTTCCTTTCACTGGGCAGGAATTTTTGCCTTCCAGGAACCCTGACCTTCTTCACTGGCCCTGTGGACTCTCTGACAATGTCCTCTCCCCAGAAGCAAGGACAGCTGAGGTGGGAGGGAGGGTATTTTGAAAATGAAGTCATGATAGGAGGGAGGTGGGGCAAGAGCCAATGAGAATTTTTTATGGAGAGGCCTGCATGAAAAATACCAGCTTGCGTGCATCCTGAAGCTGTGGCCACAGTGACACCACACTTGCTTTCCTGGGAACCCCAGAAGACAGACCTTAGGGAGAGAGAATGCAAATCATGTCTCTAATTTGGAGACATTGAAAATATTTAAGTTTGATAGAAGCAATTGTTAATGTTTGATTTGTGGGCAGATTATGAAACAGAATGCATCAAAGACTCCTCTCTCTCTCAGTCTCTGTCTCTGTCTCTTCCTAAAATGGGCAACTTGTAGATATTCGGTCTGTCTCAAAGAAATTGGGTCAGCCCTGGCACTGAACCATGAGAATTAACATTTATTTAGCACCTACTATGAGCCAGATCTCTAGCCGGGTGATTTTCCTACCTGATTTCTTTCAGTCCTCCTAACCTTGAGAGGTATTATTTTCTCCATTTCAAAGATATCTTAGAAACTGAAGCTTAGTGACAGTAAATGATTTTCTCCATTGAGCAACAGAGCTGCTAGGTGAACCTAAGTGTGTCTGACTCCAAGTTCCGCTCTGGGATATTTCCACTCTGAACGTATTCTCATTCAGCTGCTTGAGTAATCTTACTACATGGGATGGTGTAAGGCTTGTTTGGATCGTTGTTAGAATAGATTTTGGATCAGAGAAGGATTAACTCCAGCAAAGGTAGGGAGGTGATAGGAAGATGTGGGCTTCTCTCTATTGTCTCAATTTTCCCCCCAGTGCATAAAAGATAAATACACAGGTGTTCAGGTTGTGGTCAGCTGCTAGAGTGGTGATCCTTAAACTTCACAGTGCAGTGAGGTGGGTGGTGGTCCTCTTGGAGAAGCTCTATACCCAGAGGTTTTGATTCAGTGGAATGTCTGCATGGTATTGAGAACCAGATGATTCTGATTGAAGTGTCTTCACATCACACCAGGAGAAACACTGAGGTAGGCGACCTCATCTTCACTGGTTCTTCCTCGGTCTCTTCATCTGTTTCTTATTTGATTATGAGATGATAAACCTGAAGATGATAGCCCCACTGTCAGATGAATGTATGCAAGACCCAGCATTGTGATGATTCAGAGGGCAAAAGGTGGACCTTGACCATGATAATGAAGACAGAGAAGGTTAAAGATACCCCAAACCCAAGAACTGGGTTACTTGACTGTCTGTTATATTCCATCCTAACTCAAACTGAGATTTACAACAGAGCAGCTACCAATGATCAGGGATGTGCTATGAGCCCAACACTCTGTGCTGGCTACTTCCCATGCATGTACCTATCTTAATTTTGTAACAAATGTATACAATCAACTTTATCATCTGCATTTAATAGAAATGGGAACTGGGGAGGCTATTTTAAAAAAAATTCCCCCAAGATCATATAGCTAGAATCAAAATCAAAGTCTTCCTTTTTCCTTCCTTTCCTTTTTAAATTATACAAATAATACATCAGTATAAATGTCTCACAGACCAAAAAAAAAAACCAAACAAACAGAAAACAATTCAAACATAGGAGCCTTCATATCCCTCCACAGAAGAAATATCTGGTATCAACTGACTGTACAGATAGTCCCCAACTTACAAGGGTTCAACTGACAATTTTTGACTTTATGATGGTATAAAAATGACCGCATTCAGGAGAGACCATACTTTGAATTTTGAACTTTAATCTTTTCTGAGGGTATCAGTGGGTGATCGATCCTTGTGATGCTGGGCAGTGGCAGCTCCCAGTCAGCCAGCAATTGTGAGGGTGAACAACCCCGTACACTGACCAACATTCTCTACCCACATGGACAACCATTCTGTTTTTTCCTTTCAGTACAGCACTCCATAAATTATATAAGATAGTCAACTTTTAATTATAAAATAGGCTTTGGGTTAGGTGATTTACCCCAACTGTGGGCTAATGTAAGTGTTCTGAACACATTTAAGGTAGCTCTGGCTAAGCTGTGATGTTGGGTAGGTTAGGGGTATTACATGCGCTTTTCGTCTTATGATATACTTAATGGGACATAATGCTATTGTAAGTCATGGAAGATCTATAGATCCTTCTAGTCTTTGCATTTATATATGAAAATACATTATTTTTTTATGTTTCTTTTCACATAAATGGAAGTATGCTGCATGTGTTATTCTGCAACTTACTTTCTTCACATAATACTAACTTCTGTAATTCTTCCATATCAATTACAAAGTCTGCTTTATATTTTCAATAACCCCATGAAGGGGCTAGATCAGTACATAGTTTCTCAGCACTAACCTTTACTTAAAAGAGTGCTGAGTAATAAATCCATTTGTTTTAAATGGTAGAATTTCAAGTTTTCTCAGGAAAAAAGCAGTTGTACTCTATCCTCTTCCCTGATTTGGAGTCATATTTGAACTTTAATACCTCACAGTATATGGTTTATGAGAATGGCAAAATAATCAATAACTACTTATTGAATCTTGCTTCCTAGTTTCTTGAACCATACTTCCCCATGTAATAGGGAAAGGTGTTTCTCAGTGCATGTTTTGTATGATTAATTTTCTTTCATAGTAAATTGCTCACTAAATTAGACTTTGTCCACTTTGGCTTAAGTAGATACTCATTCTAGAAAATTAAAAATCATTTAATAGTTTCAATATTGAATTGAAATAAAAGGAACTATAGTAATTGCAGATCTATTAGATTGAACCTATCATACCCAAATGAGACTAATAAGACTGTTAACTGTTGGAAAAAAATTGTCGTGTTCCAAGTTGGATACTGGCATTGTTTAGGTTAATTTATTCAGACTAGTGTTTTGGGTTGAAAGAAATAATGTAGTAAGTTCTTTATTTTTAAAACTTTACTTTTATTCTAAAGGAATAGTTTGTGTGTGTGTGTGTGTGTGTGTGTGTGTGTGTTGAAGTTTATTTATTTATTTTGAGAGAGAGAGAGTGCACATGTGGAGGAAGGGCAGAAAGGAAGGAGTGAGAGAGAATCCCAAATAGGCTCCACACTGTCAGCTGGGAGCCTGATATGGGGCTCAATCCCACAAACTGTGAGATCAGACCTGAGCCAAAACCAAGTCAGGAGCCTAACCAACTGAAGCACCCAAGTGCCCCTCAAAATTATGTTAAATTAAACATCTGATTTTTAGAAAGAACATACTAGAAATAAATCCATATCTTTAACTTAGGACTCATTTCTTCTTGATTTGGATTATAAATTATGCTAGTATCTGATGGTATGCCAGTTACGTGTGCCAGTTGCATTTTGAAATATTTTTTAATTCTTAATTTATAGAAATAACAAAAAAATACTGTGGAAGCTTGTAAAGTGTTTTTAATTTACAGAATTCTAAATAACTTCAATCATTTGTATCTTATTTCTAGTTTTATCAACAACAGTGGGTATGCATTATATCATAATATGAAAACAGTCTGCCTTATAATTTTAGATAAGGATTTCAGATTTTAGAAAAGTTAGCAGTGAAACTACATCACCACAATGATATTTTTTCCCTGAGAAATCTCAGTATTATGGGTGCTTCAGACAAACAGGCACAGAATCATTACAATGGTGTAAAATATTTAATTCGCTTTATCTCACTTTGTCTCTTAGAACCTTTATCCAGAAGTAATTTGCAGAATTTGTAGTTCTGCCCCTTGTGTATGTGTCCCTGAATAGCACCTTGTTTAGTGTACCTGCTTTTGAACTTCATGGAAATGGAGTCATGCTGTGTGTTTCTGTAATTTTATTCTTTTCCTTAGCATATGTTTGAATACTTGCTTTTCTCTGTGAGTTTTAGACAAGCTTCAGAAGTTCCACCAAACAAAAACCTATTTAGGATTGTTAATGGCACTCCATTGAGTTTGTATGAGAATTTACTTCTTCATGACATTGAATTTTTCTTGCTGAGGCAATAGTATATCTTTCCATTTAGGCAGGTCTTTATGCTTTTTAAAGTTTTGTAACATTTATCTTCTTTGTTGTTTTGTCGTGTAGTACTATGCACAGAATACTGCTGGTCCATTTTACTTTATAGAGGATTTTTCTTCTTTTTCAGTGAAGTAATATATTTAGGTGGTGCTTAGATGTTAGTCCAGATTCTAGACTGTGTTTCTTGTCAGGGGGCAATGATAATTTAAGATTGTGTTATTAAGAAAATTAGCCAGTTTTCACTATGCTATCTAATTTAGGAAACTAAATCACTTGCAATGATATAATTAATTGGGAATTTTAATATTATTTAAGTATAACAAACAGGATAATAACATAAATGTTTTACTAGATATTTACATAAAATACCATGGGAATATAAAAAAAAGTGACTAATTCAGTATTTGGGCACATGTATTTTTATACAATAAAGGAACCTGCCAAGTATTCAAAATGGTAGCAGTTCTATTGGCCGACAACTGATAGACCAGATGCTTTGGTAAAGGCTTGAGAGAAGATAAGATTAAACATGTTGTGCTATACCTTGAGGATTAAATTTTTTGGTCAAAATTTATTATTTTATCCTGTAATGAGGTCACAGAGGAATCCCGCAGTGATTATATTGTTCAGTAACTGTAAATGAGCAATTCATTCTATTTATTTTTATTAAGCTAGTGTTTATTTTTATTTTTTTTCTTAATTTTTTTTAATGTCTTTATTTTATTTTGAGAGAGAGACAAAGTGCGAGCAGAGAAGGGGCAGAACGAGAGGGAGACAGAATCTGAAGCAGGCTCCAGGCTCTGAGCTGTCAGCACAGAGCCCAAGGTGGTGAACCCACAGAAGTCTGACGCTTAACCTACTGAGCCACCCAGGCGCCCCAGGCTAGTGTTTATTGAATGCCTATTATGTGCAATGTAGTGGGCTAGCTTTTGCTCTAAGGAATATAAAGATAGTAAGACTGTCCCTTTCTTGGGGAGCCGGTGGGCTAATGAGTAGAAGAGGAAACAGGTAACTATGGTGCAAGGCAGAACTTGGTAGGCACTATCAGAGAACTACAAATAGGATACGATGGAGATTTCAGGAGAGTACGATTTCATCCTGTCAGGCACTGGAACAGGAGTTTGGAGAAAGATGGGTTTTTGAAAAATATGTGTAATTTTGGCAGCTAGAAATGTGTGGAGGTTGTTGGATTTCTCAGGATAAGGAAATGGTACGGAGGTGGGAAAGGGGAGGATGAATGTGGTGACCAGCAGGGAGCCTGCTGTCACCAGATTGCAGAGATCAAAGAGAAAGACCAGGAGAAGTAAGTTTGGCCAGGTGAGCTGAAGCCCTGTGTGGTGCAGGGGCGGGAGAGGTAGGGGGTGAGCTGTGCCGAGGCATCCAGCAAGGGCTGGGAGCAGGAGGATTGACAGGAGTATTTGCCATGTGTCTTTGCTCTGCCTACTATGGCCTTTCCCATAGTTCTTTCCCACCACTTCTCTCTCTCTTTCCCTAGTTGTTTTCTCTGTCCGTCCCATTACACAGCCTATCTTCTCTCTTTCCCTGCCTCCTTCCCCTCACTCTTGCTATCAGAATCAGCTCAGAAGTCATCATCTCTGGGAGCACTCTGAAATCCTACAGTTGGAATTAATCATTACTTCCTCTGTTCCCACAGTGATTGTCTTACCCCCTCGTTGTAGCACCTACTGCATTCTGTCTTCTATTACGGCTGTTTCCATCTCCATCTCCCTTCCATGGGCTGCAGGGGCTTCATTTCCCAATACCGTAGGAGAGTGGCTTGAATACAGATCATACTCAAAATGTTTGTTGAATGAATAAGGGATCTTTGTTTAAACAGTTTTTTATTTATAGTATGTATAAAGAGCTAGATGCAATAGAGACCAAAGTGATGGAAATTCTAAAAGACTTTAATGATCAGATGAAGAAATTGTTTGGAGAAGCATGAAATATGTGCTCTGTCTCAGTTCAAGAAGATTGACCACAGTTTGGCTCTCCTAACCCTCTGCCTGAGCAGAAACCACAGCCCTTCTTCCACAACCCAACAGTGAGCCAAACCACAGCCTCATTGGTCCAACTTTCCTAACCCGCTTGTGAATGTGCTGCCTGTTCAAGATAGAGCAGATACAGTGAGGTGAGGACAAAAAGAGCACCTGAAAACAAGGGCAGTGGATTTTCCTCTGGTTTATTTAAAATGTCTCTCCTTAATGAAAGTTCACCATAAATGGTATAAGCATTTTTAAAATGGCTTTTTAAATACTAGCAGTGTTCTTAAAACTCCTGCATGAATCAAAATTGGACTTCAGATGTTTTGCCCACAGCTGTGTTCATTACTGCACCTTCCACCCTTGAAGGATCTTAGACCACAGCTAGGATGATTGAATGATTTGCACTTTTTCTTTAAGCCCTTCAAGTCAGAGCCTGTTTGTTTACATTCATGTCCTTTTTGTTGATATTGATTCCTGTATTCAGAAACCCAGTTCTTCATAAGTTCATTAGTAAAATGAGAAGATTGAAATAGAGAATCTCCAAGACTTCTCTGTTGGCATTTACAAAAGAATCAATTATCATACGACTGTAGGAATGAATTTTTGTCCAGGCGTTAGATGCCTCCAGAATCTTGAATGGTTTTGTGTTTAATGGTTTTCTGGTAGCCACTAGGTGGCAGTAAAAAAAATTCTTAACAATGAGAAGTGCTTGTCAGTTTTTAAGTTTACTTTAAAGAAGAGATTTGAAGGTCTAAAGTTTGAGGTGTCTGGAAGTTATGTAACCATAGCCAGACCTCAGTATGCTGTTTCTCAGGACCTATGCTTATTTTATCCAGGAATAAAACTCTCTTGGCCCTCCATAGCAGTTTGTATTAGGGAATTATGGGAAAAACAGACATAAGTTAAAGCATGTAATTTTATTTTATTTTTTAAATTTTTTTACATTTATTTATTTTTGAGAGACAGAGTGAGACAAAGTGAGAGTGGGGGAGAGGCAGAGAGAGAGGGAGACACAGGATTGGAAGCAGGCTCCAGGCTCTGAGCTGTCAGCACAGAGCCCGACGCTGGCCTTGAACCCACAGACCGTGAGATCATGACCTGAGTCGAAGTTGGACGCTCAAGAGACTGAGCCACCAAGGCGCCCCGCATGTCATTTTATTTTACAAAACATTTTTTATGATAAAAAGTAAGCCGTAGAGGATCTTAAGCTGAAGACCAATCAGATTTGCATTGTTATGATAAAAAAAACTATTCAAGCTGCCTCATGCAGAGTGGATATAGGGAGGTTCCTTATAAGTTTTGGCCATAGAGTAAGTAACCCCAGCTTTGGTAATAGTAGAAACTTTGGAAATGCAGATAGTTTAAAGAAGAAATTTTAAATCGCTACTAGAAAAAAATCCGTTTTAACTATTTGTTACATTTCTTCCTAGCATTTTTTTTCCATACAAAATTAAAATCACATCAAACACAGTTTGACACCTTGCTTTTTAAATTGTTACATTGTCTTTTCCTGGGTCATTAAATATCTTTTTACAACATAATTCACACTGTTGGATAAACCATGATGAATTCAACCAGTTCAGTGTTGTGTGGAGTACTTTTGTTGCTTGCAGTTTTTCACTGTTATGAGTAATGCTGCTTATGAACCTAAAACATTCATTAAGATATATTCTTGGAAATTAAATAACTGGGTAAAAGGATATGAATTTTAAGGTTTTGGCTACATAACATCAAGTGACTTCCCAGAAAGGCTTTATAAATTTGTGCTCCCAACAACAGCAGAGTACCCCTCTCACCACATCCTTGCCAACACTGAATATTACAGTATGGGGTTTTTTGTTTGTTTTTATTTTTTTAAACAGGTCAAGCAACGGGGTGGGGAACTAATATTTATAGCATTTGATTTTTTAAAAATCAGTTTCTACCCATATCATTTTGGGAATTTAGGCCAGGACAGGTCTGACAATTAGGTTGTTTTCATTTTTCCAAGACCTTAGGTGTTGCATAATACAGGCATTGTGAATACTATCTAGGGAACTGTTTATGGCTACTTTAAACATTCTCAGGAATTAGTTACAATCCTTGGTCACCCCCTCTGAATCTATTGAATGTCCTAGATTTTTTTTTTTTTTTTAAACTTTCATTGGCTCAGCTACCAAAGTAACTCCTGCACTTTTGGAAAGCCAGCCTCCACTCATTGGTCCAAGGCCCAGGATGTGAGTGCTTCTGGGAGGCACTGGATTTATAGGGGAAAGCCTTGGCATGGTTTTCCTTAGGATCTACAGTCGTAACTGATTCTTAACTGTTGCAGCCTTGAAATCAGTTTCCTTCTATTGTACATACACTGCATTACTTTTTATGCCAACTAGGTCTGTAGTACTTTGTGCTTTAACTTTCTAAGGGTCAATCGTGTGAATTATAATGATAGTAGCCACCTGTTTATAGGTGGCTTAATTGGAACTTGCTTAATTGAATTTTTATTAAAAATTTGATTTATGGGATTTTAACTGAGATGCCATACTTAGAGAACTTAGCACAATATTTCACACATGGAAAGCACTCAGTAAATTTTAGTTGTCTTAACTGTTAGAATTCCCTCAAGAAGTGACATTTAAACAGGTCTGGAAGAACCTTCATGGTAGAGAGAGTAGGACATCGTAAAGTCCTGAGGGGCCAAAGAGCCTACAGCCCTATGTAGCTTCAAACAAGCCAGTGAGGGAGAGTCAGCCTTTGGTGTTTTTAATGCTTATTAAGTGTGATGGTAGGTGAAATTTATTATATTATTTTATTTCCCTAGGTTTAGTCCTATCTAAGTATATGTGTATGGACTCACAAATTTAGATGCACATACACAAGTTTATTTTATCTTGTAATGTGTATTTACAGAATGCAGTGCAAGAGTTAAGAAAAAAAATAAAGTGGCTTATTTCCCTGTGAATATATGAAAACCCACTGAGTTGCATACTTTAAAGAGTAGACTTAATAGTATATGAATTATATCTCAATAAAGCTACTACTAAAAAACAAAATGTTTCCAAGTATAACACTTTTTCAAAAAGTAAATTTTTTTCCCTGAGTATAAAAATAGTACACATACATGCATAGGAAACTGGAAAATATACCAAAGTAGAAAGAAGGAAAAATATAGGGGCGCCTGGGTGGCTCAGTGGGTTGAGCGTCAGACTCTTGGTTTTGGCTCAGACTGTGATCCCAGCGTTGTGGGATCAAGCCCTGTGTCAGGCTCCGTGCTGACCGTGAAGCCTGCTTGAGATATTCTCTCTCTTTCTCTCTCTCTATCTCTCTCCGTCCCTCTGCCCCTCTTCCTGCTTGCACTCTCTCTCTCTCTTAAAGGAACAAAAAACAAAAAAAAAAGGAAAGAAAGAAAGAAAAAATATATGTCCATAATAGTACCATCACAGAGACTATTAATATTTGATGATAGTTTCTTCATTATTTTTTCATTTCCATGTATGGTATGGATTATTTTTAAATTGATGAGATTGTTTCTGTGTATTAAAATTTGCATCTTCCTTTCTTCATTTAAAATTGTAATATAACCATTTAAAATGCTCTCATAAATTCTTTATAAACATTTTAATGGTTTACAATGAGCCACTGAATGAGGGTATGATAAATTAGTCTCTGCTGTTAGACATTTTTCACTGAGAAAGAACATTGTAGTGAACATCTTTTGAGTATAATCCCCATCGTCATATTTAGGTTTATTTCCTTAAATGTGTGCCAGGTACATTAAAACTTCTGAATGCTTTTAAAAAGCCTTTAATATATATTTTCAAGTTGATCTCTATAAGGCAGGCCTCTATTAATCTATAAGGCGCCTTTGTTCAGGTTATAAACCTCTGGGCAGACATAGCCCTGGCAGTCCAAGCTTGGGGTGGGTTATAGGCTGTGTTATATCCACTCACTCTCTCTGGGGGTGCCTCAGTGTGGTTCACAGCAGCAGGATATATGGATACCCATTTATATTTTAATAGCTCACACAGAGTACCTGTTTCAGAGAACCCAGATGAGCATTTGGTATTTAGGTCTGTAAAAATCTTTAATTCATTAAGTGAAAAATAGTATGTTGATGCTTAAATTTACCCTTTGAGTTTATGAGGGTGAAGAATTTATCCATGTGTTTCTTGCACGTTTGTATTTTGTCTTATGAATTATCTGTTCATACTCATTTTTTATGTATGTTCTTAGTGTTTGTCATATGATATTTTGCACAAGAATTTGACTACTTATGGTTATATGTTACTGTTAAAATTCTTCCTAGGTTTTGCTTATATTATTTTCTGAAGACACAAGATTTTATTTCTATTTAGAACAACCAATGATTTGCTCTCTTAATTTTCAGTTTACAAAGTTCTTCCCCATTCATTTAAAAAAAAATTTTTTTTTTGATGTTTATTTATTTTTGAGACAGTGTGACACAGCATGAGCAGGGGAGGGGCAGAGAGAGAGGGAGACACAGAATCTGAGCAGGCTCCAGGCTCTGAGCTGTCAGCACAGAGCCCGATGTGGGACTCGAACTCACAAACCATGAGATCATGACCTGAGCCAAAGTCAGACCCTTAACCAGCTGAACCACCCAGGCACCCCTTACTTCATTTTTACATTGATCCCTTTAATTTACATTAAGTTCAGGTATATTTTAATGAATGACATAAGGTACAAATTTAATTTTTTAAAATATTTTTCCCAGAGCACCATTTATTAATTCATAATCTTTCCCTAGTAATTTGTGGTGTGTTCCTTGTCATGTGTTAAATTATTGTATCTACTTTGATAAAAATATTTTGCTGAGTTAAAAACAATAAAGATCACATTCTTAATATGGGTAAGCATTGTTCATTCATTATTTTTGCTTCACTGTTAACATTTGTTTAAAATGATCTATTTTGGGGACACCTGAGTGGCTCAGTTGGTTGATCATCCAACTCTTGATCTCTTGATCTCTTGATCTTGAGCCCGTGTTGAGCTCTGCCCTGAGCATGGAGCCTGTTTGAGATTCTCCCTCTCCCTCTCTGGCTCTCCCTCTCTTTGGCTGTCTCTCTCTCTCCTTCCATCCCCCCCTCTCCTTCTCTCTCTCCCTCTTTCCCCACCCGCCCAGATGTTCTCCCCGACCTGTGTGCTCTCTCTTGCTCTCTATAAAAATAAAGAGAAAAAATAGAATAGTAAAATAAATGACCTATTTTAATATGATAATTTTAAGGCCAACTTATTTCTTTATATCTTGAATCCGTATGAACTGGGTATTTGGACAAACTAAGGTTACTCCTTTCATAGAGATCACCGCATTTACAGAGGACATGGGTTCTAGGCATTATATGTAATAAGCACATGCCACTTGCACTCACTTTTAATAACCTTTTCTGTTTATGTTTTTAAGGGCTTGCTATCTCATGTACTGTCAGCATTCAAATTTGATACAAAAGAAGTTGGTCTTTTTATTCAAGGTCTTGGATATGCACCTGCAGATTACTATTCTGGTTTGCTTAAAAATGTGAGTATTTTTAATGTATTGAAATTTTTGTTGCTTAATGTACCATCAGCAAAAAGGGTAAATGGAAATATTTGACTCTTCCAGGAGAGATGTTTAACTTTTCTCTGTTTATCTCTTCTTACCTTGGGCAGACTTATAGCCATATAAGGAAGAAACCTGAGGTGGGAGATTCTGAGAAAAAAGAGGGAAACCAGGAGAGGTTATTCTAAATCACCCAACCCCTTTCTTCTCTTAACAGATCTCATTTATTCTCTCAAAGATTTTTGGAAGAAGAGATTTCCTTAAACAATGTAAACACACCCTTTTACTGTTGGACGCATTTTGTATTTAAAATTCCTGATAGGAATTTATGTTAAAGCAAAAAATTCAATAAATGACAGTGTTGTAAATAGTGTTATATATTCTCATCTTAGTATTAAAGCTATGTTTTCTTCTGCCTTGAATTTTAGCCAAATTCAAGAAATTTTAATTTATGATCTTAACATAACTCTTCTAAATAATGTTTGTTAACTTTTCTGGTCTTTTGGAAACTTTATACATAAATAGAATTTTTAAAAGATAAAGTACTAAATTAGGCAAGAAAAAATAAGCTAACTTTAATGTGGGTTTTTTTTAACGGGTTTGGTTTTCTAAGGAAATTAATGATCTATTGTTCATTTGCTTACATTGGAATGCAGAATAACAGACATTAAAAATAAAATCCAAGTTATTTGTAAATGTGACTTGGCACTGCTTTCTTTTCATTTTGACAAAGTAAAACAAGGAGAGGACGTGTAGGGGAGAGTAGGGAATCTCAACGGAAATATCACTCACACCAAGAAAAATAGAACTGATGTAATCCTGTTTTGCAGTGTGAGTTAACCTGCAACTGATTTTGTTTTACAGATGGTTTTATCATTAGTGTCTGAACTCCGAGAGAATCATCTTAATGGATTTAACACTCAAAGGCGGTAGGTGTTAAACTAAACATCCCCCTTCTCAAGTTTCAAAATGTATCAGTTTGGTTATGAGAGAAAAAATTTATAATTCTTAGGAAAATCATGTTCATAGTTACAGATATATTCTATGTGAAGAGATTATTTATACATGGCAAATTTGTGAATTTTATGAAACTTTCTTTTTTAAATCACTATTCTTTCAGCTTTTTAGGGCAGTAAATCATGCAACGTCCCTTGTGACCCTGAGTAAAAATCCCTACACATACAGTAAGGGATACACAAACAAAGGAAGGACTCAGTTCAGAGAGTGTGTGTATGTGTTTGTGTTATACATACAGTATACATACACACACAAACAGTATTTCCAAGGCCACAGATAGTTGATGTGCATATATGACTTAATACAGCATCCTTTCTTAATAAAAACTCTCAAGAAAGTTGGGATAGAAGGAACATACTTAAGCATCATAAAAGCCATTTATGAAAAGCTGACAGCTAATATCATCCTCAATGGGGAAAAACTGAGAGCTTTGCCCCTGAGATCAGGAACAGGACAGGGATATCCTCTCTCATCACTGTTGTTTACCAGAGTGTTGGAAGTCCTAACATCAGCAATCAGCCAACAAAATGAAATAAAAGGCATCAAAATTGGCAAAGAAGAAGTCAAACTTTCACTTTTCACAGATGACGTGATACTCTACATAGAAAACCCGACAGACTCCACCAAAAGTCTGCTAGAACTGATACATGAATTCAGCAAAGTCACAGGGTACAAAATCAATGTACAGAAATCAATTGCATTTTTATACACCAATAATGAAGCAACAGAGAAATAAAGAAACTGATCCCATTTACAATTGCACCAAGAACCAAAAAATACCTAGGAGTAAACCTAACCAAAGATGTAAAAGATCTGTATGCTGAAAACTACAGAAAGCTTATGAAGGAAATTGAAGAAGACACAAATGGAAAAACATTCCATTCTCATGGATTGGAAGAATAAATATTGTTAAAATGTCAATACTACCCAAAGCAATCTACACATTCAATGCAATCCCAATCAAAATTGCACCGGCATTCTTCTCAAAGCTAGAACAAACAACCCTAAAATTTGTATGGAACCACAAAAGATCCTGAAAAGCCAAAGTAATATTGAAAAAGAAAGCCAAAGTGGGAGGCATCACAATCCCAGACGTTAGCCTCTACTACAAAGCTGTAATCCTCAAGACAGTATGGTATTGGCACAAAAACAGACACATAGACCAATGGAATAGAATAGAGAACCCAGAATTGAGCCCACAAATTTATGGCCAACTAATCTTTGACAAAACAGGAAAGAATATCCAGTGAAAAGAAGACAGTCTCTTTAACAAATGGTGCTGGGAGAACTGGACAGCAACATGCAGAAGAATGAAACTAGACCAGTTTCTTATAGCGTACACAAAAATAAACTCAAAATGGATGAAGGACCTGAATGTGAGATAGAAAATCATGAAAACCCTAGAGGAGAAAGGCAACAACCTCTTTCACCTCAGCCGTAGCAATTTCTTTACTCGACACATCTCCAAAGGCAAGGGAATTAAAAGCAAAAATGAACTATTGGGACCTCATCAAGATAAAAAGCTTCTGCACTGCAAAGGAAACAATCAACAAAACTAAAAGGCAACCGATGGAGTGGGAAAAGATATTTGCAAATGACATATTGGATAAAGGGCCAATATCCAAAATCTATAAAGAACTCACCAACCTCCACACCCGAAAAACAAATAATCCAGTGAAGAAATGGGCAGAAGACATGAATAGACACTTTTCCAGAGAAGATATCCAGATGGCCAACAGGCACATGAAATGATACGCAATGACACTCATCAGCCAGGAAACAGAAATCAAAGCCATGCTGAGATATCACCTCACGCCTGCCAGAGTGGCTACAATGAACAAATCAGGAAACTATAGATGCTGGTGATGATGCGGAGAAATGGGAACCCTCTTGCACTGTTGGTGGGAATGCAAACTGGTGCAGCCGCTCTGGAAGACAGTGTGGAGGTTCTTCAAAAAATTAAAAATAGAACTACCCTGTGACCCAGCAATAGCACTGCTAGGGATTTACCCAAGGGATACAGGAGTGCTGATGCATAGGGGCACATGTACCCCAATGTTTATAGCAGCACTTTCAACAATAGCCAAATTATGGAAAGATCCTAAATGTCCATCAACTGACAAATGGATAAGGAAGATGTGGTTTATATATACAATGGAATACTACTTGGCAATGAGAAAGAATGAAATCTGGCCATTTGCAGCAATGTGGATGGTACTAGAGGGTATTATGCTAAGTGAAATAAGCCAGGCAGAAAAAGACAGACACCATATGTTTTCATTCATATGTGGATCTTGAGAAACTTAACAGAAGACCATGGGGGAGGGGAAGGGAAAAAAAAGTTACAAACAGAGAGGGAAGAAGGCAAGCCATAAGAGATTCATAAAACTGAGAACAAACTGAGGGTTGATAAGCGGTGGGGGAGAGGGAAAAGTGGGTGATGGGCATTGAGGAGGGCACTTGTTGGGATGAGCACTGGGCGTTGTATGGAAGCCAATTTGACAATAAATTATATTTAAAAAAAAAAAGAAACATAATATTCCAAAATCTAGACTAAACAAATCAAATAGATTCAAACAAATTAAAAGGCAACTAATCACATTACAAAATGTTCTTCACTGTGTGAGAGAATTCAAAGTTGTCTTCATTGGTGAGCATTTCATTTTTAATGAATTATTAACTAAGAGAAGCTGGGAACAAGGGACTTTTGTCCCTTTTTGTTTTTGTAAAGCTATTGCCAATTAAAGCTGTATCACAAATTGTCTTTGCCTTCAGCTTATAGAATCCTTTGGATCTGAACTTTAAACTATAAAACTCTTAAAAACACTGGAGAAAATCTTAATGACATTAGGTTTGGCAGTGATTTTTTTTTTTTTTTTTTTTTTGGATAATGACCCCATAAGCATAAGCAACCAAGAAAAAGTAGATAAATTGGACTTCATTAAAATTAAGAATTTTTATGAATTTACAGGATATTATCAAGAATGCAAAAAGGCAACCTAGTGAATGAGTGAAAACTTTTGTCATGTATCCAATAAAGGATTAAAATCTAGAGTATATAAAGAACTGAAACTCAACAATAACAAAAAACTCAATTCAAAAATGGGCAATAATTTGACAATAAAATATATTATAAAAAACAAAACAAAACAAAAACCCCAAATGGTCAGTAGAGTTGTTTAAACATGTCTCAAAAGATGATATAGAGCTGGCCAATAAGCACATGAAATAATGTTCAACATAACTAGTTATTAGGGAAATGCAAATCAAAGGCACAATGGGTACCACATCACATGTACCAGAGTGGTCTATCATTTAAAAAACAAACAAACAAACAAAAAAGAAAAATAATAAATGTTGGCAAGTAAGTTAAAAATGTAGAGCCCTGTGCATTGTTGGTGGGAATGTAACAAACTATAAAGATGATTCCTGAAAGAATAGTCTTGCTGATGGGAATGTAAAATGGTACAGCCATTGTGGAAAAGCTTGGCAGTTCCTCAAAAAATTAAACATAGACTTAAAATAAGACCCAACAATTCCACTCTTAGGCATATATTCAAAAGAAATGAAAGAAGGGACTTGAACAAATATCTCTCCGTACACCAGTGTTCATGGCACCATTATTCACAATAGCCAAAAGGTGGGAACACTTCAAGTTCCCATCAATGAAACATGAAGTGGAGAAACAAAACAAGGTATATAAGTACAATAGAAAATACTATTCAGCTATAAAAGGGAATAAAATTTTTATATATGCAAGAATATGGATGGACATTGAAAACACCATGCTTAGTGAAATAAGCCAGACACAGAGGGGCAAATACTGTATAATTCTATTTATATGAAGTACCTAGAAGAGGCAAACTCAATAGAGACAGAAAGCAGAACGGAGGTTATCAGGGGCTGGAGGGAATGGAGTTACTGTTTAATGGGTCTATAGTTTATGTTAAGGATACTGAAAAGCTTTGGGTATGGATCGTGGTGACAGGTACACAGCATGTGAGTGTATTTAATGGCACTGAATGGTTACCAAATACAAATGATTAAAATGATAACAATTATGTATGTTTTACTACAATCAAATAAGCAAGAAAAAAACCCAAAAATGATACCAAGTGTATCTCCCTCAAATGACTAAAATTGGGAACACTTACATCAATATGTGTTGGAGAAGATCTAGAACCACTGGATCTCTCATCTGCTGTCTGTGAGAATGTGAAGTGGTATGACCACTTGGTAAACAGTGTAGCAGTTTATTATAGAGTTAAATATACACTTGTCATATGACCCACCACTCTATTCTTGAGTATTTACTCACTACAAATGAAAACATAGGTAGTCACAAATATTGCTATACAAATATTTCTTTAAAAAAAATTGTTTTAACGTTTATTTATTTTTGAGAGAGCGAGAGAGAATGCGAGCAGGGAAGGGGCAGAGAGAGAGGGAGACACAGAATCCCAAGCAGGCTCCAGGCTCTGAGCTGTCAGCACAGAGCCTGACACAGGGCTTGAACTCATGAACGGTGAGATCATGACCTGAGCCGAAGTCAGGCACTTAACCAATTGAGCCACCCAAGCACCCCTCTATACAAATGTTTGTATACAAATGTTCATGCAAATATTAATTTTGTAATAGTTCAAAACCAGAAATGATCCAAAGGTCCACCTTAACTGGATGGATTAAACAAATAAGTATTGTCTGTTACCACCATTTAAAAAATGAAAAGGCAAGTTATAAACTGTGAGAAAGTAATTTCAAATTATGCATCTGATAAAGGGTTCCTATCCGGAATATATGAAGAACTCAGTAATAAGACAACCCAGTTAAAACAATAGGCAGGGGCACCTGGGTGTCTCAGTTAGTTGAGCGTCTGACTTTGGCTCAGGTCATGATCTCCCTGTTTGTGAGTTCAAGCCCCGTACCGGGCTCTGTGCTGACAGCTCAGAGCCTGGAGCCTGCTTTAGATTCTGTGTCTCCCTCTTTCTCTGCCCCTCCCCGGCTCTCACTCTGCCTCTCTCTCTCTCTCTCAAAAATAAGTAAACATTAAAATTTTTTTTTAAATAGGCAAAAGATTAGAATACATGCCATCAGAAAATACATACAAATGGCTAATAAGCATGTGAACACTTGTATACAGATATTCATATCATTATTCATAATAAACAAAAAGTGGAAGCAACCCAAATACCCATCAACTCATGAATGGATAAACAAAATATGTTATGTCCACACAGTAGAATACCGTTCCTCAGTAAGAAAGGAACAGTCTATTGATTCACACTGCAACATGTGTGAACCTCAAAACATTATGCTTAGTGAAAGAAGCTGGTCACAGAAGACCATATATTATATGATTTCATTTTTACCAAGTGTCCAGAATAGGCAAATCTATAGAGACAGAGTAGATTAGTTGTTGCCTGGGGCTAAAGATAGGAACAGAGATTTACTGCAGATGAGCCCAAAAGATCTTGAAGTGATGGAAAAGTCCTAAAAGTGGATCATTAGTGGTAATAGTTGTCCATATATAAATTATACCTAAAAAGTAATAAGAAGAATTCCAAGGGGGACATAGAAAACATTTACAGTCATTTATTTACATGTCGGGTGCAGACTTTGATTTTACCTTGAGATGAATGTTGAATAATAGAAATTTATTAAGAGGGGTACCTAGGTGGCTCAGTCAGTTAAGCGTCTGACTTTGGCTTAGATCATGGTCTCACAAGTGGGTTTGAGCCCCATGTCAGGCTCTGCACTGATAGCTCAGAGCCTGGAGCCTGCTTTAGATTCTGTGTCTCCCTCTCTCTCTGTCCCTCCCCTGCTTGTGCTCTCTCTCTCTCTCAAAAATAAAATAAACATTGAAAAAAATAATTAAAAAATTGAAAAATTTTCTTTAAAAACAAATTTAGTAAGAGACTTAAAACATCAGTAAGAGGCAATATGTATGTACTCTACACCATCCTCCCAAAATATGTCAAGTTGACGATTTTTTTAAAAACTCAACTAAGAACAAACAAACAATAAAACAAAAACACTGTTAAGTGGAAAACATCAGCCACAGAATTGGGAGATAATTTGCAACCTGTAAAACAGATAAAGGATTAGTATACAAAGTATAGTAATCCTCCTGCAAATCAGTCATAAAGAGGCATACACTCCAGTATAGAGATAGACAAGAAGGATGCCTGAGTGGCTCAGTGAGTTAAGTATCTGACATGGTCATGATGTCACAGTTCATGAGTTCGAGCCCTTCATCTCTGTGCTGACAGCTCAGAGCTTGAAGCCTGCTTTAAAAATTTTTTATAATGTTTATTTTTGACAGAGAGAAAGACAGAGCATGAGGGGGGAGGGGGAGAGAGAGGGGGAGACACAGAATCCAAAGCAGGCTCCAGGCTCTGAGCTGTCAGCACAGAGCCCCACACGGGGCCCAAACTCACGGACTGTGAGATCATGACCTGAGCCGAAGTCGGATGCTCAACCGACTGAGCCACCCAGGTGCCCCAATAAAAAAATGTTTTTAAAGGAATGGACAAGAAATATAAGCAAGTTATTACCAAAAGAGGAAAACTAAACAAATAAACATTTAAAAAATTCAAGAGTGAGGTCAGCAAGACAGAATAGGAAGCTCCAGTCCTTGTTTCCCTTTGAAAACTCCAGAAACCAATTAAGAAGTTACAATACTCCAGGCAAGCTCAAAGTCAAAAATGGCCATATTGAAATGGGTAAGAAAGCCATTTTATACCAACCACTGTAGCCCTTCCCCTAAGCTGGCTCAGCTTGGTGGGACTGGGAGGAAAATTCTAGCTTGCAGCTTGTCCCTTGAGGGAGAAAGAAAAGAATGGAATATGTTCAGTGTTCTTGCTTTTGGGGGGGCTGCCTGAGGGACTGCCTCAGGTAACTTACCTGACTCTGACCACTGATGGGGAATGAACAGACTTTCAATACCTGGAGAGCGTGAATGTTAGAGAGCCCTACGCTGCTTTTTGTAGCCCCAGGGAGCTGGCAGTGCTGCAGATGGAGGTTGGTGTAAGGAGAAAACACCCAACTCACAGCTTCTGTCTGGGTGGGTTGGGGGGTGGGAAAGAAGAGTAGAATGTGTATCTAATGTTCCAGCTTCTGAAGGGGCTACCCTAGGGATTGGTTTTTGTCTCCCCTGACTTGAAGCAGCCCACTTTGAAGGTCAGAGGGGCTGCAGAGAACAAAAACTTAGTGGCTTGTTGTGGCACCAGAGAACCTGCAGTACCACAGACAAACACCAGAGGGAGGAAGAGATTGCAAACTCCTGAAAAACTGGCAAGCTCTCTGGGAAATTACATAAGCCCAGAGAAGACACATCCCCAGAAAAGATTCAAAGGACCCCCAGATTCTCTCACCAGGTTGATTAGTGAAAGTTCCCCCGTACAAAGCCAGTGCATAAAGACTAGAAGAAGTGGCTTTCTTCAATTGCATAAAACACAACAAAAAATAAGGCACACAAAGAAACAGGTAAACATGGCCCAAAGGAACAAAATTAATTTGCACAAACCTACCCTAAAGAAATGGAGAGCTATGAATGAACCACCTGACAATTAAAAATAATCGTCCTAAAGGAACTCAATGCACTACAGTAGAATACAGATAAACAACTAAATTAAATCAGAAAAATGTGTAAACAAAATGAGAATATCAACAGATACAAATTATTAAAAACAACCAAACAGATATTCTGGAGCTGAAGAAAAAAATAACTGAATTGAAAAATTCACTAGAGAGGTTCAACAATAGACTGATCAAGCAGTTAACTTGAAGACATGTCACTTGAAATTATCAAATCAAGGAATAAAAAGAAAAAAGAATGAAACGTTAATTAAACCATAGAGCTTATGAAACATCATCAAGTGGACCAATTGTATGTGTTGTGGGAGTCACAGAGGAAGTGAGAGAGAAAAAGACAGAGAACTATCAAATCTGAAGAAGGAATTAGACATCCAAATTCAAGAAGCTCAAACTCCCAACTAAAATAAACCCAAAAAGACCCATGGCAAGTTATGTTGTAATTAAACTGTCAAGAGACAGAGAATGTTGACAGTAGCAAGAATACAAGCACATATAAGGAAACTCCAGATTGTCAGTGGATTACTTAGCAGAAACATTAAGGCCAGAAAGGAGTGAGATGACATAGCAAAGTGCTAAAACAAAAACCTGCCAATCAAGATTATTATATGCTGCAAAGTATCCTTCACAAATGAAGGAGAGGGGTGCCTGGGTGGCTAAGTCAGTTGGGTGTCTGACTTCGGCCCAGGTCATGATCTCACAGTTTGTGGGTTTGAGCCCCGCATCAGGCTCTGTGCTGACAGCTAAGAGCCAGGAGCCTACTTCAAATTCTCTCTCTCCCTCTCTGCCCCTCCCACTCTCACTCTGTCTCTCTGTGTCTCAAAAATGAATAAACATTAAAAAAACTTGAAAAAAATAAAAGGAAAGTGGAAAATTCACAAATATGTGCAAATTATACAACACATTTTTGAACAATGAGTCAAAGAAGAAATCACAAGGGAAATTAGAAAATATGTTCAGACAAATGAAAACACAGTATATCAAAATGTATAAGATGAGGGAAAAGCAGTACTAAGAGGAAAGTACATAGCAGTAAACATCTTGTTTAAAAAAGATGATCTTGGGGCATCTGGGTGGCTCAGTTGGTTAAGCGCCTGACTTTGGCTCAGGTCATGATCTCATGGTTTGTGAATTTGAGCCCTGCATCGGGCGGCTTCGGTTCCTCTGTCTTCCTCTCTCTCTGTCCCTCCCCCGCTTGTGCGTGCGTTCTCTCTCTCTCTCTCTCTCTCAAAAATAAACGTTTAGGGGCGCCTGGGTGGCGCAGTCGGTTAAGCGTCCGACTTCAGCCAGGTCACGATCTCGCGGTCCGTGAGTTCGAGCCCCGCGTCAGGCTCTGGGCTGATGGCTCGGAGCCTGGAGCCTGTTTCCGATTCTGTGTCTCCCTCTCTCTCTGCCCCTCCCCCGTTCATGCTCTGTCTCTCTCTGTCCCAAAAATAAATAAAAAATGTTGAAAAAAAAAAAAAATTAAAAAAAAAAAAAACGTTTAAAAAAATAAAGATAAAAGATCTCAAATCAGCAACCTAACTTTATACTTCAAGGAAGTAGAAAAAGGAGAATAAACTAAACCCACAGATAGCAAAAACAATGAAATAGTAAAGGTTACAGGAGAAATAAACTAAAGAGAGAATGGGAAAAAAACAAAGAATTCGATTTTTTAAAAGATCAAGAAAACTGTCAAACCCTTAACTAGACTAAGAAAATCAGCAAGAAGACTAAAATAACAAATATCAAATGAAAGAGAAGGCATTACAACTCATTGCAGAAAAATAAAAAGAGACTACTATGAACAATTATATTGCAACAAATTGGATAATCTAGAAGAAATGGATAAATTTTTTATAAGCATACCAAGAGTGACTCATAAATTTAAAAATCTGAACAGATCTACAACAGGAAGGAGAAAGCTCAGAAAAGCCCAGAACTGGATGGTTTCACTAGAGAATTCTACCAAATATTTAAAGAATTAATACCAGTCCTTCTCAAACTCTTTCAAGAAATTGAAGAGGAGGGAACACTTCAAAACTCATTTTATGAAGCCAGCATTACCCTGATACCAAAATCAGATAAATACACTACAAGAAAAAAAAACTGCAAGCAATATTCCTGATGAATATTCATGTGTAAAAATCCTCAGCAATATACAAGTCAACCAAACTCAGCAATTAAAAAGATTCTGCATCATGGTCAAGTGGGATTTATTCCTAGCATGCAAAGTTGGTTCAACATTCAAAAACCAATTGGTGTAGTACACCATATTAACAGAATGATGGACAAAAACAAATGATAATTTCAATTAAAGCAGAAAAAACTATTTGATAAAATTCAACATCCTTTGATGATAAGAACATTCAGTAGAGTAGGAATACAGGGAACATACTTCAACAAAATAAAGACAATGTGTGAAAAGCCCACAGCTAACATCACACTCCATGGTGAAAGACTGAAATTTTTTCCTTCTAAAATCATGAACAAAGCAAGGATACCCTCTCTCACCACTTCTTTTTAACACAGTACTAGAAGCACTGGAGCCATTAGGCAAGACAAAGAAACAAAAGGCATCCAAATTTTAAAGAACCTCTTATTCTGCTTATACATGACATGATGTTATATGCAGAAGACCCTAAAGATTCCACAGAAAAACTATTAAAACTAGTAAATTAACTCAGTAAAGTTACAGGATACAAAATAAATACTCAAATATCACTTGTGTTTTATACACTAGTAGTGAGCAGTTTTACAAAGAGATTTTTTTATACATAAAAAGCCCATTTACAGTAGCATCAAAAAGAATAAAATGTTGAGGAATAAACTTAAGGAAATGAAAGACTTATATACCGGAAGCTACAAAATGTTGCTGAAAGAAATTAAACATGACACAAATACATAAGAGGCATTCCGTGTTGAGGGACTGGAAGACTTAATATTGTTAAAATGTCCATACTACCCCAAGCAGCCCATAGATACAATGCAGTCCTATTAAAATCCGAATGGCATTTTTCTTTTGCAGAAATAGATTTTTTAAAAAGTCCTAAAATTCATATAGAATCTCAGAAGACCCCAAATAGTCAACAACCTTGAAAAGAGAAACAAAACTAGAGGCCTCACCCTTCCTGATTTCAAAACATATTACAAAGCTAGTCATTAAGCCACTTTGGTACTTGTATAAAGCCAGACACAAAGACCCACAGAACAGAATAGCAAGGAAGTGGCAAAAAGATACCGGTAATGTCATCATTACATAAAGTTTTAAAACACTCAAAACAATACATACATATAAAGTAAAAGTGTTAAAACTAGACAGAAAGAGGGCGCCTGGGTGGCTAAGTCTGTTGAGTGACTCTTGATTTAAGTTCAGGTCATGATCTCATAGTTCCTGAGATCAAGCTCCACATCACGCTCTGAACTGACAGCTCAGAACCTGCTGGAGATTCATTCTCATTCTCTCTCTCTCTCTCTCTCTCTCTCTCTCTCAAAAATAAACATTAAAAAAAAAAAAAAAAACTAGACAGAGAGGACTCCCATCGTTAGGGGAGTGCTAACTCCTAGGAAGGGGAAGAGAAAATGAGACAGGAGAGGGTGTTTCAACTGTAACTGAAACATTTTTATTTCTTTAAAACGTCAACTAGAAATATCACTAAAATGTTAGCATTGTGAAATCATGGCAATGAGTGCACAGTTGATGTTATAGTAATTCCCTTTGTTCTTCTATACATCATAATTTTATAATTAGACTTTTTAAAAATGAAAATACAGTGCAAGCTGGCAAAATACCAAAACTTAAAAGAGAATATTCATAATAAAGGAATAATTTCCTGCCACAGGGTCTTATTTCCAAAATGGCAGTTGTAGTTCATGAAAAAAAATCATTTTTAATCAGCCTTAGATTGCTTAATATTGATTCCTCTCTGCACTCTGCAGTATTTTTTCTCCTTTACAGTGTCTTTCTGCACTGTACCCATTATTTGACTATACTGGTCTTTCAGATTCTTTCTTCAGAATGTGTACTTTTCATTTTCTCACCCTCAGGACAGAAGAGGACAGCAGTTCAGAAAGGCATCTAAACTCCATTGACCACAATTAGGAAAGCCTGCTGGAAACTATTAGCTAATATACTCTTTACATCTGAGAAATTTCCATTTGTGCCAGATTGGGTCATTTTGTGGGGCAGGTTAATTCCCGAGGTTATGATTGCTTCTTCAGTAAGGATGTATGTTTTTAAAAAAAATAATATGCACATTCCCTGGCGCAGAGCAGTTTTCTGAAGGATGTCCATGCTGGCACCCCAGCTGGCAGTAGCAGCAAGGATAACATGGTGATTAATTTGGTAATAGTTTAAAAACATTTTTAGTCAAAGCAAATCATTGATGTAATTAGTAGAACTCTTAACTGAATTTACCAAGAATATGAGATGCATATGCTAGTAGAATGTCCTTTGGACACTGATACATCTGATACGTTCCTAATTTGCTCTTTTGAATGGTGTTTACTATGGAGTCTTAATTTTTAGAATGAATTTTAGAATTCAACAAGAAATTTTTGCAGGTATTTTTTTGAATGTGTTGAATTTTTAGAGAAATTAAATTAAGTTCATTTATAATTATCAGAAGATTGAATTTAAAAAAGCAATTTGATGCTCAGCATTCTTTTTGAGTCTCTTTATGAGCGTTTAAAGTTCTACTTTTAAGACCTCAAGCCAGGAAGTTCTGTTCTCCATCCATAAAAGAACCTGGATCCCTTAAAGCTTATGTGAGACTCAGAACTCCACATCTACAGCTCTCTAATGAATTATAAATCCAACCAAGTGTGTTCTCTTGTCTCAGTTAGAAACTGATTTCATGAAATCAGGTAGTGAAATGCCATCATGATAGCATTTGAAAGAGCTGCCAAACATGCTGGAGCCATTATATTTGTTGCTGTCATAAGTTATAATAATAACTAGAATATGCGTCATAACAATATAAATTTGCTATATATATATGAAGTTATCTGTGCATTTCTAAGATTTAAAAATCAAAAAAGTTGAATAAGAATATAGCATAGTGGGCAAACTACTTTCCAGTACACTTGAATGCAGATATTCCCATTATTTATGAAACTTGAATTTTATCATTACTTACCTTCTGCTTGGAAGACTTGAAATGTTCAAGTCGCCAAGGGCCTCTCAAACTTAAACACCATACAAACAATGCTATTCTGTTTTTCTCTGTTTTTTTTTTTTAAAGAGGGCATCTGTACATTTTTTTCACTTTTTGCTACTTGAATGTTTCAAGTTCATTTCAAAAGACTCAAAAGTCTCTTAGAAAATATAAAAATCTCATAACTTTGATGCATAAAATGTCAGAGGAACAAAAAAAATAGGAAAATCTGTTTGCTTTCCTTTTGCATTCTTTTTAGACGCCTGATAAATGGTCTTGTCATAGCATTTTAAATAGAATTTCACTTGCCACCAACTAAAATCAACAATTCAATGACAGAATGTTTAAATTCTCTCCTGTTCTTTGCTATAAACTGTCTAGAAGGAATGACATTCTGGACTTTCTGAGCATCATCAGTTTATCTTGTAGTTAGTTCTGTGGTTTGCTGCAGATGGTTTGGAAACTTCAACATAGCCACATGAGAATGATGTTTCTAGCAGTATATGGTTACTGTTGAACCTTCTGCAATTGAATTCTTGTGCAAAGATCATTTGGAAGTGTTGCTCTGGCAATTAATCAAGACATAATGCTTAGTGTACTCCAGTCTGGAAAGTGTTGCCTAACTCTAGTTGAAGTTGGATTTCCACACTCTGGCAAGCTCAAGACCAAAAGAGGGAGCCATGAAGGCTGTGAGCACCTTGAAGCCTTTCAGAACATTATCAGTTGACCTGCATTTAGGTAGGTCAACTGACAAGCTACTGAAATTTATATGAAACTTTAGGGTTTTTTTTAAAGTAGGCTCATGCCCAGCATGGAGCCTAATGCAGGGCTTGAACTCACGACCCTGAGATCAAAACCTGAGCGAGGTCAAGAGTCAGATGCTTAACCAACTAAGCCACCGAAGCACCCCAAAAGACTTTAGAAATTTTCACAAAATTCTCTTGGACCTTTTCAGCCTGATTGGGAGATACAGTCTGCATCCCATAAATTTCAGTGCTTGATAAATGCCCTTGTTGCCAGGATTGTCTTTTCCATACCCCTAGTAGCCAGTGATAGTCTCTGAGCCCTCTCTTCTAAAGTAATGAGAGAATGGTAAAAATTTTAAGATAATGAGGGAAAAGTTGGACTTAACAGGTTCTTCCAGAGAGGATTGTTGAAGGGCAAGATCACCACCGCCCTGCTTCATTCAGAGTTCTAGATTTATTGAGTACATGTAACTATTTTTCCATTTCTCAGATACACATCAGGCTCTTAATACTCTATGCAAAATATTCTGCTAGATTCTGTGCAAAATATACATGAAAAACAGTCCACATTACAGACATACACACAACAACTCTTCCCTTCTCCAATCCCACCCAGTAAGTTCATAAATTCCAAAACTTTATGATATTTACAACTCAAGCCAAATATGTCTTTTCATTAAAATTAGATAATGGACTCAAAAACACAATTATTTTTAAATCTAAAACCACCTTGGTGGTTAGAGAAAGACAGTAGAGCATAGTGGAAGATACCTGTGGTTGAAGAGACCTCAGTCATTTAGGAAAGTGGTAAAGAACAAGAACTGAATTTTGCAAAAGGTAATTATTTGAGGAGAAAAGACAAACTGCACACAAGAAATCATTAGTGTAGTTTGACAAAAAATTTATCTCTGAGAATTTTATTGTTGATTATCAAGAAAATATAGCTAAACTAAAACAAAAAAGACAAAACAAAAAATCTAAAACATAGTTATCATGTCTATTAAAGTATTCAGATTGTTACTAGAGATTGATAATCATCTAGTTCTCGGGACTGCTACTGAAGAAGTAGTGTGGAGCAGTGTTTCTCAAATTACAGTAGGCATAAGAATCACCTGATGTTAAGATATTAAGGAACAGATTTCTTGGCCCCATTCATAGGGGTGCTGTTGCTGGTGATTCTGAGGACCATATTTTGAGTAGCTCTAATGTAGAGAACTTGGCCAGATCCTAAAGATTAAAGTGCAAGAGGGTAAGATGAAAATGTAATATAAGAGACAAAATCAAGTGGTGAACTAAACTCATGCATGGCCTAGCATTCACTTTATCCTCCCAACTCTTAGCAATGATGGAGAAATTTTAACAAATATATAATACTAATAAATAAGGGAGCATTTGATGACCCACAAGTTACAAGAAAGACTTCAAGTGGCAGGTTATGGGATATTTTTGAAGGAAAATATCACAGCCCAAAAAGCTTGCAAGAGAAAACTACTGCAAAAGGTAAAAGTAACATTGGAGTGGATTCATAGAGCAGGAGGTACCTGGCAGCCAACAAGACAGCCTGTTGCACTGCCTCAATTTACAGAAGCCAGCTAAGGGCTAGGCCCTCATGCAGTCCTTATCTGCTGCCTTCCAACAAGAGACAACAGAAGTGTCCTGTTTCCATCAGGAAGGAGGGAGAAGATTTGGAGGAGGAATGAGCATCAAATGGCTATTAATTCCCAGCCATTCTGTGGGTGCTCCAATGCCCAGAGTACAATTTATTGGCAACCCCAACCAGGAATACATCCTGACCCTCTCCACAAGTACCAGAGGAGGCTGTGGTAAAAAGCAGTCATGGTGGGGCGCCTGGGTGGCGCAGTCGGTTAAGCGTCCGACTTCAGCCAGGTCACGATCTCGCGGTCCGTGAGTTCGAGCCCCGCGTCGGGCTCTGGGCTGATGGCTCGGAGCCTGGAGCCTGTTTCCGATTCTGTGTCTCCCTCTCTCTCTGCCCCTCCCCCGTTCATGCTCTGTCTCTCTCTGTCCCAAAAATAAATAAAAAACGTTGAAAAAAAAAAATTAAAAAAAAAAAAAAAAAAAAAAAAGCAGTCATGGAGAGGCTAGTGGGAAATCCCAAATTCCAGAGAGGGGAAACAAAAATCCCTAGATATTCATGGAAAACCAACACCATAAGGAAAGATGAACTAAATGCCACAAAACGGAAGATATATTACCTAAGACAAGCAAATGGTTAAAAAAGGGGGGGGATGATAATTAATGTCTTAAAAATAAGAGAAACTGGGGCGCCTGGGTGGCTCAGTCGGTTGAGCGACCGACTTCGGCTCAGGTCATGATCTCGCGGTCCGTGAGTTCGAGCCCCGCGTCGGGCTCTCAGAGCCTGGAGCCTGTTTCGGATTCTGTGTCTCCCTCTCTCTCTGCCCCTCCCCCGTTCATGCTCTGTCTCTCTCTGTCCCAAAAATAAATAAAAAACGTTGGAAAAAAAAATTTAAAAAAAAAAAAAAAGAAAAAAAAATAAGAGAAACTATCAAATCCTTGAAATAGAAATAAATTGGTTATGTTTTTAAAAGAGGGGACTCATAGACCAAAAAAAAAAAAAAAAAAAAAAGTAAAAGACTGAATAGGAAATACAGCTGAATAGCAAGTAATGACTTCAAAGATTGAGCCAAATAGTTCTCCTAGGATAAAATACAAAAGGGCAGAGTAGTAGAAAGTAAGAAGGTGAGGGGTTGTTTTTGTTTTTCTTTTTCTTAATAGAAGAGATCAGAAGGGGATGTCAGAGAAGATGATGGAGGAGGAAGTACCAGGAATCCATCCTTTACTTAGACAAAAATTTTACTGACAGACTGTGTCTGATGTAACTGTTCTGGAACTCTGAAGTCTGTTTGAAGGCTTACAGCTTTTTGGGGAAGGCTTGGCCAGTAAATTGTTCATTTCAGCTATTACCATGGTAGAGACTACCCATAACCAATCCCCTAGACCCGTGGTGGACAGTTGTACCTGCATTTCTAGACAGGCTTGCAGTAGCCGGGGTGCACAGTGCTTGAGTTTTGATCTCGTATCAAAAGATAATACACACATATGAAGCAGCCATTATAATACTCTTGCCTTGTGGGGCAGCTGGGTGGCTCAGTCAGTTAAGTGTCTGATTCTTGATTTCGTCTCAGGTCATGATCTCATGGTTTGTGAGTTTGAGCCATGTTGGGCTCCATGTTGACAGTGTGGAGACTGCTTGGGATTTTCTGTCTCTCCCTCTCTCCCTGCCCCTTCTGAACTCACTCTCGCATGTTCTCGCTCAAAAAAAATAAACTTAAAAAAATTTTTTTTAATGTTCTTGTAAATTAATCATGAGAGATTTGTCATGAAAAACTTAATAAAAGGAGTGGAAGATAAATTTGAAAAGTTCTTTTAAATCTAGAGTAAAAAGACCAAGAGATGAAAAATAAGAAAGAAAAGACAGCAAAGTGTCCAGGAAATTCAATATCCAGAATCGTTGGAGTTCTCATAGAAAACAGATTGAAAAATGGATAGGAAATTGTCAAAGAAACAATCTAATAGAACTTTTCTTATTTAAGATCCACTGAGTGCTGACCACAATGAATAAAAATAAATCCATACCAAAACATATCAGTGTAAAATTTCAAAGAGGATTTCCAAAAGCCTCCAGGGAGTGAAAACAGGACTTATTTAAGGATGAAAATTCATAATAGCATGGAGCTTCTCAGAAACAACACTGGAGGAAGCTAGAAGGCATTAGAACCACACCCTTACAATTTTGTTGGAAAATTACAAGATTTCTATACTCAGCCAAAGTGTTAATCAAGTGTGAGAGTAAAATAAAGATATTTCCAGACATGCAAGGTCTCAAGTACTTTATCACTCATGTACCTTTTTCCACATAAGAAGAATGAACCAAGAAAGAAAAAGATATGGGGTTCAGGAGAGAAGTGAAGGAAATCCCCATGACAGAGACCAAGGTGTTAACTGTACAGAGGGAATAAAAAGCAATCTGCCTGGATTGGAACAGGTCAGAGGGTTCTAGGAAAAATTTCTTTAATATGATGAAAATGGTAGTATGTCAGATGTATTTGAATGTATCGCAAGGAGATTATGCACTTGGGTTGGAGTTTGGGGAAAAGTAAACTGGTAGTCTCTTGGAATGCAGTTAATGTACAAATACTCACACAGGGTCACTGATAGACATATGCATAGATACCACTGCAGCAGTGTTTTTAGTAATAAAGTATAGCAGTAATAGTAACAGTAATTCTCAGCAGTAATACTGAAAAATTGGAAATAACCTAAATGCCTATAAATAGAGGCTTTGTTAAATTATAGAACACACATTTAAAAAAAATTTTTTAACGTTTATTTATTTTTGACAGAGAGACAGAAAGCGCGAATGGGGGAGGTGCAGAAAGAGAGGGAGACACAGAATTCGAACGAGGCAGGCTCTAGACTCTAAGCTGTCAGCACAGAGCCTGATGCGGGCTCGAACTCATGAATCATGAGATCATGACCTGAGCTAAGTTGGACATTTAACCTGAGCCATCCAGGCGCCCCTAGAACATACATTTTTTTTTTTTTTAATTTTTTTTTCAACGTTTTTTTTTTATTTATTTTTTTTGGGACAGAGAGAGACAGAGCATGAACGGGGGAGGGGCAGAGAGAGAGGGAGACACAGAATCGGAAACAGGCTCCAGGCTCCGAGCCATCGGCCCAGAGCCTGACGCGGGGCTCGAACTCACGGACCGCGAGATCGTGACCTGGCTGAAGTCGGACGCTTAACCGACTGCGCCACCCAGGCGCCCCTAGAACATACATTTTTTAATATGAGGCAGCAAGTAAAAAAAAAAGTGAGGGACAGCTTTATGTTCTCTGCTATGGTTCCATTTGTGTTTCAAAAAGCACATGCTAAATTTCTAGATTTATATATGAATATAGCTAGGAAAAGCTCTAATAGCGTACATCTCAAACTTTCATTTTATTGATCTCTAGTTGATTTATTCATGTAACATCTATTTCTTGAGCATATGGTATGTGTAAGGAATCATTTCCTGTATGCTAGAAACGGAGCAGAGATCAAAATAGAAAAAAGTATCTGTCCTTATAAAGCTGATATCCTAACAGGAAGAAACAGATGATGAACAATAAATAAATAAATACATTATAGGTCAGGTGATGAAAAGTACTCTGAAGAAAAGTAAAACAGGGTAAGTGATCAGAGATACACAGTGGGGTGAGATGGCATTTTCTCTATTAAGCTCTGCTGTCCACTGGGGCTTCCTGGAGTTATGGACAAGTTCTGGAAATTTGCAGTGTTCAGTACTGTCAGCCACTAGCCTCATGTACCGGTTGAACATTTGTTATGTGGCTGGTGCAACTGAGAACAGGAATTTTGAATTTTCTTTCATTTAAATTAAATTGCCACATGTAGCTGATTGCTACCGTATTGGTAAGTACATTTAAATGGGATGGTCAGGGATGCCATCACATAAAGCAGCATTTGAGCTGAGATTGATATGGAATGAAGGAGCTAGCTAGCCATGAGTTCTGGGCAGAATGAACAACAGGACCCACCTGGAGTAGTTAGAGGCCTAGAGGACTGGAGTAGGATGAGCAAGGGAAAAAGTAGAAGGAAATGAAGCCAGAGAAACAGAAGGGGCCCTGTCATGGAAGGCCTCAGCAGCCAGTATAAGACTTTGCTAGTTCTCTGAGGTGGGAAGCCATTGCAAAGCTTTGAGCAGACAAGTGAAGTGATCTGAATTTTTAAAGAGTTGCTGGAATTGTTTTAATGATAAACAGTGGGAGTGAAGACAGAAGCAGGGAGAACTTAGAAGGCTCCCAAGGTAACCTAGGCTGGAGGTGATGGTGAATTAGGGGGTAGTGATGTGCATGTAGAGAAGTTGGCAGATGAATTGACGGTATTTACTGTTGGATTAGGTAAGGGGCATGAGAAAGGGGGGAATCAAGGATGGCCTTCAAAGCCTGAGGAAATGAGATTGTCAGGACTGGGGAAAGAATGGGGAAGGAATTCAAGAGTTCTGTTTTGGGCATGGTAAATTGGAGGTGCCTCTAGATAGTTATGCCAAAGTCTTGAGAATAAGTGGTGTTAAAATGGGACTAAAGGATTTCTTCTAGAGAATGGAGTAAGAGAAGAATTCATAGATGGTGTTAGGGTAGCCCCCTTTATGTGAGGGACAAAGCAAGTAACTTGTCAATCTTAGCATGAAGATTTTCTAAGATTTGGATAATTATTTGTTATTCATTCCATAGAATGGCTCCTGAAAAGATAAGGTTCCTGTCGCGAGTTTGTGTACCACTTGTAACTCTGCCAGATATCCAACCACTGGTGGAGGCTCTGCTCACCTACCATGGACATGAACCTCAGGAGGTGCTCTGGCCTGAATTCTTTGATGCTGTGAATGAGGCCTTCTTGCTGTAAGTGATACCATTTACTCTCTCATCCAGCATTGTTTTTCCTTTTCTTAGAATACTTCAGCATATTGGAAATGCGGTTTTCAAATTTTGGTTCCAGTACCACTCTATGATCATAGAGATTATTGAGGATCCCAGTGAGTTCTTTTTTTTAAAAAATGTGCATTGTATTTATCAATATTTTATCATATTTGAAAATAAAACAGATATTCTAGAAGTATTTATTTTCAAATAATAAATTGATTACATGTTCACATAAATAGCATATTTTTATTAAAAAGTGATCTTTTCCAAGAAAATATGTATACCAGAAGCAGCATTATTTTACATTTTTGCAAATCTCTTTATTGTCTGATGGAAGACAGCTGGGCTCTCATACATGTTTCTGTGTGCAGCCTGGTACAGCCTGGTATGTTGTTTCCATTGAAGTGTAGAAAATTCAGCCTCACAGAGATATATTGGAACAGACAGGAATACTGCAGTAGCCATCTCAGATAATTGTGGATTTTCAAAATGTTTTGAAAATGGTAGTGTTGTAAGGTTAGTTGCTATGCTGAATCTGAGATTATAACAATGAGCTTTTCATACTGTTACATTAAAACCCATTGGATGTCTGTGGTATACTTTTAAAAGCTCTTTTGCCCAAGCAGGATCTTGTAGCCTTATGCATGGTTCATTTGGAAAATACTGGTTTATTAAGTTATGTAGACCTTTTCAACCTTGACATATTTCATTTTATAGTATCAAAACTTACATTCATTCTTGTCAGCACCAAGCCCATCAGAAATGTCTTCAGGTGTTGGGGAGCTGTCAAGCTCCCACTGACAGGAGTGAATTTTCCAGGATTCAAAGTCTGCTTAAACACTCACATTTATCATTGGCTACAAAATACTGTCATTTGTTTTCCTTGAAGTACAAGCGTCATTTCACTAATTTTTGAGAAAATGTGTGCCAAATACTCAACTCTGAGCAGCCACTGTTTGCCATTCTTCCATGTAAATTTCCATGACAAAAAGGTGGTAGTTGATCTTGCAGCTCTTACACTTGCAAGTGCTTTTCCTGGGGACAACCATCCGGATTTGTCATGCAGCAGAAGGGCATTATGCATGCTTTCCTTTTCCCCACACACAATGTTTTTTTTAATCAAAAGTATTCGCCAGTGTAAGATTCAGTAAAATTAATATTTGACGCTGCTTCATCAAACACAGTTTTGTGTGAAACTGGCAGTGTTACTACTGTACACAGAGTGAAGAACACAGTGACCGTTTCCCTGCTTGACTCGTGCTGGGCACGGTGGTTTTGCTCACTAGTGCTGCTGCACTTCGAGTGCAAATGTCAACACGGCTGTCCCAGGAAAAGCCACGAGCTTCGGAATAGTTATTCAACACTTTGATATTTCTCTACCACATGTGCGTACTGCCCGGTTCTCTTAACAGAACTCCTGTTGATACCTGTTGTTGTTGATACCAGATGAATACTAGCAACACAGCAAGGTCTTCCATCTCTAGAGATTCAGTTTTAAGGCAGCAGTGTAATCCTCTTGATGAAATATTAACGTGTTACATCTATGTTTGAATTATTTAATTCCTCTTTTTAGACTCTGAATGATTGGTCTCAAATTGGTGCCACAGTTAACTAGTACTACAACAGTAATTTGGAAGCATTCTATTGAATATGGCACAATGAGGTAAATTATTAACCTCTCTGAAGCCAGGGGAAGAATCGCTTTCCTCATATTTGCTTTCATTTATAGTTTAGTCCAGTTGCTTTGGAGTAGTTGTCTCCCTGTCAGGAGTCAAAAGAAATACCTGATGTAGTGGTTTCATCTTTTCACAGACAGCTGGAGATGAGAAAGCAAACATTTTAATTCTCCTTCATAAAGTCAATGATCCATTCTTAAGTGTAACAAAATATATTATAGGGGTGCCTGGATGGCTCAGTCGGTTAAGCATCTGACTTCAACTCAGGTCGTGGTCTCACAGTTTTCTGAGTTCAAGCCCCGCATCGGGTTCTGTGCTGACAGCTTAGAGCCTGGGGCCTGCCTCAGATTCTGTGTCTCCCTCTCCCCCACTCATGCTCTGTCTCTCTCTCTTTCTCTCTCTCAAGAATAAATAAATGTTTAAAAATAAAAAGAAAATATATTATGAATGAATTTTATTTTTGAATAAGATAACAAATTATGAGAAAATCTAAAAATGTCATATTTATATATTTCTGAAGAATATCTAAGTATATGTACACCTAGAATAATTTAGATAAAATTTAGAAGAGTTTTCCAAAAATGTTTAAGTATTATTGCAAAACTAGACAATAAAGTGTACTTGCTTCCTGTTATGTTTCCATGTAGATACAAGAGGAAATATCAGTTTGTTTAGTTATTTATCTACTTAATTATTTACTTACATCCCCTCCACCCCCCTGCTTTATTGAAATATAATTGACATATAACATTGTGTAAACTTAAGATGTACAAGTTAATTTGATACACTTTTTATGTTATAAAATCATTACCACCATAGCTGAGCTAACACGTTCATCATGTCACATAATCACCATTTCTTTTTGGTGGCAAGAACATTTAAGATCTACTCTCTTAGCAACTTTAAATATTGTTTCAACTAAAATTATATCAACTATAATCACTATAATGTACATTAGATCCCCAGAATTTATTCATCTTCTAACTGGAAGTTTATACTCTTTGACCAACATGTCCCCATTTCACCACACCCTAGTTCCTGGTAACCGTCTTTCTAGTCGCTGTTTCTGTGAGTTCAGCTCTTTTAGATTCTGCATAAAGTGATATCATACAGTATTTGTGTTTCTCTGTCTTATTTCACTTAATGCCTTCAGGTCCATCCGTGTCACAAATTGCAGGATTTCTGTCTTTCTCATGGCCGAATAATATTCCACTACATAAATATACCACATCTTCTTTATTAATTCATCTACTGATAGACACTTAGGTTGTTTCCATATCTTGACTAATGTGAATGCTGCAGTACACATGGGAGTACAGATATCTTTTTGAGATACATTTTCATTTCCTTTGGATATATTCCCACTAATGGGATTGCTGGATCATAGAGTCATTTTAATTTTAATTTTTTGAGGTATATCTGTTCTGATGAGTTGTAGAAATTCTTTATATATTTTGAATATTAGCCCCTTCTCAGATATATCATTTGCAAGTATCTTCTATTCAGCAGGTTGTGTTTTCATTTTGCTGTGCAAAAGCTTTTTATTTTGGTATAGTCTCAATAGCTTATTTTTGCTTTTGTTTCCCTTGCCCAATGGAACATACCCATAAAAATGTGCCTAAGGCTAATGTCCAAGAGATGACTGCCTATGTTTTCTTTTAGGAGTTTTGTGGGTTTTGGTCTCACAGTTAGATCTTTAATTCATTTTGAGTTTTTTTTTGTGTATGGTATAAGAAAGTGATCCAGTTTCATTCTTTTGCATGCAGCTGTTCAGTTTTCCCAGCACCATTTATTGAAGGGACTGTGTTTTCTTATTGTATATTCTTGTCTCCTTTGTCAGATTAAAGGACCATATGAGCATAGGTTTATTTCTGGTCTCTCTATTCTATTCCATTGATCTATGTCTCTGTTTATGTGCCAGTACCGTAGTGTTTTGATTACTACAGCTTTATAGTATATCTTGAAATCGGGGATTGTGATACCTCTAGCTTTGGTGTTCTTTCTCATGATTGCTTTGGCTATTCAGGTTCTTTTGTGGTTCCATACAAATTTTAGTATTATTTTTCGTGTTCTTTCCCAGCTTCATTTATTGATGAGACTGTCCTTTCTCCATTTTATATTTTTGGCTCCTTTGTCATAAAATGCATATATGCATAGATATATTTTTCAGTTCTCTGTTCTATCACATTAATCTGTATGCCTGTTTTTATGCTAATACCATACTGTTTTAATCACTATAGCTTTGTAAAATAGTTTGAAATCAGGGAGCATGATGTCTCCAGCTTTGCTCTTTCTCGAGATTGCTATGGCTATTTGGGGACTTTCAGAGATACATATAAATTTTAGGATTGTTTGTTCTGTTTCTATAAACTACCATTGGAATTTTGATAGTTGATGCATTGAATTTGTAGATTGCTTTGGGTATATGGACATTTTAACAGTATTAATTCTTGTTAGGTTTTTATAGATATTCTTTATCAGTTTGTGAAAATTGTCCTCTGTTCCTAGTTTACTGAGTTTTTGTATTGAATGGGTTTGGATTTTAGCAAATACTTTTTCTGCATCTATTGATATGATCACATGATTTGTCTTTTTTAGCCTGTTGATGTGATTGATTACATTAATTCATTCTCAAAAGTTAAAACAGCCATGCATACCTGTGACAAATTCCACTTGGTTGTGATGCAGAATTCTTTTTGCACTGTTAGATTAAGTTTGCTAATATTTAGTTGAGGATTTTTGTTTCTATGTTAAGGAGAGATATTGGTCTCTAAGTTTATCAAATTTATCCCCATAGAGTTGCTCATAGAGTTCCTTTATTATTCTCTTAATGCCCATAGTGATGTAGTGATGTCTTCTCTTTCATGTCTGACGTTAGCAATTTATGTTCTCTTTTTCCTTTTTTTTTTTTTTTTTTTTCAACTTAGCCTGGATGGAGACTTAAATTGATTGTATTGATCTATTCCAAAAACCAAGAAAATCATTGATTTTCTCTATTGCTTTCCTGTTTTCCGTGTTAGTTGTTATTATTTCTTCTGTTTACTTTGCTCTTCTTTATCTTAATTAAGAGCTTAATTTGCTCTTCTTTATCTATATAGCTCCCTGAGGTAGAAACTTAGGTTGTTGATCTTAGATATTGCTTATTTTCTGAATATGCATTTAGTGCTATAAATTTTCCTCTAACCACTACTTTTGTTGCATACCACAAATTTTGATGAATTGTGTTTTCATTTTCACTTAGTTCAAGATAATTTTAAATTTCTCTTGAGGTTTCTTACTTGAGCCATGGGTTACTTAGAAGTGTGTTGTTGAATCTCTACATAATTTGGGATTTTCAAGTTATGTTTCTGTTACTGATTTCTGGTTTATAATTCCTTTTTGGTCTTAGAGCAGATACTGTATGATTTCTATTAATTTAAATTTGGAAAGGGGTGTTTTATAGCCAGAATGTGGTGTATCTTGGTGAACGTTCCTTGTGAACTTAAGAAGGATGTGTGTTCTGCTCTGGTTGGATGAAGTAGACTACAAATGGCAATATATATAGTTGATTGATGGTTTTTTTGAGTTCAACTATGTCCTTACAGATTTTCTGTCAACTGGATCAGTCCATTTCTGATAGAGTGATGTTGACATATCTTCAGCTATGATAGTAGATTCATCTCCTTGCAATTCTGTTATTTTTTACTCATATAATTTTATACTCCATTATTAGGCACATACCAGTTAAAGATTGTTATATCTTCTTGGAGAATTTATGCCTTTATCAATATGTAATGAACTTCTATATTCCTGATAACTTTGCTTGCTTTGAAGCCAGCTCTAAAATTAGTATATCTACTCCTGCTTTCTTTTGATTAGTGTTAGTTATATTTTCCTCCATCCATTAGTTTTAATCTGTATGTTTCTTTATATTTAAAGCTGGTTTCTTGTAGACAAGGTATATATAGTTGAGTCTTATTTTTTGATCCACTCTGTCAGTCTGTATCTTTAAATTGGTGCAGTTAGACCACTGAGGTTCAACGTGATTATTGACATAGTTGGATTAATATCAATTATATTCCTTACTGCTTTATATTTGTTGCTCTTGTTATTTGTTGTTCTTTTTGTCTTCCACTCTTTTACTGCCTTTTGTGTTTGAAATATACATTTATAGCTAATCTAAATCCACTTTCACATAACACTACACCACTTCACAGATAGTGTGAGTACTATTCAATAATAAAATAATCCTAATTCCCCCTTTTTGTCTCTTGTATCATTATCATACATTTCACTTATACATAGCATACATAAGTGCACACACACACACACACACACACACACACATAATTGAGTACCTTGTTCCTATTTAATATTATTTGAACAATTTGTTTTCTGTTACATCAGCTAAGAATAGGAAAAATAGGGTTACCCATGTGGCTCAGTTAAGCGTCTGACCCTGGATTGCGGCTCAGGTCATGATCACATGGTTGTGAGATCAAGCCCTGAATCATGCTCTGTGCTGGGTGTGAAGTGTGCTTGGGATTCTCTCTCTCCCTCTTTCTCTGTCCCTACCCTGCTCACAATCTCTCTAACTAGATAGATAGATAGATTAAATAAATAAATAAATAAACAAATAAATAAAATATTGAAAATAGGAAAATAAGTTTTTATTTTGCCTTCATTATTTTTTCTTTGATGCTCTTTATGTAGATCTGAATATCTGATCTATAATTATTTTCCTTCTCTCTTTTTTATGTCTTTATTTAATTAATTAAATTTTTTAAAATTTACATCCAAGTTAGTTAACATATGGTGCAACAATGATTTCAGGAGTAGATTCCTTAATGCCCCTTACCCGTTTAGCCCATCCCCCCTCCAGCAACCCTCAGTTTGTTCTCCATATTTAAGAGTCTCTTATGTTTGTCCCCCTCCCTGTTTTTATATTATTTTTGCTTCCCTTCCCCTGTGTTCATCTGTTCTATGTCTTAAAGTCCTCATATGAGTGTAATCATATGGTATTTGTCTTTCTCTAATTTCGCTTAGCATAATACCTTCTAGTTCCATCCACGTAGTTGCAAATGGCAAGATTTCATTCTCTTTGATTTCTGGGTAATACTCCATTGTGTGTGTGTGTGTGTGTGTGTGTGTGTGTGTGTGTGTGTGTGTGTATGTGTGTATATATATGTGTATATATATATATATATATATATACATATATATATATATATATACACATATATATACACACCACATCTTCTTTATCCATTCATCCATGGATGGACATTTGGTCTCTCTCCACACTTTGGCTATTGTTGATAGTGCTGCTATAAACTTGGGATGCATGTGCCCCTTCGAAGCAGCATACCTGTATCCCTTGGATAAATACTTAGTAGTGCAATTGCTGGGTCTTAGGGTAGTTCTATTTTTAATTTTTTGAGGAACCTCCATAGTGTTTTCCAGAGTGGCTGCACCAGTTTGCATTCCCACCAGCAGTGCAAAAGAGATCGTCTTTCTCCACATCCTCATCAAGATCTCTTGTTGCCTGAGTTGTTAATGTTAGCCATTCTGACAGGTGTGAGGTGGTATCTCATTGTGGTTTTGATTTGTATTTCCCTGATGATACGTAATGTTGAGCATTTTTTCATGTATCTGTTGGCCATCTGGATGTCTTCTTTGGAGAAGAGTCTGTTCATGTCTGTTGCCCATTTCTTCACTGGATTATTTGTTTCACTGGATTATTATGTGTTGAGTTTGATAAGTCCTTTGTAGATTTTGGATACTAACCCTTTATCTGATACGTCGTTTGCAAATATCTTCTCCCATTCTGTCGGTTGCCTTTTAGTTTTGCTGATTGTTTCCTTCGCTGTGCGAAACTTTTTATTTTGATGAGGTCCCAGTAGTTCATTTTTGCTTTTGGTTCCCTTGCCTCCGGAGATGTGTTGAGTAAGAAGTTGCTGCGGGCAAGATCAAAGAGTTTTTTGCCTGTTTTTTCCTTGAGGATTTTGATGGCTTCCTGTCTTACATTGAGGTCTTTCATCCATTTTGAGTTTATTTTTGTATATGGTTTAAGAAAGTGGTCCAGGTTCATTCTTCTTCATGTCTCTGTCCAGTTTTCCCAGTACCACTTGCTGAAGAGACTGTCTTTATTCCATTGGATAGTCTTTCTGCTTTGTCAAAAATTAGTTGGCCATATATTTGTGGGTCCATTTCTGGATTTTTTATTCTGTTCCATTGATCTGAGCATCTGTTTTTGTGTCATGTCATTCATTCACTCATTCATTCATTTATTATTTTGAGAGAGACAGAGGGAGAGGGTGGGAGCAGGGGAGGGGCGGAGAGGGACAGGGAGACAGAGAGAGAATGAATCCCAAGCAGGCTCTACACTGTCAGTACAGAGCCCGATGTGAGGTTTGAACTCACAAACCACAAGATCATGACCTGAGCCAAAATCAACAGTTGGTCACTCAACCAACTGAGCCACCCAGGTGCCCCTCTCCTTCACTTCTAAAGAATAATTTCACAGGGTACAGAATTTTAGATTGTGTTTTTTTTTTTTTTCTCACAACCCTTTAAATATTTCAGTCTACTCTTCTTGCTTGCATGGTTTCTGAGAAGTTGGATATAATCCTATCTGTTTTCTCTATAGTTAAGATGTATTTTCCCTCTGGCTTCTTTCAGGACGTTTTATCTTTGATTTTTTTTTTTTCTTCTTCTTCTTCTTCTTCTTTTTTTTTTTTTTTTTGTAGTTTCAAAGTGATATGCTTAGGATCGGTTTTTGGCATTTATCCCACTTGGTATTCTCTGGGCTTCCTGGAATGGTGATTTGGTATCTGACATTAATTTGGGAAATTTCTCCATCATTTTTCAAAATTTTTTTGTTTTTCTCTCTCCCTCTTTTCCTTCTAGTACATCAATTACGCATATATTTTTTGTAGTTGTCCCACATTCCTTGAATATTCTGTTCTGTTTTTTTCAATCTTTGTTTCTTGTTTTTTCGGGTATTTTTGTTGTTGTTTTTTGTTTTTTGGGGTTTTTTTTGTTTTTAAGGTTCCCATGGATATATCCTCTAGCTCAGACATTTTTTCCTCAGCCAGTCCACTATTTAGCCCACCAAAAGCATTCTTCATCTCTGTTAGTGTTTTCATTTCTGTTAGTGATCTCTAATACTACTTTTTTTTAAAGATTCCCTTCTCTCTGCTTACATTGCCCATCTGTTCTTACATGCTGTCTATACATTAGTGCTCTTAGCATATTAATCATAGTTGCTTTTAATTCCCAGTCCAATAATTCTAACATCTCTGCATGTCTGGTTATAATTATTGCCTTGTCTCTTAAACTGTGTTGTTGTTGTTGTTGTTTTCCTTTTGCTATGCCTTGTAATTCTTGATAGCTAGATATGCTGTACTAGGTAACAGTAACTGCTGTGAATAGGCTTTTGTATTTTGGTGGTGAGATATGAGAGGAGGGGAAGTGTTCTATAGTCTTTTAATTAGGTCTCAGTCTTTTAGTGAGCTTATGCCTCTGGACTGTGAACTTCATGAGATTCCTCAGGTTTTTTTCTCCGCGTAACTTAGATGTCCAGAGCTGACTGGAATTGGTTATTTGCCTTCCCCTAGGTCTGTTAGGTTCTGATAATACCATATGAGGTTAGGCTCTGATTAACTAGTTTCTCTTGAAGGCAGGCCTTGTTAAGAACGGAGTGCTCTAGGGGTGCCCGGGTTGCTCAGTCAGTTGAGCGTCCGACTTCAGCTCAGGTCATGATCTCACAGTTCATGGGTTCAAGCCCCACATTGGGCTCTGTGCTAGCACTCAGAGCCTGGAACCTGCTTCAGATTATGTGTCTCCCTCTCTCTTCCCCACTCATGCTCTGTCTCTCTCTGTCTCTCAAAAATGAATAAATGTTAAAAGAAAACAATTTAAGAATGGAGTGCTCTATTGTATTCAAAACCTAAAGTAGAAGTGGAATTACTCCCACTGTTTACTGTGAGGACCTGGTTAAGCTCCTAAGTTTCATAATTTTGTGGGACCCTTCCATAACTGGATCCCACTGGAATTTTTAACTCTCAAGAGTTATCCACACTGGGCCTCCAACCACTCACTAATTACAACTCAGGTTTTCCTACCTGGGCACTGGTTCCCATGGCAGTTACCACTTGTGGATCTCTACTCCAGTAAGTCACAATTTCCTGTATTTGCTTATCTGTCTTTCCAGTCTTGGGGGCCAAGATTTGTCCTGTGTCCTGACCCTCTCTTAAGGATGCAAGAAGAGTTGTTGATTTTTCAGTCTGTTTTGCTTTGTACTTGTTGTTAAGACAGAGCGGTCACTTCCAAGGTCCTTTCACGCACAACAGGAGATTGGAAGTCTCCATATGCCGTATATGAAAATCTATATAACTACAATACCATTATTATATTTAAAAATTGATACTAATTCCATAGCACCATTATGTATTTATTTTAAATTTTTTTTTTAACATTTATTCATTTTTTGAGGGAGGGAGGGAGACAGAAAGAGAGAGAGAGAGAGAATGTGAGTGGGGGAGGGACAGAGAGAGAGGGAGACACAGAATCTGAAGCAGGCTCTAGGCTCTGAGCTGTCAGCACAGAGTCCAACTCAGGGCTCCAACTCACAAACCATGAGATCATGACCTGAATTAAGTCGGGTGCTTAACCGGCTGAGCCAACCAGGCGCCCCTAGCACCATCATGTATTTAGTCAGACAGTAAACTCTCTTGATTGTCCCCCATTTTTTTTTTACAGTTGATTCTTTTGGAATCAGAGGTCAAAGCTGAATTTGGCTGATAGGTTCAAAAATCTCTTTCAATCTGTAGGTTCCCAATTTCTCTTTGTTTCTGTTTTGTAAAGTATTTGTTGAAATAATATGGTTACTTTTCCCCACTGTCAGATTATAGAGCATTCTGCCATCTCCAGTGTAATAAAAGATGCAAACTACTCTCTCCCTTAATCATACATTCAATTTCTGTGTGCATTTGGGCCTATTTTGTTATTTTCTATTCTCTCCCTCTTTTTTTTTTTTTTTTTTTTTTTTTTTGGCCTGTAGTATATTCACACACCAGTACCACTTTGTTTTAATGGTGGAGCCTTTCTAATATACCTAATATAAAATAGGGCTAGTTCTCCATTTCTCTTACTTTTCAGGATTTTTCTGACAATTCTTGCTTGTTTTATCTTTTAAATAAACTTTGAAACCAGTGTGCCTAGCTTTAGGAAAGATAGCTAATGTTATTTGGGGGAGGCTTATGTTAAATATATAGGTTAACTGAGGGACGACTGACATCTTTCTGACATTAAGGCTTTCGTCTACCTATCCAAGAACACTTATGTCTTTTGGTTTGTTCAGATTTACTTTTTGATCTTAAAAGAGTGTTTTAAATATTTTCCACATATATAGGTGTTAGGCATTTTTTATTCCCAAGGTTTTATTGAGTTTTGGGGCTTGGGGGGATTTTTTTGCTCTATATAAGTGTATCTTCTTTCCAACTTTAAATTGATTTTTATTATATCATCATATTTGGAAAATAACACCTCAAAACCATCATCATTCTTTCAGTTAACCCAAAGGAAGTAGTTACCAGTGGAGTATATGCTGTTTTTCATGTATCACTCTTAAAAATTAATGTAAGAATATAAGTTTTAATTTCATTTTACATGAAATGTTATAGTACAGGAATTTGTTAAGGTAATATCTTAGAAAAAGAGATAGAAGGTTAAATTATTTGATGTTGAAAAATAAGTCAAAACATAATTCTCATGGTTAAAATATGCAGTCTTTTTTTCTATCTACTCTAAACCTCTGTCAAAATGTACCCAAAAAGTGAGTTTCCTTAAGGAGTCTGATCAGTTATCTTTGTTATTTATGTAAAAGACTGAGTAATAATCAGTTTAAAAGCTTGTATAATGTGATAAATGTGCTCCACATGTGTGTGCCCTTCATACCATTTCATACTTCAGTCTCCAATGGCTTACCCCACCAGCTTTCATTTTCCAAAGCAGTTTTTCAAAGTATTTATTTTTAAGTAAAATGCTCTTTGTCTTTCACCATGGCAGCTCTATTTCTGATTTATTTAGTAATACATTTCATCAAATTATAGGGTCTTAGCAACCTATACTTTCAGCCTTTTTCAGCAAGAATTTAATTAAAGGGAAATGGGAGGAGAATGCCCTAGGTATTCCCTGTGAAATCTCTCAAAGCTGTTTCAGAAATTACTGGTGAGGAAGAGACGTGCTCAGAAAATAGCTACTTTTGCTCCACCCACAGTGCTCAGATGGAAAGCTGAGGGCAGTGGCTTCATGAGTGGGCCTGAACTCCTTTGCTGTTTATTTTACTTCTGATAGCATGTTCTCCCTCAGCAACTAATAAAATTTATTTGGTTTGGAAAATTGTGTCTGCTAATCCAAAGGGGACAGACAGTCCAGAAATGCTGGGTGGCCTTCAACTTGTCCAATTCCTATGGCTTCAGCTCAGCAAGTTCCCCAAGCAGTGGCGTAAGGGCTGGAGCCTTTCCATGGACACTTTCCCATGGACTGAGCATCCCAGCCACATGTTGACATGGGGAGGCTGATTCAATCAGTCAGTGCAGATTACCACCCCCACACCCAACTCTTCTCCCCCCCCCTGCCCCTTGAACAGTTCCCCACATGTGCTGTGTGGTCATTTAGAAACTACATACTTTCTTTGACCAGTGCACCCTGCCCTATGTTTAGACTTCCAACTATTTGCCTACCACAGTACACCAGTGGAATTTCATGTTTTACCATTGGCCGGGTGTCTTTGGCCTTGGCTTCCAAATACAGTCATGTATTTTCAGAAATGGGCTGCCTGTGTTCTTTTAAACAGCAGATGCTTGTCCCTCTCTGTGGTTTAGATAACCTAGAAGAAATTTTTTATTCTTAGCCTAAAAATCAAACCTAACTTCTCAAGTCTATCCCTGGTGTTGCTATCACAGCCCCCTGCCGGCTGCAGGTTGCAAAAAACCTTTCTGGGAGAGCTGCTGAAATCCTTCCATAAGTCTGTGGAGTGTAAGTAATTCAGCATGACCTGACGTCTCAGGTAAATCTAAATCCATTGCTTCAAAAATATTGAGAAGTTTGATGACTGGATGGAGAGTTTTTTCCTACATGCTAGAATGAATGAATCAATTGAACAAATCAAAGGAAGAATGGATGCAGGACTGACGAACCAACTGGCCTCACGGTGCGACTGTGAATGTGCTTTTTTAGCTCAGATAAGAAAACTCAGGCTTTCAGTGTTGTCGAATAATATAGGCGAATGTATATAAATGAAAGGCTAGTGTAATACCATGGACAGAAAGGTAGCAAAGAAGTATAGTAGTAACTAAAACTCCCATTTCTATTTATTTATTTATTGAGACTCCCTGAGAGCCTCTTTTTTTTTTTTACATTAATAGGATAACAAAATTAGTCATTGAAAAAGTTGACTTTTCAAATAAAAACCTGCTGATAACTGATTTATAATAGACATTACAGTGTGTTTGGGTTTGTGTTTGGGTTTGTGTTTGTTTGGTGTTGCTGCTGTTTGCTTTGAAAAGTAATCTCTCTGCACATGTAAGTGGTGATGATGGCACAGTCCTCAAATTTGGCATGCTTCTTAGATCAAGTTTTCATGGAAATACACCTTTGGGAAAGAATACATTCTAGTGCCTTGGAATTAAGTAGTTATCCAGAAAAGCTGACCCCAATTTTTGTGGGCTTCTCTGGCAACCCAAATGGCCCTGATCTCTTTCTGGTTTGGAAAGGTGAATACTGCCTGTGTTTGTCTTGAGTGAGGAAGCTTCCTTCCCTTTGCCTCTCTGGCATTCCCTACCGACAGGCACTGCCCTCATTAGGAACTGTTCTTGAAGAGAATTGAATTCCGCGTTCTATTTTTATTACAGCTATTAAAAAACATTTGGAACCAAAATTATTTAATAAGCACCTGAACTAATTTCTTTATTATACTGCCTCTTTTTGGAAAAGATGGGGCAAACAACAGTCTCAGTATTTTGGAGAGACAAAGTACAGTTTTCTAAATGCCAAGGGGCCATCTATCTAGAAGACTCTAATAGCAGAAGATGTTGGACACAGCAGAGTGCCCTGTCAGGCTTCCCTGCTTTGTGTCAGAAGTTGTTACTAAGGCTCAGATGTTCTACATGAAAGCACTGACTGGGAGCCTCTTCCTCGTATTTTAAATGAGAAAATTATAATGTACCACACATAAGTCCCAAACACCCAATCTCATTTTCCTAAAACATAGCTATAATGCAGAAAACTTCCCATGATTAGCTAGAAGTCTGAGAGAGCCAAGTTTTTAGCTTATCATGTTTTTCTTGAATCCATTATTTTGATCAGTATCCAGGCTAGATACTGATATTGGCTTCTTAAATTTCCATAGAAATGTATATTCATTTTATCTGGTCAGACAATACAGTACAGATGTGTATGCAGAAAACTTTAGTTATCCCCTCATTATCACCCTCTAGTACTTCTGATAACCATACCTTATACTCTTGGAGACATAGACATCTGTATAAAACAATTTTTCTCTTTTTTTAAGTAGTTATATAAACAAAAAACAAAAACAGCATCATACCCTACACATGACTCTGGAACCTGTTTTTTAACCAATATATCTTGGATAACCTTCAAGGGATATAGATCCAGCTCATTTTTATAAAATAGGAACATATTCCCTGATATGAATGGACCTTAATTTATTCAGCTGCTTGTCAATGGATGCATTCAAACTGTTTTTAATTTTGTTTTTATAGTACTGCTACAGTGAATATCCTCCCAGTGATGCTTTTATTTCTGCCAGGCAGAGTCACAAAAGTATGGTTATGAAGGCCAGGAAGATGTCTGTTTCACAGTTCATTATGTGGTATGACACAACCAAATGAATAAAACCATTCCCTGTCTCACCTCTGAGAACATATGTCCCCTGTACCTACTTCAGCATGGATGTCATTCTTTGAAACTTTACTGATGTGTGAGGATGAAAATGATAGCTATGTTAGTTTACCTTTCTTTACTATTAACAAGGTTGAAATCTCCGTATTTTTATTGGCCTTTTGCATTTCTTCTTTGGTAATTTGCCTTTCCCCCCTGGTTTTATTGAGATATAATTGACATATAATGTAATTTGCCTTTTTTATTTCAAAACCAACCTGGTACACTTTTAGAACATTTTATGTAATCTGAATATGTTGGTTCAGTCAAATTCTGTTATGCAAATATATTAAGATCATATTGATTTGGTGATTTCTGCAACCAGTATTGATTATAAAAAGTTATTTTCTGGTGTTTGGGGGGCAAAATAGATTGTTTTCATTCAAATATTAAACATGGGTCCATAAATTTAATAATTCACAGCAAATAATCGAGTGTAGTCTGAATCAGAGGCAATAAAAGATAATTGTTAACATACACATTTTTTAAACTGTGAGAATAGAACAAAAGCATTATGTATTTGCTGACTTGAATGTGTAATTTTGCAGATCTTATATAAATTTTTAAGCAATGTCTTTTATTTCAGATATTTGGTGGAACTACCATTTTACCCTAGTTTCCTTGTTACATGTGTTCATGTTTATCTACTGCTCATTCCCAACAGCTCCTACCTTTGTGCTGCCAGGCATCACTCAGCCACTGTGACCTGATGGTAAAAATCACATTTAATGCACACAGCTGCTCTGAGAGCCTAGGAATGGTGCTGCCTGAAAACTGTTACTGAAGTGAGAAACTTCTCTAATGATGTACATAATTATTTCATATGGATCCTGAAAAAAGATAACATGTGGTGAAAGCAGGTCAAAAGACATCCCTGCTGTTTGGGAAGGGAGGAGCCACTGAGCAGCCATGTTCCCTCTGCACCTCAGAGTTTCCTGCCTCTTGGGGGCTTCCTGGCTCCATGACAGAGGCTACAGATACCCTTAGCCCCTGCCCAGTAGTGTTCTACTTTAGAAAGCTGGATGGAAACCGCTCCCAAGGGTCTACTAATGTGACTAAAACTGGCTGACAGCCTAGACTTTGAAAAGACTTCCCTAAATACTGGAGGGAGTGAACACAGGGTCCAGGCATCTGGGCATCTGGCTTACATGGGAAGTCCATCTGCTTGCTCCCCTGGGCCCGGGCCCCTGTTCCAAGCAGCACCTCCACTCTTCAGTCTGCAGAGTGGAGAGGCTCATGTATAACCTTAGGTAGACAACCAGCTCCAGCATCAGACCTCCTGGGTTCAGATTGTAGCTGTGAGTCCTTGGTCTCTCTCCAACTTCAGTAGCCTTTTCTGTAAAAGAAGGATAATAATGGTACCTGTTTTGTAGGATTAAACTACAGTTAACATGCTTAGCATGGTTTCAGGTGAATGCTTAATAAATGGTGGCTACCAGTCTTTAAGCCTCTCCTGTTCCTCTGCATCTGGCTTACCAGTCAGCTCTGCTGTCCCGCACACTACACCTCTGTGCAGCCTCCTGGTGTTGCTTCTGTCACAGCTGTCCCTCTGAAGACCTGTCACCAGTAATGGCTGCACTTCCATCCTCTCTCATTGACTGCTCTTGGCTTCTATCAAAACCATGACCTTGGGGAAGTCAGAGGGGGCCTGTCCAGTGCAATGCGTGTGGTTCCCTCCCCTCCCATGTCCTCAGTCTCAGCAGTGCTGATCAGAGCCAGACCTTCCTTCTCTTCCTGGATGACATTATTCTCTGCTTGTGTATCTCCTACCTCCTCCGTCTGCAACTTCTCCTTATCTACCTGTTGTCACTGCTCAGGGCACAGACCTGGGCCCTCTTCTTCCCCGATGGAGTTCCCCGATGGGCCCTTGGAGTTCTCCACTCTTGTGTCACTCCATGCTGGCTGACGGTTCCTTAATATGTATCTTCAGCCCAGATAGCTCCCCAGAACTTTGAACTTGGATATTCAAGGGCCTACTTTATCCCTCTTTTTTGAGCGCTCCTCAGATATTCTAAATTCTATTAAAAAATAAATTTAAAAAAATGGGGCACCTGGGTGGCTCAGTCAGTTAAGCATCCGACTTTAGCTCAGGTCATGATCTCCCAGTTGGCGAGTTCAAGCCCCATGTCGGGTTCTGTGCTGACAGCTTGGACCCTGGAGCCTGCTTCAGATTCTGTGTCTCCCTCTCTTTCAGCCCCTCCCCTGCTCGTGCTCTCTCCCTCTCTCTCCCTCAAAAATAAACATTTAAAAAACAAGTAAATTCGTACACCCCAAACTGAGCTCTTAATAAATCCTTCACAAATCTTCTCTTTCCTTCTTTCCATTGGAGTAATGCTAGATCCATCCAGCTCGTTGCTCAGGAAACCTGGGACAACTTTGATTCCTACCTCACCTTCACCACCTCTCATCAAATTCATTGCCAGTTCCTCTTGATGTTACTGCTAAAATACATTCCAGATACTCTTCACGTCTCCACTGCCACCTGGGTCACACCAGCTCCCAGCTCCCCCTGGGCTCCCTGCACCCATTCTAGTCCCGCACTCCGTTCTCTGTGCTGCAGCTGGAGTGATCTTTGATTGTAACTTACATCCTGGCACTCCTCTGTGTAAAGTCCTTCAGGCCAGAATGATCACTGAATAGAATCCCAGAGCCTTCCTTCCTTTGGTACCACCTCATCACAGGCCACCTCACCTTTGCACTCTGGGGTTTCTCTCTTCTTCTGACCTTGCTCTTCCCTGTCTCGGGACCATCACAGCTGCCATTCCCCCAGCTGGAATGCCCTTCCGGCTACTCTTCACCTAGCTAATCTCAGCTCAGCTGGAGAGGTGATCCCTGACCACCCAATCTAAATTGGGACACTTCTCTTATTCTGTTTTACCTCAGCCTGTCCTTTTTCTTAATGCCTTTTTCTCAGTTTTGGTGTGTGTATGTGATGTGTACCTCCCACCGGGCCCCAAAACAGACCTAGTCTGTTTTGTTCCCAGTTTTCTGGCCTGTACCTGGCACACAGAAGTGTTCCGTCATCTTCCTTGAGTGAATGACCACCATCTCCTTGCCATTGAGTATAACAGGGGAGGTGGCATGGGAATTGCAGCCTAGAGCACCGGTGGCATCCATGGGTGGCCCCCAGATGTGCCAGGTGATGCAGGGGTGGGGGCACCATGGCAGTTGTTCTTTGCCAGGCGTGGGGAGATGGGGGAAAGGGGTCCAGCAGGACTTCCCAGAAGAGTTGAAGCTCAGGGTGAGAATGTGAGATCAGAGAGTCAGAGGGAGGCCTTTATCCTGCCCTCTGTTTGCTTCTCTGAGACTCGTTCCAACTCATCAGCTTTGTCTAGCCTTGCCCCAGAGTTAATCCAGGACAGAGGTCTGCAGGAGTTATGCTGAGGGAGAAGAAAAAAGAGAAATCACGAGAAATTGCACCGTGACTCCGCCTATTCATTTCCTGCTCCTGCACCCATTCCCTGGGCTTCACGCCAGCTCCTGCAGAGAAATGGCCCAGAAGCCATGGTGAAGGGAAAGCCCTGAAGGGGTTTTTTGGTAATAAGGAGGCTTTGTGCCCTCAGCTTTTGTTTTTCTTACTAAAGGCAGTAAACATCTTTGGCAGAACCTGGAAAGCACTCTGTGGTGCTGCAGGTGAAGAGGCAGGAGGCCTTCCTTGGGAAAGTAGGGCTGAAAGAAGAAAGAGAAGTCTCACCAGGCCAGAACAGGCCGACTGTTCACAGGGAGGGCCCTGTGGGGACGGCCACCAGTGGCTCAGAGTTAGACAGGTGTCTCCTCACTCTACCTCCCAGGAGGTAGAACCCCTGATTCACCGACCTGACACAGGAGGAACCTCCACATACCTTCTTCTATGGAAACACAGCTCCACAAAATGTTCAGGGCGCAGAGTACCATGGTAGGGATCAACTCTGGATCTACCAGGTCATAACCACCATATATGAAATTGTTACTAAAGGAAAAAAATTTTTTTTAACTTTCAAGCAACAGATTTGCAAATACAGTTACTGAACGTTTACTAGATGTCAAGCATTGTGCTAATCTTCGTACATGTATAATTACTGCATTTGATACCTCTGAGAACACTATGAGGGAGATAGGCCCATTTTACAGATGAGTAAGCTGAGGTTTGGAGGTTAAATAATTTTCTCAAAAGCCATCCAGTTAGTCGGTGGTAGCTCTGGGACTCAAACCCAGGTCTGATTACACATATTAAATCTTTATGATGTACTTTAAAACATAATTTTTTTTTTTAATTTACATCCAAGTTCATTGGCATATAGTGCAATAATGATTCAGGAGTAGAATCCAGTGATTCATCCCCTACGTATAACACCCAGTGCTCATCCCAACAAATGTCTTCCAAACATAACTTTTTTTTTAAATTAGGGATGTATACCTCAAGGCCTTTTTCCATCTTATTTTTTATCACTTTCTTCCATCACTGATATTTGTTTATCCTTTTTGAAAGCATTTTTTTTCCTTTGAGCATTTCTCTGATTTCTTGAGTTGAATTGGAAGCAAATTCACATTATTTTGCAAATGGACACTTGGTGAATTTCACGGATACTATAAATATTAACTGCTGCTGACCATGATGAAAAGATTCACAAGCTGGATTCGTGACTGCATTTTGATCTCTCTCAGTCTTGTTTTCTCAGTAACCCTTTTCTGTTCAAAATTTTGTTTGTTTTTTGCTGAAAGGAAGAAGATTTCTCTCCCCACATCAGCTGTCATCTGCCTCTGGCTTCGGCACCTTCCCAGCCTTGAAAAAGCAACACTGCATCTTTTTGAAAAGCTAATCTCCAGTGAGAGAAATTTCCTGAGAAGGATCGAATGCTTTTTGAAAGATTCATTGCTGGTACGTGCTGGGCTTTGATTAGGAGAAAACCCCTTAAAGAGGATGCTGGGTATCATCTCTTTTTCTCAAAGCAAGGGGAAATGTAAACAGAATTTTAATGTATCTGCATTTTGTTGTAGAAATACCAGTGGCCGGGCTTTTCTGCATACTTGGAGCATGTATTGAAAATGGGGCTTCTAGATTTACTTGACTGATGCACCTTCTATGGCATATTCACAAGAATTGATATTAGAGCACACTGTTTTCAAACGATATTTCTTATTTCCATATGAAAAGTTAGTTTTAAAAAATGAAGATCTTATGAATGAGAGGAGGAATAAAACAAAACCCTAGAAGAAATATTAAAGCAACAAAAACAAGGAAGAATTCTGTAAGTTTTCTTTTGGTATAAGCCTTCCAGCCTTGAACCCTCCTCCCCCGATGTGGCTCGCCTATCCTCCCTTGTACTTGGGACTTCTTGGGCCTGGGAATTTGGGGACTCAGTGGGCCAAATGGAATGGCCTCATTGCCTAATCCAGTGTTAGGTGGCAGGGTTCACAGGCAGCCCCCAGAACCTGAGGGGTGGGGCTGTTTTCTTTTTGTAGGAGGCAACTCTGGAATTTATGTGCATTTTTGTAAGAGCAGGAATAAAGACCAATGCTGCCTGAAAAAAACAGTCAAAAACTAAGGGAGGTGCCTTGCTCCCTGTGCCTCTGTTTTACCAGAACCCCTGTGGTTTCTAACATGCTTTCTCATTAGCTGTCATAACCTGGGGAAGATAGGGCGCAGAGATTTTCTTCCTGCTGTACAGATGGAGAAAATTAGTTCAGAGATGGGGAAGTCAGATCTTCAGTTGGGGGCAAGAAAACTGGCAGGAGAGTGTATTCACCTCCCCACTTGAGCTGAGACTTCGGAAGGGGGAAGCTCTGAGGTTGGCTCAGTTTCCACAATGCCACCTCCCAGACACCTTCTATTTTTTATAATTCAGTTGGAACGTCCTGTTTTCTTTCTCTTTCAAACTGGAGGCTGTGTTAGGGAATCCTAATTGAAACAGTTGCCTTCTTCCTATGTCCATTGTTCCTTGTAGGTACCCCCCAGCTCTTATATGTAACTGTCCAGGCTTTCTCTCTTACTCCATAGGCTTCTTTCTGCCTTCACGTTCTGGGGCCTCCCAGGTGACTGTGGATGGTGCTATAGTCACCGTTGGCCATGGACCTGTAAGTTAAGTGGCACAAACTGAACCCAGCTGATTTGAAGTTTGCAGTGTTTGACAGGAAAAAAAAAGTAAGGAAGGGAGGAAGGAAGGAAGATAGGGACAGAAGACTAAAAGAGCAGCAGAGAGGTTTTTTGTTTTTAGGAAAATGACTGCTTGACCTCACCATTCAAAAGAGTTGCATAGTACCTTACTAGGTGAGAAATAAGAATGCACCTTACATAATAATAATTATAGTAAAATTCAAAATGAACAAAGGTGTTTGTTTATATAGCCCATTTCAAACATTACTTTTATTATCAGGTAAATCTCTATTTCTATTTTTAACATAAATGTGATGGTATAATTTAATTTTCTCTAGTCCTTTTTCCGTGGCAAAATATAGTACCTGAGTTATTTCCTTGCTGTCAGGGTCCTTATTAAATTGTCTTTAGATCCTCTCCCTGTAGATAAATTCCAGTTCTATCGACATTCTGAGTTGGTTTGATTCTGCGGCCCTTCATTGGTCCTGTGGTTCTTCTCTGAACCTCCCCCATGTCCTTTTTACCTGGGCCCTCAGGCTTGAGAGCCAGGAAGCAGGCACCCCCACAAAACAGTGCCCTTACGCAGCCTTCAAGTCTCCAACTTTTATAGTTTGATCTCCCCTAGGCAGACAGCTTCGAAGGCCGTTGATCTACAAAAGTATTTATCAGGATCATGTGTGTAGATTTCAGAGCTTCCATTATGGTCAGAGGAGGATTCCAGAGGGTGTTATTTGGTTTAATTTATTGTGGCATTGGCAGGATGTGACCTCTCTATGCTTTATCGTTCAAGGAGGTAATTACAGTGCAGAGTTGCAAGTCCCTGGTTGGTGTGGGCTGTTCTCCTCAGGCATCCTGGGGCTGCAGTGCTAGAAAACCAGGCAGGCTGGAAGATGGCTATGACGTGACTGAGTGATTAGAAGGGTAACCTGAAGAACCTGCTTCCTAATTGCATCATCTCATTCGTTTATCACAGCATGTATCTCCGTGCAGTGACAAGGCCATGCAGAAGTATCAGAGAGATCTCCTAGACTCTGCTAGCAGGGTCCTGCTGTGTTTGCCTCCAGAAGAAACTTGATGCCTATTACATTAGGGTTGGATTCTGAGAGTAATTAAAGTGTGATGGTCTACGTAACTTGTATTTTATATGGAGCACTGTTAATTATGTTTCCATCTTTTGGGACTGTCCAGAAATAGCCCTGGAAATTCTATAGTTACAAGATGTTGCAAAAACAAAAGATAAAAGTGTGGTACAGGTTGTACAAAGGGAAATGATCTCCCCAAATGTTCTTTGGCCTCTCGGTGACTTGAAAGCTTGGTATTTTCTTTTCTCCTTTTTTTTTTTTTTTTTGGTAGTTCATTTTTTATTATTTTAAGTTTTCATTAAAAAAAATTTTTTTTAATGTTTGTTTATTTCCAAGAGAGAGAGACAGAGTACGAGTGAGGGAGGGGCAGAGAGAGAGAGGGAGACACAGAATCCAAAGCAGGCTCCAGGCCCAGAGCTGTCAGCCCAGAGCCCGATGTGGAGCTCAAACCCACGAACTGCGAGATCACGACCTGTGCCAAAGCTGGAGGCTTAACCAACTGAACCACCCAGGTGCTCAAGTTTCTATTTTAATTCTAGGTAGTTAATAGACAGTATTAATATTAGTTTCAGGTGTACAATATAATGATTCAACACTTCCATATATCACCCTGTGCTCATCACAAGTATACTCCTTAATCCCTATCACCTCTTTAACTCATCCCCCACCCACCTCCCCTCTGGTAGTCATCAGTTCTCTAGAATTAAGAGTCTGTTTTTTAATTTTTTTCTCATTCTCTCATTTTTTTCCCTCTTTGCTTGTTTGGTTTCTGAAATCCACATATGAGTGCAATTATATGTTATTTGTCTTTCTCTGACATTATACATTAAGCATTATTCTATCTCCATCCATGCCGTTGCAAAGGCAAGATTTCATTCTTTTTTATGGCTGAATGGAATATATTCCATTGTATATATATGTGTGTGTGTGTGTGTGTGTGTGTGTGTGTGTGTAATTGTGTGTATATATGTATATACATATATTTTTTTTTTTTTTGAATTTTTTTTTTTTTTGAATTGGTATTTGGGTAAATACCCAGTAGTGTGATTGCTGGATCATAAGATAGTTCTATTTTTAACTTTTTGAGGAATCTCTATACTGTTTTCCATAGTGGCTGTACCAGTTTGCATAGCCCCCAACAATGCCCAAGGCTTCCTTTTTCTCTACATTCTTACCAACACCTGTTGTTTCTTATGTCGCTGAGTTTAGCCATTTGACAGGTGTGAGGTGTTTGATTTGTTTTTCTCTGATGAGTATCTTTTCATGTGTCTGTTGGCCATCTGTATTTCTTTAGAGAAATGTCAGTTCATGTCGTCAGCCCATTTTTTAATTGGATTATTCATTTTGGAGTATTGACTTTTATATGTTCTTTATAAATTGGATACTAACTCTTTATCAGTTATGTCATTTGCAAATATCTTCTCCCATTCCATAGGCTGCCTTTTAGTTTTGTTGATTGTTTCCTTTGCTGTTCAAAAGCCTTTTATTTTGGTGTAGTCCAGGTAGTTTATTTTTGCTTTTATTTCCCTTGCCTCAGGAGACATCTAGAAAGAAGTTGCATGTCTAGAAGTTGCTGTAGTCAATGTCAAAGAAGTTACTGCCTGTACTCTCCTAGAATTTTTATGTTTTCAGGCTTTAGATTTAATTATTTAATCCATTTTGAATTTATTTTTGTGTGTGGTGTAAGAAAGTGGTCCAGTTTCATTCTTCTGCATGTAGCTGTCCAGTTTTCCCAACACCATTTATAGAAGAGACCATCTTTTTCCCATTGGTTTTATTCTTTACTTTGTCAAAGATTAATTGACCATATAATTGTGGGTTTATTTCTGAGTTTTCTGTTCTGTTCCATTGACCTATGTGTCTGTTTTTGTGCCAGTACCATATTGTTTTGATCACTACAGCTTTGTAATATAATGTGAAGTCCAGAATTGTGATACCTCTAGCTTTGCTTTGCTTTGCTTTGCTTTGCTTTTTCAAGATTGCTTTGACTATTCAGGATCTTTTGTGGATCCATACACGTTTTAGAATTGTTTGTTCTAGTACTGTGAAAAATGCTATTGGTATTTTGATAGGGATTGCATTAAGTTTGTATATTGGAAAGCCTGCTATTTTCCATTAAGACAGGCACCAACCTAATATTACCTGAATTCTAAATGCATATATATCTTTTTGACTTCCAAAACAAAAACAAGTTTTCAAAACCTGCTTACTTTTGAGACTCACCCTTTGGCTTCCATAGGCTGGGCTGGCCCCAAGTTCATGGCCACCTGCTGCATGTGGTGGCTCCTAAATAAATTGCAGTATTAACCTCAGTTTGTCATTTACTGTGCAGACTGACACCTTTCAAAGCAGATGGTCTTGGTTTTCCTTGACAGAATACACACTTCAAGACCATAATCTATAGCTTCAGACCTACCTTAAAAACTAATGTCACCAAAAGCAGTGAAAACTACTTGCTAATTATACAGGGGTTTTTTTTGACACTGGTTTCCCAAGGCTGACCCAAATCAGAAGGATGTTATGTTTTCTAGTTACAATTCTGTCTGTGGAGCCCAGAAAGCTATTGTTTATATTCCACATTTGAATGAAAAGTGCTGGCTGGGTGGCACAGTGGCACTGTGCTTGGCTGCCCTGCTGCATGCCAGGGCCGGGATGTACCCTCGTTCCCATGCCCTTTCATTCTACTCCTCTGTTGGCTGACCCCACATGCCGCCTGCCCCTCCAGCTGGGTCCAGAGGAGCTGGTCCCTCATCTTCACAGATAGATTTGCCCATGAAAGAAAGGGAGGAGAGGGGGAAGGGAGACTGGGTTCATTTTGTTTTTGTTTATTCGGATTTTAAATCTTGAAAATACTCCTCATATTCTCTCCTACCCAAAAGTCTTCACAGCTCAGTTAAAATTCTTTATCTTGTCAAGTATGCCTCAATAAAGCTGGGGGGAAAATTAATTCTTAATCTAATAACAACTTAAGAATAAAAAACATGAAGGTATCTCAGTGTCCTTGTTAACCTCCCTGATGTGAGATAGAATATGTTCTTGTCTTCATCCTCCAAAGAGCAGTTGTAGCCACTTCAAAAAGAAAAACTTCCTTTACACAAAATTCCAAGCACAGTTCCCCATTAATAAAAGATTATACTAAAGAATTAACTCCAGATCCCAGGTGATGTCAGTTTTCTGTACTTGAATAACTTCTTACCAATGTTCTAGGGTTTTCTTTTCCATATTTTTCACTAGCAGTTTTTTAAGCATTTCTTTTTTGAGTGCTTTAATGTGGCGCATGAATTTAGCAGTGATCGAATTGAAAGTGTGGTGGCTTATGCTTGTAACAGAAAAGTAAAGAATCTGCATCTCGTACAGTAGTTGCACTTCCCATCATTGACCTCTGGGGGGCACCAGACCCCGCTACCCCCCCACCCCCGCCAGCATTGTCTCTGCAAAGGAGGCCCAGATTGCAAGTGCTGCTTTACTGTTGAGGGGTTCAGGACTTTGCAATGGACCAGTCAAATGAAGGGAGAGAGAAAAAAAAGCACAGTGTTAGACCTGGGGTTTTAGTGCCACTTAGTCACTGAGCCAAGAAGCAGCTCTCAGGTTGAGGGACCATCTTCCTGCTCAAGCTGCACAAGCTAACTATATAGAGTCCACTGGGCGAGGCTACAAAGAACTTCAGGTTTTATGGATCTTGTTCAACATCCAGAGCTGGCATCCCTTTGTCTTACTTAACGCCCTTGGAGAGCATGGGTAAATTTAAAATTTTAAAAACTTAAGTTTTTCTTTAAGCCCAGAAATGGTACATTTATCACTAATTAAACAATAATTACATTATGGAATATGGAAAAAAGTTGCTTGTAGTATAAACAACATCTGGTAAAGATTTAAAAGAAAGAAAAATTTTTCCAAGCTCAAATTTATTGAAAGAAACTTGAGTGTTTTGAAACAAAATGGGTCCTGAAATGTAAAAGGGATATTTACAGTCTTCTTTTTAGCATTTTGGAAGTAGAAAAGAAGAAAATGGCATCATAAAACATACATATTTATAAAGGTGCCTTATTTTACACAATAGATACGAAGATTTTATATAAGTAGATATTTTAAAAAGCAAATTGTTTTTCAACTCAATAAAGGAGCTTACTATTGAAATGAATCTTATGAAGAATCCCCTTTTTAAAAGAGCAAAGTTATTTTTTGATAAATACAGTCACCCTTTAATTATATACATATATTAACACAAGGGTTCCCACCTGTCAGGGTTTGGAGGCTGCTGGGTCAACTCAAGGGGGAGCTTCTAATCAGCCACTTCTTTTTAAAAGAATGACCATTCCTAAGTAAAAATAGTTAACTATATTAAAATAGACCATGAAAGAGAATCTGTTCCAGGCTTCCTGTACTTCATTTGACCTCTCACCTGCAGTTTGCCCACTTTATTTTTTAGATAAAAATATCTATGAAGGATGATAAATGAAAAAGTCTTCAGAATTTTTGGTTTCCTCACTGCCCTTTTCTTAAGAGGCATTCACTTTTGTCTGTGAATTACCTCAAATCATATTATAATATCCCTTTTTGGTTTATATTCTCTTTTTCCCCTCCTCCCCATACTCTGTCTAACACACGCAAGGAATCAGAAAATGATAGAAAAGAGGAAAGATTTCTTCCATGAGAGTTATGTTCTTCCATGTTCTCAGGCCTCTCTTAAGTGACGAGTGGCTTGTAATAATCCTCGATAAATTGGGATGGAAATAACAGATTGGACATCAAGGATAGTTGGCCTCTCCCTCACCTTCCCCCCACAACACAGGACTAGAACACACCACCGCCACACATTTCTTCTGTGTGGACTTTGTCATCCCTTGTTTTGTTGAGGGATGGGAATGGGCTGTCCTAGGCAGAGAGGAGATACACAGGGCATTTTGGAATCGCTGTGGGAGATGGGAAGGGGATCGACACCCAACAGAACAATCTGGTCCGTAGGAAGAGGAAGTCAGAGTCTGGAGCCCTCCATCATCATCCTCTGTTAGTCCTCTGACATTCACTGAAAGGATTGGAGTGGTGTGAGGGGAAGAGAGAAGGGCAAAACACGTGTTATTGATGGCCTCTTGGTGACATAGTTTCCCTAGATTTGAAATAATCTGAACATGGAAATCATTAGGCCAGTTGGAGAAGAGCAAGCAGAGCTTGAGAAGGAACAGATTTTGGTAGGATGGAGAAAAACAGATAAACAGATGGAACCCAAGAAAGTCTTTCTTTCCCTCATTTTTACAGGAAAGATAATCCCCTGGATTGTAGGGCTTCAGAGCTAGGGTTCGAGCTAGGTTGCAGAGTGGCCTGTGGTGTGTTTACTGTAGGATCCCCTTCCACAAATAAGCCAGGACACAGAGGGGTTAAATGTTTGCCTCTTCCCTCACAAGGATGCTGTAAAGATCCAGAAGGGAAATTTATGGCTTCCAAAGAAGCATAAATTAAGACTTTAATTCTATTTGGAGGATTCTCTTGATAGGAAAAGCAGCTTAAGTTTGCTTTTGTGATTTGATGTCACTGGGACACATGCCTGGCCTGTGAGCACTCCAGACTTCATGAGGGGACTCACTGACCCTGAAATTATGTGCTCGGGAAGTGTAAAGAGTCTTGTTTTAAAAACCATCCGTAAAGGCTGAGGATGAGAAAGAGCTGTTCACGGCTCTGGAACAGCAAGGAAGACTGCTTTTTAAATCAAAATCTCTGCCACTGCTGTTTCAGCAAGGCTTCCCTGCCTCCTGGCATCTTATCTGTTGTAAAAGCTGAAATGGGTTGTAGAAGCAGGTTGAGAGCAACCAAAAGTCTGAAATATTTAGACAGAAGGAACTCTAAGAGAGTCCATTGGCATGGAGAGAGCAGGCAGCTCTCTCCACACATTCTGGAGACATTTAAAACATTGGATTGAGTGGTTTTGATAGAAAACACTGCATAAAATAGAAGTATGTCCAAACTCGAATTCTCTTTTAATAAATTGAGTTACAGCGTCCTTTCTTCTCCCCCTTGAGTTTCATAGTAGCCCTGTTCTACACAGTGGATCATCCTCTCCTTTGCCATTTAGAAATCTGTGATCAGTGTTGAATGATTTTCTACTAGCATCAAATGTATAGAGTGGCTCTAGATTCGTTAGACCATTCTCAAAAGGAATGGTTCTGTTTACCATTTCTAGTTTTGGTTTTCTATCACTGCATTTTCAGGCTCTGTGTATCTGTCTGCCTGTGGGCATTTGACAGTATTTGGTCTTAAACACTTAAGAGGCATATTGTCCATCTACGAAAGTTTGAAAAATTTTTGGCGAATTTGATGAATCACTTTAAGACATACAGTGTGCGGGGGTGCCTGGGTGGTTCAGTTGGTTAAGCATCCGACTTCAGCCCAGGTCATGATCTCATGGTTCATGAGTTTGAGCCCCACATCAGGCTCTGTGCTGAGAGCTCAGAGCATGGAGCCTGCTTCAGATTCTGTGTCTCCCTCTCTCTCTGCACCTCCCCCACTCGCTCTCTCTCTCTCTCTCTCTCTCAAAAATAAATAAACATTAAAAAAAAAAGACATACAGTGTGCTTTTCCCTTCTTGTTTGATTTTTCCATTATGAATACGTAGAAACTTTTATGGTATTTTCTGGGCATTTATCCAGTGACCTGTTCATAACTGTTGTTATTTACAGTGGGTCTGAGACTCCAGGAGATTAACAGACTTGCCTGAGATCAAAGCCAAGAAATAACTTGCATCTCTTCTGTTGAACTGTGGCCCTGCCAGACTATTTTTTGAGTACATCATGGATTTACCTATGAGAATTTTTAGTTGGTCTCTTTTAGATAAAAATTCACATCAGTGAAGGATGAGGGAGCATGGGTTACTCTACCTAGAGAGTAGAGATTTGTAACTTACAAATCACAAATCTCTCTCTTCCAATAATTAAAAGGAAGTTATCCCATCATTTTAATAAGTAGTGGTGCTCTTTCCTGGAGCCTTCTGTGGCAGGCTGTAGTGACGGTGTATGAACACTAGATGGCACACGTTCAATGTTACAACTCAAAATGCCCAGCTCAAACCAGAGAGTAGAAAAGAAAATCTGTGGAGATAGGTTCCATTCTTTCTTCAGCGTGGTCCGGAAAACTTGAGAAGCAAAGCATATCCTTTCTTCTTTTTTTGTTGAGGGGGCTTTGAAAAAATGTTTGCCAAAGCTGGTCATATCAAGTGTGGTATGACTCAAAGAAATTCCTTAATCCACTCACATTTGGATGCTACTGTAAAATATGTGTTTGTTTCACAAATGGCATTTTTCATCTGGCTAACTCTCATGCTTTGAGCTCTGGCTGAAAAGACAGGGAACCTGAGTCAGGCCCATTAAAGCCCTACCTAAGCTATGGTGGGTCAACTTCTGCAGGCTTGAACCATCAGAACCATCACAAAAATATTCATAGAATATTTTGTGTTCATTAACCCCTTTTCCATTGTAAATAATAGAAGCTGCTAAATTATTTTCTTTTTAATTTTTTTTTGTTTTATTTATTTTTGAGAGACAGAATGTGAGCAGGGCAGGGGCAGAGAGAGAGGGAGACACAGAATGTGAAGCAGGCTCCAGGCTCTGAGCTGTCAGCACAGAGCCCAACGCATTGCTCGAACCCATGGACTGTGAGATCGTGACCTGAACTGAAGTTAGACGCTCAACTGACTGAGCCACCCAGGCACCCCACTAAATTCATATATAGTTCCGGATGGTGGTAGTCCCTGCTTTCCTTATAATAATCCTCAATTACTATGTTGTCACTGCTCAGTAAGGAGGAATGAAAAGATAGCAGGCCCAGACCTGACCTTGAGGCACTTCTAGGCCATGGGAGGTGGTCAGACCCATGGGCACTTTGTGTAAAACTGGCAACGCACACAAGCTCTGCCTTCACTACAACATGCTGGTGAAAGGCATTTTTAAATTTCCCATGATACTTATTGACCATGATACTTATTTTCCCATGATACTTATTGACTCTTTTTTTGGATCGTATGGGCTTATTGTGGAAAATGTGGAACATACAGAAGTATAACGAGGAAATAAAGCTTGTCCATGATCTCTTTGCCTCAAGAGAACCCATTTGCTCCATGCACTTGGATTTTTTTTTTCCTAACCCAAAGAAATATGCCCATTTTCTAGACACGAGCAGTTCTAGACAACTCATCTCCCCGATAATAACCAGTCATTATGTTATCAGTGAAATGCTTCTGATATTTTACTTTTGGTCTCTTTTACAGCCTGAAGCAGCCTGCTACCCTGCCATATTCAGAATTGTTGATGAAATGTTCAGGTAAATGGTGTGCTATTTCTGCTAATAATTGGCCTAGAAATGCTCAGTTTCCAAATATGAATAAAAGAATTTGTGGTAGTCTCTGGCTATACCATGGGGAAGTTAGTTTCTGATTCTGTCTTACCCATCCAAGCTATTTGGTAAAACCCAAATGCCAGTGTATATTTAAAAACCAATGCCTAAGAATTAAGATAACTTTCTTTTTTTTAACCATTTAAAATTCTAGTAATGGTAGAAAGGCAGAATTGAATTCGATATTAAATCATTAAATATTCATGTAGGATTTTTCTCAGCTCAAAATAAAGTGTAGCAGTGTACTCCCTTCACCACATGAGGGCTGACCAATCTTTTTAAAAGATTTTAAAGCTAAGAAAAACCAAGAAAAATAAGTAAGGCAATTCTTAAGAGAGCTCTTCTGAAAGGCAAAATCAACTATGCGTGTTATCCTCTGACACATTAATTTTGCAAATGTGAGTACTTCTTGGGAAGTACGTTGGATTTATAGATGATGAGAGGTGAGAGCCCAGTGGATACCAGGCCATGGATACCATGGCTGGCAGTTAGTGGGAGCTTGTTACCCAGAGAGGGTTTCTGTCTTCTTTCGTGGGTACTGGTGCAGCCCTGGTACTCACCCTCCCCCACCCGTCCCCCTTGGCATTCACCAGTAGAGCCTCCAGGGCAGACAGTAACCCTGGGGAAAGGAATTTTTACAGCAGCCCTTAAGTTGGTCTTAAAACATACCAGCTTCAAGCTAAATGAGCATAGGAATAAGTCACAATGCGGTTTTTAGTTTAAAGCGGGCAAGGTTTGAGTTGATTTCTTTTGTTTCAATATAAAGTTAGTTTCATGAAAATGCGCAGAAACCAATCCAGGTACACACAGATTCTTCCACCGTTTACTGGGTAGATTTGACCCTGACAGTTTACCCCCTTGGAGCTCTTTCTCCACTTGAAAAAGAAAACGGTCTGTTGATTTTGCATGCCTGGGCATACAGTGTACAAATACTTCTAGAGAGCACTCAGGCCTATATGGAAGGGATGTGCAGTGCTTCATAATTTAAAAACCAAGCAAGGAAGCTTTGCAGATTGCTACTTTAAAGAAAGTATTTCGGAAAGGAGTGACACACAAGGACCGAAATCTAATGAGCTAGGATACTGCTGAAGCTTATGGCACACACAAAAAATGTTTCCACTCTTCCCTTTTACAGTTCAGAGTCACATGTTTGCCAGATTAATCATTAAACGTGTGTAATCTGGCTTTGCATTGCTCAGGTATGCACTCCTGGAAACCGATGGAGCCCCAGAAGTACTAGCCGCTATTCAAGTGTTTACATGGTGCTTTGTGGAAGCTCTGGAAAAACAAAACAAGCAGGTTTGTTATATTGCACATATTAGTCATTTCCCCCAAGCAGGGTAGAGGGGGGAAGGCTGTTAAGAGTATCTGGCTAATCACCAGAAAGGAGCACTTAATTTTTAGTGATTTTGATAGACTGTTTTGCTTATGAAGAAAGCTTCCAAATGAATGCCCCAGCAAAGGTAAAACCATTTTAATTGAAAATGAATCCAGATAGTTCTTGTCTGCCCTACGCCCTGGTACCCGGAAGCATTTATCTACTGTTGTGTAAGAAAACTGGCATGCCAGCATATGCCACCCTGGAGGATGCATTTTCCAGGCCCTGTGTTGTATGCTCTCTGCTGAGCGGGACTCTGCCCTTGTCAGGCCAGCAGTAGTGTATGTGGCATGTGCTAAGAAGGAAATGCCACAGAGTACAGAGCAGTGCTGGACATTCTTAATCATCAGAGTTTCCCTGCCTGGGAGGAACCCAAATGTGAACTGGGTTCCAGGAGAGAAAGGAGCCAGTGAGAATGATGAGGAGAGATTTGAATGATTATAGAGAAGCAGCTAGGAATGACAATGACCAAGAGGTGTGAGGTGGTCACAGTCAGTAAGAAGCCACGCGTGGGGGGCTGCAGGAAGGCTTGTACTGCAGGGCCCCCTCAGCAGACACCAGGCAGCTGCTGCCAAGGGCCAGTGACCGACTAGAGGGACCTTATGAAACAGCGTTTCTACCAGAGCTTTCGCTTTGGGATATTTTAACTGACCTTTACTGTGTGTGGGGTCCACTGCAGCTCCCCAGGAGGTGGGCCATGGTCCCCTCGTGGTGGCTTTCTACAGCCTCACATAGGAGAACAGTGCTGTGCGATGCTTGGCCCTGCTGCAATCCCACACATCCCTACACCAAAGAAATCTCTCAGGTTTTAGCAGATGTTCTGCTTTTTAAGACAATCATAAATATTTATGATTTTCTCTCATCCTTTTTCCCTAGAGAGGTTAACTAGACTGTAGCAAACCGCATTTCAATACCCAGCCTAGAATATGGGAGGAGAGCTCTGCTGAAAAGCACTTGTTGGCCCTCACCCCTATTTTGAGGCATAACTATAAACATCTTTTATCCTCCCTATACATTCTCTGTAATTCAGTTAGGAACCAACCTCTAAAAAACCTGCCCCTTTGAGTCCTGAAGACACCTAGGTTAGGGCAGATGACACTGGTTAAAGCATTAGCTTAAGGGTGTTTTTCTTATCAGCCTTGCTCCTGACTGTTGGCCTTGGGCACTGTGGATTTGGACTAGAGTTACAGTTGCTTTTAATTAATTTGTTAAAATTATTATTTTTTTAATGTTTACTTATTTATTTTGAGGGAGAGAGTGCACAGGTAAGCGGAGAGAGGAGTAGGGGCAGAGAGAGAGGGAGAGAGAGAATCCTAAGCAGGCTTTGCACTGTAAACACAGAACCTGATGCAGGACTCCATCTCATGACCACAAGATCATGAGTCATATGCTTACCTGACTGACCCATCCAGGCACCCCTTAATTGATTTGTTTGTTCTTATTTTTTTCAGTCTTTTTTTTTTTATTGAGGTATGATTAACAAATACTAGTTTCAGGTGTACAACATAATGATTTGATATTTATATATATTGTGAAATGATCACGATAAGTCCAGTTAACATCTGTAACTAGAGTTACAAAACTTCTTGTGATGAGAACTGTTAAAATACACTCTCTTAGCAGCATTTCAATATGCAATACAGTATTATTAACTGTATACCATACCATACATTACAGCCCCAAGACTTACTTATTTGTTAACTAGAGGTTTATACCTTTTGATCACTTTCATCCATTCTGCCCACTCCCCAGCCTGCCTCTGGCAACCACCAATCTGTTCTCTGTATCTGTGAGCTCAAGTGGTGTATTGCTTTGTTTTGTTTTTTTGATTCTACATGTAAGTGAGATTATATGGTATTTATCTTTCTCCGTCTGACTTATTTCATTTAGTAATGAAATAAGTTCTCAAGTTCTATCCATGTTACAAATGGCAAGATAGCACTTTTTTTTTTTTAAGGCTGAATGTGTAGAACACATTTTCTTTATCCATTCATCCGTCCATGGACACTTAGGTTGTTTTCATGTCTTTGCTGTTGTAAACAATGCTACAGTGAATGTGGGGGGTGCAGATACCTTTTTGAATTAATGTTTTCATTTTTCCTGGGTAGATACCTAGTAGTGGGATTATTGGATCATATGGTATTTCTGATTTTTTGAGGAACCTCCATACTGTTTTCCACAGTGGCTACACCAGTTTACATTTTCACTAACAGTGCACAAGGGTTCCATTTTCTCCACATCCTTGCCAGCTTGTCTTTTTGAAAATAGCCACTCTAACAGGTGTGAGGTGATATCTCATGGTGGTTTCGATTTGCATTTCCCTGATGATTAGTGATGCTGAACACCCTTTCATGTACTTGTTGGCCACCTGTATGCCTTCTTTGGAAAAATGTCTATTCATATCTTCTGCCCATTTTTTGATCAGATTGGGGTTTTTTTTTTTTTGCTATTGAATTTTATGAATTCTTTATATATTTTGGATATTAACCTCTGATCCAGATATATGATTTGCAAATATTTTCTCCCATTTAGTAGGTTGCCTTTTCATTCTGTTGGTGATTTCCTTTGCTGCACAGAAGTTTGGTTTTTCTATAAGTTTATTTATTTATTTAGAGAGAATGCACATGTGTGAGTAAGAGAAGGGGCAGAGAGAGAGGAAGAGAGAGAATCCCAAACAGGCTCAGTACTGTCAGCACAGAGCCCTACACGGAGCTCAATTCCACAAACCGTGAGATTATAACCTGAGCCAAAGTCAAGAGTCGAACGCTCGACTGACTGAACCACCCAGGCTCCCCTGTGCAGAAGTTTTTTTAGTTTGATGTAGTTCACTTACTTAGTTTTTCTTTTGTTCCCTTTGTTTTTGTGGAGTCAGAACCAAAAGTCGTCGCCAAGACCATTGTTGAGGAACTTACCACCTCTGTTTTCTTCTAGGAGCTTTATGGTTCCAGGTCCTAACATTCCAGTTTCTAATCCATTTTGAGTTTAGTTTTTGTATATGTTGTTAATATAGTGGTCCAGTTTCATTCTTTTGCATGTGGCAATCCAGTGTTCCCAGCACCATTTATTAAAGAGACTGTCCTTTCCCCTTTGTATATTCTTGGCTCCTTGACCATATATGTGTGGGTTTATTTCTGGGCTCTATTTTGTTCTATTGATCTGTGGGTCTGTTTTTATGCCAGTACTATACTGTTTTGATTACTGTAGGTTTGTAATAAAGTTTGAAATCAGAGAGTATGCTGACTCCAGCTTTGTTCTTTCTCAAGATTGCTTTGGCTACTCAAGGTCTTTTGTGGTTCCATACAAATTCTAAGATTATTTCCTCTGTTTCTGTTGCTTTCTGTTTCCCTTTCCTCTCCTCTCCTCTCCTCTCCTCTCCTCTCCTCTCCTCTCCTCTCCTCTCCTCTCCTCTCTTTTGCTTTTTCTCTTCTCTGTTGCTTTTCATTTAGAATATTACCCTGCTCAGGGTACATGGGTTTAGTGGTGTGGAGGGGCACATACTGAGTCCCAGTGGAAAGCAGGGCAGAGATCAAAAAAAAAGAATTCATTGCCCTGACTTTGGACTCAGAATAAGAAGGCAATAACCTCTTACCTTTGCACAGGGCTTCATATACGTATATTATATCACTTCCCTTTCTAGGGCTGTTCCTAATTATCTGCCTTTTTAATTGATGGCTGTTTCTCATCACTGATCCCCTGCCTTCTCAAGTGCCCATTTTAGATTAGTCATAATCCTTGATGCATAACACCCTTGTGTCCTGTGTGATCCATGCGTAACGCTCTTTCCTTTCTGTGTTTTATTCATTCATTCATGTATTTATTCTTAATAAAATGTATATGAATCCAATATCCAAACAAGACCTGGACTGGTAATAACAACTTAATATGTATCCATGTAGCCCATCTCTGTTTTATAGCCCTGCCTTTCTCCTCCACTTTAGCCATAAATGTTTTGAATTTATGTCTGTCATTCCTTTGCTTTTTCTGAAAATAGTATGATCACATATATATGATTTCCCAAACCATGCTTTCTTTGCTTTTTTGCACTTGAGAAAACAAACAACAAACAAGAGTAGTATACTGTATGCAGTCTTTTGAATCTTGCTTTTTCCACTCCCTGTGATCACTCTGTGTTGTGTATGGCCATGGTGGGGTGGTGCCATGTAATACTTTGTTGGGAAAGTGGTGGTAAGCATCCAGATTTTGTTTTCCTTTAGAAATGGTGTCGTTCTGGACATTCTGGGATATGTTTAGGAGTGGAAGTGCTGGTTATTAGGTATGAGAAGATTCAGCTTCTGTAGATGGTGCCAAATTGTTTTCAGATGTGGTTGTGTCAGTTTATACTCCCCCCAGCAGTTCGTGAGAAATCCCCTTCATCCATGTTCTTTCCCATTGTCAGAAATGTTTATCTTCAGTCCTTCTCCTTCTCTTTTTGTCCCTTCCTCACGCCTGTCGTATTTGATGAGTGCGGTGCAGCTCCGTCAATGTGCCCAGTTGAACTAGTGTTGCCACGACAAACCACTTTTTTGTCAACTTGCAAAATGGCTCAGTACAAACAGCAAATCACTTCAGGTTCTGGTTCCAGCAGTGGCCGAGTCTGATAATGTATTAGACTAAATTTCCAAAAGAAAATTATAGAGTCTGATCAAGATATATTTAAAAACTATTTGAAGGTACTAGAGAACAACCAAAAAAGCAGATGGAAACTACAGGAGATTTAAGCTTTGAAAAAGGAAACCACATTGGGATCTCTGTTAACTGTCTCCTTAGGTTGCTCGTGTGAGGAGTGGGAGGGGGTTGTGTGGGGCCAGGGGTGCCCAGAACTGAAGGCACAATCTGATTGACTTGAGGTGTCAACAGACAGGGCCGTGAGCTGCCAGAGGAACAGAAACAAAAACAAAACAAAACAAAAAGGACTAACATCAAAAAAAGAAAACTAACGTCAAAAGATAGACTTAAACACAAACATACTAACAGTATGTTAATGGCAAATATTAAATAAAAATTAGCTAAATATGCTAGTACAAAGGTGCAGATGTCAGAGTAGATAAAAACCAAGATCCAACTGTATGTTATTTTCAAGAGACTCATTCTAATGATAAAATCGTAGATTGAAGTAAAAGAAAGGAGAGCTAGGTTGTGCAAATAATAAGCTGGATGGCACTACTAGCAGCCAATGGCATAGACTTCACAGCAAGGGGTATGACCAGAGACAGAGAGGGACATTTTCTAATGCCATAGAATGGTCAGGTCATCAGGAGAAATACCAATTAACGATGGATATGTGCTTAACAACAGTTTCAAAATACATGAAGCAAAAATTGACAGAAGTAAGAAGAGAAAGACAAATGCACAGTGACCTGTAAAATACTAAGAAGTAAATTTAACGACAAGTGCATAAGACCTCTACATTGCAAACTATAAAACATTGCTTAAAGAAACTTGAATATGTAAGGAGAGAACCCATATAGTTCCAGAACAACGGAACAACTTTGAAAAACAAATGCAATAAAAAAAAAGGAAAGAGCAAAATCAGAGGACTCACACTACCTGATTTCAAGACTTTAAGCTACAAGCCAGTGAGGTATTGGCAACAGGATAGATTGGTGGAACTGAAAAGTCCAGAGAGATATATCCATACAAAGTTCATGTGTGTGTGTGTGTGTGTGTGTGTGTGTGTGTGTGTGTGTATGTGTGTAGTAAATTGATCTTTGAGAGTGACACCAAGGCAATTCAATAGGGAAAGTTTTGAATAGTTGTGCTGAAACAGCCAATTATCTAAATGAGAAAAAAATGAACCTCTTAACTCACCAACACAAAAATTAATTTGAGGTGGATCATGGACTTCAGCGTAAATGCTAAAACTATAAAGCTCCTAGAAGAAAACATAGGAGAGTATCTTTTTTATATTGGAACGATCTAAGATTTCTTAGGAGGGATGCAAAAAGAGCACAAACCATCCAAAAAAAAAATGGGTAAATTATAGATTTCATCAGAATTAAAATCTTCTGTTCTCTGATAGACATTGTTAAGAAAGTGAAGAGGCAAGCACTAACTGAGAGAAATTCTTTTCTTTTTTTTTTTAATGTTTATTTTTGAGAGAGAAAGCGCACGTGAGCACGCGAGTGGGGGAGGGGTAGTGAGAGGGGGACAGAGGATCTGAAGCTGGCTCTGCACTGACAGGCTGACAGCAGTGAGCTTGACCTGGGGCTCAAACTCACAAACTCTCAGATCATGACCCGAGCTGAAGTTGGACACCCAACCGACTGAGCCACCCAGGCTCCCCAAGAAATTATTTTTAATACATATATTTGACAGAGAATTTGTGTCCAGAATAAAAATCTCTTAGTCCCTAAGAAACAACTCAGTTTTGTGAAATGGACAAAAGAGATGAATACACACTTCAAAAAACATATATAAGTTGGCAATAAACACATGAAAATTGTTCTACATCATTTGCCATCAAGTAAATGCATAGTAAATCCATAAAGTAGTGACAGTTCATACCCACTGGAATAGCTGAAGTTAGTAAGATTGAAAATATCAAATGTTTGCAGTGTGTGGAGCAACTGGAATTCTCATAAATTGCTGGTAGGGGTGTGAGATGGTACAAGCCGTTCTAGAAAACTACATGGCAGTTTCTTATAAAGTTAAACAGCGTGTACTCCATGATCCAGTAATTCCATTCCTGTGGTATTTACCCAAGAAAAAGCACATGTCCACAAAAAGACATAAATATGAATGTTAATTTGCAGCTTTATTCATAATAACCTCACACTGGAAACAACCCAGGTACCCATCAATAGGAGAATGAATAAACATTATGGTATATTCATAAAATGATTATGTCAACAATAAAAAAAGAATGAACTACTTATGCACATTAACATGGATGAATCTAAAAAAAAAAAAAAAAAAAGTTTGAGCCAAACCAGACACAAAAGAATACATACTCTATGATTCTATTCATATGAAATCCAAGAATAAGCAAAACAAATCTCTTTTGTGGAAATCACAGTATTGGTTGCCAGGGAGTGGTGGGACCACAAAGGAACTTTTTGGGGTGATAGAAATGTTCTCTATTTTGACTGGGGTGATGGTCACATGGATTTACAGATTTACCAAAACTCATCAAAGCCTATGCACTTCACTGTTTCTAGATTTTCCCTCAATTTCTTACAAAGTACTTGAAAGCCTCTGTGCCTTCTGAAGGCGTAAATAACTATAGCTCTTTGGCCCTCAAAGTATAGTGAGCACCATTGTTGTTTCATGCTTATTTTTGTTGTTAAAAAATCATGCTGGAATATCTAATATCACAACTGCCTTGGAAACTCTCACTTTAATGGATTTATGTGCATAATCTGGTTCATTTGAGGTAAAGACCTGCTGTGAAGACATCAGGAGGATAACTCTATTTTTCTTAAGCTCCAGAAGGTGATTTCAAAAAGGTTCATTTTTCTAGAACATATTTACAAGTTTATTGGAAAAAAAAATTTTTTTTCTTTTAATTTTTTTTTTTTAAGTTTATTTTTGAGACAGGGAGAGACAGAGCATGAACAGGGGAGGGTCAGAGAGAGGGAGACACAGAATCTGAAGCAGGCTCCAGGCTCTGAGCTGTCAGCACAGAGCCCGATGTGGGGCTCAAACTCACGGACTGCGAGATCATGACCTGAGCTGAAGTCAGCTGCTTAACCGACTGAGCCACCCAGGCACCCCCCCAAAAAAATTTTTTTTAAATAAATGTTTAAGAAAACATTCTGGCCATGTTAGTACTAAGCAGTCATTTTGGGGCAGATGATGCAAATTTTGTTCTTTCTTAATACCCCTTTCAACCCTAACATTCATTTGGTTTTGAATTATTGTAGCTGAAGTTTACACTCAAGACCTACTTTCCTTATGCTTCTCCATCTCTTGTTATGGTGCTGCTTCAACACCCAAAAGGTATGTGAAAGTCGATTCTGCCTATATTAAAATAATTTCTGAGAAAGAGGGCTGACAAATCATAACCCTTCCCTACCAGTTCCTTCTCTGTAAAACAAGGGAGATGGAATCAGTCATCTCTAACATCCTTTTAAGCTCCCAGGGTCTCACATCTGTGGGATTTTGATATGAGAATTTGCTGGACTTCCCAGTTACCATTACTTACCAAAAGAAAGAAAAAAAAAATGTCCTCTTGTTAGGTTTTGATAGCCTGCTCAGGATAACCCAGGCTTATGCTGGTGCCAGCTAGATCCACCTGAATGCCAAGAACAGGCTAAGACTTGGCTGAGGTAGGTTAAAACAGTACATTTATTTGTATTTCATTCTTTCCGCTCTGTGCCCCTTGTTACAGAAGAAAAGATAAAACGATGAACAAAGCCAAGGAAATTTAGGGGAAATTTCTCCTAACCAAGCCAAGGGAAAAAGACTTTTGAAAGAATTCAGTAAATGTATTAAATCATGGCCTTCTCTGGTCTCATTTGCCAGCCTTCCATTGGCCACATCCAGTTGGGAAATTGATGATTCCATCTTTAATCCAACTGGCATTGGTCTGTTAACATATCTGAGAACTTGTGTTTAGGAAACATTTCAGGCATAGAGAATAAAGGTGTCCTTCCCCTTCCACTAAAGCCTAGAATCTGAAGGAAAGGCAGCACTGACACAGCACTGGCTCTGTGCCAGAGAAGAAGGCATTTTAACTGTGGAAGGAAAGAGGGAAAGAGCCAGTGATATTTCCTTTTTCATGCTATTTTTACTTGCCTTTTTCCTGAGTAGATTGATTCATTCGAGAAAAGTTTCAAGAGTATTTTACAGGAGTATTTCAAGTTTCAGAGTATTTTACAAAATTCAAATTCCTCTTCATTTTCTTTTAAATATTTATTATATTATATTTTATTTTATTTTATTTTATTTTATTTTATTTTATTTTATTTTATTTTATTTTATTTTATAGAGAGAGCAAGCAGGGAGAGGGGCAGAGAGAGAGAGAATCTTAAGCAGGCTTTAGTCTTCAGCTTGGAGCCCAATGTGGGGCTCGATCCCACAACCCCAGGATCATGACTTGACCAGAAATCAAGAGTTGGATGCTCAACTGACTGAGCCACTCAGGCACCCCTTCTCTTTGTTTTTCTAAAAGATGTAGGTTTTTACCCAGAATGACCCATCTGACACTGTCCTCTCAGATGCTAGTGATGGAGGTGGTAGTGAGGCTGCTGGGACCTCTGATCAACAGTTTGGTGAAATTTAACCTGTGGGAACACAGTGGGAAAACTTGGATAACAAATTTCTCTTTCTAGAAGTACACTTTACAGCTTAGGTCAGATTAGAGAAGCCTGAGGTCAGCCTACGTGAGAACTGAATGAGCTCCAGAAGAAATATTGGAGTTATTATTTTGTAAGTTGGGAAACCTATAAACACAAGACTAAGGGGTACCTTGGGCATGGAACTCACCTATTTACCTTTTCCTTTGTGTGATGGTCTTAGATTTGTGTCCAAAAATAAATAAGTAAATTTAAGCAGAAGTTGCTCCTATGCTACTTTTCAGTCTATTCTTTTTGGAAAAAATGTTTAATTCACAAATTGAAGTATTTTTTAATAGTAGAATCTTCTATTCATCAGAAATTGATTGGGGCCCTGTGTGACATAAAAGTAAAGTCCTGTGGGGCGTAAAAGATAGATCACTTACAAGTCCTGACTATCCAAGAGCTACAAGTGGGGGGACATGAAATAAGTATCTAAATAATTAATACAAAGAAGAAAATGAAAAATGCTTTCAAAGGCTACAAATCAAGAGTAATGGGCATTCAGAGGAGGGAAAGATGATCTTTTCATCTGTAACACTTATGGGGTAGTTACAGTGGCTGCCTTATCACTTACATTATCTTCTCGTGCATTTAATTATAGAATCTATCACTGTATGGATATGTGGTAACTTTTTCAGATATTACTTAGAACTGCAGATACGTGCATATCTAAAACCTTGGGATAATTATGAAACCAGAAAAACTAAGAAAAGACATTTGTTCACATGATACCCATGTATTATTTTTCTGGCCCATTCTTCCCTATAAACCTGTAATCATATTCTGAATTCAGCACAGTCATAGAAAAACAATTGAGCAGCCTCTCCTTAGTTCCTTGTTGACTTTTATTACCATCTCCATGTACTTTGAAATCACAAATTGTCAGTGATAAGGAGTGAGGGGTTGGGTAGAAAAGAAAAAACGTGAGGTATCTGCAACATAACATTTTCAGTCCTAGGGTGGGCTGCTTATGGAGTTTGTCTACTTCTGTGTACCTGAGTTAAAGAGCCTTTGAAGTTTAGTTCTGTGTAACACTGAGGATCTTCCCAGGCCTAAAGGGTGGATGCTGGCTGGGAACAGCGGGAGACCAGTGGTATGGGTCCCATGGGCCAGGAAAAATATAGCCTTTTTCCAAAGCTCTTTTGGTCTTAGCTGCAGACGATCCTAATAGGTTTGACTTTTCTTCAGCTCCCTCTGGTTTGTCTCTCCACCCACAGATATCCCACAAAAACTGTGGCACCAGCCACTGAAACATATTTCTGAAATGCTCAGAGAAATAGTTGAGGACCAGACTCATGGGTAAGCAAATCCTAATGATGCCTAGGTCCGTCTCACAGTGGTTTCTCTTGATCCTTATCATCTGTTTGAGGAGGGCCAAGGGGAAGGCATTACTGGTCTGTGACCACGCCCAAACAGGTAAGCACCTTGCTGAGTGAGAAGTGGAAGAAGCACATAGCTGCACGTGTGTCACTCTGAGCAGCTCAGCAGCAGTGCATATGTAAATACCTTGTATAGAAACTGTCCTGAGTAGTATTGGTATTGGATCTTGAGATGTACAAGCATAACGAGAAGAAGAGCAGACCCTAGGAAAACAGCAGAGCCCGCATGCTGCCGTCACCCCCAGCCATGCAGAGGACCGTGCTCTCTGGGTCCCTTGGTCTTCTCCCTTCCTCTGTGCTCTCTAGGGAAGGAAATTCTAAATTTCTCCCGCACAGTAGGGTAAAATGTCCCTTTTTCCTCCTCTTTTTAATAAATATTTGTTTAGGGGCGCCTGGGTGGCTCAGTCGGTTGAGTGTCTGACTTTGGCTCAGGTCATGATCTCGTGGTCTGTGAGTTGGAGCCCTGCATCGTGCGCTGTGCTGACAGCTCAGAGCCTGGAGCCTGCTTTGGATTCTGTGTCTCCCTCTCTCTTCCTCTCCCCGACTGATGTTCTGTCTCTCTCTCCCTGTCAAAAATAAACTTAAAAAAATTTTTTTAAATAGAAATTTGTCTAAAATTAGAATTATATTCTAACATAAATTATATTCTAACATAAATTAAGTACTCTCATGCGTTAATTTTCCTAAAAGCAATCCCATTTAGGCTTTACTAACTTCTTTGTGACATAACACCCTGCACCTTCCTCTTGATTTACTTTTTTTTTTAGAGTACAAATATTTTATTTGTTGTCTGTACTAACTTACTAAGACCATCTCTATTTGTTCCTTTTGCCACTATTCCCTCTTGAAATTCTCTGTAATCTGCTCGCTGAGCCATCACATATTACGGTTGGTGCTCCTTATGTTCATGATCACTGATGCACATTTGGTGCCGCTTACTCACCACCCTGCACTCAAGATTCTTACCAATAAAGGAGGCAAAAAGAACTGGCAGCCAAGTGGGATTCAGAGTATCAGCATGGTAATGGCCTGTAACACCTGTCAGTCCCATGTGCATGCTTTCAGGTTGTCTCTGGTGAAGAGCAGGACCTCAACGCAAAGCCTCATGGGACTCTTACCTAACTTAGATCTGCCTTAACTAGATTTCTGGGTCCACCTGCAGGGAGGGGCCAGTGAACAGGTTCCGGTGCTTTCTTAGCCAGCCACTAGGACTGCCTCACATACTCAGTTACTGTAGAAAAGAGGAAAAAGAACCCAGCCCATTTCTGCAAGGTAGGCCCTGTAGCCTCTGTCCAGGGAGTGTGAGAGAGCCCCGCTGCTCAGCTTATAGTGAGGTCTGTAGGGAAGATCCTCTGTGGAACCCATTCCTGGCTTTTCAGCCATCATAACCCAGCAGATCGCTAATGTGGCCCACAGAGCACCAGTTCTTCCTCTTGTGGGACAAGATTAATACTCACTCCCCTTTCTTCTTCTCTCCACTGTTCCACAAGCTAGATGTTAAAACATTTAATCACTTGCTCTCAGAACAGACATAGCAGACCCAGATCCACCCAAGAGGGGCCCAGAGCTCTCCTGTTCCAGGAACCTCCCCGGTTCAGAAGAGAAGTTCTGATCTTAGGCCAGTCCCACTCCATTTTCCCCAGGGGAGATGTTAAGCTGCTGACACTGTCACTGTGCATATTAATAGGTCCTTTCCTTGAACAGAGTCTATCTTTTAAATAGCCAGTGTGCCTGTCCATTCCCAGCATGGCAAAAGGATAGCTTCATAAAAGCTTCTAACTTTTCAGCTTCCCATACATGACAGGAAAGAATATACAGTATGCAGCCCATTCAAAGTTCATCATTGCCAAAATACTGACCAGAACCTTGTGTTTTGTCAGAAAGGAAATAACATATGTTTTTGTCTGCATCCCTTCCTGGTCTCCATCTGGACCCCAGGGAGCCCCCTCGTTTCTTGCTCTGGAGCTACCTGGGTGGCTGCCTCAGGGCTGGGAGGCCCCCTCTTCACAGCAGTCCAGCTGTACAGGCCTTGCAGAAAGCAGAGGGGGCCTGAAAGCTCTCATCTTGTAGCATCCCTGTTGGTCATGGCCCAGAACCTTTCTTTGTCGAAGCCTGTAGCCACTCATGGTCCTTGGATATAAAGATTTAAGTGTCTAAAGTCCTCGGGACACATGGGATTTTGAAAGACCTGCCTTTGAAGGTCCTGTGATGGGTTCAGAATGGCATTGTGAGCTATTTTTTAAATCTAACTTGTATTCCTTGCAAGATGTACCTCAGTGGATAAGAACAATTTAAGCCAACCATTCGCAGACATTACAGCTGCTCTAAGAACCAAAAAGAGAAAGAAGTCAAGTTGCCCAGCTGCCATGTGTTTTGGTTCTGTTCCAGGTCCTACGGAGGCCCCTTTGAGTGCTGGTTTTTGTTCATTCACTTTGGAGGATGGGCTGACATCGCGGCTGAGCAGTTAGTGATGTCAGAAGCTGAACCCCCGGAAGCCCTGCTGTGGCTCTTGGCCTTCAGCCACAGTCCACGTGACAGGAGTCAGCAGCGAGCACAGACCATGGTGGGTGGCAGGACGTGCTGTGTGTGGTGCTCTGGGTTCGTCTCTTGGGATCAGAAAAGATGCTGCAGGAAGGGGCCTGTGGTGGGTTTGGCCTCCAGTAACCCCCAGGCACCTAAGCACTGGCTGTTCACTGTGCTCACGTGTGGTAGCATGTACACATCCACCCAGATGGGTGAGTGCACGCATGCTAGGTTTGTGGTTGGAGACATCTTCTTGCCTCACAGAGTTGACTAGACATGGGAAACTGCCACTCTGCTTTCCTGGGAAGCACCACAGAGATGAGGCATAGCCCTTCTGTCCCCCACATTGTTTTATCTGTTCTTGCTCAGCTGCCACCAATGCCCTTGTTTACAGTCAGCCCTGGCCCAGGGGCCAAGTCCTCTAGCATTTGCCGTGCAGAATCTGACCGCTCCTCTAAGGAGCACTGTCCTCTCTCTGATCAGCAGCCTGTCCCTGTCTGCTTCCGTCTTGACTTACTGCTTTCTTGGATCAGACAACAAATCCTCACATTACAGGCTTTGTTTAGCACTCTTACTAAAGTAATCTGATATTAACCCCTTAGCTTCTGAAAAAGGACTTGGGCATTCCCTAAATAACAGAGCAGCTAATACAGGACTGGCTGTCTATGGCAAATCGAGTTTTTATTTTATGCAGAGTATAATGACTACAGGAAGCAGTGCTTTGATTAAAGGCATTGGCACCTCCCTTGCAAATGTTTATTTGCCAGTTTTTAAAACTTTAGCTGCTAACACTTTTTGCTAATTTTAATAATTAAAGGGAGCAAGTTTCTTTATGTAGAGAGTAAGTTTCCTATTTGCTTCATGTTTTCTGTTTGAAAAAAGCAGAGACTAGTACAGATATGTCTGTATATTTTTCTTATTTAAAGACTCGCATGGCATGGGGTGCCTGGGAGGCTCGGTTGGTTAAGTGTCCAACTCTTGATTTTGGCTCAGGTCTTGATCTCACGGTTTGTGGTTTTGAGCCCCATGTCATGCTTGAAATTCTCTGTCTCCATCTCTGTCTCTGCCCCTCCCCTGCATACACTGTCTCTGTCTCTGTCTCTCTCTCTCCCAGAAATGGATGAACATTTAAAAAAATGAACGAATACTTGCATGGCAAAGGAAAGAAAGAGTTTTAGATTTTAAAAAGTTGAAATTTGGTGATAATTTATTTTGGATCAAAAATACGTTTTTAAGAAATTATCATAATCCACGTATGTTTTGAGGGTTGCTTTATGACTAAGAAGAAAGCTTTCTATCTCCCTTTTAAAATATCACATTAAACTTAAACTTATTAAGAGAAATCCTAATTATGTTTTCATTATCTTATTTTTAGTGATAATAGTTAAAATGTATATAGCACTAATGATTTTCAAAGCCCTGTTATATATACTTTATATTTGATTCCTTATAAGCTAAGTTGGTAAGTTATATGTTAAATTCCTGATCAATCATTGAAACGGACAGAGATTCACTTTTGAAAGGTAGAGAAATAAATTGTCCAAAAGAAAGGTAATTTCTAGAAAGTTCTGCATTGGCATGTCTAATACTTACCTTGGCTTTTTTTTTTTTTTTTTTTTTTTTTTTAATCTGTACATAGTTCTTACTGCAGGGATGCTGTAGCACACTGGATAAAAATAGATCAGTTCACTCAGAGTAGTTTAGCACCAGCATGTTCGCTTCCTTCTTAGCTATCCTGTGAGAGGGGCTATCTGTCTTGTGACTGAAGACACGTTTCATTTTGTGAGCCTAAAGCCTCTTCCTCCTTGGTGCCCAACCTGAGGCACTGGTGTGTGTGACATCCTGGGGAGGAAGTGGGCCCAGTTTTCCTAGTTTAGTAATACATACCTCTTTCTCTCCTGGGTTTTGTGAACTTTAAATCCCTTTGATGGTCTGTTGGGTGACTTGAGAAACAAACTGTGAGCTGCCTTTGAACGCATGTTTATTGTGAGATTTGAATGAGCCTGACAACATCTGTGCCCTTTCCTCAAAAGGTGTCATTAAATCCTGGTTAATCGCTCAGCCCTGACAGCGTATTGTGGGCCAGCCTCCACTGTGAGGTTCAGTAACGGGGGAGCAAGGGCGACTGCCGCACAAAGACGCGCCCTTCTTTCTGCAGACCCTGTTTGCTGCCAGCCAGTGTTCATCTTCTTTTGCTAACTTTGAATTTAATCATGATAAAAACGCAAAATGCCTGTGTTTGAATACCCATAAGAATTAAGCCAGGGTTCATACTCTGACTTTGTTATTCCACCTCTAGGAATTATCCTAGGGAAGTAATTAGAGATCCATACAAAGATTTATGTATAAGAATATCATTACAGCATTGTTGTAATTGCAGATGTTAGAAATGGCCTAAACTTTCAGTAGTATGGAACTGACTAAATAAACTGTGACATATTCTAACCATGGACTAACATTCTGCCATGAAAAATCATGTTCTCAAAGACTTTATGTCATAGATACATGAAATTACTTACAGTGCATTGTGAGAACTGTAAGCAAACATGGCGCATAGTGAGCTCTGGGTTCACAAGGCCTGGGGAACAAATGAGAAGGTTGTGAACCTGGTTTCCTCCATCTCCCCTGGAGAAAATGGAGCAAGACCAGCCTGAGATTAAGTTAGATCAGATCTTTCATTTGGATGGTGGAGGTACATCATACCTTGTTGTTCAGACTTTCTAGTGAATATATGTAAATTTTCATAATGCGGGATAAAAAGTAATCCTTAGAAAAGAAAGCTTATCTCTTTTACTAAAAACAAATTAAAAAGCATTTAAAGTTTTGGCATGTCAGGTGAAAGCTTATGGATGTGGAAGGCATTTGAAGGGAAAGATGGTCTGGGATGAAGACAACCAGTCTTAGGGAGTACTGAACAAGGGTAGAAAATCAAATGCCGGTCAAGAAGAAAATGGATATGAAGCCATAGCTTCCTAAGCCCTGACATTTTTGCAGACCTTTTAGATGGTAAGATGGTCTTGGGCTCCCATAGATGCCATCAGATGAGGGCAGGCTGGGCCCAGCTGACAGAGGAGGTGGTGAGAGAGTAGCCCTCTCCTGTTGGAATGCTGCCATTCTCCGTGGAAGAGCCCCATGGTACAGTTTCTCACGGTCTTGGATTGTGGTCAGAATAGCTCACACAGCACTCCTAGTGTATTGGAGTTTATGACAGACTTCATTGAATGAGGCTTTAACTTCCAGGGGAAAAAAAAAGACGACTCACACAAAATCCATAAAATTGGTCATGGGAATTCTCAGAATAGGCCTAAGTACTCTTTCGAAAATGATGGAACATAGCTGTTCATGAGTTCCATGTGGCATTTTGGATCTATAGCTTTCCGTTTTTCTTTGTTTTCCACGTCACATCTTGATGTACTATTCTTATAGCAAGCAGAAGTCTCAGCATGAAATAAGTGTTTTTTATGCAAAAACAACCCACAGACCTATAACAATCACATTATGTGAATTCTACAGACTTATGACCTCTGCTTATGCTTTCAACATGTATGAACACTGTCCCAGTGTCTAAAACAAAACAAATGTGGTGTGTGTGTGTATGTGTGTGTTTCCTCCCCTCAGAGATAACAAAAGGCAAAAGGCAAACCTCATTCTTATCAGAACATTGGCTCAGTGGAGGTCCAATTGCATGGGGCTTTAATTGATTTGTGGCTATGATAGAGAGCAAGTCTTCAAGGAGCCTTTTGTTCCTTTTCCCACAATATAAAAATCTGACTACATTCTGCTGAGGATTTTTCTCCGTCTCTTTTCTTACAAAAAAAAAAAAAAAAAAAAGGTCAATTCCTGGCGTGGTGCCTTGGCTGCTTAGCAAGACGAAAGAAAGTCAAGAAATTTCCATTACGCCCATTTGGGTTTGTGTGGAACAGAGTATAAGCTCAGACATGAGTCGCCTCTGTCTGCTTTCCCTAGGTCGCCAGTCCTCTCCTCTTTCTAGGGCTTGCTTCAAAGTCCCAAATAAATCCTAGAACCATACAGGTCCTGACTCTTCCCTAATCTCTCACCTTTGAAATTATACTTCCCAGGTAGAGGTAAAGGCAGTGCTCAGCCACCTCAAGAAGCTGCTCAGAAGTCCAACTCTCTCAGCCAGGGATCTACAGGCAGCAACTGCAGAGAGCCAACACAGAGACCCCAGACCACCTTCATGTCAACAGCTGATCAGGCACCTCCTCCTGAACTTCCTGCTATGGGCTCCTGGAGGCCATGCGATTGCTCGAGAAGTCATCACCCTTGTAAGTCTCCCCTTTAATAGTGTGCTAATTCTCATTTGCATTCCAGGTATGAGGATTGCCTGGCCTTTCACAAGTATGTGTACCAGGGTGCTATCCAAACATGGATGGACAGGCAATGAAGTTGAAAGTTGGGATGGACCCCAGAGCCTGCCCCTTGTGACACCTTTATAATAAGGAAGAAAATGGAGGCTCTGAAAAAAGAGGTCACAATTACTGTCAGAGTCCATAGTAAAGCTAGGTCTTCTGTCTTCCCATGTAGTTACTCTTTCAGTTACATTCGTCATGAAGATGGACAAGACTTCAGTGAGAAGTGTTCACTATAGCAATCCAAAAAATTTTGTTTGTTAATTTAAAAAACAGTGTTTGCTAATTACAAAGAATTCTTTCTGAAACCCAGATGACATGAGGGATAAAGAATGGTCCAAGTCAAAAGTGAGTATCATTCATGGCATTGGGTTAGGCAATGACTTCTTGGATAATGTCCCCAGAGGCACAGGCACCACCAACAAAAAATAAATAAACTGAAATTCATCAAAATTAAAACATGTTGTTCATCAAAGATACAAGCAAGACAGTGAAAAGACAAACTCAGGAATGGGAAGAAAATATTTGGAAATCACGTATCTGACAAAGGGGTTAGTATCCAGAATATATTGGGAATTCTTACAACTCAACAACAGCAAAAACCCAATTCAAAAATGCACAACAGATCATAAATAGCTAATAACCACCTGAAAAAATGCTCAACATTATTAGCCATTAGGGAGGTGCAAATTAAAACCCATGATGAGGTAACATTCCACACCCTCTAGGATGGCTATTACAAACAAAATGGAAATAACAAGTGTTGGTGAGGATGTAGAGAAATTGGAACACTCCTATATTTCCAGTTGGGAATGCTAAAATGGTACAGCCACTGTGGAAGAGTTTGATAGTTCCTGAAAAAGTTAAACATAGAATTACTATATGATCTGGCAATTCTACTTCTGTGTAAAAGAATTAATAGAATTAAACACTTGGCCACCCTGTTCATAACAGCATTATTCACAATAGCCAAAAGGTAGAAACAACCCAAGTGTCCATCAACAGATAAATGGATAAATAAAATATGGTCTGTATATACAATGGGAGCCTTAAAAAAGAATGAAATTCTGATATATGCTACCACATGGATGAACCTTGAGGACATTATTCTAAGTAAACTAAGCCAGACACAAAAGGACACATGCTATATGATTCACTTTTATGAGGTACCTAGAATATGCAAATTTATAGAGACAAAATGTAGAATAGAGGTTACCAGGAGCTGGGCAGGTGAGAGGAATGGAGAGTTGTTTTGGATAATGAAAAAAAGTTCTAGAAATGGATAGTAGTGATGGTTGTACAATATTGTGAATTTACTTCATGCCAATGAAATGTCCACTTCAAAAGGGTTAAAAGACCAAATTTAAAAAGCGTCCACATGCTAGCTTTTGGAATTTTTATTTGCTTTTGTTTTTATTTTTTACTGACACATAATATACATACAGAAAACATACAGCTTGATTAATGTTCATAAACCAAAAATAACCATGCAGCCAGCAACCAAATCAGGAATGTTCTCAGCATCCAGAGAGCCCCTTCTTGCTCCTTTCCCTGGGCAGGTTCTGTTTGAATGTGAATATGGAGAGAGTCCCAGTGATAAGTAGGACTGCCAAGAACCTTAGAAACTAGCACCCAGGAAGTTCTCCTCAGTCCCGGTAAAACAGTCAGCATGGAGCAGGCAGGCCACAGCAGCCAGCCTGTTAGTCCTGCCTCTCATGTTCAGACAGAAGGCTAAGAGCTAAAAAAATGTCCATGTGTCCATAGACCTTGATATCAACCAACATTACCTCTGGCCAGCTATAAGTAATAATAGTCACTTTTCAGCCACTATCTCAGCCAAGTGATCAAGCTCAACATGACAGTCATTAAGACATGTTGACTATAAGTACCCTTAATATAATGTGATGAAAATGGCACTTCTGTGATCTTCCTCCCCTAAACTTTTATAATCCCAGTCTAATAATGAGAAAAACAAATGACAAAAATACCTATGTAGCACTCTTCAAAACTGTCCAGACCATCATTGAAAGGAAAGTGTTAGAAACTGTCAAAGCCAAGAGGAGCATAAGGAGACATGAAAACTAAATATAATGTAGTATTTTAGATATTATCCTGGAACAGAAAAAGGACATTATGGAAAAACTGGGGAGATCAGAAAAAGTCTGTCCTTTGGTTAATAAAATGTATCCATATCAGTTTATTAATTGTGATAAATGTACTAATTTAAGATGTTAATGGAAAACCAGATGTCGGAGATATGGGATCTTTCTGTATTATCTTTTCAGTAAACCAGAAGTCTAAAACTGTTCTAAAATTAAAAGCTATTTCAAAAAGTCAACAGCAGTGGCGCCTGGGTGGCTCAGTCGGTTAAGCGTCCGACTTCAGCCCGGGTCACCATCTCGCGGTCTGTGAGTTTGAGCCCTGCGTCGGGCTCTGGGCTGATGGCTCAGAGCCTGGAGCCTGCTTCCGGTTCTGTCTCCCTCTCTCTCTGCCCTTCCCCCGTTCATGCTCTGTCTCTGTCTCAAAAATAAATAAACGTTAAAAAAAAAAATTAAAAAAACAAACAAACAAAAAAACCCCCAAAAAGTCAACAGCAGGTGCTTTTGAATCATGAAGGTATTAGAGCCATTTTTGTCACCTGAAACAAATGAAATACTACGAGACAAATGAAAATGGAAACAACTTTCCAGAATTTATGACACACAGCAAAAGCAGTTGTAATAGGGAAGTTCATAGCAATACAGCTCCTAAGGTCCAGGAACAAGGCAAGGATGCCTACTCTCACCACTTTTATTCAGCGTAGTACTAGAGGCCCTGCCCATAGCAATCAGACAAGATAAAGAAAAGACATCGAAATTGGTAAGGAAGAAATAAAACTCACTATTTGCAGATGACATGATACTATATTTAAGAAACCCTAAAGACTCCACCAAAAAACTATTAAGACTAATAAATGAATTCAGTAAAGTCACAGGATACAAAATTACCCTACAGAAATGAAACATCAAAAAGTGAACAGTCCCATTTACAATTGCATCAAAAAGACTAAAATACATAGGAATAAATTTAACCAAAGAGATGAAAGGCCTGTACTCTGAAAACTATAACATACTGATGAAAGAAATTGAAGACAGTACAAATAAATAGAAAGATATTCCATGTTCATTGATTGGAAGAATTAATATTGTTACAGTTATTACCCAAAGCAACCTGCAGATTCATTGCAATCCCCATTAAAATACCAATGGCATTTTTCACAGAACTAGAACAAACAATCCTAAATTTCGTATGGAACCACAAAAGATCCCACATAGCCAAAGCAGTTTTGAGAAAGAACAAAACTAGAGGTATCACATGCCCTGATTTCAAACTATACTACAAAGCTTTAGTAATTACAATAGTATGGAACTGGCACAAACAGACATATAGATCAATGGAATAGAGAGTTCAGAAATAAATCCACATATATACAGTTAGTTAATCTACAAAAATGGAGGCAAGAATATACAATGGGGAAAAGACAATAAATGGTGTTGGGAATACTGGACCACTATCTTATACCATATGTAAAAATAAATTCAAAATGGATTAAAGACTTGAATGTAAGACCTGAAACCATATAACTCCTAGAAGAAAAAACATAGACAGTAAGCTCTTTGACATCATTCTTAGTGGTATTTTTTTGGACCAGTTTCCTCAGGCAAGGGCAACAAAAGCTAAAATAAAACAAATGAGATTATGTCAAACTAAAAAAGCCTTTTCATGGTGAGGGAAACCGTCAACAAAATGAAAAAGTAACCTACTGAATGGGAGAAGATATTTGCAAATCATACATCTGCTAAGGGGTTAATATCCAAAATATATAAAGAACTTTCACAACTTTAAAAAAAATTTATTAAAATTGGGCAGAGGACTTAAAAAGACATTTTTCCAAAGAAATACAGATGGCCAAGAGACACTTGAAAAGATGCTCATCATCACTAGCCCTCAGGGAAATGCAAATCAAAACTACAATGGGATATCACCTCACACCTATCAGATAGGCTGTCATCAAAAGGACAAAAAGGAAGAGTTGACAGGGATATGGAGAAAAAAGAACCTTATATACCCTGTAGGTAAGAATGTAAATTGGTGCAGCCACTATAGAAAACAATATGGAAGTCACTCAGAAATTTAAAAATACAACTACCATACCATCAAGGAATTCTACTTCCAGGTATTTATATGAAGAAAATGAAAACATCTATTCGAAGAGATAACACGCACTTGTAGCGTTATTTACAATAGCCCAGATATGGAAGCAACCTAAGTGTCCATCAATAGATGAATGTATAAAAAGGTTATATATGGTATGTATATGGACTGTTATTACTCAGCCATAAAAAAATGAAAAAAAATGAAATCTTGCCATTTGCAAACACATGGGTAGACCTTGAGGGTATTGTGCTAAGTGAAATAATAAAGAGAAAGACTAAAAAATAATAATAAAAGAGAAAGATAAATACCAGATGATTTCACTTATATGTGGAACCTAAAAAACAAAACAGGCACCTGGATGGCTCAGCTGGCAGAGCATGTAACTCTTGATCTCAGGGTCATGAGTTCAAGCCCTACACAGAGCTTACCTTAGATAGATAGATAGATAGATAGATAGATAGATAGATAGATAAAATGTCTTTATTTAAGAAAAAAGTAAAAATTAAAAACAAAACAAATGAATAAGAAAAAATGGAAACAGACTCATAGATACAAAGAACAAACTGATAGTTACCAGAATGGTGGTTAGGGAGTGTGTGTGTGTTGGGGGGGGGGGGGGGGGGCAAAGTAGATGAAGGGGATTAAGAAGTACAAACTTACAATTATAAAATAAGTAAGTCATAAATTCTGGTTCAAGATGGCAATGTAGGAAGACACCTATTCCACAGACATACCAAACCTATGCCTATTTATAGAGCAATTCCTCCTGAAAAACTGAAGGCTGACTGAAAAGCTTCTGCACAACAAAAGATAGGCCATAGAGAATGGCAAGAGAGATGGAGACATGGTAAGAAAGGGAACACACACTGCAAACTACAGTGGAGAGGGTCCCTGAGTACCATAAAGAGATTCATCTGCCCTGGGGCACAGAAAAAAAAAGTCATGGTTTAAAAGGCTAACTAAAATATAGAGGAATTAGCCCTAGACCCCTGCCAAATGGTGGGGGAGCTGCTGGAATTCTTTGGGTTTGAGAGGCTGGTGAGCACCATGATTTACGTTCTCCCTTCATCTTCATAGCATAGACTGGCCAGTATTTAGGCACCACAGCCAGCCTGCCACCTCAGCAAGCCCCATGCCTCTAGCCCACACAGCACCAGACACCTGTGGAATAGGAAAAAACAAAAACAAAAACCAAAAACCTGTGGTTTAAAAGAACAATTAGAACATAAAGCCTCCAGCTCTAGAACCCTGCCAGTGTGTGTGTTTTGGGGGGGGGGGGGGTGGGGTGGTGAGGGGTGGTCTGGTGGAACTCTCTGGATCAAAGGGCCTGGCAAGTGCCATGGTTTACACTCCCCCTCCACCTCGGTAGCATGGATGGGAGCAGGGTCCAGGTGCCCCAGCCAGCCTATCACCACAGTGAGCCTGGGTCCCTAGCCCATACTAACCCAAGCCTTCCCACCAAGGTGGCCTCAGCACAGTGCCGACAAGGGTACCCCTGGTCAGCATTCACTGTAGCTCTAGCCATCTCACCAAGGTGACACAGATGCAGGACAGCACTACTTTGGTTCCAGACAGTTTGCTACGATACCCCCAGTGCAGGGCATCCTGGGCCCTCCCAGCCTATTCCCACCTTGGCCTCTGCTGCCCCATCAGGAGCCCCTTGTACTGAGCATCTTGGGACTGCAACCTACCTAGACACAGATCTAAGCAGCCAGCCAAAGTCACCAGGCCTACATTGTCTACACAGAAGATGGCCATTCTTTCAGGTTGAGGAGAATTAACTGTTTAACTGAATTCATCAAAATATAGGCCAGGCAAAATGAAGAGATGGAAAAATATGCTCCAAACAAAATAACAAGCACAAAACTCAGGAAAAAAGCTAAATGAAATGGAGATTACCAGTCTTCCTGATAAGGAGTTCAAAGTAATGATCCTAGAGATACTCACCAGAATGGAGAGAAAATTTAGTTAATTTACTGAGAACTTTAACAAAGACATAGATAATATAAAAAAGAATGAATCAGAGGCACCTGAGTGACTTAGTTGTTTAAGTGTCCAACTCTTGGTTTTAGCTCAGGTCACAATCTCACGGTTCATGGGTTAGGGCTCCATGCTGACATTGCAGAGCCTGCTTGGATTCTCTCTCTGTCTCTCAAAAATAAATAAATAAACTTAAAGAATGAATCAATGAAAAGTAAATAAATGAAAAATACATTAGAGGAAATCAACAGTAGATTAGAAGAATGGATCAGTGATCTGGAAGACAGGGTAATAGAACAACACCCAAGATGAACAGAAGACTTTTTTTTTTTTTTTAATTTTTTTTTTTTAACGTTTATTTATTTTTGAGACAGAGAGAGACAGAGCATGAACGGGGGAGGGTCACAGAGAGAGGGAGACACAGAATCTGAAACAGGCTCCAGGCTCTGAGCTGTCCGCACAGAGCCCGACACGGGGCTCGAACTCACGGACCGCGAGATCGTGACCTGAGCCGAAGTCGGACGCCTAACCGACCAAGCCACCCAGGCGCCCCCAGAAGACTTTTTTTAAATGAGGTTAAGGGCTGTCTTGGACAACATCAAGTGAACAAACAGAAGAGAGAAAGGGGCAGAAAATTTATCTGAAGAAATCATAGCTGAAAACTTCCCTAAAGTGGGGAAAGAAACAGACATCCGGGTTAAGGAAGTACAAAGAATTTCAAACAAGATGAACCAAAGGAAGTCCACACCATGACCATACTAATTTAAAATGTTAAAGATTAAAGATGAAGAGAGAATTTTAAAAGTAAGAAGAGAGAGACAACTAGTAACATAAAGGGAAACTCCATAAGGCTTTCAACTGACTTTTCAGCAGAGACTTTGCCAGGTCAGAAGGGAGTGGCAGCATGATAGATTCAAAAGGATGAAAGGGAAAAGAAAAAAAAAAAAAACATACAAGCAAGAATACTCTCTTGGAAGATTATCATTCAGAATTGAAAGAGAGTTTCCCAGACAAAAGTCAAAGTAGTTCATCATCACTAAACCAGCCTTACAAAAAAATGTTAAAGGGAATTCTTTAAGTGGAAAATAAAAGGCCATAATCAGAAATAAGAAAATTATAAAAGGAAAAAATTTCATGAGTAAAAGGAAACACATAGTAAAGATAGTAGAACAATAACTTAAACTTGAAGGTTATGAGACAAAAGTAGCAAAAAGTAGTAGTACATATATAACCTTGGATGGGATGGTAAAAAGGAAGTTCTTTTAGAATGTGTTCAAACTAAAGGACTATCAATTTAATATAGATTGCTATATAACTAGGATGTTATGCATGAACCTCATCGTACTCATTAACTAAAAACCTATAGTAGATACACAAAAAATAAAGAGAAAGAAAGCCAAGCATAACACTAAAGAAAGCTGTCAATCATAAGGAAAGAGAAGGAGAGATGAAAGAAATAGAGAACTACAAAAACAACAGAAAACAATGAACAAAATGGCAATATATACATACCTATCAATAATTACTTTAAATGTAAATGGTCTAAATGCTCCAATTAAAAGGCAATAGGTGATGAAGTGGATTTAAAAATACTCAAGACCCTCATCTACATGCTGCCTACAAGAGACTCATTTCAGACCTAAAGACACAGACTGAAAGTGAAGGAATGGAAAAAGATATTTCATGCAAATGGAAACAAAAAAAAGAAGAAAAGTGAGGTAATAATACTCATATGAGACAAAATAGGTTTTAAAACAAAGACTGTTACAAGAGACAACGGCATTATGTAATGGTAAAGGGATTAATCTACCAAGAGGGTATAATAATTATAAATATCTATGTACTCAACACTGAAGCATCTAAATACATAAAGCAAATATTAACAGACATAAAGGGAGAAATTGCTAATAATAGTAGGGGACTTTAATATCCCACTTATTCCAGTAACTAGATCATCCAGGCAGAAAGTCAATAAGGAAACAGTGTCTTTGAATGACCCTCTAGACCAGATGGACTTACATATATACAGAACATCACACCCCAAAATACCAGAATACACAATCTTTTCAAGTGCACATAGAACATTATCCAAGATAAATCACTCGTTAGGCCACAAAACAGGTCTCAGTAAATTTAAGAAGATTGAAATCATACCATGCATCTTTCCCAACAACCATGGTATGAAACTAGAAATCAATAGCAAGAAAAAATGAAAAGAAAAATAAGAAACAAACGTGGAGGCTAAACAACCTGCTGTTAAACAACCAATGGGTCAATGAAGAAAATCAGAGAGGCTATCAGAAAAATACACAGAGACAAAATGCAAACACAATGGTCCAAAATCTTTCAGATGCTGTGAAAGTAGTTCTAAGAGGGAAGTTTATAGCAATACAGATCTACTGTAAGAAACAAAAAAAAATCTCAAACCATCTAAACTTACACCTAAAGGAACTTGAAAGAGAACAAAGCCCAAAGTTAGTGTAAGGAAAGAAATAATGATGATCAGAGCAGAAATAAATGAAATTGAGAGTAAAAAAAAAAAAAAGGAAAGGAAAGGAAAAAAAAGATCAGTGAACCCAAGAGCTAGTTTTTTAAAAAGTTAGACAAAATTGGTAAACCTTTAGGCAGAAAAAGAAAAAACTGAAATAAAAAAAAAAACCAGAAATGAAAGAGGACAGGGCAGCTGGGTGGCTCAGTTGGTTAAGCACCCAACTTTGGCCCAGGTCATGATCTCGTGATTTGTGAGTTTGAGCCCCTGTCAGGCTCTATGCTGACAGAACCTGCTTTTGATTCTGTGTCTCCCTCTCTCAATGCCCCTGCCCCGCTCATGCTCTGTCTCTCTCTCAGAAATAAAAAAATAAATAAACATTAGAAATGAAAGAGGAGAAGTAACAATCAGAACCACCGAAATACAAAGGATTATAAGAGACTGTTATGAAAAATTACATGCCAACAAATTGAACAATCTAGAATAAATAAATTCCCAGAAACATAATCTTCCCAAATTGAATCAGGAAGAAATAGAAAATATGAACATACTAATTACTATAATGGAATTGAATCAGTTTTCAGAAAATTTTCAGCAAACAAAAATCTATGACCAAATGGATTCACTGGTGAATTCTTCCAAACATTTAAAGAAAAGTTAATACCTATTCTCTTCAAACCATTCCAAAAATATGGAAGAGGAAGGAAAACTTCCAAATACATTCTATGAGGCCATTACCCTCATACCAAAACCAAAGGCACAAAAAAAAGAAAATTACAGGCCAATATTATTGATGAACATAGATTCAAAAATCCTCAGCAAAATATTAGCAAATTAAATCGAATTTTCAGTTTCACACGGAACATTGTCCAGATCACACATCAGGCCATAAAACAGAATTAAAAGTACAATTTCCCATGGGGTGCCTGGGTGGCTCAGTCATGGCAAACTCAGTCAAAGCCATGACTTTGGCTCAGGTCATGATCTTGAGTGGTTTGTGAGTTTGAGCCCCGCGTCAGGCTCTGTGCTGACAGCTCGGAGCCTGGAGCCTGCTCCAGATTCTTTATCTCTCTCTTTGCCCCTCTCCCCCTCATTCTCTCTCTCTCTGTCTCTCTCTGTCTCTCTCTCTCCCTCTCCCTCTCCCTCTCCCTCTCCTCTCCCTCCCTCTCTCAAAAATAAATATTAAAAACAAATTTTTTAAAGTACAATCCCCATGATCAAGTGGGATATATGCCATGGATGCAAGCATAGTTCAATACTTGTAAATCAATCAATGTGATATACCACATTAACAGAATAAAGCATAATAATCATAGTCATTTTAATGTTTGCAGAAAAAGCACCTGACAAAATTAAGCACCCATTTATGATAAAAACTCTCAACAGAATAGGTTTAAATGGAAGGTATCTCAATAAATGACAAACCAACAACTAACATCATACTCAATAGAGAAAGTTAAACTGAGAGCTTTTCCTCTAAGATTGGGAACAAAACAAGGACATCTACTGTTGCCAGTGTTATTCAAAATAGTACTGGAAGTCCTATCTACAGCAGTCAGACAAGAAAAAGAAATAAAATGCATCCATATTGATAAGGAAGAAGTAAACTGTCACAGTTTGCACATATGACATGATGCCATACATAGAAAACCATGGACTCTACCAGCAAAACTATTAGAATTAATAAATGAGGGGTGCCTGGGTGGTGCAGTCTGTTAAGTATCAGGTCAGATCATGATCTCATGGTTTGTGAGTTTGAGCCCTGCATCAATCAGGCTGCCTTCTGTCAGCACAGAGCCCGTTTTGGATCCTCTGTCCTCCTCTCTCTCTGCCACTCCTCTGCTCGTGCTCTCTGTCTCAAAAATAAATAAACATTTTTTAAAAAGTAAAATTAAAGAATAAATGAATTCCATAAAGTTTCAGGATACAAAATTAATATGCAGAAATCTGTTGCATTTCTATATACTAACAAGAAAGTAGCAGAAAGAAAAAGAAGATAACTCCATTTACAGTTGCACAAAAAAGATTAAATACCCAGGAATAAACTTAACCAAGAAGTTGAAAGACCTATACTCTGAAAACTACTTTCATCAATGAAAGATCTCAAACAATCTAACAGTACTACTTTGATGAAAGAAATTGAAGATGACACAAACTAAAAAATATACCATGCTCATAGCCTGGAAGAATTAGTGTCCATATTACCCAAAGCAGTCTGTAGATTCAGTGCTATTCCTATCAAAATATCAATAGTATTTTTCACAGAACTACAACAAATAAACTGAACGTTTGTATGGAACCACAAAAGACACTGAATAACCAAAGTAATCTTGCGAAAGAACAAAGCCCAGTCCCAGATTTCAAGATATACTACAAAACTATAATAATCAAAACACTATGGTACTGGCTCAAAAATAGACACACAGATAATTGGAACAGAGCAGAGATCCCAGAAATAAACCCATACTTACATGGTCAACTAATCTATGACAAAGGCAAGAATCTACAATGGGGAAAAGACAGTCTCTTCACTAAATAGTGCTGGGAAAACTGGACAACTACATGCAAAAGAATGAAACTGTACCACCGTCCTACACCATACACAAAAAAAAGACCCAAAATGGATCAAAAACTTAAATATGAGACCTACAACCATAAAACTCCCAGAAGAAAACATAGGTAGTAATTCCTTTGACATTGATCTCAGCAACATTTTTCTAGATATGTCTCCTCACGCAAGGGAAACAAAAGCAAAAATAGACAATTGGGATTATACCAAAGTAAAAAGCTTTCAGAGTGAAGGAAACCATTAACAAAATGAGAAGGTAATCTACTAAATGGAAGAATATATTTGCAAATGATATCTGATAAAAAGCTAATATCCACAATATATAAAGAACTTACACAAGTCAACACCAAAAATGCAAATTATCCAATTAAAATGGGTAGAGGACCTGAATAGACATTTTTCCTAAGAAGGACATACAGATGGCCAACAGACATGAGGAGATGCTCGGTATCCCTAATCATCAGGGAAGTGTGAATCCAAATCACGGTGAGATGCCACCTTAGACCTTGTCTGAATGGCTAAAATTAAGACAAAACCAAGTGTTAGTGAGGATGTGGAGAAAAAGGAAACCTCGTGCACTGTTTTTGGGAATATAGATTGGTGCAGCCACTGTGGAAAACAGTATGAAGGTTCCTCAAAAATTTCAAAATAGAATTATTTTACAATCCAGTAATTCCATTACTGGTTGTTTACCTAAAGAAAACAAAAACACTAATTTGAAAAGATACATGCACCTGTATGTTTTTTGCAGCATTATGTACAATAGCCAAGATATGGAAATACCCTAAGAGTCCATCAGTAGATGAATGGATAAAGAAGTGATATATGTACACAATGGAATATTATTCAGTCATAGAAAAGAATGAGATCTTGCCATTTGTGACAACATGTGTAGAACTAGAGGGTATAATGCTAAGTGAAATATGTCACACAGAGAAAGACAAATATCATACAACTTCACTTATATGTGGAATCTAAAAAATAAAACAAATGAATAAAGTCCATGAGGCTGTCATGTACAGCATGGGAAATATAGTCAATGTTATTGTAATAACTTTGATGACAGATGATAACTAGATACCACATCATTTCATAATGTATAAAAATATTAAATCACTATGATGTAAACCTGAAACTGATAGGGTATTAGTTTTCAACTAATTATTTTTCAACATTCTAAGTCAACAGCAGGCACTTTTGAATCATGAAAGCATTGGTGGCATTTTTTGTCACCTGATCTCTGACCTTCTGTCCTTGTCCTCAATACCTGTGGATGGAACCACAGCCCTGAGGGGAGCCTTCTCAAGCCTGGCAGCTGGGACTCAAACCCTTCCTCCCGGAGCCTGTGCCCTCCTTCTCCCTGGGGAACTCCTGTTCTGCTCGTCTCCAATTCTGTCACCTTGGGAATGGAGAAGCAGACCCTTGCTGGAGTTTGCCTTGCTTTACATGCCAGAGAGATGATGGTGGGCCTGGCCTTGCTCATGGGGTGTGAAAGGAAGAAAGTGGCCCAGAGAATGCTCCTCAGAGATACCCAGTTATTCCAGTCACATATTCACCCATTCTGGGGAAACAGTCACATTCAGAATGGACCACCTTTAAGTCTCTCCCACAGAGAAGCTACTGTGAATAAGGAGCTAGAGTATTTCACAAATTCAGGTTGTGCAGTGCATTCTCACAAAATAGTCCAGCTGCAGACCTGTGCGAGAGGCTGAGGGAAGTTTGAAAACCCGGTGAATCTTCATAAAGTATCGTAAGTCAGCTCAGCTGAAAAAAAAAAAAAAAATCATTGAAGGAAAAGCACCAATGTTCCTCTTTACACATTGGCCTCTTAGCAGATGCTAGCTGTCTGGGCACCTTGGAGCTCATCATGGCCGAGAGAGCCTCCTAGACACTGTCCTTGCAGGTGTTTTGAAACTATTTTTAGTAACATACCACACTTCTTAACTGGAAGGCTTCCTGCAGTGGCCCCATGACAGGTTGAAGACAGCCTGGCTAATGCAGCTACAAACAGAACAGAGGGCAGGAGTCCTCCACACGGTGCCAGCTTCTCATGGGTTTCTCCTCGTCCCCCCATCTCATCAGTTCCTCTCTCTGGAAGCACCCTGGCAGGAGCCCTGGGCCAGGCTGCTTGGCCGGGAGCAGGCAGTGGCCAGATGGTAGAAGTGTTGGCTTTGGTAGCACAGCCTTTCTCTTCCAGCTGCCCTGAGGACCCCAGCCCTGACCCAGCTTTGATGTGAACTCAGGCCCGAGCAGAGCAGTTCCTGGGCCTGTGCCCTATCTTATCCCTCTTCTCCCAGCACTAGCCTTGGGGAGCACTCTGTGCTGTGGACAGAGGGGGCTGCGTGTCTGAGCCCTGTCTCTTGAGGCCTCCATATGTTCCTATGCCCCAGCCTCTGCCGTAGGGCACTCCCTACGAACCACTTCCTTTGGCTCCTGCACAGGCCCCAGCGATCAGCTTCTGCCTGCCTTGGGCTTCTGAGAATTTCCACTGAACTCATTCTTCAGAAGCCCTGCCTCTTCTCATGCAGTCTTCTCCTCCTCTGGCTCCTATGTTTCTTGTCCCACTCACTTGTTTGCCATCTTCACGTGCTCCCTTCCTCTGCACCTCTTTGACCCGGATGAGGCACAAGCAGCTCAGGCGGTGTTCGGTTTCCTCCTGCCCCTGAGGCTTGCTCTGTCTGCCTTCTGTCCTGCTCTCAGCTCATGTTTCTCCCTCCTTCTCCTTCTGTCTTTGTTGCTGGACCACAGCAGTCACAGGTAAAAAGTTAGCTAGCATCTGAAACACAGAGGTAAGTTCTGTAGTTGTTGAACTCAAATGAACTTAAATTCAGCCAACAATGCAGATTGCCTACTTCAGCTGCAGGGAGGTGGACACGTGTGACTAGAGACCATGAGTGGAACAGTATGGAGGTTGAGCTGTCTCATAAAGATGACACGAGGTCCAAGCGGCTGGCCTCCACAGTCAGCTGTCATGGCTGTGCCACTGCGGTGCTTCCAGCCCAATGGAGGCCCTGGGATCAATGGCAGTCTCTCTGCACTTGGGGTCTAGGAAATACATTAACTCTTTTAAGGTGTCTCAGGTAGGCTTATGCAGTTTCATCCACAGAGACAGACTGTGTCTGACAGAGGTTACCCACAGCATCTGTGATTCTGAGTAAAAACCATGCAGTGGTAATATGGACACCAAGAGCCACAGCGAACCCCACCTAGGCTGGTGGCCTGCCCCCCACCCCCCAGCGGAGCCCCTCCCAGCTGAGGTTGAAGAGAACTAATGCCATCAAGGTATGCCCCACGGTATCCTGTGCTGCCTGAGCATGTGCCTTGACTGCCGGTCAGAGGTGGTGGCCCTGGATTGAAGGGTATCCAGGGCCACGCGATAGTCCGAGGGTGGTCGGTCACCCTACCAGAAAGCCCTCTGTGGCGACGGAGAGGAAGCTGACCTTTGGCTGCTGTGGCTAATCAAATATTTGGTCTATAGAAACTGTCACACACAAAATGAATATGTAGATTACTGTCAAAATCAGGGCTTCTTAATGTGCTTGTGTTTAAAAAAATCACAGCAAACTCAACACAATTCAGTTGTGAGATTCCCACCCTTCCCTTTTTGCTGAGCTGAAATTCTTAGGAAAATACACCTAAGAATGCCTTGAGGCTGTATTTAGCAGAACTAACAATTCCTGTGTTTCCTGCTTCCCTTGAGAATCAGGTGTTAAAACCTTAGATGTCTATTAAAAAGCAAGTGGGCCCAGGTTGCTAGCCCAAGAATGCCATTTATAAAGCTGTTTGTGTGAAAGCAGGTGGCATTTTCCTTTCAGCACTTTCCAGTTCTCATATTCGTGTGAGCCTTTTGCAGACAGTCAGGCTGCAGCACGGCTTGCCTCTGCTTCCCCACAGCAAATACTCGCACAGCCTGTGACTGGCATTCCAGGAAATGTGGGGCTTATTTGTAGCCTTTGTGAGTCTGGGGCCATTCTGTCAGAAGAGGGTGATCATTAGGAAATGACTCTGCTCCCTGGATGGCCAACCTCTGAGAACAGACTGGCTTTGCTCATCACCTTGAAAACAAAACGAGAGTCATTGAAAGCTAACAGGAATGCAGCTGCTTTTCGGGGAAGGACGGGTCCGGTTGGTCCACTGGACAAAGAGATGAATCTGTCTAGTTAGTGTTTTAGTTTTCTTTCTCCTCTGTACTCATTGCAGATGGCTCCAACCGATGAGCTAAGCCACGAGATTGCTGGCTTTCTTGACCAGACCTTGTACAGATGGGATCGCCTCTGCCTGGAAGCCCCTAGGTCAAGAAAACTGGCCCGAGAGCTCCTGGCTGAGCTGCACGCTCACATCCAGCATCGGCCGGCTGCACATGGAGCTGCTGTGCATGCAGCAGGCTCCCCGAGATCTCGTGACGAAACAATGAGACTGATTCGTCGTGGAACGAGTAGTGAGGATGAGCCATAGACATCTTGGTGAGAGCTGCTAGAACATATTTTATGAAGTCAGAAGACAAATTCCTTAGCCCAAACTCAATCTGGCTTATTAGTTCATGACTAGATTGTGCCTTGAGCATTCCCTACCTGCTCAGTCCAGCTGTCAGAGAATCACGGAAGAAAAGCCTTGAATAGGAGAACACTTTCATTTCCCTTTTTCCTCATATCAAATGAAGATACACAACTATTACTTGAGTGGTTCAAAGTCTTTGGACTGAGAAATTGGTTATGAACCACTGATCAGTTTAGAAGTAACTTAGTCCTTTTCCACAGATCTCTTTTTTCAGAAATCAGGCTACTGTTATTGGTGTTTCTTTTAATCCACAGGGCTTTGAGATAAAGCCACACTCTTGCTTCCCTAAGAAATTCTTCACTAAGGAGTCTCTCGGGCACCTCCGAGGAGAAGCAGAGGCCATCAGGCCCAGTACCAAGTGGTAGTGACTGGGGCCACTGCTGTGGTGGGCAGTCAAGCCAGCTCGGCTGTGGAGAACAGCACTGCTTAGCAATGAAATAAAGCCGGTTCCAATGCTAACTCTTTTTGCTTTCTGTTTGCTCAACACTCCCACCAAGGGAGGTCACATTGCCTCAGAGAGGACTGATGTGAGAATATAGGATATGTTCTGGAAGAAGACATTATATTTCAGTTGTCTAATTAACTGAGGTGGGAATTAGAAATTCCTAATAAAGAACAGGTAACCCCAGGGGCACCTGGGTGGCTCAATTGGTTGAGCATCCGACTTCAGCTCGGGTCATGATCTCACGGTTTGTGGGTTAGCGAGCCCCGCGTTGGGCTCTGTGCTGACAGCTTGGAGCCTGGAGCCTGCTTCTGATTCTGTGTCTCCCTCTCTCTCTGCCCCTCCCCTGCACATGCTCTTTCTCTGTCTCTCAAAAATAAATAAATATTTTTAAAAAATTTAAAAAAAAAAAAAAAAGAATAGGTAACCCTAATGTTTATTTCACATCAATTGAAAATTTTTTCCCCTTCCAAGTTTGTTTTTTTTTCTTACATGAACTAAAATCCTCCCAGGACCTTTTTTTTTTTTTTTTTTTTTTTTTTTAAAGTTTGTGAGTGAGCAAGCAGGAGAGGGGCAGAGGGAGAGGGAGAGAATCCCAAGCAGGCACTATCAGTGCAGAGTCCAACGTGGGGCTCAAACTCAACAAACCATGAGATCATGACCTGAGCGGAGATCAAGACACCCAGGTGCTCCTCAAGTTTATTCTTCATATGCACTGATTGTGTACTCTTTTGTGTGGGTCGAATCAGTCAGGACTTTTATGGCTACTTTGATTTATGTGTTAGTAATCTCTGAGTCTCCTGCAATTTGAGCTCCTATTTGAGGTGTGAGTAGCGTTTTGTTGTATTAGAGGTCGTGGTTTTAGGGGAGTTTCCGTTTCGGTATATGGATCTACCTAAAGATCTGAAAAATTCAAGAACTTTTAACTTTTGAGAAATACTGCAGTTTGAACAGTGCACTGATAAAATACTTTAGTCATGACTACCAGCATTCTTTCATATAAAAAGTCTTCCTCAAAATGTGTAGTAGTTTTGATAAAGGAGTTTTAGGCTTCATTTAGAGTCAAGGATATCTCTCCTATGTTGTTTGCCATGGAAGCTGTGACCAGCCTCTGGGGGCATGAAGAAGGGAATCTGCTTAGTGGCTGTGAATAGTTCCTAAAGTTTGATTCCCACCAGGAATCAAATTCTCTTGCGGGTGTGCTCCCACTAGAAATCCAGTCATGCTGTATTCCACAGCAAACAATATAAACAAGACCTGTTACCCACCTCAGACTGTTGAAGCTGCATTTCTGGAAGGTTCCTTCCTGTCCTGACCTTACCTCAGCCTGTTTGTAGTATCTTCAGTTCCTTTACAAAGCCTCTAAGTTCTCTCAAGCCTTGGACATGTGAGTCAGCACCTGACCAGACTATCTGATCTGGCAGCCAAGCGGTTCTTGGGTCTCAAGTGAACCTTCATTGTCTGTGAAGGCTTTCATGAAGGGAATAGCAGGCACTGGTTTGTGTACTGATTTTGTTTTCTCTCCTTGCCCTTTCCCACTAACAAGAGGGAGAATGCTCCACGGGGGAAACCAAGGAAAATAGGACTGCTCCGCAAACTGGAGGGGCAGCTGCAAAGCCTCACAGGCGGTCAGGCCCTGGTCATCACCTTAGAAGGGGTTACCCCATCATTCCATTCACTTCTCTGAGGGGGAGGGAGCCTCCCAAAGGGCAGATGGAGGGGCGCACAGGGCAGAAAGGTGGGAAGTGACACCCTCCACTTGACAACCCCAGAAGACAGACACCTTGTGCTCCCTCCACTCCCGAGCAAGCCCATACCCAGCTACCAGTAAGGAAACCCAGTCAGGGCAGAGAAAGCCAGGGGCAGTCTGGAAACTCCACCTCCTCATTCAGTTGCCTTGGATTTGGGGGGGAAAGTCTGGAGACATGGGTGTTCTTCAGTTTCTTGAAAGAAGATCTCACTAGAAAAGGGCTCTGGTGAGAATGCACATCAAGGCAGGTGGCATGAGCGAAGCGAAGGCCCTGTAGGCTACTGAGCCTTGTCCCCCCACCCCCCGTTGGAGAGCCAGGAGCACGGAGGCCTACGGCGTGCATTATGCAGCAGGGCTGAGGCCCAGAGGCTGTATGTGGGGTTGACCAGACTGGGTTTCTTTCCAGCACAGGGTCTGTGCCAGGCACATGCCTTTGGCTTCCGCCAGCAGAATATCCAGTGAAGAGTGGCTTAAACAGGCAAGACACCTGATGGTGTCAGACACACAAAACCCAGAGAGGTGGCTAATTCAGCCACTCAACAATGTCATGGCTGCAGATCAGCTTCACTGGAGTTCTGGCTTTTCTCTCCAAGTTCAAGAAAGCTGCCAAGCCCAGGCCTTTCTGACAGCCTCCAAGAAGGCTCTCGTGTCTCTGCTCGCAAGCCCACACGAGACCCTCATGTCATTGGCAGACCCAGCCGCCGCAGAATGGGGCTTGCTGCCACCCTGTTGCTAAGATTTATCGGGACACTAATGAGGCTTGAGCTTCAGGGCCTTGCACCACCTGGCCCCTCCCCAGGCCCTGGGAGAGGCCCTGGCATTGTGCTCCCATGGTCGTCTGTTTTGTAAAATTTGTAAAGAAACGTTAACTGCAACTGGCAAAAATGTCTCCGTGTGCTCCTACTGTCCCCCCTGCCCCTGGGCAGTGTGCACCTTCTGCGATCCAGCTGAGGGAAGCCAAGTTGGTTCGGCACCACTTTGGGGCACAGTGAAGTTACTGTGGAGGACCAGCTTCCAAGAATGCCAGCACCAGCCCGACCAGTTCAGCTGGTGCTGGCCCAGGGGCCTTGGCACAGCAGAAGGGTGGCCTGTGCCACCACAGGCCCGCAGGTACACAGGAGCAACAATGAGGGAAGTGTGAAGAGTCCTTCCAAGACCTCTGGCTTGGGTCTGGGGCGAACTTGATAGAGGTTTTCGGAGACCTGACAACAGCTCTACAATTCTGTGTTCCCCACAGCAAGCCAGGAAGCTGAGTAGAGCTTTCTAAAGTCTTAGTAATCAAGTTTTAGGTAAGCGTGCTGGAGAGACTGTGGGAATGTATAAAATCACTGTGCCAGCAAGAGGTGATCAGAGAGGACAGAGCTGCCAAAAACTGGAGAGGAAAGGCATGACTGGCCACGTATTAATGCAAAGGCTGTCACCCACTGGTACTTCATGGCGTGTGGCATGTTAGCTCTTT